>NC_090925.1:601477852-602727852 GCF_040938575.1 Ambystoma mexicanum
CACTGGGTGCGTGTACACTACCGTGACATGCTCACGCAGGCAGGGAGCACACATATGCCGGCTCAGCGTATGGTCCACTGGCAGCGAGTCATGGATAGAATCAATGCCTTGGGCAATGAGAGGCGCACAGCTTGTGAGGTCGTGAAATGGTGTAATGACCTTGCTACTCCACTCTTGTTGACTGCTTAATCTCTTTTTTCTCCTCCTTTCCCTTCTCCCTTTTCCTATCTCCTCCCCTTACTTTCTTCTATGCACTTACTATCAGAATTGTCCTTGGACTTAATATGATAGCAACCTCGTCTGTTTCCTTCACCCTCCCATTACTGTTTTTTTTCCTCCCCACCACCCCTCCAGCACTATCTGATATGTCGTCAGGCCTAGTATGATAGTCGCTTGTTTTGTTCCTCCCCTCCCTTTCTGCACCCCTCTCCCTCACCTTTTGTTTTTCTCCGGCTCTACCAGAAATGTCGTCAGGCCTAGTACGGTAGTCGTCTGTCTGTTTCCATTTCCTTCCCACTCACCCCTCCCTTCCTTATCTATGTCTTAGCTCTTGCACTATCTGAAATGTCGTCAGGCCGAGTACGATAGTTAATTTCACATCCTTACTGTTCATGGCCTGTAAGAATGTGGTTGTATTTTCCCTTGTTCCCTCCCTTGCCTTGAAGCACTTTGAAACACATTGTGTATAGGTGCTATATCAATAAACGATCATATCACTGTCGAACCAAACTCAAGCAGGGTGTCAACTTCGCCTCTACCCTGGTGACTGGAGGTGGGTCACTATAAGAGGACGAGGATCTCACACCACATGACGAGGCCATTAGTGAGTTGATTAATGCAGAGCAGGTCCAAGACGTGGGAGGCCTGCCAAATTATGAGGAAATGTCTGGTGAGTGATGAAGCGTGTCCATCCAAAATATGTGTATGTCGTATGTCGATTGAATGAATTGTTATAATTGTGTAGCACTTCTGCCTGCATTTCCATGACTGCCATGGGTGAACCATGTCATGGTGCACTGACCCATGCTTGGTGTCCTGCAGACTGCATACAACCGATGTGCTGCACACCGAGATTCTCCTCATCACCACACCAGCGCCCTCCTTTCCTGTCACTCTCTGGCCGGCCTCTCTTGACCTTCTTTATGCTCCCACCTGTGATGCTGGATACCTTGGGTTAATCTTCGACTCCACACTCTCCTTCTCTCCTCACCTCTCTGATGTCTCTGAGAGGTCAAACTACTAATTGCACCTCCTCAGAGGTATTCTTTTTTTTTTTTTACTTGTGTTTATCTAGATAAATAGATTTTACAAGGACAGTGTTTTGAAGGTCAATCAGTTTCGATCTTTCAGTTTAGGTCTTTTCAGTTGACTTGTGCCATATCAAGGAGGTGCGGTACTCTCTTTTGTCAGTTTGTTGCATTCTCCCAGGGCTGCTTGTAGAATCTTGGCCGTGGCGATTATCCAGGAGGTTTTGTCCCTGCTCATCTGGCGAGGCCACCACTCTTCTTCTAGGATTGTGTGTGTTGCTAGCACCGGCCGTAGATATCCAAGTCTAATTTCAGTAATCGCTGTGCAGGTCGTTAAAAGGTGGTGGACTGATTGATTTGATCGCTCTTTTTGCACAGTCTGCATGTTTTTGAAGCAGATTGGCGTCTGATCTGAAGAATTTCGTTTGGGTGCAGAAGGTTTAATGGAGCTCTAAAAAAGATTTGACGTAGGGGTCTGTTAGGGAATCTCTTGAGAAATTGGGGGACTTTGTTCAGTTTCATTGCCTGGACTGGTAGATGTGCCAAGAGTTTATTTTCATTTGCTTTTTCCAATGTGGTGATCCAGTCTAGCTCTGATAGTTTTCTTTTGATTTTGCATGGGTTTGCGATTAGATCGTCCTCGGTGCAGGTGATTTGCTCGAGCTGTTACCTTATCTGTGTTGCCCAGTTTGTTAGCATTTTGCAGCTGCCTGCTGTCCGTTCCGAATTTATCAGTTGGGATAGTGGAAGGCCTTGGGGAAGTAAAATTTTCCTAAATAAGGAGATGCTATTGAAATCTACTGTGGCTTTGAGAGAGACGACGCCCAGTTCTCTCCTGATTGCTGCCATCAAGGTTGTTTTGGGCAGATTCATCACTGATCTCCGAAAGAAGCCCTCCACTTTTTGCCACTGTATGTTAATGCTGGGACGAGTTTTGCCTTGTAGAATTTGAGAGTTGGAATCAGGGAAAAGCATCCACATTTCTTTTCTAGTATGCAGGCCTGTGTTGTTAATGATCGCATTTTCACCCAGAGATGGATTTGCATGCTTACTTCTGTCATTGTGCTGTCGACAATAAAGCCCAATTATCAATCTTGGTCACTGTTTCAATCGGTACCTTTTCAAGACTCCATTTGAAAGCGCTTGATCATTTTGCTTTCTTTTCCAAAATCAAGATCTTTGTTTTAGTCTTGTTTATCTCCAGGTTCGATCGACTGATGTAACCTGACAGATGGTTCAGTTGTCTCTGAAGACTGATCTGTGTTTGGTCTAGCAATGTGATGTCGTCAGCATACATTAGGCGGGGCACTGGTGTTCCCCCTATTTTTGGAGCAAAAGCTCTGATGATGGAGCATGAGTCTTTGAAGTCTCCCATGAAGGCCACGAATAGCGCTGGCACAAGAGGACAACCCTGCTTGACTACTCTGCGTGTGGCTATTTCAGCTGATAGGAGCCATTTTCTGTTCAGTTTTACTCTCATGGTTGTATCTGTATGGAGTGCTCTGATCAGGGCAAGGATGTTTGCTGGGCAGTTCCAGAATTGAAGCTTTGACCATAGCAGGTCTCGGTCGACTAGGTCGAAGGCTTGTGTCAAGTTTATGAATGGCACCAGTAGTCTGGTAGAGCCTTCTAAGGTTTTACTTTTGGCAATTCTTAGCAACATTATGTTTACTGTTGTTAATTCGTTTTTTTTGTAAGCCGGATTGGAAGGGATCTGCACAGGGACCAGTTGCTGCCCAGGTCTGGTCTTTAGTAGGTCTTTAGTAGGAGCATTCAAAATATTTTCCCGGTTGTGTCTAGGAGGGCAATTGGCCGGTAGTTGCATGGATCCGATCTGTCTCCTTTTTGTAAATTGGAACCACTGTCAATGAGGTCCATGATCTTGGGATCGTTCTTAAAGCTGAACACCTGTTAAAAACCAGGCTGATGAAGGGTGCCCACTCTGTTGGGAGGTTTTTGAGATCGGCATTTGTCACTCCGTTGGGGCCCGGGGCTCTTGATGATTTAAGTTTGCTGATAATTGTGGCAATGTCTTCTATGTTGGAAACGTCTGCCCAGGGTGCTTCATGATTTTCTTGGGGCGTCATGCCTGGGGACTTGGGGTGTTGAAATAGAAGCTCGAAGTATAATTTCCATCTTTCTTCGCTGACACTGTTTGACGGCTCGGTTGCTCTCTGGTCAGCTGGTGATTTCTTTAGAGCCCCGAATTCTCTTGCGTTCTTGCCTCTTTTTTTGAGCATTTCCTCATAGTCGTTCTGGTAGAGATGAGCTCGGTGGTGTTTTACCCATGCTTTGTATTTCTTAGATACTGTGGCTAGTTGAAGCAGCAATGCAGGCAAGCTGGATTTTCTGGCTTTTCTCTTGAATCGTCTTAGGGCGGCTCGCTTCATCACTACTTGCTTATCGTACTGATGAATGCCCGTCTGTCTGGGGAGGATATGCCTTCGTGGTTTTTCTTTGTGGGGGCTTAGCAATGGATGGTATTCTTCCTTTCCTCTCCTTCCCTCAGCAGCTCACTGTCCTCAGAGCACTGGTTCTCTCTAGGCTGGGCTACTGCAACAGCCTCTTTCCTAATTTGGCTGCTTCAACTCCCTGCCCTCTGCAACTCATCCAGAACAGGACTGTCAAAATTGTTCTCTAGCCCAGTGGCTATGATTATTAAGTTCAAAACCCTCTACATTGTCCAAAAGGCCTTATGCGTCCTGGGACCCGCAATACCTTCAACTGTATCTTCCTAAATATCTTCCTTCTCAAGCTCTTCAATCATCCCTCTCCTACGCCCTCAGGGTTAGTCGCTTCTCCTGGCAAACAGTTGGTGGTTGATGTCTTTCTTTGGCTGGGGCCTCCCTCTGGAACAGCCTCCCTGCCTCTCTGAAACTTGAGGTGAACCTTCTCCCATTCTGGAAGCACATCTGATACTTCCTCTTGGGCTGTACTTTCTCTCCTCCTCTCCCCTGCTGAACTCCTGGCTGAATATGAAACTGCACTGGTCACCGGGCCACCCTCTGATCTATGGCCCGGCCCTCTAGCCTGCCAGTTGCACCCATACACTGCCTCCCTGGCATCCCCTGCACTTGGGGACTGTTTACTCTCTCCCTACAGCCCCCTACCAGCACTTGACACCTGATGCCTGCACTTACCCTTCCACTGCCACCAGCTGGCCTCGTTGTACTTAGTGCTTAGACTGTTATGTTTTCTTTACTGTCATTCCCATATACTGCACTGGCTGCTCCCACTCCACCCCCAAGTCTCCCCTTCCCCCTTCCCCTGCACTTGCGCAATCTCAATGTCACCTGGCCTCATTAGATTGGTGTGTCTGGCTTCACTCTATTTCCCCTCCCTTGTCTCGTTGCACATTGTAACACTTGTGCATATACACTTTATGAATCCCATATCATATCATGTCACATACATTGTACATGGATTTGGGACAGTAGCCATCAAGAACCGTCTCATGCTAATAGACAGTAACGGCATGCCTATAGAACGTGGCATCTGGGTATTTACTTCAGTGATGTTAATGACTCAACTATGCCAGTGAAGTGCTTGTGTCTGAAGAAGGTGCTATACACCATGCACTGCATGTGGTGGTAAGTCCCACCACACATGTCCATAGGTGGTTTCATGCTACCCATACCTTCCACTGACACTGGCATCGGGAGGGACATTGTGCCATGAGTCACATAGCATGTTAATGTGTTGCTGGACAACATTTTGATACCTATGTGTGTGGACTTGCTATTGACATGGCTCTCATGTATTTGTCCATGTGCAGGTGAGGAGGCACTGGATGCAGAGGAGGAGGTTGAGGAGGAACAGAATCCTGAGCCACCACAGAGCACCAGTGGAGGACATGCCCATGAAAATCCACTGGTGCTACATACCATCCGGGGCATGACTCAGTATGAGTCCACCTCTGATGAAACCAGTAGCTCTGGTGGTGAACCGGATGTGAATTCCTCTATGCTGTCACAGGTGAGTCCATCAAGTGTTGGTGCTGTTGTAGCCCAAGTGTCCCCTCACAGGGCCAATCAGTGTCATCACGCCCGTATGTGGTGGTTACAGCTGCCGGGTTACGCTAAACAGCATTGGTTCCTGGTACTGGGACAGCTGAGCAAGGGAGGGATGCAGTCCTGCAGTCACAGACAGCGGCATCACATCAAGGGCCATGCTCCCTTGGGTCAAGCAGGCGTGGGACCCGCACACTGCTGGCGATACAGTGTGGGAGCAGTCCATGTATACTGTTGCACAACAACAGGGTGCTTCCTATGAGATGTTGTGTCTCAGGCCATGGATAGGGTGACCAATTCCATGCTCCCACCAGCAACACAGGTAGAGCACCAGCTACAGGCATTGTGGTCCACATGCCGCTCACACAAGCTGCACATAGAGGCCAGCAACAGGAGCCGACGGGCGAAACTGAGGTCTCTGCATGCATCCGTGCTTGCAGAGGGTCGAGCCCACAGGGAAGCCCTGAGGCAAGAGTTTCAGTCCCTCAGAGCTACACTTGCAGGACTAGAGGCAGCACACAGTACACAGTATGAACAGCAGATGCAACTGTCGACTCGAACCATCTAGGAGAAACTCTGTGCATCCTGTGAGGTGTTTCATACAGACTTCCGAGGCTTTATGTTGCAGATGCATTCATCTCGGTCCCACCTGGCTGCTGCTATGGAGGACCAGGCAAGGGCTATACGTGGTGAACCTCCCTTACCACTACTACCTTCAGATGCTACAAAGGAAGGTGGCGACAGCAGCGACAGCCCTCCCAATCCGTGCGGCCCATGAATGGAGTTTTGTTTCTGGACATCCACACTTGTGGGTGTTGACATGCACCCTGCCCCTCCACCATCCTGGGTGGGGCCCCCATCCCAGTTCAACATGGGCATTTTTCATTTTTATTTACTTATTTTTCCCCTTCCGAACCTTGCTGACTTTACAGCCTATTTTCCCCTAGTTATTTTAGTTGCCATTCTTGACCTCACTTGTGCATCTGTTATTCATTTGTTCAGAGTTAGGCTGCTGGGGTTCCCAGCAGGCAATCTGTGTACCTTCCCTTCCCTTGTTTTACCTGTGGTCTATTGTGAATTTGTGTAATAGTGTGTTGCGTTCTGTTCCCTCCGAGGGCATCCACTGTAGGACACAGAAGCCACTCCTGCTTCCCCTTTCCATGGGCTTGCAAGGAGTGGTGCTTGTAAACTTTACTTACACAGACGCATTGGGCTTCCCGTATATCTGTGGGCAGTCTTGAGTCCAAACTGTGTATACACCCCTAGTGGGATTCCTCATTGTTTGTCCAGTGTATGGTTACCATCCCTTTTTGGTTCAACATTGAGATCCATCCTTTGTTCCTGTTTGGTCGTTATGAATTACCTTGCCTGTCTCCATACTTGTTTGACTTCCTGCTGTATGCGCTTACATGCCCCCTTAAATTAGCAGAGCCACGCAAAACCTACCTGGGTGCCCTGTGCAAGTTACGACACATTGAGGCACTTGTGGAAATATGATGATTCACTGTCAGACAGATTCACTGTTTTGTCCAGTGTTTATGGTATATTGTATTAGGCAATTACTGTTCCTGACAACATTATTATGGAATTGTATGAGCTTGTGTTATTTCTCACCTTGTTCCATGCATCGCTATGCGCTTTGTCCCGGGAGGATAGCTCAGCGGCAACGTGCGTGCCTTGGAAGCAAGACGACCCGAAGCAAAACAGGTTGGATCCCCGGGTCGGCACTTAGAAACCTCTGGGTGTTTAAGTGCGTTATAAATACGCAACTAAGACAGACAAAAAAAACAATTACTCAACAAAAAAAACAAACAAATTCTGTAACAGCGCCTCGATGCCCGCGTGCTGTGTGAGCTCTTTAAAAATGTAACATAAAATAGTGTTATGTGTTGGCCATTTATGTATCTCGTTTGACATTGCATGCCATGGCACGGTATGGCGATAATTTTAAATGACGTGTGGGAGGGTTTATGTGACACACCGGCAATTAGATGTGTACTTTGACATGGTGTTAGTGACATACTCCCTCTTCTATGTGTTCCTTTTGTACACACCAAATTGAATTAGTTTAAGTTCTAAGGGATGCACACAATGTAGCACTTCCAAGGAAACACTCTGCAGGGTTTGGATCTTAGGTGAAAAATTTAGCCACAAGCTGGGTACGGCAGCCTCGCCACGTGCTCTTTTCCCTACCTTGCGCAGGCAACATGCATGTGGTTGGGGATGTGGGGGCACCCCCATGTCCACTGGTATGCCACGCTGTGTTGCAACATTGAGCAGGTCACATGCTGCCACAATGATCCTGCACACTACTGGTGGTGCATATAGCAGCTCACCACCAGAGTGGTCAAGGGAGCCGAAGCGTGACTTCAGCACTCTGAATATGCGCTCCACTATGGCCCGAGTTGCAATATGGGCTGTGTTGTATCTTACCTGGGGTGGTGTGGCAGGGTTCCATATTGGCGTCATCATGTTGGTGCTCAGAGAGTTGGCACTATCCCCTGTAGAGGTAAGAATGTTTGCAGTGGTGTGCATTTGTGTGTGTGCGACATGCATGCATGTGCAGGGGCATTTATACTCACCAATGAACCATGTGTTGCCATACCTCCTAGCTTCCAAGGCCCAGTGTAGGGGTGACATTCTGAATATGAAACTATCATGGGTGGACTCGGGATAGTTTGCATATACAGAAGTAATAATTCCCTTGGCATCACATACAACCTGCACGTTGATGGAATGCCAGTGCTTGCGATTGCGATAGATGTGCTCTGTGGCCCTAGCTGGACGTAGAGCCACATGGGTGCAATCGATGGCACCAAACATTTTAGGGAAGTGCGCCAACCAGTAAAAGCCCTGGACCACGGCCCGCCTTTCTGCCGGTGTTCTGGGCATGAAGATGTGCCTGCAGACTGAGGGGCATGCAGTCATTCTTACCAACACCTGGTGTAGGCAGTGTGACTGCGTGGGCTGTGAAATGCCCCCAAATATGGCAGTTGTCCTCTGAAATGACCCAGTGGTCAAGAATTGCAGTACATTGAGCACCTTTTCCAAGGGGCTCAGTGCTTGGGAGCACAGGGTGGGTGATGTAAGGTCATCTTCCCACTCCGTGACCAGGTCTAATATGATATGTAATGGAAACATATACCTGGCATAGACCTGGTCACCAGGTATCCCAAAAAGGCTGGTTCTGGGTAGAAAAATATGGGCCCT
The DNA here is from genome assembly GCF_040938575.1 of Ambystoma mexicanum. Lineage (NCBI taxonomy): Eukaryota > Metazoa > Chordata > Amphibia > Caudata > Ambystomatidae > Ambystoma > Ambystoma mexicanum. Next base: position 601,486,320 of record NC_090925.1, read on the forward strand.
GTCCACCCTCCGCCTCCTGCGGTGTCCCACGATCAATGCTGTGAGAAATGGCACATTCATTGTAGCTGTGTACGCGCGTTGGTTGTTCACAGAGCATTTTTATACATTTGTTTTAGTGCTCGGTGACGCTTATGCCAGCTTTCGCGTAGCGGACGTGTTTCCAGATTTGCGCATCTTTTTCCGAGCACCAGAGAGCCCTGTTCAATTCCATTAATACGCGTTGTAAGCTCGAGTATGGGCGTTGCGATGATTTTACTGTGGTACTTCCCTCATTACGCCCACATTTTCGCTTGTTGTTCCACATTCCACGTGTTCCGCCCCCTTTTTAGGTGACTGCGCAAGACGGTACGTCCCTTCACCAGGAGTCTTGCGCAATGCATTCGTAGTGTCGCAGTGACATGTTGGACTAGCACAGATTCCTCGCAAGTCTCTGGTAAGCGCTGCGCAGTGTGTTCCATGAATCGACAAATGAGCGCCTGTGCGTGTTTTTGCACGCAAGTCCCCCTTTTTCAGCGCAATTAATTCCATTAATCGGGCCCTATGTGTTGCGCAGTCATCAGACATAAGGTGCAGCCTCACATATCCAGTTGATACCATCAAATGCCAAGCACCACCTTAAATGCTTTAAATGCCCCATACTAAGATGTTAGCAAAAGGAAACCTCGTCTGTACTTATTTGTCGAATACACAAACATCCATCAATTGCCAGGGAGTGCACACTTCAAGTTTTCTTAGGAGCTGATTTTGCTACAAACGAAGTGCAATGGCTAAAGCGTGCTGTCTCGCTGGTTTCTGTCACAACGAAAACAAGAATAAATAAGCATCAAGTGCTCTTCACAAATGTAGGAGTAGTGGGGCATATACAGATTCCCAGAATTCATCAGCCTTGTTCAAATCTAATAAGAAGTAGGCGCTGTCAGCACTGAGAGGACCTGGTGAAGGGAACAGGTCGTGCGCGGTGACTTAGAGTTCAGAGGAGTGCAACGCTTCTGACGTTTCAGAGGCAATTTACACATTACAGCCCTGCCTGTTTTCTCTGCACCTTGCACCCGAGTGGGTCGCATGGGCAATGCCAAGGGTACCAAAGGGGAGGGCAGGGGCTGCAGCTGTTCTAACTAGCAACTCTTTATGGCGTCCCTGGCTAGAAATCTTCAGTGGATGCCTTCCAGGGCCTGCTTCAGAATCTGCCTGCTCGTTTGTGGTCTGAGGTCATTCAGTAGTGATGGTTAGGTGGCTGTTGCAAGGTCAGCATTATAAGGCAAAGCAGTGAGTGTGCAGAACGGCTCTTAGACACACGGGACTATTCAAATGCATGCTATTTAAAAGGACCTGGTCATTCTGGCAAAAAGGTGTAGGTTTCTTTAGGAAGGCCATTAAAATTGTAGCACCCATGTCTTCTAGGCTATCAACCAGGGCTCAAGTCATGGGTAAACGCTGGTGGACGAAGTCCCCCCACTTTTATTCAGAGGACACTTTCATATGGTAATTTCTGGTGTCACCAAATTCAATTGGTATGTTAATGAGTCCCCCCATTTTTTTTGTAGGCCTAGACCTCTGCTGTCAATGATCTGAGACTGGGCAGGTGATCAAGATTGACATGGGAGTTGAGGAGGGTGATAATGTTCCTTATGGATCTTTCTTGCTCCGTCACAGACAAGAGTGGACCATTCACTTTAATTTGTGGGAGTTCGTTTTGATTTGTCCTTATGGGTGGCCACCAATTCATGTTTCTGTGGGCCGTTACATTTCCCCTCCCCATACCACTGATTAGTCTGCCCGGTGGAACTGCGAAACAGATCTGCATGATAATTTACACCCTTAAGAACGGCACAGAATAACATGCTAATGTTTCTGTGTCTGGATAAATGAGACCAGCCTCGGCCCTGCATCTGTGGGATCGTGCTCATTCAGTCGGAGTCTAGTGATGTACTGCGTGCAACTACTAAAGGCATGGGAACGTGGTTGGAAACCGGGTCTCTGTGCCTTTCACCACTGCATGCAGTGAATGCAGTGAAACCAAGAGAATCACAGTAGTGGCAAGCTTTTTCACAGTGCAGCGAAAGCACAAGAAGTCTGCAGGAAACACAGATCGCTCTCCGCTCAGAGGTGCTCCCCAGGAATCGACTGCGGGAACCATTGAGAAGGGGCAAAGATGGAGAACGTCACAGTATGCCTTTTTTCTTGGTTTACCTTATAATTGACATTTAGAGGCCAATTCATGGAATTATTTGCGTGGTAAATAGGGGACTTGCTAAAATCCACGCTCATCGATTCATGGAACCGACTGCGCAGGACTTTCTTGGGACTTGCGTGGAGTTTGCACAGGCCCAGAATGTCTGTGCAAGCCATCGAGTGCCTTGCGTGAGACACCACAGAGAGGTCTGGGAAGGGGGTGCAGCACAGAAAATGGGGAAACACAGACCAAAAAGTTGCCGTTACGAGGGACGGCCCGCAGACTGTCCCTCGCAAGGTTCCATGTAATAATGTCGCCACAAAAATATCGCCATACAAAAATATCGCCGAAAAATGGTCGGTTTTTGTGGCGACATTATTGCATGGAACATGCGGGGGACACCCCCACAACCCCACATTTTTTTTTTTTGTCATTTTTTTTTGCCCCTATCGCCACGTATATGGTCACCCAAATAATATCGCCACAACATTTTCGCGGCGATATTATTTACGGCGACCATATATGTGGCGATATTAATACCTGATACCCCTCGCAAGCCCACATTTGCGCCAAACGACACGTATTCATGGAAACACCCACACAGCCTCTTGACATAGGAATGGCCATGAAATTCCCTTGATCACTACGCCACCTGAAGGCATTTGGGAGCTTTCAGGTCAAAAGCCAACAAACCCGAACACGAGTGCACCCAAACATCAGCCCTGAAATGTTGATCAGCCAGCCATCCAACCAGCCAAAGTAGAAAGAATGTCATGAAACAGAAGTGATCGTCCCTCAAGATGGACTCACAGGCAAGAGCAACGGAGGGTGAGCTGGGAATGGACAATAAACAGGAGCATCCCCATCAACACTTCCTCAAGCACTAACAAAGAAATGTGCAGGGAAAAGGCATGAACAAACCCACAACTTAACTTCCTGTACAGTTCTACGTTTATTCATAAATACCTTTTTGGTTGTTGCACTTTTTGTCGAATTGAATTCAACCATTTTGTTCCTATTATGGGAGTCCCTGCCTCATGCCCCCCAGCCCACATATTTATGCATGTTTGTATGTAATTAGAGAGGTAGGGATATGCAATTCCTGCCATCCGGGAGGGAAGACGACATGATGCTTAAAACACAGTTAAGAGCTTATATACTGCAGATCCCTTCCAATGTATGTGCACTTTATCTGCTTCTGGTGACAGTGTCTCTGCACAGAGCTCTCCTTACAAAGGCCAGATTAAATGCATTACTTGTGCGGCAGTCATTCAGAGTTGGAACAAAGATAGTGTGGGGGGCACTGATTATAAATGTATGTGCGGTGGCTCTGAGTCGTTGTCCCATTTCATTTTGTTAAGCCCTTTGTTTAAAGATCTACGGGCAGCATTTTCACTGATTAGCCGCATGAGAGTGTGGCATAAAATCTTGCTGATTGGCAATGCTGCTTATGTTAACATCCACGAAACCTGGTGTGCTTTTTGCTCTTGCCTGTTATTTAGAGAAAGCATGGTGGAAACGCCCTCTTTTAAAGCAAAGCGGGGTGGGGTTCATTTGATTGGATGTAAATAAGTTCACCCGTAAGCACGAATGCCTGAGGGAGATGATATACGATGTAATTGAGGGGACTGCTATTCGAAACAGACTTAGGGCCCGATCCATAGAAATAGCGCAATATCCTCGTGAAGGACTTTGCACGTAAAACAACTTTGCTCATATCTACATGCAAAATTTGGTATTGGTCATTCCGCGTATTCATGGATTACTGACTGCGAAGTAACCCGAGGCGCAAAGAAAATCAATTTGCCCCCGCAAAGCCCACAACATGCCCCCACACAAATCGAAAGCAGCGACTTATTCCAACCTTTGCTCCTACCTAATCTCCACCATCCTGCACCCCGACAGTACCGTGAGCCATGCTCCCTGCAACCAAGGAAGCAAACCCAGCTAACCTGCTCACAAACCCCCATAACCCAGAATCTACACCATGATAATCTGCATTCCATGTAACTCAAGGCAGTGTATGGTTAATGTGCGCATGACCCCACGTATGCCAATCTGCATACGATCACCAAGCAGCACCTCAACCATGTACCGTCACCCCTAAATTGCTATGTTCATCTTACCTTTGTGTGTTGGTTCCTATGCGCATTGTACTTTGCACCTTCTATTATGTGGTGGTTAGATCAAGATGTTTCCTTGCTCAATTTTCCCGACATGAATTTGAACGTAGGAATCCATGAATACAGGTAGGTATGCGCGTGACTGGGCTTGTGATTCCCTTGCATGGCCCATCCCTCAACATGCTCACGTTATTCCTTGTTCTTCCTCATTTTGCAGGCAGAATGGGGAATATGCATGTACCACCCCCTATTTATTTCTTTGCGTAGGCTCGTCCCACACTTTGTGTGCAATGTCGGCACAAAGCGCTTGACTGCACGCAAAGTTGTGACGGAACCCCGCAAAGTTGCGGAAATACACACAAAGTCTGATCCATGAATCAGTAAATGTAGATTTGTGTGCTGAAATGTGTGCAAAGTCACTTTTCAGCATGTAAAAAATTCTATGAATCAGGCCCAGAATCCTTTTACACTGAGTACTTCTGGACTGCGATAAACTTATATTTACATTTGGACTATGTGTTTTATGGAATTTGATAATTGAAGGAGTTGATGTAAACATAATTGTACCATGCTGTGTATTTAATATTGTGAATTTTGTGTATTTTAAGCTGACGCTTATACGAATTTTGTGATTTATGAAATATGATAATTGTGTTGGTTTAATGGATGTAACAATCCGAAATACATTTTTATAATGATGATGTAACTGGTCAAATTTGACAAAAGGTGTACAGACAAAGTGCCCATGAACAAAAAGCAGGTAATCAACAAACGCATTACGTCCCACACCACTGGAAGGAAAGAGCAAGGCAATTAGAAATAAAAATAGAATTTCTCTGGAAACAGAACAATCTGAGAAAACAGGGTTTCACCAAAAATCTGTGCTAGATCGAAGACTAGATTACAAAGCAAAACTGTGCAGGGTTGGGAACTGTGATGCTGCAAAAATGCTGCTTCATGAACATAGTGTATATGTCAAAGAAACAAGAAAACATTTCAGGTGACAGTGGAAATGAAATTCAGCAAAATAATGAACCAATGACTAGTAGCAAGTGATCAGTCATAACAGCCATATTTTATCAAGGACCCTCACTCGAATCAAACAAATGAAGGCTTTTAAAGCTGACTGTGATTACCTGCCTCCTGTGTGATTCCCCACTCAATAATAAAAATCAATCCAATGGGCCAAAAATTAATGCACGAGATGAGAGAAAAACAAAATGTATTATATAACATGCACAGACTAGGCTGGGAATTATCAATAAAACATTCAACAGTATAATGAAAAATGGCTGGTTATATAGCAACATTGAAAAGAGAAATAACAACAAATGTTATAGATTATTCACATTTTTCTGGCTTCTGATTTGACATCGTCATTTACACCATAGGTGAATCTATAAGCTATCTAGCCCTATTGGTCTATTCTATCCTTGTGACCTAATCAAGATATCAGTTTATTAATCAGTTAACATTGAGATCATCTCCTTTCTCAAGGTGCTGATTGGATAATACTCTTAAGTTTGCTTCATCTAAGCCTTCCATTTGATTGGCTGTTTCGGGAGAAGTATGCTTGGAGTGACGGACTGAGTATGTTTCAACCAATATATGTGTGAGATGTGACAGTGTGACATTGAAATTATAACTTTTTACATCCCTTTCCCATTAACCTAATCGGTTGGCATAGGCTTACCATTCCCATCATTGTGAGCTATTCATTGCCAGATCAACTTTGCAACTCGCCATTGGAAACATTGCTTGCTTTTTCTTCCTTTGTCATGATTCCATTTGCCCTGACTCTGACCTTATTTGCTGGGGGCTTAGCTGCTTGCAGACTTTATTCTTTTATACTGATATGAATATATGTATGCAGCTTGCAATATAGTAAATGTACTTTTCTATCACGTATATTGTGTATGTGCTGTGAGGGTCATGTATACGTTTCCACAGCGGTTACTGATGTCTAATTCATTTAATCTATGTGCAATAGTGTTTCTCACGTGGCTCCTCCTTTGCAATTAGAATGCTTTCTGCGACAGCTTTTCCTACAGAGGGCAGTGCTGTACTTACTCATTTTGTCTAGACAGGCATACTCCTTACTACTCATTGCTTGATTCCTGCTGGCTTGTGACCTTTAATATGATACATTTTGATGCAATGCCTAGGAATTTAAATTGTTATATGTCTTCTGAACTCAGGCTTGGGAATTCAGCTGAGATGATGTGTTTTGACCAATCCATGTACAGTGTTTGTCCTTCAGCTCTGGGGTCTGATATTTTCTTTGTTGCTTTGTCATGAACTCACTACCGCAACTCAGGCCTGTGAATGAATTTGCCCCCTTGCCTTGGCCAATCACAACACTGTATTTAGTCTTACTGTGGTAAGTTGCAACTTGGTATGTGTCCACCTCTCAATGAGGGTATGGCTGGTGCTTTCTGTTGAAAGGGTGGGGATTTTCATATATCAGAGACGGCTAACAGGATCTTGAAGCCTACATGTGCTATTTATTCAATTAGTGTAGAGGGTTGCTACCATTCACTATCATTATGAGTGCCCCTTAATGTATCCCTGAATAGTGTTAAATTCTGCTGTATGTATTAAGTACACATGGTTATGATCAAATGTAGGTTATGTGCATTATAGCTTGCTGAAGCATGGCTCCTGGCATCTTGTTTGGCTTACTTTGGGAAGTTTCTACGTGTGGGACTGCTCTCTTTGTATTTTGTGCTTTCTTACAATGACTTGCGAAGCTTGTATTTTCATTCATGTTCGAGGGATTGGATGTATTCTCCAACATCACTGTACTCCCCATCATCTGTCCCCTTTCTTCCTATGAGGGTCAAATCTATCCATACATTCTATGTCATATTTATCTTCTTCCTGGTGCCAGTCATAAATACTCTTGGGCACCCATATTTTACATATAGGTCTTGAATATCCTCCACATAGGTCATACTCCCATGGGCTGCATCTTATGAAACTCTTTTCCCAAGCTGCATTGGTGTCTATATAGCATTCTAAGTAATTTTCTGGGTCAAGGCTTGGTGACCAATGGGCCCCCTCTGAGGCACTGTGGCTATCTTTTGTGTACATCTTTATTTCCCCTACCTTTTTTGTGGTTCAATTTGACAGCGTTCATCTTTCCAACAAGGACTGGCACTACCTGTTATAACTGCAAGGAAATTGGCTTTATTTTCATGATCCACACAACACGTCATTATTATTTGGTAAATGCACCAGATTATTATCAAGACAATAAGGATAGGAAACAACACTTGGCAGAAGTTGCTGAGCCACTGGGACATCAAAGAGGTAAGGAGTTGTAACTAATCATTATCTTTGATGATTCCGCCTGCTACTTCAATGTCTTTTCATAACTTGGCCACTCGTTTGATCGTGAGAGTCAGCGTGCCACTGTCAGCATCAATATTAGACACGTAGGTACTGCATGTCCCGCCCTTTTTTTCAGCAGACACCACCCTCCATTGCTGTCAGTAGGTCCAGCACCATTCTGTTTTGTAGTGTTATGAGCCTGAGCACACAAAGTTTCTCTCTGATTGCATTAAGACCATTTTATGTGGCATTCAACAGTTTCATCGGGTTCCAGTGAATGATCTGGATCCATTTCAAATTAGTTCCAGTTTGTATTCCAGGAGCTAAGATTGAGGTTCAATCTTAAAAAAAGCCAATACTGTGCTGGTACCTTTTCCAAGGCCTTGTTTACTTCATTTGAAATGTAATTTGATCTTTTCCTTCTTCTGGCTCTTTGTGAGTTTGTTTGATCTACAATCGTTTGGGGGAAAAGCAGGGGCCTGGTATTGTCTTTTGGGTAGTTTTACATGTCTTTCCGGAATCATCATCACAGGGGCATGCAATGTTACTAATGAGGGTAGTAGGTATAAATTGGACTTAATTCCGCATTGCCACAGGCGGTCCATGATTGTGGCGGTTGCCGCATTTAGTGCTGGCATCAAATATGTTTGACTGCAGTTGCTATTACTTCCAAATGGCACGCCTTCTTTGTGCATGAAACAGAATGAAGATTGAATGAGTTTCCATACTTTTACAGGTTATTCATATTGATGTAGACTGGACAACCTATTAACATGCAATGCCCATACATTTCTATAGCTTTCATCTGTTTGCATTATTTTTTCTTCTGTCCCTTAGCATTAAACACTGCCCGTCCCTTCACCCATTTCTTCTTCCAAAATGTTGCTCCTTCTATGACCATCTGTGGTTTTGCTGGACACTGTGCTTCTTCAAATGTCCCCATCCCCTGGCATTCACCTTTGGATCTCTTTTCCATCTTTATTTGGACAGTGAGTCCTTGGAATTGCCCTTGCATCCTACAAATTATCAAGTGTGCTTAGCACTGTGCCTCTAAAGTCGGCACATCCTTAGATAAGAACAATCTAGGGGTGCCAACCGCACTTGGGATAAGCCCACATATGTAAACTGACTCATTCACCTGGGCCCTACCGATGGCTTTCATTAAGTCATATGACACATGTGTTCCATCTGACTGATGTTCATCTAATGAGTTATTTGCTTTTCACTTAACTGTTGTTTGTGTCTGGTTATGAGCATATCCCTAATAGTAAGTACATTTTTTTTAAATTTTTGTATCATTATACCTACTACCTCTTATACCTAACTTCAATAATTCCATGAATGAGAAAGAAAGAAGAAGTAGAGAGAAAAATAGACAGCATATCATATGTTGTTTAAAGTGTTTTTAGGAATATTCAACTTTGTTTGCTGTTTCTTGTTTGAGTCTCAATTGTTGATACTCGTCAATGCTGTAGTGTTGTGCTTGTGTCTTTTCACAGATTGATTAAATGGACCCAAACACATCGATGTTTTAGCTTCAAGGCAGTTGGTGTTGCTTTCTCCACTTCAAATTGTTCCGTGAACTTTGGTTGATTCCACTGCATGTGTACTGTCTGGCATAGACCCTGTCCCTGGGTTGTAGCTGGAGAGTTTGTTCTGTTGCTGTATCCTGCTGATTGGTTGGGACCAAATGGTGCACTCTGATGTCTATCTGTGAAGAAATTAACTTTGCACAGGTTGACATATTCTTAAGATACATATCAGATTAATTCCCCAATAAATCAGCACTTGTGTGTGCATCAGATGCTGTTCATGTGGGCGCATCCGTGGTATGCATCCTCCTTCCTGTCACCACTTCATGGGGAGTCAGGTGGTGGTCCTTGCTTGACTGGTTGCGCATACTGCACAGCTCTAATGACAGGCAGTATAGCCAGCTTTTTTTGTTTGAGCAAAGAGTTGAACCATTCCACCACCCTATTTGCTTGCATGTGGTAGGCGGTACATAGTTTATATCTGATTCCTAGCAATTAGGTAACCTCTCTAAAAAACGAATTTAAAAAGTGGGGCCCATTATCCTATCTCAGGACTTCACAGATGCCCCAACTTGAGAACATCTCCCTCACGGGGAACTTTTCTGCAGACCTGGCATCTACATTAACCCAGGTCCTGCCTCTATCCAACATGACTATGGACACACTACTACTAGTACATACTTGTAAGTGCTGCATCTGTTTACCATATCAATGTAGTCGGCATGGAGCTTTTTGAAGGGCCCTGTGAGGTGGGGAAATGTTGCCTTTAGTGTTTTGAATGTATGTCCAGGATGAAACCTGTGGGACATAGCACAATTTACCGCAAAATTGTCTACTTGATTGCCCAGATTGGGCACAAACCAGTCCACACTAATGTCAGTATCAATGTGCTGCTTAGGTGCATGCGTAGGTAAGTGTATCTGTTCTTAGGCAATGTTTAGTAGCTCTATAGGCATTACTACTTTGCCTGTGCTGTTTCATCTCCAAATGATATTGGTGGGTGACAATGTATATCCTCTTTTTACACATAATGCTTTTTCTTCTGGTGTGCATCTTTCTTGAAACTTAATTATGTGTTCCTTTGATAATGCACTCTTCCCTGCTGTACTCCTGTGACAGGTGTTTGGCTTTTGTCTGTAAAGGGCATATAAGCTGTCTGTTTTTTGGCTGCATCCGCAGCTGAGTTTCTACGTGAAATCACATCAGTCCCTTTAGTGTGTGCTGCACTTCACAATAGCTACATGAAGGGGGCCTTTGGGCCTTTCGATACTTATATTAGTCTAGCTAACCATATTGCATGTTGGACTGGAGACCCATTTGCCCTTCTGTGATGCTCACCTGGTCTCTGAGGGGGTGTTGGGGCACGGTCGGAGTCCTCCCTCGACTTGGCTCCTCTGGATCGCCTCCCTCTCCCGGTTGGTGCAGAGCCTGCTGTCTGGATGCTGGTATTGCACCTGAGAGAAGATGAGAGCTAATGAGAATGGCGTGGGGGGTGTCGTGACTTCCCTCGACCCTGTCGTGCCAAAATGAAGTGTGCAAGTATTTTCCCATGCAAGCTCACCTGTTGTGTTGTAATGTTGGGTTATCTGCTCTGCTTATCGTAGCAGGGGTGCGTAGAGTGGACCGAGTTGCTTCACTGGTCCGTGGAAGTGTGGAAGTGTTGATCCAGACTGCCTGCGATTCAGGTAAGAGGCGCTCACAGCTATGGAGTAGCTAGATTCAGGTAAGAGATGCACACAGCGATGGAATAGCTGGAATCAGGTAAGAGGCGTGTACAGTAATGGAGCGGCTGAAAGCAGGTAAGAAGCACCGTCAGTGGTGGAGATGCTGGAATCTGGTAAGAAGTCTTCAGGGATGAGGAGGCTGGAATCAAGTGGATGCGCAGGTAACAACAGCGGTAAGCATTACACTGCAAAAGCAGAACAAAGTGAAGCAGAGGCATGTGGATGGGTTGGCCTTATATAGGCTGGCCCAGGCCCCTGCCTTTAGCCCCGCTTAGTGGCTCCACCTTGCCCCACCCAGGGACTCCTGCACGTGCATTCCAATGTTGTTTTATGGCCACGCCCGGCCCTGCTGCACGTGCCTTAGGCACACTTTTACATGAGCCTGGCGCCAGAGGGGCCAGGACTGGGTCCATTTGGACCCTAGGGATGAGGGAGGACTGGTCATTACTTCTGTGGCCATGACACCTTCTCAAACCTCTTCTCTTCCACCGTGATAATCCGGAATGTACTGTAGATGCCATGTATACAAATCAGTGTAGATGGTGACTTCATCATATGTTGATATTCCGAAGGCTTCTATGAGTGCTACAAGTTCTGCTGCTTATGCTCAATAATGTGAGGGTAATCTCTGTTGCATCACTACTTGGAACTCTTCTTTTTGGTCCTTCACATATTTTACTACCGCTGCTCCTGTATGTCTCTGACTGCTCTCTTGATCTATGCTTGATGACCCATCTACAAAGAGCACTTCTTCTGTGTCAAGGAGGTCCTCAATCTCCCTGCTGTATTCGGCAGGTTCCTCTTTGTATATTGCACAGTCATGAACCTCATCTTGTGGCTCCACTGGTTTTACTATGAATGTTCCTGGATCGACTATGTGGCAACTTGCTATGGTGATGGCTGGGTTGGTGAAGATTACCTTGTAACCACTTGCTCTCTGTGCGGAGAGTGTTGATTTGTTTCCCTCTAAAATGGAAAAGTCTGCATGCTCAACACATAAAGTTGGTGGGCATCCCATAACTATGGTGGCAGACTTCTGTACAGCAAATGTGGGAGCAGCTAATGCTTGCTCGCATGGGAAGTGGGCTTGCATTACTGGGTCTAATAGACCTCTGTTTTACGCCAACAGCTTGTGTTTCTGTGAATATTGTTGTGTGTGTACTGCTGTCATGACCTATCCATTTGAGTGTGAGACTTGAAAAAAACGGTTTGTTGTAGTCTGTGGTTCCTAGTACTGGTGCAATTCTGATAGCTATTTTGAGATCCTCAAAGTATTCTGCTATCTCTTCTGGCCATTCAAGTGGGCCTTTCATCTTTTGTGTTTCCTTACATGCATGCAATAGGGGCCTGACATTCGTCAAATAATAAAATACCCATGTTCTGCAATAATTACACAGGACTACGAATTTCTGCATTTCTCTGAATGTTTTGGGCTCTGGTGTGTTTCGTCCTGCTGTGGCTCTGTGTGTGCTTATTTTCCTTCCTGCTGAGGACATGCTCTGTCCCAAACACACCACTTCTTTCTGGCAGTATTGTGGTTTGTCTTTGTCAACCCTTTATCCTTTGCCTGCAAGTATTGTCAGTAGTTATATTGTGTCTTTTCTGAACAGGTATTCTGTGGGGCTGCACACTTGTAAGCCATCTACATATTGTGGCACTGCACTGGTAATATGGATGTTCCCCAGGTCTATCTGAACGACCCGATAGAAAACACTAAGGGATTCACAGTACACTTAGGGCAAACAAGTGTGTTGGAATCTCTTTCCCTGGTATACAATAGTGGTCAAGTATTGGGAGCCTGGACATAATGGTCTGGTGAAGAATGTATTTTAGATAACTACGACAGAAAAGTAAATTGCATCAGCAGGTATGTTACACAGTTTTGATGCAGAGTTTGGTACTAGTGGACATTCTGCTTTCATTATATCGTTCAGAGGGCGGAGATCCTGAATGAATCTCCATGATAATCACTTTGCTTTCTTCAATGGATATATGTGTCATGATGCCTACCTCCAAGGAGCCAGGCCGGGCCCAGCAACCCCAGAGGCAGACATCATTTTCCCCAGGGAAGTCTCAGCGGGCCCAAGTCGGGGCCCTTTGGACTCAGTCCTGGCGCCTTAGGCGCCAGGCTCATAGCGGACCCCAGTCCTGGCGCCTTAGGCGCCAGGCTCATAGAAGAGGATATGTGTTTAAGTGCTTGGGTGCACACTTACCTGATGCAGACCTTGCTGCTTCATCCAGGCCCTCTTGAGGCCTGAATGGGACTACTTTACCTGTAGGACTACTTCACCACCCGGGTGTGGTCGGGGAAGGATACATACCTGATTGGTGGAAGGATACATACCAGGAACTTCTTCCAAGGCTATTTAAACCCCACCCGAACAGCCACACGTGCTTCGCGTTGTTCTGCACCTAGCAGCTGGACGCTCACCGTGTCAGCTCCTGCATCCTGACTTCAGCCACGCCTGCCAGCACCCTGGAACACCTGCAAGGGGAGAAAGGAAGAGAATAGGAGAAGAAAAGCCCTTACCTGCTAAATCTGCATCCCGGAGTCATTTCTCCAACGGCCCTGAAAAGGAAGACATCATTTTAAAGGCATTTTGTTTCGATCGCTGCAGCGCTGCATTTTACTCACCTTTGCAAGGCGCTTCCATCTTCAGCAGCGATCTTCCGGATTCACCTACGCCCCGGCGCCTAGAGGAAAAAAGACAAGAACAAAGGTGAGAGGGAGAAAAGGAATAAGGAAAGCTCAGTTTCCTTTTAAGTCTTACCTGTTGGATTATTCCCACTGCATTTCGGGTCCTGCCGCTTCCTGGCATCTCCGGACCCCGGCCCCTATGGGGAAAAAAGACAAAGACATTGAATGAGCGAATGCAAAGACATTACCTGAGCACTCATCCAGAACTGTTTCACTTCGGGTCGGCGCCATATCTCCAGCACTCCGAACCCCAGCCCCTAAGGGGAAAAAGACATAAGCATTAGCGCTTGCTGCAATTAGACAACGAACATTATTATTAAGTTGAACTTTTGAACAGAACTTTTACAGCGCCTTACCTGAACAGTCAAGCTTACCTGAACTCCCATCAATCCTCAATCCAGTGAAGTAACTGGGTTTCAACGCGCCCCTGCATCAGAAGCAGGATGGAGAGCTCATCCTTCCAAACCCTAAGGTGAGGCTTCACGGGGAATCGTGGAGGAGGTATCGTGGAGGGTTGGAAGGGAGTGGGAGGCTTGAGCATTGTTCCACAGTTGGTAATACTCCCTTTTCATGCACAGGAGGGTATCCAACGAGCCAGGGAAGCCAGAATAGAGGGGCCCTTCCTGTCCATCTTCAGAGTTCTGCGCCTTCGACGCCGCGCCTCCGTGGGAACCAGGTGAGCGTTACAGAACGCGAAGCCTTACCACAATTTCCCACCTGGGCGCTATGGAGACTTCCGAGACAGATCAGCTGGCCCATCTTTTAGGGGAATTACGGGCAGAAGTGCACTCAGCCCGCCAGGAGACTAATGCTCTCAGAAGGGAACTAATCCTATCCAAGGAAAGAACTGATGATCTGGCCAAAAGGTTATTGCAGGGCCAGGCAGAGCACACTCCTTTACCTGTTTCCGGAGATATTTCTACAACAATTGGTTCGAATAACCCGGTACAAATCAATCTACCTGGACACATGCCTTTGGCCCCGCCGGAACGTTTTGCGGGGGATCCCAAGAAATATGCCGTTTTTATGAACCAATGCCGTTTACACTTTTTATGCAGGCCCGGGGCCTTCCCCAACGACCAGACCAAAGTAGCCTTTGTACTATCTTACCTCAGTGGCTGTGCTGCCGATTGGTCTATTCCATTGGTAAATCAGGATGATCCCATTCTCCGGGATTTCCAGGGCTTCCAGGCCAGCATGGAAAGATTGTTCGCTCGACACTCGCAGGGACAGGCCCTTGACAACGAACTGCTATCCTTACGACAAGGTAATCAGGATCTTTTGTCCTATATCGCCACCTTTAATAGACTAGTTGATGGAACCGAAATAGCCTCAGGGCCTGTAACGCATTCCACAGTTGAAATCACTCTGGTGGGTCAGGACGGACATCGGGAAGCAATCGTGTTTGATGTGATCAAAGCCCCACAATTTCAAGTACTTCTTGGTATCCCTTGGTTAGAAACACATAATCCGAGAATAGACTGGCGAGCAAAGAAGATTACTTTTCCTGATTGTGAACCAACCTGTTACCCAAGGAATCCAGCTATGGGTCTAGCCTCTGTAACTTCCACCCCTGTACAGCTACCATCTGAATACCAAGAATTCCAAGACGTTTTTCAGAAAGAGCAGGCTAACACCTTACCTCCCCATCGATCTTACGATTGCCAAATCGACTTGGTACCCAATGCACAACTACCTTGTAGTAGGATTTATGCTCTTACTGAACCTGAGAACCTGCATTTGCGCCAGTATTTGGATCAATACCTGGCCAATGGCTTCATTCGCCCATCAAAGTCACCAGTCTCTTCCGCTTTGTTCTTCGTACCTAAAAAGGAAGGAGACCTTAGGGCCTGTATTGACTACCGCGCCCTAAATCAGATAACGATTAAGAATCGTTACCCTTTGCCCCTGATACCTGAGCTTATCGACCAAGTAAAAGATGCTCGTGTGTACACCAAGCTAGATCTCCGAGGAGCTTACCACCTGGTACGTATAAAAGAGGGCGACGAGTGGAAGACTGCATTCCGCACCAAATTTGGGCTCTTCGAATATCAAGTAATGCCCTTCGGTTTGTGCAACGCACCTGCCGCCTTTCAGTACTTCATGAATGATGTTCTTCGGGAACTTATCGATGTTTGTGTCATCGTTTATATTGACGACATCCTGGTGTATTCCTCCTCAGAATCTGATCACAGAAACCATGTTCGGGCAGTTCTTGAGAAATTGCGCCAGCACAAATTATTTGCCAAGCTCGAAAAATGCGTTTTTCATACCACAGAAGTGGAGTTTCTCGGATTCATCCTGACACCTCAAGGAATCCGAATGGACTCGCGGAAAGTGGACGCCATTCTCAAATGGCCATCTCCTAGCTCTGTGAAGGGAGTGCAAAGCATGCTTGGCTTTGCCAATTTCTATCGAAGGTTCATCCCGGAATTTTCTCGAACTGTTCAACCCATCACAGCTCTCCTAAAGAAAAATAAACGCTTTGAATGGACTCTTGAGGCTGAACAAGCCTTTCAGGACCTGAAAACCAAATTCACCTCTGCACCTGTATTGAAGCACCCGCGCCCAGATCTCCCTTACATCGTGGAAACCGATGCATCCAGTTCGGCCATGGGAGCTGTCCTGTCGCAAAGAGACCCAGAAACTAACCAACTACACCCTGTAGCCTTTTGGTCCAGAAAATTCTCTCCACCTGAACTCAATTACGCAATTACCGACAAAGAACTACTGGCTATTAAATCAGCTTTCAAGGCTTGGCGTCACTATCTTCTCGGTGCAAGACACACCATCACCGTAATTACGGACCACAGAAATTTGCAGTATTTAAAGACGGCCAAAGCTCAATCTTCGCGACAACTCCGATGGGCTTTATTCTTTGCGGAATTTGATTTTGTAATTACCTATCGCCCTGGCTGCAAGAATGGTAAGGCAGATGCCTTATCCCGGATAGGCATGGAAGAACCCAATTCGAGTTTAGAACCTGTGCCAATCATACCGGAACAAAGAATTCTGGGCTTGACTTCATTGCAAACCATTGAGGACATCCAAGCTCAAGTAAAACAGCTTTTTGACTCTTCTGCCTTACTGGAATGGAGTCAAAAGGGTCCTCACTACACCGTTAAGGATGATTTACCCTACTTCCAAGAGCGGTTATTTCTGCCAAGTAAAGAATTGCAGGAACTTGTCATTACCCGTCATCATGAATCATTAATGGAAGGACACCCCGGTATCGCGAAAACAGAAGAAAAGATCAAACACCACTTCTGGTGGCCTTCTTGGAGAAAAGACATAAAGTCATTTGTGTTGTCTTGTGGAATCTGTGCCCAAAATTAGAGTCAAAAGAAAAGGCCAGCCGGCCTACTTCAACCTTTGGACATTCCACCAGCACCTTGGCACACCTTGTCAATGGACTTTATAACTGACCTGCCTCCTTGTGGTGGTTACAACACGATTCTCGTAATAGTGGATCTATTCTCTAAAATGGCCCATTTTATCCCTTTAAAAGGATTGCCGTCAGCTTCCACCTTGGCCAAGGAATTTATGGAAAATATAGTGCGGTTACATGGTTTCCCTTCCATATTAGTCTCAGACCGTGGAAGTCAATTTATCTCCCACTTTTGGAAGAAATGTTGCCAACTAGCACAAATAGAGGTGCGGTTATCCACCAGCCACCACCCCCAGACCGACGGACAAACCGAGAGAACCAATCAGACTCTCGAGCAATATCTGCGGTGCATGTTACACCAATCCGAGTTAAATTGGAAAGACATCCTTTGGATTGCAGAATATGCGTACAACAATTCAGTGCATTCTGGAACCGGACAGACTCCTTTTTATACCCTGTATGGTCACCATCCTCGGACCTCTGACCTAGATCCACCTCTGACCCTGGAGATGCCTGCAGTAAATCACCTACATTCCACAATAACCCAAGCCTTCAAAGAAGCTACAACCCACTTACAGCAAGCCAAGAAAAAGTATAAAGAAAACGCTGATTTGCACCGAAGTAAAACTCCTCCTTACCAAGTAGGAGATCAGGTATGGCTAGCAACTAAACATCTACCCCTCAAGGGTCAGCGAACTTTTAATCCCAGATTCATTGGGCCTTACCCCATCAAAGCTATTATCAACCCAGTGGCCTTTAAACTCGATTTACCATCCAACATGCGGATTCATCCCGTTTTTCACGCATCTCTTCTAAAACCAGTACAACCTGGAACCAGACTGTCTGAGCCCCCAGGCCCTGTCCAAATTGATGGAGAATTAGAATTCGAAGTGAAAGACATTTTAGATTCCAAGATAGTTAAGTCGAAACTCTTCTATCTTGTTGATTGGAAAGGATATGGACCTCAGGAAAGATCTTGGGAACCCAGTAACAATGTTCACGCACCACGATTAATTCAACGATTCCATCGAAGATTCCCGCACAAACCAAAAACCCCGGAGGAAAAGACCTTGGGAGGGGCCTTGAGGGGGGGTACTGTCATGATGCCTACCTCCAAGGAGCCAGGCCGGGCCCAGCAACCCCAGAGGCAGACATCATTTTCCCCAGGGAAGTCTCAGCGGGCCCAAGTCGGGGCCCTTTGTACTCAGTCCTGGCGCCTTAGGCGCCAGGCTCATAGCGGACCCCAGTCCTGGCGCCTTAGGCGCCAGGCTCATAGAAGAGGATATGTGTTTAAGTGCTTGGGTGCACACTTACCTGATGCAGACCTTGCTGCTTCATCCAGGCCCTCTTGAGGCCTGAATGGGACTACTTTACCTGTAGGACTACTTCACCACCCGGGTGTGGTCGGGGAAGGATACATACCTGATTGGTGGAAGGATACATACCAGGAACTTCTTCCAAGGCTATTTAAACCCCACCCGAACAACCACACGTGCTTCGCGTTGTTCTGCACCTAGCAGCTGGACGCTCACCGTGTCAGCTCCTGCATCCTGACTTCAGCCACGCCTGCCAGCACCCTGGAACACCTGCAAGGGGAGAAAGGAAGAGAATAGGAGAAGAAAAGCCCTTACCTGCTAAATCTGCATCCCGGAGTCATTTCTCCAACGGCCCTGAAAAGGAAGACATCATTTTAAAGGCATTTTGTTTCGATCGCTGCAGCGCTGCATTTTACTCACCTTTGCAAGGCGCTTCCATCTTCAGCAGCGATCTTCCGGATTCAGCTACGCCCCGGCGCCTAGAGGAAAAAAGACAAGAACAAAGGTGAGAGGGAGAAAAGGAATAAGGAAAGCTCAGTTTCCTTTTAAGTCTTACCTGTTGGATTATTCCCACTGCTTTTCGGGTCCTGCCGCTTCCTGGCATCTCCGGACCCCGGCCCCTATGGGGAAAAAAGACAAAGACATTGAATGAGCGAATGCAAAGACATTACCTGAGCGCTCATCCAGAACTGTTTCACTTCGGGTCGGCACCATATCTCCAGCACTCCGAACCCCGGCCCCTAAGGGGAAAAAGACATAAGCATTAGCGCTTGCTGCAATTAGACAACAAACATTATTATTAAGCTTGAACTTTTGAACAGAACTTTTACAGCGCCTTACCTGAACAGTCAAGCATACCTGAACTCCCATCAATCCTCAATCCAGTGAAGTAACTGGGTTTCAACGCGCCCCTGCATCAGAAGCAGGATGGAGAGCTCATCCTTCCAAACCCTAAGGTGAGGCTTCACGGGGAATCGTGGAGGAGGTATCGTGGAGGGTTGGAAGGGAGTGGGAGGCTTGAGCATTGTTCCACAGTTGGTAATACTCCCTTTTCACGCACAGGAGGGTATCCAACGAGCCAGGGAAGCCAGAATAGAGGGGCCCTTCCTGTCCATCTTCAGAGTTCTGCGCCTTCGATGCCGCGCCTCCGTGGGAACCAGGTGAGCGTTACAATATGTCCATGTTGTATAGTGAGTCTGAAGGCACTATGATGCTTTGATTAAGTAGTGCTTTGATTTTGTCCTAAATTCCCTCATCTGCTTCTTTGGACAATGGATATTGTTTTACTTTAGGGAGCATGGCACCTGGTTTGAGTTTGATTTTAACTGCCCCAATGCTGGTCAACCGCCCTATGTCATCTGGGTTGGTTGTCCATAGGCAACTAGGCACTTGTGATAGGTCTTCTTGTAGCTGTGAGGGCTCTGCTGTAGCTGTCAGCATTGTGTGTGGTACTTCCCTGTGCTGCACTACCATGTGTCAAGGTATGATGATTTCAAATACTATTTCTCCATTAGTTTCCATGTTTGCAAATAACAGTTAGTTTGTGACATCTGTTAATGGCAGTGTAGGGTCTATGCATAGCACTGTACTCCACTCCATCCCTTCCTCATCTGTGCCTGTTATAATTGCTGTGTCTTTCATAATGTTCACTGCATCAATGTGTAATGTGAAAAATTGTTCCTGGGGCTTCCTCATGCAGCACTGCTGGTCTGAATAAAAATTCTGCTTGCAAACTAAATATGACATTGTGTACACCAACCAATCAAATCAGTCACTGCATATGTAAACAGAGCCTCATACATTGGTAAGGCTCTAATTCTGTTGGAGCTGCAAAGTGCTTATATTACTGTGGCTATTTTGTTGTAATGCATTGCTGGTGTGGAAAAACGATTCCTTTGTCAGTGAATGAAATGGTCGTATTCATTTTCTGTTGCCGATCCCTCCCCAGTAAGTTTACTGGTGTCTCTGTACTGTAAAGTAATGGTGTGACTATCTCCTGAGTCCCTATAGTAATTATTGCGTGAAAGGAACCCTTACAAATTCCCCAGAAAATCCCTGAGTGTCCATACTGTTGTTTGTCAGTGGTAACCGTCCTTCCCTTATGCAAGATCGGGGGCTCCAGTGTCCACCATAAAAGTAAACATTATGTTCCCTATCTTCACTCCCACTTCAGGTTCCTTGTCTGTGTCTAGGGTAATTGAGAGAACTGGACACAATAGGGCTTGCTATGGGCTGTCCTATTGTGTATATGTGCTTGACACTGGAAGTGGGAATGCATTGCTCCCTAAATATTAGCTTCAGTGTAGTGAGTCACTGTTCCTTGTGGAAGGGCATTCTGTTTCCATGGTACTGTAATCTCTTGTGATAGAGCCTGTTGGGTGACATTCTGCATTACATTTGGTGTTGGGTACTGTATGGGCTCTCCCTGTGATTGTGCAATCATCTGCACAGGGCCTACATTCTAGGATTGTGCAGATCCAGTGGCATACATACGTGCTGGGGCTGTGGCTTGGTTTGGGACCTAAAATCCCTGTGTTGGCCCTTGTGTGTAGCATGGTGCTGAAGGTGCTCTTGGCTGATATTTCATGGGGAGTCTGCTTCGACAATCCTTATCCATTCTTCCTGTTTTTCCACATGTCCAACATGTTCCTCCAAATTGTGGTCTTATTTCTGCAAATCCTCCCATTTCCCCTTTTTGTGAGTTACTCTGTGCCCTTTGGACCCTCCCCTGTTTTGTCAATTGCTATCTGGATTATTTGCCCACTCTTGTGGTTGTCCTGACTGCTGCAGCACATCTGTAGGATTGGTTACTACTGCTCCCTCCATGCTAACCTTCGCCAATTTCTTCTGCACCAGTTTCGTTTCTGTGCGCTGCGTCTTTTCTTCTGCTACCCTTTCATTCTCGTGCTTGCTTTTGCTAAATTCACTATATGTGCTTGTATCTTGCCCCATCCTTTTACTTCCATACCTACTATTCTGTAAAATTCTAATTGCACTTCAGTGGGAAGGCCCTTTCGTAATACATGGTAGAGGAATGGTACATTGTTTTCCCACGTGTCCCCTGTCTCTTCTCAACACCTTTTCTTGGATTGACTGAATGTACAATGCAGGGTCCTCATCATGTTTCATTGTACGAGCCATAATGTCACCTAGGTCAAGTCTATCCGGGTATGCCCTTCTCAATGCATCCCAAACATGGACTCTGCAGTTATTAAATGGAGTCCCATCATGTGTGTTACTTTTGAATTGGACCCCTGGGTACCATGCTTGTTCTCAAATTGTGTTGGTCTGAACTATATTGGCTAATAGGCTTTTCATATCTCTAATTTCTAGGGTAGCCCCTGCTGTATGTTTTTCCAATGCACTGATCCACTTACCGAACCCTGCTGTAAGACGTGGAAAAATCTTAATCAAATTATTCTTGTCCATATGCAGTCATAGTATATATTGTGATCTTCCCACTCCTTTTTGTATCAATGATAATTGCCTTCCCCTTTTTGGGCTAGAATGTGTTCTATGTTTCCTCTTCCCTCTAACCACTGCCATTGTTTCGGTTGTATATGAATTGTTCGAACTACAATTGTTCGAATTACAATTGACCTTTGCACAATTGACCGAATTGTGAAGGTCAATTGTTATATATATATATATATATATATATGCAGTCAATTGTGCAAAGGTCAATTTGGACCCTTGACATTCAGTCAATTCGGGCATTCGAACAATTGTGTTTGAACAATTTGGGTAATACCATTGTTCCAGGTCTAGGTCTTATTGTCCTCTCCCACGGAGTCCTCTCTTCCTGATCCTCTTCAGTTTCCCAATTATCGTCACTCTCTTCTTGTTCGTGCTCACTTTCAATCACCTCAGATTCATAATCTGCAACCTGTTGGTTTGGAGCTTCGGTTTCTACCTTTACATCTTTTATCAATGCCTTACGCAATTTCAATTATATTTCCCCTGCTGCCCATGTCTCAGCATCTACCATAGGGCAGGACGACTCCCTCTTTCTGGTCACCCCTCGCAATTCCTCCTCTGTCTTGCAGATCGTTGCCTCTAAATCCTTGCATGCTTTATTTTCTCATTTTACTATTGCTGGGTTTGTTCTGTCACTGGGGCACTTGCTCCTTTTAATGGGTTTGTGTTACGCACACCTGGTCTCTGCGGAGGCGTTGGGGCATGATTGCAGCCCTCCCTGAACTTGAATGACCCCCTTCAGGCCTCTCCCTCAGTAGAAACGCTGAGAGCGGTGGTACGTGGTGATACTGCTGCTGTGAATTATGGAAGATAAGCTCTCAGTCCTGCTACTTCTTGCAGGGGCATGTCGAATGGGATCTAGTTCCTCCACAGATCCCTGATAAGGATTAGTCCAGTCCAGCTGCGTCTATGCTTCTCCTTATGATTGGTAAGTCTTTCTTGAGCTCTTGTGATGCTGTTCGTTCTCTCTTCTGTTTTCTTCCCTTAGATGGAAATGCGGCCTCAATGCAGCTGTGAGAGGCGAGACGCGGCCGGATGGAAGATGGATTCTGGCGCAATGTTCGACAGCAGGTAAGTGATGGTTTGAGGAAAAGTGCGAAGTATGGCGAAGCGCAACCTTAAACTGACTGTTTTTTCGATGTCTAACCTTGTCTTCGGTTTTTCCTTTTAGGCGCTGCTGTCGACGATGAAGCGTGTCGTGCTGCGGTGCCAAGATGAAGATTTCGACGTTCCGGAAAGTGTAAAGATGAATACTTGGTTGGCCAAAGAGATGTACAGGTGAGAACACCTTCCCCCAGTTGGTAAGTATGCTGGCAGGAAGCAGGATGTCCAGGAAGCAGGTTCTTCAAAAGTAAGTCTGACCTCAGGCGACGGTGAGCGTTATGCTGCTTGCAAGTGCAGAATAACGCGAAGCATCTGTCTTGAGGATCGGGGCAGCTTATACAGCTGATATCCTGGGCACGCCCATTGGGTCCGGTTTAGCAGCCACACCCTGCCATCCTAGAGAGTGACGTACATGCAAAGGCAATCCATTAGCAGCCACACCCAAGAATACACTTGGGGCTGCTTAATGGATGGAATGTTCAAGGTTAATGCATCCTGCTTAATGGATGGAATGTTCAAGGTTAATGCATCAGAAGTGCTATGTCCATAATAAAAGCTTTTTGGTGTTAAATGGATGTTCTTGTTTACTTTTGTTCATGAACCTGGCCCAAAGGCGCCAGGACAGTGTCCACCCAGCTCTCCTTTGCATGCGACCCCTGCATGACTGTGCCCCTGACTTCATGGCCAAGACAGTTTGTTTCTAAATACGCTGGGGGTTTATATCGGGTTTTCGTATATCCCACTGCTCATTTTAAAGGATAGTGTCCGACTATGGGTGGGGCTGTCAGCTGCGCAGGCACTGGATCCTGTGCCGACTTGGTGCTTTTCTCTACACTTGCCTGGGGTATCCACTGAGCAGGTGTCAAAGCTTGTGTCGTATTTGCATTGCCTGACAGGGATGTGGTAGAGGCATCCTGAGTAGTCACCTTTCCTTTATTGTTGCTCTCATCTTCCTCGTATAATTTCTACAATTCTAAGATACTCTGTCTCTTCTTTAGCTTTTTACCCTTACATGTGGGCCCTACCCTCAGCTACCTCAAAATCTCTGCAGGTAAGATGCTTCTCCAAACAGAGAGTGGGGGGTAGATCTCTCTCCTCTGCAGGTGCTTCCCTCTGGACTGGCCTCCCTGGCCCTCTGAGACTTGAGCCGAATCACCTGAAGTTCCGGAAGCTGCTCAAGGACTTCCTCTTCTCTTCTTCCTTCTCTCTCCCTCTCCTCTGTAAATATACCTGTCTTCTCATCTGAACTGGTGGCATGGTTTCCCTCAGATTCACACAGGGTGCCACACCCCCTGCACCCTTTGACCAGTTACCCTGCACTGCCTTCAGGCCTAATCAGCACTTCTGGTCTGGGACTGCACTCGTTTAGTCCTCTGCCATCCTCACACTTACTTAGAGTACTGCTGCCCTGACTGCCCTTCCCACTTACTCCTTCCCTGCACTTCTCCCCTACCCCCTCCCCTGCATTTTCTCATTGCACTAGCACAATCTGATGTCACAAGGTCTAGTAAGATCATTTGTCTTGTCATACCTATGTCTCCCCTACTTTGTCTTGTGGCGCCTAGAAACACATGTGTAAAGGTGTGTTATCCATACCAAATCATATCATATGATATCACATCATTCAACTGAATAATGAAAATGGCTGGTTATATAGCAAATTTCAAAAGAGACATAACAACAAATGTTCCAGATTATTCAAATTTTTCCAGCTTCTGATTGGACATTGTCATTTACACTATATGTGAATCTATATGCTATCCAGCCCTATTGGCCTATTCTATCCTCATCACCTGATACAGATGTCAGTTAATTAATCACTTGACAGTGAGATTATCTCCTTTCTCATGGTGCTGATTGGATAGTACTCTTTTAAGTTTGTATCATCTAAGCCTTACATTTGATTGGGTGTTTCGGGAGGAGTATGCTTGCAGTGAGTATGTTTCAATAAATCTGTGTGCGAAATGTGACAGTGTGACAATGAAATTATAACTTTTTACATCCCCTTCCCATTGACCTAATCGGTTGGCACCGGCTTACCGTTCCCATCACTGTGAACTCTTCAATGCCAGTTCAACTTTACAACTTGTTGTTGGAAACATTACTTGTTTCTCATTTCGTTTTCATGATTCCATTTGCCCTGCCTCTGACCTTATGTGCTGGGGATGTATTTGCTTGTGGACTTCATTATTTTCTACTTATAATAATATATGTGTGCAGCCTGAAATATAGTAAATATACTTTTCTACCACTTATATGGTGTGTGTGCTGTGAGGGTTGCGCACACGTTCTGATAGAGGTTACTGATGACTAATTATTTTTATTCTATTACACAATGATGTTTCTTGCGTGGCTCTCTGCTTTGCAATTGGAGCTCTTTCTGTGAGAAATTTTCCTACAGAGGGCAGTGTTGTGCCTTACACAATTTGTCTGGACAGGCATACTCCTTACTACACTCATTGCTTGATTCCTGCTGGCTTGTAACCTTCATTATGATACGTTTTGATGCACTACCTAGGAACATACATTGTTACATGTCTTTTGAAATCAGGCTTGGGAACTCAGCTAAGCTTATGTGTTTTGACCAATCCATGTACAGTGTTTGTTCTTCAGCTCAGGGTTATGATATTTTCTTTGTTGCTTTGTCATGATCTCACTACTGCAACACAGGTCTCAGAATGAATTTGCCCCCTTGCCTTGACCTATCACTATGCAGAATTGAGTCTCAATGTGGGATGTTGCTACTTTTTTTTAAATTTACATGTTTATTGATTTTTAAATATAATACATCGCACAATATATAACCAATAAATGAACATAAAACAGAAAAGTCAGGATCATCACATTAATGAATACACATTCCCTATAAAGAGAAAAATTACAGATTTGATCTAAACCAGGAAGACAACATTCTTATAAATCGAAAAATCTGCCACAGATTTGATCAAACAAATTCATTTTCTTATCCCTGTATAAAATCAATCTTTCCATTCTGGATGCTTGTTTCAGATCATCCATCCATTCTGAAATTATCGGTCTGTCATTACCTTTCCATTTCCTCAATATAATTTTTTTGCCGGAATTTGACGCCCTGAAAAACCAACACCTCTGTGGAAAAGAGAGATCATCCACCATATCATCCTCACCCAAAATTACAGTTGTATAATCAAAGTCCAGATGCATCAGAAGAACTTCATTCATCTTCGTAGTGACCTCACTCCAGAAAGACCTTAGTTCATAACAATCCCAAATCATATGCTCAAAAGAACCAGTAGCATGTTTGCACCTCCAACAGGCACTCAAATCCGTCAAACCTCTTGCATGCAATTTATGTGGCGTCCAGAAAACTCTGTTTAGAATTTTGATCTGTCTACACATTTTTCCTGGATTCAAGGATGTTAGAGCCTCATTCCTGCACAGATTCCTCCATCTGCCCTCCGACATCTCCAAGTCCAATATGTCTGACCATTTTGATAGTAATTCATAGTTTGGTTCTTTATGCTGTTCAAGATTCTTGTACACTTTTGAAGCCATACCACCTTCTGATTTATAGTCTTTCAGCCAATCATGCCACCTCTTGTACCCATCCGGAATCTTATTCCCCAGAGCTTTTTTCAGTTTCCTATACTCCCCCATTGTGCAATCTCTAGGATCTTTAACTAGCTTCAGTTAAAGCTGATCCATTTACCTTCTTCAACAAGATCTTCTAGCCACTGCACACCACCCACTAGCCAGTTTGACCAGAAAAGTGGTTTTTCCTTCAACGTAAAGGCTGGATTCAGCCAGAGCGAAGTTAATGCATCCTTTGAAACATTCTTTCCGCTCTTGTTCCAAAGACTCTTTCAGCATGACCTCACAAAAGCTGTTGGTGGACATGATTTATATCCCGTTCCATCCACTGTTGACAGAATTGCCCTGGGGGAAAGAGGCCAAGACCTTCTTGATTCGGCCATTGTCCTGACATCAGAAGAATCTTCTATGAAAGATACCAAGTGGCGAGCCCCAAATGCTAAATGATAATTTTCAAAATCCGGAACCCCCAGTCCACCACATTCTTGTGAAAGTTGAAGTTTCCATAGTTTCAGATGCGGTTGTTTTCCCTCTCACAGGAAGGACTGGATCAAGCTCTCCATTTTCTTCAAATAACAATTTTTAAGCTGCAAGGGAATCATGCTTAAGACATAGTTAACTCTCTGAGGTGTCATTTTGATTGCATGCACTCTTCCCCATAGACTTAATCTCAACTCACTCCATCTTTTAATGTCTGACTCCATATTTTGGATAACATGTGTAATGTTCACTTCCATCATTTTAGCTATATCTTTAGTCAGCCAAATTCCAAGGTAGCACATCTTGTTCGGACACCAATTAAAGGCAAAATTTTTCAATGTCAGGGTCGAGCATGAATTTGATGCTGGCAGTGCCTCGGATTTCAACCAATTGATCTTATACCCTGAAACTTTATGAAAAATGTCTATTTGGTTAATTAGTGCTGGGATGGAGGACTCCACATTCCTGACAACCAGCAACATATCATCTGCATAAAGCCAGACTTTTTGACATGCTTCTCCAAAACAAATACGTTCAATTGCCCTGTCTTCTCGGATCTTTACAGCCAATAATTCCATTGCGATGACAAATACAATGGGTGACAGCGGGCAGCCTTGTCTTGTCCCCCTTTCAAGCTCAAATTTGTCCGATACCAGGCCATTAGTGTTTGCACTGGTGGAGGCAATGAAAATAATAGTCTTATCCAATCTATCATCTTTTTTCCAAATCCAAAACCTTCCAAGGCTGCTAGAAGATATTTCCACTCTATCCGGTTGAAAGCCTTTTCCGCATCCAGTGACAACACCACCACATCTTCCATATGATCCTTACTCTCAAACAAGGTCAACAAAAGTCTTCTCATATTATCCAAGGCATGTCTCCCTTTTACAAAGCCAGTCTGACTTCTGTCAATTATATCTGATAGAGATGCCTCCATTCTCATGGCCAATGCTTTTGCAAAGATTTTATTATCTGTGTTCATCAAACTTATTGGCCGATAGTTACTTGTTTTGACTGGAGATTTCCCCGCTTTCAAAAAAACGGATATCAATGCATGTCTCATAGATTCTGGAAGATGACCATCTATTAAAGATGAGTGTAACATGGCCAACATTAGATGAAAAACCTCTTCCTGGAAAATGTTGTACAGTTCAGCTTGTAAACCATCCAGACCCGGACATTTCCCTGGATTTAAAGCACCAGCAGCAGCTCTGAGCTCCTTTACATCCAAGTCTTTCTCAAGTGAATCTTTGTATTTAGATTTAATACTTTGCAAATGACAATTAGTAACAAAACGTTTCACTTCTCCTTGGGACATATGAACCTCTGATGAATACAGGTTAGAGTAATATTCCTTGAAAGTATCATTACTTTCAGCCGGTTCAAAGGTCACAATCCCATTCATCTTTTCTATAGCATTAATCGTTCTCTCGTTCTCCAAAGTCCTCAAGCGATAAGCAAGAAGTCTATCACACTTCTAGCCCTTTTCATAGTACTTGCATTTTGTTCTAAATAGGAGTCTTTCAGCCTTTGACGCAAACAAATCTTCTAGCTTATCTTTTTCCTTTTGCATGGAATCAAAAGAACATATAGAGAATTTCTGCTCTCAATTTCCTCGTTCAGCTTCTTAATTTCAGTGTCTTTCTCTTTTTTATTTTTGATTGACCAATCAACATTCCTCTCATGTATGATTTGAAGCCTTCCCACACAAATTCTACTTTCACCCCATCAGTCCAATTTTGAGCCACAAAGAATCTTGCTTCTTTTACTATTTTATCCACCATATCATTGTCATCAAGGAGTGCAACATTCATCCTCCAAGAGTTTGACTTAGGCAGGGGAAAAGTAAGTTTCATTTCAAGACTGATCTGTGCATGGTCAGAAAGTAGGATGGCTTTAATGTCGCACCCTATGATTGACTGTGTGCACAAGCCCGAAGTCAAAAGGAGGTCAATCCATGTGTACACTTTGTGTCTTGCAGAAAAGAAGGTATATTGGTTAACCAAAGGATTCTTTAGTCTCCACACATCTGATAGATTCCATTCAATCATAAATGTAATCAAGGCTTCTCTCTTTCAATTATTCGCATTGTCCGATGTATCTCCACTTTTATCCATCTGTGGATCCAAAGTAACATTAAAGTCTCCCCCCACTATAATATTTCTCACATTCACATTTACATTATGCAAGAATTGTGTAAGGGAAGTAAACAAACTCCCGTCCCCACCATTAGGAGCATATACATTACACACACAGTAGGCAACATTTTGAATTTTCATATTTACACCGATAATTCTACCATTCTGATCCTTTTCACACTTCCATTCTGTAACCAGAAGATTTTTCCTTATCAAAATGCAAACCCCTCTAGAACTTGAAGTGAAGGATGAACAATAGACAGAACCAACCCATTCTCTTTTCCACTTATCTACATCCACTTCCAACAAATCTGTCTCCGGGAGCATTGCAACATCCGCCCCCAATTCTTCTAAACGTTGTAAAATAATGTTCCCCTTATTTGTACAATTAGCTCCATTAACATTCCACAAAACCACTTTTAAACTCCTCTTGAAAGAGGAAGCCATAACATAACTATATTGCACCCCTCCTGTGATGAAACTCAAAGTAACCAAAATCTAGAACCAATATATAACAAGAAAAGAAAAGAAAACAAAATAACTTCTTGGATTTACACAACCCAAACCTCTGAAATCTCCCTTCCACAATCACGTTGAAAAGGACTCACCCGCTCCCTCCCATTTATTCATAAAAAAGAATATGCATATATATATATATATATATATATATATATATATTATATATATAGGCTAATCAAAATACAATTCCTTATTTCCAATTTATTACTCCTAGTACACTTATCCCCATAATTCACCATACACTAACATCATCTAGTGGATAAAGGTAAACCAAAACTTACCCACATATCTCGAATCACAGAATTTAGAATAATTTGCCACTGACTAAACCTCAAACCCCCATTAACCAGATATACAACTCCACTACCAATTTAATTACAATTGCCCTATTAACCCGTAAGCAAACATAGGCAAATATTCACAACACCTCAAACAATACCATTGAATAACATATACTTTCCATTCAACCACACCAACATCAATTCAGGAACTATCCACCTGGACAACCATTGGAATGCAAAGACAACAACAGCAGTTACGCGTTCATAACCATCCAAATCATATCTCCTCAAATGTATTATAAATAGAAACCATCTAAATTATCTAACACTCAAAATGCCAGATTCACGAATGTGCCTGGCGTGGATCAGATGAACCATTACCAGACAGAAAATAGTAGCGCAGAAGCAGAGAATGTGCCTGGATAAAGATACGTGTAGACCCATGTACCTGCTCTGTCGCTATTCTAACAGAAAGAGGGAGTAAATATTACAACCCACCCAAAAGATCAACCCCATCCTAGCACCAATACACAAGTGACATATCCCGGTCAATAAGCAAACCATATCCCAACATTTCCTCCATTTTGTATCCTAAAATCCAATATTAAAATATAATAGTGCAGTTTACCGAATTGTTTTTAGAGTTCCTGCATCCCCAAAACATCATACACACACCCATCCCCAATGTCCTTTTATAAATGCATCCTAATACAACTACATTCAAAAATAACATATCATAAAAAACAGATCAATTCTCAAGCAAGCCTGTCATTGCATAGTGATGGGGATCCGTGTTGTTCGTTATAAAACCATAACTGAAATGGGAGCAGAGCTATCATCAAACATCATCACATGTTTTGCCAATATAAGGGGACATTTCACCTATAGCATGTTTGTTTAAACTGTACCGTATCGTCACCATTGTTGCATTAATGTCCGGCTCAATTATAGTGCCACTGGCCCAGTAATAGATTGAAATATCCAACCCCTCTCACAAAATCCCTACACACCTAACGCAATAAAGCTTGTGCTCCATAGGTGAACACAGGAGTCCGACGTGCCGTTGACGTTGCTTACAAAACTGGTTGCAAAGCTTTACCAGAGAGACCTCCCCTGCCTGATTACTTTTCATGTCACGAAAAGTGTGATTGTAGAAAATGAAAGTGCACCAAAGGCTGGTATGGGGACCTGAATAGAACAGTGCATATTTTAGTAACACTTCCTTGATTTCACTAGGTGGTGACACATTCATAATTAAACGAAATACTAAGCTCGTGTGCAACCGTTTTTCCAAATGACCTGGTGTCACTTTAACAACAATCTGCATCAGGTGCTACTGGGTGCATTCAGACTGCTTATTTTTGTGTGTTTTCAAACTTCAGCTATTACTAGCCTGGGAGGAGTACCAGCTCCAGATTCCATGGCACAGGCAGACTGGGCTGGGTAAAAAGAGGACATTCCAAGACTCTCCCCAGGGCTGGCAGGGTTGCATATGCCTGGTGGTATCAGCGGTAGCCAGTTCATGCAGAAAAAAGAAGAAGCTGCTGTGCATGGAGAGAAAAGCTATGGAGAGGGACGAGACTGACAGGGCAATAAATAGGCCTGGCTCGTGCTCAACGTGCCCCAGTAGGTCTGTGAAAAGGGTGGCAGACTTCAGATTAGGACTGCGCTAGACGACACAACTGTGCCCTGTGCAAATCCGAAGAAAGATGTCACGTGACGCTGGCGCACAGGCACGCCACCTCACGTCCTACATCCGATGCGTAGTGATATGCATACTAGCAGCCAATCACCATACAACCAGGAAATGAATTCACCGTCTATACATCCGCAACTGCATTCG
Source organism: Ambystoma mexicanum (assembly GCF_040938575.1). NCBI lineage: Eukaryota > Metazoa > Chordata > Amphibia > Caudata > Ambystomatidae > Ambystoma > Ambystoma mexicanum. The sequence goes on from NC_090925.1 coordinate 601,518,019, forward strand.
GTAAGCGAAAAAACTTTACCAAGTAACAGACCCTAACAGGAATCCAATAAACACTCCAAAACACCTAGAAATACATTCAAAGTCCTTATTTGTACATGCATCCCCCACATACAACATTAGAGCAAGGCACGCTAACAAACTGCTCGTGCACTAAGAGGCTCGTGACCATTCCAATAACCGTTTTAAATGGTTACTATCTAACAAATAAATTGAAGAAAAATAAACATTAAAGCAATATATTGAACAATATAATAAACAATACAGTGAAAAAGTGCATCAAAAACCGGACTTTTTTTTAAAACCCATCTTCCTGAAGAAAAAAAACCAGCATTAATTGTTTTTTTCAATCCTATGACTCTCATCTTTCAGCCAACGCTCAGCTTCCAGAGGGTCCGCTGTAATTTTAACCCCATCATCCAAGAAGATCTTAAGGGTTGCAGGCTTGACCAGAATAGTTTTGATTCCTTTTTCTTGTGCCAGAGTTTTGGCATATTTAAAGGCTTTCCTCAATTCCACAATCTCTTTAGGAAAATCCGGGTAAATAGCCAGGGGATCGCCATTCAGCACAAGTTTTCCTCTTTCTCTTGCCATTTTCAGAATTTTCTCCTTCACACTCTCCTTTTTAGGACCAAGATTATTTGTCTGGGTTTTTCACCTTGCAAATTTTTTCCCACTCGGTATGAAAAGTCCAGATCTCCATCCTTCAAGATATTCTTTTCCAATGTCTCAGACAGGATCCCTTTGACTCTTGAATTAAGGTCCTTGTCCAAGTCTGGGTCTTCTTTCACTCCCAGCAAGCGCAAATTCAGATTTCTCCTTTCTGCTTCCAGACTTAGATTATTTTTCTTCAAATCAGCAACTTAATTCTTTGTATGCCATGCAGCTTCCAGCAACCTCTGAGGCCAGTGTTGCATTCTCAGTCACAACTTTAGTTACTCTGTTCTCCAAATGTCCCACTTGAGAGGATAGATCACTCAATGTGACGTTCATTTCTCCTACATCCTGAGCAACCTTCAGTAATAGTGCATAGATATCACCGATTCCAGGAATTTCTTCCATGTCATCACCCTGTTTCGATTTCTTAGGAGTCGGGATGTGTGGAGTCTCAATCCTTTTCTTCTGTAGGACATTAATTTCTTATGAATAATAATCTATAGGCTGGGAGGGAGCAGGAGCAGTTGGCTTAAACTTTTGCTCTGTTTGCCAACGTTCCAGAATCCAGGATGTTGCAACTTGATACACGCTCACCTCTCAACGAGGGCTTGGCTGGTGCTTTCTGTTGAAGGGGTAGGGTTTACATATTTCAGAGATAGCTAACTGGATCTTGAGGTCTACATGTGCTATTTATTCAATTAGTGTAGAAGGTTGCTGCCATTCACTATCATTATGAGTGCCCCTCAATGTTGCCCTGACTAGTGTTAAATGCTGCTGTATCTATTAAGGACCATTAAGGTTCAAATGTAGGGTATGTGAATTATAGCTTGCTGAAGAAAAGCCCCAGGCGTCTCCTTTGGCCTACATTGGGAAGTTTCTATGTGTGGGGCTGATATCTTTGTACTTTGTGCTTTCTTACAATGACTTGCAAAGATTGTATTTTCATGCATGTTTGGGGCATTGAATGTATTCTCCAACATTACTCTACACACTAACTCTCCACTCATCCTTGGCATGCCTCGGTGAAGATGAAGCAGTGTGCAAAGGGATTCTTGGAAATGTAGTCTCTATTAAAAAGACAACCGATATTATAACTGGCCACCATTCTCTTTTTAATCCTGCCTGTTCCTCTTGGCTTTCACAGGCAATAAAGAGCGAAACCCTAAAGTGTGCTTGCTGTGCTGAACTTGCTTTACTTCCATCATAAAATACCTCCTTTTCCTGTGAGAGGCTTTCATCACCAGGCATTCTCATTCACAAATTACAAAGCAAAGATCATTTATCGCCTGAGCATATCGACACCCCACTGAAACACAAAACACATCAATTACAGCATAAAATAACTGGCGTTTGGCTGGTCAATGAATGACGAGTGAAAAAATGATAGATTTGCCAAAGTGTTCCGATCAGAATTAGCCGCTTAGTTTGCATGTTCCGTGTTCAAGGAAAAAGAAATTGTTCCTGCACAAGTCACAGAAATAATGACCCTTTTCTTTCCAACCATGCATGTTTTCTCCTATGAAATGGCGACTCTCAAGGGGTTTCTGGCTATGTAGCAATAGAAGTGCCATAATGTTTGTGGAAATTCATCTTCGTGATGGTAAGAGGACATGCCCCAAAGTTCTCAGCTAGATTCTCAGAATTGGGGACCGCTGGATTTTGCTAATATGCTGTTATTTGTATTTCTTTTAGGGAGTTGTAATGAGCTGCAAGCTTCTATAAGGTCTGGACAACCAGACGTGGCTACAGAGTATCAAATCAGGTGATAGTGGTCGGCTGGGCATAAAGCATACTCATGGTGTGTGCTGAATGAGTGGAAAAGACATGGATGAGGGAAAAACCCACGGAAGCCACACTTGCCCAATTGACAAGAGTTGCTTGATAGAAATGCGATTTTTCGAGAAGGGAAGAATTGCTCTGCCCTAGTTTCCACTTGCTCCTGTAAACTATTGGCAACCCACTTGCACGTTTTCTTGCAACAAACAAAACGCACCCACTTTGCTGCTGGAAATTACATTTCCTGTTGGAATTTTGGCGGCACAGAGGAATTAATAGCAGTTCAAGCAATAACCTGCATGTTTCGGTGGAACCGTTATAAATTACTTTAAATCTAGCAAATTAGGCCAGTCCCATCAATTCTAAACTTGCCCTGCATTCTATATGTTCCCAAATAAAGCAACCTCACATTAATTATATCTACTCAAAGTAGCCCAAAGCAATTATGTCCTCCCTCCTGTTTCACTTTCTTCATTGCACAGTTTCCACCCTCCCCCATGCCTGTTCCTCCTCATACCATCGCATTATACTTTCCTACCTCCATCCTTTTTCTATCCATCCGATATTATGGACCTGAATCTCAAACGTTTTTGATGGCACAGGTGTTGGAATGCAGACCGTGCTCTTCACTAATCAGTTGCCCTTTCTTTCCCCAGTCATGTGAGCAATTGTGCAAAGAAGGTGGTGCAAGAGGGTGTTTCTAAGCATTTTAGAGCACATCCAAAATTCAAAAATGGAATGTACATTGAGATATGCAGAAAACAAAAGCATTGCCCAGTGCCTGTCTGGATCAGGCAGAGAGGGGTTTGCAATGCATGGGGGTTATTTCTGACCCTCTCATGCATTCGGTTTTAAAATCGAACAGCAGAGAAATAAACCACTGCTGTCCCACTTGGATTTGTGTCCCTCAAACAAAACCAGAAATCATTGTATACGTTTTACTCATTTCTTTATTATAGGCCCTTTACGGGCTCTTTCTGGTGAAATGTTATCCCAGAACACATGTGGGCACTGGGAGTGTATAATACATTAGAGTCAGGGGAATAGTCCCAGTATGAATATTCACAAGGGTCTTGCCAGCCCATCAATGCCACTGGTGCGCAGCCACTCAAAAATTCAGCAGGTATTGTGAATTAGGTGGCCTGTGCTTTTCAAAGCAAAATCCATCTAAAGAATTGAAGACAATGAGCGGTTTTAGTGGCCTGATTCTTTGAGAATCCGGCCAATGTTGTCTTTAATTTTTACCACTCTCCTTAACTCATTAACTAGCTTCCTGCATAGACCTTCCACTCACATCTGAACATTCCTTACTCCCTCCCGCACATAGGTTACCCGATTAGCCCTTGTCATAGAGCGCACAATGAGCATTCATTTGCCAAACCCATGCATTCTTGGAGTTCTTGTTTTTATACACATCAACTGAAACCTTTTGTTAAAAGTACCCAACTACAATTTGTGAGTCTGTTCTCTACCTAAGTGTTCTCTGACATCGGTACAATGCACTACTCAATACTGTGTTCTTTATTTAAATGTTCTCAGATATAAGCGTATTTTATTGCTATATATTGTGTTCCCTACTTAGGTGTTCTCAGGCACAACCACATTGCACAGCTCTACGTTGTTTTCTCTATCTAAGTGGTTTTCGGCATAAGGACATTTAACTTCCCTGTGTTCGCTAACAAGGTGTTCTCAGGCAACCCATGATGTAATGTAAATTGGTCTACTATTGTGTCCTTCTTCCAAAAGTGTTGGGCTCACTGCGCATGACTCTGTAAGAAAGAGAGGCAGGGTGTGTTAGTCGGATAGCGACAAGGCAGATGCGGAAACCTGTGGTGTTAATGGGTGCAGGTCGGAAGTCCCTGTTACCTGTGTGATGATAAGGACATTGTGATATTATTTGTGGTGTGTAGGGATCCGGGAAAGGTTACCCATATGCCTGATTTTTGTTCGTCCAGATGCACACCTTATTTCTTATTCTTATTTCAGATTAATTTAGGGGATGTAGTAGGGTACAAGGGAGAAAAACAAACTTGACACTGGGTTGTGTGATCAACTAGAGAATCAGCATGTGCACACACCTGTGGACACTGCCATCCCCTGCACACCTGTTTGCATTGTAAATCAAACACAGTTTTATCTCTTGTTTTTTATTTTAAATAAATAATAGGATTTCAGTGTTTTCGAAAATCACTAAAGGTTTCTTTATATATGTGTATTTTCCACACAAAAAAAATAATTTGTAATCATACAGACATTGCAGACATAAGCGCACTGCACTGCTCTGTATACTGTCTTCTGCCTTCAGGTGCTCACACTCTTTCGTATTGTGATCTCTATTAAGATGTTCTTAGATATAAGTGCATTTCCCTGCTCTATATTGTTTTCTCTTTCCAGGTATTTCTCAGACAGAAGTACATTTCACTGCTTGTTATTATGTTCTCTACCTAGGTGTTGGTTACAAGTGAATCAGATTCAAGGCAAATGCTAAAACCAAGTGAATATTCTTCCAATTTCACAATACTGTAGGATTCCTCTCAACCTCTGCTCAATGAAGAAAGCGTGTGCCTTCTACTTGGGGAACCTTTCAATTGAACTTTGTTTCCCATTCTTTTCGACTGCAGCTGCTTTAAATCTATAAGCTTATAAAAAGTTATACGGCGCGCAAAGCGCAAAAGCGAGTGCGGAGGAGTGCAGTCGTCTGTGGAGGTGCCTTCTACTTGCGGAGCCTTTCAATTGAACTTTGATTCCCGTTCTTTTTTACTGCTGCTGCTTTAAATCTACAAGCCTATAAAAAGTTAGATGGAGCACAAAGGGTGAGCGCGAAAGTGAGTGCAGAGGAGTGCAGTCACCAGTGTAGATGACAGACAGAGGGCGTTTCTCAATTACTTTGTTTACTGCAGTGGATAACTCGCTTGTTAAGACTTAATTCGAACTGTGCTTGAAAGTGATGGAAATTCTGAGTAAGATAAAAAAGGTATATTGTATCTTGTACTACCGTGATCATTGTGTACCTCTGTGTAGCTGCTAAGGCTTTGTTGCTAAGAGCAATAGAGAAGTCCAAAGTGGTTGGAAGGAAAGAACAAAGGGGCATATGCATAACTGCTTAAGCAGATACACAACAAGAAGTAAATCACAGGGTGTGACGGTGAAAGAGGAACACTCTGACCGGACAATAATTGTGCATACGGCTACTGCAGAGGAGGTATAAGTAGCCAGGCAAAATCTGAGTGCTCGCATGAGTAGAACTACCAAGTCTCTGGGCACAAAACAACCAAAGCAAACGTTTACCAAACCGGGAACAAAGGCAACAAACATTGAACAGAAGATTACTGCATTGTATCCCACGTTGCCAGCATATGACCAAGAGGCAGAAGTTCAGTATGGGGGAGTGAGATGTAATATCTAGGAGGGCGGCGCAGCTGGACAATTTTGCATAGCACAACAACAATCTCCCATAATTGATAACAACAACTCGCTATTAGGAGTCTGTTATAGTTTGGAAAGGGAGGTGGGGTGATCAATGGTAATGGAGTCAGAAATGGAGCACCCAATCTCACCTGAGAACATAATAGGTACGAGTGATCATGAGACTTTAAGGGACATGGAGGCATTGAGTCTAAGGTCCATATTGACAAGCTCCTCTGACAGCTCTGGCTATATGGATAAAAGAGTTAGAATAAGAGGATAGACGAGAGAGATGTCGCAAGATGAACTCAGGTCATTACTTGAAGCAATCTTGGACCTGTGCATGGAAATATGTAAGAAACATGGCATACATAAGACACAGTGCTGAGAAAAATCCAGAGAGTGGTTGGAATTGCACTCACTGAATTGTGTGGGGAGTGGAGAGGACCAGCGACAACACAAAGAAGAGTGCCCAACCATCAAAGTGGTCGGAGGTGAAATTTCAATAATAGAAAGTGGAGTGGAAGAAGCTGAGAAAGCAAATACGCCACTGAACCTTCATGAGGAAAGGTCTCATTACATCGTGCATGAGGGAAGGGTGGAAATATCGGCTGTTATACAACCTGTTGTGGTGGAAATGTCAGGAGCTGCAGAGGAAAAATCGATACCAATCGCCACAGCTTAATATGGTCCTAAGCGAAGGCGGGCCAGGAGAAATAAGAAAACCTGTGGAGAAAAACGAAACTAACCGAACAACAAACAGAAAGCCCTTTTGCAAGATCAAAACCAGAATTCTGTACATCCCCCAATGTCTTTCCACCTATACATACACCTAACCTAGAAGGCGATCGATGACATGAAGCGCCTGTTCAGAGGAAAGCGATTCAGTGACATGCTGCAGGACACTGCCACTAAATAGAGTGCACCCTATAACAGAACCTATTATCGGACAAAAGGCTCCAAAAAGTGTGGAAAAAAGGAAATAGAATAACAAGTGAAGTGAACACTGCCACCGCGGGACACCCTTCATAACAAGAGACACCATAGACTACAATGACAACGACTGAAGGCAGACTGACCCCACACACAACCTGTTGTAACTCTTCAGCAACAAAACCGAACAGATATCCAAGAGCACAAGGGAAATCTGAAATTCCCAAACTCTGGGACCAAAAACCCCGAACGGCATCCCGCTCATCCCCCTCGTTTCACAGCATTAGCCAGATGCAAATGCATCACCAGAAGATAACACGATACACTAAAGTCTGAGCAATCTAGAGCTCATGGTAAAGCAAAGAATTAGCAAAGGGGGCACAGGAATACTATTGCTCAAAGAAACTATCATGCTAGTGCAAAGTAGTGGCCCGTGAAACTCTCCCTGACAACTTTAAACTCATAAAGGCAAATAGAGAAGGAAGAAGAGGCAGAGGATTTGTCGTGGTCCAAAGAAATCAGCCTTGTTTTCTCATCAGTACTAGCAACCAACACACAAGAGTGCACATTCCGTCTTACCAACTTCAAACTCAGCAAATTGACTTATTTGTTGTACTCATATTTAGGCCACCCACCTGCAGTCCCTGTTGTGTAGAAAAAAGTGCAGATGCAGTAACCAACCTAGTAGTAGAACATACAGCCGCAGCTTGTGAGCCCTGGGGTGCCTACCTGGAGTGCTGCCTGACTTCCACCTTGACAGAGTCAAAATCTGGTGGTTGCTACCATCTCGCGCCACAGTGTGGCCCAGCTCCTCTGCAAGCTACCATCATCATGTCTGCCGAGGGACGCTGGCCACGCCTCCCACTGACCCACCCACCACCTCCCACTGACCCACCCACCACCTCCCAGAAATGATAACGTTTGGCCTTTGGAGAAACCCTAGGCAATGTCCCAGCAAAGTCTGCACTGTCAGCCGGTGGTTCGATGATGGAAAATCTGCCTTATTGCTCTTTCTTCTGTTTTCGCTCTTGCTCCATGCTGGCCTTTCTAATGCCATCCTGATAGCTCCCTTCCTATGCACTATACTCCACACACCTATAGGTTGCCCTCCTTCTCCAGTTGGAGGCACCAGTAATTTGTCTTCATCGTGGCGGCTCAATTCTTCTCCCTTTTGCAATATTCCTGGTGTTCTTTCTGGCATTTCTTTGTTCCCTGGTGGTCCATGGCAGTCCATTCTTGTTCCAGTTGGTCATCGTCACATTCCTCCCCTTACCCTTCTAATCTCAACAATCTCATCCACCCACAAACCAACACACCCTGCTGATCTCTCTCTGTGGCTCTCTGGAACTCCTGTCTCATTAACAACAAAGCTCATCTTGATCTTTTTCCTGTTTTCATGTTCCCTTTCTGAAACTTGACTCTTTTCATCCTGGCGTTCTTGTCATCCTCTTCTCCTGCTTTTCCCACATGGTGTGCACCTCTGGTTGCCGTGATGCTGTTAAAATCCTATCATCATTCCCCCTTGCTCCCCTGAACTTCCTTATGCCGTCCTTATTTTTATACTTTTTAATTTCAGTATTCACTGTTTTCCGCCCCTTCATCTCTTGCTTTCCTTCTGATCTTCCGCCCCCTGGCCCTGTCACTAGTTTCTGCGAAGATCTCAACTCACTTCTCTCACTTTTTCACCCCCTGGACTTTCCCTTGCTTCTCTTACGCAATGTTAATCTTCACCTCTCCCCCACCCACTTTTCTGTCCCTCTTATCTCTATTGTTGACTCTTATCATCTTTCACAAATTCCCTCTCCGCCCACCCATAACTCTGGTTGCTCACTTGATCTCATTTTCTGTACTATTCCCTTGTTTTCCCATGTAACTGCACACACACTCCAGCCTTCTGATCATTATCTGCTTTCTTTTACTTCCCCTTCCACCTCCCTCCGGCTTCCTTTGCTGCGATCTTTACTCATTCAACATTGCTTCTTTCCTGAGCACTCTCACTTTGGTTCTTCCTTCTCTTGATCTCTTTTCATCTCTATTAATTGACTCTCCTTCTCTCTGATAGCTCGACTAATACTCTTGATTCTTCTATACCCTTGTACTCGTTTTATTTCCTTTGCACAAACCATCTCAACCTTGGCTGACCTCTTCCCTCCGGGCGTCCCAGCAGGATTTATGCTGCGCCGAGCGACACTGGTTAAAAATCACGGCAGCCTCTGACTTGGCCTATGTGTCCTCTCTCCACACTTTCTATGATGCACTTCTCTCTGCCAAGTAACTTTTTTTTAATTCTCTTTTCGATTGCCTCTCGTTGACTCTTTTTAAATCTAAAGCGTGTTCTGTACCACTCTCCCCCTGAACCTGCGTCCAATTCTTCTCTCTGCTCTTAACTTCACTAACTACTTGGTTTCCATGATTTCTATTCTTCTGTCAAAGTATTTGTGCTCACGTTCTACATCCCTGCTTCTGCTCCTGGTGCTAGTATGTCTTCTTTCCCAAACTTCTCTGAAACTGACATCACTTATTGTCTGCTCTTGTTCACCCTACTGCTGCCCCAGTGATTCTCTTCCCTTGTCCCTGAGTTCTATTGTCTACCCTCTCTTTAATCTTTTGCTTTCTTCATCCGCGTTTCCCTCATCTTTCAAGCATGCCTCTATTCTCCCGATTCTCACAAAAACATCACTTGACCCATCCCTCTGTTCTAACTTTTGTCCTTCTCTCTCTGCCTCCTTTCTTCTCTAATCTATTGGAGTGAATTGTTTACACTGAAGGCTCTTCCGTTGTTAACTTTCAGGCACTCCTCACTTCCCTTCAATCTGGATTCAGGCCCTCTCACTCCACCAAGACTGCACTTCTGGCTGTAAATCAATCTCTTCTTTCCACTCGCTACCATAATCTATCCTCTCTTCTTCTGCTCCTTGGTCTGGCGGCCACCTTTGATACGTTGATTCTCTCTTTTCTTTTTCCTCTCTTTTCCGTCTTGGCATTTGTGACTCTTGTTTTTAATTGGTGTCAGTTTTATCTCAGCAATCACACCTTATCTCACCTCCTCACTGTTCCCGCTTGTACATGGTGTGCCACAAGCTTCTGTGCTTAGTCCTCCTCTCTTCTCTCCATACCTCTCCTCTTGGGGTTGTCATCTCTGCACATGGTTTTTCATACAATTTGTATGCTGATGACTACCACATTTTCCTCTCCTTTTCTTCTTTCTCTGATTCTATACACTCATCCCTTTTAACCTGTCTTCTCTTCATCCAAACCTGGATGTCCTCACACGTTTTACATCTAAATCCTTCAAAAACAGAGGTTATTTTCTTCTCTGCTTCTACTGTTCCTCCCCCCTGCCTCTCCACTGATTTCCTTTCCCCCTGCTCGACAGATAGGTGTTCATTTTGATCCCTCGCTGTCTTTCTGCTCTCACATTTACTTTATTTCTCGCTCCTGTCACTTCCAGCTTTTTAACATTCGAAGGGCTCACTGGTTTCTTACTCTTCATGCATCAAGGCCAGTATGAGGCCCTGTTTGCCCCTGTTCTCCACAGGAGGCCAGGAGTCCTACCCCGAGACCCTCCTTCCACCCCTCAATGCTCGCCTGATTGAGGATTAAATTACGTCTGGAGGTCCATTGATGATTGTACGGACCCGGGACCCCGCAATGCATTAAGCCCTTAGAGGTTGATGCTAAACTCAAAAGCCATCCTGCATTTTTACATAAGCAGTATATTGTCTCCTGTCCTGTCATTTCTTGCTGTCATCGCATCCTACTGCCCATATTCTGACAATTGCGTTGCTATTAACCCGCACGTAAAAGCCTGTGTGCCATTCTAATCTCATGCTTTCTCTTCGACGCTGCGACCATATATCCCGCTCACCAGTTGTAATTGCCCTGTACCACCGTGCCACTGTATCTGTTTTAGCGCACCTCACATCTGTACCTCCATGGCATTATTGTTTTAACCTAACATGACAATTGTCTCTGCCACTGTATTTGCCCTAGTGCGCCCCTTACCTGTACTTGCGCCCGAACTATGCGTACTTGCATCTACTCCTTGGCATTATTGTTTTAACCTAACATAACAACTGATTTCAACTAGCATCCAGCAGTGTATCTTATGCACCCGAGTGCAATTACAGAATTCGCACATATGTACCCATCAACTGGCCACAACACTAGCATACTGTACCCACTTAGCGCACTTTTGAATCAGCCTTTTTTTTAAAACTGCATGTATGCTCCCTATAAGTTTGCCAACATTTTCGACCATACCGAACAGTGTACTGTATTTACCCAGCAGTGTACTGCATTGACCCATTGTACTAGTCTTGAATTAGCCTATTACTGAAACTGTATGCATGCACACAAGTCTGCCACATTAATTGACCATAATGAACAGTGTACTGTGTCTACCCAGCAGTGTACCGCATTCACCCAGAGTACTACTCCTGAATTAGCCTAATACTGAAACTGCATGTACCCAAGTCTGCCACATTAATTGACCCAACATAACAGTATATTGTATTTACCTAGCAGTACACTTTACCTATCTAGTGTACCTTTGACCAGCCTATCATTTATACTGTATGCATGCACCTGCTAGTCCATTACATCAACTGATCTGAGTCAACTGTGAACTGCATTCCCCCGCTGACACTGTCTACTAGCCTACCCTTACTGTACTATGTATCTGCCAACCATCTACACAGTCCTACTGAGGACCATCCTTAACCTAATCTGTATCTCTAGTCCTACAAGTTTACGTATCTTACCAGTCCTCAATGCAGTAACACCACCTCCCAAAAATATGACCTTTGCTCATGTATCCTTGCCCACCGCCCTCAGCCATAAAAAGCCTAACACCGTCAGACCGTGCAGCCCTACCCACAGAAACCTTAGAGTTCACGCTAGGCTGCCCAAACTGTTTGAACCCGGCCACGATCCCTACAAAAACAAGAAATATTAGGATTCCATGCCTACAAACCAAACCCACCAACTCTCCCCACAACACCGCTGTCCCTTCCTACACCCTATCACCCAAGAACCCCCAACTCTATAAACATGCCAATGCCTTTCCCAAGCACAATCGTAATAATCAGGTTCCACTAAAAAAAAACTACTGAGACCAACAAGCCAAATATCAGAGGTGGTCTAACAAATGCCTGCTCCTTAGTAGCATATGCTACAAGGAAAAAGTGGACTTCCTAGCCATCACAGAATCTTGGCTCCACACAGCAGCGGGTTCTGCCCTCACACTAGCGATCCCAGAGGATTAAACGCTACTTAGAGTGGACAGAAACAAGACCCGAGGCGGAGGCCTCGCCATAATCGCTAAAACTAGCCTGGCCATGAGATTTGCCCCGTCACACAACTTTGAATCCTCACAGCTAAATTTCCTATCACTGCTACCCAAACTCTCACCATCCACCTTTTGTACACACCCAAAGGCCACCTGGGGCCATTTGAGGGGGACCTAACTGCCATCCTCTCTGATAATCTAAAAAACACATCCCAATGCCTTCTTCTAGGAGACCTCAACTTGGGGTTTAGTGACCCCAAAGACCAGTACGCTGCACAAATTGCTGACTCCCTGGCAGGACTAGGGTTCAATCAAAAAGTGACCTTACCCACTCACAACAAAGGGAGAACTCTCGATTTGGTTGCTGACTTTAACTGTCAGGGCTCCATCACTTCCATATCTCCTCAACCATGGTCTGATCACTACCTCATAACCTTCACTCTTGAGGCCATATCACCCACACCTCCAAACAACTCTCTAGCCCCCGCCATTCCCACCAGGAACAAAAGAAACATCACGGCTGAAAAACTTGTCCCCCTCATTCTACCGACCCTGAATTCACTACCAGATTCCACTGATCCCCTCACCCTTGACGATGAGTATAACAAAATAATGACGTCATCCCTAGATTCCATAGCTCCACTAAAACTCAGAAAGAGCAAACCTAAAAAGCACTTGAACACCTGGTTCTCATCGCACCTGAAAACGCTTAGCCTTGAAAAACGAAAGAGTGAACAGATATGGAGACAATCTCCCACAGATGACAAGACCAACCTAAACAAGTTAACCTCCCTCTATAAGAAAGAAATTGTACTTGCTAAACAAAACTCCTACAACCAAAGATTTTCCCAAGCAAACTCAAGTATAAAAGACCTGTTCACTATCCTTAAAGAACTGTAAACTCCCATCTCAGCCCCAGATACCTGCGTGAAGGATAACATGTGGCGCACCAGCATCCAAAATGCCCTTTCCAATAAAGTAGCGGCCCTCCAAGTCAAGATTGCCAACAAAAAAGAAACCCTCCTTCACTCTACCCATGTAGCTAGCAAATCCTCACCCACTCCAAAACCTTCAAAAACACCACCACTTCGTTTTAGCTTCTCCAAAGTAACCATTTTAGAGGTCGAAACAGTCATACTCACCCTCAAAACTTCAAACTGCCAAGGTGACCCATGCCCAGCCCATAAAGGATGGAGCCAGAGACTTACCACCATTTATCTCGAAGCTCATTAACTCCTCCTTCTCCTCTGGTACTATCCCTAGCAACCTCAAAGAGTCGTGGGTTCTCCCACTACTAAAAAAGCAAACACTGGACCCATCCATACCTACTAATTACAGACCCATCACTACAGTCCCCTGCCTTCTTAAAATTCTAGACAAGGTAGCATACCTTCAAATACAACAATAATTAGAACAAAATTACCTCGTAGGAGTCCGCCAGTGTGGTTTCAGCCCCCAACGCGGGACTGAGATAGCTCTAATTGACCTAAAGGTACAAATTAACACAATTAGAGACAATGGCAAAGTGGCATTACTACTTCTCCTTGACCTATCAGCGGCGGTTGATTTAGTAGACCACAAAATCCTCTGCAACCACTTGGACTCAGCCGGTCATTTCTCGCAAGAAGCGATAGGGTGGATACAATAATTCCTAAACAATAGGACCATGCGCGTTTTCTCATCCTCAGCGTCCGCCGACCCCATACCCATTACATGCGGAGTGCCCCAAGGATCATGTGCCTCCCCTACCCTGTACAACATATTCACAAAGCCCCTTTTTGATGATCTCGACGGTCTTGGTATCACCTACACTAACTATGCCGATGATACCCAGATCCTCATACTGTTGAATGGGGGACTACAACATGGATTTGGCCTTGGTGAACAGAGTGTACCTCATCATCCAGGCATGGTTGGCCTCTCATGGTCTATGCCTGAATGATGACAAGACGGAATTCATAATCCTCTGCACCACTTCCAACATCAACAAACTTGGCCATATCCACACCAACTTTATAATAGATGGTAATACTATCAAAGTATCCAAGGAAGTCAAAACTATAAGCTTCTACCTAGACGCCACCCTACATTCAAAAGACAGGTCAATTCTATGGCCTCCTCTACCGCCTACACATACTAACTAATCAGAGCAGCCAAGCCTTTCCTCTCCACCAACAGCTGTACAACCCTGGCAAGAGCCTTGATTTTGTCAAAACTGGATTATTGTAATGCCCTCCATCTAGGGAGCAATACATATATCACCAACAAAATCCAGATTTTTAAATAATGCTCTCAGAGCAGCATTGAGCATTCCCAAAAAAGCTCACATCTCTGACATAAGGAAAACCAACAACTGGCTTACCACAAAAGACAAAATCTCATTAAAAGTAGCCTCACTCACAAACAAATGTCTTAATAATGTTGCCCCGCAATACCTTATAGACAGATTGAAAAGAGACAGTCCTCCAACCGCCCCACTAGAACTGCCAACTCCAACCTTTTGACTGTGCCTAGATTCAAACGTGTCAAAACCAGAGCAAACAGCTTCCCGGTTAAAGCCGCCCAACACTGGAACTCCCTTCCTCCAGCCCTAAGGGTAGATCAGCCATACCCACACTTTAGGCATAACCTCATCCACTGGATTAAGGAAAATTACTGCTAACACTTGACTGCCTCACACATACGCCACTTTTCCTTGCCCACTCCCGCTCTGCCCTATTCTATTCTGTTTGTACATAACCTGTATATTTTGCATATGACTTCACTGCAATGTAACCAAAGCTGAAAACCTTCTTGTTGCCTCTTGCGCCCTGATACCCTTGGGTCTGGCGTGCATTATAAATAATAAAACAAACCAAAAAAAGAAACTTCTGATCACTTCTTTAGTCTTTCGCGCCTTTTTTATTGCCCCTCTCTACTCTAGGGTCTCCCAGTATATCGCCTTGCCCCTTCTCGCTCCAGCTATTCTTCCTCTATTCGTGCTCTTTGTTCTCTCTTTCCCACAGACTCCATTTCCACTGCCCTGCACCACCTTCAGTGGTTGTCGTTCAATGCTCACCTCCGTTCTAATTTCCTATGTCTTGTCTGTAAATACCTTCATGGACTAGCTCCTTCCTATCTTTCTTCACGTATTTCTATTCTCCACTGTGGGCTCTTTGCTCACAATCCCTCTTTCTGCTAGCTGTTTGCTCACCCCTGGTGTTGTTTCTCATTTCTGCTCTTATTCCCTCCTAGCCCATACACATTAAAATTGCCTCCCTCTGCCTCTTACATCTTTACCCAGTCTCTCCCTTTTTAAATCCAGACTCAAAGACCACTTTATTTATACATAATTACTTTTGCTCTATTGTTGCTTGATTTTGACTGAGTGTCACATGTGTGTACCCCGTTTGATTCTATGTAAAGTTCTTAAGCACTAGGCACTATATAAAAATGAATACAAATACAAACATGAGAACATCATCATAGTAGTATATTTCAACATCTGATTTGTGGACGAGAATAAAACATCGGCCAATTCCATCAATGCTTTGATGGCAAGTATTCATCTCAAACAAATGGCCAATGAGTCACTCCTCTGTCTGGACAGAGGAGGACTTACCACACCCGCCCCCCATGCTGGCTGCAAGATCTCTTTTGCAAGCAACACCTCAACTCACACACCGTCTACACACAGAAACCTAGCAACTATGGCATAAAGAAAGCGGAAAAACCTTAATCTAGAGAACCTAGCACAGTCAATGGAGAACAACATGCCAACAATCCTCCAATTGAACCACATAATCCCTGATACGTTTGAAAATAAATTCTGTAACTGGATGACAAAAAAACTGGGATGCATAGACCCCACTAAAACCATTCATCCCATCACAAAACGAAGTGATGATTTACTTCACATCCCAGCATACTCATGAAAGCAAATAGAAAATTAGAGAAATCCTGGAGAAAACATTACAACTAGGCCAACAGAGTTAAATACCGAAAGAATATTCCTTTACACAAATCAAAGTTTTAAAACTCAAGAAATGTCAATAAACCAAAATAATCAGACCAGTGGCCAACCAAGGAAGGAAGTTTTTGAAATTGCCAAGGAAATCAAAAACTCTGCCTCTTACAGCAACACCCCTACACCTTTAGATAAGCCATGCCATGATATTACGGACATTTCAGAAACAAAAACAACATCCAGCCAGCTACTGACGCAGCTACTTCAGATACCATTACCAACCACCCTGATACAGAAAAGTCGACAGCACCAACAGAACTTAGTATTTTCTGACAAATTATTAGAGAAAGCTTTCTCAGACTAATGAAGGAGAGTAATAATGCCAGATCACCCAATAGCCCTTGCCTGCCAGACGTTTTCAAAAACACATTAAGCAAATAAACCTCAGCTGTTTCCAAAAACCAATGAACTGATCCATGGAAACCAGAATTTTGTCAAAAGATTTTATATCCTCCTGCATTAAACCTCGCCGGATGAATACTGCAGGAAGAGCAGACGCAAGACTACTGTCACCTACTCAACTTGCCCTACCCAGCTAAAACATACAAAAGAAATCATTGAACACATGGAATCAAGTAGAGTAACCAACCAATCTCTGGTAGGATTTACACCTATGAGAGGAAGAAAATTGGGACCTTGATCCATTGTATATGACTTATAAATTAACTCTGACAATAACATATTTTCAGCATTCATTGTACTGGACATATTTGACACCATCAGCCACATAACTAGAAAATATGACTAGAAAAAAACACAAGGAACAAGCTAACAACTAGGAACAATACACAAACGGAAATTACCTAAACACCTTTGCACAAGCACACCACTCAAGCACGACATATTAAAACTAAACAAATCAATCAATATTCTTTGGAACATGACACATCAAAATGAACTATCTGCAAAGAGCATAACCTAATGTTTCATCTATGTTTACTCACCACATGCTCACCAAACTCTCCAACACAAATGGCTAAACAAAACACTCCACCAACACCAAAACAGTCAACACTCCATGCCTCTTAAATCTCCTTAAAAACGTGTCCACTGGCCAAAACACCCGGATCCTGGCCAGACAATTTTTAATTTCCACCTAGAAAACACACCCACAGCACCTTGGCTTTTTCCCTCTAATCCCCTAATCGCACCCTTTTTCGTATTTCTGAGCCACATGCGCACCTGGACACCATAAACATGTCAGCAGTGTGTGGTACAAAAGAGCCCAGGACTGGAACCTTAGGAACTTTATGGCCTGGATTCCCTCGTTAGCCTGTTTTAGTTTATCTTCTTGTTTGCATTTTCTTTGCTTCCTCCCCTTTCTCCCTCGCTCCATTAAGTATTCACATGGGAGATGCAGTGCATTGAACAAATGGTCATCTGTGTATTATGGAGACCTGACTTTGTAATCCTAACATCACCACTTAACCAAGAAAAGTGTGTGATTCTGGGCAAATTACTTGATTTCCCTATGTTTCAAATAGTAAAAATATGTAACATATTGTAAATATGTAAACATAACAACTGTACTGTTTGCTGTCTAGTACTTTCCCATTGATATGCTCCTCATCGCATCCTGCTTTCTGAAATTCACAAAAGAATGCCACACTGTTCTGCGTACAACTCATGCTTGTGATGTGCCTACTAAAATAAACGGTCCCCTGCAAAGTGCTGCTCTGCTCCACTGTGCTATATGAAATACCAGAAATTAAATGAGTTCATTTCTACCTTTATTTCATGCCTTACATGTTTTCCCCTCGCAGTGCGGCGCAGCTCACGCTTTTTTTCGCTCTTTCGCTTGCGTCAGCTTCTCTTTTCATCATGGCCTTCTGATTTGCTTTCCCATTATCGAATTTACCATCTTACTCTGACCAACCTGTGCTTGTTTGTTCTGGCCCCAATGGTTCAAATAAGTCCTAATGGGACAAGATGGAGCAACATATTTCTAGGAACGCCATCTTGATTAGTTTGATTAATCCACATCTGTCCAGGGCAAGATAAATGCATTTTAGAAAAAAGAAATACGACAGGGTGTCAGCGACAGGAACTGGATTTTACCTCTGGATGTAGGCAAACCGGCCACGATCTGCTTTCGGTCTGGTAATCACATCTGCTGCAGCTGTAACCACTGACAGAGAACTAACGGGACCGACGTCGCCAGTGCAAGCAACCAGGCCATAGTCAAATACTGACGGCAAATTCGTTTATACAATGCAGACATTTCAAAAACCAATCCATTTCAATAAACCAAAGGAATCAGACCACTGGCCAAACCACAGAAGGGAATGTTTAAAAACGTCAATGAAATGAAAGCTTTGCCCCTCGCAAAAACACCCCTATACCTTCCCAGAATTTCTGTAATGAGGTGTCAGACATTTCTGGAGCAAAATCATCAACATCCAGCAGGCCATGGATGCTGCTACTTCAGATACTGTTACCGACCTCTATGATACAGAACCCCCAACAGAACCAAGAGAACTCAGTACGTTCTGAAAAGTGATCACAGAAACCTTTTTCAAACTAACGAAAGAGTAATAAGGACAGATCACCCAAGGACCCGTGTCTGCAGACGTTTTCAAAAATGTGCTCAGCAATGAAACCTCAGCTTACTAGTTCCAAAAATGTATGATCTGATCCATAGAAACCACAATAGTGCAAAAAGTTTTAAAAGTCGCCAACAAGCCTCTCCTGGAGAATACTGCACGAAGAGCAGACACCAAGACTAACTACAGGCACCTACCCAACTTGCCCTACCCAGCCAAATTCCTAGAAAGTACACGTGCAAACATATCCTTGAACACATGGAATCAAATGGAGTAATGGACCAATTTCAGGTAGGATTTAGACCAATGAGAGGAAGAAATTGGGACGTCTATCCATCTTGGATGACCGGAAAATGAACTCTGACCATAACCTATTTTTATGCCTCGTTCTACTGGACATATTTGCAGCTTTCATTGCCATCAGCCACGCAACGTTAATGAAGGGACTACAAGAAACCGGCATTCACAACACCGTGCTACATTCGATAGAACCAACACAACCTCTCCACCCCCTTTCACCTCAAGAACACAAACCATCACATGTGGCATCACACAAGGAGCAAGTCTCTCATAAATGCTTTTCAACCTGTACATGGCACCTCTTAAGAGACTGATTTAAAAGCACAGTCTATCGAACATTTTACAACTATGCAGCTCACACAACTTCCTCAATAGTTGCCACAGTGAGATAAATGTCTGGATGACCAATAACTAATTGAAACAAAAATTCAAATAAAACGCAAATCATGGTTGCCTTATACAACAACAATGGCCCAGACACACTATTTTCCTAGCCTGTATGAATGTGAACGAGACTGGAAACCTCAACAGTGATAATTAATGTTCGAATTGCCATGGCGGGTGGGCTCACATTAGAACCACCTTGCCTGCCGTATTGCACATGCATCTGCCACCTTTGTTCAATCAGAGGTATCCTGCCATATGTCAGATTTCCACATACGACTCTTGCCTTAATATCACTGATATTGCCATGAATTGACTACGCAAACAGCCTATTCAATAATGATGCCAGGCTGCCCACCCCAGAAATTACAACATATTCAAAAACAGGGTGGCAAAACTACGACTAAACTGGAGGGAACACATCACGCCAACCCTGAGAATGCTCCGCGTGCTACCAGTGAAGACATATAATCGAATTTAAACCACTTTGCATCACACGCACAGCATTTCATGGTGGAGGAATGAAATGCTGTCAATCTAAAATCACCCTCTACCAACATGGAAGGTTCCTTATATCTAGCAATGAAATACTTATTGGAGGAATTTTGGTGGCAGGAAATATGTTGAACTTAGATGGATTTTGAGGTGTTAAATGCGTCACAAGTAGATGGATTTGAGGGGTAGGAAATGAGTTGCATTTAGATGGATTTTTGGGGTAGGGAATGTGTAGCACCCAGATAGATTTGGAGATAAGAAATGCATCACACCTAGATGAATTTTTGGGTAGGAAAGGCACTGGACTTGAATTGATCTTGGGAGGTAGGATGTTTGTTGAGCATAGATAGATTCTGTGGGTGGGACAGGTTAGCTCAGGTATCGCACTAAGTTGAAATGTGCTGATAGCCCTGCACGGCAATCAGTATAACTGTGTAGGTTAGACCTTGTATCGCTCCTGGAGGCATACTATGTACCAAACTTAGAAGAAAGTATAGAACATAGCCAGTTAATCAAGTTCAATGAATATACTATCCACCCAGAGCATGACATCTAGGTGAGGGTAGAATAGCTAGTGCAAAGATCCTAGGTGAACACTGAATGTAGCTAGAGCACTGAGGTATCCATTAAAGCTATAGCCAATGTGTTTAACATGTTCCACTCCATGCGTGTGGAACTTTAGCCAAAGGCACGGCCACAGACCTGCAAACATCTGCCATCATACAGCACTCAAAAAACACTTTGAACTTCACCTCTGCCATAAGAATGCAGCAATTGTTCACAACAAGAATTAGATATATAGATGTACACATAAGAACTATCCCTTTCACACATACCCCCTCTATACTGCCTCTCACCACCCATCCAGATGCTGGCTCGACATGGGTGGCTAACAGGGACTTGGCCTCCCCTGAACGGATTCATAATGGCTGTTATGCACACATACATACGAGCACATTACCTGGACTTTGGTCCCCCAAGGACGTTCAACCTACAGCAAATTGTGGCCATACCAATGGTGAAGAGCGATGTACAAATGATACAATGCAGTACAATTCAGCCGCTATGACAAAAGCAATGAAAGAGGTGCAGCTTTCTCCTTTCTCATGGCAAAATTGGGGAACTCAGGTTAGCAGAAGACCACTTAACATTGGAAAGCTGTTCAGAACCTGGGTTTTAAATTATGCTGCCATAAAGTCGTCACCATCATTTGACAACTTTGCCCCTACCCCAAAACCTCCAAGCAGAATTAATTAATTAATCATTTGTAAGATGTGCTCCATACAAAGGGCAGTCTATAAGCGCAGGACTGGGATTCAAACTTGTGCTGCTATGCATTATCTTGCTTCCAGGACAGTCGTGTTGCCCCTGAGCTATCCTACCAGCCCAGGAGAATGGATATAATCACCAAATATGTATTAGTAACAACCGAACAAAATTACATATCTCAGCAACCCAATTGCATCGATTTAGCATGCGATCGAGGCACAGCCTTGTTATACCACCATGAGATGACCTGAGAATTACTGATGTGTAATTTCCCATGCCTGTCCATGTCAGCCATGCTTAAAGCGGCATGTGATGTCAGCTTTAGGCCCAGCCTTGATGCAAATACAAAGTGTGACGCAAACACTTTCATATTCAGCAAACGTGAGCTGCAAGCATTGTCCTAGAAATATTGAAATACATAATTTTTTTGTTTTCAATACTCTGGGCTGAGCGCCAGAGACCTAGGGCTTTGTACATTACGATTCTTTTGTATAAGCAAATCCGTTCATTGTTTTACAGGCGATTTTGGGACAATAGCCAATGTTCCTATAAATTGTAAACAAGATATAACAATGCGAAACACGGCAATGTGGAAAAACTGCAAAACACTGTCCTTGCTGTAGTTTACACATGATCACTGCTGTCCGTTGATACTTTTGTTGGAAAGATTCCTAGTGCTGGATGACATGATCGTCGTTGCTATTGCTTACAAAAGACAGATTCAGTTCACTGATGTTTTTGTTTAGAAAGATTTTCAGTGCTGGATGATGAAGTCATTCTTGCAATAGTTTACACAAGAAAGATATTGGTCACTGATATTTTGTTTTAGAATGATTTTTCCTGCTGGATAAACTTTAGTGGTTGTAGGTGTGGACCAGTGAATGCTTGAAATTAACAAATAAATGAGGCTCAAAGTCCAGACACAGCTGTTTGGGCGGTGGAGTTGACAAGAAGCCGAGGGGCAGACACAAATAACTGGAAGATTCATTGTTCCTGAGCTGGATTTCAAAGCCACTAAGCTGGATTCGGCTGTTCTGAGGCATTTTGAGTCCCTAGAAAACTCTGCCTGTTGACGTTTGAGCAGAACGATGATATTGATTGAGCGACATGGGGGACAATTTTGTTTTTTTTCCCCAAGGTAAATCAGATCACCACCTGGGAGCAGACACCTAATTCTGGAGAAGCTATATGCTGGCACCATTAAGCCCAATAGACATTTAATTCCTTTTATACTTGTAAAACTGCCTTACTATTTCCAATACCCGATATCCCGGTATTACTGGGATATTACAGGCGGTGGAGATGTTGGCAAGTTCCCATCCCATGGAGTCCCAGAGGACTCCTTGTGATGGGATTGCCAGTAGTACTGATGCCGGTGATTCTGGCATTAATTTTCTGGCAGGGACTTGATCTAGCAGCAAGTCAGGCCTGTCGGTAGATCAAAGCCCGCACCGGCAAGCTCGGGATTCCCATGTCTGGTAAAAATGCTGGTGCCGGTATCACCAGCAATTTTTCTGGCATTTTCACGAGACCGGGGACCTAATAATTACGAGGCCTATTGTTATGGTTGTATCTCCCCATTAGAGCATAGCCCAGATTCTGGAAAAGCACTTCCATCACAGTATAGTAAGTTTGCAAACATCCAAAGTGGGATGTCTAGTTCTGCTGCATCTGCTTCTGCTTGTAGAGACCATTCCAGATCATACATTTGTAGCAATTCTGGTTAATAGTGATATTTATGTCTGGTGTGGTCTACGTTGTGGCCTACTGAGCCCATCTGGTGTGTAGTGCCTTTGCATTTAGACTTCTCGAGCGTGTTGCTTCTAACCGCAGTAACAGTGTGTTCATTTGCATGATTTTATTTGCCATTAATGTGTATTCCTTCTGTACTATTATTTTTATAGCAGCCAGAATCTTTTCTTCCAGAGCAAATTGTAGCTCAGGAATTGTATATACATGTGAAAGGTATGCTGTGTGTTTGGTCTCTCCATGGTTACATACTAAATATGAGAAGGCTTTTGGACCAGGAAATAGTGTCACCTCTAAGTCCTTGTCTGTGTTCCTGTCCTGAAGATAGAATATTTTGAGTCATCTGTTGGTAGATGTGTTGTAGGATGCGGGTGTGCTCCCCCTTCCAGTGATGGACGGAAGTTGGGTTTCAACAAGTCATATAGTGGTTTTACATATTTTGCATAATCTGCCAGATATGATTGTCCAAAAGTTCTAAAGGCCTACTGAGGCTTTAAATTGCTTAAGTGTATGTGGGCTTTGCAAGTGTGCACATTTCTCTAGGAATTGTGGAGCAAGTCCCCTTCCCTCATCAGGTAATGAAAACCACAGAAATATGATTTCTCTGTGGGCTATTTTAAACTTCATAAAGTTGAAAATGTTGCCTTTAGCTGCTAGTGTTCTTATGATTAAGTCCACCTTCTCTAAGTGTTCATCTAAGTCACCCCTATACAGTATATGTCATCTACTTATGTGCAGCATGTCTGCATGCCTTCTAGGAGGGATTATAGTGTACTAGAGAATAGCCCATGATTGTTTTGTACCCCTGTGGGAGCCTAGTGAAGCAAAACCGTGTTCCCCTTAAGGTTATTGCTATGTCTGAATCCAAAGGTTGTGCAAAAAAATCAATTCCCCAGATCTAATACAGTCTTATATTTGTATCTGTGTATGTTAAGCAGAAGGCCTGAACTATGCATGTTCTGTACAGCCTCTGTGCATGTATTAGTATTTAAAATCCTAAAGTCAATTACCAGGCCATATGTATCATTCGGTTTGGATACTGGAAGTAATGCTGTATTGTAGGGGTTTGCCTGTTCTATCAGAACTCCTTGGTCTAATAACTGATCCACAATTATTTTCAAAAATGGTAACGCCTGTGCTTTGATTGGATATTGTGTCTGAGGCACAGGTGTTGCAAACATGGGCATTGCATGAGGGGGGCAATCTATGTCATGTCCTACATGTTTCTTGTATAACTTTGCTGCACCTAAAACAGCCCACAAGACTGCATAGGAGCTCATTGCATGTTTCTCAACTTCATTTAAAAATGCAGATTTAATCACTTCTCCCACCTAGGGCTCTCCCTAACATATAGCCTGGGCCAATCATGTTCTGCTAAAAGGTTATTTTGTGTTATATGCAAATTAGATAAGAATAATGCCTCTATTTACTTTGTGTGTTGCCTTTCAAGGAGAATTGTAAGTATATACATATTATTGTCCTCAACCACTTTTCCTGTTGGAATTGTAACCTCTACTTTGTAATTAGTAGGAATGTGATGTGTAAGCTTCTTGTGTCCTTCTTTAAATATGGAAACTTTCATACAAGAGTTCAACTGTACCACTTACCAATCCCTTGGATCTTTATTCACTGATAGTTTCCTGTGTGTCTGGTTTAGAGCTTCAGCCATTGTTGGCTTTTTCCACTCTCAAGACTGCAGTTTGCTTCCTTTCTACTTTCTTCTCCTCCTTCCTGGCAGGCTTCTGCTCTCCCTTGGTTGCCACACCCTGTTTCTTCTCTTTCTGTGAAGGAGAAGAAGGATAGCCTTCATCTCTGAATCTTTGTGGCTGCCTAAACTGTGCCCTATCCCTTAAGTGATAGGTGTTTTTTTCACTACGTCTGCCCTTAAAGGGTCTTTTTCCCAACCAGCTTCTTGCCTGGGACTGGTACTATCTCTTTCTATAGATAATGTTCTGCTACAAAAGGTCTCCCTTTCTTCTTTAGCAGTGGGCATGCTGGAAGCCCGTGCCCTTCCCTTTCTTCCTCTAGCTGAGAAAGTCTGGCTGCCTAGTTCCTGTCTGGCACCAATGTTACTCTTAGGTGATTTTCTTTTAGAGTGTCTATTCTCATCTGATTCCTTCCTTTGAACTTACCAGGGGGGTATACCCAGGTGATCTCTGTCTAGAGACCTGCAAGTAGCTTTTACAATGTGACCAAACTGAAATATCCTTTCCTGGTCACTGGTCAATACTGCTAGGCATCTGAAGACTTCTAGTCTTACTGATTCACCTTTTATTAGGGGCAGGAGTTCCCCTTCTATCATGGTCCCCAGCTATTGCCACCCCTAACCCCATTGCTGCTTCTGCTCCCTGTGAGTTCAATATCTCTCTCAGAATTGAGGTAAGTGCTGTAACTGAATGAGTCTCAATTAAATGAAGGTACAACAAACTATTCACTGAAACCCGACTATCAAAAAGTCTCATAGGTGGATTGCAACTAGTTGGCATTATAGTTGCTAGCGCCCTCTGCCTCTGCTGAGGAGTGACCTGAGGGTAGGCTGCCTCTAGCTGGCTCCGTTTAGTGGAATACCATCTAGGGATGAACTCCTGCCTTGTGGGGCAGGTACCCAATTAGGCTTTGAGGGTCTGAAATGGAAGTGTTCCTTCCTCCCCTGCAATACACTTGGTTTAAGTGCTGCCGGTGCAGCTCCCACAGCTCTGTATTCTACATCTTGAGCGCCGACAGTTTCAAAATGTCTCACCAGAATGTCATAGTGCTCCCTGATATATGGGTTATTTGCCTCTCTATTTGGGTGGAACCTAACAATGAGTTCTAAGGTTAATGCTTCCATAGTAAAGAACCATGTCTAGCCATTGTAGTGGGATAACCTGGTCTACCTGCTGCAAGGCTAACTCAGGATACCTAAAGGGTGTGTACTCTATTTGATCTAGATCCCTCCTAATGTGAAGGTTCTCAAACAACTCCTGACTTTTTGACAGGTGTCTTCATGTTTGTTAACAGGGTTTCCCCCCAGTAATCCTCCAGGCACTGTCACTGTCACTGTGAAGTTGGTGTTGACATTTCAAACACCTCCTTCGTGTAACCACCAGGTTACTGCATGTCTGCAGTTCACAGGTATAGGGACAGCAACATGTGGTTAGCCATTTCTCTTAGCTAGACTTGAAAAGTCACCCAGGTCTTCACTAGGGTGTGTTTTTAGCTATTTGTTATACATCCTGCTCTTCACTAGAATAGGTTAGTACCTCTTAGCCAGATAGCTGTTAAGAAGCCATGCTTGAAATGCCACCCTGCTCTTCACTGGAGTGCTTTAAGCTGTGTTTTACACCCTGCTCTTCAATAGAGTGTATATTACTCTTTGTATCATCTGTGCTGTAGCAACCCTTGTAGCCCCTTTTCAGTAGCTACATGGGAAGCATATTTTAGGGTGTAGAAGAGGTTGAGCATTGCCCCATCCAGGGGCACCAAGGAGATGTGATTTTTATCACCCATGCCTCCAGAGCCTTCCCTCCACCCCAGGGGAGTGTCCAAGACCCCCCCTCTCCCAGCATGGGCTATGGTAGGAGTAGGGGTAGGGAAAGCATACACCTGTCACTGTGCAACAGTTAAGAGAGCAGGCAACAATCCCTGTAGTAGGTGACTGCTCTCAATTTCCAACACAGGAAAGGTTTACCAATGTCACATTATATTTTTTATTGATAATCCACTGTTCACACCATCCAGTATTAAAAGACATGTACCCTGTTTAACACAGCAATAGTAGATTCGAATTGCTTAGTGGAGCTTTGATTCTTGCTGGTTGTATTGTAATGTGTGGGAACTTGGGGAGAGCCTTGTGCATTTTAACACGGTGTCACAAGTTTAAAACTACATTTCCTAGCAGTCTCACTGGGTGTTTACTTATTACTCTGTCAGGCACGTCAGTGATGGCGCTTCATTGTCAAGCCGGTCTTCGCTGGTCCGCGACGGGCATGTTGGAGCATTGTCAGTTTCTCCTGCTGCATCCTCCTTGGCTACGTGATTAAGAAGGTACTTGTACCTCTTTTTAATTTGTTTCTATGTTACGATCTGCTTGAGCGTTGCATCCTGTAATGCACCCACTTAACCTTGGTGAATTACCAGGCAATATCATGGCTGAGATCTCTCTAAATACTCATAATCATGCTCCAGCTCGTTCTAAACATCTCTGGTATGCTGACATCCTAGCAACATATGTGGCTTTAGATGAAGTCTCGTCCCTCAGGGATTCTTGTTTTATTGAAGTTACTTCTATTAAGCTGGAGAATTCTCCTCACATGGACTTACCTGGGACAAGTATTGTTACTTCAGAAAATGATAAGTCTGCTGGAGTTGTATTAACACTTACTTACCTTCTGACTAACCTTGTTCCTTTTACATGGGTTCTGCATGATGTATTGACACTTGATGTTGGTAGTGTCAGTTCTGATGTTATTCTGTTGGCCCCTTTATTGGACATGTACAGATTTCTATTGTGCATGATATAGAGTCACTGGATTATGGGCTTGACCCTCTTTTAAAGCCAAATGGACCACAGGGATTGGTGTAGGCTAAGCCTATCTTAATTAACCAATCCTGGGTCCACACCAACAATCTCCTGTATGCATGAGGTCAAAACCAGAGTCATAACCAGGTCATAACCAGAGTGCCAAGTTTATTAATGCCTCATTTAGAACTAGCATGGTACCCACCAACCTCAAAGAATCTTGGGTACTGCCCCTCCTCAAAAAACAGACCCTCGACCCTGCCATCCCCACTATTTATAGACCCATTACCACGGTCACATTCCTCCTGAAAATCATTGACAGAGTATCTTACCTCCAGATCCAAAACTACCTGGAGGAAAACCAAATACTAGGGACACGCCAATCAGGGTTCAGACCACAACATGGCACTGAAACAGCTTTAATTGACCTCAAGACTCAAATCGACGAATCGAAGGATAAAGGTAATACAGCTATGCTCCTCCTCCTTGACTTTTCAGCGGCATTCGACCTAGTGGACCATGCAGTGTTATGCAAGCATCTAGCATCGGCCGCCCATTTCTCAAGTGAAGCTATAGCCTGGGTTCAATCCTTCCTAGCCAACCGTACGATGAGAGTGTTCTCCTCTGTAGCCTCAGCGGACCCAATACATATCACCTGTGGCGTCCCACAAGGTTCATGTGTCTCCCCTACAATGTACAATATCTTCACCAAGCCACTCTTCGACAAACTTGACAGATTGGGGGTAATGTATACGAATTATGCAGATGATACGCAGATCCTCATACCACTATCTGGCAACTTTGTCGAAGACACTGCACAAGTAAACAAGATTTACCTCCTCATTCAGGAATGGATGGCCTCACACAGCCTTGCCTGAATGACGATAAAACAGAGATACTGATCCTGGGCTCCGACTCTAACCTCAAAAAACTAAGTACCAGCTATTCTGCACTTAACATTGATGGCAGCACAATCAAGGTGGTAACTGAGGTAAAAACACTAGGCTTTTACCTTGATTCCACCCTATCTTCCAAAAAACAAGTTACCTCCCTGGCTTCATCTACAGCCTATACGTGCAAACTAATAAGGGCCTGTAGACCCTATTCCTCCAAAACTAACTGCATCGCTCTAGCCAAAGCTTTAGTAATGTCCAAGCTGGACTACTGTAATGCCCTTTATGCTGGCGCCAATAAAACGGTCATAAACAAACTGCAAGTATTGCAGAATAATGCTTAGAGCAGCCTTGGACATACCCCGCAGAGTGCACATCTCCAATACCAGGAAAGACCAACACTGGCTAGTGACAGAATCCTCCGCAAGACGCTATCACTCACCTACAAAGGACTGAACAACTCCGCACCTCCGTATATCTCAGCCAGACTCACCAGAAAATTCTCCAGTCACCATACCAGAGCATCTAACCATCTTGCACTAGAAGTTCCCAGATTCAGGTGAACAAAATCAGGCGGAGCTAGCATCCCTGTCAGGGCTGCCCTTGCCTGGAATGCTCTCCCTACTGCGCTAAGAGGTGATCAACCTTATTCCAGATTCAGAAGCAATGTAAAAAGCTGGCTCTGGTCAAAGGCCTCCCTCTAAAAGCTGCCCCTGTACCCAAGTTTGTACTATGGCTTAAGTTCACTATGTTTGCTTATCTATACTGTTTAACACTGTAATAATAACTGTAATAATCTACTGTAATGTATCCATAAAACGTACTACGTCATGTAACCATGCTTAAGTATTCTTGCTACTGTTGCGCCCGGCTACCCCTGGGTTGGGAGCGCATTATCAAATAATAAACTAAACTAAACTAAACTAAACAAGACAGAAAAGGTAAAGGGGTGAAAACATGTAATAATAAGTCCCACCCATCTTGCTGTCTGTTGTGAATCAAAGGGTCTCTCTGGTCAATGGAGCTCCCTGTGGTTCCTGATTAAAGCGGTAGGTCTCCCTTGAAGCTGTGGTGAGACCAGACTTTCTGCGACTGTCAATCCACATACTTGTACCTTTTGAATGGGGTCCCCCTGTGAGGGTGACTACTGTAATACACACAGTCCCAAACATGACATTTCACTGTCAATTGATACTAAGGGCAGGAGCTGGCTTCAGGTTGACACAGTGCCTATGAAAGGTTGTTGGGGTTTCCTGTCTCCTTTGTTATCCTCTGCTTCCTCCCCAATGTGTGCCTGTTTGAAGTACACTCTATTAGTATGTTAATTATGTTAATCTCTGCCTCCAGCTGCAGGGCCCAACAAAAGGAGAGGGTGGATCCATGGGGCCTTTGTCAGTTAATCAGACTGGCCATGGCAGGGGAAGTTGTGTCCCTCTCCCTTTTGGCGATGCCTTGTGCACTCCACCTGTCAGATCCCAATTAAATATGACAGGGGACTTTGCCTGTAGGCTGTGTCCACCCAGAGTACACAGGTCTATGTGTATGTCATGCGGTGAGCATTGGAAAATGTGTGTGGACTAGCCCCACACATTTTCCAGAGGTTGATCTACCATAATTCAATTTCATTTACATTTTCAAAAAGCCCAGATGAGTGCACAGCCACTGTGTGCATGTTCGATATTTCCTTGCAATTAGTGATGCAATTTCAGGAGATTATTCTACTACAATTGATACTCTTGCTCCAGAAAATACACACATTGTTAAAACTGAAATCAAAAACAAGACCTGTTTCAATAGCAAACGTATATTGCTCAGAACGTTGAAAAGGTGAAGTGAGCAATCATAGCATAGGGACCCTTATCCAGAGATTAAACTTGCTTACGAGCTGGCTGCTGCTGTCTATAAATAAGAGATCCTAATGGCCAAGAAGGTGGGTCACAATAACAGAATTGCAGGGGACAAATCAGGACTGAGGGTATTGTTCTCTATGCTTAAATAATTTGAGGGTAGTAAACAAAATGACAGTCAGTGTCAAAGGAGCGATAGCTGGTGTGAAAACATTCAGCCTGGATTGGTTAGAAAATTAGAGCCGCCCCAGCATAACATCAGAATCTGTCAAACAGGATTACAAGGATACCCCTTACTGTTACAAATGGATGCCAGTTGCCCAGGTAAACGGGATACTGGTCCCCCTAAGTCCAACTTTCGTCAAGTCACTGAGGATGACATCCTTAAGATCATTTCAGGTCTCAAGTCCACCACATGCAAAGGTGATGTTTGCCCAGATAGCATAATTAAAGCAGTAGTTCAGTCAGAAGTGTTATTGGCCCAATCGATCGGGCATGTATTTTAGAGCATATATGGATCGTTCTTAAAATAAATGTCAATGCAACTTACCCAAATTTACCTCAGTGTAACAAATGCAAAAACAACGAGTCGTTTACTGCCATCTTGTGCTAATTGTATCCGTTAATCCATTGCCCTAAGCTCAAGTGCTCTTGTGGCACTAATTCAGATCACCTGTCCATCAAGCTGACATCACTAGACGCTTACGCCCCTTTTCACAACGTCAATGCACGTCTCATGTCAATGTCCTCTGTGCACAATCTATTGATGTGTCTCCATGGAAATGGCAAGCCGCCTCCTTCCTCGACAAGTGTAAACAAACCCTTTCTGATCACACAAGGTTGGAGTTTCTTTTTCCTTTGTGTCTGTGCCTTTCATTCTGAGCTTCCTTGACTTATTTCTGCTCTGTTCAGCTATCTGCCAAGTAGGAAACACTGAGAACCAGTACTTATACTGCCTAAAATGAATTAACTCAGTAGTCGCTTTTCATTTCTTATATAATGGACAAATGTCTTTACCAAACCATATTTAAACATGTGTACTTGCAAGATTTTGAAGTTTTAGCCTATTAATATTGTCTTTTTCGAGATGTGTTTTTGTAGCATGGCTATTTCTTCGCTTGTCTTTCTTTAACATTGAATGTTAATGGGAAACATCTTTTCTTTACTGTATACAAACAAAAACATTTGTATTTACCTCACTGTTGATTCTGTGCTTCTTCACTATTCAGTAACTATGGTAAAAATTCAGCTCTACTTGTACAAGTCAGAATATTCAGAAGAAGAAATCCTTGAAAGAGAAAAAAGTCGAGACGATGTGGAATCAGATGAAAGTCATGAGGATCAATCACTAGAGCCAGAACCCAGTTGCCTGGAAGAAGTTTCCACCTGGTGTACCTTTCATCCTTGTAAGCTTATGCCTACTCAGGTGGGGAACTGTTGTTGCAGAGAAAACTCTGGCTGCTTTGCCAACATTGCCGAAGAAGACACATCACTGCTACGTGTTACCAAGCAGCATGACTTCATGGCCGCCGCATCTATGTTGCAAATGATGATGGTCCTTATGCAAGAACTTCGAGCTACAGTTCACCCTCGTAATCCATGTAACGAGTAAGTTCACTCTATATATATATATTGTTCCTAAAAATCAGTATAACTTCGAAGGATCACTGATGAAAGAATCTTTCTGTAAATTGAATAAATACTCATTCCAATCTGAAACCAAAGTGTTCATCTTTAGATTTATCATCCGGACATTTACATTTCTTTCAAAACTGGTTTTGCTGGAAAGCGTGTTCACATTTCTAATTGATCGCTACTTGAAATCACAAGTACGGTCAGTAATTTGCACAAAAAGGTACTTTTTAAAGCATAAGAATGCCTTACATTTTAAAAAGTAGTGGAAACAAAAAAAAAACAATTAATGAGTTCATTCAAGTAAACTATTTCTGTATATCTTACACAGGTGATAGAGACTTCCGTCATTTCGTGCCTTTACATGGTGGAATTGTGGAAGACTGGGATTTTGTGTTCGGCTAGTAATACCTGCTTATGTGGTTCGAGCCATTTTGTGATGAATTCCCCAGTGACCACAGACAATACCGTGGATTGATACAGCCAGTACATCGAACTCAGCAGCATGATTTGTAGTGGCATTGCCATTCACTTTACCAAACAAAAAAAAAAAAGAAAAATGAGTTCATCTGAACAGTTGTTAGACATTTTTTGTAAGTCCACAGCATGTCCAAACATCTAAGAGAATTGTAAAATATTGGTGTTCTTTAACAAGCTTACTGGCCTATCACGCTCCCCACATCCACATCCATCCCCTCCACTGTCAATGGCTGTTTGCACCTGTGGGCTGGGAGGATGTGAACGCTCAAGGTGCCGAATACCATGTACACCACAAAGTGTTCTTTCACATAGGCACCCATATCCACATGGCCACCCCAGACTTGCTGTCTTCAGACTCCCCTTTGAAGACCCCCATACCTGCAATCAACATATGTCTGTGTCCTTTGAATGTGTTCCGAGACTATTGTTCTCGCCTCATCCACATCCATCCCCCTCTGATATCAATGACAGTTCGCACCTGTGGGCGTGCACTCACAAGCGGGCTGCACTGGTGAGAATGAGGAGCTCAAACTTTGGCATACAGGCCTGTTGGGTGTGAATGAACACTTCAGACATTCACATACACACCCACTTCTGTAATCCTTTATAAACACTATGGGGGTTAACAAGAACATTTCTGTGAGATCGACAACAGGTATCGCCAGCTCTCCACCTTTTATCTTGCTTGCTGAGCCGGCTCATCTGATCTTCTAAGTAATGGTTAGTCAAGTTTTACTATTGTTTTCTCTAGTGTCAACATTTTCTGCTAGTCCATTTTATATTGCTTTATACTCAATGTACATCCTATTCTCATTTTATTTTATACAAACAGTCTACACCATTATAAACGTCCTACACATTATTATCTCTGTAATTAGCACAAACCATTACAGAGTATTGTTTCCAAATGTAATCTTTTGTTGTGCATGTTTTCAATGCATATTTGCTTTAGGTGCCATTTTTTTTACAGTATATTCTTTTATTATCAAAGGAATATGATGTTTGGTTTACTCACTGTGATACGTATTTAATAGTAACATGTATTTTAGTTTCTTTAACAAATCATAGTGGCAATCCAACAATGTCTTCCTGTATTGTTTTGGGTTGCCCTAAAAACAACCATGCTAAAAGTCAGAGTACAGTCCTGCATGTATTTCCAAAGGATTTAAATGTATTAAGAAAATGGCCCTTGAGCTGCAGATTTCTTGTATCCAACATTGAAAGCAGAGCCAAGGATATCTTGGATGACATGAAGGACAATCGATTCTGCGTCTGCAGCATGCACTTCTCAGAAAATATGTATGAACAACCACAGTACACTAAAAGGCATTGCCCCAGACTCCTTTGCAAAATACTTCCCAATACAGTACCAACTGAATTTCAGCACATGCTGACCCAGGTGAGTAGTGGACAGAGAATGTGTAAATGTGTTTTACCATTTTCTAAATTTACCTGTGTAATATGTCTTATAAATGAACACTCAATAAGTTGAAATAGTCTGTGAACAGTTAAGAAAATGAACAGTTTTCAGTTTTTGGGGAATCTGCCATTGATATTTTATTACACAAGTTTCCTTTGTGACACAATATACTGTGGATTGTACATTTTGAACTTCAGATTACTTTGTGTATCCCTACTTCAGAGATACTCAAATAGGTAAGGGCAATGGGAGCCTTTCCAAACACACACTCACATTGTGTCCCTTAAAAATAGGTCATTTTTTAAAAATTATCATAACTTTCTATAAGTAGATCGCACTGATGGAATGCAGACCGTTACCATGGAGGAAACCACATACACGTCCAACATCCTAATGGTGAGGCCAAGCAACTTGCACACAAACATTTTTTTATAATTTCTGATGTGGTCTAAATCATAATACTAATGTCCATTTTCTATTGAACAATGGTATGAATATATATATTGATAAAAAGACGGTGATGCTACATCAACCACTATTCTGGTGTCAACAGCAACCTCATTCACCTTTTCAATAATTTTTGGGGAATATTCCTTCAGATGTGACTATACAAAATATGTATTTGTTCAAGTTCAACTTAAAACACATTGATCATTGTTCTGTATAATATTAGCTTTTGATATGAACCGGCTTGTAATACATTTTTTGTTGATGTTGCATCTTTATTATTACAATTACTGTTATATTGACAGAGCCTGGAACTTAAACAACATACTATTCTTCTACTGCAACTGGTATGGGGGATGAGGTATGAGAAGTGATAATTTCTTGATTTACAATAATAGTTATTGACTAACAATATCTTTTTTACATGTAAGATTACTTATTCCTTTGATAATTTGTAATATTTTCAGCAAATTGCAAAGCATTAGATCAACTACCTCGATGTATTTATCACAGAAACACATGCAACAAAGTAAGCCTTCAGAAAAATGGACTTTGTCACTGAATGACATAGATCCTTTCACTATATGATTGATGTATGTTTTTTTTTACAAACCTTTAGCTGCTTAGCGAAACATGGAATCGGTGAAACAAAAGAACATTAACACATTAAAGGGGTCACAATGAAATCAATATGTTTTGCAGAATGGTCTCAAACCAACTCCCTGCGACATCTCAGAAGGTTCTCAGGTACAGTTTCCAAATATGTATTTTTAAAATGTTACGTGTACACAGTGTTCGATGTTATGTCAATACCAATTTAAATGTTTTAATCAGACAATTAACCATATCTTTTTACATAGATTAACTGAAATAGTAAGGTTGAACATCATTAAATTAATTTTGTAAGTGACTTCAATCCAGCATTGGGATGCCCAATGGAAACCCTTATTTATATATTTTTGTGTCAAAAGTTCTTTAAATCTGGATGATGAACCTTTATATGACGCCCCTCTCTTTGGATCTCCCCAACCTCACTGAGCCAAGAAGTAGGTTTGTTTTGCAAATTAAAAGGTTTATTTGAAGAAATGAACAATATATGCATCACACACTTATGAATAGAATAATATCTGAATAGCACACTTATGAATATGAACGGTAATCAGTCAGGGTAATATTACAATATCAACAATCTCTTTAATCAGTTAGGAGTAGGACAAGGAGGGTTAAGGTAGCAGAGAATACTTTATATGATTCAAAGAAATGTAATGATGGGAAAGAATGCACACAGAAATAAACTTGATATGATTTCCACAAAAGACAATATGATCACTCTTTCCCCTGTGACTACTCACTCCCCCCATTATGCAATATGAAGAGATGGAATGAGGGCACACATGTATCAAGAATATTAATCAACAATGCAGTTCAATCCCAGTTCCCCCAGCAACCTTAGAGAGAATAGGTATGATTTTAAAACAGGTCAAAATTCTTGTGAATGTGATTTGCAATGAATGTGAAAATTCTAAAAATCACTTTAATTCGCTAAATGGGATTCAGAATTAGTGAGAGTTACTTTGGATTGGTTCAGATCAACACTAGCAATGATTCATGAATGATTATCAGATAGAAAACGAATTTCAGCAGTGGAAAACAAGAAACAGCTATTCTGACATGTGGTGAAATTTAGCTAAACTGCAAATTCGCAGCAGCTTTTCCACGTGCAGGAAACACAATTATGGAAAATGAGGAATGTTAGGTTCATTAGAAAGCTTAGGATCTTAGCTTTAAAATGACAGTTAAACTTCAGTTCTAGGACGTGTGGTTCAAAAGTTACAGAGGTTTTTGTGAAGGTAGATTTTTCAGAAACAGAATCAAGGTTTCAAAATGACAGATTGCGCTTTAAAGATTCAGAATCAATATGGACTTATACTAAGGGGCTATGAAGAAGCAAGACACTCAACGGGCACCCACTAGAACAGCGGGGCCTCCGCTCTGACTTCTGTCCATCAAAACACTTGCCCTCTTCAGAAAAATATCGGCGCATAGATGATTGATGCTACAATTATCAAGGATTATGTGGATGAGAGAAGAATTTAGGATAGACAAAAGAGATTCAATAATGCAGTTATGGATAGGTTAGAGTGGTAGGATTAGGTTACTTTAAATTAAGAGATGACTATGGACAGTTCTAGACTAGATACTCACTCCTATGGCTTTGGAATGGAGTGGGCCCTATCAAAGATCTGGTCAAGGGTTTATCTGGGGTTCTCTCGCCACCGGACAGGTCTCAGCACTGGGTTCTGCTCTCAGCAATGCACTGCGGTCTGTGCAGCCTCTTGGACTGGATCGCGCAGGTTCTGGATACAGTTCTGCTCTCTGGGTCTGGATCTGGGTTCTAGCACAGGATTCTTAACTAGAACAGCAAAAACAGCTCAGCCAGGCTGTTGGATTTTGAGATGCCCCTTGGAGGTTTAGGGGTTAGGATCAGGTTGCAAAAGGCTCTGAAGGCCAGCTGAAAAGGTTCAGCTTGTGGGTTAGGCCTCTCTGCTTCAAGGTTCTAGAGTTTGGTTCTAGAGCTTGGTTCTGGAGTCTTGTTTCTGGATCTAGGTCTGGATCTTCCTGCAGGGTAGTTCGCCAAGAAATCGGTTGAGAAGTGGAAAAGTGTGTGTGTGCTGCCTGTCCTCAGCAGTCCCTATTTATGTATTTCTAAAGTGGGTGGGGAGGCTGATTCTCTATGCCCAACCGTCTAAGAATCTGATAGGTTAGAGGATTCCCTGTCCCCTGATTGGAGAAAGGAGCAGTGTGTCATCCTGTGTCATGTTTATGGCTTAGGGGAAAAACCTCCCCTTTGTTGCTGTATAGTATATCCTATTTTTCATAAAACACATATTTACAATATACACAACTTCTTAATACTACATAAATTACATGACAGATTGCTTAAGGTACATTTCTGTTCAACTCTCATCTTCCTAAGAGCTTTGGTTCAGAGATGACAACCTTTTCACGCTTTTGGTGGGTTTCTCAATATTAATTCTGCACCAATTTTTACATATGCATGCACACCCCAC
This sequence comes from Ambystoma mexicanum, assembly GCF_040938575.1. Taxonomy (NCBI): domain Eukaryota; kingdom Metazoa; phylum Chordata; class Amphibia; order Caudata; family Ambystomatidae; genus Ambystoma; species Ambystoma mexicanum. The sequence continues at coordinate 601,555,114 of NC_090925.1, forward strand.
CTGGGCACATTTCTGTCATTTTTCATGTTCCTAGCATAAACACAGCAGCTACAATATTAAAAATTAAAAACTTTTGGGGTTCAGCCTCAGAACATCCCACGGATTCCAGCTTAGTCTTAAACTGTGAGTGAATTTTTCAATTTAACAATGTCAAAGTTTCACATTTATGTCAGTTCAGCGCAATTTGTTATAAGCATTTTTCTAAAACATATTTTTAATCCCATGTTAAATCCACATTTCAGTCTGGTCCGCCTCCAGAGCTGGGCTGACTCAGAGGTCACATGTCCTTCTTCCTGCCAGCAGTTTGTTGTCAGTCACACCCGAATTAGCATTTCTGTTCAGCTCAAGGGCTCCATTGTTTTCACTCAGAGCAACAGGCCGGGGTACCACTCCCAGTTCCTTTTGACACCAGCCTGTCAGTCTCTTAGCCAAGGGCAGCGGGAAGTTTCCTTTGTTCAGGAAGAGAGGTGTGGAATTTGTTTGAAGCACAGTGTGGGAAACTTTTAACTCTGAAACCCAATGTCTAAAAATTGTCTTATCTTATATATAACTCACATTTTTAACACATACATTAAACAATTTCTTACTTCAAGCATTTTCAGAATATAGATTTGAATTGTCTCCACCTCTTAGGCTTCTGATAGCAAGTCTTTCTTTGGAATAGTTGGGTTCAATGTACAACTTTACACAAAATGGTTTTAAATTGCTGGCTTCTAATAGAGGTGAGTAACGGTATTACACTCATTTCTGACAGATTTCTTCCAGCAAGCAATCCTCAAAAGTGGACTTTGTTCAGGTAACATATACTTCTGTAGACCTTATATTTATGTCGATTCTTGAAGTAGCATGATGTTGACCACCCAACAAGAAGTTTGGATCTTTTGGGGTGGTTTTTGAGCCATGGTTTTTGCAAATTTGACACCAAATAAAAACGGATTTTTCAAACAACTCTGTTTCTTTTGCAATGATTTTGCTCTGTGGGCAGCCAAATGGGTTTTGGCAGTGGTATCCTGTGTTACCACTGACATAGGCAAAAGTAGATGGTGGCCTATTTTTCAGATTTTCACTGTGCACTTTCTGGTGATTTCTAGCAAGCAGCATGCTTTCCAGTGGCCATTTGTGAGATTTCTGCTGCCAGCAATGCACAGTGATGTTGCAGGGCTTGGATTAGTGGGTTGAGACATCCCACAAGCCCCCCTCTTGCGATGGGCATTGTGCTTTCATCAATGGAAATTCGCAAGACTGGGATGTTAGCCTCATCTCTCCAGATTCCACAAATGGCAAAGTTCAGCATCTTTTCCTACATCAGGGGTGGATCGATCGGTTCTCCTCGCCAGTCCTGATGGGAGTATGGAGTGATACTCCGGGCCCCTCGTATCTTTGCTCCCGGTACCCGGGTCGTCCTCTTTGGTCAGTCTCCCTGGTTTCCAATCACTATAGGTTATCTCCTATGATGACAAAGCAAAAAAACATATTTGCAGACATTTCCCCACCACTATTAATGTAGTGGGGCGGACATATACCTTTTATAAATCAGGATACATTTGCATTATTGTATTTTATAGGCTATATATGGAATATTTTAGAAGTGGAATTTTATGGATCTGGAGTGGCCCCCTCTGGGGTTCCAGAAGACTCCTCTAGTTGCTGCAGAGTGTGCCTAGGATGGCATCAATTTAGTTGATTAATATGGCCCCACTTATCTTCCCCTTCTGACAAACTGCCTTTGGGGTGAGGATCTTGTAGGCGACTGGTGAGATCTTGTCTACAATTTCAAAAGGTCCCTTCCAGGTAGGCAGAAATTTTCGCTGTTTGGCCTGGTTCCTTTGGAAATTGTATAGATAGACCCGGTCTCCTACATTGTATTCTTTCCTGGTAGTCTTTAAGTCATAGTGGGTCTTCATGCTGTCGGCTGATCTTTCTAGATTTCGCTGAGCATAGGCAAAAGGATGTTGAAGGTGTTTTCTTAAATTTTCATCATACTCATGAGTCGTGGAGGCATTGATCAATGTCTGCTCTTGGGTCCTGTAAAGCAGATGCTGGGGAAGCAGCATCCTGCCTCCAGTCCTCAGCTCAAACGGTGACATTTTAGTTGCAGATGAAGGGGTAGATCTGATGACCATTAGGACAAGAGGTAATTGAATATCCCAACTTGGCCCAGAATCTGCCACACATTTTTTTAATATGCTCACAATTGTTCTGTTGTATCATTCTACTGCACGACTAGAGGCTAGCCGGTAAGCAATATGTAGCTTCCTTTTAACCCCAAGTATCTCCCACATCTTTGTCCTTACTTCGCTGGTGAAATGGCTACCTCTGTGTGACTCGATCCTTTGGGTTAGTCCAAAACGCGAAAAGATGTAGTTGATCATCAGATCAGCTGCTGCCTCTGCCTTGCAGTTTGGGGCCGGGAGACATTCCACCCATTTAGTAAATAGGCATGTCACGGTCAACATGTACTTATTTCCCCTAGAGGAGCGAATCACGGGCCCAATGAAATCTACTTGCAAATCTGACCATGGCAGTGTCATCCTCCTCTTTTGGAGAGGCGCACAGTGTGTGAGGGATGTTGGCTGAAATTGTGCACACACAAGACACCCCTTCAAGTATTGGTCAAGGTCCTGTCCCATGTGTGGCCAGTATGCAACCTCTCTTAAGATTTCAAGTGTTGTATGAAACCCCCTATAACCGGCAGTGGCCGCATCATGGGCGTGACTTAACATCAGGCTTCGGAATGAGGTAGGGACCACCCACTGATCATGGCCAGCTAGGGATGTCCTTACCAACAAACCATCTTGTATTCTGAACATTTTTGGACATTTCATAAACACTCTGAGGTCCTCTTTCCCTATGTAATCAGTATCCGTCAGGGGAAAGTTCTCAGGGTTCTCAATGTGTTGATAAAACTTACCAATTATTGGATCCCCTTTTTGAGCCGTAATCAAATCAGCATCTGGAGTCCCCTTACTCCATTGTGCAGTTGAGAGTTCATTGTGAGCATTTGTCTGGGACCTAGTGATAGCAGTGACCTGGATTTCCCCCAACAGGGGCTCGATCTCTATTAGATCCCCTTGGATGGCCCCGGTTTTGGCCAGCTGCTCAGCTGAGTCATTTCCAGTTTTGTCTGCTCCCTCTACTTTGGAATGACCCTTGATCTTTTTCCAGTAGATGGTTTTCCCATGTTTCAAGGGTTTGTTATTAGCAGATAACATGCCTCTGGTTTTCCAATTAACCAGGTGCTCCACAAACCCATTCCATACATAATCCGAATCAGTGATTATGACCAGTTCGTGGAGTTGATGTTGGACAGCAGTGAGGATGGCTTGATGCACAGCCATCAACTCTGCCACTTGACTACTTCGGGGACCAATCTTGTACCCAGCGGAGGGTTCTGAGATCTCCTTCACCCATGCATTCCCTACGCCGGTAACAAGTTCTTTTTCCCCGTTGTTGTCAACATGGTAAGAGCATCCATCCACATAGACAGTGGGCATTCCCTCACACTTGTCTTTTTCAAAGACTTTGTGGGGGGAATTGAGGTATGCCTCCATGTTGTCCTTGATTTTTAGACTTTCGTCCTTGAGACAGTTTTCTATGGCACAATCATGCAAGTCAGCCAGACCTTGCGCGAGGGGACTCTTCTTGTTTTAGCCATATCTGTCCTCCCCAGGAAAGCCTTGCATTGACAGAATCCAGGAAGTAATTCGGGAATTACATACATTTCCGGCCCGGATTCTGTCACTTTGGAGATATTGCAGAGGCTGGTGTGGAGTCTCCAAAATGATGTGTTCCCCCTGGATAAACGGGCAGTAAATCTTCAATGCCCATCCGTTGCCAGGAGTGCCTTCTCACAATCGTTGAATTTTTCCTCCACAGAGGATAAAGTTTTACTCACATAGGAGATTACTTTATTGACCTTGTCATGCTTTTGGTATAATACTGCAGTCAAACATGTATTAGAGAAACCTGTCTCCAAGAAGAACTTCCTTTGAGTTGTCTTACTGCCTCGGCTTGTTCTGGACCCCATTCCCACTTGATCCCCCCTTCAAAAGATGAATCAGGGGTCTGGTGATCTCTGCATAGCCCTCAATGAACTTTCTGCTGTAATTAGTCAGTCCAAGGAGGCTCCTTAGTTCCCGCAGATTTGTGCGGTCTTTTAGTTTATGGAGGGCTTTGACTTTCTTTTCCTGGGGACAGAGACCCTGAGGAGTAATCTCATGCCCCAAGAAATTAACACGAGTTCTACACTACTGTGCTTTCTGAAAGGAAAGTTTTGCTCCGGCGACCCTTAACTGTGTCAGAACATAATGGAGCTCCGCTATGTGTTCCTCAACAGTAGAGCTCTTGATGAGGACATCATCTACATAAGCCAGGTTACCCCTCTCACCCAGGTCGGGCATGGCCTTATGTAGAAAAATGTTGACCTCATTGCCGGAGTTGTGGTATCCGAAGGGAGTCCGGGTCCATGTGTACTGCTGTCCCCCAAAGGTAAAAGCCAGCTTGTATTGTTCCTCCCTACTGACAGGCACAGTCCAGTATCCATTGGTCAGGTCTATTGCAGTGAATACCTGTGACCCCTGGATCTGGGCCAGCCCTTGGTCAATGTAGGGAAGAGGCCATCAGGAAGTATGGACCCATTTGTTGAGCTCCCTAAGGTCAGCGCAGAGTCTCCACTGGCCGTTTGGCTTCAATATCCCCAGCACCGGATTATTGAAGGTGCTGTGGACTGGATGGATTATCCCACGGGCCTCAAGGTTCTTAATTATTTCAGTAAGGGACTCCATTGATGCGAGAGGCAAGCGATATTGCTTCACAAACACTGGAGTCATGCCAGGGTCTGTGGGAATTGTGGTTGTGTGGATGTCGGTGCCACCACAGTCATATGAGTCCAGCGCAAAGAGATCTTGAAAATCCAAGAAAACTTGTTTCAACTTTTGCTTCTGCTCCAGAGTCTCACAGGCATCAGCTAGGTTGACTCTCTCTTCAACCATCTGTCTGAAGCCTGGAAAGAATTCTAGCTGGGTGGAGAAGTCCCTGGTCAGCGTGCTGATTTGGACTGGTGGCTTCAGGTGGAAAAGGCAGCCCTCATGGACTTGGAAAATCACATCATCCCTTCTGAAGTCACAAGTCACATCTTCCTTGCCATAAGGGCAGGAAGTGTACACCAGGAAGTTCCTCCCATGCCGGGTAAAGATCCTGTCTGGTGTCGGGTTGTCATCACTGTCACTGTCAAAACAGTCCTTGGGGATTGGGCCGAACTGTTCATTTCCTAAATCAATGGAAAAATGTCGGTCATCAACCGCCATTCCAATAATGGTGCCTGTGGCTAGAGTGATACTCTTTAAGTCACTGTTATCCACCTCTATTGGAATGGTGTCATGTTCTATATTGACTAATGGTGTTGGGTTTACCCCCAACCCTTGCTGTTGGAGAGAAGCATTCAGATGAATATAAGCATCTGGGTTTTTCAATTTCTGTCCTCTTTTAACTTTCACTTCCAGGGAGAATTGTCGGGTCTTTTCTGGGATCGTAACTTCCTCTCCAATCTGAATTTCAGCTGCATAAGGTCGCAATTGAGCTGACCTAAATGCTTTCTCTGGATCATCAAGCCCATGGGATTATCCGCTAATCGGGACTAAGCTTTGAAGTTTATTAAGTCCAAACTAATGGCAGAGTGATTGAGAATGTCATTGCCTAAGTAAAAGGCGGCCGTGACGTCTCGCACGACCCAACAATTATGGACTATACTCCTGTTGCCTATGGAGATTTTGAGCATACACCTGCTTGGCAGGAGATGTTTGAAATTGGGAGTTTCCAGATACATTTCCCATTTGTCTATCAGTCTAAATGTGGGAATGGCTGGATCTTTTGGGAGTTGGCGGAACATGGCTTCAATGATGAAGCTCTTACCATTGTTCACAGACACTCAGGCGAGAAGAGAGTCCTTCCCTTCATTTAACTGAATTGGGATGAACAACTGCTCTCCAATTTGCTGAACATCAGCCAGGCTCTGAGCTGATTTCACATCTTTCTGGACTATAGGAGTGGGAAAGTCTGATTGTGGATTGGTAAAGAATTTCAGAGTGTTTCCTTCCAGTGTGGCATACCACCTTAAACTGGAAGGAAGGTTGATTTTCAGAAATAGAGAGGACCCCCCATCACCAGTCTGTTGTCCTATTTCTATTACTATCACATCTGGAATTTGGTTGTTCTGGAAGTGAAATTCTACGTGGTCAGATTTTTGTTCAACCATGTGGCATGTGCCGTCTAAACTAACATGGTTGACACTCTGTTTTAATTTTATTGGTCGGCTAGGCTGGGTCCAGAAGACCTTGTTTACACAGTCAATTAGGGGTGACAACCTTCTCAGGAGGTCATTCCCTAGTAAACAAGGGGTGCCCTCTGGAGTCACTACTATGACAGGGTGTTTCACCAGGTGTCGCCCAATTTTAATGTCTAAATCCGCAGTCCCCTCGATGGGAATTTCCTTCCCTTCAAAGTTCTGAAGTTGTCCAGGAAGAAAGGTTAGAGGAATTTGGTAATTCTCCCCATTCCTGAATTTAGTTAATCAAAGGCCTTTTTGGACAGAAGGGTAGCTTGGGATCCAGTGTCCACCAGTGCCAACATTGTACTCTGCCCCTGTACTTGAACCGGGGCATAGTATCTTCCCTCCTTCTCCGCAAGGGGGAACAGATAATGCACATTTTTGGACAACTGGTGGGCTATTTTTTAGTTTTGGACATGGAGAGAGAAGATATTTGGGCAGAATTCTGTGGGGAGTCTGGGGAATCTGAAAGAAAAAGTTGCCAACTGGAGATAGGAAATGTTTTGAGTTCCCCTGGTTCCGGTTCCACCCTCCCCTTTTTGAAGGCAGTCACCAGGATGGGTTTGAACCAGGGGATTTTGATGTTGTTGGTTCTGGGATGGGATGATGGGCAGCGTTAGCTCAGTCCCCACATCTACCCAGTCTGAATTTGAATCCCTTGGGACCCACTTTTCTTTGGGAGGAGTTTCCCCATCTCTGAAGGATAAGATTTTTTTTCCCAGGATCCCCTGAGGATCCCTCTCCTTCAAATTGGAAGATCTGTACCTCCTCCACAAAATGGGTCTGTTTGGGTCCTTTGTTTCTCCTATCGCCCCCTCTTCTCCTTGGGTGGCAGACTTTCGAGGGCAGGAGATTTTATTTCCGGTTCCTGGGTTTCCAGGGGCTGTTTACAAGTGGGGAAGGAAGCTTCCTCCAAGGCTTTACACCCCCCTTCCCCTTGTGCCTCCTCCTTGGGAACCGGTGAGTTGTTGGGGTGCTGCCCCTGTCATTGTTCTGTAGCACCAGGTCCAGAGTTGGAGGTATTCTGTGCCGGCATGCCCATCTGAGGGTTCTGTTGAGCCCTCAGGATGCAACCCAGATCCTGTGCCATGTTTTGGACCTGGCGTTCTAACTCTGAAACCCGCTCAGGCTGATACAGGGTTCTGTTTTCTCCCCTGGGCTGATCCAGAGAAGGGTAGCTATCCCTTCTCTGGTAGTACCCCGGGTTGGGAATATTTGGGTACCCCTCCACCCTTGGCCTCCCCTCTCCCGGATTAGGTTGTCTGGGCTCAGGAAAGTTGGGAAAGAAGGATTAATGATTTTGGGGTTGAAGTTCTGTGGGTACCCGGGGAAAAAGTTCTGCCCAGGATCTGGGGAATTTCTGCCCTCCTGGGGGAAGTTAGGAGGGAAGCTCCCTGGGTTGGGTGCTTGGTTGCCCCCCCCTTGGGCTGGAGGAGTCCACACATAACCCAGGATGGGTCGGTTTCCCTTGCAGCAGGAACTTACATAGTCAGGGGAGTGAGGGATCCCATTGGTGGGACTACCTCCTTGACTCCCTGTCTGTGACTGGCCCGAGGGCCTTATGGGCTTGGAATTATTCTGTGCAGGCAAGTTTTTAGGCCCCCCCATCTCCAAATCTAAAATGGGGGCAGCCTTTACCTCTGCCACTTTAGCAGCGGCAGGTGTGCTGGTCGGTTTGGGGCTTTTCTGAGCATTATTTTTATTTTCTATGGGCTTCTGCACCTCATAGATTCGGGTGACCTGTTCAATGACCCAGTCTAGTGACCTTTTCTCATGAAAATCTCTCACTAGCTGGGTCATGATGTATTTTGACAGTGCATGGAAAAACGTATCAACAAATTCTTTACTGTCCGTGCGCACCCTTTTGGTAGTCTGAGCAAAGGCACGCTTCAACTCCTGCACAAATTCTTGTGGGGCCTGATCCTCCCCACATTGTAAATTGTAGGCTGCCTTGCACGCCTCTTGGGGATTTCTATGAACAGAAAAGTGTTTTAAGATGGTCGCCCTGTATGTGGACCATCGTGAATGATTTTGGTCCTCCAGCCCCGCAAAGAAACTGGAGTATTCTGGGGAGAATGTCCATTTTACGTACTGAATGCAGCTACTGCTGTCTTTCAAATGGAAAGTCTCCATCATTTGCTCAAAGAGCTCTAAGTGTTCCCACACAGAAAACTTGGCGTTCTTGTGATAAGGCATGATGACACTCCTTATTGCCTTAATCTGTTTTAAGGGGTCCTTAAGCAAGGCCCTTTTTGCCTTATTGGCCTTCTTGGTTTGGGTAACCCTGGTCCTTTCATCCTCTGACTCAGAGGCACTGCTCCCAGAGATGCCCGTCTGATCTTCCAGGTTTTCCCGGATTCTCCGAGACTGGGAATGGCTGGCAGAATGTGGGGACCTAGTCTCCTGTGTCCTGGGACGCTCAGAGGAGACTTCTGATTCCTCCTTGCTCCCAGGATTTGATGAGTAACCCCCCACTGAACTAACTGGGCAGAGGTTTTCAGGATGCCCTTAGTGGGCCTACTCTCATGGGGTTCCCCACGAAATTGCACTGTACTTGGGCACCCATACCCGGATGCCCGCTCACTCCTATGGCTTTGGAATGGAGTGGCCCCGTCAAAGATCTGGTCAAGGGTTTAGCTGGGCTTCTCTCGCCACCGGACAGGTCTCAGCACTGGGTTCTGCTCTCAGCAAGGCACTGCAGTCTGTGCGGCCTCTTGGACTGGATCTGACGGGTTTTGGATACAGATCTGCTCTCTGGGTCTGGATCTGGGTTCTAGCACACTATTCTTAGCTAGAACAGCAAAACAGCTCAGCCAGGCTGTTGGATTTTGAGATGCCCCTTGGAAGTTTAGGGGTTAGGATCAGGTGGTAAAAGGTTCTGAAGGCCAGCTGAAAAAGGTTCAGATAGTGGGTTAGGCCTCTCTGCTTCAAGGTTCTAGAGTTTGGTTCTAGAGCTTGGTTCTGGAGTCTGGTTTCTGGATCTAGGTGCTTCGCCAAGAAATCGGTTGAAAAGTAGAAAAGTGTGTGTGTGCTGCCTGTCATCAGCAGTCCATATTTATGTATTTCCAAAGTGGGTGGGGAGGCTGATTCTCTATGCCCAACCCTCTAAGAATCTGATTGGAGAAAAGAGCACTGTGTCATCCTGTGTCATGTTTATGGCTTAGGGGAAAACCCTCCCCTTTGTCCCTGTACAGTATATCTTATTTTTCATAAAACACATATTTACAATATACCCAACTTGTTAATACTACATAAATTACATGACAGATTGCCTAAGGTGGATTTCTGTTCAACTCTCATCTTCCTAAGAGCTTTGGTTCAGAGATGACAACCTTTTTGCGCTTTTGGTGGGTTTCTCAATATTAATTCTGCACCAATTGTTATATATGCATGCACACCCCACCTGGGCACATTTCTGTAATTTTTCATGTTCCTAGCATAAACACAGTAGCTACAATATTAGAAACTTTCAGGGTTCAGCCTCAGAACGTCGCACGGATTCCAGCTTAGTCTTAAACTGTGAGTGAATTTTTCATTTTAACAATCTCAAAGTTTCACATTTTTGTCAGTTCAGTACAATTTGTTATAAGCATTTTTCTAAAACATATATTTAATCCCATGTTAAATCCACATTTCAGTCTGGTCTGCCTCCAGAGCTGGGCTGACTCAGAGGTCACATGTCCTTCTTCCGGCCAGAAGTTTGTTGTCAGTCACACCCGAATTAGCATTTCTATTCTGTTCAAGGGCTCCATTTTTTTCCTCAGAGCAACAGGCCAGGGTGCCACTCCCAGTTCCTTTTGACACCAGCCTGTCAATCTCTTAGCCAAGGGCAGGGGGAAGTTTCCTTTGTTCAGAGAGAGGTGTGGGATTTGTTTGAAGCACAGTGTGGGAAACTTTTAACTCTGAAACCCAATGTCTAAAAATGGTCTTATCTTATAATATAACTCACATTTTTAACACATACATTAAACAGTTTCTTACTTCAAGACGTTTCATAATATAGTTTTGAATTGTCTCCACCTCTTAGGCTTCTGATAGCAAGTTTTTCATTGGCATAGTTCGGGTTCAATGTACAACTTTACACAAAATGGTTTTAAATCGCCGGCTTCTGATAGAGGTGAGTAAGGGTATTACACCCATTTCTGATAGATTTCTTCCAGCAAGCATTCCTCAAAAGTGGACTTTGTTCAGCTAACATATACTTCTGTGGACCTTATATTTATGTAGATTCTTGAAGTAGCATGATGTTGACCACCCAACAAGAAGGTTGGATCTTTTTGAGTGGTTTTTGAGCCATGATTTTTGCAAATTTGACACCAAATAAAAACGGATTTTTCAAACAACTCTGTTTCTTTTGCAATGATTTTGCTCTGTGGGCAGCCAAATGGGTTTTGGCAGTGGTATCCTCTGTTACCACTCACATAGGCAAAAGTAGATGGTGGCCTATTTTTCAGATTTTCACTGTGCACTTTCTGGTGATTTCTAGCAAGCAGCATGCTTTCCAGTGGCCATTTGTGAGGTTTCAGGGCTGCAGGGCTTGGATTAGTGGGTTGAGACATCCCACAAGCCCCCCTCTTGCGATGGGCGTTGTGCTTTCATCAATGGAAATTCGCAAGACTGGGATGTCAGCCTCATCTCTCCGGATTCGTGGGTTGAGACATCTCACAATTGTCTTAAGATGTACTTTGTGAGATCAAAGATTTTAACATTAAATCGTTTAACAATTTAATCAATATTCTTTCAATTTTTTATGTACAAGGAATGTACTACTGAAGCGGTCGGAACTGAAGAGACACATGGACAAGAGGTATAAATAAGATATTGAAAAATATCAGTTATCATGCAGTTTAACTGTGATGTAATATTGAATATGTTTTAATGGTTTCCATTGTAACATGTTGTTATATATGTATATATGATACTTTAAGTGGAAGAGCACATATAAAGGTTTATACAATTTCAAAATGCTGTTTTTCAGCTGCTTGGTCTGGTGGTCTGTAAATCCAATTTGACTGTTTCAAGGAAAATTCGTAAAAAAGGGAAATAACAGAAAGTTAAAAAGAAAGAACAACTTGTTTATCAGTTATTTCATTGATATTACATGTTCATGTTGTAATTAATATATTCTGTATATGTGCTATAAATGAAGCATGTTTTTTTTCTATTAGAGGCCTTGGAAGTAGAGGAGCATAAATACTCAGACAACAACACAAACTAATCTTGTCACTTGCCAAACCGTTGACACTTGGGTGCAGCTACATTTTGAGGCTAAGCATGGTCCTTGCAAGATTCAGTGTTGTAATGCAGATGTCCAGTGGCCGGCATTTGCATTGAATGTCAGCAGTGACCCAGGGAAAGTAATCCTGGATCATTGTTACGGCACACAACATCACCCAGAAGAAACAAACAACACAGAAGATGTTTTAGAATTGCTTTCAGAACCACTCACACAATCCACACCCTCTAAACAAATGCTGTCTAAGAAACAGACAATGTTCCCTGTATCCCCAATACATGTGGACAAATCGGAAATATCACCAAAGAAATAACCAAAGCATCTTCTCTACTGAATGGCGATTCTGCTTGTGATGCGGACTTCACTCTTCATAGTGTTGAGGATGTATCAGCCACCATTGAATCACAAACCACTATACTTCTGGATGATTGGCTATTATAGGAACTAAAATACATTTTATTCAACTGCTGCCTGATAGAGATTATGAAGCTAATTAAATGTGATCATAAATTGCATATGAGGATTTGTGGGGAACCACTGGTGAAGTTTACTCGTGTAGTCAAAGGAACCAACCAGAAGATCAAGGCTAGCTGTGTACCCCACCATAACTCATTTTCATGGTATGCTCAACCTATACTTGGAAAAGTGCCTGCTAGAAATGTACTTTGTTCATCTGCTTTGTTGTTGAGCGGATCAATGTACATTGACATTTTTCTAAGTTTGTGGGACTCAAGTTCCTTTCAAAAATCAAGTACTACAAATATCAGAAGGATTTCTTTTACCCCACTATTAGACAGGCATGGACACTCATACAGATGTAAATGGACAATGCTTTCACTGGCAAAAGGGTCTGGCTTGCTGGTGATGGATTGTGTTACAGGTCAGATTTTTCAGCTAAATACTGCACTTACCATTTCCAAGACATGGAAACTAATAAAATAGTGAGTTCAGTCAGCGTGCAAGTATCTGAATGTATATCCTCTGTTGCCTTGGAAAAATATGGTTTTCGTTAAATCCATTCAACTTCTTCAATCCATAGGAATGTTTATAAACCTGATAGCCACTGACATGCATGTTTCAATAGCTAAGGCCATGCGAGAGAATTTCCAGACATAAAGCATCAATATGATATATGGCATGTCACAAAATCAATTTCGAAAAGAAAATTAGAGCGGCTGGAAAAAAAGGGCTACAGAAAACATTATACATTGGTCATAGTCTATCAGCAACCCTCTTTGGTGGAGCTCAAAAACTTGTGATGATCTGTACATATTCTGCTAAAAATGGTGTTCATTGATGCACCATTGTTCTAGCATACACTCTTGGAAAAGAAAACAAACATTAGCATGCATTTGCACATGGACCATTGCGCAAAGAGCAGGAGCATAAGAAAAAGTGATTTGTTCCAGGTTCCCCTCCTCACACAGCACTTGAGAAGATTGTGTATGACAAAGAACTTTCAAGAGACATGAGAGGGCTGTCAGTTTTCTGCCACTCTGGAGACTTGGAGGCATTCCATAATATGTGCCTAACAACAAAGAGTTTACCAAAAGAAGCAAACAGTGGGTGGCAAAGGCAATTTTCCAGCAAATGGATTTTGAATTTCTGATGGATCTGACCTTGAATGTGCAGGCCATGCAAACGCATGAAATAGCTCCAGATTTTGTTTCCAGGGCCAGTCTATGCAACAGAACATCGCAAAAGAGATTTACCCTCCCAAACCTGAACTTGCTGAAAAGTTAACTTCAAGATTAAAATAAGGTGTGGCTCTCTTCAGAATGTTTAACAAAGCCAGTTTCAAGCTTGTGTACATTGTTTTGAAACTGTTTTCGTTGCACAATAAATGGAATAGTATGTCACTTGAGATGAAATTATTAAATAATGTATTTTTAATTAATTACTGTTTGTGAAGTAATGTCGGTAGATAGGCCTAAACATTTCTGTTTTTTTATTTGTGTATATATTACCATCAATATCATTGATTTATATTAGAACAATACATGTCAGTCTGATTATTTCAAGTATGGGACTCAAATCAAATCAAACGTAGAAGATACTGGTGAGATTAAAACCAACAGTTACCAGGAGCTACTGTTGGCTCCACCAGGCCAACAAATGTAAAGATATAAACAAGCTCCTTGTCCATAGTAGTAGCTTCTGATGACTGGTTACAGTTGGATACACAAACACTGCTTATAATTCAATTTTATGTGATCCAAATTTCAAGCCCAGTTTGTAATGAACTCGAAATACTTGTAGAATCTAAGAAGAAAATTGGAGCAGCAGACATACAGAAACTCATTGTCTCCAGAGCTCTGGTCCTCTTCAAACTGTATTACTGCAACAGCCTCTTCATCAATCCGCCTAAATCCTCCCTTCACCCCCTTCAACTAATTCAGAATAGGATTGCAAGACTTATCTTTGGCCACAAGCCCAGGGATCGTATCTATCAAGCCCAAACATATCTCCACTGGCTCCCGGTGGGTGCGGGGATGGAGTTCAAGACCCTCTGCATCATCCACAAGACTATCTGGGGCCAGGGACCCGACTACATCCAAATCTTTCCCTAAATACCCCCTCTTAGAGACTGACGGTCATCTAGCAGCAGCTCCCTGCAGATCAGACCCTATTCCAAGCAGAGAGTGTGGGGTAGATCAATTTCCTCAGCAGGAGCATCCCTCTATAATGGCCTTCCTGCCCCTCTCAGGCTTCTGCCAGATCTCCTTAAGTTCTGGAAGATTCTCAAGACCCAATGTTTCTCTTCTTCATTCCCTGCCCCCCTGCTAATGGCCCCCTCTGTAGCATTGACAGGCTGCCTGGTCCCTTCTGAGCTCCACAAGGCAGCAGGCCCTCCTTGCCCAGTATACCCCAGCACCCTGTCTTCTTGCTACCTACACCCGCACAATCTGCACTTGCCCTTCCGGGCCACTTTCCCCTGACAAGCCGGTGGGGGGGGTGTGCTTACCTACTGAGCCTGGTCCACCCTGTCCTCACACTTGGCAAGTTCTCCTCACTCCCTGCTTCTCCTGGAACTTTCCCACTTGGCCTCCCCTTAGCACTTGCCTAGCCCCATTGGTCCTCATCTACCCCCACCCCACTCCTCTTGCCCTGAACCTCCCTCCTAACCTAGTATTTTCCCTTCTGCCCTGACCTACACCTAGCCCCTGCACTTCTTGTTACTGCTCTTGCATGATCCGGATGACACCTAGCCCTAGTAGGAATTTTATTGTCCCCCCCCCTTTTTGTCTTGTGGCAATTTGAAACACCATTTCTTTGTATAGGTGCTTTACAAATAACCAATAAATAAATTAAATGAATGAAGTCTAACCTCTCTGGAAAGTAGGAATCATGATAAGTGGCTGCAGATAGCAGTAGACCAAAGGTTTATGTGTCACAGTGTTAGCCAACATTAAAATAACGAGCAAAGGAATATGTCTTCCCAATATGCACTATGAACATGCGCCTGTGGCCTTTGACCATTTACTTTTTACTGTGCAAGGCCCAATTGTGGAGGAGAACCAAGTGCACATGCATCAATGCAGAAATCAATATGATTGTTGGAATAGATATTCAGAGAAGCCAGTAAGCCTTTAAAAAATGCACTCATTCGAGGCATGCTGGAATTTTAATGTAATGTATACTTTTTGTTTATGTTGCTCATTGCACGTGTTGACCTGGCTGCAACAGTCCACCCATTCTCTTCCCCTCCAAACTTCCCAGTCCATCTGTGCTGTCTCTATATATTAACCCACTGCGTTTGTATTCGAATTCTGTTTATTTCAGAAAAGAAGTCGCCCACTTTGACCAAAAAAACATTACCCACACCATTATTTTTTCTTTTTTTTGTTGGCATTCTCTATTGAAGTATAGGAAAATCTGAGTCGTTCTGCACCTAGCCTAGGGTAATCTTTGAAAGAATGACTACATCTTGTGGGACCAGGCCCATTGATGCCATTCTAATTGAAGTAAATATTTACATATATGGGATACTTGTAATATTTCATTGTTCTTCACTGCACGGCTTGCCATTAACATTCTTAAATTTTGTGGCATGTGTTCCCAAAACGATACTCTGTGAACGCTGAACAATTTGAGGGCCGAAATGTGTCGAATATTAACAAAGAAGTGATAAGATTCACTATATTGAAAGCTTGCATAGGATTGTTAATTTACTATTACTGAGATCTGTCTTTCGAAGCGGTTGGTCATCCTTCAGATAAGGAGAATGGAAACACAAGACACAATGGGCCTCATCACGAGTTGGGCAGTAGCCCTTAAATGCGATGGTAATGGTATTACCACCAGGAATACTGCTCGGCCCGGTCATGAACCTGCATAATTAGTGCCAGAACCAAAAAGGACTGGCGTTATTACAGGCGGCGGTAGCACACCCGACGTTATTCCAGCCAGCGATAACACTGCCGACAACACAGCGCGTTATTACACACCTATCACAACCCCATTTCCAGCGGTATTACCACCCAAAAAACGGTGATAATACAGCTGGAATTACCTCCAACCTCAAGCTGGAGGTTAATGAACCCAGGTGCCAAGAAAAAAAGCCACAGGTGCATAATATGCACACCAGAGGGCTACAAAAGACACACCCAAGCCCCAAACACACTTTTCAACACCATGCTGCCATTCTCTGCTGGGAGCTTTGACCTGCAATTCCATCTGCGGCGCCTGAAGCTATAGATGTTGGACAACCAGGGCAGGGCACTGGGATTGCAGGGGGGGTTGGAATGAGGATGAGGAGGAAGAGAAAGAGACCAGCCCCAGCTAGGCGTGCACCCATACCCTGGGTCAGGCTATCACTCTTGGCCCTCAGTGACATCAGATAGTAACTGAGTACTGGCTGGATCGGGTGACCATCACAGAGCTTCAGGCCATGATACCAAATGACTTTCAGAGCAGGATTGCTATCTGCACAGTGGTGCCCCCACTGGTTAAGCCGGTGGCAGTCCTGCAGTTCCTGGAGATGGGCACCTTCCAGCACTTTGTGGTCATGATGCATGGCATGGCCCAGTTGACATTCAGTGCAGTCCTGGGCCAGGTGCTGGACACCCTGCTGCACCATGTAAACCTGCACATGACACTGCCCACTACCCAGGCACATGTGAATGACCTCAAGGCACAGTTCTGTGGCCTTGGGCAGTGCACCTCCACATGGTCATGGCTCTCTGGTGGTGTGCTGATTTCTGCACTTCTGCACTTGCATGTGTTCAAATGTGGGTCTGCAGCTACACACTGGTCATCGCTGCTTGCCCCTCCCTCCTCCTGTTTTGTTGATATTGGGGCTGCTTCAACAGCCTACGGTTGGTCGGGCCTGGTGGGTTGTGACCTCACTGTTGGTGTAGTCCTGGAGGGCTGGGCCGTTGCTGCTGCCATGGCCCCGGAGGTTTGGCCCATTGCTGTTGGCACGGCGCTGGAGTGTTTGGCCCTTGGTGGTGGCATGGCAGTGCTGCTGTGTGGAGTGGTGGTTTGCCTTGGTGTGCCCTGTAGCCCCTCCGTGGGGTTCTGTTGCTGGTGGAGGTGTGGGTGGGTGCTCCATGGGATGGCCCCGCTACCTCAACCTCCCTGGACGCCTCAGGTGATACTTGAGTGCCTGCAGGGGACATAGGGGATGACATCAGGGATGGCATCGGCTCACATTCACTCACGTGTTTTGGCATGCATTACATTACTCACGGGGGGGTTGCACAGGGCGGTTGGACTCATGCACGGGCCTGGCCTGCTTGCATTTTGCAGCAGGTTGCTATATACGGGGCATGGGGCATGGTGCGGGAGGGAGGTCATACTTGGGATTGTGGCTTCCCGGTAGTGGCATGGCAGGGGTTCATAGTTGGTGTGGGCATTTGTATGGTAAGCATCTGGTTTGCACGGCCAGCAGGACATGGTGCACTGTTGGGTCCACGACATGGCTGTTTGCTGCATGACACTTGGATGTGTCACTTGGCTGCCCTCCCACAGTACTGGCTCACAGGGGTGGCCTAGGTGTACTGGCACATGGGTGCTATTGTGGGTGCCTTTGGTGGCTCTCACACACTGCACCTAGTCACAATGCCCAGCTCCTGGATATACACACTGGGAGATGATGTGGTGGCCTGTTCCCATCACATCAAGTATTGGGGGGGTTCACTCACCCTTGGCCTCCTGGATGGCAGTGCCTGCCTCCGCTCCTCTGACTCCCACTATCCCTGCCATGTCGATGATGCTGCTGCACTGCTCCACCCATGGCATGAGCTCCGGTGGTGGTGGCGGTGATCTGCCTCCAGTTGCCATGCTGACAGTCCGATGCTGGGCTAGGAAGCCCCTGACGCAGACCCACAGTTTGTTGTAGCGCTTCCTGTAGTCTTCCCATCTCTTCCGGTTCCCTGGGGACACAGCAGACACCTTCTTTCTGATGTCACCCGAGATGTTGTTGCGGAACTTTAAGCTTGTTTCTTTTCGTTGGGCCCCATATAACTCCTCATAATCGGCAATCACCTCCTCCACAAGGACATTGATGTCAGACTTGCTAAATTTAGGTTTACAGATTCTGTCCTTGGCTGACTTGTTCCTTGTATGCTCCAGTGACATATATTTGGTTCAGTTGCTCCGTGTGGCCAGCAAGGGCTCAGATTTTTGATGCATTGTGATTTACAAAATGCACATTGCTGTGTTTCTTGCTCCGGCAGCAACACTTTTCCTGCATGCTATTACTGCACAGTGTTAATGCATGATGCTGGCTGTGCTAATGCTATTTAGGCTGGGATTTCAGGCATTAGCATTATTTGTGTTGAGCGGTATTAGCATTAATGCTGCAAACGTGTGCACCTTTCCACCGACTCATGATACAGGAGTTTCTGTGTGACTAATCCTGATGTTAACGCTAATATTGCTCGACGTTAACAATGCCAAGATACTGCCAAACTCGTGATCAGGCACAATGTAAGCAGAGCTTTAAATAATATGTATGCAAGTGAGGATGCCAAGTGTTCTGTATGCTACATGATTTACGTTGTGATGGAAGAATGTTCAAATTGACGCAAATAATAAACATTGTACGTGTTAATTGTAACTTAAATTAATAGTTACCATAAATATGTACTGTGTATATACAATTATAAATTGGGTATTGAAATATATTTTTGCATTCTCGATTTTGCATAGTTCTATTATACTGTTGTGCGCCTGTCATGGGTACAGTTTACCAGTCGACGTTTCTTCAACCGCAATTGGACAATAATCATCAACAACGCATCTGTGATAACTATTATCTGGGACGATCGCCAGACACCAATCTGTCCTTTCGCGGCGACAGTGATAGGGAGCAACTTGGCAGACGATAGGTTCTGAAAATGTGCGGATGTGAATGTGTTGCATTTGAAATGTAAACCACTAATTTTTTCTCTGTAATGGAACTCCATGTGCATTGATCAGAAATCGGCGATGGAAGATAATAACTTTCTGGGAAGAATGGAAACACTGGGATTAATCGATTGATGGAATCAGTATTCTAAGATCACTGTAGAACCATGGGATGTTCGCTAGCTATAACCTCTGTTGGGAAAAGCTACCCATGTTTTCTTGGACTTAAGTACATCTTTTCAGCGTTATGCCAAAATTAAAAGTACTTGTTACGCTCTCTCGACTATTGTTGTTTACTTCAAAATAAATAGTTTTATCATTTTTTGGTGAAAAGAAAAAAAGGTTTTGCATCTGTGTGTGGATATGCATGTTTATATTCCTGGTTCTGTGTTAGATATGATGCTGGTGATGACAGGGTATGTTTGCTAGGCTGCCCTCTAACGTCAATAAAATAGGTGGAGCTCATGGTGAGTGTCTAGCGATGTCAGCTTGAGGGGCGGGTGATCTGAACATTAGCACAAGATGGCGGTACCCAATCTGTCATTTTCATATATGTTTAAGTGAGAAAACATGGGTAAGTTGCTTTGGATTTCTTTTTAAGAATGATCGATTGTATGCTCTAAAGTATCGATCGATTGAGCCAATAACATTTCAGACCGAACTACCCCTTTAAGGGGGCTATTAGTTGTCTCGCTCCTATAATCACTTTCATAGTCAACTCATCTTTCTCTAACTACCGTGTGCAAATGAGCCTGAAAGGGGTCCGGATGACCCTCTTGCTTAAGAAGATGACACTTGATCCTGAGGTTGCAGGTAATTACAGTCCAATAACCAACATCCCTTTTCTCTAAAAAATCATTGAGACGACGAATTGCCTGCAACTTCAGGAACACATTGAAAACAACTGCCTCCTTGGTCAATGGCAATCAGGTCATAGGAAATCTCATGGAACTGAGACTGCTTTGATTGACCTCAAGGAGAAGCTCACCAAGATCATAGATAGGGGTCGAACTGCTCTGCTCCTGTCACTTGATCTGTTTGCAGTGTTTAACCTTGTGGATCACTCACTACTGGTTAAGAGGCTCACTGAGCTTACTATCTGATCTGTTTCAACTACAGCTTGGATTAGGTCTTTTTCGTGGTCCAAGACTTTCTAGGGTATCAGCTGCAGAATTCAAGGCACCAACGGTCCCAGCATCATGCAGTGTTCCTCAGGGGTCATGTTTGTCTCCCACTCTTTTCAATCCATATGCTTGCCCATTGTTTAGTCTTCTTGATGAGATAGAGGTGAAATATGCTAACTATGCGGATTACACCGAGTTGATTTTTTTAGTGACTTGGAATTATGACAGTGACTCCTTGGCTGTTAATCACATCTACTCACTGGTACAGACCTGGATGGCCTTTAACTCCTTGGCTTTAAATGATAGCAAGACAGAGCTGCTCATAGTTGGGGTTTATCAGCACCTGAAGAAATTGGAGGAAAGGTACGAACAATTTGTAATTGCTGGCTGCAATATTTCAGTGGTCTCATCTGTTAAGAAACTGAGAGGTCTAACGTGAGGTCTCTACAGTTCATTCAAAATGGAGCACTAAGAGCTGTGAAGGGTCTCAAGAGGATGGCACATGTCACCAGGCGAGCGCCCCATTGGCTTCCATTGTGTAACAGAGTCTCTCATAAAATCTTGACCTTGACACACAAATGCCCAACAGGTAGCGAACCCAGATAACTTGTGAATCATTTGCAGGAGGCTTTAGCACCCATGGTGCTTAGATCCAATGGACATAATATGTTCCAGCAGGCACGTGTCAAACTCAAGAATTTTGGTGGTTTGAGTTTTGACGACTGTGCTCCGACACTCTGAAATAAACTGTCACCTGATTTGCGGGATTCTATGAATCTCATCAAATGATTAAGTTACATTTCCCTCGACTCTCAGTTTTTCCCCAGACTTCTAAATCTTGTTTTCTCTTAATGGATGCATTTTTGTTGTTTTTTTGGTCTGGCTTTATGTGTGAACTGATGCCTCAGGGTGAGTTGCACATTCTAATACATAAATAATAATAATAATAATAATAATAATAATAATAATAATTAATAATAATACAATCAATACACAAGAGTTCAAATAGATGCCCCACACTTAATATTCATGTTCAAATGCATCTGATAAAACTCAGCAATGAACACTCAATGAATGTGTCTCATGCAAAAATAAATATATTAATTATGAAAAATATGTAATGCATGAAGCACGCAATTACTATAGTCAATCTGAACAGCACACTAAACATGCAAAAATGCTAAAAGTAATTGATGAAAAGGCTGAAATCATTGTCATCACATCTACTAGTGAAGACTGAGACTGATCAACCTTCTCCAAGAAATCATAGTCACCTTAAAAAACTGATACCTGCCTCATCAGGTAATGCTAGGCGAACTCACAAATTGCAATCTTCATAGAACCAAATCATGATAAGCAACCTAATAAAAGTGCCTGCCCAAATACCTGAATACCTTTCTCAATGTGATGGCAATGAAGGCTAAAAGTACTCTCCTGCTCACTAACAGCAGTAGGTAGGGAGTGGAGACGGCTGGAGAAGACTGTATGCCTGCGATTATCCACAATTCAAGTAAAAATGGAAAATGCACCATGATCGTTTCATCAAAAAAAGCATCAAAAATAGGATAAAATGCTACAATAAGAAATTAAATGTCCATTGGGATTAATGGTGCCAGCATATAGCCAATCCAGAATAAGGTATCTACTCTTAGGTGGTGAGCTGATTGCCTTAATGAAGAAAAACAAAATGATTCCCAATGCATCTCAATCAATATTAAAGTTCTGCTCAAAAGTCAACAGGCAGAGTCCTCTAGGGACTCAAAATGCCTCAAAGCAGCCAGAATCCAGCTTTGTGTCCTGTAAACAATGAGAGAGTTGCCCCTTGCTTCTGAAAAGCCCCTGTGCTCTGTCTTCAGCTGTCTGTGTGTGTCCCTCATCTTCTTACCAGCTCTGCTGCTCTAGCGGCTGTGTCTGGACTTTGAGCCTCATCTATTTATTCTATTCGGGTGTTCACTGTTCCACACCTAAAACCGCCAAAGTTCATCAAGCACTAAAAATCTTTCTGAACAAATATATCAGTGACCAACATCTTTCTTATGTAAACAGTTGCAAGGACAACCTCATCATCCAGCACTCAAAATCTTTCTAAAACAAAATGTCAGTGAACTGAATCTGTTTTGTGTAAGCAGTAGCAAGGCTGATCATGCCTTCCAGCAATGGTAATCTTTCCAACAAAAGTGTCAGCATGCAGCATCGATCCTGTGTAAACTACAGCAAAGGCGGCTTTTTGTACTTTTTGTGCAGTGCTGTATTTTGTATGGTTATCTCTTGTTTACGTTTTATTGGAACATTGCCTATCATCCCAGAAATTGCCTGTAGATCAATGAACGGATTTTCTTATACAGAAGAATCGTAAGGTGCCACGCTCAAGGTCTCTGGAGCTCGGGCCAGACGATTGAAAAAAATACTGATGTAATGTATTTCAATATTTCTAAGACAAGACTCGCTGCTCGCATTTACGCATTTACTGAAAATGAAAGTGTATGAATCACACTTTGCATTAGCATGAAGGCTGGGCCTGCGGCTCACACCACATGCCGCTTTAAGCATTGCTGACATGGACAGAAATGGGAAATTACACGTCATTACACATGGCATTAATGAAGAACAAGAAACAAATCTACAGAAACATACAAATGGCAGCCACTCAGCAACTCTGGGCTGCTATACTCCATGGACCCCAAGATAAAGAACAACTCACAACTAACAGGCTGATTCATGGAAGTTGTGCGCCTAAAAACGGGGATTTGTGCGCCAATTCTGCCCCCAAATCCCCATTTGTTAAACAGGGATTTGCAGGCAGAATGGCGCATAAATCCCCGTTTTTTGGTGCACAACTTCCATGAATCAGTTCCTAAATGGGAAACAATACATTTCATAAAACAGCCATAAATGATCACCATAAGATAAACAGACACCCACTCCAACAAATGTCCTACTGGAATAAAAAATTGAACAAAAACAAGGAACACATCTGAAGAAAAGAGATGCTAACTCCATTAACTCTCATCATGTTGGCACAACATAACATATAAACACAAGACAATTAGCATTACCACAATCGAAAAACCCAACTTCCCAACCAGTTAGAAAATATCACCAGGAAAAACACAGGGAGCAAGCTAATAAGTGGGAACAAACCTGGTGGAATACTCAAATGAAAATTACCCAAAAAAAACATTGTGCCAGCACTCCACTCAAGCCTATGCTATTGAAACTAAACTAATCAACCAATGTTCCTTGAAACATGACACATCATAATTAAATGTGCTCACAAACAATGTCCAAAGAGCATAACATCATGTTTTATCCACATTTACTCATCACAAGCTCCCCTACTCCCCAACACAATTGGCCAAACAAAGCACTCCACCCACACCATAACACTTTGCACCTCTTGAATCAACTTACAAACATGTCAACTGGCCAAAAAACCCATATCCTTCCCAGACAATGTATGCCTCGTACCTGGAAACAAAACTTTTTCAGCGTACAAAGCACTTTCCACCTAGAAAACACACCCACACAGACGCCAGTTGTGTCTGGTTCTACACGCACCAACATTTAAGCACAACACCTTGTCTTTTCCCGCTACTCCCCTAATTGCCCCCCTTTTTCGTATTTCTGAGCCACATGTGCACCTGGAGACCATAAAAATGTCAGTGTTGTGTGGTATAAAAGATCCCAGGACTGGGAACATAGTTACATTATGGCCTGGATTCCCTCGTTAGCCCGTTTTAGTTTGACTTCCCTTTGCATTTTCTTTGCTTCTTCCCCTTCTCCCTCGCTCTATTCAGTCTTCACAGAGGAGATGAAATGCATTGGGTACATGGTCAGCTGTGTAGACTGGAGACCTGCATTTTGAATCCTATCATCCCCACTTAACCAATACAGGTGTGTGATTCTGTGCAAATAACTTGATTTCCCTATCTTTTAAATAGTAAAAATATTAAACATATTGTGAATATGTAAACATAACAATTGCACTGTTTGCTGTCTAGTACTGTCCATTTCTATGCTCCTCAGCACATCCAGCTTTCTGTAATTCACAAAAGAATGCCACACTGTTCTGCGAACAACTCATGCTTGCGAAGTTCCTACTAAAATAAAACGTACCCTGCAAAGTGCTGTCCTGCTCCACTGTGCTATATGAAATACCTGCAAATAAAGGAATAGATTTCTATCTTTATTTCATGCCCTACTATTTCCCCCCTGCTAGTGCATGGAATCAACCTGTGTATTTTGCTCTTTCGCATGTGTCAGATTCTCTTTTCATCATGGCCTTCTGATTTTATTTCCCATTATCGTGTTTACCATCTTAATCTGAACAACCTGTGTTTGTTTGTTCAGGCCCCAATGGTTCAAATAAGTCCTAATGGGACAAGATGGAGCAACATATTTCTAGGAACGCCATCTTGATTAGTTTGATTAATCCACATCTGTCCAGGGCAAGATAAATGCATTTTAGAAAAAAGGAGCATCACAGGGTGGCGGCGCAAGAGACTGGATTGATCCTCTGGAGGAAGCCAACCCGGTCACGATCAGCTTTTATCTGGTAATTACATCTGCTGTGGCTGAAACTAGTGGCACAGAATTAATCGAGTGACATTACCACTGTAAGCAATACAGTTGTCAACCGCACCCACCGATCGGATCCAAAAGGTCACAATCGCCAAGATGCCCTCTTACAATATGGCTCTGCTCTCATAACCACCACTGTCGTTGTCATCAAGAATATATTATTAACACCCTTACCGTGTGCGTCAACCAGTCAGGTTTATCAAAACCTGGGCTGAATGTAATGATCCAAGCCCGGGATCTGAGCAACCCGAGCAGTGGAGGTACCCACTGGCCATCTTCCCTTCTGCTCCCTGCCATGCCTGCCCCTGTCCTCCCTATGAAACGAGGAGAGATAGAGCCATAGGCTACCCTAGACATAGGCGTGACGCGGGGTCACCAAACACTTGCAGTGAGGCCAGAGGCTGCTGGCTCCATGAAAAGGAATATCACTGTGCAATACTTGAATGTTAAACAAACAAGTGTTTACCACTTTGTGGTCTGCATATTTAGTGAGTTAGTAGACAGAGTGACAGTTTGTTTTATTTCTTGTATTGTTTTATAGTAACAATACGTGAACATTGTCTAAAACAATACAAGAAATAAAATAAACTGTCACTCTGTCTACTAACTCACTAAATATGCAGACCACAAAGTGCTCAATCATGCATATTCCACGTGCCACAGCATTCTTTGTAAATATGTCTTTTTGTTAGTTAAAATAAACTCTTGTTTGTTTAATATTCCTGTATCCCATGGTGATATTCCTTTTCTTGGAGCCAGTAGCCACCTGGCCTCGCTGCAAGTGTTTGGTGACCCCACGTCACGCCTAGGTCTAGGGTAGCCTATTACTCTATCTCTACTCGTTTCATTGTATCTCCTAACCCTCTACAGTCAGGCCCCCTTACAAAAAAAGAGGGTTCCGCCCACATTTTTTACATTCCCTGTCCTCCCTAGCCAGCCCCTGCTCACCTGCTGTGCCACACCTCAACCGCCTGCACCTACGACCACCAGGGAAATGGAAGAAGAGCTCTACACGGAGCCCAGACCTCAATAGGTGAGGATTCTTTGAGTAAAACCACGGGTCGCGGACTTGCCGCACAAATATATTGCTTTTCACAACACAAGGGTTAGCCGCAGACTGCTAACAGTATTAAGCACCCATTCTGGGGGCTTCCCCTGGGTGGTAACAGCGCTGGTGCTTTCCTCGTGCCTTTAGCTTGGGAACCCGGGGTATTACCACCCGATGCTATAATCAGACCCTCCAGCTTATTGCGATTTTGCGATCCCGCAAAATGCCGCGAAAACGGCCGTTTTGCGCAAAATGCCGCAAAAATGGCCGTTTTGTGCAAAAACAGCATCTTTTAAAAAAAAAAAATTTTTTTTTTTTTTTTTTTTTTTAAGTATTCTGCAAAAATTACTGTTTTGAAAAAAAGAATCCTCAGGGTGCCAGGTGCTCAACTTTTTTTTTTTGTTTTTATTTACACAAGAAATGAAATCACTTGCGCCCCAAAAATTGCAGCCCAATCCACAAGGGACACATGAATGGGCACATTTTATATGCGCGCCCATTCAGATGGCCTTTTTCACCTCCTTGATCAAATAAAGTGGCGTTTCTGTCAATTTAAAAGCACATCCCTCATTTCCAAGCAAGATGCACTTTTAAATGTGCAGAAATTGTAGGCAAACCTACGCGCACGGGATGTGGGGCTGCCACTGCATGACAGGGTCTTTCCTGACCCTGTCATGCATTTCTTTTAAGGTATGAACCGCTGCTGAGTCGCTTGCATTTCTGTTCCTCAAACAGGATAAAAATGCATTTTTTGGGTCACATTTTACAGCGGCAGGCACCTAGAGTGCCTGTCCCTGTGAAAGGCGCTGGGAGCTTGCAGAACACTGTCGGGAGAGCGATTCTATTCAAAGTACTCCCCATTTTGATGACAAAAATCTATCGAATGTTACAATTTGACCAATTACGTGCAGTACTATTCGATCGATTTTTATAAATACTGAACATGTGTTGCGGGGGTGTCACCCGCTCCCCTTGTTTAGTATTTTTGGTCTAGGGTGGTTGCAGAAGTGTTTTCCCCTTTTTCCTCAAAATTGGAGGCGGGGACAGAAAAAAAAGGAAAATAACGAAAAAAGGACCCTGCAGAGTCGGATCCGACCCGCGTTAGAGGGACGGATCCGACCCGCGTTAGAGGGACGGATCTGGCACCGCAGGGTTTCAGGGGAAGCTGCAGCGACCAAGCGGTTAAGTAGGGGAGGGGGTCGGGTGGTGGTGAAAGGTACATTTTGGGTTGTTTGGCTGAAGTGCAAATCAATTTGCAGCAAAATTGACTACGGTCAATTCCGCCGCAAATAATTACACTTCGGTCAAACAACCCAGAACACCTTTCAAGGCAGCTGCCAGCGCACAATTTGCGCTACAGCTCAAGCCTGTGGAAATGCGCCGGTCACCTTTGAGAATAAGGTGACCTGCTCATTTCCAAAAATGGGTTGTCTAAAAATAGCATATCCTCCGTTCTTTTTTTAAATGCCCCCTCATTTGAGGAACTGGGACAAAATCTACATTTAAAAAAAAATAATAAAAATGGTTACACTATGAGAGAGAGGGAGAGTGATGGGTGAGATGTGAAGTGATGGGCAAGAAAGCAGAGGAAGAGCAGTGGGTCAGAGGAGGAAGTGCTGCACAAGAGAGCAGAGGAAGCAGTGATGCGGTGGGCCAGAAATCTGAGAGCGAGCAGAGGTACAGAAAGTAGAGGAAGCGGTTGGCCAGAAAGAGGCAGTGAGCTGCAGATTGGGAAAAAGGATGAGGGAAGAATGTGATAGAATGGGAGAAAAGATGCAAGATGCAGAAGCAGCACAAAAGAATGAAGGACTGTATATTGAGGGAGGAATTGTAGAGTGTAAGGTGTGAGTTGGGAGTATGATTTGGAGTGTGGCAGGGGCTGGGCAGTGCAGATTGTGACTTGACAGTGTGACATAGCACGTGAGTATTTGTATGACAGAGTGAGAGGTTAAGGAATGTAAGTTATGATGGAGAGTTGGTGAAATGTTTGTGGGTGTTTGGGGGATTGGAGAACATAGAAGGGGAATATTTTCAGCATTACAATTGATAATGATCAATTTAGTTAATACTATTAAATAGGCATGAACATTAAACCAGAAATGTAGCCAAATCAAACACTGTTCTGCCAAGCCAGAGACATCTGGGACTCTTCCTATTAAATTAATACAAAAGACACATAATAATGATACCCTGCCTCTCTTCTAGCCTTGCACTCTACCTATTTCCTGCAATGTGGCAATCTTACACCCTCCAGTTAATACAAAATGTCCCGCAAAAATGCCGCAATAAATAAAGGTTTGTGCCGCAAAATTTGCCATTTCATGCCGCAAAATTTGCCATTTCATGCCGCAAAATCCTGGAAGGTCTGTATAATAATGGGATCCAACTCTGGGTATCTTTGTTCAGTGTCAACAATAACAGGTGAAAGTGCCAGTCTAAGCTTCAGAACGTTTTTTTTTTTATACCTTTAGCCATGCTTATGTCCCGTTGAAGCTATAATCCTACGAGGAGTTCAAATAAGAGAATGAAAGTGGACATGCATGAAGGCATAGTTTTTACTTTATTACGGGTGAACGTTAATAATTTTGTAGCCATTTGAAACCTGCAATTATTGTCTCAAAAGGTAAATGCGTATCTCAATTTCTTGCTCCATATCTATGTGACTAAAGGAAGGCTTAACATTTTTCCCATAATGCAGATATAAATGGGTAAAATTGGGTCTGATGGATGTGTTTCACTTGGAATACTTTATGCAAGAGTCCCACTTTCTGCTGCACTTCATTCTTCAATGTCAACTGCTTCTCTGCAATGATATCAAGCAATGATCCCTATTACATTCTAAGAAACTCTTCTGTGAACTTCATTCTTACTCCACAAGGTTTGTTTTTGAATATGTGTAGCTGGTTTTAATAGATAAAGAGCTAGATATTTGGGTTGAGCACCTGAAGCAGAGATTTCTATGTGACATCACTGTCAAAGGTTCAAACCAAGACAGGCAAAAATGACATGTTTAATTTGGCATAAAATGCCATTGAGTTGGTTATGCTATTAGAAATCATCAACAATGCATTCAATTTCAGGAAAGTGCTTTATATGAATGCTAATAACGGGTCAAATCGATGATCCGTTTAGACCCTATGTGATACCTGCCAGGGCGGGGTATCACAGTGTGCCAGAGGTTGCCAACATACAAGAAAGCCTCTAGCAATAAACAATGCCATTAGAAATGTGTGAATTGACTGCAAATATGACCAAATATATGTTTATGGGAGATGGTTTTAAAGGGTAGCACAACTATTTTCTGGTGTACTGCCTCCTGTAAACAGGAGTGGGTCGTCGCAGTGTGCAGTTTTTTTTACACCTCACCTTCATTTCCTGAAATCGTTTCCAAGAACGTAGTTCTTTGATGTTATTTGGATAGTGCCGCCATGTAAAGAAAGGTGGCCTCCTCTGCTCACTCTCTTCCTCGGGGGATTGTCATAGTTCAGAGTTCGGTGATCATCCCTTACATTTTGGTAAAATGTAATCATTGCCAGAACCCTTCAATTTCTTCTACTAGTCAAGAAGGCCTTCCGCTGGTGGCAGGAGTAGTCAAAATGTACTCTTCTTGGCCGACTTCCTGTGAACTTATTACTTTTGTTCTTCCTCTGGTGGTGTCTCGCCCTTCTCCAGCTACCATATCAATTTTGGGAGGTCAGTTGAGCACAAAGGTGGACTCTCTCCCACCTTCTCCCTGCTGTGACCAATATCTCCCTTGTCCCCTAAGTGGGATCAGGATCTAGGGTGAACACAACACGTGGTGCTCCCTAGGATGTAGCGTTTGCCTGCACGTTGGTGCACCTTGTAACAGAGCTGGGAAGTATGATGGTGAAACCGTAATTCCTTCTGTGGTGTAGAGGCATCCCTGCTATGGCTGTGGGACGAACTTTCAAAAAACCCTCTAATGCTCTAAGCAGGTCAATAGGGCCAAGCAATGATCATTCCACTCAGACCTTCTCTGCAGGCCCCCTGTTCCCTTCTCCCCAACCCATCTCTGCACCTCTTCTACCCCTGTATCCTACTTATAAGCCCTGGGCAAATCCGCTTTGTGCACACTCTGTTGCTTTCCAGCTAGGTTTGCACATTATACATCACATACGTTCATGCATACAGACACACATTCATGCATACATAGGGACGTATAGACAGCAATGGGAAGGCATTCCCCAAACATTATTTTGTCCATAATGTTGTCCTAATAGTCATAGTCTGCTTATGTGGGTCAGGGCCCATGTCCAGCCAGGAGCTCAGGGCTACCTAGTGAGAGATGTCCTGCTCTTGGAATGGCTCCCTTACTCCCCAGTCATGCACTGGATTTGTTGCCACATGCTATGGGGATCCTACCAGATTAATATAGGGGGACCCATGGATGGCTCACAAGGGGAATCCCCCTGGTCTGGGGGTTTCTTGGTGCACCATTTTACCTCGTCTTCATTGGGATCAGCTCCTTGTCTTGGTTCCACTTGTGCCAGTCTAAATTGTCCCTCTCTTACTCTCTGCTTGTACACACTATGATATCTGTATGTGGTTGCTGAGAGTAACAAGCCCTCCCACCATCTGGAATAGGTAGTAAGTGGCCTGCCACCTGTCTCTGGCATGAGCTCACCATAGTAACTTGGGCGTTTCTAGGAAAACTGGAACCCTCCAGAATGTTGAGGTCTGTCATGCAGGAGCAGTGAAAGCATAGATGTAGCACAGGCCGGAGGAGTGGAGTCGAAAAATATAATATACCCTATTCAGCTCTGCAGCCCTCACTGTATGCGTCAGGGCTCTGCAGTAATGCAAGTATACATCACCGCAAAGAGGGGCGCGCATCAGTTGCAGGAATGATGGGCCAGGGAAGGGGCCATCCCTAAAGGGGGAAACACCATTGACAGATGCACTATGTACCTTATGTACTGAGTATGCAGCTTGAGGAGTTTGTGGGAAAAAAGTAGGGGTGGGGGCACCCAGAGAGGAGCTGGGGGGATAGATTTGATTTTTGATTTTTGAGTCATTCATATAGCGCACCTAACAAACCAAATTGTATTGAATCTAAATACAGTCAAGCAATAATGTGGGAAAAAGCACCTCTACCAGATTCCAGACCGGAGAACTAAAAAGACTCCTACATTAGCACCATTGGTTACTTAAATAAATGGGTCTTTAAAACTTTGCGAAAAGAGCTAAGTGTTTTTATGTCCCGAATATGTAATGGAAGCTTGTTCCATAACTTTGAGCCATACATTGCAAACCTATGGTCACCCCTCAATACAAAATTTGAGTGGGGAATTTGTTACAACAATTTAGTGCGAGACTGAAACTGGCGGATGTTGGTACTGAGTTATTTTGTCTGAAAGATAGCTGGGGCCAACATGTTTACACATTTGAACAGGGGAAAAAGTGTTCAAATCAATACGATCCTTCACCATAAACCAGTGCAAAGATCAGCGCAGGCTTGAGATTGGGGAACATTTTTTTACTCTAAAGATAAGTGTAATGGCTGCATTTTGTCTTTTTGCTGTCTCTGTATTTGTGTGGAAGGGAAGCCTGCCAGCAGCCCATTACAATAATTACGGTGCAAATTCTCCAGGGTTGCCACCACCACTGTGTGATCCTTGGTTTGGATAAATGGCAGAGCATGTCTCAGAAGGCGCTGGCAGCGGGGGTAGCACAGTACAATATGAACTATACAATAGCTGCAATGACATATAGGCTGCAGGTAAGTACGTTCAAGGTCAATGAGCCAGGCTCCTGGACACACTCTGGGAAGGGAAGGTAAACAGAAGGAACTTTAGGATAGGGTAAGCGGTTTCAAATTGCCCATTGGAAGACAGGCCTGGGAACAGGGCTCTGGGGAAGCAGGGGGGTTGGAGGGGATCAATCAGATGGTGGGTTTCAGTGTCCCAAGGGTGCAACAGTGTTTTGTGTCCTTGCATATGTCAGCAAGGCATCTCATTTGTTAGATGCCATGTGAATGATTTTTCATTGACGAACCCAGGTTGGATTGTGTGTCTCATGGGAACTGGCCACTGGCAGTTGAATAAAGTTCTGGTGGTCAGCCCAGATATGTTATGTAATATTTGTCATTGTGGGGTGGTGTGGGAAGGTTCAGGACATCATTAAGGAGGTGTTGGGTGGAAGGGATCAAGATTGCTTGCACCTATCAGTAACTGGTGATTTATAGGGAGCCATAAAGGACTGACGTTGTGCCACCAATATGATTTGTAGGATGATTTTAACAGTGTTGCTAACTTTGCTTATGCTAATAATGTTCAAATCTATAAAACATTTAGCAATGGTAGGCAGTGCTGATAGCTCCCTTCTTTCAGTTCTTTTCCACTGTGCTGATTGAATTGTGCTCTCCCATCTGTGTCTGGATCTGCAATAAACAGTGTTACTTCTTGCTTGGTGTATGCTCCTTTTTGGACTACTTTGGTGTTTTTAATGTTACCTTCTTGAGAGGCCCCCTGATACGTTTTTGGAGGCCCCAGCAAGATCTTCAGTTCCCTCTGCCAGCTGAGGGTATTCTGGCCACCCTCAAGGGGGGCACCGGTCAGACGAGTGCCGACCAGTCCAATGTGCACCACCAAGCAGATCCCACAGATGCTGAGTGCACAAAGGTCTGCCTGCTCCCGAGCACTGCCTGGCTAAGATGGAGGGGCGAGCCACAAGGAAGGCTCGATGCCAGGAGGACTCGAGCATCTCTAGGACACGTGAGTGTAAAATCACATGAAGGTGCAACATCACGGTTGCATGCCTGCGGAGGGTGGGAGGGATTCTTTATATGGTGTTTAGTACACTTCCTACAGAGGGGGTGGGACGATTGGGTGTAGTAGTCCTAGATTTTAGTTCCATCCACCCGATAGGGAGTGGTTGTGTGGCAGGCACGTCTATATTAGTTCAGAAGAGTGCATAGAAAGTGGCAGACCCCATCGGATGGGAGTCATGCGTAGTGCAGGCAATTGTATAGTTGTGTTTTTTTTGGGCGCTGGGGTGTTTATAATTTGTCGAGGTGTTGAACCAGGGCGGGCAGTGGAGAATTGTATGTTGAATTAATTTATCACTTAAGACTTTAAGGGCCTCATTACACGGTAGGCGGTGAACCATGGCGCTATTAGCGCCATGGTTCATGCCGGTAAAATTCCGGCACCGCCTTGGTGGAAAGGGGAATTACCACCCTATTCCAAGGTTGGCGGGGCGGTAATTCCCCCTTCCACCATTGCCCTTCCCCATTCCCATTTTTGCCCCATAGGGCATAATGGGAATGGGGAAGGTGCTAATTACGGTACCGCAAATTTGCGGTGCCGTAATTAGCACTGAGGTTCCTTTGCGGGTTGGTTTTTAACGCCTGCAAAAAGCAGGCGTTAAAGTACCAACCCGCAAAGGGACCTCGTAATAAGGTACCATTACCGGTGACCGTTAACCCTTACCGCCTTCCGTGTAATGAGGCCCTAAGTGTTTTGTTTCTGTTGTAGTGGGCATAATATTCACTAATTGATGTGGAGTCGGTCGAGGTGGAAGGGTCGGCACCCGAGATAAATTATTTATAGGCACTTGACAATAATAGCGGCAGACGCAGGCCCGGAGGAAAGGTGTGGCCTGGCGTTTTGCATACTAACATGGAAGAAAGATGGGCCTGTGGAGAGGGCCGTTGTTGAACTAACACAGAGGGAGTGGGTGGGCCTGAGAAGAAGGCCAGTGTGTTGACAGGTGTGAGTGGGTGGGCCTGCACAGAGGGCCATTAAATATGTTTAGGGTATGAGCTGAAGGAGGGGTAAATATGAGTGTGTGTGCAGGGGAAAGCGGAGGAGGGTAGAGAATTGTTTAGATGAAAGAAAAGGGCTAGAGTACACAGGGAGGGGTTGGCTTTCGGGGATACACCCCTGGATCACATCTGTAATAAATTGCCCCAATATTGTGACAAAATAGTAAAATATCACTTCAGTGGATTCGGGACACTGCGGATAAGTGCTTTCGCGAATGGCCTGGGGAGGGAACTTTTAATAGCGGGGTAATAGAACGCATGTTCTCGTACATGCTAGCGATGTACAAGGGATCAAAGCTCAAAAGCTTTGAACAAGCGCTTGTGGTTGCGGCATTTACAATAGAAAAGGCAGTGATGATAACAATGGGGTGCCCCATAGTATTGTATGTGGAGCACTTGCTTTCGCAATACTAGAGAAGTTAAAATCGACACTGACAACCCAAAGAGCATTGGGATACAAGATAATATTCACTAACCCAGCAATGTAAGTAATAAGGTGCAGTGAAACAGGGGTCAAAAAGTCATAAAGCCCTCTAACTGCTATTTGCCAATAAAGAGACAACACAGAGTGGATTGTGGTGTGCCAAATGCAAGTTAACCCAGCTTTCATTGCGATGTAAAACTGGGGGAAAAACAAGATTAACAGCAAAGCTCTCACTCTGGATTTTTCTCCACATCTTAAAAGGAAACATCAGTTTTTATAGCCATTTTGATGTCACAGTTATGAAAACCTATTGTGCCTGGTCATTGGCACCCTCTACTAAGCTACATATATTATTCTATATGTCCAAAAATAATGATTGGACAATCCTTTATCTAAGATCTCACCCATAAACCATCCCATAAAAATGTGCTACATCATCGTGCTTGAATATTATTGGTAGGCCCACAATTACTTTTGTGGTGGTACAGGACATGTGTTTATTGGTTAGCATGCGGTCTCACTCTCCGTGAACTGGCGGCATGATGACATGCTTTATGTAGATGGGATGGGAAGAGAGGACAAAACAGCCCATGTTATCTCCACCATGATGTCACTGAGTCTCAACGAGCACGTCTAATAATTCTGGTCCTTCTTATTCCCACAATAGTACCAGCACCAGCGCCATTCTGTTCTTGACATATTTATGAATACTGTTATTATGAATCATTCTGCTTTCACCATGTGTGCAGTAATTAGCCAAATTTGCGTTTCTCTGTCACACCTAGCCAATCGTTGAGATATTATTCTGAGAACTACTTATTAAATTTCCTGGGATGTTCAGTTCATCCCATAGACTTCAAATAGTTTGCCGTGTTATTGTAACTTGATTTACCTTGACAGTTGGATGCTCAGAATGGTATCTTGTTCAGCCATATAGCCCTCCCCTACAGAGTTTTTGGGCCTTCACATTCCTTGGGGGCAGCTATCATCTAGCTGGCCACAGCATTTTCCTGAATTAAATGTATTTGTTCAAATAGTTTTCTTAACTGGGTCCTCTCTTAAAGCTGCAGGTTTTAATTATCTGCTGTGTTTGGTGCAGTAGCAAAATGGCAACTGCTTGTCATGTTATTTTCCTCTGCAGTATGCATTTATTCTCTTTCCATCGAATTCCTGGTGCATGCCTGTCACATTACATTTCTCCCTTTGGGTATCAATAACCTTATCTGCCTTGCAATGTCCTGTTCTACTTGTGTAGTGAGTCCCTATCTTGTGTACGCAGCTTCCTGTCACCTGATCCATTCTTTTTCATAACACACTAATTGTGCAAGCTAATGCCTCATCTGTTCCCTACTTGTGTAGCAAAACTAACTATTATGTGTGCCAGCTGCATTTCCAGGAGCATTTAAAGCCTAGTTTCAAATGTGTCCTTTCTTATCTTATAATTTTGTTTCTTCTGAGGGAGGCAGGGGGCAGAGCCTGCTCCTGTTTGTCGCCTTTGCTTTTTAATCTGTACATCTGTCCCCTTCTCAACCTCCTAAGCACATTAGGAGTGCAATACACAAACTACGCTGACGACACTCAGGTAGTCATACAGCTGAGTGGCTCTTACAGCAGTGATGTTGTAACCATCAATAATATATATAAAGCCATACAGGACTGGATGGCCTGCAACTCACTTGCTCTGAGTGATAAAAAGAACAAACTCCTCATATTGTCATCTAAAAGTATTCGGACCAAACTAGATTCCAACTGCACCAGTTTCCTTATCGCAGATAATATCATCACTGCCCAAAAGAAAGTCAAGACCCTAGGAGTTGTCCTGGACGAAGAACTATCCATGAAGTCCCACGTGTCTAGCATTAAGTCTAGCTGCGGTCTCATAAACAAGCGAATAGGATACATTTGCCCATTTATCTTGGAAGAGAACTGTGCTCTCCTGTCCACAGCACTGAATAGTTCCAGATTAGACTACTGTAATAGTCTCCTAGCTGGCACCACAGCCTCCAATATTCAATCATTACAAGTGGCCCAAAATAATGCTGTGCGTAATATCTTCAACCAATCTCGTCGAACATACATCTCCACCTTTAGGAAAAAACTTCATTGGCTTCCGGTCAAACATCGTATAACACACAAGGTGCTTACTACGATTCACAAATGCCTTAGTCTCAGCAGTCCTACATACCTGTCAGCCCGTATTAGTACCAAGCCAAATGAGAGGAATCTTTGCTCATCCATCGCGGTTGTCCTTAAACACCCCAGATTTAGGACAGTCAAATTTGGAGGTACCACTCTTGATGCTCACGGTCCCCTTCTTTGGAATACACTACCAGCCCGGATACGGCAGATCCGGAGCTGTACTGTGTTCAAACTCGCCATAAAAACTCACTTTTTTAATCTGGAATAACTTGCTGATTCTTCCCTACTCTTCTGCCTTTTTGTGCTTGTTTGTCCTTGTCTTGTCTTTGTGTGTGCCCTGAGGCCCATGGGCATGTTGGCACGTTACAAAAATAATAAATAAATAAAAAATAATTGCCCCACTACATTTGTGTAGTGCACCTGGCACAATCCATACCCCAGCCTGCTGACCAAGGACAGTACGTTCATGACTGTGGATCTTACATGGACAGATTAGAAGGGAACCCCCACGTGAAGGAAGAAGCAATAAAGGGAGGGGACATGATCTTAGTTGATGGGTCACCAATGATAAATATGAATACGGGATGCAGGCATATGGGTACTGTTGTAGTGGGCTACATAAGGGGAGACAATTGTATTAGCTTGCAGGAACGATTGCTGGCTCACTACTCTGCACAGGCAGCCGAATTAGTGGCCATAATAAGAGCATTAGACATGTCTGAAGGGCATGTGGTCAATATATTTTCCAACTCGGCTTATGTAACCTCAACAGTACACTGAGTGCTAGCTCGATGGGAAAGGAATGGGTACAGAAGGAGGGATGTGTCCCCTGTCTAACATGCAGAGTTACTAAAGCAGCTAATAAGGGCATTATTGGTCTGAATAGAGGTAGCAATAATAAAGTGCTCCACTGGGTGGCCAGGACTTTGTTTCACTAGGGAATTATATGACAAACAGCGGCAAATGAAGTGGCCTACCTGCCCCAGGGCACCATCAAGCTACATCCACGTACTACAGAGAAAGTGCCTATGACGGTTCAAAGGTCAAAAAAGCCTTA
This sequence comes from Ambystoma mexicanum, assembly GCF_040938575.1. Lineage (NCBI taxonomy): Eukaryota > Metazoa > Chordata > Amphibia > Caudata > Ambystomatidae > Ambystoma > Ambystoma mexicanum. The sequence goes on from NC_090925.1 coordinate 601,592,187, forward strand.
GATCACTGATGCTACAGAATCATTCCATCTTCTGCCCATTGTCCAGATAATTGAACTCGGGGGATAGGTGCCCCAGAAACAGAAGGAGCTATGGATACAGAGGGGGTGTTCACTTACTCCCACTTACCTGGTGTGGAGGCAGAAGGGCACAGGGAAGCCTGTTATGCCCAGAAAATGACTTACTGTAGCATTGGAGCAGCTACACTTCCCGGCCCACGTGTCCAAAGAACACATGGCCACAGAAATAAGCAAAAGGTAGTTTGTTGCAAAGTTGCATGAACTAGTGGCTGAATTTACAGGCAATTGCATTACCTGCCAAATATTTCTGGTGGGGTGCACATTGAAAACTGTTAAAGCAATGCTACCTAGACCAGACAGGCCCTTCTGACACTGGCATATTGACTATGTCGCCATGCAAGACAGATTTGCCTCTTACAGGTATATTCTTGTTGTTGTCTGTCCTTTTTCACATTGGGTTGAGGCAGGACCCTGTGCTTACAATGATGCCAAATGTGCGGTGAAATTCCTGGTGTGGGGGGTATTTCCAAGATGTGGTATATGTGATGAACTAAGATCAGACAATGGACAATATTTTGCCAATGACCTGTTCAAAGAGGTTAAAGCCCTCCTGGGAATAAAGCACGCCCTATGCTCACTGAAGTTGCCACCCCAAGAGAACTGTGTGTTTTAATGAATAAATGGCCTGCATAAAGAGCGCTTGGCAAAGCTACCAACTACACGTGGCAAAAACTGGCTTTATTACTTCCCTCTTGCTCTGCATTGTGTAACTCGCCTGGCATGGATCACTGTTTGACTCTGCATGAAAATGTTACTGGCACGAGAATGCATGTGCCTTTCTCTACTGGACACATAATTTCGGATGCTAATAGCTCTGCACAGCTATTGGGTGAGGAATTCAAAGCATTCTTGACTGAACTCACAAAAGCAATTGCCTACATATCCCATCAGGTACGCTCATGCTCCAGTTGGCGGGTCACCAAGAGCTCACCCACGAGCAGGCAAGAAGAGGATGCCTTTCCACAAGCCGCACCCACTACCTAAGAGAAGAAGTCTGTATCAAGAATTTCATCAATAAATGGAAAGAGCCTAGATTTCAGCCAGCACTTCTATCTGTTTACAGTTGCTGCAGTCTGCATGGGTGTACACTATGCCCTTTTAGCACAAGTCAGTGGTTACCATGAATGGAGTACCTGAAGCTGCTGTTTGGGACAATCAGTTAAATTGCTGTACCATGATCCAAGGGTTTGCATGTACAGAACCGCTGGTCCAGGCGTGACTTTCAGTAGTAATTATTGTATTTCAGAATGCAATATCTTCTACACTGGAAGCATGGGACGCAATTTGAATCCCCATATCAGATGTTGGAAACCGTGCTACCCAAAGAAGTTGTATGGTGTTCAGATCACTTACGGATAAATAGACATTTTTTCCTAAAAAATAGCAAGGTCTTTTCTGGAGGCCACCCAAGCCCTCTAAGGAGTGTTTAGCTTAGGGTTGTGATAAAGACAAATAAAGGGTGATCCTAGATTAGTGTGGATCTGTGGCAGTGATCCATTATGAGCACAGAAAAAACGACTTACATCACAAGAGTTTGTCGGTGATGAGTTTAAAGCAGTTTAAGTTCAGAGAAAAAAGCAACATGGGATGTAGAATTGTGCATTGTAGTGTAATGTAAGTGGTCTTGTATGGTGCCCTTCTGGCACTTTTAGTGACCTTCATGTGTGTTCATGTTTTTACGTATACCGAACCCATAAAAACCTAAGGAAATGTGATGTGGTAGAAATTTGACCTTACCTGTGCCGATAACATTAGCAAAGAAAGGTGTGTACAGAGCGCAGAAGGTCTCTAGCTATAGAATTGTTTGCATTCTTCATTTTTGGTGTCACAAAGAAGGAAGTGAAAAGCTGTGCTATGAGCAATTAGGCCCTATTGACAAATGGTGGGGAAAGGATGTTGGCGAAAATAAATCAGACATTTTAATTTGTGTACATCCGCAAGTCATCTCAGGAGATCTATGCGTGGTGATGACCACTGGAAAGCATCACCCTTTGAGAGTGGAAAGGTGAGCATTATGGATCCACCAGATTGTTATCAATCAGCATCACCACGATGCACCACAACAACAGATAATAGAACTGCAGACACAGAGAAGCTCTGGGAGCAGAGTGTGACACATGCACACCTAGCAGGGTGTGAACCCACTATCACTTTCACTTGCGACCTGGGGCCTATTTTTATTTCAGCCACATGACCAGCACATTAATTAATATCCACTAGTAGCACCACAAACACTTGATTCCACCACAAGATCCAGGGCGCTATTCTACCATACTTACACCCATACCTTGTCTATCATTACAAGTGTCAGAGTCTTTTTCTGCATGCCTAAGTAAGATCACCTATTTACCTCCTCTGCCAGGGCACTACCATTGCTGATATGTCAATCATCCATTGTTCTTATATAATTGAACTGTATTTTATTATAATTTGGCACATGGGATCAGATTCTCAAATCTTTTTTTGGAGCAAATGAGGAGCTGCATCTTAGAGGCGCTCATTCAGATGCCCTTTCCCCCCTTTTCACCTTTGCGCAAATAAGGGGCTGCTTCTGTGCATTTAGAAGTGCAACTCAAATTCCCTAATGGGATACACTTTTAAATGTGCAAAAATGAGGGTCTTCTGTCTACAGCTTTTGGGAAAAGGTACAAGGAGATGCGCAAATCATGGCAGGGTCCTATCTGACCATGTCATGATTTGTTTTGAAGTACGGCAAGAGTGGTTTAAACCAGGCTGTCAAATGGGGATAGAAATGCATTTCTTTTCTTGAGCATTTCAATAGAACGGAACCTTCAACCCGCCGGCCTAGGTGAAATGCGCTCCCAGCAACTACGTGGTTGTTGGGAGCCTGTCATACCTTAGTCTCTGGAGCATGCTGTCGATACGTGTATATGGGTACCTGGAGGCAAGTTATTATGGGGTGGGAGACAGTGGTTTATATGTGGAGATAGTGTTGGGCGAGGCATTAGATCCCCCTCATAACAAAAATAAAGCTATTTAATTTCAGGTTGACCAAAAGTGAACAACCAAACTGCAGACTTTTAAAAGAAAGTATTTTAAAACAGGTAGAACCAAATGGATCACCATCCAAAAACAATACTTTCACTGGTATTATTGCCCTTTTTACTGAATGCTAGGTCCCTTCTTTTGCCAATAAAAGTACTCAGGAAAAGCCAAACAATGCAATGGACAGGATACAAGAAAAATAAAAAAAAAGATGTATTGCAAAACTGTGTGACTACAGGCGTGTAATATGTTTTACAGAAAGTAAAAGCAACACGTTTAAGCAATGCATCTACTTGATTGACTAGTGTAACTAATGACATAAATGGTTCTTCTCATTATACATTTTCATTGGCCTATTCTGAACATTTGGTACAATCTCAGATATACAGATTAGCTCATCTCTAATCAAGTCATTTTGTTTCACACAAGTTAGAATTGGTAGAAAAACAGAAGACACATGTCGCTAATTAGATTGAAATTTACATTAGTTGCATCAGTAGAGGGAAGAGTGGAGTGGCATGAATACAATTGTTAGAACCAATGATCTGTGTGTGATGTAATCCATGTGACACATAAAATATAACTTTTTAGTTCAGTCCGGACTCCTCTTCAGGTTGGCACCATAAACACTATTCTTGACATTAAGGTCTATGTTACATATATGTAACTTTGCTCGGTGGAAATGTTACTAGCACGCCGCTTGCATATTCCCACAAGTCAGCTTTGTCCTGTACCTGACTTTACATGCAGAGTTTAGCTGCGAGTGAACTTTGCTTATTCATATATGTATGAATGTGCTAATGCAGTGCACATAATCACAAAATGGCTTCTTTGTACCAATGCATTCAAACAGCGTGTCATAAAAGCAAATTACTGCAATGCCCTTATGCTCCTGGTTAATGCTAATGGTATAAATAATGTTCATTTTATATGGTGTGATATCACAGATTGTCTTTTATTAATACTGCATTCATGTGGAGGTGTCTGTGTTTCCCCCTGTCTCTTGAAAGCCTGTGCTGTAAATATTGGTTTCCGCATAGCAATCTGTAAGGACAAAGAGCTCTAATACATGCTTATTTAGGCCACAGATTGTGGTGTGCTACTGTTGCTCATTCTATCTCTATGAACATGTCTGGCCGTTCCCTTTGTCTGCCAGAACACAGCCTTCAGGTTTCTAGCCTCAGAACACAATGGGCCTCATTACTAGGTTGGCGGTCCAGTAACAACAGTACTGGTATGCTTACTGGTATCGTTGTTACCGGACTGGCAAACTCTGTGTTGTGCCTGTGAGTGCCTTCCATACCGCCAGGCAAGCCCTGGTGGTATGGAAGGCACCTGCGAGCACAGCAAGACTGTAGCACTGGCATAGTAATGAACCATGCCAGTGCTACAAGCATCCCCATTCCCATTGAGCCCTAGACGGCTCAAATGGGAATGGAGATATACCGGCACCAGCAGCCGCGAATGGGAAATTGCCAGGTCCGCCAAGGTCGGCATGACCCAGTAATTGCCCATTCGTGGGTGCCGGATTTTCTTGCCGGCATGGCTACCTCCAACCTCGTAATGAGGCCCAATTTGTTACATTTCCTCTAAGATTTGGCTTTGACTTGACAAGCTTACGTAATCTCAGCTAATCATTGCACCATGTCCTCCTGCCCTTGCACCTAGGGTGACTATCTTTCTAAAGTTGCATTTATCGTTCACTGCTGGGAGCTAAACTCCTGTTGGAAAGAGCTGTATTAATTCATCTTTTGTCATGCTGTCAGCTTCTGGTGACATGAAGCTGCATTCATGCAATGTTGCAAATTCAGGAATTAATTTGTCTGATATCTCACTCTGAGAGAAGGATCTTGTGCTTCTATATAAAATGTGTGTGTGTGTCCATAAGAGCCTGCCTGCTATTTTATGCTCCGAAGTGGGCGAGCATTTCTCTCTGAGAAAGGCTGATTGCATTGGAGCTCTCATGTAATCTGCTTAGCTAATGTGAACTGGTGGCACTCCTGCATTCTGGCATTCTGACACCCTCTTCAGTATTTCTTAAGCTCGGGAAAACTATGGCAGGTTTAGGTTAAAGGTACATGGGTGTTTGACTAAAGAAGGTATTTGCCAGGCTATATTAGGCCCACATGCAAAGATTTACTATAAATTAACTGTTTTACTTTATGGCTGTGTATTGTTGCTTAGTTGGAGTATGAATTCAGAAGCTTCACAGTGGATTCTGTAATGTGTATCTTCATGCAGGTTTGGAGTGCTGAAAGGATGTGCCCATATTTAAGAACTCCCCTACATTACAGTAAACCAGCAAGACGTGTCACCCCAATCTACCAAATAAATACAATTACAAATGTATATACAAATACATTTCAAGATAGCCATGAATCCTCACAGCCTCAAATCGCAGACAAAGTTCCTTCCGTACCCTATACCCCCAGCAGGTAGCCCCATCCTGAGCACACAGTCACTGATAGACAGACGTCCGTGCAAAGACACTATGTGAAATGTATGTGGCTCCTGTTGCAAGCATTGGCTCAATAAACCAGCCTAGTTCCTCCAAGGCTGCAGATAATCAGCTTCAATGTCTAAACACCACCTGATGTCAGGATTCTGGATTTGCTTCATACACTACTAGAACACTGCCACTGCGGTCTATACTTGCCATGCATCATCCATCATTGACCACCATCCTCTGGGTGTCACTGTTTTGACTGCTGCAGAAAAAAACTCTCTGGTTCTATTCTTTCTTCTATAATACATGTTTTTACACCATTTACGGGTTGTGGAAAGTGAGAAACATGAGAGGGGATGGGAAAGGAGGGAAGCATATGACACATTTTTACCAGATGGTAATTTTTATGACTTATGACTAATGTTTTACTTTTCTCCATAAAACAGCAAAACTTTAATAAAAATTGTCAAGTGTTTAATCAAGGGAATGCACATATGCACCTTGCAAGTCTAATGCTATATTGGGGTCCTATCAAAGGAATGTAAAGCCCATCAATACTCTTGTGGTCCTGGTTCATTCTCTAGAAAACCACACAAATGAATCAATAAGCTTGGAATTGAGATGGTGTAGGAGATTTTGTCTTAGTGGGGTAAATTCAGGATTTGGCAGTAGTTTCTTACCGTAAAAATATTGGTGGTAATTTGGCGGTAAACTAGTCTTACATTTAGAGTGGGTCTGGTATCGCACTATTTTAGTGACCATACCTTGTTAGCTTGTATTGGTGGTAATTTTAGTGGTATCTTGCTTTACAGTATTTTCAAAATTATCTTATTCATGTGATATAGTGGTGAGCATGTTTTCTTTTAAATATTATATCTCCATTATAAAACAAACCTTTCCTTTCTATTACAATACCTTCTAGTTGTCTGTAGAGAGCCCCAGACTTAGACAGTTCAGAGAACCCAATGAGTTTATTCAATGCGCCACCTATAGTTTGTGGCTGGTATTACTGGCTTATGTACATCTAGTAATCTGTGTGCCAGATTAGGCACTTCTTCCCATCAGCATGCAAGGAAGAAAACACACACCACACCACACCCAACTTTCTACTTTGTATGTGTCTATTACTGATTTTCTCTTATTTGTTATTTCATGTACAGTGATAAATTGGTAAATACACTGCTGCACTGGTATAAACCTCCCTTCTGTACTTCACTCATATAAATGATTCACAGATGCATGAATGACACAAAAGTCTCAATTGTTTTTATATACATTTTGTATTGCATGCCCTTTACAAGTCACCAAATCTCACCATGTTATTTACAGCATCATCTGCAAAATAAAAGAACAAAACAGAACAAGCAGGTATTTTACAAATATGAATTAATGTTCCCACACTTTGAAAAAAAAAGAGAAATAAACATGCAATGATTTGTAACTTCTCTGCACTGCAAAAATCCTAGCCACACACGCACGACATACAAATGATTCCTCACATGGCACAAATCTCTTATGAAGGCCAGTAATTTGATTCATGCACAACCTTGCTGTCTTTTTCAGTCCAAATGTCAGCGCAAAACTCCTCCGTAAACTTGTGTGGGGGAGCACCAACTGATTAGATTCAGTCAGCGCTCGACCCCCATTAGACAGCCCTGTCCGTTTATCTCCTGAACCCAGCATGAACTGCCAACCCTCCTCCTTTCTCTTTCTCAGGAAAACATTTTACTCAGCCCTTTATTGACGTGGCTTGTCTGCCTACAATTCCTACCAATCATAATAAAAAGAATGTGCTCTGTGCCAGCCTTCATTTTCAGAACAACGAAATCTTCATATACAAAGTAACTGTTTCATTTTTGCTTCCTGCATCTTGTGTACTTTCTGTTCTCCACAAGCTAAAGAAAACGCTAGTGCTAATTTTCTCATGTAAAAATGAATTTTAAACATTGCACCCAACACATGTAGTGTACCTCATTTTGCATAGAAGACTACATTCTCATGTTAAAAATTAGCACTTAGTACTTGAGTTAAGTTAGTAATGTAAGTTGGTTATGTATTCTAATGTAGTCTTTGTGATGCTGGAAATGCATCGGAGGGACAGGGCCTCCGTATCCTTGTCCTTTACTGCCTTTTTATCGTGTGTTCTGTCGTGTTTTCCGCACAGGAGTTCATGTGGGACTCCTGGTGGTGCAACTCTCTCTCTTTTGGTTTGGTAAACAGACCTGTGGGATAACCTTATGGCACCCATGGGTGGGGGTACAACCCTGTGACCCTAGTGTATGTTTTTGGGCACCCGTGGGTGGCCGCAGAGCAGGGTATGGGTTGGTGGCAGCTCCATGCTGAATTTGACAGGTGCGCTGAGTATCCTCCATTTTGGGATACCCAAGCCCTGCCATTGGAATCAGTTGATTCCGGATGGAAAACAAGATGGCCCCCGTGGCCTCTTGCTTTCTATTACCTATTACCTTGTTTTCCCAAAGTCCTGGGAAGCCATGACTCGGTGCATTCCCCCTGACTGGCTGTTGGGTGGAAGTTCCATATATGGTGTTGTTTTCAAGAACCAGCCAGACTAGCTGGAGCCTCCCCGGTGACTGTATGTTGTGGGTACCTCCTGTGGGTGGGACCTGGGTGAATGGAGTGTGTGACCAATATACACTTCTTGTTGTGGCTGTCTGGTTTCTGGTATGAGAGACAAAGACTGAGACAGCCCTGCCCGAAACTGGCCTGAATGCAGTGTGTAGTGTTGAATGGCTGAGTACTTGTCCCAATCCACATTCCTTGTTGTGAGTGTCTGAGAGGGAGGAGGATGGCCTGAATGCACGGTGTGTCTGATTGGCTGACTGACTGCATGCATGCCCTTCTGTATGATTGGCTGTGGGGGGCTTGACCCAGCAGTGTGGATGAGAGAAAAGATAGTATATCTGGGGACCTCTCACCACTGGAAATTGTTCAGAAGCTGTGTCTACACTTAAAGAGTAACTGGAACTGCTGATCCTCGACGCCTAGCTGGAAGACGAAGACTTGCTGTTGCATTTGCTTCGACCTGATCTGAAAGCTGCCGAACTCGTCAAGGACTGATCCGAGAGAGGACCTGGTAAGGCGCCCTCTTTCCGTGCTCCGAGGGACCATCGAGCACCGCTAACCTTTGCCGAAACTCCCTGGAAGTCAGACCCTCGAAAGGCTGCCGAACCGAGATGGGACCGCTGAGGAGAACGAAGCAAAGCACCCGACTTCGCTGCTGTCGAAGTCCATTGCCATCGACCAGGGTTCGCAGGTTTGTGTAACCGCTGGAGGCCCGTCGAAGTTCTGTTGCCCAGCCTTGGGGACCACTTGACGCCGTGCCGCTGACGACCGGAGCCGCCCGCTCCTTTGCCTAAGAACATTTTGAATCCAAGGACTCCCTTGTCCATAGCATCGACCGCTTTGTCCCGCCGGAGAAAGTCGAGGACGACCAACGCGCCAAGGAGAATCCGCCGGTGGGTTTCCCGCCACCTCACGACCTCAAATGCTTCGACGACTCAACGCCCTTGTTGGGCCACAGGTCTTCTGAAACTCTTTGCGGTCCTGAACAATCTATCGCCGAGGTGCCCCGCACACCTCATCCTCGCAGGACTTCGCTGACGAGCACCGCCTGGATCGACATCGGGGTCTCGGCACCCTTGAACTTCTCATTGCCGCCGTCGATGACAAGTTCACCATCTTTGACGCCTCTCGACGATCCGTGGCTCCTGCTTTAAAGGGAGTCACTCAAGAAGGATCCTTCAACGCGTCTTTGAAGAACTTTACTCCACCAGGTACATTGGGGGGGGGGGTAAAACCTTAATAGGAGGAAATAAGACTATAGAACAATATATGGACTGGGCTTGTGCTATATATCTTTATTTACAGGTTGCCCAGGTGGGGCGATCTCCACACAGAACTGTGCCTAGCAGTAGGGGTCAGAAATCTGCCTATTGTTTCAACCATCTTGCGTTCCTTCCTATCTCTATTGCTGGTTTCCTCGTTATTGATCTGTGTGACATTTTGACCGTACAGTTGATGCACTTTAATGAGATTTGATAACATTGGTGGTACCACTTTAGAATTGTATATATTTATCATTGTTGATTTCCGAGTACAAAGTGCGTTATTGTGATCGTGTACATACCTTTGAATATTAATTATATAAAGACTGTGTTTTCAGTAATACAGTGTGTGGACATTCCTTTGTGGGAGTTTGGGGACTACACAGTACTTAAGAACCAGCCCGCATCAGCTCCAGAGAAGCTAGGCCTTGATTGCTCGTCCATTGCTAACTTATTGAGAATCTTGGCTGGGGTCCTCTGTGCCTCTCCTCTACCATATAGAGAGCGGAAGTACAGGCACCCCCCACCAGTATCTTCACAGTCTTCATACATGAAGAATACAAAATACACGTTGCACCTCATTAGTTTCACCCGGCAGCACACTAAGGGGCCGATTCATGGAACAAACGTGCACCGAAAATCCCAGCGCAAGCTGGCGCAAGGTGGTGCAAGCGTGAGAAAGCAAGAGCACGTGCACGCGTGCGATTCAAGGAAGGCGCTGCGCGTGTTTCCCACTGGTTGTGCGGCAAATCCGTGCGTGGCGCACACGGGTGCCCATGTCATTGCAACAACCCGAACACCATGCGCGATGTGCACAGGGACAGTGCACAACGTCTGCGCACACACCAAAAAGGGGGCGTAATGCACGGAATGGGGAACAACGCATGAAAAAGAAGGCATAACTGGGGAAGTACTGCAGGGAAATACACAGAACGCCCACACGCACGCGAACAACTCGTATTCATGGATTTGAATACAGGAAACAAGCGCACGCTAAAAGGCGCGCACAGGCATCAAAACGTCCGCCACAGGAAGGCAGGCGTAAGCGTCCCCGCGCACAGTATAAAAGTGCGCACACACAACAAACACGTACATACCGCTACGATGAATGACCCATTTGTCACAGAACTGATCGTGGGACACCGCAGGAGGATGAGAATAGCAAGGGCCCGCATTTTATCCCCCTGGACTAGCCTTTTTGGGATGCCTGATGACCAGGTCTACGGCAGGTATAGGTTTCCATCTCATATCATCCTAGACCTGGTCAGGGAGTGGGAAGATGACCTTACATCCCCCACCCTCTGCTCCCAAGCATTGAGCCCCTTGGAGGAGGAGTTCAATGTCCTGCATTTTTTGGCCACTGGGTCATTTCAGCGGACAACTGCCATAGTGGGGGGGGTCTCACAGGCCACGCAGTCACGCTGCCTAGACCAGGTGTTGGCAATCATGACTGCGAGCCCCTCATCCGCAGGCACATATACATGCCCAGAACACCTGCAGAAAGGCAGGCCATTGTCCAGGACTTTTACAGAGTGGCACACTTCCCCAAAGTGCTTGGTGCCGTAGATTGCACCCATGTGGCACTGAGCACATCTACCGAAACCGCAAGCACTGGCATTCAATCAATGTGCAGGTGGTATGCGATGCCAAGGGAATCATCACCTCTGTCTATGCAAACTACCCTGGCTCCACCCATGACAGTTTCGTATAAAGAATGTCCGCCCTGAGCCGGGCCCTGGAAGCTGGGCAGCATGGCGACACATGGCTCCTAGGTGAGTACAAATGCCTGTGCACATGCATGCATGTCACACACAGACAAATACACAAACCCCAATAATCACAACCATTATCACCTCTCTAGGGGACAGTGCCTACCCTCTGAGCAACCACATGATGATGCCAATCCGGAAACCCCACCACACCACCCCAGGTAAGATACAACGCTCCCCATATTGCAACCAGGGCCATAGTGGAGCACACATTCGGAGTGCTCAAGTCACGCTTCCGCTCCCTTGACCGCTCTGGCTGACAACTACTCTATGCACCCCCAGTAGTGTGCAGGATCATGGTGGCAGCATGTGCCCTGCACAATGTTGCAACACAGCAGGGCATACCGGTGGACATGGTGGTGGCCCCACATCCCCAACCACAGGCACAGGTGCTACCCATGGGAGGGGATAGGGCACGTGGCGAGCCAGCCGGACCCAGCTTGTGGCCACATTTTTCACCTAAACTCCCACCCCTGCGGAGTGCACACAGGCCTGGCACATACCAGGTGACAACCGATGATGACAGAGAGACAGTCAACTGTCACAACCTTACCACCCTGAGAATGTTGCCATGGAAGTCCCATATTGTGTGCATGCCTAGCTACTCAAACCTAACAAATCCTGTGTGACCAAAAGGTACACATGCAAGGTGTGTATCACACAGACCTGCAAAACAGGCCATGACAATCACTGGTATGTCACACAAAGCCACCAAAACCACAACATGGCAAGCAATAGCAAAACACCAACACAGTAACAATAATGTACACATTGACATGTGAAAAATGCAAAGTGGCTTCAGACAATGATGCCGGACATGGAATAAGATGAAATGACTGACCAACAACCTCCCACACAAAGCAAGTCATACCCAAATGCATACCAACAGTTGTAGCTTGAACATAACAATGAATGCCTGTTCACATGCACATTGTGCACAGCAAAATCAACACTGCATAATATGTGTGCTGTGTCCATCTCCTACAGCACGCTGCTCAGCACACAGCTTAGTGACCAGCCATTGTGTGTGACGCACACCCTGAGCATCACATGAAAACGACACACTAAATAAAAAACAATTCACACATGTACAGGATCCACAAATGGTCATAGATCATGTGCTGGAGGGACACAGTGGGCCCCAGAAGGCAAACTGAGTGCACATGGGGACATGGAAGGGTGGTTGTACATGTTGTGGATCATAGTGCGAGTGTGTGTGTTAGTAGGGACATGCACTCAATACATGCATGTGCAATCAAGTGACCATCAGTGTCCTCATCACATGTGAACATTGCCCATGTGCACACCCCAGCATGTCAAACCACAACTATACCCTCACACCTGAAAGGTAAACACAACACATGAACAGCCATTGATCGGCAGAATACATCATGTACATAGGATACCACAATTACAATGTCAGGGTGCCCATCACACTGTGGGGCGAGGCAACTGTCTAAGAACAAAATACCCCCCCTCACATATCACCATGACCCACCGAACAACTGCGCATGGGGTATGTAGCCTTCATCCTTGAAGTTCACCTGGCCACAGGATCACCCTTCCCCTTTGTCTCCATCTTCCACCTTGCGTGTAAAAAGTGTCCAGCACCCTCAGAGGCCACCTTAACTTGCAAAAACACCAAATCAAAGAGAACTCAAAGCAGGCAAACATACAAGCCAAGCAAAAATCTTGCAGGCAGCAAAACAAACCAGAAGAGCCTCCAGTAGATGACTTGAAGTAGCAGTACGTCACAAAGCACCAGTACTAGCACAATGATGGAACAACCAATGTAGCAGAGTAAATGTCACAACAGGATGTGTACCATGTTTGGTACGTAATATAGAATGATGCACCACAAACTGATGTGTACTGTCACAGCTCCTGTGTACAGGCGCAGGAGTGGCACAAACCAACCACCCCCACCGTGGTCTGGGTGCCTGCAAGGTCAAACTCACACAAGCCTCTGAGACTGTGGTGGGGAAGGAGGGTCAGGGATATGCAGTCGGGGCAGGCATTGGTATTATGGATAACCGGAATGAGGGGCAGGAGAGGGGAGTAGGATTGACAAGGGAAAGTAGGGAATGTACAAAAATATAATAATCACATTAACACATACACAATCAGACCAAACGTGTACATCATGCACATAGTACCAAATGACTTAAATTGAAGTGAAAGAGAAACTTATCTCTTGGGTGAGTGCAGGCCTCCTGCCTGCACACTCTCAGGTCCGGTAATATGAGCAGTTCAATGCTGCAAAGAGAACCAGAGTCACTAATCTGTGCGTGCCCATAACACACACACCACCATGCATGCCCCAAAGTAACAAAATACTCTACAAACAAACTATCTGTTGTGGTGTTTCGTACCCATACGTAAGATTCCCCCCGTGATGGTTCATACACGGTCAAAGCAGTAAGTCATGCGCCGGTGGGTGCGTGACAAATGGAAGACCAATGTGTCAAGATTCACACAACATCCAATGTTCCCTGGGTAAGTTGCCAGACACATTTAGCAAGGTAGACTTCATTACCAGTCGTGTTCCAGCATAACCTAAATAAACTATGTAGTGCATGTGGCAATTTCAACATGAAAATGAAATGCACTGCACACAAGTCTGTCCCTCGCTGTCTGTTCCTGCGAGCTGCTTCTTTCCCTGTCTTGAACGCTACATGGCTAATACAACTGCCTCAATGGACCATGGTGGACCGGAGGATATGTGCCACTGCCCCTGCATGTGCCCCTGACAACTTTCCCATCAACTAGCCATTAGTCCACCAACGCATCTTAGCTGTACTGTGCGCTTCAACACCAATATCTGTCCAAGCTCACCATCAGTGGTGCTACTTAGGATGCATGTGCAACTGGCCTGGTGGAAGGTTGGCTGCGGTGTGGCCCCCTTGTGCTGCTCACCTTGCCTGGAGTTCCTTGAAACACGTCAGCTTCTGTAGGATGTATGAGCGCAATCCCTGTGGCTCTGCCTGCGCACACATGCGCATGTTGGCACCACCGAACGTGGCCAGCTTCCAGACGTCCGATGGGCCATGTCTGCTGGGAAAGGTGGTAGGCTCATCCCCCTGCAGAAAGGGCAGAAAACACATGATTAATGCTTGAAATTTCCCTGTGTATGTCTCCTCAGGCATGTCATGACTGGACCATGTCAGAGACATACATCAGAAATCACTCCATCAGTGCAACTTTCACCGGCAATGTGTGTTAGCCACTTTCTACAGCATGAATTGCATCAAGCACATGTACAGCAAAGATAAGAAACATACTACACAAAGTATAGCAATTAATGCACACATGAATCATGAAACCACCCATCTAGCAAAGGAAGAACTGTGGTCAATATCACCCCTATCATCCCCACTAGGGGTGTCAACAGAAGTAGTACAGCAGCAGACATGCCACAGATATGACAGTTCAAAGCCCTTGTGTAATAGGCTGTAACACTGAACCATCCTTGCGAGCCCATGGATAAGGGAAGCAGGAGTGGCATAGGTGAGTCAGGACCCCAAGCTGCAAACACATACATGAGACAAGCTTGAAGGGACCAGCTGGAACAGACAGTGGATGCTTTCAAAAGCCACAAAGCACCACACCGTCACATGAAAGCACAATAGAGAAGCAATTTCAAACTATATTAACTAATTAGACTAACTATGAAAAACCTACATTACCTAATTAAACTAACTATCAAATTGAAAGTTAACTAACTAAACTAAAGGAAAAATCAAAAATGGCCATATATAACCTGGGGGGGAGGCACCGGAGAGGGGGGAAGTACAGGGTGCTGCTCAACACCCACATGCGATGATGTTGAGGAAAAAAAAAACCTCCATGGGCTCAACGCCTGCACAGCCCGACCTATGTGGGAGATACCTTATCGTCCGAGACTGGCTCTTCCTGAAAAGGAGGACGTGGCACAGGAGCCTGACCACGCCAGCAGCAAGTCTGTCGGACGACTGAGCCTGGTTCTTTGTGGTGATGACACGTAGGTCTGCATGCAGAACCTCCCGTGATACGAGTTCTTCCTGCAAGGCCTGGCTGGACAACTGATGCACCTCCCGGCAAGCACGTAGCTCAGCCCAGATGGTACGCTCAAGCTGCTCAAACCTCTCCTCTGACTGTGCCCTCTGGGACATCAAGAGGACACCCAGAGTGGATCTGAGGGACTCATACTCAGCCCTCAGGGCCTCCACGTGTGCCTCTGTGTGAGCAGCAATTGCTTCGCGCAGAGACAACATTTCAGCCTGGCGTGCCCTGTCTGAGGCCTCCATGCCCAGCCTGAGCGAGCAGGCCGTGGACCGTGCCGTCCGCTGCTGGAGAAGCACCTGCCTATCAGGGGGGAGCACGGATTGGGCCACACGCTCCATGCTCACAGCGATGTTCTCCATTGCTGCCTCCCGGCATTCAGAATTGGCAGTCATGTCTTGCTCCCACTCAGTATACCGCGGTTGCGCGTGGCCACCGCATTGCTGGGCTTGACACCTGCGGGACCCAAGGACCGGGTGTCCTTGTTGGGTTGGCACCGCCTGCGGCTGCACGACTACATGCCCCCATCGACGTGATGGCCCAGGCACATCAGCGACTGGTGTGGAGGGTGACCCTGCGTCCCGTTCCACTACAGACGCAGGTTCCAACACTGTCTGACCCCTCAGTGGAGGTGTCGCGGACAGAGGAGTGCCCACATCAGAATTACTCACCCCTGACATATTGACCTGATGCACCTCCAACTTGACATGGACGTCAGAGTGGTCATCAGGGCTGGACTCATTGTCAGCCAAAGACAAGATGGTCTGTAGCACATGTGGGTTTTTGTGGCCTACCACCCCACGACCCCCACTTGTGCCGGGTTGCTGTAGTGATAACAACCATGTGCCTGGCATGACAACACCATCCTCTGGCTCTGTTGTGTCATCATCTGAAAAGTAGAGAGAAAATAGGTCACAACACATGTTAGAAGCACACAACACACACACACATAGACATCACACAGACACCAAACACATCAAGCAGACATGTCGCACACAAAAGAGAACCTGCCATGCATGCTCTGTCAACTTGACATTGCTTCTCTGATCAGGCATGTAGAAGGGTGTTATACCGTTCAGAAGTGGGTCGATGCAGTGCAGCAAATTTGTACGTTACTCACTAGCTACATGTAGAAGTACTTCATGATGTGTATCAGAAAATGTGAAGGCAGTGCAAGGTCAACTTCAGGCATCACGTGCAATGCGCATGCAATGGGTAGCATGGCTACAAGCAAATCACTCCTTCCCCCAAGTGGAAATGCAGGGATACCTTGCATGGTATCAAAAGGATGACCATAGACCTGTGTATTGACAGACAGTGTTGACTAGCATCAATTGCATCATGTGAGTCAAGTGACAACACAGCAGATGATGATTTGACAGTAAGCAGGACAAATGATGAAACCTCCGGAGTACACCCACGTGTGAAGAAGACACTACACCAGTTGGACAGAGTCATTGGGCATGAAACAGGCTGAGGCCTGTGACCCACACAGACTGTCACACCCTAAACATGTGTGGGACGCAGGACTGAGCCACAGTGGCCATGGGAAGGCTGATGAAATGCCATGCAATGTAGGTCACCCTGGACACGTACTACAATGATCATCCAGTCAAAGACACATAGGGGCTTGCATGGAATGCACATGGAGCATGAATGGCCACTCATGTCCCTGCGGAGCATCTGATATCTGCACAGTCCAAGTGAGACACCTTGCATCAAGTACAAAGGATGTACCACACAGCATATGTCTAGCAGGTTGGCTGGTGGAAGGTAGCATGTATACAGGACGCATGAACACGCAAGTACTTTATGGCAAAATTGATGCAGACCAGTGCAATGGTGAAATTGGGGTGCAGAGGGGGGTGGAGGGGCAAGGGAGCATGCCTACGTGGAGTACCGCATGCAGGCAGAGGACACATGCACGTCAGTCATGCTATGACATAGTCCCAGGGCTGAGAGGAAGGGCACCCCAGGCTACATGCAGAAGGGCCAGTGAGCTGGAACATGGACCGGAGGGGCATCTTGGTGACCAGCATGTGAGTAGGGTGCAATAGTGGTGATGCGGACAGTCCCCGTCTGCTCCACATGTCCACCATCCTGCAGAGCAGCCATGCATCAGTGAAGCATTGCATTACTTGCACATCAGAACCATGTACACATAACATGTAGTCGCAGTTATGCACAACACATCACACAAGTAAAGCACACATGTCCCCGACAAACACGCAGCAACACTCTATGGACTAGGCATTAAAGTCCGGCATCCCTCCCACTCCTTCGTTCGATTCAGGTGGTATGAACTCCGCAATGAGTGACTCGTGTGGAGTGAGGTCTTCCTCCTCAGGTGCAGGCCTACTGCCAGTCACCAGAGTCAAGTTGTAATTTGAGGCACGCTTAGCCTTAGCGCTGCATTTGAGGTAATTCCAACACTTTTTGCACTCTTGCGCCGTGCGCACCTCATGGCCGAATGCACTCACATGTTCCGCAACTTGCTTCCAGTGGGTATCACGGTGGGCAGCCGTAGTTTGACAATTAGGCCCCACTAGCATGTCACGGCTGTGGTCCCGCACGTAGTCCACGAGGAAGTCCAGTTCCTGGTTGCAGAAAGGCTTCTTCCTCGACATGCAGGAGGTCGTGGCTGTGTGTGGGGCCCCAGCCTGTGCTGCAGGTGCAACCTTCCTCCTCTTTGATTGTGGCGCAGACCCTGGCTGGCAAATGCCGCCCTGATCAGTATGGCCAGTGGCACCGGTGGATTGAGCCAAGGAAGTGTCAGGTGGAGGGACGACCCGTTGCGTCAGTCGCAGCTGGGTGCCCTCTAATGAACCCTGCGCAGCAACATCCGCTGTGGCAGGGTCATTAACCGCGACTGTCCTGGTTGGTAGACTCACAACCGGGGTGTTGTTGGCCCCATCTGCCCCTGCACTTGCCAACACCCGGATGACATTACTGCCCGAGGGACACGTGTCTCGGTCAGGGCAGCCCTGCGTGCACCTACGGTTTGCCTCCTGCCCTGTTGGAAATCTTCCAAGGACTCTTCAAGTGCCAACGCAGCCTGCGCTGGCAGACCCTGAGCCTGGGTGGTGGTGTCCACAGCTGCACCTGCAGCTACCACTACCCTTGGGCCCGTGGCAGTCGATGAAATAGACTGCTGGGTCACATGGGCGCCAGTGCCAGATGCAGAAGCTGCATCGCCCAGAACCACAGGGGGTGGTGGCATGACTGCACTGACACATGGCACAACATCGTGCACAAGTGGCACACCCCTGCCTCTTCCCCCTCTGCGGCCACCCTGGACACCCTGGAGTCCCCCTACTCCCTGGTCACCCGGCCACGTCCCTGACCACGCCCGCCACGAGGAGTACACCCAGCTGAGGCACCCCTCACCTTTGGTGGCCTCCCAAGCATGGCACAGATGGAGTAGTGCCGGCACAGATGGAGGAGTGCCAATGGGAGGTGTACACCACACTTGTCCTGGGCAATTGGGTTGAAGGGGGTGGGATACAAGATGTTAACAGCACCCTTGCATCTGCAAGGCTGTATGTGACCCCGGTGATGAAGTGACGGGTCACGCAATGCTCAGGCACCCCAAAACTGCAGTAAAACCGTGCACGCAACCCCTGCAGCCTACGTGCGTGGAATTAACCTCCCGCAGTATGCAGGAACACGGAAAAAAGGTACGCGTGGGACACGCAGGCTACTATGGCCTCAAAAACAGGTACGCGATACACAGGGGCATACGCAGTGGGAAAAATAGCGTGCGCGACTCACCGTCAGACTAGCGCAATGATGAAAAACATGCGTAGCCAATACCTCCGCCAAAAGAAGAGATACGTCCTTGATCCGCTGTGAAGTTGTGATGGCGCGCGAATCAACACGAAGTAGCAACACACACGTCAGTCTCCACGAAAGGCACGTACAGCGAACAGCTGGCCCCGCTCACCTTTAACCCATGCTGATGCACTATGCACCCGTGTTGAGGGAAACGCCTGTGCGTGCTACGTCACAGATGCGCTTATGCGCTAACGGCCTTTCCTCGAATTACACGCTGATGTGCAATTTTTTCACGTGCCAAATCACTCCGTATCAAGCTGGCCACGTGAAAACACACAGAAGATCACCCTCCTGCCCACAATGCCATTTTCCTGCCCCCAAGAGCTCTGAGCACGCTCCCACCTGCCATCTGCTGCTGCCTGCCTGCCTGCTGGCCACGTGCCCTGCTATTTGGTGCCTGCACGTCAGCCATCTGCAGCGGTCCAGTTGCTCTGTCCACCCCTGCTGGAACAGAAGACTCCCGACTGGGATACCATCGCTCCACAGCCCAGCCCCAGGGCCCAGATGCCCACCCACGCCTGCCTCGGGGGTCGCCATGGTGGGTCAAACAGCATAGGAGACCACTGGCGACCCCCAGCCAGAGAGGCAGAGGGCCACCAGCTTCAGTGAGAAGGAAGTTGGTGTCCTGGTGGAGCATGTCCTGGGGCATTATGATGCCCTCTTCACTCCATCACGCGCCGACAAGAAAGGACGGGAGAGGAAATGGGAGGACGTTGTGGTTGCCATCAATGCGGAGGGGGTGGCAACCCGTGACAGCAAGCACATCCGGAAGCGCTGGGAGGACTTCAGGTCCAGGACCCTCAACAAGGCCCGGCACCTCGTGAAGGCAGAGGATGCAGAGGGGTGCCGGGTCCACCTGAGCAACATCCAGATGAGGGTCCTGGAACGCCTAAGCCCAGCGCTCCACACCCAGATCTTTCGGAGGAAGACACGTCTGGAGTTGAGCGGTAAGTGGCCATGCATTGCTGTGTGAAACAGAGCATGTTGCAATGTGCTGGTAGTCAGCGATTTGCCTGTATGTGTAGCATAGGCCATGTATGGATGTGTGTGCGTCGGGACATCATGGAAATGCATGTGAGACCAGTAATGCGTGAACCGCATGGATGGTGCATGTGTTCCAATGAGACATGGGGAGTTGCATGCGGAATGCACACATGTATGCATGCCAGTCCCTGTTCTTGGACATGGGTGGGGGGTGAGAGATGGGTGCTGCTCTTATGTACATGTATGGTGTGCATGTCTGTGTGTCTGAGAAGCATGTGTGTGACTTTGAAACACCATGGATGCATGACACATGTCCATGACGATGTGTAGATTCACTCATGCAGTCTGGTCATCGTTGTATCCACTGTGTCTGTGGTGTACGAGCCATGATGCATGACCCTCCTTTGAAGTGTGTGCATGGGATCAGTATGAGCCATGATGCATGTGAGTTTGAAGGCAACATTTATGTCCATGGAGGTCCTTGTACATGGATGCTGATGTTGATTGCATGCGCCATGCCTGTTTCTGCATGTGTGTTGCGTGCATTGACCCATGTGTTCTGGAGGGACAGGATGGAAGTGAAGTTTGACAGTGCCACTCATGTGTTATTGCTTCCTGTCTGGGGGACTATTGTACAGTGCCCTGATGCTTGTGTTCTATGTCTCCCTCTATGCAGCATCGAGTGAAGAAGAGGGCGGAGACGGTGCTGTGGAGCCAAGCGGCGGGGATGCCTCCACCGGGCGGCGACGCCAGGCCCAGCCACCCTCCCAGGAATTGCCATCATCCGGGAGTGAGGGGACTGGTGCCGCGTCTGCCACTACAGCTGTAGCGGAAGGGCCGGGTGAGCCCTCACAGGGGCTTGCAATGGCGGAAGACGGTGCGGAGACATCCAGGTTGGTGGTCTCCACAGAGGAGGAGGAGCTCGCTACTGAGCCGCAGATGGGGCCTGGTGGGGGTAGTACCACTGGTGCAAGTGGTGCAGTCCAGGGCCAGGGTCAGGAGGAAGCACAGGTCACTGCGGAGGGGCCTGTGCATGTCGCTGTCCCTGACCCTGTGACTGCACCACCATGCATCAGCAGTGAGGCCCCGTCCCAGGCCCGTCCGCAGGTAGGGGGGAGGCCCACATCATCTGGCTCTCCACTACCTACGGACGAGGAGTTCCATGACCGTATGGGCTCCGTCCTGATTGGTGTTGCGTTGTGCATGCGTGACATTTGTGATGACGTGCGTGCTTCTTGGGGGGAGAACGCATGCCATCATGAAGAGCTGCGTGGCAATGTGGCACTGTTGGCAGGGGCCCTGGTCGGTGGGTTCCTAGATGTGTCACACACTCTGGCCGACCTCTCCTCCTCTGTGGAGACTATGCACCAGTCGTTCTCCCTGCCGTCTTCCGGCCCAGATTCCACCAGGGCCTGCTGTGGACCTGGCCGGACCAACACAGCCAGCTTGGTGGAGATCCCATCCCTGCCACAGTCGGGAGTCAGCAGTCCAGCAGGAGTGGACACCCCAACAACTGGAGACCAGCAGATGGAGGATGTGCAGGCATCATCGGACAGGGCACATGGACAGCAGCAGCAGCAGGCTCTAGGTGGGAGCGATGATGGCTCGGGGCCATCAACATCAGAGGGGCAGGCATCGGTCAGAGGGCAGGAGAACCCTGGAATGGGGGTGTCTTCCGTGTGGCTGCGGTTGGGCCAGGGTATAGATGCGGAGCGGCGGCGGGCGGAAGAGGCACGGCTCACCATGGTCAGGGCGGAGTTCTCCATGCGTCGGTCATTGAGGCGGGCTGAGTGCCTCGAGGCAACTCGCAGGGAGTTGGAACAGGCCATGAGTGCATCCCTGCGAGACCTCAGGGCCAGGACAGAGTCCCACCTTCAGGAGATAGACATGGAGTTTGATGATTTGTATTTGTATTTGTATTTATTTTATTTGTATTGCGCGCCTTGCCCAGAGGCTTGCGGGCGCATGTTTGGGGGAAGTTACAGGTTACGGTAGGAGTAAAACAGTATACAGTTACAGGTTATAGTAACATCAAAGTCAAGGTAACAGGTTACATCAGAGGGTAAAAGCAGTATGCAGTTACAAGTTACAAGATATATTTACATCAAGGTCAAATTATATTACAGCAAGGTCGACAGGGTAGCGGACCTACGCACATTAAGCAAATATAAGTACAGGCGTGTTCAAGTTACAGAGAGTGCAGTCAGCTGCGCAAAAACACCACTAGCAGCTGATGGATGCAGAGGTGGTTGCTGAGGTATCTTGTTCAAGTAACCATAGTTTGGTTTTGGCTTTAAAGGCGTGGCAGTGCGGAATGTTCCTGGCCCGCAACATCACAGAGTGAGCCACAGGACTTGCCCGCCGCCATTGTATATAGTTAGTTAGTGATAGGTTTCCTTTCTTTTTTTTATTATTTTGGGACTCTTGAACAATGCCCCACGTTTTTGTATATAGTTGTAAATTAGGTAGGGTTTTGTATATAGGTTTCATTTCATGTGTTGGGCTCATGGACCCTTGTTGCAATATGTGTACATAGTTGAACAGTGGATTTTTTTTCAAACATCATTTACCCTCACCATGGATCAATGGATTTTTGGGATTTTGGTTTCCTTTGGATTTACTTTGGTGGACAAGGATTCTTGACAAACTTTATTTAGGATTCATTTGGATTGTGTCATCATTATTATTTTTTTTAATTTGGACATGGCTTTTTTTCTTGTTTAAGATTATTTACATGCTTTGAATCATTTTTATTATTTTTGTGCACAATACATTTTGATTGCCTAATTCCATGTGTGGTATTTGCTCTTTGGTTTACTGCATGTCACAATGTGGGTTTACACAATCACTCGCACCCAGTGTGTGTGTGTGTGACGGACATGTGTTGATGTGCATATTTGACTTTTGGTTAGTGACAAGTAATAGGCCTTTCAGTGTGGGGCGGATGGGAAATTTGATTGTGTCTAAAGACTGGGGCGGCGTGCAGTGGGATTTTGGTGGACATGAGGCCCATGAATGTGCATCTTCATGACATGTTGGGTGGGGACCTGAGTCAGGGCCTGACCCTCAATGCTGGGTGGATGGGGGTGCTGGGGAACATGAGTTGGGACCTGCTGGCAGGTGCCAGTCAATGCTGGGTGGATGGGGGTGCTGGGGGACATGAGTCGGGGCCTGACTCTCAATGCTGGTTGGATGGGGGTGCTGGGAACATGAGTCGGGCCTGACCTTCAATGCTGGGTGGATCGGGGTGCTGGGGGACATGAGTCGGGGCCTGCTGGCAGGTGCACGTCAATGCTGGGTGGTTGGGGGTGCTGGGGAACATGAGTCGGGGCCTGACCCTCAATGCTGGGTGGATAAGGGGGTGCTGGGCTGCCTGTGGGGCGTGGCCAGGGGTGCAGTGTGTTCCCCTGTGTTGTGGTCTGCCTGCAGGCCCTGGGAAGGGGGGAGAGGGCACACCTGGGAGGACACACACTAACAATTTGTTGGGGCACCCCCGAAATACACGTACCCTGCTCGCACAGGGCCAATCGCGTGTGATTCTCCCCGCGCACCCCCGTAATACGCTCGCACAAGGCCAATCATGGGTAAAACTTCCCGCGCACCCCCAAAATACACGTACCCCGCTCGCACAGGGCCAATCGCATGTGATTCTCCCCGCGCACCCCCATAATACACGTACCCAACTCGAACAAGGCCAATCGTGGGTAAAACTTCCTGCGCACCCCCGAAATACACGTACCCGGCTTGCACATGGCCAATCGCGTGTGATTCTCCCCGCGCACCCCCGAAAATACACGTACCCTGCTCGCACAGGGCCAATCGCATGTAAAACTTCCCATGCACCCCCGAAATACACGTACCCCGCTCGCACAGGGCCAATCGCATGTGATTCTCCCTGCGCACCCCCGAAATACACGTACCCCGCTCGCACAGGGCCAACCGCGTGTGATTCTCCCCGCGCACCCCCTAAATACACATACCCTGCTCCCACAGGGCCAATCGCGTTTAAAACTTCCTGCGCACCCCCGAAATACACGTACCCCGCTCGCACAGGGCCAATCGTGTGTGATTCTCCCACGCACCCCTGTAATACACGTATCCTGCTCGCACAAGGCCAATCGCGTGTAAAACTTCCCACGCACCCTCGAAATACACGTACCCCGCTCGCACAGGGCCAATCGCGTGTGATTCTCCCGGCGCACACCGTAATACACGTACCCCGCTCGCACAAGGCCATTCGTGGGTGAAACTTCCCACGCACCCCCGAAATACATGTACCCGGTTCGCACAGGGTCAATCGTGTGTGATTCTCCCCGCGCACCCCCGAAAATACACGTACCTCGCTCGCACAGGGCCAATCGCATGTAAAACTTCCCGCGCACCCCCAAAATACACGTACCCCGATCGCACAGGGCCAATCGTGTGTGATTCTTCCCGCGCATCCCCGAAATACACATTCCCCGCTCGCACAGGGCCAATCGCATTTAAAAGTTCCTGCGCACCTCCGAAATACACGTACCCCGCTCGCACAGAGCCAATCGCGTGTGATTCTCCCTGCACACACCCGTAATACACGTACCCCGCTCACACAAGGCCAATCGCATGTAAAATTTCCTGCGCATTCCCGAAATACACGTACCCCACTCGCACAGGGCCAATCGCGTGTGATTCTCCTCGCGCACCCCCGTAATACACATACCCCGCTCGCACAAGGCCAATCGTGGGTAAAACTTCCCGTGTACCCCCGAAATACACATACCCCGCTTGCACAGGGCCAATCACGTGTGATTCTCCCTGCGCACCCCCGTAATACACGGACCCCGCTCGCACAAGGCCAATCGCGGGTAAAATTTCCTGCGCACCCCCGAAATACACGTACCCCGCTCGCATTCGTGGTTGGGGGGCTGTATGCTGGTCCACTGGCCTGTGCGCCATGTACGGGATTTGTGCGCTGTTCATGGCGCACAGGGAGGGCTGGGGATGTAACTGGCGCTGCTACAGGGTCGCTGCGCCACTCTGAGCCACAGCTGGTTATGGATGTTTTAATCCATGAATACGCTGTGCGCGGAAATGGATTGTGGCGCACGCGGCTGGCGCTTTCTGCCACACGCGCACACTGTGCACCAGCAGCGTGCACCACTTGTGCGCTGAATTCTATGAATTACCCCCTACGTTTTTCTATGTGTGCTCTGAATATCTGCAGTTTCAAACTGGGCCTGGCTGTGTACTTTGTATGCTACAATAACGCTATTTATTATATACTGGAAAAAAATGCTTTATTATATACTGGAAAAATGCTATTATATGCTGGAAAAAATGCTATACATGTCCTTACATACCCTCCTTTTTCGACAATTCTGGCTAATCAAACCCACAATTGGAGAAAACCCAAATCGTTCTTCATTTTTTTTTTTTTTTTAGAATGTATGCGCATTGGGATATATTTCATTTCCCATTGTTGCTAATAGTATAAGCAACATCCTCATCTTTATAGACAAAATAATCAGCCATCCTCCCATCACTAACACCAATACTGCCAAACACACCATAGAGAATTCCACCCAGGTTCCCCAATTAAACCTATACACCTCCATTACACCTACTACTAACTGTAATGTTATTCTTCCTCAGATTCCTCTTAATGGTGTGCTTTTCCTTATGACTCGATAAAAATTCTACATCCGGATCGATTGGAAATGTATAGCTTTGAAAAAACTCAATATTTTCCACTTGGCTTTCCCAAAATATCATTTGCAATATGGAATAGTATTAGACCCCCAACAGAGACAATTGTATCTTTTGGAACCTGCAAGTAAAATACATTAAATTTCAATTGCTTGACAATAAACATTCCCTGATTCAAATGTGTGTGTAATTTTTCACAGAAGTGCTGACCACCCATCTATTTTTAACCAGTTTAGCTTGTGCTAATTCCTCACCACCCGAATCGCTAATGATCACTTCACATCCCCCTGATACACCTGGGTCAGATTTTAAACCACAGATAGCATCTGTAGCATCAGGAACAAATGGTTTATCTGGACACATGAAATTTTGTTCTTTAAACTTTATACATGTGTCCAGATTTGGAATCAAGTAAACTTCAGGCTCCCATAACTGAAATGCGACCACCTCTGGAGTTTTAATTTTTATGTATTCCCCTCTTGCCAAAACACCACATTATGTACCCACTTAGTTTGGTAAATAAGTTCAGGGGTTATATATGGAATACACAGCAAAAACCCTATTTCAATTCTTTCCAAATTCACATATAGTGGAATTGCACTGCCCATTTCAAATGCAACTTTCACCTGCATCACTTCTATTTCCCTTTTTGTGATCCTCCCCATCATCTAATGAACAATGGGCCTCATTACGGCCCTGGCGGTACGGGGTAAATGGCGCCGTAAAAGGTGCCAGCGCCGTTTACCCCGTACCGCCGCATTACGAGGTCCCCTCACGGGACCTACGAAGCAACGCCTTGTCAAACCAGGCGTGCTTACCGGGTCCAGCGAGGGGAAGAGGTAGCAAACAACGGGCCAACTAGGCCGTTGTTTGCTCCCTCTCCCATTCCCATTCAGCCCTATGGGCTGAAATGGGAATGGGGAAGGACCGGGTCCGGGTCCTTGGAGGGAGGAATTACTGGGCCTTCCGAACTCGGAATGGCCCAGTTATTCCTCATTCTAAGGACCCAGACGCGATTTTGGCGGCAGCCATGCCGCCAATAGCGGCATGGCTACCGCCGAACTCGCAATGAGGGCCAATGTCTTGCGAAACAAAATATAATGGTATATGTCCTTGAATGAATTGGGAAATTGCAGTTTGAACCTCCTTCATGTAGTTTGTCACCAACCTATCAAGAGGATTTATTACATTCATAATATCGCTCAATATTCGGTCATGTTTAATTATCACCTTTGTTCTGTGTTGTAGAATTTCAGCCTGTTCATTTAGTAATACACCAGTCTCATTAACACATTTCACTTGCTCATCCATCACACATTTCACTTGCTCATCCAATCCACCCAGAATTCCATCCAAAGCCTTTTGGATCATGTCCAGATCATAAGTCAATTGTTGTGCTTTGGCATTCAATGTTCCTACTGAAATGGCATTAGCTGTTGACATCGTAGTACCTATTACAGCTTCAATAATAGACATTACCAACGAGACCACAAGCAGTACTGCCACTCTCTTCCCCTCCTTTTTTTTTTTATATCCGCTGAATTCACAAATGTCTTTTCTAATTGAAGTTTTGTTAATACATTTTTTAATCAAATTGTCAGGGTTCATGGGTATCTAAATGTTCTGGAAAATTAATCTCCTATTACCTATAATAAATCCAGGCGCTTCCTCCACTGCAACACCAGAAGCTGGTTCAGGTTCAATGATAACCTGTGCTCCCGCGGCTTTAAGACTCCCTACAATCATAAGGATCATCATCCATGTTGCTGGTGCAATCATCATTGTCATCCGTCCTGCAGACTTGGTCTTTGCCACCGTCCGTGGCTTTGTTGGGACTTCATCCCGTGCACTCCATGACTCCATCATCTATCGCCTCCTCTGGTTCTGCAAGCTCTGACCCCAATCAATATTTCAGTTAGTTTCCAAATTAAATAGAAAAGGGACAGATTAAGTACATAGCATGATACCAATATCACCCTTTCTTTTTGCGAAAAACAAAATGTAGTGCAAAACATTCCGATTGACCCTTCCGATATCTGCAACTAAGCACATGTTACAGAAAAAACAATAATATACATTTGACATCATTATACATCAAAACAATTTTTATGTAGAACATTTCAGTATTATACCATAGTAAGTCAACCTGATTCCGCACCTTCTATCAATTTTTATTACCGCACCTTTCTCAAATGTGGTATTTTCATCTGCATTTATCTCCACAATAAACATTATATCTATTTTGTTTTGCATGGGACACTATGAAAATAGTCACTGCATTTTTCTCTCCATGTACTCAGAGCACTTAAGCTGTCTCTACTTGCTCAAGCCTACTGATTTCATGTTTGGGGTGACAGGGTTTAATTTGCTTAACATGAACAAATTGTTCTGTCACCATTTCATCCTCTGGGGGTCATTACGACCTAGGCGGTAAGTACGCCAACTTTACCACCATGGTGTAAACTACGTTTACACCATGGTGGATGGCGGATTTACCGCCCCATTCCAAGGTGAGTGGGGCGGTAAATCCCCATTTCCCATTTTACCCTTCCCCATTCCTATTTTTTCCCCATAGGGCATAATGGGAGTGGGGAAGGCGCTAATTACGCCGCCGTAAATTACGGTGGCGTAATTAGCACCAAGGCGGTTTAGCGCCATGGATTTTAACGGCTGCTAGAAGCAGCCGTTAAAATCGGTATCAGGCGTTAAGGGTTAACGACGGCGTTAACCCTTAACGCCTGAGTTGTAATGAGGCCCTCT
This sequence comes from Ambystoma mexicanum, assembly GCF_040938575.1. Taxonomy (NCBI): domain Eukaryota; kingdom Metazoa; phylum Chordata; class Amphibia; order Caudata; family Ambystomatidae; genus Ambystoma; species Ambystoma mexicanum. Next base: position 601,620,635 of record NC_090925.1, read on the forward strand.
GTCTTTAATATCTTGTAAACTACTGGGGACACCTTATCCTCTATCTGAAATTGCCCTTGCCAGGCTGCAAGAAATTTAGAATTTTTATGTTTACCTTTTCCAAAATGAAACTTATATTCCTGATCCCCTACATTATACTCTTTCACAGACGTCTTTTTATCATAATGTGACTTTGCACTGTCAGCAACTCTTTCCAAATTTCGCTGCGCAAATGCTAATGCATGTTGTACATGCTTCCTCAGTCAGTTCTTCCACATATTCGTGAACTGTAGATGCACTCACAAGTGTCTGCTCATGTGTCCTGTATAATACATGTTGTGGCAGTACCATTTTCCTTCCTGTTAACACCTCATAAGGACTGATACCTGTCGCTTTAGCAGGAGTCGATCTAATTGCCATCAATACCAGTGGAAATCGTAAGTCCCAACTGGAACCTGCCTCCACTACAAACTTCTTTAATATCTCCACAACATACCTGTTGCAACGTCCAATATTTCCAGAAGAGACGGGCCGGTACGCAATATGCAGTTTCCTTTTCACCCCTAATATCTGCCACACCCTACTCATTAAGGTGCTTGTGAAATGACTTCCTCTGTCTGACTCTATTCTTTGTGGTAATCCAAATCTTGAAAATATATGATTTGTTATGTTATGTTATGTGCGTGCTTATTACGTGCCGGTAGCCCGCAGGCATCAGGGCGCGGGAAACCAAAAAGATCTGAACATGAATCACCTCATTAAGACAGGTAGAAAACCTAGAGATCGAAACTCTAATGCTCATTGAAACAATGAGGTTTTTAGCGATTTCCTAAAACTCTGGTAATTAGCTTCAAGCCGTAATGCCATCGGCAACTTGTTCCAGAGGTCTACTGCTTTCACCGGGAAAGATTTGCCTTGCCTAAGTGCGGATTTAGCCTACCAGGTCTGTTCAGCGTACCTCTTTCCGCTGATCTTAGACATCTTCCAGGAGCATAGAAAGAGAAATGTTTTTTGAAATAGCTAGGGGCCTCTCCGTATAGGCATCTGTGAATTATAGTCATGGCCTTGAACCTGACTCTCTCCTCCACTCTTAGCCAGTGTAGTGCTCTTCTCCCTGTCGACACATGTTCTCTATTATTTATGTTCTTGACTATGCGAACTGCGTCGTTTTTTATGACTTGACACTTTTGAATTTCCCTTTTTGTGGCTCCTAGCAAGAGAGCGTTGCCATAGTCAAGTCGCGACAGGATGATGGCCCTAGCGATTGTCGCAGCATTGACTTCATTAATGAAGGGTCTTATTGCTCTCAGAAGTCGTAGATAGTAGGTGTTGTTTTTCTGCAGGTATCTTACCTGTACCTCTGCGCCCACTGAGGCCTCTACCATCATCCCGAGAGTTTTAACATGCGGCATCACCGGGATTTTAGCGTCCTTGATGGTAAAGGACTTATATTCATTCCCTAGTTTGCATCTGGCCTGTCGCGTGCTGAAAATCAGCAGCTCTGTTTTGGTATTATTTAAACACATCCAATGATGTTGCATCCAGTGGTCTATGATGTTATGAACATCTGAGATTTTAGCACTATCAGTGGTGTAATCACCAGTGAGTTCAAAGATGAGCTGCGTATTATCAGCGTAATTTGTAAAGAAAACGCCGATGTGTTCCAGGAGTTCGCAGAGGCTTCTCAGATATAGATTAAACAAGAGAGGTGACAGGCTAGCTCCCTGCGGGACTCCGTAATGGATGGGAGCGGCCTTGGAGAAATTGTCACCCCAATGTATTCTAGCAATCCGATCTTTGAGAAAGGATGATAACCAAGCCAAAGCCTTAGGGGAACAACCTACAATGTTGGCCAGTGCCTCCTGAAGGAGCTGGTGATCCACCAAATCAAAGGCCACGCTTAGATCGAGAAGCATGAGAATCCCTGTTTTGCCTTTATCTCTCAGGCCCAACATATGCGACTGGAGGTCCAGCATAGCAGATTCAGTGCTATCGGATGCCCTAAAACCTGATTGTTGATTGTGCAACAGCTTCAGGTCTTCCACATGTTTTTGCAGTTGGTTTGTGGCAACTTTATCTAGCACCTTCAAAATAAAGTTCGAGTTAGTGATGGGCCGTAGGTTCCCAGGATCTTTGAGGTCCAACCCTGCATTTTTAACTAGTGGGGTAATAGTTACCTCCTTGATGTCCTTAGGCACCACCCCTTCACTGAGAGATGCATTTACTATCTTCGTTAAAAATGGTAGGAAGAGTTCTTTGTGCTCCAGTAATTACCAGTAATGTAGCTGCTGTTTGTGCACTACAATCTGTTGCAGGGATACACTCTACCCATTTTGACAACAAACAAACCACGGTCAAAAGATAACATTTTCCCCTACTCAACCTCTTTACAGGACCTACATAGTCAATTTGCAAATCTGACCATGGAAGGGTTAAGCCTCTTTTCATCAGTGGAGCTCTATGCATTGGTGCAGCGGGTTTAAATTGGGCACATATGAGGCACCCCCTAGTATATAATTCCACATCTTGGGCCATGTGTGGCCAGTAAGCATAATCTTTCAGTATCTCTAAAGTTTTTTGTGAACCTCTGTGTCCTGCAGTTATTGCATCATGTGCATGGTGTAACATTAGCCCACGGAATGAAAGAGGTACCACCCACTGTATTTTTTTCCTGTTATGGATTCCCTGATCATAAATGCATCCTGTATTCTAATCTGTTTTTTATTCTTTAATAACACCCTCAACTCTTCTTTTCCTGTACAATCATTTTCAGTTAAAGAATTTTGTTTGGGTCCATCAAATGATTATAATAGATCCCAATATTGGATCATCTTTTTGCGCCTTAATCAAATCTTGATCTGGTGTATCGTAACTCCATTGCACTACTGGTTGTTCTTCCTCTTTTGGAGCTTTAGAGCATGTAACTGCATCTATTTGTATTTCACCAATTAAGTGTTCAATGGGTAACAACTCTCCGATAACTGCCCCAATCCTGGCTAAATGATCTGCTTTATCATTTCCCTCATCTTCTCCTGGAGTTTTCAAATGTCCACAAATTTTCCTCCAGTATACTGTTAAATCATTCTCTGACACTAATTGGTCTATTGCCTGTATCATTTTCCCATGCCTGAGGGGCTTTTTATTACATGTAAGCATGCCTCTTGCTTTCCAGCCAGGCAAATATTCTACAAAGCTATTTCGTGCATAATCAGAATCATTCACTAGCACAATTTCACTGAATTTGTTATCAACTGCAGTAGTAATTGCTTTATAAATGGCTGCCAACTCTGCTATCTGGCTACTCCTAGCCCCAATTCTCATCCCTATACTTGGAATGTCTTCACATCTCAACCAGACATTTCCTATCCCTGACACCAACTGTTTACTACTGTCATTTTCAATGTGAAAAGCACATCCATCAACATATACAGTTGGTCAATTCTTGCCTTTGTGTGGTGACTGTTCAAACTCCTGCAAATTACATAGCACCTCTACTTCATCTGATACACATTCAGCTGCACAGTCATGTAAATCTGCTAATCCTTGAGCAACTGGGCTCTTTTTATTCTGGCCATACCTCACTTCTACAGGAAAGCCTTGCAATGCCGATGTCCATGAAGTAATCCTGGACTGTGCTAGATTGCCTGACCTAATCCCTTTACTCTGTAAAAACTGCAATGGTTGATGATTTGTCTCAATGATTACTTTCCCCCCCTGAATAATGGGGAGAAAATGTTGCAATGCCCACACAGTGGTCAAAAGAGCCTTTTCACATTCACTGAATTTAATTACAACTTGAGAAAATTCCTTATTTGCATAAGCAATAGTTTTGTGGTTCAAATCATGTTTTTGAGATAACACTGCTGACATACAATGTTCAGTGAAACCTATTTCTATAAATACATCTGTTGTTTATGGGATACGCTAAGCATGGTGCCTTTATGAGATATTCCTTCAATTTAGCAACTGCCTCAGATTGCTCCTTTTTCCATTTCCAAGGCGTATTCAGCTTCAATAGTTTAGTCAATGGTTGAGTAATTTCATCATCATTTTCAATAAATTTCCTTTTATATCCCATCATTCCCAATAAACTTTTTAAACCTTTCACATTTCTAGGATCTTTCAATTTCTATATGGCCTCCACCTTTTTCTTTTGTGTATTTAACCCATGTTCAGTTACTTCATGGCCTAGGAAATTCACCTTTTTCTTGCACCATTGGGCTTTCTGTAAAGATGCTTTGGCACCCACCTTTTGCAATTGGTCAAGTACATGTCTAATTTCATTGAAATGACTTTTCAAGTTTTCATTTTTTATCAGGACATCATCTACATAAACTATAGTTCCTCTTTCCGCTGCATCTGGCATAGCCTTTCTCAAAAATATGCCAAATTTGCTCCCACTATTGACATACCCAAATGGTGTTCTAGCCCACGTGTATTGCGTTTTATCAAATGAAAATTAAAATAAATTCTGAATGTCCTCTGCCAGTGGCACACACCAATATCCAGATGTAACATTTAATGCGGTAAACACCTTTGACCCATGCACTTGAGCAAGGCCTTGATCAATGAATGGCAGCGGCCATTCATTGATCAAGGTGATAATAATCAATGAATCAAGGCCATTGATTCATTGATTATTATCACTGGCATTATTTTATTTAATTCCCTCAGGTCTGCACACAGATGTCATTGACCATTTGGCTTTAACACACCCAAAATAGGAGTGTTAGAGGTACTATGAATGGGTCTGATAATTCCCCTAGACTCCAAGTTCTTAATTATCTCTGCCAATGACTCTAAGCATGCCAGTGGCAATCGATATTGGTGCACAAATACTGGATTTCTACCACACCCCTCTGGTAATGTGACAACATGTAAATTAGTTAGGCCCGCAATCATATGCATCTTTGGCAAATACTTCTTTAAATTCCATAAATATTTTTCTCAACTCATTCTTATCCTCTTCGCTATCACATGCATCTGCTTACAGAATCTGCTCCTCTACCATTTTTGAAAATTCTGGGAACTCCTTCAGTGGAGGAACTTCTGTGCTCTCTTCTAACTGTGTGGCTGTAACTCTCTGCAAAGCTGCCACTTTTAAATACTTTGGCACACAAACCTCCATTTCAGTGTGCTGACCCTTTGTTTCATTTTCATTTAAGTCAAATACTATACAATTCTCCTGATGAAAGCACACTGTCTCATTGGAATCATAAGGGTATACAGATTGAATTTTGAAGATCCCTTTGGGCCAAGACTCCACATACTCTGGCAACACACCCTGCACATCTACATATCTCTCAGGGATATTTCCAATCACCATGTTATTGAAATCTGCTGTATAATGTGATTTTTGTATGGCCATTCCTAATAAGGAATTCTCTTCTAAATGAAATAGTGACATCCTTTATTATCCACCAGAATTTTGACGGACCCCTCCCCAACATCTACCAACAATCATAATCCAGGCCTTGTTGTTTCATGGATTCATTCTAGCACACAAATGCATGAAAATCTTTCATTTGCTGTCCATTCTTGCACTTTACTGTTATAGCAACCTGCTTGGTGAATGCAGGGATAGTAATATCCTTCTTCACCTGTAATTCAATCGCATATGGGACCAATTGTGCACATTGATAAGCCTTTCTTTTCTCTTCAAATTCGGGCGTAGGCCCGCCTACTCGGGATATATTTTGGTTAAGGAAATCCAACACCATGCACATTCTGTGCATGATATAATTGCCCATATAAAAATCATTTTGTGTTCCACTGACTATCCACACATTGTGGTAGATGGTTTTTTGTCCAATATTAATCTTTAGCATGCACCTTCCTGCAATTCGATTTTCAAAATCTGGATTGTCCAAACCAGAGACACAATGGTTTTTAATTCTAAATGTTGGGATCTCGTCCCTTTCTATTATTCTCGCAGTAGTTTCTCATTAATAAAACTCCTTTCCTGTTCAAGCGCCAAAGTGGCTTTTATCATTTTACAATGGCCATTTATACCAATGTGAATCCATGGCTGCTCATCTTCCATGTGTATTTCAGCAGGGGTGGTGATGTGCTTTTCTGTGTCTGCTTTAGGAATGGTGTCCTGTTTGCACTTCTCTTCTTTTAAATAAAAGTGCAATGTGTGTTCATCTATTTCAGTTTGACATTTCTTCCTAGGGTCCAAATAAATCTGCATAGCTTGTTTTTCTTTTTCACTTTGTATTTTGTCCTGACACATCAAAATGACAGTAACACTAGGTGCACAGCTATTCTGTAGGTACACCTCCACTGCATCATTTGATTTGGCAACAGTATGGCATTTATTTACACTGCTGTTTTGTGACTTTATTTTCTTAGGCCTTAATGTTTTTTTTGTTACAGACCACAGGACCCCATTTACCCCATCAATGAGAGGAGACAATCTTTTCAGGCAATCTGTTCCCATCAAGAATGGAATTTCACAAATAGATGAGATCAATACTTCCTGTTTCATTCTGTGTTTTCCTATCTTTATGTCAACCTCGGTGACACCCTCGATAGGCACCTCCCCACCATTAAAGTTATGTACTGGGCCTTCACTCTGCCTCACTTTGATCTGATTCTGTGGAGATCTCCCTTCATGGATACTTTTTACCAATTCTTTTGACATAATTGTGGCCTGGGCGCCTGTGTCAATCATGGCAAATGTATTGCACTTCTCATCCACGGTAATGGGAGCATAATATCTGTCTTCAACTTCTTCTAACACACATAAAAAGTATGAATTCGTACTGATTTCAGAATTCACCTTTCTCAGACCCTTCTCACTTTTGGCTAAGCACATCGGTAAATGAAATGACATTTTTCCCTCCTTTCTGTCCATTTCCATTTGAGAAACCTTACTTCTCTTCCCATATTCAGAGGTCCTTTGGAGTGTGGCCAGTGTTCGCCCTTTCATCCGGGATTCATCGGAGTTCACACTACAATTCTCCAACTGAATATATGTATAAACATCACATGATAAGCTGTCATTTTCTAATTTCGGACATTGGTGGGTATTTGGTGGGTATTTGGCATGGAATCAATCTTTTTAACTTCCTCAAAAATCTATGGTTCAAAGAACTCTTCAGGTGACTGATCGGTACCCTTCTTTTGAGTACTTATTCTTCCTGCCTGTATTTTATTAGCATCTTGATTGTTTAGGGAAGGCATTTTAACATCCACACTTACTACCTGATCAATTATTTTACCAATGTATGAGTTGTCTTTCTTAAATCTGTCTCTTTGTTCTTTTGGAATTTCATGTTTTACTTGTTTTCCTTTTTCATTTGTGTACATTTCCAACGTTTTATTTAACTCTAGGTTAAACCAAACCTCTTTTTTAGATGTATTTGGAATTCCATCCTCATGTTCATTTGCCGGTATTTTAATTTTTAAATCATTAGGCATCTCAGAGTCATTATACAAAACCAGATCATGGAAAGCTGTCTTTTTATCATTGCAGGTGTCATATATATTTAGTCACTTATTATCGGAAGCCACCCGCTCACTACTATGTCCTTCTGCCCCCTCCTTTGATGTTTTTGGACCATGCAGAGCTTTCCTATTCATTCAGCCAACCTTTTTACTTGGGCATCGAGACCCTGGAATCTTTCCATCTCTCTAGAATCTTCTCTCTGCGGCCTATGCCGATATTGGTTATTCTCCCCCTGGTTAAATCTATTCTGATATCTCTCAGGAGAGTGATTCCTATTGGAGTTGTTTCTGAACTCTTGATTCATGTGGGGGCGGGGAGCAGGGTGTACCTATCCTCTGGTTGTAATCCCCTGGTGGCGGTGATTGATTGTATTGACATGGGGCATAATTCATAGTCTGCCTCATGTCCTGTCTCTCATTTTGTGAGTATTGTCCCCTATGCTGATTCCCATTTTCAGTAAATCGATCCACATACCAGGGTCTATCCCGGTTGCCATATATCATGGTGTTGGGGTCAAATCTGCTCTGTGTCCCCAATGTCTGATAGAGACCATTACTTCTTTGATCCTGGCTTTGTCTCTGATTATTATTCATGCCAGACATATTAGGCCAATATCCAGCCCGGGGCCTGTCTCCTAAGTACCTAGGGCCAATGTAGCTCTCCTTATTACTAGGATCATGTGACTGAAACATCGGTGCAGAGGGCGGCAACCTCTGTTGATTACACCTCTGTTCGGGTGTCACATTATTTTTGCCTAGACTTTGAGCGGACTCAAGTGACATTTTAGCTGACCTGATCTCCATTACTGTTGCCGAGGATTCTTTAGATTTTGGTCTAGTATCTTTCATTTTAACACTCTCTCTACCCTGACAGTATAGCACTTCATATAGCTTTGTACTTTGGTGCACAATCCACTCAAGGGACTTGTCACGGTCAAATTTGCGGACTAACTGTGATGTAATGTCTTTCTGCAACCCATAGAAATAGGCAGTTTTAAACTCATTGGAATTGGGATCAAAAGATACATCAAAGCGAGAACAAGCTCTTTTTAAGTCTTGCAAACATTGGCGAGGGGACGTATTTGGCCAGCCATAATGGTGTATGCAACTTACTTTGCCTCCTGTAATGACTGGAATGGAGAAAAATGGCGTCTAATCTCTTTTTCAAACTCTGCCCATGTCATGTTTTGCTGTTCATTTAATCCTCTGATGATACTGGCTGTGGGAGCGTCCAGAGTTAAGTGAAAGTATTGTCTATATTGTTCCTTGGGTACATGAAGGGCTTTAAATATATCATGCACCACTTCTAAGTGGTCCTCTATACAGCACTCCCCTCTTTTTTTGAATGGTTTGATCAGAGCCTTGATTGATTTCTTTATCTTGATAAGACTACTTGGCGCTATGTTTGGGATTGCACTACTTTGTGATTCAACCCTTGTTTCAGGTGTGTGGGTTTGGTGTTGGACCCCAATGGGTGTGTCAAACCCCCCAAAGGCGCCACAACCAGGTTCAGAAACCGGCACAGCCACTGGGACACTATCTCTCTGTGTAGAAATAGAATTCACCTCAATTCTATTGAACGTGGTAGCATGTCATTTGTCCTGGGACCTGGAAGTGCATATTTGCTGTTCCAAATCCTTGCACTTTTTAAGGAGCCGATCTGCCTCCTTATGCAAGTAATTGTTTTCATCACCCATCTTATTAATCACATTTTGCATATCGCTCATTTGCATTTGGCATTCACTAAGCTCTTTATCTCTCTTGACTCTTTTTTGAAACATTTTAGCTATCTCTTGTTCAACATTCTGAAGCTCACCTTCTTTCTCGAAATATTCTTTTTGTAAAATTTGCGTTTCCAAAATAACCCTGTCTTTATCTTGTGTAATATGATCTACCAATCCTTTCAAGTGTTTTAATTCTTGCGCACTATCCTCAAACTGTTTCTTCCTTTGGGACAATTGAGTGTCGAGTTTTTTACACTTTGACTGCATGTCCTTTTTACATACCTCCAGTTCTACTCTTAACTTTTCCTCCTGTTCACTCGCTCCATCAAGTTCAACGTTTAATCTGCTAATCAGCGTGGCATCATTTTCTTGCATTTGCAGGGACCTATTTAAAATGAACCATGTTTTGGCACATAGCCGTATCAGACAATTTTTCTCTGCATGTTTATCAGCAGCATTTAACAATCTCAGAAGACAAACCTGAATTATGCTACCTTCTGCAAAAATGTTGTCCAATGGTTCTTTCGGCACTTCCCCATAGATATGGTCATGCCACTCTGTGGCGTTATTTTATGACCATGTCCCATGTGCATATCATTTTGCCTCCAGATATTGTACCAACTCTGGGAATGTGGCCTTCATTTGAGACATTCTGAGATTCACTTCCGTTGTCACACTGCTCTTATAAAATGAGTTCCCTTTAAGGCACGTACGGTAGTGTGGAATACACTTGCCATGTCCAGTAGATGCTCTACAGTCACTTTCCCGGCCAACACACCATTATTTGTAGGAGATTTTGTCTTATTGGGGTAAATTTGGGATTTGGCGGTATTTTCTTACTGTAAAAATATCTGTGGTAATTTGGCGGTAAACTAGTCTTACATTTAGAGTGGGTCTGGTATCACACTATTTTAGTGACCATACCTTGTTAGCTTGTATTGGTGGTAATTTTAATGGTATCTTGCTTTGCGGTATTTTCAAAATGATCTTATTCCTGTGATATAGTGGTGAGCATGTTTTTTTTTTGTTATACTATAACTCCATTATACAACAAACCTCTCCTTTCTATTGGAATACCTTCTAGTTGTCTGTAGAAAGCCCCAGACTTAGACATTTCAGAGAACACAAAGGCCTCATTACGAGTTTGGAGGCAGCCATGAAGCTATTAGCTCCATGGCTGCCTCCAAACTGGGCTCCATTACCGGGTTCCTGCAATGAGGAATAACCAGGTCTTTCTGACATAGGAGGACCCAGTAATTCCTCCTTGCAGGAACCATTCCCCATTCCCATTTGAGCCCTAATAGGGCTCAATGGGAATGGGGAGGGAGGTAATAACGGGGCAGATTTCAACTGGCCCGTTATTACCTCCCTCTTCCCCTTGCGGGACCCGGAAAGGACGCCTGGTTTTACCAGTCGTCTGATCCGGGTCCTGCAAAGGGAAGCTTGTAATCAGCGCTCCCGTAATGAAGGCGGCCGGTCCCGTACCAGCCCCTTTCATTACGGGAGCGCCAGAGTCGTAATGAGGCCCAATGAGTTTATTCAATGCGCCACCTATTGTTTGTGGCTGGTATTACTGGTTTATGTACATCCAGTAATCTGTGTGCCAGATTAGGCTCTTCTTCCCATCAGCATGCAAGGAAGAAAACACTCATCACACCGCACACAACTTTCTACTTTGTATTTGTCTATTACTGATTTTCTCTTGTTTGTTATTTTAGGTACAGTGATAAATTGGTAAATACACTGCTGCACTGGTATAATCCTCCCCTCTGTACTTCACTCATTTAAATGATTCACAGATGCATGAATGACACAAAAGTCTCAATTGTTTTTATATACATTTTAATTGCATGCCCTTTACAAGTCACCAAATTTTACCATGTTATTTACAGCATCTGTATAAAGTGACATGCAAGACCGCGCTCTTCCCAAATTTCAGTCAAATATACTAGTATTTGAAGTTCAGAATTTGAAGCAGCAGTCAAGATTTATTGATAATATCCATGGAAAGTCAGCTGACATGTGTTTCGACTACAAGTCGTTCTCAAGGCTGTCATGATGGTTACAAAAAAAAACATTGTATTGCAGAAAAAATAAATGAAAGAAAGGGTAACGTTTAAGTATTTTGAGAAATGCATACATCAGATTGTAAATATGTTATAAGTCACATAACCAAGTATTGGTGAAGTTGATTGTAGACATATGGGCAGTTCAGAGGCAAATAGAAGAATGAAAACTTAATGAACGATATCTTAACTATAATGTATGTCATTGTTAATAAAATAGTAAGTTAACATATTGCTATAAGGGATTAGTATCTCACCTATTTGTTTGATATCATTTCTACTATTGGCAGACATCATCAATAAGGATTCATGTTTGCCAGACTGAACAATTATATAATACAGCTCCTTATCACTTTAGCATCAAATAAATAGGTGAGATACCAATCCCTTATAGCATGCACTTGCCTAATTTTACAACCAATTTGTGGATTAGGGTTTCCGACTTCATCAATCACATAACACACCCGGTCAACTTTTAGGTCCTCTCTCCTTGTTACGGCTTTGCATGTCTCATTCTGAAACAACACAGTTTGGGTGCTCATTCTATATTTTTCCTTTACACTTTTTCTTCTATATTAAACAGTGAGTGCATATTGGTTATGTGATGTGCCACGCTGTATTTCTGCACCAGCACACCCAATGCCTGAATATGTTAACTTACTATTTTATTAAAAATGACATACATTACATTTAAGATATCGTTTATTAAGTTTTCATTCTTCTGTTTGCCTCTGACCTGCCCCTATGTCTACAATCAACTTCACCAATACTTAGGTATGTGACTGATAACATATTTACAATCAGATGTAGGCATTTCTCAAAATACTTTAACGTTACCTTTGCTTTCATTTATTTTTTCTGCAATACAATGTTTTTTTTTGTAACCATCATGACAGCCTTGAGAACGACTTGTAGTCGAAACACATGTCAGCTGACTTTCCATGGATATTATCAATAAATCTTGACTGCTGCTTCAAATTTTGAACTTCACATACTAGTATATTTGACTGAAATTTGGGAAGAGCGCGGTCTTGCATGTCACTTTATACAGATTGTCAACCTTTCCAGGCAATTAGTGGGTACCTGGACCTGACACTTGCAACTCAGCTCAATCCTGCCACTAAAGTTGGGTGTGCAAGCGCATGAACAAGCCTTTACCAACTAATAATACTATATTAATTTACAGCATCATCTGCAAAATAAAAAAACAAAACAGAAAAAGCAGGTATTTTGCAAACATGAATTCATGTTCCCACACTTTGAAAATAGAGAGAAACAAACATGCAATGATTTCTGACTTCTCTGCACTGCAAACATCCTAGCCACAAACGCCCGGCATACAAATTATTCCTCACTTGGCACAAATCTCTTACCAAGGCCAGTAATCTGATTTCCGCATGACCTTGTTGTCTTTTTCAGTCCCAATGTCAGCACAAAACTCCTCTGTAAACTTGTGTGGGGGAGCACCAACTGATTAGATTCAGTCAGTGCTCGACCCCCTTTAGACAGCCCCGTTCGTCTACTTCCTGAACCTAGCATGAACTGCCAACCCTCCTCCTTTCTCTTTCTCAGGAAAACTTTTTACTCAGCCCTTTATTGACATGGCTTGTCTGCCTACAATTCCTACCAACCATAATAAAAAGAATGTGCTCTGTGCCAGCCTTCGTTTTCAGAACAATTAAATCTTCATATCCAAAGTAACTGTTTTGTTTTTGCTTCCTGCATCTTGCATATTTTCTGTTCTCCACGAGCTGAAGAAAACACGAATGCTCATTTTTTCATGTAAAAATGAATTTTAAACATTGCACCCAACACATGTACTGTACCTCATTTTGCAGAGAAGACTACATTCTCATGTTAAAAGTTAGCACTTAGTACTTGAGTTAGGTTAGTAATGTTAGTCGGTTATGTATTCTAATGTAGTCTTCATACATGAAGCATCCAAAATACATGGTGCACCTCATTAGTTTCACCTGGCTGCACACTAAGTTTTTCTATGTGTGCTCTGAATAGCTGCAGTTTCAAACCGGGACTGAGTGTGTACTTTATATGCTAGCAATAACGCTGTATATTATATACTGGAAAAAAAATGCTTTATTATATCCTGACAAAATGCTATTATATGCTGGAAAAAATGCTATACATGTCCTTACATAAATAAATATACAAATACATTTCAAGCTAGCCATGAATCCTCACAGCCTCAAATCGCAGACAAAGTTCCTTCCATACCCATACCCGCAGCAGGTAGCCCCATCCTGAGCACACAGTCACTGACGGACAGACGTCCGTGCAAAGACACTATGTGAAATGTATGTGGCTACTGTTGCAAGCATTAGCTCAATAAACCAGCCTAGCAAAATTTTTCCTCCAAGGCTGCAAGATAATCAGCTTCAATGTCTAACCACCACCTGATGTCAGTATTCTGGATTTGCTTCATACACTACTAGAACACTGCCACTGCGGTCTATACTTGCCATGCATCATCCATCATTGATCACCATCCTCTGGGTGTCACTGTTTTGACTGCTGCAGAAAACACTCTCTGGTTCTATTCTTTCTTCTATAATACATGTTTTTACACAATTTACTGGTTGTGGAAAGTGAGAAACATGAGAGGGGATGGGAAAGGATGGAAGCATATGACACGTTTTACCAGATGGTTATTTTTATGACTAATGTTTTAATGTTATCCATAAAACAGCATACCTTTAATACAAATTGTCAAGTGTTTAATCAAGGGAATGCACATATGCACCTTGCAACCACACAAATGAATCAATAAACTTGGAATTCAGATGGTAAATCAATTGCAGAGACATATTTCTGTTCATGAATATGGCTTGTATTCTGAAAGAATTTTTCACAAACCCATCGTGAAATAAATGCAAAGTCATGACAACATCAACCATAATGAGAGCCGACATGTACTTCATGCATTACACATGAAGCCAGGGGACGGTATTGCACAATGAGCTACAGCAGTGGTTTTCAAACTGGAGGGCTGGCCCATCTGCGGGGGCCCGAAGGATGGCATGGGGTGGGCACACTCTTTAAACACGGATTAAAATGACTGTTTTTAATACATAAAAGGATTTGGGTGATCATCTTTAATAGAACATATAAGCAGTTAAGAATCTGCGTATATTTTAAAGAGATAGACCCCCCTGGCCCCCTTGGCCATTGTAGTGGCCAGTTAATGAGCAGTGATGCAATTCAAGTGAGGATTCTGCAGTGACAGTTTACTGGAAGAAAGTGAGCTGAGAGCAGCCTGGGTGGTGGTCACCAGTAATTTTCTGACATGTCCTACTCTGCACATGAGGAGAATAAAGAACCACAACCTACACCAGAAAAGAGCGGCCTCCTTGCATGACTCCTGCCTGCATTCCATGAGTGGCACACCAAGGTGCAGCCCAGGGACCAGACATAACAGACATCCATTGAGGCCCATAGGAGGACTAACCTCTAAGTGGTGGGCAGAGGAGCAGAAACAATATATGAAAATGTTTGAATACCTCTGAGCTAGAGGCAGGTGTAGGTGGGCAAGACAACAATAGACAAATATTTCCCAGTTGCTCTTACCATCCTTGCCCAACCTCTAACTTGTCACTCTTGACCCTACAAGTCCTTATGCCCAAGGAGTGTCCAGGCATCATGTCTTAGACTATATAGCGTCAGCTGCAGGAAATTGGGCAAACAGAATGATCAGTTAAGGCATAGCAACGTACTCTCAAATCTCTTAAATTCAAAGACATACAATATGAGAACACAATTTCTACCCGGGGTAACAGCACAATAAATACACACAATTCTTAGCGTACGGGTTTTTAGTGATCGATCATAGTAACTAGTCTCCAGATTTGACCAAGTTGGAGTTTGGAAAAGCATCTCCTCAGTACAATGGTTGTTTTTGTTAAAAGGGTTATAACAACAATTTTTTCCAGTAGTCCTTAAACAAGCATAAACATCCTTATGAAAACACACACACATAAACCCTATCTAAGCTGCTACAAAAGTCTATACAAATAAATAAAAAAATATAAAGAGTGCATTTTAATTAGAAAGTGAGATCTTAAGCTATTCCATTACATTCATTAGTTGGCAGTCCTTCCAGGGCCACTTGCTGTCCCAGCTGTGCTTTGAAAGCATAACACCTTGTTGTGGTTGGGATCCTCAGGAAAGTGACTCAACACAGCCCACCCACAGAGTCTTAGGTATTCCAGGGAAAGCTTTATTGTACACTGTTTCCAGTAGATTACAGTTACTCCAGTTACTCTAATTATAGCCGGTCAAGTGGCACAGTGAGTAGAGCGCTCACTTTGACATTCGTGCAGAGCCTGCTAACGCAGGTTCGAATCCCGGCGGGGCCAAAATCAGCCTTTCATCCTTCCGAGGTCGATAAATGAGCACCACACACCGTGGGTAATAATAAGCAGCCCTCAGATACCTGAGGGTTCGTAGCGCTATATAAATGCCAAATTATTATTATTATAAGTTATAGGAGACAAGGCTGGGGCGGAGGAGGGGACACAGCTAGAGCCCCCACAGGCCAACCTCACACCTCCGTCTCCTCAAAACTGACATCATGGAACGTTCACACGCTAAAAGGCATTCTGGTATTCCATCAGGGATGACATCACAAACAGATGTAGGACACATACGCCATAACACAAGTTGTTGGAAGCCCTACCTTGCCTCTGTTGGTGGGTTTCCAATGCAGGAAGTGCCAAAGAGTAGGCAGTGGACGTGCCATACCCTGATTGGCACTATTGACCAGCAGTAAGCCTTTGTACCAAGTGCCTAGCTCACAGAGTCTTTGGTTCATATCTTGGGGGCCGCCTGGGCAGTGAGGTAAAGGGAGGATGAGATGTCCTTGAAAGCCCCATGCCGCATATGTGAACAGCAGTCTGGGTAAAAACTGGCAGGCAGCAGGGGCCAGCGTGAGGAAAGATTCTTGGGGCATGTGGGTGGAGTGGCCTGAGTGAAGTGTTAATCTCGGGCTGTGTGTGCGGGGCAGTGAGGATGAAGCAGGAGCGGGCCTGCAGACCTGCCCATTGCTCCCATGGGCTCAGTGAGCATTGCACTGAGGACAGGAACCGAGCAGGGTGAACCAAGTACCTTGTGCTGCACCAAACAGGCCTGCTGTGGGGGGCCTCTTCGGTGCTTAAGTGAGTTGCAGTTATCATAGAACCAGTCTTTTATTTCTAAGTGCCACGAGTGGCCTACTTGCTGCAGGGGGCTGATCGATTAGGTACAGTGAAAGGAGACCTGTCTGTAGCTTTTTCAAAATATATATCATCTACATGCTTAATAATTGTTATGAACACATATACACATGTGCTCCTTGCGTACTCCCGTTTATGCGGCTAGGGCTGCACGAGGATTAGGATCTATCTGCAGCCTTTGCCTTGGAAATATAACCATGGTCTGGATCTTGTTGGTACCAGTTCTCACCCACTAACCTAGATCGCGGGAGCCTCCCACATTACCCCTGAACCTGCTCTAATAATGGAATAATGGAGTACTGGGAGGAATGGGCAATGGGGACCTCACATTGTAACCCCTGGAAGATTGTGTGTGACCTTCATGATGGGCCTGCTCTCCCTGGTGGAATGACAGAAAGCTGCATGGGCTTCCTCAAGGGTCTAGTGGCTGCCCGGTGGATCAGGGAGCCTTTCTTGCAGTGTAGGCATGGGTAAGGACTCCCTATTGTATATGGTGCAGCGGGGACTATGGTATCAGGTGCAGGACAGGTCTCATGGGAAGATGTGCATGGTCAGGTCTCCCAGGAGCAGGGTGATTACCACACGTGTGAGTTAATCCACAGTTGCGAATGGTCAAGGTAGTGTGTCAGTGCCAACACCAAACTGCTATCTTTCTCACCGCGTCTGGGTCAGCATGTTCTGTTATCGGACAGCCACCTGCTTGGCTCAGTCGCTAGGGAGCTCAGAAAGCTTCTGGTGCTTGATCCACTGCAGTTTCTTGGTGGCCTTTGGGTGCAGCTGCTGCTGTTCTATCACAAGCCTTATGGGTAGCGGCTCCTCAGTCTCTGCTCGAAGTAGCACCACTTTGGCCTTGTAGCCTTGGCTGGGAGTCGAAGTAGGAGTAGATGATTGATGTGTTTTTTTTTTTTTTTAGCTGTGCAGGAATTCGTGTTTTCAAAGATTATATTTCAAATGATAAATTTGCAGCCCCACGGGTGGTTTTATGATGGGGGCAATGCTCAGAGCCTGTTGCTTTTAGTCCTTTCTTTTGGGGCTTTTTGTCAGGTTTCTGCTTTATTTGTGACCTCTGTTCACCACAGGGGGTACTAAAAAAAGTGTGTTCTTCAAGAGGCGGTTGTAGGTTCTGTAGTTTCAATAACGAATTCAGGTTTACGGATGTATGTGTGAACGTCAGTAATTTCAGGCTGTTCTGTGCATCTCAGAGAGGAACTTGATGTTGTTTTCATTAGATGTGCAAAAAGTTGTCTGCTTTGTATATTTGACAGCTTTGCACATATGACGCTCGGTGTTCCTGCAGAGGGAGGAGGACAGCTTTTTAGTGGGTGCTGTTCTTCTTTGGGTTGTTCTCTGCAGTGGCTTTCTCCACATCCAGGTATTCCTTTCTGGCATTTTCATCTAGCAAGAGGGGGCGCAGCTCCCTGGCAGTCTGCTGTGCTGCCTGGCCTCTTTAGATAGCATGGCTGGGGAACCAATTCGATAGGCTAAATGGTATTACTATTGTTAGGCTTTCCTGAAGACTGAAGCCTGGACTCCTCTCTGCAGACTCAGGGCCGCACTAGCTCCAGTTGACCCCGGAGAAGAAGGGTAGCCAAGTGGCCTGAGTTAGCAGCACCTGCTTCTGGATCTTGGACTTTTCTGTTGTGCTCGGGGCATCCAGGCGTGTTTTGCAGAACATGTATTCCTTACGAATGTGTAGGGCAAAATTGTCTTGCATGCCTGGAGCTTTGAAAGGCACGCCTGAACCACAAACGGTGAGCACATTTTTTTTTGCTTTTTCCATCCCAGTCAGAAATGAGCTAAAACTTTCCCCAGCTCTGCCTTCATTTTCGCCGGATGGAACCAACTAACACATTGGAGGCACCAAGCAACAGCACCATGAGTATTGAATTGATTTCCAAAAAGCCTCATGATGCTTCTCAGTGTTAAATTCGAAACCACCAAGCAAGCTCTCTCGTCACTTGTCAGCCAGTGGTCTCAAGGTACTGCTTACTGAAGGAACATCTGTATGGTTAAGGAGGTGTAGAAGGGATTCCAGATCTCTATTTGGGAACTCTGGAGGGTGGTGAGAAGGGTTTCTGTTATGAAGACCAAGAGGGAAGAATCTAGGCAACCCATTGCCACGGGCAGGTTACTACAGTTTCCTTCACATCCATATTCTTTTGTGAATCTTTCAAACCATTACAACAGCTTTGGTTGGGTAGCAGGTGGCAATCAAGCCCAGAATTCCCAGGATGGTGGGTCTGTCAGATTCCCGACAGGGCTTGATGGTTGGAATTGCATTCCAGACCTCGTACGATCCATTCTAGCACGTTTCACGAGAACAAGATAATACAACAGGCATCTTGAAGTAAACCTAAAAGGATAACTCCTGAAGAATGCTTTTATTGCCAGAGGACCTGCCCTAGGAGAGGTCAGTGGGATCTGAATATGAGGTCACTTGGACGGTCTCCTCCACCTCTACTGTGAGTGCAGAGTGCTTATAAAGAACTAGAGGGCCAACAATCCAGCGCAGACCATGCCAGTGCTGGATACCATGTTGATGGAAAAAACATTCAGGAAATCCATCACTTTCCAATGCAGTCAAAACAGTCCTCTTCCATTCAACTATGAATTCTAGCAGGGGTTCTAACACAAATTACATTGAGCTTCAAAAGACAGTTGTGTAAATTAGTAGTGTTTTCTTCATGTCTTTTTTATGGTAGAAAATTGTTAAGAATGTTACGGTGTGTGTGAGGAATTCGACCATCCACCTGATGGGCGTGCGCTCGCCTGAGTTTTTTTGAAATTTTGAATTGAGGTAAAGATGTTAGACTGACCTTAAGAAAATATGTGGGGCTAATCCACACACATTTCCCTATGCTCACCCCACAACAAAAGCATAGACTTGTGTACTCTGGGCTGGACACCGCCTTCAGGCACAGTCTGCCCCTGTCATATTCAGTTGGAATGTGACAGCCAAGGAGGGCATGATGTCATCGAGGAAGAGGGAGGATCAACCTTCCCCCTGCCATGGTCAACATGATTAACTGACAAGATTGCATGGAAACACCCTGCTCTTTTGTTAGGCCCTGTAGCTTGTGGCAGCGATTATTATACCAACAGGGGGTATTTCAAACAGGCCTGACTGCAAAGGAGACAGGAAACCCAACAACCTTTCATATGTAACTGTGCCAACCTGAAGCGAGCTCTGGCCTCTCAGTATCGATAGAAGTGAACTGTCGTGTCTGGGTCTGTCTTTACAGGGGGCCACCTAGCTTGGGGGACCCCAATAATAAGGTACAAGGATGTGGTTTGCAAGAGCCAGAGAGTCTGGTCTCTCATCAGCATCAAGGGAGACCTGCTGCTTTAGCAGGAACCACAGAGGGAGGACAATTAGCACAAGGGAGTGAGCCCAAAGCTCTTTCTGTTATGATATGATAATGTTGAGAGAAGGGTTCCACCATTTTATTTCTGGGGCACACCTTAATCATGTTTTCACCCCTTTACCTTTCCTGTTGTTATGACCTCACACATATAGAAGTGGGAGGGACCGCAGGATTCGTTCACTAAGTTGGGCTTAGCCTACTCCAATCAATGTGCCCTACTTGCCTTTAAAAGATGGCTGGAGCCCCTCTTTAAACAGATCATCTGAAGACTTCACCAGAAGTAAGAAAGAAGAGCTCAACTTTGGGCCGTGGCTGAAGGTACAGTCTGCGGAGATCTTCTGCCAGTGAAGAAAGGCCAGAATACTCAAAGAGGGAAGCAAGATCCCTCCCCTAACAGTCTCCCAGGAAATAGAGAAAGACAGAGATCTCAGAGGACCCTACAGCCACTCCAGAATTGGAACCCAGCTAGCACACAGCGTGCCCTGCTAGGGTCTGCAGCAAGCTTCCTAGATCAGAAGTACCGGAAGGTCTCTGAACCTACAACCCAGGACAAGGCAGCAGCCTGAAACATACTCCACAGCTGTGGGATGTCCACTTCAAAGGACGACACAAGCCTACGGAAGAAGCTGGGAGAAATGCCTCAACGAGCATCTACCATCGTCTGTAACCAACTGTAATTTTGACTGTTGTCAAGCTTCAGTGGCTTAAAAAAATCAAAGCTATCTCGACCAGTGCTTCAGAACTGCTGATCAGCACTGAGACAATGATTTCTGACCTCCAGCCGGCATGTAGGCAGCCAGCAGCTGTTCGTCTAGCTTCGTTCATCGTACTGTCTTGCTGCCTGATACCCGTAGCTGACTCCCGCCTCGAACTAAGTTGCAGATGCCTGCAAGGCACTCAGAAGCCGACTCAACCCTGTGAAGCACCAAGAACACCAACAGCAAAAGGTATATTGTGGTTATGTTCCCCTGTTCCTTCCCAGAAGGCCTCTGGAGACATGTTAAGACCCCTTTCCCCTTTTGCTAAAGCCAAGATAACCTTACCAACAAGTGTGGTTATTAACCATACCAACCACCCTCCTGTCAGAATCCCTAGTGCATTCCATTCCTTTTTCTTCTTGGAACACTCTGTCCCGTGCATTCCTATACAGGGTGGGTTGAATTGCATTTCATCGTGTTGTTAGATTGTCTGTTGCATAATTATAAAGTATATATTTCATGCAATCTTGACTGGACACTCCATTTATCATTGGGTAATATTTGTTTTCTCGCTGTGCTGCATCCACAACCTTTAGAGGATATAAGCCTGCCGTACCGTCTACGTTAACAAAATTGGATAAGGAGGTTTATAATTTTAATTGTATGCTTGTTTAATCAAATCTATTCTGGTGTATTAGAGGTGTGGGGCTGATTGATGGTTTTGAAACCTATATTTACTCCTGGACCACAGGTAACCCCGAATTTGATTTGTCACATTGGTGGAAGACGGTTGGATCTAGTTGGAACCTTGTGCACAACGTAGCCACCCAATGATAGAGGTACGGTCACAATTAATGTTTAGAACACTGCTAGGTATTTGTAATAATCATGGAACTTGGCATAGAAACTGAGAAAGGCATGAGCAAGGATGTCCTGCGCGTCCCATTTCAAGAGACGGGACTTCCCCACAGCACTAGGATTAATAAACCTGAGTTGCTGACCGGCCTCCAAGCTTGGATTTTAGAAGAAAATGTGGGGGCTAATCTGCACACATTTTCCTATGCTCAGCGCACAACATAGACCTGTGTACTCGGGTGGACACAGCCTACAGGCGCCGTCTCCCCTGTCTTATTTAGTTGTGATATGATAGGAGGAGTACACAATGCACCTCCAGAAGGGGGAGAACAAAACCTCCCCCCTGTTATGGCCAGCCTGATTAACTAAGGCTCCATGGATCCGCCCTGTCATTTTGTTGGGCCCTGCTGCTGGTGGCAGCGATTAACATACAAATAAAATGTACTTCAAACAGGCTCACTTGGGGCCTGGCTGCAGAAGTTAACAAAGGGTACAGGAAATGCCAACAACCTTTCATATGCAACTGTGTCAACCTGAAGCCAGCTCCCGCCCTCAGTATCAATTGACATTGAGGTGTGATGTCTGGGACTGTATGTTTACAGTAGTTCACCCTGCATGGGGACCCAATTCATAAGGTATGAGGATGTGGTTTGCAGGAGCCAGAGAGTCTGTACTTGCCACAATTTCAAGGGAGACTTGCCGCTTTAATCAGGAACCATATAGAGATCCATTAACCAGAGAGACTCTTTGATCCACAACAGACAGGAAGATGGGTGGGAATTAGTATCACATATTTTCACCCCTTTACCTTTCCTGTTGCAATGCACTCTGGTTATGACCTCATGCATGCAGGTGATTGCTGGTAGGGACCCCACGATTGGTTTATTAAGGTAGGCTTATCCAACTCCAATCACTGTGGTCCATTTGGATTTAACATACAGTCGATAGCCCCTAAAAGGGTCAACAATCTCCTATTTGACTTTGACTAGTTGAATACAGTTGACTCTTTCCATGCTTATCCTCTCTGTACCATCTATCTCATGAACACAAAAGAAGAGGGAATATTGCTGTGTACTTGAATTTGTATCCTAATCTTTTTTTTAGGTCACTCAGGATAAAGTGGAGATGGAATTTACTGCCGACAAGAGAGAGTTTGTGTAGGAGAGGGTTGATCCATGAATCTACATTAACCTGCAGATTTTGTAAGGCTAATGATCTGGTCGAAACTCAGAGACATCTAATTATTGAGTGCATTGCGCTAAATGTACTGAGAGTTGTCTACCTACATAAACTGTTTGTGGGAATTTATTGGCAAAATAAGGAAAGTGTATGGAAAAGATGTTTGAACTGTGAGAATAGATCCGGACAGGTGTTTGTAGTGGCATTTTTAAAGTCCATGTGTATTTGCTCTATGTGATTTCGAAGGTCAACGATTACTGCTTATGCAAGATGAATTTTACTGTGTGATGAAATTGTGTTTTTTGCTATTATCAATTCAGTTTTACATTGTATTTTGTATTGCATTTTTTTTGCTTGACTCCTGACACTCTCCTGTCTGCTTCTGCTTTCCTGACTGCTCCTGTGACTCCTCCTCATGCTGCCAGCTCACTCCCAACACCTTGTGACTTCCGTGAAGCGGCCGCAAAGTGACCGGCAAGTGAAAGCAGTCTGCGGTCAGCAGGGGGTGGACTGAGGGCTGAAAGGTCTTAGAGTCGTCTCTACCGACTCCAGGTAAGGCTCTTCAATTTTTTCTGTGTTCTGCAGCAACAATGGGGCGGACCGGATTAAGAAGCCAGAGTGCTTCCAAGCTGCATATGAGAAACTTAAAATCCATATCAGCCAACAAAGCAAACAGGAATGCCAATATACAAAAAAAGCCCCCCATATTTTTAGAGTTTTCTAAGGCAAAAAATCGAATTGTGTATCTTTCCAGGAAGATGTAATTGTCGCTGAACACCTAACCAACTTAGGGCATTAGACAACCGTTGAGCCACTTCTGAGAAAACCAATGAACCCATTGACTCCCTTACTCCACTCCATTGACCACATCAAAAAATCTCCTCCCGGTCAGAACTTAATCACTAATCTTTTCAAAAAATAGGTTCCTAGCACGAAAATTTACAGGCCGATTCATGGAATAATTAGCGCGGCGCAAGTGGCCAAAAACGTGCGATTCGCAGTGGAATAGCGAAAATCGCAGTGCAAGTGCGAAAATCGCACAAAAAGCAGCGCACATCGATTCATGGAAGGCCGTGCGCAAGAAAACCATCGGATGTGCGCTAAAAAAGTGCGCGGCGCACGTTGGCGCACAGGCCATCTAACGGCGTGCGCCAGGTCACAGCGAAAATCGCACAGGCCACAGCGAAAATCGCACATAGCGCGGCGCACACAACAAAAGTAGGCGGAACATGGGGCGTAACACTCGGAATGGGGAACAACTTGCCAAAATGTGGGTGTCACGGGGGAAGTACAGGGTGCAAGTGCGCGGAACGACCACACGCTCGACTACAACACGTATTCATGGAATCGAATAAGGCAAAAAAGCGCACGGTCAAACCAGCGCACAGGCACAAACACGACCGCCACAAGAAAGCAGGCGGTAGCGTCTCTGCGCCTGTAATAAATGTGCGCCAAAAGGTGCGCCAACAAATAGCACCTATATACAGCTATGATGAATGTCCTATACTGTGGCCCTCCAGGACAAATGACGTGCAAAGGGGTACTCACAAACACGGACACTCGCTGACTGAAAAATAACGTGTGCGTGTATTTCGGGGTGCGCGGGAAGTTTCACACGCGATTTGGCAGGGTACATGGATTTCAGGGGTGCGCGGGAAGTTCCACACGCGATCTGGCCAGGTACGTGCACGGGAATTTCCACATGCGATTTGGCTGGGTACGTGGATCTCAGGGGTGCGTGGGAAGTTTCACACGTGATTTGGCAGGGTACGTGGATTTCAGGGGTGCGTGGGAAGTTCCACACGCGATTTGGCCGGGTACGTGCGCGGGAATTTCCACACGCGATTTGGGTGGGTACGTGTATTTCAGGGGTACGCGGGAAATTCTACACGCGATTTGGCTGGGTGCTCCCAGGTATTCCCTGTACACCCTTCACGGCCCCTGCAGGCAGCCGACACCACAGGGGACTACCCTGCACACCTGCTCATGTCGCCCAGCACCCCCACCCCCCAGCACTGTGGGGCACCCTCCACCAGGCCCCCACTCATGTCTCCCTGCACCCCCACCCCCCAGCAGTGCAGGGGCAGCCTCCACCAGGCCCCCACTCATGTCCCCTATCACCCCCACCCCCCAGCAGTGCAGGGGCAGCCTCCACCAGGCCCCCACTCATGTCTCCCACCACCCCCACCCCCTAGCAGTGCAGGGGCAGCACCACCAGGCCCCCACTCATGTCCCCTATCACCCCCACCCCCCAGCAGTGCAGGGGCAG
This sequence comes from Ambystoma mexicanum, assembly GCF_040938575.1. Taxonomy (NCBI): domain Eukaryota; kingdom Metazoa; phylum Chordata; class Amphibia; order Caudata; family Ambystomatidae; genus Ambystoma; species Ambystoma mexicanum. The sequence goes on from NC_090925.1 coordinate 601,645,447, forward strand.
CCTCCACCAGGCCCCCACTCATGTCTCCCACCACCCCCACCCCCCAGCCACCAGGGGCAGCCTCCACCAGGCCCCCACTCATGTCTCCCACCACCCCCATCCCACAGCAGTGCAGGGGCAGCCTCCACCAGGTCCCCACTCATATCTCCCACCAGCCCCACCCCCCAGACACCAGGGGCAGCCTCCACCAGGCCCCCACTCATGTCTCCCACCACCCCCACCCACCAGCCACCAGGGGCAGCCTCCACCAGGCCCCCACTCATGTCTCCCACCACCCCCACCCCCCAGCAGTGCAGGGGCAGCCTCCACCAGGCCCCCACTCATGTCTCCCACCACCCCCACCCCCCAGCCACCGGGGGCAGCCTCCACCAGGCCCCCACTCATGTCCCCTATCACCCCCACCCCCTATCAGTGCAGGGGCAGCCTCCACCAGGCCCCCACTCATGTCTCCCACCACCCCCACGCCCCAGCAGTGCAGGGGCAGCCTCCACCAGGCCCCCACTCATGTCTCCCACCACCCCCACCCCCTAGCAGTGTAGGGGCAGCACCACCAGGCCCCCACTCATGTCCCCTATCACCCCACCCCCCAGCAGTGCAGGGGCAGCCTCCACCAGGCCCCCACTCATGTCTCCCACCACCCCCACCCCCCAACCACCATGGGCAGCCTCCACCAGGCCCCCACTCATGTCTCCCACCACCCCCACCCCCCAGCCACCAGGGCAGCCTCCACCAGACCCCCACTCATGTCCCCTATCACTCCCACCGCCCAGCAGTGCAGGGGCAGCCTCCACCAGGCCCCCACTCATGTCTCCCACCACCCCCACCCCCTAGCAGTGCAGGGGCAGCACCACCAGGCCCCCACTCATGTCCCCTATCACCCCCACCCCCCAGCAGTGCAGGGGCAGCCTCCACCAGGCCCCCACTCATGTCTCCCATCACCCCACCCCCTAGCAGTGCAGGGGCAGCACCACCAAGCCCCCACTCATGTCTCCCACCACCCCCACCCCCTAGCAGTGCAGGGGCAGCACCACCAGGCCCCCACTCATGTCCCCTATCGCCCCCACCCCCCAGCCACCAGGGGCAGCCTCCACCAGGCCCCCACTTATGTCTACCACCACCCCCAGCCCCCAGCCACCATGGGCAGCCCCCACCAGGCTCCCACCCATGTCTACCACCACCCCACCCCCCAGCAGTGCAGGGGCAGCCTCCACCAGGCCCCCACTCAGGTCTTCCACCCCCCAGCAGTGTGCGGCACCCTCCACCAGGCCCCCACTCATGTCCCCTATCACCCCCACCCCCAGCAGTGCAGGGGCAGCCTCCACCAGGCCCCCACTCATGTCTCCCACCACCCCCACCCCCCAGCCACCGGGGTCAGCCTCCACCAGGCCCCCACTCATGTCCCCTATCACCCCCACCCCCCAGCAGTGCAGGGGCAGCCTCCACCAGGCCCCCACTCATGTCTCCCACCACCCCCACCCCCTAGCAGTGCAGGGGCAGCACCACCAGGCCCCCACTCATGTCCCCTATCACCCCCACCCCCCAGCCACCAGGGGCAGCCTCCACCAGGCCCCCACTCATGTCTCCCACCACCCCCCCCCCAGCAGTGCAGGGGCAGCCTCCACCAGGCCCCCACTCATGTCTCCCTGCACCCCCACCCCCCAGCACTGTGGGGCACCTGCCAGCAGGCCCCCACTCATGACCCCCTGCACCCAGGTCCTCACAATCCCCAATCATGTGCGTTATGGTCAGCCTCCACAGCCAAAAGGCCCTACCAAGTAACCCATTCACCCACATGGAAATGGAAATTACATGTTACACCCCCAATGTTCATAAAGCAAAGGAACCCATGTCCGTCACACACAATGGTTGCAATTGAATGGGAAAACACCCAACATGACATGCATGAAACCAATGAGATGATACCACACAGTGAAGTATGAAAACAAAATTGTATTAAAAAAAATTGAATGCAAATGAAATGAAACAAACTAAAATGGCAATAAAAAAAAAGATAAGCTGCATTTCCGTCAAAAAAGATTAAAACTACAAATCCAAATTCAAAAAAATGTTGTCCAAAGTCACATTAAAAATAAAATCAATCCGAGAGAGAAAAATAAATGCAAAGAACATTGTTCCATGGTGAATAAATAAAAACAAAAAAAATAAAACAATCCAATGAAGAACTATGTACAAAACATCCAAGGGTCCATGAGCCCAACTGAACAAAGGAAACCTACAAAAAACCCTAACTAAAATGCAACTATATACAAAAAGTGGAGCAGTGTCCGTCGACTCCAAATCATAAGAAGAAACAAAGGAAACCTAAAACTAAAGAACTATATACAAAGGCGGCGGGCAAGTCCAGCGGCTCACTCCGTGGTGTTCCGGGCCAGGGCATCATCAAACTTCTCTTCGATGTCCCGGAGGCGGTCCTGTTCCATGGCCCCGAGGGTCCGCATGGACGATGCCATCTGCTCCTCCAACCCCCTGCGGATTGCCTCGAGGCACTCGGCCCGCCTCAGGGCCCTCCGCATGGAGTTCTCTGCCCTGACCATCGTGAGCCGTGCCTCTTCCGCCCGCCGCCGCTCCGCACCTATCTGCTGGCCCAACCGCAGCCACACCGAAGACACTTCCCGTCCTGGGTCCTCCTGCCCTCCAGCCGATGCCTGCCCCTCCGATGTTGATGGCCCGAGCCATGATGCCTCCCACGTTGACTCTGCTGCTGCTTCCGACGCAACCGCCTCGGCCAGCACGACGGCATCCGGGCTGATGGAATCCACCGACGCCGTCGTGCACATGCCCTGCCTGATGATGCCGGCACATCCTCCATCTGCTGGGGTACAGTTGCTGTGGTGTCCACCCCTGCTGGACCTCCGACTCCCGATTGTGGCAGGGATGGGATCCCCACCGAGCTGGCTGCATTGGTCAGGGCAGGTCCACAGGGGGCCCTGGTGGCATCTGGGCCGGAAGACGGCAAGGAGAACGACCGGCGTATAGCCTCCACAGAGGAGGAGAGGGCCGCCAGATTGGCCGACACATGCAGGAAACCCCCGAACATGGAAGATCCCAATTGGGCCACGTCGGCACGGTGCTCTTCGTGATGACGTGCGTGCTCCTCCCGGGAAGCACGCACGTCATCACAAATTGCACCCGCGCGCATCGCGACCCCAATCAGGACCTTCTCCATACGGCCACGGGTCCCCTCGTCCCCAGGTGGAGGGGAGTCAGGTGACATGGACATCCCCTCTACCTGCGGACAACCTGGGATGGGGCATCCCTGCTTGTGCATGGTGGTGCAATCACAGGGTCAGGGACAGCGACATGCACAGGCCCCTCCACGCTGCCCTGTGCTGCCTCCTGCCAATGCCCCTGGACTGCACCACTTGCACCAGCAGGGATGCCCCCACCAGGCCCCATGTGTGCCTCAGTGGCGGCCTCCTCCTCCTCTGTGGAAACCACCAACCTGGATGGCTCCTCACCGTCTTCCGCCATAGCAGGCCCCTGTGGGGGCTCACCCACCCCTTCCGCTGCAGCCGTGGGGGCACCCCGCCGCCTTGCTCCACAGTGCCGTCTCCGCCCTCTTGTTCACTAGCCGCTGCGTAGAGGGAGACATAGAACACAAGCATCAGGATACTGTACAATGGTCCCCTAGACAGGAAGCAATAGCAGATGAGTACCACTGTCAAAGTACACTTCCATCATGTCCCTCCACAACACATGGGTCAGTCCAGGCAAAATAAACACAGTAACAGGCATGGTGCATGCCATGGACATTTCCATGCATGTCCAATCGACTCTTGAAACATACAATGATATGGAACTCACATGCATCATGGGTCATGCCTATAACATGCACACACTTCACCTCAGTCACATCCATCTGGCCTCATACACCCCAAACACAGCGGATACAAGGATAACTAGGCTGCATCAGTGAATCTGTGCATTGTCACAGACATGTGTCATGCATCCATGGCATTCACAAGTCACAGACACGCAGGTCAGGCACACAGACATGGCTACCATATATGTACCTGGCATCATCACCCATCCCTCACCCCCACCCATGTCCAGGAACAGAGACTGGCATGCTCTCATGTGTAAAATCTGCATAGGGCTCCCCATGTCGCATTTAAACACATGCAACGACCATGTGGTTCACACATCACTGGTCGCACATGCATTACCATGATGTCCCTGCACACATACATGCATACATGGCCTATGTCACACATACAGGCAAGTATCAGACAACCAGCACACCGCAACATGCCCTGTCTCACACAGCAATGCTTGGCCACTTACCGCTCAACTCCAGACGGGTCTCCCTCTCAAGGATCTGGGCGTGGAGCGCTGGGCGTACGCGTTCCAGGACCCTCATCTGGATGGAACTCATGCGGCCCCGGCCCCCCTCCACAAGGCGCCGGGCCTTCACGAGGGTCCTGGACCTCAAGTCCTCCCAGCGCTTCTTGATCTTCTGGATGTTGTGGGTTGCCACCCCCTCCGCGTTGATGGCAACCACACAGTCGGCCCAGATCCTCTCCCGTCCTTCCTTGCTGGCGCGGGACGATCCAAAGAGGGCATCATACTGCCCCAGGACATGCTCCACCAGGACACCAACTTCGGTGGCAGTGAAGCTGGTGCCCCTCTGCCCCTCTGGCCTGGGGTTGCCACTGGTGCCAGATGTCGAAGTGCCCGACATGGCAACCCCAGAGGCAGGAGTGGGTGGGCAACTGGGTCCTGGGGCTGGGCTGTGGAGCGATGTTATCGAAGTCGGGAGTCTTCTGTTCCAGCAGGGGTGGACACAGCAACTGGACCCCTGCAGATGGCTGATGTGCAGGCACCAAATGGCAGGGCACGGTGGCAGCAGGCAGGCAGGCAGGCAGCAGCAGATGGCACGTGGGAGGCTGCTCAGGGCACTGGGGGGCAATAATTCGGCCTTCTGGGCAGGAGTGTGGTCTTCCGTGTGTTTTCGCGTGGCCAGCTTGATACGGAGTGATTTGGCACGTGAAAATCCTGCACGTCAGCGTGAAATTCGAGGAAAGGCCCTTAGCGCGTAAGCGCGTCAGCACGCATACGCGATTCTATTGGACCAAAGGCCCTCAGCGCGTAAGCGGGTCTGTGACGTGACCCGCACGGGTGTTTCCCTCATAGCACGTGATGACGGAGCACACGTGGAAAGACTGCACGTCAGAGTGTCATCGCGTGTAATTGGACAAAAGTGCGCGTACACGAGATTGGCCTATGTACGTGTATTTCAGGGGTGCGCGGGCACTTACACACGCGAGTATATCAGCGCACGTGTATTCCGGGGTGCGTGGGAATTTCCACACGCTATTGGCCTGGGTACGTGGATTTCAGGGGTGCGCGGGCACTTACACACGCGAGTACAGCAGCGCACGTGTATTCCGGGGTGCGCGGGAATTTCCACACGCTATTGGCCTGGGTACGTGGATTTCAGGGGTGCGCGGGAAGTTTCACACGCTCGCCTACAACACGTGCAAAGAAACACGTACGCCAGTAGGAAGCAGGCATACGTCGACCCGCGACGCATAAATTTGCGCGCAAAAAACTAACAAGCTCAGACGCCAGGATGAATATACCGTTCCTAGCAGCAGTGGCCGTGGGCTACCAAAGGAGGAGGAGGAGGATAGTCAGGGCCAGAATTTTCACACCCAGAACCAGCCTTTTTGGGATGCCTGATGACCAGGTGTATGGGAGGTACAGGTTTCCACCACACATAATACTGGACCTGGTGAGTGAGTGGGAGGATGACCTCACATCACCCACCCTGTGCTCCCAAGCACACAGCTCCCTGGAGAAGGTCCTCAATGTACTGCACTTCTTAGCCACTGGATCATTTCAGCGGACAAGTGCCATAGTGGGTGGGGTGTCACAGGCCACGCAGTCACGCTGCCTACACCAGGTCTTGAACATCATCACTGCACGCCCATCAGTCCGCAGGCACATATACCTGCCCAGAACACCTGCAGAAAGGCATGCTGCCGCCCTGGATTTTTACGGTGTGGCACGATTCCCCAAAGTGCTAGGTGCCATCGACTGCACCCATGTGGCTCTACGTCCCCCTGGGGCATCTGAGCACATCTATAGGAACCGCAAGCACTGGCGTTCCATCAACGTGCAGGTAGTATGTAATGCCAAGGGAATCATCACCTCAGTATATGCCAACTATCCCGGGTCCACCCACGACAGCTTCATTTACCGAATGTCCACCCTAAGCCGGGACCTAGAAGCTGGGCGGCATGGCGATACATGGCTGCTTGGTGAGTATGAATGCCACTGCACGTGCATGCATGTCAGATACTGAGCAAGGTCACAACCCCACCAATGATACCCATCACCACCTCCACAGGGGACAGTGCCTACCCTCTCAGGCCCCACATGATGACGCCGATTCTGAACCCCACCACGCCACCCGAGGTAAGATATAACACAGCCCACATTGCAACCCGGGGCATAGTGGAGCGCACATTGGGAGTGCTTAAGTCACGCTTTCGCTCCCTTGACCGTTCTGGCAGGCAGCTGTTATATGCTCCCCCAGTAGTGTGCAGGATCATAGTGGCAGCATGTGTCCTGCACAACGTTGCAACACGCCGGGGCCTGGCTGTGGACATGGTGGTGCCCCCACATCCCCAACCACATGCACGCCTGCTGCGCATGGGAGGGGAAAGGGCACGGGGGGAGGCAGCCCGTACACAGCTAGTGGCTAATTACTTCACATAGAAATCACACCCCTGTGGAGTGCACACTGCCCTGGCACATACCATCTGACGATCAATAATGACTCAACCTGACAATGATCCTGAATGTCTGGAGAATCAACCCTCAAAACCATATCAGCCTGAGATTGTTCACCTGGAAGTGTTACAATGTGTGCATCCCTACCTACACAGACAGCACCAATGCAGTTTCGTGAAAAAACACATTCATGCAGCTAAAATGAATACCCACTTGCAAAATGCAACATGAGGACAGTGCCATGTCACCCAACCCATCCCCAGCACCGCCACACGACACACCATGCCATGTCATGCTATGTGCGGGTAAACAAAGTAATCCCCACAACATAACACAAGTGTCACAAAGTACAGTGTCCCTAATTGAAACTCGCGACACCTGAAATGCTCACAGTAATGCAGGACCAACAACACACTTGATCAGGGATTTAGCAATAACACTTATCAGCTACTGACCCTCAAAACTACCATTAACATGACATTACGAATGTAAGAAATTAGTAGTCTCACCACCTGGAAATGCCTGCACTCCCACCACTTCCAACTGTACAGTGTTGCCGCCATGTAGAATTGTAGGTGCACTGCTGCCAACATGGACTCCATCTCCAAAGTAGTGGGCCTTGTGTAGACATGAGGAAAGGACCTGCAAATTAGGAGGTAGACATGGATGATGAGTTACACATCTATGCAACATGCAGTGTACAACACAACAGCAATATGCACTAGGAATGTATACACAGTATTGACTAGACTACCCACACATGTAGTGGGAGTCCAATGTCACCATGTACGTCAATGTCACTTGGGCACTCCCTTTGCAAGCCCATGGAAACGGGAAGCAGGAGGGGTGTGTGTGACAAAAACCCAAGCATCTGAACCAAATACATGACAAGCCTGCATGTGCCCAGCCACAATGCAGTGTATGCCCACGGGAGCCACACAAGGCAACACACTGTCCCAAAAAAAAAAAATGGCCATTAATGGGCCCGGGGGGGTTGGGGAGGCCACCCAGGAGGTCCGAGGACAGGGTGCACACCAAAACCCACCTGTGTGGATCTTGCGGAAAAAAACACCTCCATGGGCTCATGGCCCACACGGCTACCCTATTGTGGGAGTATCACTGCTGTCGCTATTCTCCCCCTGTGCAGCTGCATCCGGAGGTGGTGGCACTATGTAAGGCAGCCCACGCAAGACCCTAGTCTGTTCCTCCATGGCTACAAGCATGCGGGTGTGGTAGGTCTCGTTCTGGAGGATGAGTGTGCGGAGGTCCCCATGCAACAACTCACAGGATGCCCGGACCTCCGCCGTAGTTGCCTGCATCTCAGCTGAGACCGTACGGGTGAGACGCTCCAGCTGCTGTTCTGTCCTTCGGTTTGTTGAAGCCTCAAGCTCAACAAGAGTCGTCCTGAGGTGAAGGAGTTCCAGCCTCAGGGCTTCCCTGTGGCCCTGGGACTCTATGGAGATGGCTTCCTGCAGAGTCACCAGTGCCGCCCGCCTGTCCCTGTTGGACGCCAAAATGTCCTCCCTGTGTGACTGGCAGATGGAGTCGGTTGCCTGCTGTAGTCGCTCCATCAGCCTTTCGGGGGGGGACAATGGAAGTGGCCACCCTATCCATGGCCTGAGCCATCATCTCTGATGATGCTGCCTGTTGGGTTGCCATACCGTAAATGGATTGCTCCCATGCGGTATTGCCAGGTGGCGTACGGCCACCACGTCGGCGGGCACCACACCTGTCTGGGGCAAGGTGAACTGCGCCTTGCTGTGCCGGCACTGCCTGAGGCTGCAGGACTGCATTCCCTCTCTGATCTGCTGGCCCAGGAACAGGATCAGATGTCGCGGAGTGTGACCCTGCATCCGTAACCACCAAAGGCATACCTGCCAACACTGACATCCCCATTGAGGGTTCTAACCCTGGTGCAGGTGGGTCGGACAGTGAATCCCTCCCAGGAACACTCACCTGCGACGGCACGTAGGTCTCATCATCCGAATCAACACCTGAGTACAGCTCGGGGGAGGTGCAGCCAGAGACACCCCTTGAGAGCACAACCTGTAGCAGTTGTGGGTTCTCACCCACCACCACACCACGTCCCTCACTAGTGGTCGGTCGGCCCTCAGACCCCTCCTGGGTCTGCACCATCTCGACAACCCCAGCAGTATCAGGTGCGTCTTCCCCTGCAAAGACATAAAAGAAAACAAATGGAAACAGGCATTAGCACCATGGCACACAATGAGGGCTGAGAAGCAACAGAACCAGTACTTGATTGACACATGTCCCACATGACTAAAACCCTCCCATGCATGCACCCTCACTGCGTATGAAGGGGAGGCAAATGGCACACATTGATGACACCAAGATGGAAGATGAACACATTTGCTGCATGCTGCCCAGCAGTGGCATCACACATTGGCCTGTGATTGCCAGGTGAAATACACATGCCATCACACAGATGGCATGTACCATTGCTATTGAGTGAAGATGGAGAGGAGGGCAGCACTTATTCATTCAGTCCAGTTCCCTCATGTAATAGCTTTTCTAATTCAAACAGGTCTGATTTTTCACCTGGAGCTGCCAGTCCAAAATGGTCCGATTGCACAGGGACATGTCTAAACAAATGATATCCAGGTAACAAAGTCACTCCACTTTACCATAGCCATGTCAGACATGTGACTAGAGGACTGAGAAATGCCTAGTAAAAGTGGTGGAATGCAAACATTCTGCCTGAATGAACAGAGAAAAATAAGCAACAATGTTGTGGCAAGGTGACACTTCAAGGGCAACTGGCGTGCTGTTGGGCTAGATGTCTACTGTTGGCAGAAGGGATACTGCTATGGCCAAATGCTGCTGCGCAGAATGTATTGCATGAAGCACATGGGTGACCCAAACAACTCAGGCGCACACACCCTCACCTGGCGCACAAACAGAAGCCCTCATACACACACCATGCACATGGATGACACACACATGCATGTGCAATCACCGGACAATGCCTCATAATCTGGCAGATCTCCCACGCCTTGGATCTGTTCCTCCGTGACGTAGGTCCCAGCGACTGACTCATGTGGAGTGAGTTCCATGTCTTCTACTGGAGACCAACCTCCAGTCACTAGAGTTGCGGCATGACTTGAGGCCAGCTTATTCTTTGCCCTGCGCTTTAGGTCATTCCAGCGCTTATAGCAATCATTGGCTGTGCGCCTCACGATTCCAAGGGCACTTACGATGTCCGCAACGGTCTGCCAGTGTGCCTGGTGTTGTGCAGGTGTGGTCTTGGATCCTGCAACAATGACCATTTCGTTATCATGTGCGGACACATACTCGACAAGTGCATTCAGTTCGGCATCCGTGAAGCTGGGCTTCCTCGACGGGCCGGACTGTGTAGCCGTGTCTGGGGCATCAGCCTGTGCCGGACGAGCACTCTTCCTCTTGGAAGGTGGTGGTGATCCTGAGTTTCCTACGCCGCTCTGGACACTAGGGGCAGGAGCCCTGGTGGACTCTGTATCAGGAGTGTGGGATTGCACACTCAGCATGGGAGTTGGTGCAGACATTGGCTCAAGTGTAATGGTGTCAGGGGGAATGTCAGCAGGATGGACTAGGACCGACACTGTCCTGGCTGGGTGTGTGAGAGCTGGGGTGGATGGAGCCGCAGCTGCCCCTGCAGCCTCTCCACCCTGCCTACTTGGGGCAGCAGATGACCTTGCAGCCCCTGATCCACGTGGCCTGATGAAATAAACGTGCACCAGCGCACGTGTCATAGGCCTGTTGACCTGGAAGTCAGCCATGGAGTCAGCCAGGTCTGGTGCCACAATGGGCTGGTCCAACAAGGGCTGAGCATGGATGGTGTCAGCCACATCACCCTCAACAAGGAGGGGCATGGGGGGGATTATGGGTGCCCTTGACTGGTCCTCCACACATGGGGGGACAGGGTCAACCTGCAAGTAACGACCACGTCCCCTACCAGATCCACCACGGCCACCACTTGTGGCTCGTCCACCTTTGCCACCCTTACGGATTCCTCACCTCCCAACCATGGCACTGATGTTAATGTGCGTATGGGAGTGGCTGTAAACTATTGTCCTGGGCAATTGGGGGTGAAAGGGGTTGGGTACCAGATGGTAATCGCACCCTAGTGCTCTAGCAAGGCTGAATGTGACCCCTGGGGAAAGATGACGGGTCACGCAATGCACAGGAAGCCCAAAAAAGGGAGATAACGTGCACGCAACCCCTCCTAGACCACGTGTGCGGAAAAATAAACCTGCACTACGCTGTGGCACCCAGTAACACAAGACTGAACGTATGCGTGTCACACGCAGCCTAGAATAACCTCTGAAGGGGTGGGCTACACACGGGGCAAGCACAGATGTTAGATACGTGCGTGACTCACCGTCTGCCAGGAAAAAGAGCGTGAAAAAGAAGCGCGTGTGCGCGTTGGCAACACCCCTGCCAAAAGAAGAATTGTACGCTGTCTGAGGAGACAGGACAACAGTAGAAGGGAACGCTGTTTGAGGGAACAGGCCCAGGAAAACCAGAAAAAGAGAAAAAAGAGAAAAAGCTGTCAGAGGTAACAGGGAGTACGAACTTGAAACGCTGTGAAGTAAATCGCGTGTGAAACGACAAGAAGTACAGATTTCACCCACTCGCTCTCCACGAAAAGCACATACAAGGAAATGGTGTTCTACACGTACCTTTTATGCAGGCCCACACGTCCAGCGTCACTTCCGCGTGTACGCGCTAGGGCCATTTCCACCAATTACACGCTTTGTCACTTCCGCGTGTACGCGCTAGGGCCATTTCCACCAATTACACGCTTTGTCACCTCCGCGTGTACGCGCTAAGGCCATTTCCACCAATTACATGCTTTGACACTCGGTCGTGTCTTTCATTTTTTTAACACGCAACATTTCAAACGTGTGCCATATTCAACGTGCACGTGACTTCCTAGACGCGCATACGCTGGTGGCCTTTGGGCCAATTAATGTACAGGCGTGTGCTGACGCACTTACGCGCTAAGGGCCTTTCCTCGAATTACACGCAGACGTGCTGGATTTTCACGTGCAAAATCACTCCGTATCAAGCTGGCCACGCGTTCACACACGTAAGACCACGCTCCTGCCCAGAAGGCCGAATTACTGCCCCCCAGAGCCCTGAGCACGCTCCCACCTGCCATCTGCTGCTGCCTGACTGCCTGCTGCCCACGTGCCCTGACATTTGCTGCCTGCACATCAGCCAGGGGTGCTGTTGCTGTGACCACCCCTGCTGGAACCGAAGACTCCCGACTGCTTTTCCATCGCCCCACAGCCCAGCCCCAGGACCCAGTTGCCCATCCACTCCTGCCTCTGGTGTTGCCATGTCGGGCACTGCAACATCTGGCACCAGTGGCAACCCCCGGCCAAGGAGGCAGAGGGGCACCAGCTTCACTGCCACCGAAGTTGGTGTCCTGGTGGAGCATGTCCTGGGGCAGTATGATGCACTCTTCGGAAGGTTGCGCGCCGACAAGGAAGGACGGACTCGGATCTGGATGGACATTGTGACTGCCATCAACACGGAGGAGGTGGCAGTCCGCGACTACGAACGTGTCAGGAAGCGCTGGGAGGACTTCAGGTCCAGGACCCTCAACAAGGCACGGCGCCTCCTGAAGGCAGCGGATGCTAAGGGGCGCCGGGGCCACTTGTCGGAAGATCAGATGAGGGTCCTGGAACGCATATCCCCAGCGCTCCACGTCCAGGTCCGTGAGAGGCAGACCCGTCTGGAGTCGAGCGGTAAGTGTACATGCATACTGATTGTAAGCTATGCGTGTGGTGTGCCAGGAGTGTGCAGGTTGAACATGTATTTTTATGTGGGCAAGTAGGGGGGGGGTGTACAGGGCCGTGAGGGTGACACATGCGAGGGGTCTCATGTGTGACACATGGATGGTGCTTGTGTGTGTGGGCTTGCATGGCACAGGATGTGGAGGAATGATTGTCAGGTGTGACATGGATGTCGATCGGAACACTGCGACAGTTGGCGGAGGTGTACACATGCATGCAAGTTTGGTGGTGTGTGTGCATGTGTAGTGTACTCCCTATGTTGCATGTGATGTGTGGATGACCTTTGGCTGCTCATGCTGTTGTATGTGAATGAATGGTGCTGGCTGTTGCAATATGGCTGTGGTATGGCTCATGTGTGCAAGTTGAAATGACATGTGTGTTGGGGATTGTGATGCCATGTCTGAGGTTTACCAATGCCACTCATGTATAACTGTCATGTGTGTATGAGTCCATTGTACAGTGCCCTGATGCCTGTGTTTTCTTTCTCCCTGTCTGCAGCGTCAACTGATGAAGAGGGTGGAGAAGGTGCTGTGGAGCACAGCGGCAGGGGTCGCACCACCAGCCGGAGTCGCAAGGCCCGGATCCCCTCCCAGGTTCTGATCTCGTCGGGGAGTGAGGAGTCCGGTGCCGTGTCCCAGGCCGCAGCTGCCGAGGGGAGGTCCAAGAGGCGGAGGTTGGAGTTGGACTCCTCGGCAGCAGAAGGGGCAGCTGGGACCCCACAGGGCCCAACGGGGGAAGATGGCATGGAGTCATCCAGGTTGGTGGGGGGTTTGGTGGAGGAGGAGGCCGTGCAAGCAACAGAGAGGGGGTCTGGAGGTGGGGATTCCACTGGTGCTAGTGGTGCAGTGCAGGATCAGGGACAGGAGGCAGCACAGGCCGCCGCGGAGGTGCCTGTGTGCAATCCTGTCCCTGCTCCTGTCACTGCATCATCTTGCACCAGCGGGGATGCCTACCTCCAGACCCGTTCTCAGGGAGGGGATTGGCTTACAACACCTGGCCTTCCTCTCCCTGCGGATGTGGCTATCCTGCACCAGGTTGAGCCTGTCCAGGGTGGGGTGGCGTTGCGTCAACGGGCCATGCGAGCTGACCTGCTCTTTTCATGATGAGTCTGCACGTCTTCTCGCATGGCTCGTTGACCGCGTTGACCCACTGGGACAGCTCACCAGGGCTGGATTCCTCCGTTTCCTGGACCTTGTTCCGACCCCCTCCTCCACAGAACCCCCTATGCCCCAGTCGTCCTCCATGCCATCTTCCCACCCATGTGTCACCTGGTGCCCTGTGGAGCTGCCTCCGACCGTGAGGCCAGGCTGGTGGACAACAGATCCCTGCCACAGTCGGGAGTCGGACGTCCAGCAGGGGTGGCCACATCAACGACTGCACCCCAGCTGGAGGAGGATGTGCAGGCACCATCGGACAGGGCACATGGACAGCAGCAGCTGCAGCAGCAGGAGGCTGTAGGTGGGAGCCACGATAGCTCGGGGCCTTCAACATCGCAGGGGCAGGCATCGGCCGGAGGGCAGGAGGACCCTGGACGGGAAGTGTCTTCCGTGTGGCAGCGGTTGGGCCACGCCATAGATGCGGAGCGGCGGCGGACGGAAGAGGCGCGGCTCACGATGGTCAGGGCGGAGAACTCCATGCGGAGGGCCCTGAGGCGGGCCGAGTGCCTCGAGGCAATCCGCAGGGAGTTGGAGGTGAACATGTCGGCGTCCCTGCGGACCCTCGGGGCCATGGAACAGGACCGCCTCCGGGACATAGACGAGGAGTTCGATGATGCCCTGGCCCGGAACACCACTGAGTGAGCCGCTGGACTCGCCCGCCGCCATTGTATATAGTTATTTAGTGAAAGGTTTCCTTTATAGTTTATTTTTATTTGGAGTCGACAGACACTGCTCCACCTTTTGTATATAGTTCCATTTTAGATAGGTTTTTTGGTAGGTTTCATTTCTTCTGTTGGGATGATGGACCCTGAATACTTTGTACATAGTTGGACTTTGCATTTGGATATTTTTTTTACTATGAATATTTTTTTCCATGGAGCAATGGTTTTCTATTTCTTTTTTCCCTTCATTTCCTTTTTATGGACTTGAACTTTGGAAGAAACTTTTTTGGATTATCATTTATTGATTTTAATTTGAAAAGGGACAGCCAGCTTAATTTTGTTTTTTTTACTTGTGTATTTTGTTTAATTTTGATTGCCATTACTGTGGTTTTTAATAAATTATTTTGATTTTTTCATTCTTCAATGTGTGGTTTCATCTCATTGTTTTCATGCATGTCATGATATGGGTTTTCAGGTTCACTTGCAACCATTGTGTGTGTGTGAGACACATGTGTTCATTTACATTGTTTCCATTGGAGTAGTATCATGGGCGCATGTAATACTTGGTTGTGTCTTTGGGCTGTGGTGGCTGGCCATGAGGTCCATGCTTGAGAATTGTCAGGGCCTGTGGGCAGGGGGACATGAGTGGGGGCCTGGTGGAGGCTGCTCCTGCACTGCTAGGGGGTGGGGGTGGTGGTAGACATGGGTGGGAGCCTGGTTTGGGCTGCCCATGGTGGCTGGGGGGTGGGGGTGGTGGGAGACATGAGTGGGGGCCTGGTGGAGGCTGCCCCACAGTGCTGGGGGGTGGGGGTGGTGGTAGACATGGGTGGGAGCCTGGTGGGGCTGCCCATGGTGGCTGGGGGGTGGGGGTGGTGGGAGACATGAGTGGGGGCCTGGTGGAGGCTGCCCCTGCACTGCTGGGGGTGGGGGTGATAGGGGACATGAGTGGGGGCCTGGTGGAGGGTGCCGCACACTGCTGGGGGGTGGAAGACCTGAGTGGGGGCCTGGTGGAGGCTGCCCCTGCACTGCTGGGGGGTGGGGTGGTGGTAGACATGGGTGGGAGCCTGGTGGGGGCTGCCCATGGTGGCTGGGGTGTGGGGGTGGTGGGAGACATGAGTGGGGGCCTGGTGGAGGCTGCCCCACAGTGCTGGGGGGTGGGGGTGGTGGTAGACATGGGTGGGAGCCTGGTGGGGGCTGCCCATGGTGGCTGGGGGGTGGGGTGGGTCATAGACATGAGTGGGGGCCTGGTGGAGGCTGCCCCTGCACTGCTGGGGGGTGGGGGTGGTGGTAGACATGGGTGGGGGCCTGGTGGAGGGAGCCCCACACTGCTGGGGGGGTGGTGGTAGACATGGGTGGGAGCCTGGTGGAGGTTGCCCCACAGTGCTGGGGGGTGGGGTGGGTGGGAGACATGAGTGGGGGCCTGGTGGAGGCTGCCCCTGCACTGCTGGGGGTGGGGGTGATAGGGGACATGAGTGGGGGCCTGGTGGAGGCTGCCCCACAGTGCTGGGGGGTGGGGTGGGTGGCGGACATGAGTGGGGGCCTGGTGGAGGCTGCCCCTGCACTGCTGGGGGTGGGGGTGATAGGGGACATGAGTGGGGGCCTGGTGGAGGGTGCCCCACACTGCTGGGGGTGGGTGGGGGGTGCGAGACATGAGTGGGGGCCTGGTGGAGGCTGCCCCTGCACTGCTGGGGGGTGGGGGTGGTGGTAGACATGGGTGGGAGCCTGGTGGGGGCTGCCCATGGTGGTTGGGGGGTGGGGATGGTGGGAGACATGAGTGGGGGCCTGGTGGAGGCTGCCCCTGCACTGCTGGGGGTGGGGGTGATAGGGGACATGAGTGGGGGCCTGGTGGAGGGTGCCCCTGCACTGCTGGGGGGTGGGGGTGGTGGTAGACATGGGTGGGGGCCTGGTGGGGGCTGCCCTACAGTGCTGGGGGGTGGGGATGGTGGTAGACATGGGTGGGAGCCTGGTGGAGGCTGCCCCTGCACTGCTGGGGGGTGGGGGTGGTGGTAGACATGGGCGGGAGCCTGGTGGAGGGTGCCCCACAGTGCTGGGGGGTGGGGTGGGTGGGATACATGAGTGGGGGCCTGGTGGAGGCTGCCCCTGCACTGCTGGGAGTGGGGGTGATAGGGGACATGAATGGGGGCCTGGTGGAGGGTGCCCCACACTGCTGGGGGTGGGGTGGGGGGTGGGAGACATGAGCAGGTGTGCAGGGTAGACCCCTGTTTTGTGGGCTGCCTGCAGGGGCCGTGGAGGGTGTACAGGGAACACCTGTGAGGACCCACCCAGCCTAATCGCGTGTGTAACTTCCTGCGCACCCCTGTAATACACGTACCCAGCCAAATCGCGTGTGATAATTCCCGCGCACCCCTGTAATACACGTACCCAGCCAAATCGCGTGTGATAATTCCCGCGCACCCATGTAATACACGTACCCAGCCAAATCGCGTGTCATAATTCCTGCGTACCCCTGTAATACACGTACCCTGGCTAATCGCGTGTAAAACTTCACGCGTACCCCTGTAATACACGTACCCAGCCAAATCGCGTGTGATAATTCCCGCGTACCCCTGTAATACACATACCCTGGCTAATCGCGTGTAAAACTTCACGCGTACCCCTGTAATACACGTACCCTGGCTAATCGCGTGTAAAACTTCCCGCGTACCCCTGTAATACACTTACCCTGGCTAATCGCATGTAAAACCTCCCGCGTACCCCTGATATAAACGTTACCCGCTTTGCGTTCCTTGTTTGGCAGCCCTGTAAACTGGTCCAGGGTTAGCACAGCCCTTTGCGATGATTTAGCGATTTTGATGGCTTTTCCTTGCGCGAGGGCGTTCTTGGGGGCGTTACTGGCGCTGCTGCAGGGTCGCTGCGATACTCTGCGCCACGGCTGGTTTGGGAGCCTAAAATCCATGAATACGCTGTGCGTGGAAATCGGTTTTGGCGCACGCGCCTGGCGCAGACAATCGCACGCGGACACTCTGCGCCAGCCGCTTGCGACACTTTTCTGTGAAATTCTATGAATTACCCTGTATATCTCTTGATCGGTTGAACAACTTGGAAGAGCTAGATCATACACATGTCAATGACCTCAGCATGATGAAACTGGCTGAATCAATGGTTTTCAACACATATGTTGTTCCTCTGGCCGCTGCTCCCTTTCCTGCCATGTCAAGCCTATCCATACAACATTCTAGTGAAAGTTTGGCCCCTGACTCCCCAACTCCTCTGGCAAATCTATTAGAGGGAAAAAGTGGTAAACAATCTGCACCTGAGGGTGCTAATCTCAGCCCCCCTTTGGAAAGATCCGGCCTTCATCATACTTTACTAGAGCTGGATGACAGAATTTGCCTGACTTCACCCACGTCCTCAGCACTAAATATGGTACTCAGCTCTTTTGTCGTGCTTTACGACAATATCCATGAAGTGGTGAGGGACCATGTGAACTATCGCTACACAATTGCACAGAAGTTCAACTTAATGGGTGAGATGCTGTGCCCTTTACCGCTATTGTTGCCGGTCCAGTTTGCAGAAAAGCTGGAGGATGGGCCGACCTTATAAACATTGATGACTTAGTCGTTTTAGTCAAATCAAAAGGCCAGAAACCGTCTACTTTATCCTCAACTTCGCCAGTCACGTTGCCAAAAGTTCACACAAGAAAAATCACTCCAGAAACTTGCAACGTAGATAAGAAACGCAGTAGACTGCATAAAAAGCGCTGAGCACGAATCATGATAAAATCGCAAATGATTCAAAAAAACGTACTAAGAAAGAAAACCTTGGGTAAATCAACTCATGTCTCACTGTCAATTTCCCCTTCATTGAGACACGACAAGTGACCTTGACACAAATTCCAGAGAAACCCAACCAAGCCCTTTCAGTAAAAGAAGCCGAAGGAATTATTTCGACGAATACTACGCTAGCGACGTCTTTCAATAAAGTCTCCTCATCATTTCTGCCAAAGAAGAGAAAATGCAAAATGAAGGACTCCAGACTATCTCAAACCGTGGGGACTTGCACCTCTCCCTTGTCTTTCAAGACTAAAGTCGACATGCAATCTCTTCTTGGAAAACTATACTGGCCTTGCCCTTATTTGGCGAGCAAGCATCTATCAACTGCTTTGGATGTCCCAATCTCTGTAGGCAATGTTGAATCCAGTAACTTGCGGGACCTAAAGATTCAGGTGGTGAACTTTCAATGTGATCCAAATTCTCTATCAAGTGAGCCTAGAAGTCGCATACTTTTGACCAACAGCATCCTACATGGTTCATGAGGCTGTGACCGCACTGAGAACGATCACATGAATGACCTTGTCCTTGTGAATCTTCTCCACTCCTGTCGTGATAAACCTGTTTATCACCGTGAAGAACTGAAGTTATTGTTGCCCAAAATATCTTCCTTACTTCTCCCTGCTCAAGCTATATCATGACATGAGAAAACAGATACTAAGAAGCTATATACGACCAGCTCGTCCTTTGGAGAAGTTGATAACTGTCTGAAAAGATACAACGTACTAATAATCTTTGGAGAAATTCCAGCCTTGCACTCTATTTCTTTTCTGAACATCCAACAAATTCACTTTCCAAATCTACCACAAATAAATAAATGTGTCATTTACTTATTTTCCACGTTGGTAATGGACTTGATCCTGTCCGAAAGTGCCATACTTAAACATTTGGGCTTTAACACTGAAAGAATCTATGACCAAAAACAGGTCAACCATGACACCGTCCACTTAGTTTCCCAAATCAAACCTTCTAATGATAGAGCACCACTTAATGAAGACGGGGAAGAAAGAAGCGATCATAGCGGTCATAGTGAATGAAACCATTCCAACCTAATCTCTGCCATCTGGGCCACAAACTGCAGATGATGCATCGATCAAGACAGAGCCAAATACATTTTTAAATCTTAAATTTGTCACCTGGAATTCCTGTGGTTTGCACACCTGAACGAGAATACTGAAGCTTGATCCCACTTGAAAACTAACACAATAATGTTCTTTTAAGAGACATGGCTAACAACCTGTCCCTAATTGGATGGTTGAAAACTCATCTTTCAATCTGCCACGTCAGTTGAGCTGGGTAGACCATCAGGTGGGCTACTGATAGCCATTCACACTGGACATGGTCTGACAGTCAAGAAGATTACAGACTTAAGGTTCGGTATTCTTGCTGCAGAGGTACATTCTGTAGATTTATCTGCACCTATACCTCTTGTTAATAATTACTGGCATAAAAGGGCTACTGTCTTAGATGACTTCTTAACCACCCTACAAAATGTTATTTTCAGATGGAAAATGTCGAATAAGGGTGGTTTTGATGCTAGTGGCAGGCAACCTGAATGCCTACTGTCCTGGCATACTTTTCGACGATGATAACCGAAGAGTGACTGCCAACTGTAAAGGAGATCCCAGACATGACCTGCACCCCTGCCCCTCATTTCGAGCTACCAGGAGGGTACTCGCCAAGGTGCTTGACGTATGAAGAGCAAATGAACCAGCAGAGAGCCGCTCTGGGACTCCGCCCAGTGTACATTAGAAGATCCGTTCCTGTTGAAGCACCCATAACCAGACAACCCTGGGCAGCAGAGTACCCTATCAGACAGCCATACCAGCCACTGATACGAGATGAGGAGCACCTATACATGGTCCACGAAGAGACCGCAAAAGCCTTAATGGAAGGCCAGTGGAAATGACACAAGGGCCTGAACAGACCTGTGAATGAACAAAAGCAGCTGTCGAAGATAACACGCCAGTGCGAGTAACTACGAAAATGAATGCAATAGACACAGAGAGGAGACAATGTTACAACGTGAGGAAACAGTGCTACGAGACAAGATGGAAGCAACCGTCCTGTTAAACGTGTGTAAATAGGCTTGAAACGCAAGATGCTAAGAAATCGATATTGCTTGCAATGCTTAGTAGAAGATAGAGCGGCAAGCGCCAACCGTATATCTACCTCAATAAGGCACATTATACAAGTGCGACTCCATTTTGTAAAAGCAGAAAGGTACCTAGGCGGCCAGAGGCCTGTCAGGCCAAGTTTTGAAACCCAGCCAAAGGCAAGAGAAGGAGCGGAATCAAAACTCAACAAAGAGCGGCTCATGCCTAGGAAATCGAGGTCAACCAGAGAAGGGGAGGAGAGCGTCAGCTCACAAGACTCCAACTTCAGAGCAAACCAGCCTGCCTCATGAAGGTCAAGATAAGGGGGGCCCATGCAGGTGGCTGGGCTGACATAGAATTAAATGGACTAAAAGCTGGAAACTGAAGCACATTCATGGTGAACTAACATGTGACCAGCCAGGCGCGAAGAAGTACCATCACCTGATGTCATCCAGGACCCGAGGATGCCATAACTTTTCCCGATAAGAGACTACAGTTTCGAGGCCATCCTTTGCCAACTAATTGACACGTCACCCTAAAACACTGATTGATGGAGTGTCCATTCTGCATGCTGCTAATTGAAAGTGGAAATTTATGTCTAGGGGTGTAACATGGCCAATCACAATGGACCAAGTTATCTGGAGTCCTATAGATATTGTAACCATTAGGACGTTGTAGTTGTAGTGACGTAGAGGGATGGGCATAGACACCCACCTGATAAGAGTTATCCAATCCGCATGCCCTATTATCATATACAGATATAACACCTATATTTAAGTTACCTTTCCTAACCAATTATATTGCATGATGATTTTTATAGAAATTAGACGTCAGTGATGACGAATTTTGCCTATAATAAGTGCTGTCTGACTGAAGTTCGAGGAAGTCGGAACGAGACAGGTGATCGAAATGCTGCTGATTTCCATTTGTTTCTCTGTTTGATCTAATTGTCATTAAACAGACTTCCCTTTGCCAACTTACTGAGTCCTCATTATTGAGTCGTGTTGGAGTAAGTGAATCCTGCACCCTCTGTCCTCACATGGTGCAGCTATCTTGTTTTACAAGTTCTGGAGAGTGAGCGCTGACCTATGGGCCCATCAGTGAATTCCTCTCCTCCTGAACACTTGGTAGCGTGAGGATGGTTTCGGCCATCGATTATTGATTATCGATTGACATAGTTATAAGACACCTTTAGACTGATGGCACGAAGTAACTCTAGGCCTTCGGTAAGATCACAAGTCCTTTCACCATTCCGGCTGAGTAGACTGAGAAGCTCCCCGTGGACAATGACAGAGTAAAACTTCAAAAATCTGCAGTGGGTCTGAAGGAACCCGCCTTTCCAAGCATAACGCTTCTCATTCCCACGGGCAGCGGATCCGACGAAAACCTTAAAAGCAGGAAGAGGAAGGGGCGGTGATCCTGAAGTTCCAGAGAGGAAAAGATGCGATCGGTGAGTGAAACAACAAACTCGTTACTTTGCCAAATGTCTTGTAGGCATTAGAGTGAGTAAGGGAAAGGTAACGGAGGGTGGCAGAGAAAAAATAAAGTAGTTAGAAGTAGAGGAGACTGTATATATATATATATATATATATATATATATATATATACTTATATATATATATAGGGGCTAATGACTCGAGCATAAGAAATGAAGAGTGGATACCAGGGGGGCACCTGAGACAAAACATAAGGATTACCAGGGGCACCTGAGACAAAATGTAAGGATTACCAGGGGGGCACCTGAGACAAAATGTAAGGCTCACCAGGGGGGCACCTGAGGAAAAAACGTAAGGATTCGCCTTGTTCCTGCACTTTAAAGAGTGGTCAGAAGGAACGTGAACCCAGAGCCCACAGTGGGGGGACAATTTAGGCTACAGTGACGATTAAAGACAGCATCAAAGGGGTTCATTCACATCCCATGATGGGGTATTGATTAGAAGGCAGGTATATGTCTGACCAGCTGGTGTCTGTCTAGTCTGTCGAGTGTCTGTCATATGTGTCTTTTTGTATGTCAAATGTAAAATAATTGTATTAATGATTAGTTGAAATGCATTTTGGCTTTACGCGATTCTGTAACTAAGGGGGAATCGCCTTTGAATTGCTGGGTTTTGAGAAAATTGTTGGTATACATTCTGGCAGGAAAAGATTGGATTGGAGCATGCGTATGTGGTGCTCGCTCATACCATTGGAGGGTTAAAGAACTGTGTAAATACTGTTAGTGACGAAATTAAAAATGGAGGAAGTTACCCCTCTTGCGCATTTGTGCATGCAACTGCCTAAGCATGCACCCAAACTAAAGAAATACAGCCAGGAGTGAGTTAAGGGTACCGGCAAAAAGATGTTTATGCCGTGGCCCCAGAACGGGTCACTCTCTAAGGCTGTTTTACAACACATGACTACCTTCCTACACAACACATATTCGGGCAAGAAGTTAGAGAAACGTCTTGCTGTTCTAGAGTTGTGGAAAATGTTTGAAGAAACGAAGGTGGAAGAACCACCCACAGACTGGATACTAAATGTATCTACAGAGGGGGGTGAGATACCTACCGCGCCACCTGCCCTGCCTGAGCCAGTCATTGAAGGAAGCAAGTCAGAGGGTCTTTACCCACTAAGAGAACTTTAAGCAGCCACATGGTATAGCAACCCCGCATATGAGTCGCCTACGTACAGTATTGACGATAATAAGGGAAAAGAACAGGAAAACAATATCACCTCTGCAGTTATAAGGGACAAAGAGAGATGCAAAGATAAAGAAAAAGATTGGGCACGGAGTTGTGCACCTCCAGATAAGGAGAAAGAGGGAAATAAACATAAAGGAAATTAAGGTAGAGATGATGAGATAACAATCGCGAAAGGCGAATGGATGGGAGGTCAAATATTACTGTTAGATGGAAAAGGAAGTGATGATTTGAGGCTAAGGGAGAAGTCTGGTGAGACGCAAAGGAGAGAGAAAGAGAAATGGATGGAAGAAAGAGATGAAATGACTAGAAAGAAAGATAGGCTAAGGCGAGAACAACTATATTGCGAAGAGCACGGAATACCGCTCAGTCGCACACAGTACACAGCCTATAAAAAGTACAGGCAGAACATGTTAAGGTTGGAGGAAGAAAGGAGAGTGCACGAAAGGAAAGTAAAAAAGCGGGAAGATGAGGAAAGTAGAAGGGCAAAAGATCGTAGAAATGCCTGGATGAGGGAAGTAGATAAGGCTAGGGAAGAAGCAAAGAAGCAGAAGGAACTAGACGAGGAAATAGAACATAAGCACAGACAGAGGACACAGGATCTTGAATATTTGGAGCGAGAAGTGAGTAAACCCAATTCTACAGTAGAATGGGAAGACATAGAAGAATTCTTTCCTGCAAGCGACGCGGTACCAGGTACAAGCGGGACAAATATTGAAGATGACTTCGACACCAGAAGCATCGGGGAAACGATCGATAAAATATATGACGAGATGGGGCTAGAGCAGATATCCGATGGGGGAAGGGAAGATGAGCGCTTAGAGAGCACTCAGCTATATGACACTGAGGATGTCACCCGAAGTAGTGGGAGCAGGGGACTGTCCCTAGACAGGCTGAAGATTGGGCAAAACGAAGAAGATGCTAGTAGTTGTGTAAATTGGGAGTACTCAGAATCTGACTGTGGTGGGGAAACGGAGGATGTGGCACATGAAGAAGGGAGTCGGCATGAAAAACGGCTTCCAGGGGACCGAGGGGTACGATGGTCAGACGCTAGTGGGTCCACAAGTAGGGCACCGAAGTCTGCCGCGCAGTCCAGCTGCCATGAAGGAACACCCACGGTCAGAGGGGGGTGTTAGCACCTGCCTATGCAGACAGATTAAGGGCATTGCCAGGTAGACGGCAAGGCGGGAATGCCACCCCGGCACCAGACCAGAGAACTATGGGGAAAGAGAAGGAGGACTGTGCATTCCAATTCCCGTTGCTAGAAAAGGGGGGAGCCAGACCACAGTATATTCCATGGCCACATATGGACCGAGAGAACCTTAAAAATAAGCTTCCAATGCTGACATCGGGAGCCGGAAAGTGGATACACGAGTTAGAGAAAATGACAGGGGGGGGTGTCACCTTAGCTATAGGGGACATTAAGGGCCGCCTAATTGCCATACTTGGTGAAAGAGCAGGTGACCTGTTGATTTATATCCAGAATTTTCAGGACGCGTGGGTGCTTGAAAACCATCAGGCTTGGACAAAATCTATCCCTGTATTCTACCACATATTATGCCAATTGTTGCCTGAACCGGTGCAGAAGCAGCTTAAAAAAATGGTAGGAGTAGAAGCAAAACCGTGGGCTGAAATACAGTTGACAATTGCACACTACTGTAGATTGTTGCAAGAAAAGAATCGGGAAAAGGAGGCAACTCGTAGGGGTGAGGAGGCGAAGCTGGTGCAAAAGAAGCTCTCGAAGTATGCTCTTGAGGGAGCCATGCTCACCAGCCCAGCCGAACCAAGCGCACAATAAGCGACCAACCCATCGCAGAATAATCAGGGTAACACAGGATTTTACCCAAGAGGAAGGGGTTTTGGAGGAAGAGGATGGCAGAGTAATCAAGGAGGGTTTTGAGGTAACCAGGGAGGCTTTCCGAATAATCAAAACGGCTTTCAGAACGTGCAGATTGGCTGTCCAGCTATGCCAGGTGGACAGATGGCCCGACCACCGCCAATGTATTGGCTGTGTGGAATGTCAGGACATGTGGAGCGTATATGCAAAAGCCAAGGTGTGTGGCAAAACAGCCAACGGATGGGGGCAGACATGGTGAATCAGCCTGCCGTCCCGCAACAGGGCGGTGCACAAAATTACACAGTGCAGCCGCAGGCGTCAGGCACGCAGCCAGGTGCACAGCAAGCGGTTCAACCACCGAACATGGGGACTTGCCGCCGGGACAATCCCAGCAGGCACCACCGCAAATGTCACAGGGCACTAGCTCCGGAGGGGGAGGAGTTAACCCTGGGGCTGGGGGAAATCAACAAGTATACAGTGGGCCGAATTTATATATGAAATAGGACAGCTCACGGGGGACTCTGATGTGCTCTATCCTATCAGTGACATCAGACCCTAACAGGGAACCAAGGGTGAATGTCACCATAGGGGGGAAAGAATATTCCTTCTTAGTTTACACGGGTGCAATGCGCTCGTGCATACGAGAGGGCAAATTTTCCTTGTCCAGCAAGGCTATAGATGCTCAGAGTTTCACTGGAGCTCATAGTAGAGTTCCCTATACCGACGCACTCCCAGTCTCAGTGGGAGATCGCAAAATGAATGTACCCCTATTGTATTCACGTCAGACCCCAGTAAATATTCTGGGCCGAGACCTGATGACTAAATTAAACATGACCATCTCGTTTACCGAGAATGGTATAGTGTGCTCCACTCCAGGAATGCATTATTCAAACGTGTGCGAAATGATCAGAGCATACTCAGGACGGATAGCCATGAGAGCTGTACCGTTATGTTGAAAATAGAAAGTATATCGTGCCTCCTATTGTAATAAATATATTAATATTCGCCTATGCCAAGCTGCTCGAAAGTCGCTTGCGAAAGAAATCTGTGTTGCAAGGTCCTGGCCTCAAATCCATGTAAGCCGCCATTTTAGGTCAAACCGCCATTTTAGGATTTGTTGTGTAAAAGTCACCCTGTGAGCTAAAATGGTGGACAATGTCATTCCAGAATACAACATGGCCGTCTTGACCTCTGTACCTAGCTAATGTGTAACTTGCCTGCAGGCCACTTGTTGAGGTCGTGAACTGAGACCTTGTCCTTCATTGACCTATGTGTAGAAGGATTACTCGTGCAATGAAACTAATCCACGAGCATATGTTGAGACAATGTATTCAAATACTGAACGAAGAGCATCTGTTTAACTACATTTAATAATGTTTAAGAATGCCTGCATGGAAAACTTTAGAATATACAGTTATTGCATATGCTTGTTGATACATGTATTAAAGGCAAACCAGTTATATGCGATTATTTGAGACTTGGCACGAACCCTAGATCGGTGATGTATTAAAAGGAATATTAACCCAAAGTGGGGCTGGACAATGCACCCACTAAAATGTATAAAAGCGAATGCATTCTAATGTACAGCGTCTCTCACTGAAAACACTGAACAACGCTGGAGTTTGTTGTGTTGTACTGAGGGCCGATAGCTATCTTATTTTACTCTGTTTTTGTAACTGGGTTCAGTATAAAATAAATTACTTTGTATGTTCCTTTGTAACCCGTGTTTGGTGTATTTCCTTTTGGGGTATTCAGCCTCGATATTCTTTTTCTGTTTTCACAGTTAGAGCCAGAAGTCTTTGCATATGGCGTACGGGTGCTTATGGCGGGACTGCCAGGCCTCGCAGACCAAACTATGAGAACCCCTGATGAGTTTCTGTTCAGGCCAAGAATACCCATGCACGAAGAGGAGGGGCAAGTATTTCCCTTAATAATACAATCTGCTGCAGTGCAAGGGAAAGTGGTATTGGTCAAAGGATATGATGACGAAGGCAGACAATGGTGTGCGATTATCACCATCAAAGAAGGGTTTCGAGTGACTGACGTCACCGATGACGATCTGTTCGAAGAACACCCTGACCTAGAGGAGACGATAGTGGAAGTAAGTCTCACATTTTGGGTCAAAATGATCAGACGGGAGGTGCCACGGAGAATGATGTTGGCACTGGTACTTCCAGAATACTTTGATGACGACATGGCCCAAGTGCCTGCCACAATATGGACTACAGGGCCCTATGACGTAGGTCTCCTGAAAGGGGCAGGTGAAGTGAACATTAAACTGAAACCAGGAGCAATTTTACCATGAGCGTGACAATATCCCATGTCCAGAGAGGCAGATGAAGGGATCGCAAAGACAATATCTGCCATGATAGAGCAGGGCATCGTAGTGACGTCAGAATCACCTTGCAACACAGTGATTTACCCTGTCAAAAAATCAAAGGGAGGGTCTTGGCGTTTAATCCAAGATTTACAAGCATTAAACAATATAGTTGAAGCCGAGTTCCCTCTAGTCCCTAATCCATCCACAATACTGTGTAATATACCCGCTGAGACAAAATATTTCACGGTGATCGATTTGAAAAACGCATTTTTCTCAATTCCACTGCACCGTGACTCTCAGGACCTGATGTCATTTACTTTCAGACAAATGCACCTGAAAAGTACGAGGTTGCCACAGGGGTATTGCGAGTCCCCGTCTATTTTCAACAGAATCCTGCAAATGGACCTAGGCAATATTGCGGTGGACAGTGTTGTTTTGCAGTATGTAGATGACATTTTGATCTGCATCACCACTGAAGAGCAATGCAGGCACGACTCTGTCTAGCTATTGACTATATTGGTGGAAAAGGAATACAAAGTTGATAAGGAAAAGTTGCAGTACTGCCAACAGGAGGTGTTGTACATAGGGCAACTGATCTCTCATGAGGGGAGAAAGTAACCCCAGAAAGGGCTGAAGCCATCATGAACACGGCCAAGCCGTGCACGTTAAAGCAAATGCAGAGCTTCTTAGGCCTGTGCAATTATGTCAGAGCATGGGTCTTTGACTACAGCTCATATTCCAAGCCCTTGCTTCAGGCTTTAAAGAAAGCCCAGGCAACAAAAGGAGAAATTGAATGGACGGAGGGAATGAAGAAAGGGTTTGCAGAACTCAAGGGGGCAATTTGTAAGGCCCCAGTTCTCGGGATTCCTAATTATGCAGAGGAATTCTACCTGTTCTCACACTCTGATGGTAATTTTATGACGGCAGTGATCGTGCAGCGAACCTCGCTGGGGTACAAGCCCCTAGCATATTACAGCGGGAGTTTTGACCCGGTTATGAAGGGCCACTTCCGTGCAAACAAAATCTAGCTGCTGCCGCATTCACTATCGAAAAAGGGTCATCCATTGTGATGGGGTTCTCCATGACATTATATGTTGAACATTCGCTGTTCGCCATACTAGAGAAGCCAAAGGGCATACTGACATCTCAAAGAGCATCCACCTATGAGGTGGTTAGCTCTAACCCATCGATCAAATTAGTTCGATGTAAAACTGTGAATCCTGATACATTCATAGCTGAGCCAGTCACAGAGGGAGAACCTATACACGACTGTGCGAACTATGAGGAATTCTATGATGAGATCCCCAGGGTAAAGGAAAACGCCCTGGCAAGTGGAGAGATTGGCCCTCATTACGACCCTGGCGGAAAGCGACTGACCGGAGCGCCACAGCGTAAATAGCGTTTCCGCCATTGCACGAAGGAGCAAAGTGCGGCCCATTCCGACCCATCGGGCACGAGCACCACGGCATGGCGGAAGTGCAAAGGCCGCGATGGCGGAAATGACCCCAAAACGGCCCACACCGCCGCCGTACGGCGCCCTAGGTGCAATACCGCCACCCCACTTAGCGGTCACCGCAGTGTGCGCCTACCGGAAAGTACGGTGCCCGGAAATATACGGAAACGGAAGTTAAAACATGGGGCCGGAACGGGAAACATCCCGGCGTACACCTATAAATACACTAAAACCACACAACCACTAAAATCACTACCCTGAAACACACCCCAACCCGTCAACCACCCTAGCGAAACCAAGAAAAATGGGAAAAGTAGCGAAGAAAGCGTGCAACCGCAAGCGGCAGGTCCACTTCTCCCGTGAGGAACTCACCGTGCTAACAGAGACCCTCCAGGAGAATGCTGCCGTCGTCTTCTGCACGCAAATGACCAGGACGGCACTTGCAAACAAGAAGGCCATATGGGCTCTGGTGGCACAGCGGGTAAGTGCGGTGGGGACCGCACCCCGCACCCCACAGCAATGCCGCAAGCGATGGGACGACCTGCGGATACGCGTCCGCAGCATACTCTCTGCCAACCGCAACATTGCCACAGCCACCGGGGGAGGTCCTGAATCACCCATCAAGTTGACCCCCTGGGAAGAAATCTGTGCCTCCACCATCGGAATGGAGAGCATAGAGGGAGTCGGAGGGATGGAGAAAGGAGTGCAGACATCCGAAGATTCAGGTAGGTGGGCCAGATAAAACAATGCCAAATCCACACAGTCCATCCATGTGAAGTACCATGCGTCCACATAGTGCAACAGAAACACATGTCCAGGAGAACGCCCACACACATCGGCCTGATAGCGCACGTTAAAACCCACAATAAATACATAAATAATTAAAAACCCCAAATACACGCACTACACGTGCAGCAGGCACACCCTAACTGCAGGCTGCCAAACAACTGCACCCTCACTCCACACACAAATCAAAGCACCTCCAAGGCCCCGACCCAAATCACCCTCAGGTACCACCCCAATGCATGTGATACAATGCCATTCCAATTCCCACAGACCCATCAATAACCCTCGCCCTCCTTTACTCCACCACAGGGTCCGATCCAAACGACGAGCTACAGGACACCCCTACCAGCACACCTGCAAAGAGGGCCAAGACCAACGGCCAGAGACCCTCCACCTCAGCTGCACGCATCAAGACACGGCAGCAGCACAAATCAGGTGGCAGCACAGAGGAGGGAACATCAACAGGCACCCCAGCAGCCAGCATGCCCACAACACCACCACCACAGGTCCCCCCAATGGATGCCACAGAAGGCACTGCCTCTGGTGGCAGCAGCACCATAGGTGACACCCCATTGATGGCAGCATGCTCGGACACAGAAGACGGGGATGCCGAAGTCAGATCCATCCATGACCTGTCCCAATCCCCCTGTCTGTCCCATCCCGTACAACATGAGGATACCACGCAGGGGCACCCACAAGACGACGACTGGCCATCCCCCACAAGCCCTGTGGCAAGGCAACATGAGGACAACAGCCCCTCTGTGACACCCCCGCAAATGGCCATGGCCCAGCAGAGGCAACAGTCCCTCGACCAGTTGATCGAACAACAGCAGCAACTGGCCACGCTCCTCAAGGACCATGCTGATGAATGTGGGGGCACTAAGGCAGACATAGAAACATCAACTGAGACACTTAGGGCACAAATCGAGAGTAGCACCGAGAGCCTGAGAGTCCAAATGGAGAGTAGCACCGAGAGCCTGAGAGTCCAAATGGAGAGTAGCACCGAGAGCCTCAGGGGGGAACTGCATGCGACGGCCAAGGACGTATGTGCCGAACTTGCCGCAGTGCGCAGTGTGCTCACTGAGCTCTCGCAAACCCTTAGGGACATGCATGGACGTGAGCAGGCAGACACATCATCCGTTGCAAGTTCCGTCCAGGGCAGCCCCCAACGTAGATCTGGAAGGAACCTGCGCTCCACAGGCAGGGGTGCCCCTGATACCCGCAGAGGGGGCATGCAATAGCGACAGCCCACTGACAATGAGCATCTTTGGACACTGGTGTTCGGGGGGTAGGTAGGAGGGTGGAGGGGGTGTGTTGGGCTCACTTGGGTGGCGGGTCGATAGGGTGTTCAACATGACATCACATATGCCATTAAAAGTGCACGATCAACCAATGAGATGTGTGGACATTGATCTTTGTGTACTAGGCCATCATAGGCGTACAGTCCATGTTGTGCATGTCCCAGACACACGCAGTGCCACGAGTCCCGTGTCCATGTATCAGCCACCAGGCGTGAGTGCTAGAAGCATACATCAATGAGATGCTGACGAATGTCACGGGCCTCCGGTGCCTCGCAGACTCCATGAGGTGCTGCCACATCCCCACCCTCATCATGACCATCTTCAGGTGCTTGCAGTTCTGCGTCAGGGGGCATGGGCACATTTCTACGTACGCACATGTTGTGGAGCATGACACATGCCATCACCATCTTTGCAACCTTCTCATGGCGGTACAGGAGTGCCCCGCCAGACCTGCTGAGGCAGCGGAAACGGCCCTTCAGTAGGCCGAATGCCTGTTCTATGACTACACGGGTAAGTGAGTGGGCATGGTTGTAGTCCTCCTCATGCTGGTCCCGTGGGTTCCGGACTGGTGTGAGGAGCCATCTCTTCAGTGGATATCCAGCATCACCTGTATGTGGACGAGAAACGTATGATGTGGAATGCCATTGATACGTACGCACACCCCCCCCCCCTTCCTGCCAGGTCATTGCCAATTCACATACCCCACATCATCATGCATGTAATGAGACTCACCGAGTAGCCAGGATCTGTACCTGCGTGTCGCTCCATGTAGCGTGGTATTGTAGAGTTCCTCAAGACCATAGAATCATGGGTTGATCCAGGGAATCGGGCACAACAATGTGTAATGATCCTGTTGGAGTCACACACCATTTGTACATTCAGGGAATGAAATTGTTTTCGGTTGCGGTACTGGGCCTCCATGGCATGTGGGACGACCAATTCAACATGGGTGCAGTCGATGGCACCAATGCAACCCGGTATGCCGGCAAGTGCATGGAATCCCACTTTCGTGTTTGTAATTTCCTGCTCCGAGCGTGGTAGGGAGATGTAGTCGTCTGCGTGCTGCAGGAGGGCATCGAGCACTTGCAATAGTGTCCGTGAGAACAGTGGCTGAGAAATGCCATGCAACTGTCCGACTGTGTGCTGGTAGGTGCCTGTGGCCAGGAAGTGGAGTACAGACACCACCTTCAGTAGGGGTGGGATGGCGGTTGGGCTATCTATCATGCTGACAAGGTCAGCCTGTGTCATGTCCACAATGGCGGCTATGGTGTCCCGGTCCAGACGGTAGAGGGTGTGGATCTGCTCATCAGTGAGGTTGAACGGATGGGCTCGGAGGCGTGGTATTGCGGGCTGCCTGCGTGGTGGTAGTGGCTGTGCTGGTGGGCCTTGCTGGCCCTGCCTTGG
The DNA here is from genome assembly GCF_040938575.1 of Ambystoma mexicanum. Classification (NCBI taxonomy): domain Eukaryota; kingdom Metazoa; phylum Chordata; class Amphibia; order Caudata; family Ambystomatidae; genus Ambystoma; species Ambystoma mexicanum. The sequence goes on from NC_090925.1 coordinate 601,677,492, forward strand.
CCTCCTCCTCCTCCTGCGTCTCCTCCGTGCGGCTGGTTGTAGTTGGTGTTCGTCTTCTTCTTGGAGTTGGAGCACTTGCAGTGCTATCAGGTCCCCCAGGGCCAACATCGCGAGTCCTGCCGGTAGCATTTCGGTGTGGTTGTGGGAGGAGACTGGCTGTGCAATTTATGTGTTTTCAGGCTGTATGGCCTCCACCTGTGGTGATTCATTCCACCTGTGCAAACTGCTCTCCCCTTTGGCCGAGCACGTCACGCGCACAACGCTGCAATTCGGGGAATGGTATCTTGCTATTGCTATCATGTATTTGTACCCGATGGCCGTGTAAGATTGGATTGATATGTTCATTCTGCTGTGGTCCCATTGTTTCCCATACTATCTGTGCAGTCGCGAACAGACTTGTGAAGGGTCAGTGGAACGTAGTACTCGAGTAACGGTGGGCCCTCATGCATCACTGTACCGAGTTGCAACGACGGGCGGGGCGTCCCATTCGTGGGTGAAGGCAGTTGCCATTTTCACACACAGCCGCACTCGATGGAATAATTAGTGATTTCAAACGGCCACAGATGCCTTTCCGACGTGGTGTTGCAAATGAGGAATTCGAAGGGCGGCGCTTTCGGTTTCCAGCTAGCGGCGAGGAGATGCCCACAGGTCTGACTGCAAATATAACGTTCTATTGTTCAATGTCCTTGAGACAGGGCCCATGGCGAGGGAGCAATGATTGATATGAATAGTTTGGGATGCGCAATAGCTACGTGGGCGATGAGGCCGGCCGTTCCCAAATACATGTTACTTCACAACACTGGAATTACGGGCTGGGGCACTGTGGATTTTGCAGGCTGCATAACGCACAGACTCAATGGATGTTTCTAATGTTATGTGAGTAATTATTCAGGCGTTTTGATCCCGGGATGAGGGAATGATGAATGGATGCATGGGCAGGTGATTTGATACAGAGTTTGCCATGTACAGGGCTTCTTGGGATCTATCCGCCTCCCCTACGCTATGTGATGCAGGGCTGCCATAGTGGGACCATCGTCTATCTGGCCTTGTTGAGCCCTCCCTGTCTCGAGGCGCACTCAGACACTTGTGTCCATGCACGTTAACATTCCCATCTGATGGATTCTGTTTTGACAGACGCATGCACAGGTACACTCGTTTGTGATGGTGTTTGCACCTCGATATAGATGTTTATGAGTCGCAAGTGGTTTTGGGGTGGTGATGATCCTTTTGAGTTGGCTAGCATGCATATGGCTGTGGATTTCGTGTGATCATTGAAGTGAGTTTTTCGAATGTGGTTCTGATGGCCATTCTGTTCTTTTTCTTTTCTTTTGGTTGACAGGTATCTCCTCCCCTTTTGCCACTGCCATCTGTATGCCACTCCTGCAGATGGATTTTACTCCCGACACCTGCTGCTTCGTGTTAATCAGTGGAGCAGCATTACGATCTTATGGGACGATCGCCAATGGCCCACATGCCCTTACGCAGTACTGGTGGCTCGGAGCAACATTTCGGCCTTTCAGCTGGACTAGTGCCTCCCCATTGGGACGGCCCTGCGGTTCTGTGCGCTTCCATGTTGCCTTTTCGTACGTGAATGTGGCTCTGTGTACCATGGGGGAACAGGGCGACACACAAGTAGTGGCTGGTCATTTCTTGCGGATGCAGCCCACAATGGTGATTAGTGTTTTGGAGTTCATGGCCTGATGGCTGTATGGGCTTGGTGACTTTGATGTGCATAAATTTCTATTCTGATTTGGCCCGTGTAGCGTTTTTCTTTGCAAGTGATGTGGCATATGCCTATTTGGGGGGCGATGTATTGTGAGGAGATCTGCATTGGGTTCCAGCTTCGGGGTTTAGTTGCGTGGTACTGTACTGGGCGCGTTTGCCTACTAAGCCCGTGAGGTCAGGGATGGGGGCTGCCTATATGACAGTTTGAATGTTGTCATGCTCAGGGGCGGGGGATTGGGTTTTGTGTAACAGATGCCGGTCAGCCAGGTGGACTGGTGGAATGATGTGATTATCGGAATATTGCTGGTCACAGGTGCCTGTGTTTGCGTGCGTTTCTTGGTGGGGGACTGTGGTCATGTCCATTGGGATTGCTTCTGTATTCGTGCCATCTGTGCCCTGCAGCTCCCATTGGCCCCTCTTGTGTTTCTTTTGTTCGTTGGCATGCATGGGTGACTTGTACATTTCAATGGTTGCATTGTGACTTCATTGCACCTACGGGGGGTTGTACTTTGTGGGCAGGGAGCGGTGTACAGGCACTCAGTGGGGCCGTTTACGGTTGATTCGCGATGCCGTACTTCTCGCCATGGCGGAATGGTACATTACGCCATGCCTGATGGCGTTAGGTACATGTCCGCTAGGGTCGGAATTGGCGTACCGTTGCACCATGGTGGTGTTTGCGGTTTGGCATGGCGCGCGCGCGCGTGCTTGGTGCAGTTAGCGTTGGCGTTCACTACGGTGTCGCTAATGGCTTCGTACTTTGCGGTGACGGGTCATAGTCGCACCGAGCGCTATTCGATGGCGGTATTGCATTTCCGCCATCGTTTTTCGATTTCCGCCAGGGTCGTAATGAGGGCCATTGTCTTTATTGACGGTTCTTCAAGAATCAACCAAGAAAACGGACAAAGGTATACAGGAGTGGCCGTGGTAAAACACCTAACGAATGGGGAGTTTCGAGTACTTGTTAGTGCACGGATACCATCCCATTATTCGCCGCAAGCTGCAGAACTGCTGGCACTGATACTCGCCCTTGAGAATCATGCAGACCAGGAAGTAACTGTGTACAGTGACTCAGGCTATGTGACGTCCACAGTACATGCAGGTCTAGCGCGCTGGAAAAGGAGGGGCTACCTCCGAGCAGACGGCACGCCAGTGCAACATGCAGCCTTATTGGAAAGGCTGATAAAAGCACAACAGCTCCCAGTGGGCATAGCGGTCATGAAATGTGCCACTCATATCAAGGGGACAGATTTCGTGTCACGTGGAAACCATGAAGCGGGCACGGAAGCCAAGCGTATGGCATCCAAGAGTGAAACAATCATTGACGTGGAGGTGGCACGTACCCATGAGCGGATGATGGTAGCACAAGCCACACCAGAAGCCTATAGCAATATGGGGCAGACTCAGCTGATGGAGCTCCAGAGGGAGGCACCTCAGGAGAGAAAAATCTGTGGAAGCATCGAGGGTGTTCTTTATACCCCTCTGACGGGTTGTGGAGGCAAGACAGCACTAGGAAACCAGTAATGCCTGTGGCCCTTCTAAAAGTAGCATTAGAACAACTACACCTACCCCATCCACAGGACAAAAGAAAATCTTGCTGCAACGCTCACAGAAGACTGGTTCACACCGAATTTAGCAGAGCATGTTGCATATTTCATGGTGAACTGCATTATCTGCCAGCAGTTCACCGCTGGGCACACATTAAAAGTAGTGAGAGGAATCATTCCCAGACCAAATGGACCATTCCAGCACTTGAATATCGACTACGTTGACATGATTCAAGTGTGCAACAGGTACAGGTATTTAATTGTGGTGGTGTGTCCATTCTCTAGATGGATAGAAGAAGGTCCCTGTACACACCCCGACGCTACCTGTGCTGCCAAGTTCCTAGTGAGGGAAGTGTTCCCTAGATGGGGGGTGTGCGATGCAATGAGATCAGATAACGGGGCTCACTTTGTAAATTCAGTTTTCGAACAGATTAGCTTGATGCTTGGTATAAAGCACAAGTTCTCATCAACGTATCATCCTGAGGAGAACGGGATATGTGAAAGGGTCAACGGCTTGCTTAAGGAGAGGATAGCCAAGTTGAAGCTCACAATAAAAAAGCGATGGCTGCACTGTCTACCATTGGCATTGTATGCACTTCGGAACCAACCTGGATCCGACCATCATCTCACGCCGCACGTATTAGTCACTGGCAGAAGGATGAGGACCCCTCTTACTCCCTGAGATAGAGCTAGATGCGATGCCCAGCCGACTAGAGAGGTCCTGGGAACAGAGATGCAAAAGTACCTAGACTGTATGACATCCAGCACCTCTGTCATTACAGGCCAGCTGCAGCAACGGCAAAATGGGGACAGCACAGCACGAAACACAACAGGAAGTGCTGAAGCAGGCGCAGCTCAAATCCTTTGTGCGCCCCTCGTCTTCCCTGGTGATGCAGTATTGGTGAGAAACCACGCAAGAAACAGGTGGGACAAGCCAAGATTTAATGACCCCTTTATCGTAGAGGACTGCACCCCGTCCTCCGTCAAGCTCCAGGGCAGAAGAGCATGGATCTTTCTAAATGACATTAAACCTATGCGGAGAGAGCCCTCCAGCTACATCTAACTGCGAAAATCTACAGACAATGGGGAAGTACCTCAGCATGTGCAGATAAGATCCATGGCGAGGAAGAAGGACGCATGAGCAGAAAACCAAGACAAAGAACCCGGATGCAAAGTGTGGCATAGAACTGGACAGGTTCACCAAGCAAGGGGGAAATAAGGACAGAACAAACACTCTGTACATCCCAGTTACAGGTTAGTACAAAGAATCAAGACTATAAGACTCTGATAGACTGCAAATAAGACATTGCCTGAGAGTGTAACACAGTGGGCCTCATTACGACCCAGGCGGTAAGGGGTTTACGGCGCCGTAAACAGCGCCGACCCTTACCGCCTGAGTACGAGGTCCCTTAGCGCCATGGCGAATTTAACACCTGCTTTTAGCAGGTGTTAAAATCCATGGCGCTAAGGGACCATGGAGTTAATTACGCCACCGTAATTTACGGTGGCGTAATTAACACCTTCCCCACTCCCATTATGCCCTATGGGGCAAAAATGGGAATGGGGAAGGGTAAATGGGGATTGGGGACTTACCGCCCCGCCAAGGTCCGAATGGGGCGGTAAGTCCACCAACCACCATGGCGTAAACGTAGTTTACGCCATGGTGGTAAAGTCACGGCCCAGGCGGTAACTTACCGCCTGGGTCGTGATGAGGCCCAGTATCTTGAAGCAATCAATATTGACACTTTGTTCACAGAAATGTTGGTATCCCCCAGTAGAAACATCACAGAGGATGTGCTTTCCTGTTTCCGGCTAGTATTAGAGACATATCCATCACTTGTAGGGAGAGTCACCAGTATCACAGACTTTATTCAAGATCCGGCCAACAAGAAAATAATCTAGCAATTACTGACTGTCATCACAGAAGCTTTCATCGCAGCTTTCATCGCACTGCCCGAGTACAGTGATAAGGGTACATATGCTTCCACCACAAGTGATCATTGATGAACTAACATGCACACTCTTCTTCCGCATCATAGAGGAATGGCCAGGACTTTTCGGGAGAACCACAGATACCCTAACCTTTATCAGAGATCCAAGAAGCAATGAATTCCTAAACCAAGTGTGGTACAAACTGAATTACGTGGTCGCAATCCAAGCATCAGGAAAGTGTAAAAACTGTTCACGTCACAAGAAAGGCCTGTGATCTAGAGACCAGAAAGTCAGAGCGAATGTAATTGGCACCAGAAGACAGCAGATACGCATACCAAGTCTTCTTCCACCTCATTAAGAACTTTCCAGAACTAGTGGGTAGACCCAACAATGTTGACGTACCCACATTCCTCAGAGACCCAGTAAAGAATGCACAATTAAACAGGCTCCTGAGAGCTATCATAACGCAACTGGGAAGCAATTACGGACATCCACTGATAAGGAGAGCCTTAGAAGGTGGAGATCCACAATAAAACATTTTGTCATACTTCCGCCGTGGAGCAGATCGAGGAGAGAGACGCTGTTCTTCAACTTGTCACTGAGAGCCCGAGGGAAAGGAGCGGACACAAGAACCTCACCATCTTATTTTCATTTTCCTGCATTTTTCTAATTTTTTCTTATTTTTTCATATGTTCACTTTTATTTTTATTTTTGTTTTTATTTTTACAACATTGTATTTTTGTGTGATTTTTAGAAGTTCCATCTTCTTCCTTCGCATTGAGCAAATTCCAGCAGGTCCTCAGGACCAAGGCAAATTCGAGGTGTGCATTGGGACCTCACCTATTATCGATATGTACAATGAATGTGATGTGCTAAAGGTGTTAGCCTAACCCTTGTCCATAGTCTAGCACAGGAACGGTACTAACTACCCAGAGATTACCGTCATCACTCACGTGAGGGGGGACATTTGGAGAAGCACTCATACCTCTAATAGTAACAAACTCGAGATACACAAGACCAGAACAAAAGAAGGAATAAATAATTGACTATGAACTCATTTGAAATGGGGGCCCAGAACAGTAACTTGGTTCTTTCCCCAACAGAAGGGTGCCCCCACTTCCCTGGAAGAAAATGCTGCAAATTGTCATTCCGAACGATTGTGTGTATATGTATAGTTATTATTTATTTCTTTTTTTAAACACTTTATTGGTTTTTGTGATAATATTACAAAAACAAACAAACATAACATATAACACATAACATGACTGGCTACTTGGCACCATGCGTAAGTATCCTTCTTCATCTGCACCTCAGAGTGGGCAGGCGATCTTGTTGTTTGAGCTACCCCTGTCCTTCTAGCAGTTTCAGAGTTTTCCGTTTTCGCCTTCTTGTTCTGGGGGGTGCCTTGAGTGTCTTCCTCTACTGTTCTTCCTGCCCTCTCGGGTCTTCCTCTTCACTTTCCTCTCTTCATTCGAATAAGTCCTGCATCAGGGAGTTCCATGCCGTCATTTTTTGTCCTGTTTCCCCTACTCCTTTCTGTACCGCCCTTATCCACACCGCCGTTTCTGTCATTGCCCATTTCTTGAAATCCGCCCACCATGAGTCTATTCTCGGGCCCTCTTTCGAGTTCCACGCCATTGCTATCCGCCGTTTGGCTAGTATGCACATTAGGTCTTTCATTTTTGCAAGGTGCGACCTATGTCTACCTCCTCTCGGGAAGAAGCCCAGTAGGTACAGCTCAGGATTCTCTTCTTGTATTTGGAGTCCACTTCCGGCCACCCTGCATCTGATTTCGTCCCAGAAGACCTGTACCACTGGGCAGGTCCAAAACATGTGTATCATGTCTGCTTGCTTATCGGGGCAACGGGGGCATGTGCAGGGGTTTCCCGGTCTCATTGTATTCATCCTTTTGCGCGTGATGTACGCCCTGTGCGTGACATATAATTGTGCTTGCCTGAACCTTGCATTCCTTGATACTTGTTTGGGGTATCTCAATGCCCTGGCTCATTCCTGATCGCTGAGGGGTCTTCTGAATTCTTCTTCCCAGCTTCCTCTTGTGTGTAATGCTTGTGAATTATTAGATCTTAACAATTGCTCAAATAGCCTCGAGGTTGTGTGTCCCCCTTCTGCTATATCGTACCATGCATCCAGTTCTCCTTCTGTGTCCTCTTGTTCTGGCCACTCTGGCCACCTCTTCTTAATTGTCAGTATCATCCTGTTATATAGGATGAATTGGCCTTCGTGTATGTCAAATCCTTCCCCCATGTCTTGGAACTCTGCCCATTGTTCGTCTATCCTCAAATCTCCTATTTGTACTACTCCTTTGGCTTCCCGTTGGGATCTGTATATTGCGAGTGTGTTTGAATCTATGCCTAATAACCCTGCTAATGGGATCTGTGGCGAACAAGGGTCTTCAGCCTTCTGGAGTCTCCACACCCTCGCCCACAGTTTTGTTGCAAGCTTGACTATGTTTGGTAGGGTCTTGAGTAGGGATTTGTCAAGCCATGGGATTTCTTGTAGATAGTATGATTTCAGTGCTGGTTGGAAGAGTGTTTTATCTATTGATTCATCCTTCCCTAGCCATTTAACCACAAATTGCAGTTGCCCTGCCAGGTAGTATTTTTTGAAATCTGGCAGCCTGATGCCCCCCTCCTCATACTCTCTTTGTAGGGTTGTCATGGTGATCTTGCACCCCCCCACCACAGGAACTTCCGCGTCATCGTGTTCAACTTTTCGAAGAAGACTCGGTATGGCATGCGGGATGTTTGTGAAATAATATAAGAGCCTTGGGAGTACCACCATCTTCAAGATGGCTGCTCTTCCCATCATCCCCAGTGGGAGTGTCTCCCAGAAACTCATGGCTTTTTGTATTTTGTCTAGTGCCGGTTGTGTATTGCATTCGTGTGATTCTGCAGTGTTGTGGTGTATCTGTATTCCAAAATATCTGAAGGAGCTTGGTGCCCATGTTAGGCCCATGTCTGGGAGTTTGTCTCGGGGGACTCGTTTTAGGTCGGCCAGGGGGAAGAGGACAGACTTCTCTTTATTGATGGCTATCCCTGAGAGTCTAGTGTATGCATTCGCCGCTTCTAGGAGACAGGGTAGGTTAGCGCGTGTGTTTTCTACAAAGAGGAGGACATCGTCTGCGTACGAGATCTGGTGTACTACTCCATCTATGTCTATTCCTGTGTCCCCATATTCTGCCCTGAGAAAGACCGCCCACAGCTCCAAAGCCAATATATATAACATTGGTGAAAGTGGGCAGCCCTGTTTGGTACCCCTGTATATTCTCCAGGCTTTTGAAATATGTCTTCCTGTTTTCACTCTTGCTCTGGAGTCTTTGTATAGTAGCCTGATCCATCTAAGGAACCCTTCCCCTATGCCAAAGTGGGCCAGGACACTCAGCAGCCACTTCCAGCTAACCGAATCAAATGCTTTGACGGCGTCTAATGACACCAGTGCGCATTCGCCCTGTCTCTGATTCGTCTGCTCTATAACGTGATGTAATCTACGGAGATTCCATGACGTGTTGCACCCTGGGACATAACCCGTTTGGTCTGAGTGGATCAGTATGGGTATCACTAATTTCAGGTGGTTCGCCAAAACCACTGTGAGTATTTTAGTGTCTTTATTGATAAGGGAGATCGGTCTATATGAGGCGCATTCCATTGGGGATTTACCGGGTTTAAGGATCGGTACAATTGTCGTTTCCAACATGCTATTTGGTAATTGTGTGTTCTCATATGTCTCCTGGAATGTTCCTAGCAATTTCTGGGCAATGGTGCTCTTATATGTCTTATAAAACTCTCCCGGGAGTCCGTCAGGACTCGGGGCTTTACCCAAGGGGAGTTCAGAGATCACTGTCTCGATTTCATCTACTGTAATGGGAGCGTCTAATAGTTGGGCCTGTTCCGCTGTTAGTTTCGTTAACCTTATCTCAGCCAGGGTGTCTGGAATATCTTCCAGTTCCACCTCCGGATTAGGGGCATAAAGCCTCTCGTAAAAGCCGGCAAATAAGTTGTTTATATTTTCTTGGTTCCTGACCTCTGTCCCTGTTTCATCTTTCAGTACTACTATGGGGTCCCTCTTGTTTTCTTGTTTAGTGAGCCATGGTAGGAGTCTGCTGGGTTTATCCCCTTCTGCGTGTAGTCTCTGTAGGTATTTCCCATAATTTAGCTTCCCCAATTTCTCCCAGAGTTCCATACATCTTGTTCTTAGCATTAATAGTTCCCTGGTTTCCTCGCCTGCCTTTTCTGCCCTTCTTTGCTCCTTTATTATTTCTTTTTCTAGTTTGTCCAGTTCCTCCATGATTGCTCCCTTTAGCCCTCCTGTTTTCCCAATTGCCCCCCCCCTTATTACTACCTTGAATGTGTCCCACAGCGTGGCGTTGCTTCCTACGCTTCCCTCGTTGTGTTTGAAGTAATCTTCCATCACCTCTTGCAAATGTTCTTCCAATTCGCTCTCCCCCAGCGCTTCCGCTCGGAGGCGCCATGTTGGTATTGGGGTTTTCCTATGGGTGTGTGCCCATGTTGCTATTATCTGGGCATGGTCTGATAATGTGCGTGCTTTAATGTCGATTCCCATTAATTCTATTAGAGATTCAGCACCCGTAAATAGGTAATCTATTTGTATGAATATTCCGTGGGGTGCGCTATAGTGTGTGTACCCTCTCCCGCCTCCGTGTACCTGCCTCAGACGTCCACCAGCTGCAGTCGTGCGAGACTCCTTTGAAGCTCCTTGGCCGGGGGTGCTGGTCTCCTGTGCTTGTCGTCCGACCTGTCGAGGAGTGGGTCTAAGGTGCAATTGAAATCTCCTGCCCAGATGAGTGTAGCTTCCCTGTATTGGGCCACTTTAGGCGCTATATTCCTGAAGAATTCAGTTGCGTCGTGGTTTGGAGCGTAGGTGTTGATCAGGCATATTTCCTTGTTTTCTAGCATTCCATGCACTAACACTAGCCTCCCCTGTGGGTCGTTATCTTGCTTTATTAGCTGGAACGGTACTCCCGGTACAATCCATATTAGCGCTCCCCTTGCATAGTTCGAGTATGTAGCGCTGTATACTTGTCCTCCCCATTTCCTGCTTACCTCGGCCTGTTTTTCGGATGTCAGGTGAGTCTCTTGGAGCATTGCTATTTTAACTTTCATTCTGTTTAGCCAGGCGTACACTCTGAGTCTTTTGACGTAGGCGTTGAGTCCCTGCACATTCCAGGTTGCTATTGTTATTTCATCAGGGTTCATGTATGTGTGGTTTACTTCGGCTCTGATGTCCCTTAGCCTTCCTTTTGTTTATCGCCCTGCTTTTTCTCCTTTCTTCCAGCTCTTGGGGCCTTCCTCTTTTTCCCAGGTTTTCTCCGCCTTTGTGTCTGGGGTGAGTTCCCTTGATTTGCTGCTGTGTATCTTCCTGATCTCTGCCCACTCGGACCATTCTGTGGTCGCATGAGTTGTCCTTTCCGTCGATGATGCCGTGTGCCAGTCGGCCGTACCTATTGCTAACCAACACATAAACCATAACTTCATTAACCCAAACTTCAATGATTTAACTAACGCCCAGCCACCCTCCCCCTGCTCGGGTTTCGCCGCTTCTCTTGTCATGCTCCTCTGGACGAAGCACACTCGCTGCAGCGTGATGCCTTAGAACTTGCATCCGAACTCGCATCGCGCTCTTTTTTGGGGGAATGGATTTTCCCGGCCGGCCGGAGCGTCTGAGTAGAGCTGATCGCTCCTTTCTATTGTCATTATTCTCCTGACTTCATTTGTGAATTAAATGCTTGGCGTCATTGTTCCTAGCTAGCTACGGATCTTTTCACCGGGGCTGGTCCCTTCCGTTGTTGGCATTCCTCTGCCCCAGCTGGGGGACCCCATGTGCATCCATCCATGTTTGGGCCTCCTCCGTAGATTAAAAAAAGCATGATGTCCATTTGTGTATTACCTTTAGCTTGGCCGGAAAGAGGAGCATGTATCGTATCTCCGCTCTTCTGAGACGTTCTTTTGTGGGGCCGAACTGTGCTCTTTGTTTCTGGACTGTGGCTGTATAGTCCGGATATATGGTGATCCTGGAGGAGTTCCTAGTGATCTCTCTCCCTCCACTTGAAAATTCCAGTATCCTCTCTCTATCTTTAAAGTTCATTATCTTGGCGATCATTGCCCTTGGCGGAGCCCCCGGCCGAGGTCTTCTAGTTAGTGCTCTGCGTGCCCGTTCCACCACAAAGCCCTGGGATAATGTCCCTGCTCCGATTTCTTGAAGAAGCATATTTTCAACGTATTCTGTGGGATCATTTCCCTCCTCACCTTCCGGAACTCCTCCCTGCTGCTTTTCCTTTCTTTATTTTCCCTTCCTGTGGTGGGACTCTCCACTCAACTCAATCCGCCGATGACCGGTGTACCCCTGGGGGCTTCTCTTGTTGCTGGATCTGGTCTTTGTGTGCTCTGAGGTGAAGAAGGGTCCCTCGCAGCGATCTCCCCACTTTCTATATTGTTGCGTTATAATTGTTCTGGTGTGAGGGACCCCGGCCTAACTTGCCGCGTATTGATGGTGTCTGCTTCCAGTGTGCTTTTCACCTCCAATCCACTCCTCCCCAGTGCCACATGTGTAGAGGGTCCCAGCCTGTGTTGTGGTGCTTCTCTTTTTCTGTTCATTTAGCACTTCCCGGTCACAGAGTTCCCCCGGGATTCCTTCTGTCCCCGGATGGGTCTTCCTCAGGGTAGGGCGGTCTTCCCCCAGCGTCCCCAGCAGTCTCCTCACCTCCTGTGCCGCCGGCAGCGATGCCTCAGGCGCCTCCCTCCTCATCTCATCCTCTCCGCTTCTGTGGGGCCCCTCCATCTGCTGGGCAACCGCTCCCCGAGGGCAGCGAAAGAGCGCCAGGGACTCCAGCCCCTTCCCGCCGGCTCCTGTCTTGACACGGAGGGGTGTCTGGGTCCTCTTCGGCGGTCCCCGGCCTCCAGTGCTGGTCCGGGATGTCTTGCCTTTGTGCGTGTGGACTCCGGGCGGGGCTTTCTGGGTTCCGCCTGCGCCGCGGATCCCACGGCGATCGTCCAGGTCTAGCCTTGCCGTCACGCTCCTTCCTCTGTGATCGCTCACACACGGCAGGTGTCCTCTGCTGTTCTCTCTGTGCTAGGTTCTGAGCACAATCCGGCGGCATCCCTCTTCCCTTCTCGTTTCAGCCACCGCATCGCAGGGTCGTATCAGCGGGCCGCCATCTTGGATTTCTCACTCGGCGAATTCTAGGATCCACGGTCCGATTTCTCTCCAGAATCGGGTCGAGTGGTCCGTGGATGTTCCGATGCCTTCATGTAACAATTCTGGCAAATTAGGTCAGATTTTGAGGATCGTATGTAGGATCAAGTAGAAACTCTCTGAGAACACGTCCTAACGCATGGCCGCCTAGCCACGCCCCATGTATAGTTATTTATATTGTTTTTCTGTCATTAACAATCAGAACTGCTTTCTTTATTGGTTCGCGAAGTGCCCCAATCTCAGTGCACCCACCAGATAATGAACATCTGGGGCCTACGAAAGTACCCAGACCCAATATAGTCATTCCAGTTCCAAGAAAACCTGATGATAAAAGTAGTGAACTAAATTTAAATATAATAAGCAATGATTTAGACACATTTGAGGTAACAAATGAAGAGAAAAGCTGGAGACAGGGTCAGCACGGAATGAATGAAAATGCTGCACTGAACACTGCACGCACCCACACACAGGATGCACACAGACAAGGGCAAGTGTCAATGGCTACAGGGCCTCCAACGAAAGCAGCAGAGAAGAGGAGACTGCATGCCGAACAATCTATTCCAGAAAACAGTGGAAGTACTCAAGAGGAGCCAAGTGAACAACCAGAGAGAGAGAGGGCATAGCAAAATCCCTCAAAAGAACCGAAGTAGCCACAAAGGAATTCACAGACAAAACACAAATGCTGATAGACTATTTGTTCCCATTCACAGTAAAAGCAAAGAAACTGCATGAGTAGCTGGAACATAGAACTGCAGAGACTATAACGACAAACACGCCAGCTCGAGCACTGCGAACAAGCACTGGATCTATAACTCAGCCTCACGCTGAGGAGATGGTGAGCCAATGACGGCCAGAGAACCACGATAAAAACCAACAAGAGGAGAGGAAGAGAAACACAAAACTTTCTCCTACCATAGCGAGGCAGCCTGCTCCACCGAGACACCCAGACAGGAAAAGCAGCACAGACGCATTTAGAGACATAGGGCCTCATTACACGGAAGGCGGTGGTCCAGGGTGCTATTAGCACCCTGGACCATGCCGGTAAAATACCGGCACCGCCTTGGCGGAAAGGGGATTTACCGCCCCATTCCAAGGTTGGAGGGGCGGTAAATCCCCTTTGCGCCATTGCCCTTCCCCATTCCCATTTCTGCCCCATAGGGCTCTATGGGACTGGGGAAGGCGCTAATTACGGCACCGCAATTTTGCGGTGCCGTAATTAGCTCCGAGGTCCCTTAGCGGGTTGGTATTTAACGCCTGCAAAAAGCAGGCGTTAAAACTCCAACCCGCTAAGGGACCTCGTAGTACGGCGGTAAGGGTTAACGGTCACCGTTGCCATTAACGGTGACCGTTAACCCTTACCGCCGTCCGTGTAATGAGGCCCATAGTCATAGCAAACTACAGAAGAACACTGAGAATCAAGAGAAGCCCACACGAAGATAACAATTAATTTAATGATTACCTGGACAGCACAGCCCATCTCGGAAACAACATATGGTACCAGCACATGGAGGAAGTAGGACAAAGGCAGTCAGAAGGAGAATGCTTCGTCTGTGCACTCCTGCCATACAGCATGGGAAAATCCAAGATCTTCGTGGCTGTAGAAATTGATGTGCCTACAGCACACTGTATGTCACATGTAGCAATGTGCAACACCAGAGGACAATTTATGGGAAGAGACGCCTCGTTGATATGGGCCAATGAAAAGGATTACCCAGATGAAGATGGCTACGTCCAGAACATTAAAACAAGAAACCGAGTGCATACAAGGAATCATGTGATCAGGTACGAGAACCCTGGCATCAAAGGATCAGGGATAAGATAAGAAGTTAACCCGAGACTGAACGTTCAAGGAAAGACTGCAGAAGAGGCTCAAATCTGGAAAAACAGGCCAAATGCAGATCTGGGTCATCAGTGGTCTCCCCAGATAGATGGGAGGACGGAGTAGTAATCTGCCGAGCATGGATGGTCCTTGGAGCCTGCAAGGAAGCAATAGAGAATTCTCAGAGGCTATGCAAACCTCTGTGGCCACAGCTAGTAAAGTTACTAACATGGGTCGACGATACAGGGGGACCCCTGCAAATAGTACCACTGGAGAGCCTGAAACTATGTTTCAGAAACAATGGCACAAGGAAGATGGGAGAGAATCAAAACTGCGGACGAATATTTGAAGCTCCAGGAATGACACAAGGAACCGCAGTTATTATGGACCATAACTGAGCGTGTGGATCCAAGGCGTACATAAGGTTGCTGAAGAACTGGGGAGGCATATGCACACTAGTGAATGTCCATATTCCTGCGCTAGTGATCCCTAAGAATGACCTGAAGTTGGACAGTTTCCCGAAAGCAGATGCTCATCTAAGAAGAAGGAGATCTGTGGAACTGGTATTCCAGATGAAGAGGGAAAATTACTTTTCTCCCAAATCAGAAGAGGCTTTCCATGCAATCCCGTACGAACACAGGCTGTTCAGCCTCACCTCAACAGTATTCACCACACTACTCCTGCCCCACATCCAAGTTGGACTGAATACTAAATGGTTGCAGATAACCAGATGGGAGTTATTGCAGACCATCAATACCACTATAAAAGGATTCAACGCGATCAAAGAAGAGCTGAGAACAATCAGACTCATGACCCTCCAAAACAGATATGTGCTTGACATGATCACTGCAACGGATGGAGGTGTTTGTGCAAAAATCGGAGAATCATGTTGCACATTTGTACCATCAAATGATGAAGAAAATGGAACCCTAGCAGAGGCCATAAGCATGCTGACAAGCCTGAAAAACCAGATGATCGATGAAAGTGATGAAGTAGACAATGACAGCTGGTCATGGGTCCCACAATGGATGGCTGATATATTCAAGTTCCTGGGAGCCTTGCTAGCAATGGTGCTGCTAGGATTCTGTGTTATCAAAATAATCATCACACAGTGCCAGAAAACTGCGAAGAAAGCCATAGGGATGAAAATAATGATTGATGTCGAACCAGGATGGAAGCCCAGAGACCTGACTGATGAAGAAATAAGAAACTTAGTGAAAGCCAGCAAATTTCCGCCAGAGGGAACACAGTTCACATATCCTACGAAACAAAGAAAGTATGAAGGAAAATGGATTTACTGCAGTCCAAATGGACAATGCCAGCTGAGGACCTGGAACAACGATGAACATGTCAAAACAGCAGGAAGTTTCAAAGGCGTGATAAAGATATGGACTCCAAAGACACACATGTTCACGCCATCATGTACCAACCCTGAAGACGATGAACAAAACACTGAAGTATCAAAAGAAATGGAGGAAAAAATTGAAGCAGAAATGGTCGTTGAACCGACCAGAGGGGGGAGTGTAAAGGAGATCCCAGACATGACTTGCACCCCTGCCCCTCATTTCGAGCTACCAGGAGGGTACTCGCCAAGGTGCGTGACGTATGAAGAGCAAATGAACCAGCAGAGAGCCGCTCTGGGACTCTGCCCAGTGTACACTAGAAGATCTGTGCCTGTTGAAGCACCCATAACCAGACAACCCTGGGCAACATGGTACCCTATCAGACAGCCATTCCAGCCGCTATACGAAATGAGGAGTACCTATACACAGTCCACGAAGAGACCCCAAAAGCCTTAATGGAAGGCCAGTGGAAATGACACAAGGGCCTGAACAGACCCGTGAATGAACAAAAGCAGCTGTCAAAGATAGCACGCCAGTGCGAGTAACTACGAAAATGAATGGAATAGACAGAGGAGACAATGTTACAACGTGAGGAAACAGTGCTGCGAGACAAGATGGAAGCAAACGTCCTGTTAAACGTGTGTAAATAGGCTTGAAACGCAAGATGCTAAGAAATCGATATTGCTTGCAATGCTTAGTAGAAGATAGAGCGGCAAGCGCCAACCGTATATCTACCTCAATAAGGCACATTATACAAGTGCAACTCCATTTTCTAAAAGGAGAAAGGTACCCAGGCGGCCAGAGGCCTGACAGGCCAAGTTTCGAAACCCAGCCAAAGGCTGGGAGAAGGAGCGGAATCGAAACTCAACAAAGATCGGATCATGCCTAGGAAATCGAGGTCAGCCAGAGAAGGGGAGGAGAGCGTCAGCTCACAAGACTCCAACTTCAGAGCATACCAGCCTGCCTCATGAAGGTCAAGATAAGAGGGGTCCATGCAGGTGGCTAGGCTGACACAGAATTAAATGCACTAAAAGCTGGAAACTGAAGCAGATTCATGGTGAACTAACACGTGACCAGCCAGGCGCGAAGAAGTACCATCGCCTGATGTCATCCAGGACCCGAGGATGCCATAACTTTTCCCGATAAGAGTCTACAGTTTCGAGGCCATCCTTAGCCAACTATTTGACACGTCGCCCTAAAACCCTGATTGATGGAAGGGAGGCAGGGTGAAACTTGGGACACCAGGCACAGGAGTGTCCATTCTGCATGCTGCTAATTAAAAGTGGAAATTTATGTCTAGGGGTGTAACCTGCCCAATCACAATGGACAAAGTTATCTGGAGTCCTATAGATATTGTAACCAATATGATGTCGTAGTTGTAGTGACGTCTATCACCCGTGATGTAGAGGGATGGGTGTAGACGCCCACCCGGTAAGAGTTATCCAATCCGCATGCCCTATTATCATATACAGAAAAAACACCTATACTTAAGTTACCTTTCCTAACCAATTATATTGCATAATGATTTTTATAGAAATTAGACGTCAGTGATGACGATTTTTGTCTATAATAAGTGCTGTCCGACTAAAGTTTAAGGAAGTCAGAACGAGACAGGTGATCGCAATGCTGCTGATTTCCATTTTTTTCTCTGTTTGTTGTAATTGTCATTAAACGGACTTCCCTTTGCCAACTTACTGAGTCCTCATTATTGAGTCGTGTTGGAGTAAGTGAATACTGCACCCCCTGTCCTCACATGGTGCAGCTATCTTGTCTTACAAGTTCTGGAGGGTAAGCGGTGACCTATGGCCCGTCAGTGAATTCCTCTCCTCCTGAACACAACGATTGTCCAAAGAGTGCTAAAGTAGCTGGACGGTTAAACTGGGTAATTACTATGAGAGGGTTAGACCTCCATATGGGGAATAGACCCAGTTAGGTGACAGGCGAAAGGTTACCCACATGGCATAGAGGGCTAAGCCACTCAATTTTGGATGATATATTTGTTGACCGTCTGTTAATTGACGCTTGTTCAGATTGTATTGTTTTGGAAAACATCTGTAGCAACCATAATATGGTAATGACAACATTTGAAGCGACATAGGCAACAAGGTTGCTGTAAATGGTCCATGTAACCTGACATTAAATACTAGAGGAAATAGAGTGAGATGGAACAACAAGGCTTCCATTCAATCAAATTAATATCTATTGGAGCTCTTGCAAAAATCCACATGCAAAATAAAACTGGCTTACTTTCGGGTGGACAATTATGCTGAGACCCTATATTCATGTGTTTCTAGGATTTCAAAAATTGGCCATTAAAAGCACTCCGATACACAGGGAGCGCACCCTCACTCTCTTACAATGATGTTCTAGTCTTAAAGAAATGGGCATTTAGACAAGCGTCCAGGCTGGTAAAGAATTCTCCATGTGAAAAGGGCATACATTTACCAAACTTAAAATCTCTAAAACAACAGTATAGACATTTTTGTAAAACAAACAAGGCATTGCTATTACAGCGAGATGCCGAAATCATGTTGGGAATTCTAGCTACGAAAGATGCTCGCCTTTTTTGGGAAACAGTAAATGCAGAGACAATGGGCCTCATTACACGGTATGCGGTAACCATGGCGCTATTAGCGCCATGGTTGCCGCCGGTATTTTACCGTGTCCGCCTTGGTGGATGGTGGAATTACCGGCCTACTCCAAGGTGAGCGGGGCCGGTAATTCCCCATTCACAAGGCACTTCCCCATTCCCATTTTTGCCCCCGTAGGGCTCAATGGGAATGGGGAAGGAGGTAATTATGGTACCGCAAATTGCAGTACCGTAATTAGCACCAAGGTCCCTTTGCGGGCCCGTTCCTTAACGGCTGGTAAAACCAGCCGTTGAGGTCGGGTCCGGCAAAGGGACCTCGTAGCAAGGCGGTAAGGGTTTACCGGTACCAGTGCCCTTACCGGTACCGGTAAACCCTTACCGCATACCGTGTAATGAGGCTCAATGTCATAAACCTGCTCCCAGACAAATGCTGTATCTGAATCATCCTAGGTATCTCACTTCAAAAACCTGTACATCAATAATAATCCAATGACGATAGACAAGTATGTCTGGGACAGTGGCCAGATGGCTTGCTTGTCCATCATAAAACCAATTGTGGAAGATATCCTTCTTTTAATTAAGAAGGCCAAACCATCAGGTGCCCCGGGCCCAAACAGCCTCTCAGTAAATCTTTTGAAGAATGATATAAATGTTTTGGTGAACCATCTTGTCCATTCTATTTGGCAGTATCATAGAAATGGAAGTGATTCCTAGGTCATGGTATCTGTCTCATGTGGTGCCTATTTATAAAAAGGGGTGAGATGTAAGACAATTGCAGACCAATCGGCCTCTTAGACATCGAAAGAAAGATTTTCACAGGTGTCCAAACTGGTTTTTGACAAGGCCATTCCACTAATACAAGTTGAGTGGTCGTATATGAATTACAGGAATCGGCATGGTGTAGCCCAAAAACAAGAACATATGTTACATCAATAGATCTATCTGCGGCCTTCGACAAGGTGGACCGCAGAAGACTGTGGTTTAAACTATCTATATGGGGGGCCCTGGAAGGACTCTTACGTCTGCTTATTTGTTTATGTTCCAACACAGAAATCTGCATTCGCATAAACCAAGCTGTAGCTCTGTCACGCGGAGTGAGCAAGAGAGCAAGGCCTTAGACAGGGATGGGTACTAGTGGCCTGTCTGTTTAACCTATGTGTCTCAGACATTAGTGAGATGTTAGACATGGCTGTGTTAATTCCACCAAAGTTTGCCTCAATAAAAACATCATGGAGGATTTCCTATGAAGAATGACTTTGTGCTATTTGACCGTGCAAAGATTGAGATACAACGATTGCTGACAGCATTTTCTAACTATGCAAAAGACAATGCATTGGGAACAAATCCAGAAAATACTAAAATGATGGTCCTCTCTAGGGACCTCAAACATCCCTCTGGTAAATGGTGGTTATGTTCAAAGGAACTGGAAACCGTTACCAATCTGATATATTTAGGCTTTCACTTTTCCTCCTGTCTCAACATTGCAGATTTACAAACGTCAGTAGTTTGGAAGTCCAAAAATGTATGTTGCCTTTGGAACAGAAGATGCACCTGATAAATATGTATGCGCCTCATCTTAGTTAAAGGTTAAATATCTAAATATTTAGAGATTGTCGAAGATTTAGACTCTCTCGCTCCGGCCTTAGCAGATCTCTGCAACATCTCCTTCATCATTGGACTTTTCCCCACTTCTCTCAAGCACTCTCTTGGGCACGCTCTGCTCAAAACACCCTCTGCCAACCCTTCCATTCTGGCAAACTATCGCCCGATCTCTATCACCCCTTTCCTGGGCAAACTCTTGGAGAAGCTGGCTATCCCTCAGCTTACCCTCCACACTGAATCTGTTGTCTGTCTCCATAACCATCAGTCTGGCTTTAGAGCATCCTGAGGCACAGACACTGCTCTTCTGAACACCTGTGAATACCTGCTCTCAAATCTCCTTCTGTCCTCATCCTTCTTGACCTCTCTTCTGCTTTTGATACTGTAAACCACAATATACTGATCTCCTGGCTTCATGATATCCTGGGCATCACAGAGCAGGCCCGGGCGTGGCTTGCGTCCTTCCTCTCAGATCATCCTTCCCAGGTTGAACTTGGGTCCTTTCTCTCTGCTATCACTCTCTCTCTCTACTTTTGTTGTTGCCCAGGGATCTAATCTATCCCCCTGGTTCTTCAATGTCTACAAGGCCCCTTTGGCCCACATGATCTCTTCTTTCACCTCCAACTTTCAGTGTTATGCAGATGACACACAGCTCTCTTTCAGGCTATCCTCTGCCTTGTCACATCTTGGACATCTCTAAAAAAATCTCACTACCAGCGTCACCTCCTCAGAGGTATTCTACAATTTCTTACCTCCACCCAGAGGCTCACTGTCTCCAAAGCCCTGGTTCTCTCTAGACTGGACTACTGTAACAGTCTCTTTCTCAATCTCCTCCTCCCTCTCTCCTTCCCTCCTGTCATGCACTTGCACTAGTAGAAATGCCTAGTATACTCGTTTATTTTTTGTTAGATCATTCAGGAACGTCAAAGCCTAAGAATGACTACTGTTTTTCCCTTGTTCCCTTCCCACCTTGAAGCTCTATGAAGCACTTCTCTTGTGTATCAGCGCTCTACAAATAAACAATTACAATAACAATTACAATTTGGATATTTAACTGAGACACAGTGGTTGGGTTAGGGTAGGAATTAATGTGGGGGGATGTGATGAGGAGCTGTGAGGGGGCTCCCCCGCCTTAATTTGCAGTGAAAAATGCAAAAATAATCAATTAAATTGAATTCAGCAAAATAGATTTGATGTAATCATGTAGATCCGGATTGGAGAATCCCTGTGTCTCATCTGCGAGAGGTGGGTTTCAACACTATCTGGCCATCACCATGTTATTTCTGAGACATGAGGCTAGAGGCTATAAATGTCTCATCATGTAACACTTTCACGCTGGCTGTGTCTCACTCTGTAGCCCAAATGACGTTAAGTTGGAGCTACATGTTAGGAGATCTACCTGATCACATCAAATCTATTTTGCCAAATTCGATTTCATCGATTTTAATTTTGCTCTTCCTCACCACCCAACATACTTTATGCCCTAACCCAACTTCTGGGTTAGGTTAGGGTTAGATTTGGGGTGGCATAAAGGAGGTCCTTCTTCAACTGGCCTGCAGCCTGCTCCAAAGGCAATACCGACTTGCTGTCCACGCTAAGAAGAGAGTCCACATACAAGCCTGCGTCTCTGCGGCATCTAACAACTCGGCCGAACTTTTCAAAATCTGCAAGTAGCTGGCCAACCCTGCTGCAGTCTCCACCCCTCCTCTCGCCTCCCAGGATCTTTGCAATGCCCTTGCCTCACACTTTATCTCTAAAACCCAGGACATCCTCTCCACCCTCTCCTCTGCTTCTCCTCCTCCTCCCTCTCCTTCTCAGCCGGCTGACCCTCCCTCAGCTACCCCTCATCCCCCTTTCTCCTCCTTTGCTCTTTTCTCCCCTGATGAGATATCTAGACAAGTCCGATCTATGAAAACCTCATCAAAACAGGTCCATCCCTGTTCCTCTAAAACCATTAAGGACCACATTGACACCCTTGCACCAGCCCTTACTGATTTCTAGAACTTCTCCTTTGCCTCTGGCTCTTTCCCCACCCCTCTTAAACACTCCCTTGTGCATCCTCTCCTCAAGAAATCCACTGCTGATCCGTCATGTCCGGCAAACTACCGCCCAATTTCCATTACTCCCTTTTTAGGCAAGCTCCTGGAAAAGTTGGCCATCTCTCAGCTTAATCTCCATTCTGACTCTGTTGGGTCCCTCCATGACCACCAATCTGGCTTCAGAGCTGCCAGAAGTACGGAAACTGCTCTCCTGAACATCCGTGAAAACCTGCTCTCCTACCTCGATTCTAACATTCCCTCTGTCCTCATCCTACTTGACCTCTTCTCTGCGTTTGACACAGTCAAACATACCACCCTGTTCAATCGTCTTCGTGACAACCTCGGTATCACTGATCAGGCTCTGGCCTGGCTGGCCTCTTTTCTCTCTGATCGACCCTCTCACGTACAACTTGGGTCCTTCCTATCTTCTATCTCCCTCTCCACATGTGGTGTTCCCCAGGGGTCTATCCTCTCGCCCTGGCTTTTCAACCAATACCTGGCAACTCTCGCTTACTGCATCTCAATGTTCTGCTCAACTTTCCAGTGCTATGCTGACAACACCCAACTCATTTTCAGGCTTCCTTCAGCCTCCTCCTCTCCTTCCCTCATCTCTGATTGTCTAATCGCCATTCAAAATTGGTGTGCCGCCAATGATCTATGTCTAAATGCCAACAAGACTGAGATCCTCCTTATTGGTACACCATCTCTATCCTTTCCTCTCACTCTCTGGCCGCCTCCCTTGGCCCTCCTCCCACCCCCACTTGCGCGGCTAAGAAACTTGGGGTTATCTTTGACTCTACACTTTCCTTCTCCGCACACATCTCTGATGTCTCCAAAAAATCGAACTTTTTACTTCACCTCCTTAGAGGTAATCTACCTTTCCTCTCCTTCCCTCAAAAGCTCACTGTCTCCCAAGCTCTGGTTCTTTCCATACTGGATTACTGTAACAGCCTCTTCCTAAATCTACCTGCCTCCACTCTCCACCCTCTATAACTAACCCAGAACAGGACTGCAAGACTTGTCCTTGGCCTCAAGCCCTGGGATCGTATCTCTCCAGCCTTGAAATCCCTTCATTGGCTCCCAGTGGATGCACGGATTACATTTAAAGCCCTCTGCATTGTCCACAAGGCTTTACGAGGCCTGTGTCCAAAATACCTTCAACTATCCCTCTGTAAATACCTCCCCTCTCGAGCACTTTGCTCCTCTACTTCTAACTCCCTCAGGGTTAGTCGTTTTGCAAAAAAACGAGCTGGGGGTAGATCCCTGTCTTCAGCTGGTGCCTCCCTTTGGAACAGCCTCCCGGCCACCTTGAAACTTGAGGAAAAACATCTTCGGTTCCGGAAACTTCTCAAGACCTTCCTCTTTGCCTCTGCCTTTGCCGCCCCCCTTTTCCCCTGTTGATCTGTTTCTTCTCATGGCATTGTGCACCTGGCCACCCTCTGTTCTTTCGGGCCCAGGTATCTGCTCACCCTGCCACCCTCCTGCACTGCCTCCAGACCACCATCTGCACTAGGGTTCTGTATCTGTACCCATATAGTCCTCCTCCCACATTTCTTCTGCACTTATCAGATATACCTTTCTGACTAACTTTCACCTGCCACTTGCTGGCTGCACTACCATGGTTTAAAGCCCTTATTTATTATTTATTCTATTTAATATTTATTTATGTTTGCTCTCCTCTGCTTTGCATTTTCCACTCTCCCCCCCTTGCACTTTTCCCCCATTTTCCTTTCCCATGCACTTGCGCTTTCTTAAATGTCAATGGGCCTAGTAAGATCGCTGTTTTTTCTGTTTTTTCTCTACCTTGTTCCCCTCCCATTCTGCCTGGTCACGCTCTGAAACACTTGTGTACGAGCGCGATATAAATAAAATATCATTTCATTTATCATTTCATTTCACCAAGGTGTTTACATGAACACTTGGTTCAACTTTTGATAGTGAGGCTCCAGCTATACTGTGTAAATAGTAGATGTGCAGGCTCAAAATATATAACAACATTTCAATGCAAAATCCATAAATAAATATAGGTTTTGAGGGTTAGTGTAAAAATATTACATTTTAGTCACAAAAAATGAGACCAACATCCTTCCCAACAACTAAGGATAATACAACATCATCAAAATAGAAACAATGCAACTGCTAATAAAACAAATGCAAATTCCGACATATGTATTGCTCTAAGAACGTCTGTGCATTGAGGACTGGGCAAGCAGGCATTATATCTGATAACTCTGATATCTTGTCCCTTCACTTCTTAAATTTTCGAAGGCTCCTAAACCCATGTACGGTAGAATCTAGAAGGACAGCACTCATCTCGAATGGAGTGGCAGATATCAAAGCCATTTTATACTCACATCTAAATGCTGAAGCTGTCTATATGGTTTATAGTTACAAACACTTCAATTGTGGAATGAGTGTTGCAAAAAATGAAATGAGCCCCAGGCTTTGTGTGCATTATGTACTTGGAGATTCAAGCATACAATCCATTCATCACAAACATATTTTTTTCAAATACGATAATCTGTGATCATTCTTACATTCCGAAAATGCTCTTTGGTTTTATGTAAAGCATCCAAGAACCCTCATTGGTAGATGGCCCCTTTGTCCTTTCTCATAGCGATATTGACTAGAAAGGTAGTGTGTAATAGAATTACGTAGCATAGCACGGAGCAAACAAATGAACAAACCATCATCATTCTGACGATCAGCTACATGATTAGCAATAACCAACATCTAAGTCCAAGTCATGGAAATTTCGCTCGTGTTCCACGAGAGGATTTGTCCACCTTTTTGATGAAAATTCCTCTGCTTTGGTTGTACATGATATAATTTGTCTCCAGGAGACATGGTTGAGTCATCCTCCTCTCTGCGAAGGATACATAGCTGACCTAAATCCTGCAATAGTTTGTGCAGTTGGGCGACCTTCGGCGGGACTCTTGACTTCAACCAAAATTGGAAGGAACTTTGAAATTGAAGAAAACATCATACTTAACCCATTTATTCAGATCACCATTATCAAAACACAGCGGACACAAGACAGATTAGCGGAATACATCGCAATTGGCAACATACACTGGAATCAGCAGTGGTGAATGACAATTTCTTTATTGATAGAATAATGCAAGTGATTGACGACCTGGTGATACATTATGGCCCACTCAACATAATTTTATGTGGAGACTTGAATCTTCACTTGCTCCAACTGCCAGGAGTTTTAGAGGCTAAAAGAGATCTAAACCTGAAGGCGACCGTATGGTTAAAAGAGCTAAATGCGCGCACTATTAATTTAATCAACGGTCATTTGAAAATTCCAAATGTTTCTCTATCGAAAGGGCGCATAGAGTCCTGACTGGAAGACCGGTGCCCGTAGCACCCCCATGCATGGTCATTTCCAAGCTCATGAATTACCGGGACACAATTCTGCACATGGTGCGCTCAAAAGGCCCAATCACCTACAACGGGAGCCGGATAGGGTTCTTTCCCGACTATACACGCGAGGTCCCAAAGACCCGTCAGTCCTACGACTCCATTAAGCGGAAGCTGGTATCACTGAACATTAAATATGCACTTTTCTTCCCGGCCACTCTTAAGCTGTACCACAACAACACTGTCCACGTGTTTCAGAACCTGAAAGAAGCATGGGACTGGCTTGAAACTCAGGTTCTATCCTCTCCAGGATCCAGAGACCACTCACTGAGGAAGGAGAATGGCCACATCACCATGACTCGGGGACAAACACCCATCCCAAGCATGGACAGCACAGAAGATAACTTGCCTGGTGGAAATGGAAAGACCTGAGGACTAAAGAGACACAGGATGACCCTCAACGGACCGAGTCGCTCTGGGAAAGAGCCCACATTGTCCCTCTGCTCTCCCTTCCTGCCTAAGCAGGATATGCTTAACTTGTGGGACATGTGTATCTAACTGGGCAGCCCAGAATGGGGAGGCAGAACAGCGACCTAACCCCTCGGGAGCTTCCCGAATAAGTTTTCACTATTTATGGTTGTAGGTTAGGGAGACAGGTGCTTCCGGTTGGGGGGGGGGAGTACAGGGTGGGTGGAGTTCACGGGTGTTGGTTAACAAGAATCGCAGACCAGATGCCAAGATATTGGTTGATGCGGGCGCTGGTTGCGCTGGGTCGAGGGATCAGCGTTTTGGATACCAGAAAATGTTTTAGTTTATGAAGTGCAGTCCTTTGGTGGTGACTGAGTTGATTGGCATGGCTTCGGGGGGTGGAGTGGGGGTTACCCATTGATCACATGATCCTCCTTGAGTGTCAACCGAACTCAACACATTAATGGGTCACAAACTGGTCAGTTGTCTCTGCTGGCCTGGAATGTGAACGGCCTAGGCTCTAGCATCAAACGGAAGTTAGTATTGCAGTATTTTAGCAGGCACTCCCCGGATGTGGCCTTTCTCACGGAGACGCACCGGGCTGGAAGAGAATGCAGGTTTTTTAGGAGATCCAATTACCCGCAATCATACAGGGCAGGATTCTCAAAGGGTGCCAGGGGTACTATGATACTCTTCCATAAACGTAACCCCTTTCAGGTCAAAAAGGTGAGTTGCCGTGATAGGTGACCTATGGGGAGAACGCTGGGGCCTCAGTGCAGCAAATGTGCCCCTGCACTTACAAAGGACCTTTTTCACAACCTACAATTGATATTACAGGAGGAGAGTGCAGAGTTGGGGGCCCTGGGAGGGGATTTTAACAATCTAATGGAAGTCACCAGCGATAGATCGCACAAGGGTGCCACAACTCGCTGAATCAACAGGGCTATTGGACACATGGAGGGCTCTGCACACGAATGACTCTGGGTTCTTGTTCTATTTCCATGCACATAAAACAATGTCTAGAATCGACTACATCCTCATCCCCCGGAACACGTCCCACAAACTCATGTCCGCGGCTCTTCTGGCCAGAGGGATCTCAGACCATTCTCCCCTACTGGTGACAGGAACAACGTAAGGGGTATGTCCAAGCAATTCAAACACCCAACGGGGACCTGCTGATGGAAGATTCCGATATAGCGGAAGCCTTTGCTAACTATTACAAGCACCTATATTCCCCCCTCTCCCCCCCGTTGGGAGCCCCGGGACTGACCACTCGAATTTCCTCGATACGATTGACCTCCCGCGCCGCACCACGAAACAGAGGGAAACGCCTGACCTTGAGTTGACGGAAGACGAATTACAATCCGCGCTCACACAGCTCCAAACTGGGAAAACCCCAGGACCTAATGGTTTCCCACTGAAAACTTGGAAACGCCTTGGTGGCTCATTAATTACACATATGCAGCGCATGTTCCTCCAGAGCAAAGATTTGGCACTCTCCCCCCAGACCTTAGGGAAACCTGTATTGTGGTGTTGCCTAAGCCGGTAAGGCCCCCAGATCAGTGTGCCTCATATAGGCCCATTTCATTGATAAACGGGGAGTCCAAAATCCTCGCCCGAGCCCTGGCCAACAGGCTACTAGGAGCGATCGAGTCTCTGGTCCATCCTGACCAGTGCAGATTCATGCCTAATAAGTCCACTCGTATAAATCTACGAAGACTTCAATTCACCTTGGTCTGTGCCCCAGAGATACCTGACCCGCTAGCCCTGCTAGCGGTCGATTTTGAGAAAGCATTCAATTCCGTGGGGTGAGAAGCTCTGTGGGACATCTTGGAATGAATGAACTTTGGGCATGGATTCATCTCCCGTACAAAGCTCTTACATGAATCCCCCGTTGCAAAAGTGAGGGTGAATGGCAGGCAGTCAGTGTTATTCCCGCTGAGGAGCGGGACCAGACAGGGCTGCCCCTTCTCTCCCCTGTTGTTCCTCCTCGCAATAGAACCACTTGCGATTAAGCTCTGTGCGGACCGTGACTGGTCGGGGTTCGTTTGGCCAGGGGGAGGGGAAGACCAGGTTTCGTTATATGCCGATGACCTCCTTATTTATCTCAGTAGGCCTGTGGCATCATGCCCTGTCATGTCTCAAATCCTCACGGACTACCAATGGTTTTCAGGCCTTAGAGTGAATACCCAGAAAAGGTGTACTTCCCAATCAAAGAGGGAGCAAATGCGATCCCTGACCCTTGTCCATACCCGGTTTCTGTCTGTGCTTCCACTTACTTAGGCATACGAATTGGCACCTTGCTAGAGGAGTTCCTTCAACTGAACATGCAACCGTTCCTCGACAGGCTTGCCACAGACATTTCCCATTGGTAGTCCTTGCCACTGTCCTTAATGGGCAGGGCCGCATTATTTAAGATGATGTCACTTCCAAGACTATTATATGTTCCTCAGAATGCCCCACTGCCCATCCCCCCTGGAATCTTTGCATCAATAGACAAACACATACAGACTCTCCTATGGGGGGCAGAGGGGGAACAACCTAGAATTGCTCTTACCACATTGCAAAGTTCAATTTGGGAGGGAGGGATAGGATTACCATGCATCCGCACATATTACCTAGCAGCGCAGACTGGGGTGGTAAACGACTGGCTATATGGCGATAGCACACTTCCCCACATCAGTATGGAACTGTCCGCCATGAACCCTTTTTCCCCCTTCCAGGTCCTGTATGCCCCCGGGACAGAATGGCCAAAATTTCATGCATGTCACTTCACATGTGTCGTACCTGGGAAGAAGCACATGAACACATCGGCTGGGGCTCCAGGCCTACACTGGCCCAACCTATATGGCATAATGTATACCTCCCCAAAATCCCAGAAATGGGGTGCTTGCGAAACTGGGAAAGGCTTGGGATACTTACACTGGAGCAAGTGATCCAAGGGGGGCGTATGGTGGAGTTTGACACCCTGAGGGAGCATTTTGACTTGTGAGCTGGTGACCGCTTTAGATATATGCACAACTCGCTCATGCCATGAATGCACAATTCCCTGACCTGGAGGATATACCAGCTTTCTCCCCTCTAGAAACCAACGTCGTCATGGAGCGAAACCCCTGCAGGGTCACCTCCATGCTATAATAGGCCCTCAACTCCTTTGGCACCAAAGAACTCACCACACTGAAATGGAAATTGGAAAGGGACATAGACAGGCTGGAACCAGAAGAATGGGTGGAAACTCTGATGTTCCCTCGCGAGATAGGCATAGATGCAAAACTACATCTGATCCAGCTCAGGATACTGCACCGATCCTATTATTCCCACACAATGCTGGCTAGATGGAGTGGGATGGGCGTGGAGGTCTGCCTTCAATGCAAGCGCGAAAGTGGCACCTTCTTCCACACAATCTGGGATTGCACTGTGGTACAGGCCTTTTGGGCGGGCTGCACAGGCACAGTCTCTGCGATGGTGGGTTCCCAAATACCACTAAATCCAAATTTGATACTGCTCAGGATATGGGGAGAACTGGTCCTCACTAAGCACGAAAAACTGTTCACGGCCGTGGCACTGCGGACGAGCAAGAGACTGATCGCTGCAAACTGGGGATCTGCTGCAGCACTGAGCCTAAACCGATGGTCAACTGAAGTTACCAGGTTCGCTTCCTTGTAGCGACAAATTTATACAGCAAGAGGCTGCCCTCGCAAGTTTCAGAAGGTGTGGGGAAGATGGATGGGCGATCAGTGAAGCCCCCTACCTCTTCTTCCCTCCCTCTCCCTCCTCCATCCCCCTCTCTGCTGCCTCCTTCCCCCCCCGCATCCCCACGGCAGTCCTCTGCCCATATATAATGTAGTATATCCTACAGCATAATTGCAAGCATCACCAATTTAACTGCCTTCTGTTCATCTTTTATCTGTATGTTTCATGCATTTGTAAAAACCAATAAAATGTTATATAACATTTTTAAAAAAATATAAGAAACAAGTACCTGACACATGGAAAACAGCGACATTAATCCCCTTATACAAACAAGGCGAGAGAGCATTACCATCCAATTACAGACCCATTGCCCTATTAAATCCACTAGGGAAGCTCTTTGCAATGTTACTTAAGAACCTAACCATCTGGATGCAATCGTCACAGAGTAGGGACCCTCAACAAACAGGTTTTGTTAAAGGGGTGGGCACGAATGTCAACTTACTGATCCACAATCTCCTTAAACTGGAGGCCATTAATATGAAGACCAACCTCCATGTGATCTTTATAGACTCAAAACAGGTGTTTGAATTGGTAGACCGAGACATTCTATGGATGAAATTAAAGCATTGGGATTGTCATGTAGATACACTGGCAGCGATAAGAGCTCTCTATTCGAATACGTCAGTGAAAGTCTGTCTATCGGCAGAGGGAACGGTCACAAGAAGGATCGAAACAGCGAGATGACTGAAACAAGGATGCCCACTCACTGCAACATTATTTACTTTATACATCTCGGATATTGAAGCTTCACAAAAAGAAGTGTATGCCTTTCTGCCAATGTTCTATGGTACCCCCATCCCATGGTTGATCCATGCAGAAAACCTTGTTCCATTGGACAAAACCCAGATGGGGCTGCAAAGACGGCTAGATAGATTTTCTGCATAGGTCGAAATGAACAACTTATAGATTAACATCAAAAAATTGCAGGTCATGATGTTTTCAGCGATCCAAGGAATCAAACGGAAACCACTTGTAGTGTTTCTGCATGCGACCCTACTCACGCAGGTCAAATCCTACAAATATTTGGGAATACGTCTGAATTCCAGTATATGAGAGCAAGACTGGCAAGACATCTTGAGAGCAAAAACACTAGTGCTAGCCTGACAGGGAATGATACTGCATAAAAAGTCTGGCAAATTTTCCATGCTTCGGCTACAATCTTTTTATCAGCAGAAAGGGATTCCTATCCTCAGCTACGGAGCAGAGTCCATTCCAAATTTACGATATTACATCTGGGATAAATTAGAGGTTATCCATTGGTGAAAAATGCTCGCTTTACCCAAGTAATTTCCAATACACAGAATACTTTTTGAAATTAGTATGTCTTTAGAGGAACTGATTGTGGTGGAGTTATCCTATGTTGGACCTCAGCGCCCTTAGCTGTATTTCTGATTTGATTTTTCAGGGTCGCATGGGAAAGTAACAACGGAGTACTTGGTTCCTCAACTCCGTTTATGAAAAATGAAACTAATTGGGTTGTTACATAGACTTGACGAGGACGGTTTAGCACGGTACGAATGGTGTTAAGATGGATCTGGGATTTAACCCATGAAATTATTCGAAAGACAAAAAGAATACTAGTAGGAAACAGTACAATTAGCCCTGATTTGAAAAAGATGAGCAAGTCATCGAAACACATGTAATCACATAGGGAACAAGAAAATCTTGAAATAAACCACAACAAGTGGAGTTTTTTTTAACACTGAAAAGGGAGTCACTTGTCATCCTTTTCGGTAATATGTGGGCGCATGGGCACAAGTCTATGTAACAACCCAATCAGTTACGTTTTGAAATTAGATTACAATCAATCCAGTCTTTAATGCTATGGAAATCCTTAGATCTCTTTCGAAAAACCATAGTTGATGAAGATATCCCTGCCATCAAAATATTGAGATCAAATCCTTCCATCTCAAACAATTATATGTTAAAGAAATGGAAGACCAGATGCATAGAATGGATTAATGCATTGGACACATCAATAGATACACTAAAACAAAACCCTTTGGCAATAAAAAGGAAAATTCAAAATGAAGATTGGATACAGACTCAGAATTTGAAAGCCTCATATAAGTTGTCTATCAACTGCTCACATGAAGCCATAAAACTGAATCAATTACCGGCTCATCTTCAGTTTTTTCCTTCTCCAAAGTTTTTTGATCTCTTCTTACAATTTAGGCTGAACTTACTTCCCACACACAAACTCCTAGGCCATAGAAACCAATTGGGAGAGCTACCAAACACCTGTCGTCTCTGCAATGATAGTCAACAGGTAGAAACACTATGCTGAATAGTGATGAAATGCGAAGCCTTAGCTGTAGTAAGACATAAATACACTGCCTGTCTTTCTCCAGCCACTACTTTGCTTACCCCATAAGAACGCTGGAACTCCACATTGTTAGGTGAAGAAAAGACAGTGATTTTTGTTATTCTTGAGTTCTGGCTTCAACTTGTGAACTTCAAGACTCATTAGTGCTTATTGAGATACGACAGTTCAATTCTTTATTTTGTGGATAAATATTTTCTGACATTTGATCTTAATTTATTTTAATTTTTTCTTCTTTCTTTTTTCTCTTTGCCTTTCCTTTTTTCTTTTTTCTTTTTCTTGTTCTTCATTGACTCTAGTCTTTCTTACCAATGAAAAAAGTGTGCAACAAACTAAATTCATTTAATAAAAAATTAAAAATGGTGATCTGAGGAGTGTACTAGACTATCTTGGCATGCAAAAATTTTACCTGAAAATATTCTTGGGATTATGCAAGGGTTTGATTATATGCTTTGCTCAGTAATACAAACGTAATGTTCTGATTATGACTGTGATATATATTGGAAGTAGAGGTGTACCGAACTTCATTTACAAGTAAGTATGCAGCCAAATTGCCAAATTCTGCCTAACAAATAGTTATTCAGCTTCGGCCGAATAGGTCCTTGCTTTTTGGCTTTTGTCGAATACTTTGTGTTCTCCTTTGAATACACTGTAAAAAGCCAGAGAGACAAATATGAAGTACAAACTGCAAAGGGGAAATGAATTAAACATTGATAGCATTCTTGATGAAATATCAGACTAAGGTGTTTGGTGTTTTGAAGTGAAGAAGTGGCAACAATTAGTGAGAGGTGAGCATGGGAAATGCCTGTGGAGAAACTTGAATAATTCACTGCAGATAGTGGATATCAGTAGTGCAGAGGTGGTCATTTAGACGTCAGGCAGAGGAACATGCTACTGTCTAAGAAACATCTCAGACAAACGTTATGTGAAGCACATTTCTCCTGTTCCCTTGTGGACATGTGTGTCAAAAGGACTATTGAGTGATTGGTGTGATGGCCCTGCCTGTATGGGACATAGTCAGAGAACCATGCTCTTTTAGTGAAATGGGTATGGGGTAGTAATGTTTGGAAATTGGAAGACGTCCCATCAGGTGGCAGCCTCTTCAAGGTTAATAGGGCAGAAGACGAGTCAGTTACATGTCAGGCAGTGCAAGATGTAGCCAACATTTACCAATCCGCATTGGCCTCTTGGGAGAGCTGGCTTATTAGGCACTCTCTCTGATAAAATTACGTCTTTCTGCCCCAACAGGAAATGTGTGAGAACTGACCACTTTTCAGTGTGGATAGAGAGAAATTGAGATCAGTGTAACAGCTGGTGAGGTGGGGTGGAGAGCTGAAGAGAGACATACATAGACAATGGTACCGAGTCTTGCTTCCTGCAGTGTGTTTGGAAGGAAGTGCAGTAAATGGACCTGGATTGCGATTTGGTGGAATCGATTGACTGCCCAATCAGCAAGCACCTTCTTTGAGCTTTTAGTTTTTGGCCAGATTCAGTCGCATGTCATCCTTTTCTGCATGTCCCTTGCTCCAACCCTGTCCGCCTCTCTGGACGAGTCCTCTGCCTCCTTTAGCCAATGAGAGGGGCACTTCAGCCAGAAGATGAAGTGTACTCAACTACCATGTACCTTCAATCTGTGTCCTGTGTGAATAAACTGGAAGCATTTATGCATTTCAATTTTAGCTACGAGAAAGCTTTGATACTCACTTTTTACCTGAACTACTTTTGCAAATTCCAAGAGATTGAAATGTGCTAGATTTGCAATAACAATTATTTCAGTGCATCCTAGCACTTTGGATTCGTAATGTTTGCCACTTAGAGTATCAATGTTTTTGATATTTGCATCCTTCTATACATTTGGTCCCTGCTCATTATTTAATTTGTTCTTTTGTGGCTTGTATGCTTTAACTAAAGATGGTATGTTGATTAACATGAAATGTGATAAATGTAAGTTTGGCACATTATTTATTAAATACATTTATTCAACCTGCTAGTCGGCTTTGGTATTCAGTCGGCTGAATATTAAACATGCTATTTGGTGCACCCCTAATTGGAATTGATCATAAGAAATTCTGTGGTTTGATCCGTTAAAGGTGTACCCCATTACACCATTGAAAGGGAGCCGGGGTTGCAGGGTTGTTCCCCTTTTCCCCTTAAATGGTATAAGGGTCCTCGGGGTTGCGGGGGTGTCCCCCGCATCCTTAACATGGATTGTGGTGGCAAAACAACAGCCTTTTTGCCGTGACATTTTGTGTCCACGGCCATCTTTGCCGCGATTTTAACACATGGAACCAAGAGAAAGAAAACGAGAGATATCTCCATATGGCATGGTGAGTACAACTATTTAACTCTTTGGGCAATGATACGACTTTAGTCTCTAGCCGAGCTGGAGACTACCAGACTAAGATGCATGCTGCCAGTCTAAGTTAAGCCGAGGTACTGCTACATCTAGCCAGCTTGGACCAAGAAGGAGTGAGCTGCCAGCCCAGAAATTAGGGTTACACAGCAGGACAGTGAACTGAAAAACCTGGGCTCACGTAAGCTATCTCAGGCCTTATGCACATTATCATAATGACCTTGAGCAATGCCTAAGCAATATTATTATTTATTAACCAATCCCTTCACGACAATGCACCACCTGCCAGTGATTCACAAGACTGGTAAACCCGGGCACTTTCCCCACTCTAGCAACGACTTCTCTCAGGGTTCTGGAATTACTGAGCAGGAAGCCGCTTTGGGTCCCTCAGAGATTGATCATCTCTGGGGATATGGTTGCTATTCTCCCCATATCCCTTGTGAAACATTGCCTAACTAGAACATGGCTTGAACGTTCACTGAGCCAGTGTGCCACAATACTTTCCTGAGACCCACTCTCCAATCTCTATGCATATCCCTTCCGCCATTTTGATACATTACTGCAGCCATGCCACTGGTGGGAAAGGACGTTCCTTTTAGCATGCTTCTCTGACAAATCTGCCTTGCTCATGCCCTGACAGAATGTCAGACAGGTCTCCATGACCACCAGTCAGGCTTTAGAGCAGCCAGAGGCATGGAAACTTCACTTCTGAACACCTATGAAGGCATGCTCTTAAACCCAATTCCAACTCTCCTTCTGTTAGGCTCACCTGGTCTCTGCAGGGATGTTGGGCAACGGTTGCAGCCCTCCCAGGAAACAGGCCCCCGATATGCTGTCTCCCGCTGCAAATAGGCTGTGAGCTGCTGTGATGAATTGGATCCCTGCTTCTGCGTAGATATGAGAGGACTTAAGTTTACTGGCCTGCGAGGGAATTCCCTCTCAAACCCTTCCTCCCATAGCGTGGTGAGCATGCATCGTCCCATTAAGGCTCACCTGTTGATTATTAAGGGTGAACTCTCCGTCCTGCTACTTATTGCAAGGGTGCATGTAGAATGAGGACCTAGTTCCTTCACTGGTCCTTTATACGTGGTGTCCAGTCCAGCTGCGACAATTCCACGCCTTTCTGGTAAGTGTCTTTCTGTTTACTGTTTGTCTTGAAGTATTGGTATTGTCTTTTTCACAGCCTGTTGTCAGCTCTGTAACAATGTCTATCTTTTTCCCCAAATAGGTGTGATTGCGGTCCAGCAGAGCAACAGAGCCTAAGGTGGCTCCAGATGAGGAGCGCAAGATCCCGCGGTGGTCCGGCAGCGGGTAAGTGAGCTTTTAAGGACAAGCGCGAAGAATTTTGCAAGCGCGACCTTAAACTGCAGGTTCGTATGTCTAACCTTGTCTTTTGTCCTTTTACAGGGTCTGCCTTCGTGGGAGAAGAAGATGTCGTGCTGCAGAGTCCAGAGCCGAAGTTCCGGGACTCAGAGATGAAGAAGATGTTGTGCTGCGGTGCCGGGAGCTGGAGTTCTGCGTGCCGGAGATGAAGCAGATGTCGTGCCCAGAGCTGAAGACCTGCGATCCGGAAGATAAAGAATGGATGCCAGGCTCAGCGGTGAAGAATACGGATGTAAGCTGACTCCAGGAGGTAAGCGTATGGGCAGGAGACAGGATTCCCAAGGTAAGTGCTACTTAACCCAGGCAGCGGTGAGCGTTACACTGCATGTGAATGCAGATTAACGCAAAGCGTGCGCCTTGAGGTTGGGCTGGCTTTTATAGCTGAGCTCTTAAGGCCATGCTCACTAGCTCAGTTCTGCTTGCCACACCCTGCCACTCCTCGAAGTTGCACTTGCAGCTGAAGATGGAAAGCCACACCCGGGCTGATTGCACACAAGTGGAAAGTTCTTGAAAGCACTCCTGCCCATAATAAAAGAGTCTTGCTTAGATTCCAAGCACTCCTGCTCATAATAAAGTGTCTTGCTTATGTTTCTCAATGAGCCTGGCACCAAAGCTGCCAGGACTGAGTCCAACCGGGCCCCCAGTGTATAAACGTCCCAAAGGAACATGCGTGAACCATGGTACCCCTTGCTCCCTCCACCTGATGATGCAGCTCCTATGATCCTAGGCAAGTGGCCATGACACCTTCTCATCCTTCTTGATCTTTCCTCTGCCTTTGACACAGCCAATCATGCTACCCTTATATATGGTCTCTGTGATACCCTTGACTTCACAGACCTGGCACTGGACTGGTTGACCTCCTTCCTCTCTGACCGAACATCCCAGGTTCATCTGGACCCTTTTTTCTCCTCCATCATACTTTCCACATCCAGCATCCTTCAGGGCTCTATCATCTCGCTGTGGCTCTTGAACATCTACCTTGCCCCTCCGGCCCATTTGATCACCACCTTCTTTTATCACTTCCAGTGTTATGCGGACAACGCACAGCTCTCCTTCAAGCTTCCCTCCACTGCCTCCTCTTCTTCCTCTCTCATTCCCGACTGTATGACTGCTATTCAGGCATGATGAGCTGCTAACGATCTCTGCCTTAATGCCAGTAAAACTGAGATCCTTTTCTTTGGGACCCAAGCTTTCTCCTTCCCTCCTACTCTCTTGTCGCCCTTCATGGGTCCCCTCCCCTCACCTTCTTGAGAGGCAAAAATCCTTGGTGTCATTTTCGACACCTTTCTCTCCTTCTCTGCTCACATCGCTGACCTTGCCAAGAAGGCCCACTTTCAGCTGCACCTCCTCAGAGGCATTCTCCCTTTCCTCACCTTCGCCCAGAAGCTCAATGTCTGCAGAGCTCTGGACCTCTCTAGGCTGGACTACTGCAAGACCCTCTTCCTCAATTTGCCTAAATCCTCCATTCACCCTCTTTCAACTAATCCAGGATAGGACTACAAGACTTATCCTTGGCCTCAAGCCAGGGACCCCATCTCTCCAGCCCTAAAATCTCTCCACTGGCTCTCGGTTGTTGTGAGGATCAAGTTCAAGACCCTCTGCATTATCCACAAGGCTTTCTGGGGCCTACATCCAAATCTCTCTCCCTAGATACCTCTCTGCTAGAGCCCTTCAGCCTTCTAGCTCCAACTCTCTGCAGAGAGTGGGGGCTAGATCGATCTCTTCTGCAGGAGCATCCCTCTGGCATGGTCTGCTGACTCTCTCAGGCTTCAGCCGGATCGCCTTAAGTTCCAGAAACTTCTCAAGACCCTCCCTTTCTCTTCTTCCTTCCATCTCCACTGCTAATTTGCCCCTCTGCTGTATTGTGACTGGCTGCCTGGTTCCTTCTGAGTCATACAGGGCACAGGGCCCTCCTCACCCAGTCTACCCCATCAACTCGGTCTCCACTGACCTCCCTCCACCTTTCCTGCACTTGCGCCACCGGGATACCTCACCCTGTACTAGCCTGGGGTGGGGAGCACCCCTGCTGAGCCAGGTTGAGCCCTGCCCTTGCACCTAGCATGTGGACCTTCATTTCCTGCACTCCCTGCATTCCCCTGGCACTTTTTCACCTGGCCTCCCCTTAGCACCCACCTAGCCCAGGACCCCCACTACACCACCCCTGCACTTGCACACTCTCTACTCCTACCTGCACTTCCCTTCCCAATTTAGCATTATCGCATTCGGCTCTAACCGGCACTCCCCCCTCCCACACCAATCCCCTGCACTTCTTGTTACTGCACTTGCATGATACGAATGACATAAGGCCTAATAGGACGTTTTTTGTTATTCTTCATCCGTGGCCCCTCACCCCCCCACACACACATTTTGGTCATGTGGCACCATGAGACACCATTTGCTGTATAGGCACATTATTGATAACCAATCAATAAAATAAAATAAATAAAAAGGCACTCTAAATACATATGTGTGCCACATCACAGAAGCAGTGCCAGATACAGTGTGCAAGTATTGCAGTGGCAAAATATCACATCATTAATAATGTGTCAGTAGAAATAACACCCTACTGAAATATTACGCCAGACGATATAATGCACACCAATGCCTGTTCTATTTATTAAAATACACCTCAGAATTGCCAGAAAGTAACATGCAAACACACTTTCGATTATTTGAACATGCCAGATTACCGTTCTTCAGAGCAATGATTTTACATATCACATTTTTTTATGGGCTGAATTGGTCACCACACTAGCAGAGCTTGCCAGTATTTTGGGCCCAATTTATCTCTGATACAGGCTGCACCCAGACTTCCCTGATGCTATTTATCATTTCACCAATAGGTGGCAGTATGTCGTTCAATGGGGGTCAAAGCAGCTACGCCTTAATGTTCTGGGCAGATATGCACTGAAAGGAGGAGAGTCTGCCAAGGTCACCTTTCAGTGTTCTCTTTTCCAGTGTCTATGTAACAGCGGCGGGAGAGGGGTCGTTTGCCTACATGGTGCACTCATAACAGATTGGGACCAGGGTCTGAACCATCTGTTTTATTGAGTTATTATTTCATTAATATTTATTGTTTTTCCTTATCCCCTGTTTTTTGCAGGTGTTTTTTAATACTCTACAATTAATGGGGAGGGAAATAAGCAGCAGTGAATGTATTATTATGTATTCCTTCTTGTTTTTACAGTAATTATTATTATTACTACTTTCAAAACTTAATTTCTGTTTGTACCATTAGGAGGCTACATGTCAGAGAGTGCATGGACCATACTGGTATATACTGCACACAACACACACATCCTGAGCTTGCTTGCTGCACTTCTAGATTCAATGAGTGAGCTAAATAGCACAACTCACTGTGCCATTTCTTGACGCCCAGGCACCACTGCTATTCTCATGTGGGCCTGGGCGTCTTCGCAAAGCACGACAGTGCTTTCGCTGTAATCCGCCTGTTTCTAACAGAAACAGGCGGATTGCAGAATCTCGGCAGCATTTTCGTTAAATAACGAGGGAATCGTTATTTAACGAAAATGCTGGCGATACACCAAAGTGAGCAGCTTCAACATTGCAGGATGTTGAAGCTGCTTACTTTGGTGTGTAGGAAAGTGTTCATATACACCCATGCCGTGTACATGAACACTTTCATTTACACCAAAGCCAGCAGCTTCAATGTTGCAGAATGTGACGTTGAAGCTGCTCGCATTGGTTTAAATAAAAGTGCTCCTATACACCCGTGCAGTGTATATGAACGCTTTCATTTAAAACGAGAAGCTTCAACGTTGCATCTTGCAACGTTGAAGCTGCTGGCTTTGGTGTAAATGAAAGTGTTCATATACACCTGTGTATTGTATATGAACACTTTCATGTACACCAAAGCAAGTAGCTTCAACGTTGCAGCAACGTTGAAGCTACTTGCTTTGGTGTACATCAAAGTGTCCATATACAACACGGGTGTATATGTACACTTCCATTTACACCAAACAAGGCTTCTTGTGGCACTCCTCCAGTTTAACGGCACCAAAAGGGTACCGTATATGTGCACTAGTTTAGCGCACATATTAAACTGGAGGAGTGCCACAAGAATAGGCTTCCAAAAAGCCAGTTTACAAATGTGGCGGTTAATAGGTTGGTTTCCAACCCATCCTAGCAACCGCCACATGTACTCTGAAAGTGGCGCATTCCTTCCGACTTTGGAAGAATGCGCCACCTTCAGAATAGGTCTTAAGTAGCTAAAAGGTTGTTAACCCTTTTAGCATCCTTTTCTGTGCTTAACACCTTGGTGAGAATCGGGTCCTAGTGTGGAAGGGCTGCTCAGCAGATGCTGCCCTCCACTCCCCACCTACCTTCCATCCCTGTTCACACCCGACACAGGGCCCAATTCTCAACATGGCGCAGTGAACGTGCTAAATAACATGACTCACTGCACCATTACGTGACGCCCAGGCACCACTGCTATTTTGAAGTGGGCCTGGGCATCATCAGTGCTTTCGTTAATATCCGCCTTTGGAAACAGGCAGATGAAGATATCGTCAGCAGTTTCGCTAAATAACAAGGAAATCGTTGTTTAACGAAACTGCTGCCGAGAATCAAAACAAAAGCACGTGCTGGCTGGAGCACTGCCAGAGGAGTGACGGCTGTGGCAGCCTGCCAGTTTTATTGGCTTTTAAAGAATTGTTCTCCTTCATTGGACCATACAGCAGTGTCGAGGAGGGTATCCTATTCAACTTGCACTGCAGGAATAAGTATGTACTCCAGACTGCTGCCACATAGCAGTGACAAACGTTGATGTTAAATCGAAGTGTACATTTTAAACATTCCTCCAGTGATGCTAACAATGTATGTTTTATATTTTCCAGTAACGTCATCATTAATTTTGAAACTTGTAAAATCCTACATCTTTTTGGTCACATATAATGTTAGGAAGTATGAATTTCTCACCCACCTCACACACAAATAGAACTGCTTCTTGTGGCACTCCTCCGTACGGCACCAATTGTGTGCGTAATTCAGTGCCAATTTCGAGCGCTTGCATTATTGGAGGAGTGCCACAAGAATAACCATGCAAAGGCATGATTAACGAGAGTGCTGGTTGCTAGGTCGGTTTCCAGCCCTTCCTAGCAACCGGCACCCATATTCCTAAAGTGGCACAATGATTCCGATTTCGGAACATTGCGCCACCATAACAATAGGGTGTAATTACCGAAAATGTAATTTCGTTAGCCCTTTCTATGACATTTGGCAGCAAGGGATCTGCAAGCGACCAGGGGAGGGAAGAGAGGGGAGCAGATCACCAAGCCTTAGGTGGGGGGGGGGGAATGCAGGGTGTGTGGACTGAAGTGTTACTAGACGAGGAAGGTCTTGAGTTCTGTGTGCTCTTAAGTTGTGGGAAGAATGTTCAGTATTATTTTTGTTTATATCTCTGTGTCTTGGGAGCGTGGGGGGGCAATGAACGGCTCAAATTGCATGTCTAATTTTAAATATTGAATTTCTATAAGACTAACATTGGGCTTCATTCCGAGTATGGCGTTAAGGGATAGCGGCCACCGGTAACGAGACCGGTGGCGGTGATCCCTTACCGCCATACTCCGAGTTCCCTTTGCGCTCTCGCCCTCAATGCCTGCTTTGAGCAGGTGTTAAAGTCGAGGGCGCAAAGGGGCCTCCAAGCCAATAACTGTGACCGTAATGAACGGTCACCGTTATTTGCATCTTCCCCATTCCCATTGAGCCCTATGGGGGCTCATTTGGGAATGGGGAAGAGCCTTGGTGAATGGGGAATTACCGCCCCGCCAACCTTGGAATGGGGCGGTAATTCCGCCATCCACCAAGGCGCTGCCGGTCCGGGTACGGCGTCAACCAAGGCGTTAATAGCGCCATTGGTTAGCGCCGTACTCGGAATGAGGCCCATTGATTTGTATCGCTTCCCGCAACCTAATTGAAAATCGCTTTGTTAACTACCCTTGCTTCCCCTTGCTGCCCCTTTGCCCACACATTTTATAACCAAACCAAGTGCAAAGCGCCGATCTCGAAGACAAAATCAAGAAACTATGGCCTCATTACGACCCAGGCGGTAAGTTACCGCCTGGGCCGTGACTTTACCACCATGGCGTAAACTATGTTTACGCCATGGTGGTTGGCGGACTTACCGCCCCATTCCGACCTTGGCGGGGCGGTAAGTCCCCAATCCCCATTTACCCTTCCCCATTCCCATTTTTGCCCCATAGGGCATAATGGGAGTGGGGAAGGCGTTAATTACGCCACCGTAAATTACGGTGGTGTAATTAACTCCATGGTCCCTTAGCGCCATGGATTTTAACACCTGCTAAAAGCAGGTGTTAAGTCCGCCATGGCGCTAAGGGACCTCGTACTCAGGCGGTAAGGGTCGGCGCTGTTAACGCCGCCGTAAAACCCTTACCGCCTGGGTCGTAATGAGGCGGAATGTCTGAAGTGATAATGGTTGCTGGTAATTAAAAAACATACATCATGTATACAAATATACACAAAATACTAGCGAAAAGATAATGGAATGCAACACAATTGCGCAGCAGCAGTTTGCACCCAATTCGAGTAACATCGTGGAGAGCCCCAAAGAAGATGAGTAACGCAAACTAGTGGCCTCATTACAACCCAGGCGTTAAGGGTTTAACGCCTGCTTTTAGCAGGCGTTAAAATGCAAGGCGCTAACCCTCCTTGGTGCTAATTACGGCACCGTAATTTACGGTGCCGTAATTAGCGCCTTCCCCACTCCCATTATGCCCTATGGGGCAAAAATGGGAATGGGGAAGGGTAAATGGGGAATGGGGATTTACCGCCCCACTCACCTTGGAATGGGGTGGTAAATCCACCATCCACCATGGTGTAAACAGAGTTTACACCATGGTGGTAAAGTAGGGAACTTACCACCTGGGTTGTAATGAGGCCCTAGGGCTTGAATGAAGGCAGGGACGATGTACTAGCGGCGACTTGTAGACAGTTCGAAGTGGGCAGACCAGAGCCCGCCCCCCTACCCCCTGTAGGAAAACATGCCTGAACACCCACAAGAGACATTGAGAAACGCAATGCAGTGCGACTGGTCTAGTGCCAAAGCCTACAAACAGTATCATGCTCCCGCCACTGAGTGTTGCATTGTATGCATATTTGTTTGTTGTTTGTTGTTGAAGTGTTGTAAATAAAAACCAATAAAAAGTTTAAAAAAAAAAATATATATATATATATATATAAACAAAATACATTAAAATTACCTATTTGACACTGTCACATTCCTTTCGACTATCACTACTAGCAACTTTTTATGAAATTGCATGGCAGCAAGTATCTTGTAAGTACTTTATGCCAAAACGTTATAATCCCACTTTAAATGAACCCTTAAAGTGTGCTCACACCATGTACATCAGATTTAAGTCTGGAGATACAGGAGAAGTCCGAACCTAAAAAATATTCTGGCTCTCTTTAAATCCTGCAGCAGAGAATTTGTTGGCAGCGTTGTCCTAGATTGTTCTTTATTTTCAGGTTTCCTGGGCATAATAGTTAATCACATGTGGCACCTGTGCCCCCAGACGCAATGTGCACCCTGAAAAATGGCATGTCCTTTATGCCCTAAATGAAGATGATGGAGCCTGGCCCATTCAAAGAAATGCTGACCCAGTTGTAGACTTTCACCCAGTGCGTCCACTATGGTTTACTCGACAGAAACCGTCTCTTTTTAAATGATATTGGATCTATCCTTTCAAACAAGGTGGACATCTTGTCTCTGCTCCACATGTCACTGAGGCCCTGATCTGTTTCAATCTGGTACTTTGCATGCAGCTCTTGCTTCTCCTTATTAGCATCACAGATCAGAGGTGACAGTGTAGAGGAGCAGCTGAATGCCTCTGCAGGAAGTCCCGCCCCCATTGGCCAATTTGTTGGAAGCCGGAAGTTGCGACATGGACAACACCAGTGATGGTGCCAATTCCACGGAGAGACTTTGAGAAAAGGTATCCATTGAGAAGACCCTATGTGATATACCCCCGTAGAGATGACAGTGTCTTGGAGGAGATCCCCAAGGAATATGAAGATAAGAGAAAAAGTGGCTGGTGATGTCACAAGAAATAAGCATGACACACTGAGAAGAGTGGTCAAAGAAGAAGATGCATCGACCTTAAAGAATGTGATGACGAAGCAAAGAATCGAGTAAACGTTCATATGCGGAATAAAGATTGCATGTGTGAAGAGCACAGCAGAAAATGCAAGCCATTTTATAACTATACAGATGCAGCAACGCACGTAGACTAAGGGCTTCATTACACGGAATGCGGTAAGGGTTTACCGGTACCGGTAAGGGCACTGGTACCAGTAAACACTTACCGCCTTACTACAAGGTCCCTTTGCGGGACCAGACCTCAACGGCTGGTTTTACCAGCCGATAAAGAACGGACCCGCAAAGGGACCTTGGTGCTAATT
The DNA here is from genome assembly GCF_040938575.1 of Ambystoma mexicanum. NCBI lineage: Eukaryota > Metazoa > Chordata > Amphibia > Caudata > Ambystomatidae > Ambystoma > Ambystoma mexicanum. The sequence continues at coordinate 601,721,398 of NC_090925.1, forward strand.
ACGGTACTGCAATTTGTGGTACCGTAATTAGCTCCTTCCCCATTCCCATTAAGCCCTATGGGGGCAAAAATGGGAATGGGGAAGTGCCTTGGTGAATGGGGAATCACCCCCCCCACTCACCTTGGAGTAGGGCGGTCATTCCACCATCCACCAAGGCGGACACAGTAAAATACCGGCGGCAACCATGGCGCTAATAGCGCCATGGTTACCACATACAGTGTAATGAGGCCCAAGTGATCATAAAGGCTAGCTATACATAGTGAATAGACATTTAGTAAGCTCAGATCAATGCAGAAAGAAGGATTGTAGGGCTGTGTCAAAGCAAGAAAAAAGCTGAAGATCGAAGAAAGGCCTGGAATAGCTGTCTGGCCTGGTGGCAAAGGATTGAGCGGCCAAGAACTGGTTATTTATCCTTGAAGAACAGTGTACGTGACAAGCTGAATCAGCCCTTTTTAAGGTGCAAGAAAGAACACCATGAGTGCCAAGTTTATTAATTCAAGACAATTAAATTCTGCAAAACATGCCGGAAAAGTGTCTCCTGTCAAGTGAGTCAAGGATGGAAATAGGAGTTGGACGTACAGACGTGAACTGAGATAAGAGTGTGCCTATACTCCATTTTATTCTCAGGAGCAGTGATACTTTACAAGGACAAGTTCAAAGACAATCTGAATGGCAGATGGCATAAGCGATGAGAGATGTTGGGATAATTTGGTTGGGGAGACACACTCAAGTACACACACTGGCACCTGGGGCACCAGATTACATGCTGCTAGTGAGCCGAATGTTCCAAAAGGGTACAAGCATGCCGACCAATTGTAGAGGGCCGTATAACGAAGGGCCTTATAGTTTGATAGCTAGTGGTGCATCGTGTATATAGTAACTGATGAAGATGACTTACACTAGGGGTGGGCATAAATTGTCCACCTGACTGTAGAGACCCAATCACAACCCGATCCCTTAAAGAAAGTATACTTAGATGTTCCCCTTACGCCAATCACAACCCCCTATAGGTTTTCTTAGTTTGCCACGTAGTATGATGTCATGTATGATGATTTTTTATCTATATAAATCTGTTTTTTATGCAAAGTTATTTTGAGCTCGAGCAAACGGCTGTTGATGTCCATTGTAACTCCCTGTTTACCCACATTCATGTAATGTATTCCAGGAGTGGAACACACCATCCCTTCCTCAGTAAAAGAAATCGTCATGTTAAGTTTTGTCAGCAAATCTCTCCCCAAATTTGTAACTGGTGCCTGCTGTGAATACAACAATGGAACAGATATGTCACAGTCACCTATAGAGACTGGTAACTCGTCAGTAAAAGGAACTCGACTTGTAGCTCCAGAGAATCCCTGAGCATTCATGCCAATTCCCGACAGTGGATATTTTCTCTCTCGTATACAAGAACGAGTAGCCCCAGTGTCTACTAAAAATGAAAAAGATTTGCCTCCTATAGTCACATCGACCCTTGGTTCCTCTTTGGGGTCTGGTGTCACTGATAGTACTGAATGCAAGTCGCCCTCTGAGCTGTCCTATTGTGGATACATGCACACCCCTGTACCCATGAACGGATTTCCACCCTTCACAGTGACACCACCTATTCTAGGTGTCAATAACTGTCCTGTGTTTGCATTCTGGTGTATCTGCATAGGAGTGTGCTGTGACTGCCCTTGCGGTGGATTAATTTGTGCTTGCTCTAAATTCTGTGGCTGCTGCGCCTGTTGCATTTGCATTGTCTGTGTGTGACACTGTCTGATATTGGGTGAACCATTTCCTTGCTTGTGAGCTATATGATGGAGGTTAAGCTGTCCCCGCTTGAGAATTGACCATTCTGTACCTACCCTTGACTCCTGCATGCATACATAATGCGCCCTGTCATCCCACAAGTCCAACAGACAGGAATAGCCCTTCTAACTTTTCCCCCTTGGCTGAACCCTCATTGTACATTCTGATTCTCATTCTGTGTGTTCTACAATCCGCCTTGATTGTTTTGGAATCCACCCCTTCCTCTGTATCCCATGCCTCTACCTCGTGGTACAAACCCATTCCCTCCTTGGTCCACCGAGCACTGATTATTCGCCAGCAATGTACCCGCTGCTTGATGTACTCCTAGTCCTTCTCGGCTTGTCAATACTGCCCCTTCTATAGCATACTTTGAAAATGTCTTCTGAACTAACTTAGCTTCCTCAAGTTTTCTAGCCTCGTCTCTCTTCTTGTTTTTTCTCCTGCAAGAGCCGACAGTGATGCACTATTGTCAACTGTATTCCTGCCCATGGCTTTGCTTCATTCCCACTTGCTTTTTCATTTACCTCTGCACTTGCTTGGGCAACCCTTGACAGAGAATATGGTAAAATAATGCCACCATTTTTTCCCACAGCTCCCGCGTTTCAAGAATCCAGAGCTCTTGAATGTCCTGAATGTAAGCAAGAGGATCTTCATATTTGTTCTTTTTACATGTCATGATTGCACCCATGTCTTACGTGTCAGGATACTGCAATGTGTGCTGTGTACTGTACTGTCACACTCGAATAGCCTGCTCTCTTCCATAGGGCATCAGTTCTTTCCCCAAGAATGTCTATAAGAGACTCTTAATGTCCCCTATAGGTAGCGTGTTTCCTATTATCATTTTTTTCAATTCATAAATCCATTTCCCTGCACCTGATGTCAAGCTCGGGAGCTTGCATCTTAAATTGTCCTTATCCATCTGCGGCCATGGAACAAACTGTGGTCTTGCTCCCCCTTTTTTCCAATAAGGCAAACTGCGTAAACTCTAACCTGCAATCGGCTTCCAATGGCTGCCTATTCATAGTAGGGACAATGGTTCCTGACCTCCTCCTCCCTGGCAACGATCTTAACCTACTCACATATGGTGGTGATTCTCCCTTCTCACTATACAATCATCCTTTGGGACGCTCTGGATATGCTATGGGATCTGGCATTCTATCCTTTGGTTTATCTAGATCAAACCATCTTGCTTCCTAGTCCATCTGCAGGCTTCCCTCAGGGGCAAATGCACCTCCTCCCTCCTCCGCATAGAAGGATTCCCTTTCTTCGTCTGACATATCTAGTCCCCAACTATTGTGACTCTCATCCCCTTCACCCTTATCTAAGGTTAGTCTGCTTAAGGATAAGGCTCTATGCTAGAGACTGAATGGATTTTCCTCTTCGCTTTATGATTAGAAGACCAGCATGTGATCTCTCTTCCCTCGGCTTCCTGATTTGCTACCTTCTTTTAATTCTTGATTGGCTTTATCAATCCTTTCTCCGATGTTTCCTATATCGAAGTTCTCTTCTAAGGCTACTCTAGATAACCCTAACATTGCTCCCTGTAATGGGAGGAACTCCTCTATACTACCCCACTGTATTGCTGGACTTCGCTCGATTAGTTCCTTTTGAATGAGGTTAATATTGAGCTCCCACCGTCTTCTCTTAAGTTCTAGTTCTTCATCTAGTACTCTTCGCTTTCTCACTTCCATCTAATTCTCTCCTCTTCTTGTTTTATCTCCTCTCTCCTTGCCCCTGCTCTCCTTTATTCCTCTTCTTTTCATCTCTGTATCCTTTTGTCCTTTAATTTCTGTGCTTCCTGCTCTTCTCTTTTCCTTTCTTGCCTATCCCGTTTGTCTATTGCTCTCTGCCTGTTGCCATGCTTGCTTTGCTCTTCTGCCCTTTCTTCCTTCTTTTGTTGCTCCTCCTGATGCATAGGTTCTCGCTGTTGTCTGCTCATCTTCCTTTAATCTCCTTTCTTGTTATATGTCTTTTCTATCCTGTTCTTCCTGATCTTCTCTTTGGGCCTCTTTACAACCCTGGCGTTGGACCATGGTGCTATTAGCACCATGGTCCATGCCGGATTCCGCCATGGTGGATGGTGGATTTACCGCCCCATTCCAAGTTTGGCGGGCGGTAAATCCCCATTCATCATGGCCCCTTCCCCATTCCCATTTTTGGCCCATAGGGCTCAATGGGAATGGGGAAGGCGCTAATTAGCACCAAGGTCCCTCAGCGGGTTGGACTTTAACGCCTGCAAAAAGCAGGCGTTAAAGTGTAAATCTGGTGTTAAGGGTTTAATGGCGCCGCAGCCTTTTACGGCGCCGTTAACCCCTTAACGCCAGGGTTGTAATGAGGCCCTTTGTCTTTGTCAATGTTTTTCCATCTAGCTTGAGCAATATCTGTCCTCCCATCCATTCATTCTGTACGAGCGTTACCTCGCCAGCTCTATACTTCTCTACTTTCCATCTCTTAATCTTTCATTCTATTTCTGTGTTTTACATAAATGCCTCAGAGGAGTTATGTCTCCCATTGTGACAAGTCTCATTTGACTGTCAATACTTACCAGTGTTTACAAAATACCTTTATAAAAACAACAAATATGAGCACGCTTCAACAATCGCTGCTAAAAACCTTTATTTCTCCAATAATCAATGCCTATCTCTGGATTGGTACCAACCACTTCCCTAGATAGATAGTATAACTTCTTAACTTTGTTTCTATTCTCACACAACAGTTAGTGTCGCTCCTCGACACCTTAATTAAACAAAAATACATAAACGGACAGACAAGTCCACTCTTTACATAAAAACATTGATCACCACTCTTCTCTGCCCCTAATTAATACCCTGATTTACAGAGTATAGATTGTCATTTTATACAGACCTGTCCTGCACACAGCCTAGATTACTCTGATTAGAGTGTGAGACAATCGCTTCTAAAACCCCTTGGTTTAGGACTCTCTGGCCTTCTATCTCTATCTTTGCACAAATAAAATCTCCTGTTACTCTTGTTACTTTTGTTACTTTTGTTACTTTTTAGATTACAACAACCCCACGCCCTTAGTTTGCTATTCCCCTGAGTCTACTCACCATTCGCTCAATCGGCTTGAAGCCTTTGGTATCGACTTCCTCCTCCAATTGACCACTTTTGCCTTCTGTCCTCAAAGCGCCTGTGCAAAACAGGTAAGGATTTCGTCAAAGAGGGACACCGTCTTGATTCTACTTGTAAGCTTTCTATTCCGCTGCTCTCCACAGGAAAACCCACAATCTTCCGGCTAGATGGCAGTGTATGTCTGATCGTCCGAAACTCTGGAGTCTCTGGTGTCAACAGGTCGAAGGGTCTGAACCACCTCTGCTACCACCTGAACCCATAGGGGGCCCTTTAAATCAGTAAAACATCATACAAGGAGGGGGATGCAGAATAACTCTTACACCAAATAATAAGACTGACTCAGAAAGTTGGCAAAATGTCTCCTCCTCTTTTCAATTATGTAAAACAGGGAGTTACAATGGACATCAACAGCCGTTTGCTCGAGCTCAAAATAACTTTGCATAAAAAACAGATTTATATAGATAAAAAATCATCATACATGACATCATACTACGTGGCAAACTAAGAAAACCTATAGGGGGTTGTGATTGGCGTAAGGGGAACATCTAAGTATACTTTCTTTAAGGGATCGGGTTGTGATTGGGTCTCTACAGTCAGGTGGACAATTTATGCCCACCCCTAGTGTAAGTCATCTTCATCAGTTACTATATACACGATGCACCACTAGCTATCAAACTATAAGGCCCTTCATATTGGCATTCACAGCGCAAATGATACTGCAAGGCTTTCCAATAGAGCCAGAGGTTTTTCTTTATGGGGTGAGAATTCTGTTGACATGGCTACCTGACTTAGTGAGAAGGAATATGCAAATACCTGATGAATTTTTGTTTAAATACAGATACCCATGGAGGAAGAGGCGGGACAGACCATCCCAATAGAATTAAATGCAGCCATAGTACAAGGGGTAATGGTGATTCTCAAAGGAACGGATGACGAGGGCAGACCATGGAGAAAAGTGATGGCTATTGAAGAAGGGAATAGGTTGACTGACGTCACTGACGATGACATGTTTAGAGATGACCCAGCAGGTGTTGAAGTAGTGTTTTTTATGACCATCACATATTGGATTAGAATATAAAAAAGGGAGATCCCACAGTGAATGGTGACAGTGCGGCAGCGCCAAGCATTTTTTGACAAAGACTTGGAGAAGGTGCCAAGCACCTTATGGACTACAGGCCCTTATGACATAGGCCTATTGAAGGGGGCAGAGGAAGTTAAAATAAAGCTGAAACCAGGAGCAATTTTACTTTGAGCAAGACAGTACCCAATGGGCCTCATTCCGAGTATGGCGGTAAGGGATAGCGGCCACCGCTAACGAGAGCGGTGGCGGTAATCCCTTACCGCCATACTCCGAGTTCCCTTTGCGCCATGGAGGTTTTAACACCTGCTTTTAGCAGGTGTTAAAAACCATGGCGCTAAGGGACCTTGATGTTAATTACGCCACCGTAATTTACGGTGGCGTAATTAACGCCTTCCCCACTCCCATTATGCCCTATGGGGCAAGAATGGGAATGGGGAAGGGTAAATGGGGATTGGGGAATTACCGCCCCGCCAACCTTTGAATGGGGCGGTAATTCCGCCATCCACCAAGGCGCTGCCGGTCCGGGTACGGCGTCAACCAAGGCGTTAATAGCGCCATTGGTTAGCGCCGTACTCGGAATGAGGCCCAATGTCTCAAGGGGCGGGTGAGAGTATTTTTAAGACTATCTCAGGCCTGATGGAACAAGGAATCCTGGTGCCGTCAGAAACATTGTGCAACATCGCAGTCTAGCCTGAGAAGAAATCAGGGGGAGGGCTGTGGAGATTTTTACAAGAAATGAGACTGATTAACCAGATTGTAGATGCAAAGTTTCCTTTAGTTCCTAACCCAGCAACGATACTATGCAGTATCCCAGTAGAAGCGCGATATTTTTCGCTGATCAATTTGAAAAATGCGTTTTTCTCAATCCTGTTGCACAAAGACTCACAAGACTTGACTTAATTTACGTTTCAACAAATTTGCCTGAAACATACTAGGATGCCCCAAGGGTATTTTGAGTCCCCATCGATCTTTAACAGAGTCCTACAGATGGACCTAGGCAATATTGATTTGAAAAGTTCTGTGATACAGTATGTTTATGACATTTTTATGCAGATGCAGCAGTTATTGGGGCTATGTAATTATGTAAGAGCCTGGGTGTTTGACTATAGTTCGTACACAAGACCCCTTTTGCAGGCTTTAAAGCCAGCACAGGCAAACAAGGAGAAAATAGAGTGGACTGAGGAAATGGGGGGAGGTTTTGAAGAGTTTTAGAAATTAATTTGTACAGCTCCTGTTTAAGGAATTCCCAATTATGTCAAGGAGTTTTTCTTATTTTCGCACACAAATGGGACAGTCATGACTGCAGTGCTTACACAGAGGACCACAGTGGGTATAAGCCTCTAGTGTGTTACAGTGGGATTCTAGACCCAGTTATGAATGGACACTTTCCTTGCGAACAGTCATTGGCAGCCGCCAAATTCGCAAGTGAGAAGTCTACAAGAATTTTAATGGGCTGCTCTTTGACGCTTTTTGTGGAACATGCTTTGTTTGCTATATTAGAGAAACCCAAAGGTACATTGACATCCCTGGAGGGCTTCTGCCTACAAAGTGATAATCTCAAACACAGCAATTAAAATTGTCAGATGTAAAATAGTGAACCTGCCACATTTGTAGCTGAGCCAGTGGCAGAGGGCGAACATGTGCATGACGGCGTGTATTATGCAGAGTTTAGGATGATATACCACACATAAAGGAAAATGCATTATCAGGAGGGGAAATTCTCTTAATTGATGGTTCTTTGAAATTTGATCAAACAAGTGGACAAAGGCATTCTGGCACAACTGTAGTGAGGCAGAGTGCAAATGGCGAGTTTGAAGTTGTAGCAAGTGCAAGACTACTGTCACACTTTTCAGCGCAAGTGGCAGAATTGGTAGCGCTCATTGCCGCGCTCGAAAATCATTGAGTGCAGGAAGTGACGGTGTACAGTGACTCCGACTATGTGATGTCAACTGTACATGCAGGACTAGCATGTTGGAAAATGATTGGCTACCTCCGAGTGGACAGCACTCCAGTACAGCACGCATCTTTATTGGACAGGCTTGTTAAGGCACTACAACACCCAGTAGCCACAGCAATAGTTAAATGCGCAGCACATACTAAGCAAACTGACTTTTGCTTCTTGTGGGAATTAAGCCGCAGACGCAAAAGCCAAAAGGGTTGCATATTCACCAGATATTTCAAGTTTTGATGCTCCAGATGTTAAGGAGAAAGTATTCACAATTATGTTAGTGAAAGAAGGATTTAATCATTTACTGAGAAGGTATTTAATGGAGATTTAAGGCAGTGCACCACATGAAGAGCAGGATTTATGGAAGCAAAGGGGGTGTTCTTTATCCCCCACTGAGGCATTATGGTGACAGGACAGCACTGGAAAGCCGGTGATACCAGTAGATTATTAAGGGTAGTACTTGAACAGCTGCACTACCCTGCACATATAACTAGGGAACATCTTGCTGCAACAATTGTGGAAGCATGGTTTGTTCCAAACTTGTTAGAACATGTTGCCTTTTATGTTGTAAACTGCATCGTATGTCACAAGTTTACCGCTGGGCATACAGTGCGAATGATTAGAGGAGTAATTCCTCGACCGAATGGTCCTTTTCAGCATTTACATATTGACTATGTTGATATGCTGCAAGTGTGTAGTGGATACAGGTATCTGATATTGGTGGTGTGTCCCTTCTATAGGTGGGGCGAGGCAGGTCCATGTGCACACCATGATTCCAACTGCACATTGAGGTTTTTAGTACATTAAGTCTTTCGAGGATAGGGAGTGTGTGAAGTGCTGAGATCCGATAATGGGCAACAATTTGTCAATTAAGTTTTTGAACAGATAGAACTATTGTTGAGTATGAAGCACACATTTACTTCTGCTTATCACCCACAAGCGAACGGGTTATGTGAGAGACTCAACAGCCTCCTTAAAGAAAGGATTGCCATGCTCAAGCTGACACTGAAAAAGTGATGGCCATATTGCCTGTCCTTAGCTTTATATGCCCTAAGGAATCAGACTGGTTCAGACCATCACCTCACACCCCACGAACTAGTGACAGGAAGGCAAATGAGAATGCCTTTGACTCCTCCATCGAGGAGTAGAAGTGATGCCCAGAGTACAGCAAACATGTTAGGAAATTAATTACATGATTATTTGACATGTATGACCACTAGTATCTCTCTCATTTCAGATCAACTCAAGCAGCAGGAGGGTCGGTCTCAGAACACAGATGAAAACCATCCAGCAACCAGATGTTCTGAACTTTTATCAGTAACAAGACTCTTTGCTGGTGACACCGTGTTGATTAAAAACTTTACTAGGAAGTGGCACAAGCCAAGGTTTGATGGCCCATATGTTATAGAAAATATTACTCCCTCAGCAGTGAAAGTTCAAGGCAGACACGCGAGTATCCCCCTGAACTAGGTCAAGCTCTATACTGGCGAGGCCACAGCACCCCAGCCATTGATCCAGAAGCAAGACAAGAAGAAGAATTTCAGCATGTGCAGACTCAATCGATGACAAAGGAGAAAGACTATAAGGCTACAAACTGACTAATAATTTCAGATTTGCATTTGGACTTTGGCTTCCCTTGGACACTCCTAATAGATATTATAACAGACGTGCAACTCTTTTGCTTGAGCCACAGGAATCTTGAAAATGAACTTGAGAGAAATGTTGATATATCCCGATTATGCCTAAACGACAACACTTGGTTAAGAATTGGAAACATGAACAGTATCCCGATTCATTTCTTACTGACTATTTGTTTGGCTGACTTTATGGTCTTCCCGGAAAGTGATATGCATAGCCTTGTGCTTACTATTTTTGTGTTTATTCTTTTAGTTTATCGGGCCCTTGTTAGAAGGGATGTGGACATCCACACTTTTTTACAGTATCCTAAGAATGGTCCTGTAAGAGAAGGCTGCTTCTAGCAATAGTAGAGGAACTACTGCCAACACCTAATCTATTACAGTTACCTGAGTAAAGTGTTTTTCCTTCCTTAAATTGCAATAAAGATGAGAAATGTTGAAGTTAACACAATTTCAGAGAGAATGAGCAAGCTCAAGAAGTTCCATAGTGGCATAAGTGGTGGGATTATTATGTTGGTTGGTGATATACATATGCTCAATTATGCTTTGTGTCTTTTTTTTCTCATGATTCACCTTTTTTATATGTTTGATCCAAAAAAGGCAAAAGTTCTTTTGATTCGCCCCACTCCAGGAACTCTTGTGTTGTCTCTGCAGGATAGAGCTCCTTTAGAGTTGCTTCCATGGGCTGCAAATATTTTACTAAAGAGACACAGGAGAAGTGCAGAGGAAGACAATAATGGGGTAGACAGTTATCTAGATAGTGCAGCATAATTGTGTCACAGGATGTGGTAGCGGCACATGAAAAAGGTGGAGAGAGAACATCTAAAGAGAGTTTCTACATCTTTGCTCTCATACCATATGCCATGAACACTGCCGAACATTAATCTCTAGAGAAATTCCAGAATACGATGCTAGATGTCTTGTTCATCTTGCTGCATCTATGACTCGAGGACAATTCCAAGGAACTTGGGCCACTCTGCAATGGAGGTCAAATTGGTGTTCCCATTCCAGGATGATTATATCAAGACTACACAGATAGAAAATGAGCCTGCATGGAAGAGCAGGATGCTCACATACCCTAGGGCAGGGCATGATGAAGTGGTCATAAAAGAAATGAAGAGAATGGAGTGTCCTGATATAGTAGAAACAGCGTTGGCGCCTGAATGCTTGGAAATAACTCAGATGCTAGTCTATGGTCGAGTAAAGACAAAAAAGGCATGGGAAGAAGGATTGATGTCCTGTGCAGCTCATCTATTGAAGTCAGAATACGTGTGATAAGTACAAAAGGTGAATGACGAGTGGTTGAAGTCATGGGCTGAACATGCCAAACGGCTGACATGGGTAGAAGAAGAATGAGGCCCAATGATTGTTATTCCTCTGACCAATGTAGCACTGTGTTTTCGAAGAGAGGGAAAGAAGCAACTGGGAATTAATGTAGGTTGTAAAACTACAGTTGATGTCTCCAAAATGGGAGCAGGAACAGCCATACTGATGGATCGATATTGGGCTTGTGGGTCCAGAGCCTATCTGAAGCTTCCCAAAGATTGGGGAGGAATGTGTTCCTTAGTACTCATTCATGTTCCAGCATTAGTGATTCCTCAAAGTGACCTGAACATTGGAGAGTTTTCAAAGATGGATGCCCATTTGAGAATATCCCTCGAATTCCTCCATCGAACAAAGAGAGAGAATTATTTTTCAGCAAAATCAATAGAAGCCTTGATGCTATTCCATATGAGCATAGATTATTCAGTAAATTTGCTTCAATCTTCACAACTATATTTAGGCCAGGGGTCCAGACAAAGGCCAATGTAAAGTGGTTGCAAATCACTCGCTGAGAGCTCCTGCAGACAATGAAAACCACCATAAAGGGATTCAATGCTATCAGGGAAGACCTGAGGGCCATAAGATTGATGACGCTACAGAACAGATATGTCCTTGACATGATCACAGCAATGGAAGGAGGAGTTTGCGCCAAAACCGGGCCATCATGTTGCATGTTCATACCTTCTCATGATGACAAGAATGGGACCTTGATAGAGGCCATAACGTTGCTGATGAATTTACACAACAAAATGGAAGATGAGACAGAAGATAGTGCAGGTGACAGATGGTTCGCGTCTATTGTCTCATGGGTTCCACAATGGATGGCGAATATCTTCAAGTTCCTGGGAGCAGTATTGGTGATGATAATCTTTGGATTCTGTGTGATTAGGATCATAATTACACAGTGCAAGAAGACAGCACAGAAAGCAGTAGGAATGAAGATCATGATTGATGTCGAGTCAGGGTTTGGACCCAATGAATTGATAGATGAAGAGATCAGAAAATATGTAGAGGTCAGCATTGTAGCACTTGAGAGAATGAAGTTTCCGCATGCAAGAAACCACAGGACGTATGTGGGAAGATGGTTCTACTGTAATCAGAATGGACAGTGCAGCTATATGACCTGGAGTGTTGATGGACATGTGAAATCAGCAGTATCCCTGAAGGGAGTAGTAAAAATCTGAACTCCGAAGAAGCACTTTTTGAAGAGAGGAGACCAAGATGTGAAGACTGATGAAGGAGTGGTTGATGAAACAACCAAAGGGGGAGTCTAGAGGAGCATCTGAATGCCTCTGCAGGAAGTACCGCCCCCATTTTGCCTATATGTTGGAAGCCAGAAGTTGTGACATGCACAACACCAGTGATGGTGCCAATTCCACTGAGAGACTTTGAGAAAAGGTATCCATTGGGAAAACCCTATGTGATGTACCCCTGTAGAGATGACAATCTCTTGGAGGAGATCCCCGAAGGAATATGAAGATAAGACAAAAAGAGGCTGGTGATGTCACAAGAAATAAGCATGACACACTGAGAAAAGTGGTCAAAGAAGAAGATGCATAGACCTTATAGAATCTGATGACAAAGTAAAGAATCGAGTAAACTTTCATATGCGGAATGAAGATTGCACCTGTGAAGAACACTGCAGAAAATGCAAGCCATTTTATAAGTGTACAAATACAGCAATGCAAGTAGACTAAGTGATCATAAAGTCTAGCTATACGTAGCAAATAGACTGCAGGCGGTGCCGCCATTATATAGAATCTGGACATCGGTGTCACACATTTACTAAGCTCAGACCTGTGAAGAAAAAAGGATCAGAGGGCTGTGTTGCAGCAAGAAAACAGCTGAAGATCAAGGAAAGGCCTGTAATAGCTCTCTGGGCTGGTGTCAAAGGATGGAGCAGCCAAGAACCAGTTATCTATCCTTGAAGAACAGTGAACGTGAGAAGCTGAATCCGCCCTTGCTAAGGTGCAAGAAAGAACACCATGAGTGCCAAGTTTATTACTTCAAAACAATTAAATGCTGCTAAAAAGCTGAAAGATGGTCTCCTGTCACGTGAGTCAAGGCTGGAAATAGAAGTTGGGCCTACAGACCTGGACTGCGATAAGAGTGTGCCTTTACTCCCTTTTTCTCTCAGGAGCAGTGATACTTTACACGGACAAGTTCAAAGATAATCTGAATGGCAGACGGCATGAGCGATGAGAAATGTTGGGCTAATTGGGTGGCGAGACACAGTCAAGTCCACCCAGTGGGATCTGGGTACCAGCTTATGTGCTGCCAGTGAGCTGAATGCTCCAGAAGGGTACACGCATGCCAAACAATTGTAGAGGGCCATATAACAAAGGGCCTTATTGTTTGATAGCCAATGGTGCATCATGTAGCTGGTAACTGATGAAGATGACTTGCACTAGGAGGGGACATACGTTTTCCACCTGACTGTAGAGACCCAATCAGAACCCAATCCCTTAAAGAAAGTATACTTCAATGTTCCCCTTAAGATAATCACAACCACCATTGGTTTTCTTAGTTTGCCACATAATATGATGTCATGTATGATGAATTTTTGCTATATAAATGTGTTTTTATGCAAAATGATTGAGAGCTCGAGCAAACGTCTGTTGATGTCCGTTGTACCTCCCTGTTTTAGACAATTGAAAATAAAACAGTCAAACTTCCTGAGTTGGTCTTATTATTTGGAGGAAGAGTTATTCTGCATCCCCATCCTTGTATGAAGTGTTACTGATTTAAAGGGCCCCCCGTGGGTTCAACAGCCTCAAACCTCTAAGGGAGACCTCTTTCTTAGACTGTCCACACAAAAACAATATTTTCCATTATAAAATAATGAGTAAAAACACCAGCATTTAAAGTAAATACCTGCAATGTATACGCGCCAACAGATTTAAATAGATGAATCATATTGGCATGTACAGGACACACTATGTACTGTAGAAAGACGTCACAAAAACACAGCACAAAAGGATAACTACATCACTATCCGCAATTTCCAACAGAGAGCTCGCTAAGCATGGTAGATGACTATGGGCCTCATCACGACTTTGGCGGTAACCCTTAAATCCGGCGGTAGCGCTATTACCGCCAGATTTAAGGGTCCGCCAAATCAGGACTTTGGCGGATTTCGCCCCAGCTCTTAGCTGGGGGGAAATCTGCCGAAAATTTGCGCTGATACCGCCGGCGGGAAATCCGCCGGCGGTATTAGCGCAAAATTTCCCCATTGAACCCAATGGGGAATGGGGCATTCCCGAATGGGCTTAATGGGGAATGGGGATTAACATTACCGCCAAACTCGTGATCCGGCGCTATTAGCGTCGGGGAGTTCAGTGGTAGGGCTAATACCGCCGGCGGTAATACCGCCCAAGTCGTGATGAGGCCCTATGGCTGCAAATACGATCGTGTTACACAAGGACAGCTGACATGTTCGATGGTTGTCGGTATGCTGGACATCTGCATGGACATCTGCACCGATGATGTAATACAGCCACCTACAAGTACAGCAACCAAGTAATGTATGTTGTTTTTCCGAAGCTCCCAAATGTTGTTATGAAGTTTTGAGAGGGTAACTGTGAGAACCAAATTTTGCTATTGACTAGCAAATGGGTGAGTGATATTTTGGAGGGAGAAAACGTGTTTGAAACTGGGAGTATACCATCCTGCTGTCAATAAAGTGGGCATGGTTGGCATTTATGGGCACATCACCTCCTACAGTATGCAGTTAAAAATACAAAGTTCTATCACACTGATGCTTAATTATCTGCTTCAAAGGGTGCTGTTCCCCACTGATGTAGTGCTATAATAGATGGAAGACCCTATGAGGTAAATCCCGAGATTGATAAGAAATTGCTGGAATTTGGCAATGCAATGCTTGATGCCCATCTCGAGATGAGGATTTTAGTCATTGCAGTTGTCAGCTACAACAAGTGAAGCAGCTCAATTGCAAAGCAAAACTAAAATAATTGAATATTAATCGTCAAACAAGATCCTTTAAAAGGGGTAGGTGAGGAGGAGGAGGGGTGTTTAGATGTCTGCAGTTTGGCTCCATAATCACGGCCCAGTACCATTTTCTAAACTAGTTAGACAGATATAAGTCGCTGCGTGAAAAGGTGTAAGCACAGAGGAAAACAGTGAGGACAGCTCACCACTCTATTTAAATTGTTCATAAGGCCATTCTTTTCAAACAAATGGGTGAAACCCTACGCATTCCATGATATGATGCTTACACTCTGGTCAGGATTGGTTCATGTGGTTGCTAGGTAAAAAAGCCACTGCCAATTGCTTTCCTCATGCTCATTAGGGTCGTGTTCTGCATCCACAAAACGTACTCTTCCAAGACCTTTTTTTATTAGCTATGATCTTATTCTTATCCTGGCGTTGAGCCAGGCAGTAATTATCTTGTAACCCGACTCGTGGGTTTTAGATATTCAGGATATTACTATGTTTGGTCACTAAGTCCCCTCTAGGAAAAGTAACTTTACCTTTGGCTATATTTACTTGGTTCGGAGTGGGACGAGGCTGCTCACTGTGATCCTCAATCTCTTGATCCCCTTGTGTTTGTGTAATAAGCTCAAGTGTGCAATCGTACCCCAGTCTGTGAAACCCAGTTTCACGTGTCACAATGCTATCAATACCAATGATTGAATCGGAATAGACGTGCACAATAATAGTAGCATGAGAGGTATTTTCCAGGATTTCCACACAATCAATATCTGATGTTCTAAAGGAATGTAAAGGATACATTTGGAAACATAATTCAAGAAACACAGATCGATTTAAGACACAGTTGAACTGAGTACACAAGAGACTTGGAATTGTCAGTGTAACTCTTAAAGTACCCTCCATTCGACTTGATAGACTTGTTTTGAGGTTTACATTTGGTCAGTGTCATTTTCTCCATTACTGGCGCAGCCATTGACCAGTAGAGGGAGATAATATTTTGATTGGCTGCCCGTGTTTTGGAGGCCTTCTTCGCGCCCTCTCTTCCTTCAACATTGTCTCTCTGTTCTTCGGTTTTTATGGTCGGTTCAATGTTATTATCATCCAGAGGTTGTACTGGTAACTATTGGCGAATGTCTACATTAGCTTGAATATTAAATAGTCTTTTTCTTTCCACCAGCCGTCTCAATGTCATGTGTGCCTTGCGTGTTGTTATGCTTGTCAGTCAGGCTCTGATTTTTTCCTGTCAATTTATTTTTTGTTTTAGAGGAGCGTCTTCAATTATAAAAATACCCGTCATCAAAAATACTGTCCTTATTAGTGATGATCTTTAGTGATGAAGTTTTTATATATTATAGATGGTAGCATTGACGAGGGCTCACTTTTAGTTAGGTGAGGGATCTGTTTTGTTTGGGTGGTTGATGAGGAATGGACAGACAACATTCTCCTGTCAGCCATTGTGGACGGCCCGACCAAACTAGCGATCCACGAAGTTACAGGTAGACACCATATTGGCAGCGAGTCACGTGGATGAATCCCCTGTTGTTACAAACGGTAATTTCCGATAACCCACAGCTTTCCTCTGACAGTGGGGGTCATTACGATTTTGGAGGTAGCCATGGCGCTGTTAGCGCCATGGCTGCCTTCAAACCCGGGTCCGGGTCCGGGTCCGGGTCTGGTGTCACTGAATGGGGACTTACCGGGACATGCCAACCTTTGCGGACCCTGTAAGTCCCCATTCAGTAAACTATTCCC
This sequence comes from Ambystoma mexicanum, assembly GCF_040938575.1. NCBI lineage: Eukaryota > Metazoa > Chordata > Amphibia > Caudata > Ambystomatidae > Ambystoma > Ambystoma mexicanum. The sequence goes on from NC_090925.1 coordinate 601,737,968, forward strand.
CATTCCCATTTGAGCCCCCATAGGGTTCAATGGGAATGGGGAAGGCGCTAATAACGGGCCCGCAAATTGCGGCCCCGTTATTAGCTCCAAAGTCCCTTAACGGGTCCCGCAAAGAACAGCTGGTCAGACTGGCCGTTCCTGCTGGGACCGGCTAAGGGACGTCGGAATATGGCGGTAGGGGCTTAACGGCACCGCCATCCTTAACGGTGCCGTTAAGCCCCTTCCGCCATACTCGTAATGACCCCCAGTATTTCAATTCAGGAACTGTTGGTTGCTAAACATGGTGACCCCTTGAGCAGAGCTTACACTCTTTCATTATTGCTCATGATTCTTTTTTTAAGTGTGATCACATGGTGGGGGGTATTGTTTGGGTGGAACAATTTGATATTTACCTTCTAAAAAGTTCTGTTCTACATTGTTGATCTATACATATCGCACATTTTATAAATGCATTTGGAAAGGTATTTCTGAAAATGGGCTATGACTTGAAATAAAGAAACTCCTAATATACACAAAGGCACTGAACAGCTAAAGGTCGCTTGGGATCAGTCAGGATGACGGCTATACCGTAATCTACACCTGCCCAGCTGTGGTAGCATGTGCACGTCGGCCATGCATTGGGAGTGGCTGCCAGGGGCATTGCAATCTGCCTTAGTCCAGCGGCCCTAGAACTATTTTAAAACAGTCTTCCATCTGTACTTGGAACACATGAGGTTACAAAAAGTTGATCAATGATGGGCAGGCGGGCAAGCTCCTTAAGTGTCACAATATATCTATTATACATGAAAGTTGACTCAAGAACAAGGTTTTATTGGATGGTTATAAGGTTTGTTGTCGCGCAGTGGTCATGGGGTCCAAATGGAGGCCCATTGGTGGCCTGCTTATGGATATTCTGAACATGTTTAGCTTTTTGGAGATCCCTCCCTCTCCTACCAGTTGAGTTAAGGATTAATGGTGACATCACCATTATAATTCTAATTGTTCTTTTATAACGTGCTTAAAACCAGCGAGCAGTTTCTAAGCGTGGGATCAGGATGGAAACCTGTTTTGCGCTGTGTTGTCTTGCTCCCAAGACAAACGCGCAGTCCCTAAGCAATTTTTCCTCCCCTACCCCATGGTCTTAATTGACATCTATGAACCCCCCCAAGTAGCAGGGGCACTATTAGTATACTGGACATACATGAGGAAGTCATTGAGAATCATACCCAGGAAGTGGGAGAGGTTATTATCCTAGTGGCCGGTGATCTTAATGCATGCTGTTGTGAGACTGTATTTATTTTATGTATTTATTGGACATTTGTATGGAATTTATACACAAGTGTTTCCAGGTGCCACAAGACAAAATAGGGGGCGGGGGACAAGGTAAAAAAACAGCAGTAATGGTCATACTAGTCCTTGTGACATTCTTACTGTGCAAGTGCAAAGAACAAAAAAGTGCAGGGGAGGCTGGAAATGGGGGGAAGGACTAAGAAGTGGGGACAAAGTGCAGGAGTGGGAGCCCAGGGGGGATTAGCAAGTTCAAGCGAGCAACAGGGCAAGTGCCAGGGGAAAGTGGTCAGGGGTGGGCAAGTAATTGTAATTGTAATTATTTATTTATACAGGGCTTATACACAGGTGGAGTGCTTGAAGTGCTTAATGTGTGGTGGACTGGGTGGTCATGGTGGACCAGACCCATGCTAGACCGGGAAGGGTGCCTAGAGGCAAGTGCTGCTAGAGATGCTGTGGAGACTGGTCAAGGAGGGCCGGGCCCACGTGGGAGCTCATAGGGGACCAGGCACCAGTCTCAGCTGCAGAGGGAGATTAGCACAGGAGTGGGAGAGGGAAGGAGGAGGAGAAGAGGAAAGTCTTGAGAAATGTCCAGAAAGATCCAGCTCAAGTCTGAGTGGGCAGGGAGGCCATTCCAGAGGGAGGCTCGAACAGAGGAAAGGGATTTACATCCAACTCTCTGCTTGAAAAAATGTCTGACCTGCAGAGATGGAGCTAGAGCACTGAAAAACTCTAACTCTAGGAAAAGGTTCTCCTTTTCCTCCGAGTATATCTTTCTATCTTTTTCAGTTCTGCCCACATTTCTGTTGTTTGGCACGGGAGACCTGTTCATTGTTTTGCAGTTCAGTGTTCCATGTGTCCTCCATGGTGGGGAACGTGGTACAGTCAGGTAAGTCCCAGTTAAAACACGTAAGCATACACATTTAATAAAGCTCCTGTGTCCTGTAATTATTTCTACTTGCATATATGTATAACCCCCTAGATAACAGGGCCCATATGGGGAGAGATTGCAAACTCATCCCCAGTTTGCAATCTCTGTCTCCACCATGTTGTCCATCTCGTAATTTCTCTCCATTGGCAGTTGCTCTCCTCCTTCCCTTCCCTCGCCAGTCTATTTCGCGCCTTAGTCTCTTTTTCGTACACCCCTTTTCACTCTTTCTCCAAATTCTCTCTCTCTTGTCTCTCACACACACTCATTTCTCCAACAACTTCCTGTCGCTCTATCACGCTCGTTTCTCTCTCTATGGCTGCTGAACTGCCTCTCCATTTCCTGCGATTTCCCCTTTGTCCGCATTGAGACTCTGTTTCCTTATTTCTCTATCACACACTATCTTTCTCTCATTCCCCATTATCTCTCTGTCTCCGTGTTTTTATCTCTAAAACACAAAGACACGCGCGCTCTCAGTCCTCCTCCCCCATTTCTGTGTTCCGCTCCCTCTTTCTCGCTTTCACACACTCTCTTTGTCGCGCACACACAAAACGCATTTCATCTCAATCTCTTTCTCTGATTATTTCAACATCGACTCAGACTTGGACGATATTTCAGTAAAACAAGCTCGCAGCCAGAAGCCAATAAATGTGTTCTGGTTTCCCATCTGTTCCTCTGTGATATTGCTACAAAGGGGTGAGATTGAGTCGCTTTTATTGGAGACAGAGTTCAAACTGAAAATTGCATTTAACCATGTGTGTTCACCAGTGGGGTGTGTGTGTAATAGTACCCCAATGCATATTGTTAGTCACGTGATTCTGCATGCTTGTAATTTGTATCCCCGTGCAAATAAAAGTGTGTGTGAGTCTGCGTTCAGCCAATTAGGTTGCTCAGAACGTGGGCAACATCCACTGGCATTGCTTTCCAGTGCCAAGCTATATGAGGGGCTTTGCGCACCTCTCGTCTGCATCGCGAGCCTACCCTCAGACCCTGGCCATCAATGCCACGGAGGCAGCCAGGAAGTTATTCCTCTCCACTCTTCACCTTTGCTCCTATGTGAAGGCTGCATTGAGAATGGAGTTTACTCATCAGTGTGATGCTGGAAATGCATCGGAGGGACAGGGCCTCCGTATCCTTGTCCTTTACTGCTTTTTATCGTATGTTCTGTCGTGTTTTCCATGCAGGAGTTCATTTGGGACTCCTGGCGGTGCGGCTCTCTTTCTTTTGGTTTGGTGAACGGACCCGTGGGATACCCTTATGGCACCCATGGGTGGGGGTACAACCCTGTGCCTCTAGTGTATGTTTTTGGGCACCTGTGGGTGGACTACAGAGCAGGGTATGGGCTGGTGGCAGCTCCTTGCTGAATTTGACCGGTGCGCGGAGTATCCTCCATTTTGGGATACCCCGGCCCTGCCATTGGGATCCGTTGATCCCTGATGGAAAACAAGATGGCCCCGGTGGCCTCTTGCTTTCTATTACCCATTACCTTGTTTTCCCAAAGTCCTGGGAAGCCCTGACTCTGTCCCTTCCCCCTGACTGGCTGTTGGATGGAAGTGCCATATATGGTGTTGTTGTGAAGCCCCAGTCAGACTAGCTGGAGTCTTCCCGGTGATGTATGTTGTGGGTACCTCCTGTGGGTGGGACCTGGGTGAATAGTGTGTGTGACTAATATGCATTCTGTGTTGTGGGTGTCTAGTATCTGGTGGTTGACACAATGAACGAGACAACACTGCCCGAAACCGGTATGAATGCAGCTTGGAGTGTTGAATGGCTCGGTACTTGTCCCAATACACAAAACTTGTTGTGAGTGTCTGGAGAGAAGTGAATGGCCTGAATACCTCGTGTGCCTGATTGGCTGCCTGCCTGCATGAATGCCCGTAGTCGTGATTGGATGCTTGAGTGTGACCCAGCGGAATGAATGGGAGATCAACAGTATATCTGGGGACCTCTCACTGCTAGGAATCGTGTTCAGAAGCTGAAGTCCACTACGACGAGTAACTGGATTAACTGACGCTTGACCTTGAAGCCCTGCTGGACGAGAAGAATTGCTGTTGCTCTCCTTCACAATCTGAAAGCTGTTGTGCCTCCAAGGACTGAGCCAGAGAGGACCTGGTAAGGTGCCCTCTTCCCGAGCTACGAGGGACCATCATGCACAGCTGATCTTTGCCAAAGCTCCCTGGTAGACAGACCTATGACAGGCTGCCGACCCGATACAGGGACTGCTGCGGAACTCCAAGGAGAAGCACTTGGACTGTTGTCCGCCACTGTCGACGACCGCCGTCGCCGACCGGAGCCGCTGTGCTCCCGTTTGCCTAAGAACTTCCATTGATCATCAGACGCTCTTGTCTGCATCGTCACCCGCTTGTCTCCCGCTGGAGAAGGCCAGACCGTCGACGCGCCGAGGAGCATCCACTGATGGGTTTCCCACCACCTACAGACCACAGAGACGCCGATGACTCGACGCCCTTGCTGGGCCCCAGTTCTTCATCATCTCTTTGCGGTCCAGAACTATTGTCACCGAGGTTCTCCCGCACACCTCTTCCTTGCAGGACGCCAACGCTCTGTCATCGACGAGCACCGCTAGGAACGAAGCTGCCACTTCCCTGCCATAGTTAACCCTGTTCACCGTCAGACGTTTGACGACCCGTGACTCCTGCCTTAAAGGGAGGGCACTCAAGAAGGGCCGTCGATTCCCCGACACCGAACGCCAAGTTCCCCGACACCTCTCGACGATCCGTGGCTCCCGCCTGAAAGGGAGGCACTCAAGAAGGAACGGTCGGTGCATCGTCGGAGAACTCTACTTCACCAGGTACATTGGGGGGGAAAAACCTTAATAGGAAAAAGTAAGACTATCGGACAATATATGGACTGGGCTTGTGCTATATATCTTTATTTACAGGTTGCCCAGGAGGGGGGATCTCCACACACAACTGTGCCTAGTGGTAGGGGTCAGCATTCTGCCTATTGTTTCCACCATCTTACCTTCCTGCCTATCTCTATTGCTGGTTTACTCGTTATTGATCTGTGTGACATTTTAACCGTACAGTTGATGCACTTTAATGAGATTTCATAACATTAGTGGTACCACTCTAGACGTGTATATATTTATCATTATTGACTTCCAAGTACAAAGTGCGTTATTGTGATCGTGTACATACCTTTAAATATTAATTATATAAAGACTGTGTTTTCAGTAATACAGTGTGTGGACATTCCTTTGTGGGGGGTTCGGGGACTACACTGTACTTAAGAACCAGCCTGCATCACCTCCTGAGAAGCTAGGCCTTGATTGCTCGTCCATTGCTACCGTAATAGAGAATCTTGGCTGTGGTCTGCTGTGCCTCTCCTCTACCATATAGAGAGCGGAAGTACAGACACCCCACACCGGTCTTTACACTGGTGGCAGCGGTGGGATGCTTATGGTTTTAAGAATCAGTGTATAACTGTGCCACTTACAAAATATCTGCACTTTATTTGATTAAGGTTTGGGTGTGTACAAAATAACTGCATTACAAGCAATGGAGTCTATTGCGAATGGTAAATTGACTCGGATGAGCTTAGAGGCTCTCCAGAGTGCTTGTGAAGCCAGGGAGTTAGACTTTGTGGATAAGTCTAGGGCTGAGCTGATAGCTGCCCTGGTGGACTACCAGACCGATGGTGAAACTCTTGATGAGGGGGGGAATGCAACCAATGAGGACTCTGCCCCTGGGGTTTCTACTGATTCTGTTTCTGGGAATGCCGCCATTCCTGCTGCCTCTGTTCCGAACCCCAGCAATACCTTGGAGCTTGAGTTATTAAGGATGGCCTTTGAATATCGCAAGTTGGAGATAGATGCTGAGCTTAAGAAGGAGGAGTTGGCTCAACAAGTGGAACTCAAGAATAGGGATCTTGAACTCAAAGACAAGGACACTGAATGTCAGAGAATCCAGCTAGAGAAAGCTCGAGTGGAGACTTCAGCGAAACCCAGTGAGAGTGTCAGGTCCCCAGCCACTAAATTTATGAAGGATTTGGTTGGTGTGTTTTCGGAGGGTTCTGATATCCTCCAATGGATTGAAGCGTTTGAAATGGCGTGTGCAATTCATGATGTTGACAAAAGAGATTGGGCTAAGTGTTTGCTAAGCAGAGTGCCTCAAACTGGATATGACTGTATTCTGAAGCTGAGTGTGGAAGAACGGGGTCGGTATGAGTGTATGAAATCTGCTTTGATTGCCAAGTTTGGCAAGACACCTACCCAATACCTTAAAGGTTCAGGGATTTTAAGAAAAGAGAGAATGTGTCTTGGGTTGACTGGGTGAGTGCTGCGCACATGAATATGATGGTGTGGATTGATGGTTACAAGGTGAAAACTTTGTTGAATTGTCCCACCTGTTGTTTTTTGAGCATTTTTCCGAAGCCTGTTCACCGGAGCTGCGTCAGTATGTTGCTGACCAGAACATTTTGGATCCCTTTATGCTGGCTAGGTTGGCTGACAAGTGGGTCTCCCACCGGGTGTCCCCTAAGTACTCCAGTGGGAAGGACAAGGACAAAGAAAAGGGGGCCTCTCAGAAATCTGAGGAGTCCCAAAAGCAGTCACAGTCGAATAAACCTAAACCCTCCTCTCCTAAGACCCAAAAATCTAGTGGGGATAAGTCATCTGTGAGTGGGAATAAGAGTAGTGGTCCACCTGCTGCAAAGCAGGCTCCCGGTGGTTCCAGTACCGTACCCGCACTCCTGGCACTTGTTGGGACTGTGGGGCTCTGGATCACAAAAGGGGTGACTCCAAGTGTAAAGGTAAGGCATTCGGAGTACAGGCTGTCAGCCTGACCTACCCTTAACCCATGTCTGAGGTGGAGGCCACCGTCCTCCCCTCCTCTACCGGGATCACTTTTGGTGCTCCCGTAGAGATTTCCTTAGTGTCCCTTGGGGCCTGGGACCAGTACGCGGAAGTACTGGCGACTATCCCACAGAACACCCGTAGATTTTTGAGAAGTGTCCTCCTGAATGGCCAGCCTTCTACTGGTTTGAGAGACACTGGGGCAAGCATGACAGTGGTGGACAGGACCCTGCTCAAGCCAGAGGACTAAGTAGATGCTCCTCTGAGAACCACCAGGTTAGCTGGTGGACCTCCCAAATTATCGCCTGTAGCCCGAGTCACACTCGTAATTGTAGACAAGACAGCAAAGCTTCCTGTCCTGGTTCAGGACAACGTCCCTGCTAACATTCTGTTAGGTAACGATCTACTCGAGTTGGGATTGATCGCGGATGGTCTTCCCATGACTGCTGCTGCGGTCACTAGGTCGCAGGTGACACCGGGTCTGGCTGTGAGTCAGGTACCCGAGCCGAAGGCACGGCCTAAGGCACGACGAAGGAAGAGCAAGAAGGCCACCTCTGTGGAGGGAGCCCCTTCTCTTCCTGCTGTTCCTACAGCACCCATTGGGATCCATGCTCCGGACGGGCTGGGTCCAGTGGTAAACCCTGTCTCAACTCCTGTGGGAGAAGAGCCAGAAGACTCTCCTGTGGGGGAGGTTCTCAACCCGGAGGATCATCCCGATCTTCAATGCTTGTTGGCTGAAGGGAGACCCTCCCGGGCAGACTTCTGCAAAGGACAGAGAGGGTGTCCCTCTCTCGAGGGTCTGAGGAAACAGGCCCTGTCCCAGGCACACGGAGAAGTACCTAGGACGTTCCGGATTTATTGGGTGGGTGGGCTCCTTGTTAGAGAGCCCACTAAGCCTGATCCTGGTGCCCTCAAGAGGTTGGTGGTACCCCAGCTTTGCAGGCCCTTCCTACTGCAGTTGGCGCATGAGTTGCCCTTGGCTGGTCATCTTGGTACCAAGAAGTCTAAGCAGAGGCTCTCTGCCCATTTCTACTGGCCGCGGATGGGAGTAGAAGTGGTGTCCCACTTCAGGACCTGCCCCATTTGTCAGTTGTCTGGCAAGACTGGAGGCAGTGTCATTGCCCCACTGCAACCATTGCCAGTGGTTGGCACACCGTTTGAGAGGGTGGGCATCGACATTGTCGATCCCCTTGACCCTCCCACGTCAGGTGGACTTCGGTTCATCCTGGTTTTGGTAGATCATGCCACCAGGTACCCTGAGGCTATACCCCTTTGGACTGTTACTGCCAAGGTGGTTGCCCGGGCCCTCCTGGGCATTTTCACCCGCGTTGGATTCCCCAAAGAGGTTGTCTCTGACCGAGGATCCAAGTTCATGTCTAGTTACATGAAAACCATGTGGAAAGAATGCGGGGTAACCTACAAGTTCTCCACTTCTTACCACCCCCAGACCAATGGTCTGGTTGAGAGATTTAATAAAACTCTCAAGGGCATGCTAGGTGCTTTGGAAGAGCCCCTAAGGAGGAAATGGGATCTCCTCCTGACATGCCTGCTGTTTGCTTACCGAGAGGTACCTCAAGAGGGTGTTGGTTTCAGCCCCTTTGAGTTGCTCTTTGGACATCCCGTGAGGGGGCCCCTCGCCTTGATCAGAGAAGGTTTGGAAGCCACCCCTCGCGGTCCCGCCAAGCAAGTGGGGGACTATGTGTTAGGCCTCAGACGGAGGATGACACAGATGATGGGACAAGCAACGGCGAATCTCAAGGCCAGCCAGGAATTGAACAAATACTGGCATGACCTTAAATCATCGCAAGTGGATTGGACTCCGGGACAGGAGGTCCTTGTGATGGAGCCTACCAAGCCTCGGGCATTGGCAGATAAATGGACTGGACCCTTCTGGATAGTCTCCAAGATGGGCGAGGTCAATTATCTGGTTGACATGGGAATCCCAGGGGTAGCCCCTCAGGTATTCCATGTTAATAGGCTCAAGCCGTTCCACAGGCGAGCAGAAGTCTCATGTCTCTTGCTGGCTTCAGAGCAAGAAGAGGATGAGAGTGAGCCCCTTCCTGATTTGCCACATAGCAACCCTCAGGATGGCTCCGTGGAGGGAGTGCAGCTCTCTCCAGATTTGACAACCGAGCAGCAGAGGGCCTGCAGGACTTTGCTCCAGCAGTATGCCTCTCTGTTTTCGCTGACGCCAGGCCTTACGCCGTGGTGTAAGCACGAGATTGACACTGGTGACAGCGTGCCTGTCAAGAGCAGGAGCTACCGAATGTCAGATACGGTTAAGAACCACATCCAGGCTGAGGTCGCCAAGATGTTGGATCTGGGTGTTATTGAACCCTCAACCAGTCCCTGGTCCAGCCCAGTGGTCCTTGTCCCCAAGGCAAGTTCCCAGGCTGGTACCAAGGATTGGAGGTTCTGTGTGGACTACCGAGGAGTCAATGCCGTCACCAAAACTGACGCGCACCCATTGCCCAGGGCTGATGAGCTCGTGGACACCATAGGTGCTGCCAAATTTGTGAGCACCTTTGACCTCACCTCAGGCTATTGGCAAATAGCTCTGACGGACCATGCCAAGGAAAAGACGGTGTTCTCCACCCCAGAGGGACTCTACCAGTTTAGGGTCATGCCTTTTGGGTTAAAGAATGCCCCTGTCACCTTCCAGAGATTGGTCAATCATGCTCTCAGTGGGCTGGAAGCCTTTTGTGTGTCTTATTTAGACGACATTGCCATCTACAGTTCCACTTGGGAAGAGCACTTGACACATCTGGGTAGAGTGTTGCAGGCCTTAAAGAGGGCTAACCTCACTATCAAGGCCACCACGTGCTAGATAGCTTAGGGGAAAGTCACGTATCTTGGTCATGAGGTAGGAGGGGGTCAAATCCAACCTCTCCCCAGTAAGGTACAGGATGTACAGGACTGGGAGACTCCCACTACTCAAACCCAGGTGAGAGCCTTTTTGGGTCTCACTGGGTACTATCGCAATTTCATGGCGGACTATGGAACCATAGCTGCACCACTGACAGCTCTGACTTCACCCAAGCAGCCTAGGAAGGTCAATTGGACTGAAGACTGTCAGAGGGCCTTTAAAGGCTTGAAAGAAAGTCTGTGTCGGGCACCCGTGTTGTGTGCACCTGACTACAGCCGACCCTTTATCGTCCAGACGGATGCCTGCGACACTGGAATTGGAGCTGTCTTGTCCCAGTTAGGTGACAAAGGGAGGGAACATCCTATCATATTCATCAGTCGACAACTCAAGGGTAGAGGACTTAGGTGGGCTACTGTTGAAAAGGAATGTTTTAGTATAGTTTGGAGCCTTAGGCTTTTTAGGCCCTACCTTACAGGGTCTACCTTCAAGGTCCAAACAGATCATAAGCCCCTAAAGTGGCTTATGCAGATGAAGGGTGAAAACCTGAAACTGCTCAGGTGATGACATTAGCCTGCAAGGGCTAGACTTCACCATAGAGCACAGACCAGGGAAGAGTCACGATAATGCAGATGGCCTTTCCAGAAGGTATGTTGACCGTCTGGATGAGGGTGTCTATCCCGTGGGAGATTAGGCACCCTCCACCTCAGTCTGGGGGGGCGACTGTGATGCTGGAAATGCATCAGAGGGACAGGGCATCCGTATCCTTGTCCTTTACTGCTTTTTATCATATGTTCTGTCGTGTTTTTTGCGCAGGAGTTCATGTAGGACTCCTGGCGGTGCAGCTCTCTTTCTTTTGGTTTGGTGAATGGACCCGTGGGATACCCTTATGGCACCCATGGGTGGGGGTATAACCCTGTGCCCCTAGTGTATGTTTTTGGGCACCTGTGGGTGGCCCACAGAGCAGGGTATGGGCTGGTGGCAGCTCCATGATGAATTTGACAGGTGCGCAGAGTATCCTCCATTTTGGGATACCCCGGCCCTGCCATTGGGATCCGTTGATCCCTGATGGAAAACAAGATGGCCCCGGTGGCCTCTTGCTTTCTATTACCCATTACCTTGTTTTCCCAAAGTCCTGGGAAGCCCTGACTCTGTCCCTTCCCCCTGACTGGCTGTTGGATGGAAGTGCCATATATGGTGTTGTTGTGAAGGCCCAGTCAGACTAGCTGGAGCCTTCCCGGTGATGTATGTTGTGGGTACCTCCTGTGGGTGGGACCTGGGTGAATAGAGTGTGTGACGAATATGCATTCTGTGTTGTGGGTGTCTAGTATCTGGCGGTTGACACAATGACCGAGACAACCCTGCCCGAAACAGGTATGAATGCAGCTTGGAGTGTTGAATGGCTCGGTACTTGTCCAAATACACATAACTTGTTGTGAGTGTCTGGAGAGAAGTGAATGGCCTGAATACCTTGTGTGCCTGATTGGCTGCCTGCCTGCATGAATGCCCGTAGTCGTGATTGGATGCTTGAGTGTGACCCAGCGGAATGAATGGGAGATCAACAGTATATCTGGGGACCTCTCAATGCTAGGAATCATGTTCAGATGCTGAAGTCCACTACGACGAGTAACTGGATTAACTGACGCTTGACCTTGAAGCCCTCCTGGACGAGAAGAATTGCTGTTGCTCTCCTTCACAATCTGAAAGCTGTTGTGCCTCCAAGGACTGACCCAGAGAGGACCTGATAAGGCACCCTCTTCCCGAGCTATGAGGGACCATCGTGCACAGCTGATCTTTGCCAACGCTCCCTGGTAGACAGACCTACGAAAGGCTGCCGACCCGATACGGGGACTGCTGCGGAACTCCAAGGAGAAGCACTCGGACTGTTGTCCGTAACTGTCGACGACCGCCGTCGCCGACCGGAGCCGCCGTGCTCCTGTTTGCCTAAGAACTTCCATTTATCATCGGAGGCTCTCGTCTGCTTCGTCACCCGCTTGTCTCCCGCTGGAGAAGGCCCGACCGTCGACGTGCCGAGGAGCATCCATCAGTGGGTTTCCCACCACCTACAGACCGCAGAGATGCCGACGACTCGACGCCCTTGCTGGGCCCCAGTTCTTCATCATCTCTTTGCGGTCCAGAACTATTGTCACCGAGGTGCCCCGCACGCCTCTTCCTTGCAGGACGCCAACGCTCCGTCGTCGACGAGCACCGCTAGGAACGAATCTGCCACTTCCCTGCCATAGTTCACCCTGTTCACCGTCGGACGTTCGATGACCCGTGACTCCTGCCTTAAAGGGAGGGCACTCAAGAAGGGCCGTCGATTCCCCAACACCGAACGCCAAGTTCCCCGACACCTCTCGATGATCCGTGCCTCCCGCCTGAAAGGGAGGCACTCAAGAAGGATCGGTGGGTGCATCGTCAGAGAACTCTCCTCCACCAGGTACATTGGGGGGAAAAACCTTAATAGGAAGAAGTAAGACTATCGGACAATATATGGACTAGGATTGTGCTATATATCTTTATTTACAGGTTGCCCAGGTGGGGGGATCTCCACACACAACTGTGCCTAGTGGTAGGGGTCAGCATTCTGCCTATTTTTTCCACCATTTTACCTTCCTGCCTATCTCTATTGCTGGTTTACTCGTTATTGATCTGTGTGACATTTTAACCGTACAGTTGATGCACTTTAATGAGATTTGATAACATTAGTGGTACCACTCTAGACGTGTATATATTTATCATTATTGACTTCCAAGTACAAAGTGCGTTATTATGATTGTGTACATACCTTTGAATATTAATTATATAAAGACTGTGTTTTCAGTAATACAGTGTGTGGACATTCCTTTGTGGGGGGTTCGGGGACTACACTGTACTTAAGAACCAGCCCGCATCACCTCCTGAGAAGCTAGACCTTGATTGCTCGTCCATTGCTACCGTAAGAGAGAATCTTGGCTGTGGTCTGCTGTGCCTCTCCCCTACCATATAGAGAGCGGAAGTACAGACACCCCCCACCGGTCTTTACAATCAGGACTGACAAATGCTTTGGTGAGGCCTGGGGCATAACAGTCTGCAAGGCCCTGTACTATTCTTTGCACAGGCCGATTGAGCGCACCACCAGCAAGAGGCGTAAGAACTCTCAGTTGAGTTTATGGATGAGGAACCAGAGTTTGGTTTGATATAATGGGCCTGATTCATGGAATTGTGCACAGAAATCATGTGAAGCTTGCACGCAGAGAATGCTCCTGTGCGTAGAAGTTTTTCTGCACACTCCACATATTTATAGAATTGTTTGCACAAAGTAACCGCATATGCAAGGCGTGACCGGAACGCCCTTGACACGCCCCCACGCAAAGCAAAAACATCCAGAAACAGCTACCTTCGCATCCTCCATGGGCGCAAATTCATGCACCCACAAAACAGTGCGTGGGATCCCCCAAAGCAAACCTACATCTCAGGGACCCTGCGCAGTGTCCCCTGTAACTATTACTGGCACCCCGACAACATGCGTACGATTTATTGCAGCTCTGGTAAACCTCAGAAAATCTGCGTGCGGAACCCCATAAACCATTCCTGCATCCCACTATACTGGGTACGCATACCCATAAGTTAGATGGGAACCCCGGCTGTGTACACGCACCCCTAAATCCAATGCCCGATCTTACCTCCGTTGTGTGAATCCTATGCGCAAGTACCTGTACGGCTGCCTTTGGGTGCCGGATAGTATGAGGGCTTCGCGTGGCCATTTCCCCGCCGAGAGGTTGCGCGGTCAGATCCATAAATATGTCTCGCTCTGTGCAATAGTGGGTGTGCGATGGACTGCCTGCAGGCCGTCCCTCGTAATGCCCACATGCCAAATGTGCCCTTGTTCTTTGTCATTTTCTGAGTTCCGCCCCCTTCTCTGGCCTCTGCGCAAGCCACGCTCACGCACTGCATGGTGTCTCACGCATGGCACTCAGCCACTCACCGAGACATGCTGAGCCTGCGCAAAGTCCTTGCAACGTACAAAAAAGTGCCACACAGTCGATTCCATGAATTGACACACGGGACGCAGTTTGTCACGCAAAGTCCTGTTTTTCCGCGCAGATAATTTCAATGCATCAGGAACATTGTCTGTAAATGAAAGACAACAAAGCCACGTTCAAGCCATTAGTCAAGCGTCAGACTGCTAGTAGCAAAGAAATGTCAGTCATTTACACCATCAAACATTATAAAACACTGATAACCAGTTCCTAGGTGGATTTGGAATTAACTCTTTGGCTCTCAATTGTAGGGCCAAAAGACCACATGCCCCCACATGGATTCAGAAAAAAGCATTTGAAACTGACTGGCTGGAAATTCTACTAAGGTACATTTAGTGCCAATTTCTTCAAGAGAGGGTCACTGAGATCCATCTGTATGTGACTATCAGGTGTCAAGCCTGTCACTGAAGCCCTCAGTGTCTATAAGGAGTGCCACGCAGTCTTGACAAGCCTACCAACCACCCTTCTTTAGAGCACAGTGCCTCCATTGACACATAACTGTCCATTACCGAGGCTTCCCTTTGTTCATCCTCATTATACTCCTCAACCCTAATGCTTGACCTAGAGGAGGCATATATCTCATTTGGGCCCAAGTATCCCTAATGCTAACCCATTCAATTTCCACTTTAGACTCTAAAGTAGACAGAAGCTGTGGTTTTAAGGCCAATGGTTTGGGCGATATTAAAACTTCAATTTAATACAATTGCACAATACTGACCAGAGACAGTATGCGTCTCCAGCATAGGTGAGGATGGTTCTCCCAATGTTATGGACGGATTCTTACCAGGCAAGTACTTATTCCTGCTGGAGCAGCTCGCTGACATAGCTGGAATCCTTGGCTATAGAGTGAAGTGTCTTGTTTCAAAGTCAGTGCAACTAAACCTGCTCTGCGTGTCCCACCAATCAGTGGTTTATAGCTGGAGCCTGAGAAATGACATGAGACGGATAGTGCAAGGACGAGTGCACATGGTCGCAGAGAATGCATAACATGTAACAAAACTTGCTATGTACAGTTTGCTTAACTCCTCCACTATTTAAGGGAGCTTCTGTGATTGCCCGACCACTTTTCTGATCTTCTCTGATCCTCGTGTTATAGCCAAGATTGCCGGAAATGCAGCATACCTGTCACCCTACGCAAATGAAAAGGTGGGTGGAAACGGAGGATTGTGATTTTATGGGTGAAGTCTCTATTGACACTACTTATGGACGGGCCAGGTGATTGGCGGGTGTGGGGACTGACTCTATGGTGGGTGTCACTTATGAAAAGCGGGTGAGTTGACCGGTATGATGCAGTCAATTGTCCTCAGTCACTCTGAAAGTGTTCCAGAAAGATACTCCCCTGACGGCGATACAACATTGGTTGACATTTCAGTTGGTCGGATGCAACACATTAGGTTTTGACATTGGCACACGCCAAAAAACTTAGGGGTTAGTCTACTTATGAAATAATACAAACTGAAGCACATGCACACTTTTAAGACATTATAGCAACATGGCGAACAATGGGTTGCTTGTCCGTTCTTTAAGATGCTCCATTTTATACGAACATAGCTGCAAGACTCAACCTGATTTAACAACAGCAAGAAAGACACATTTATAAAAACAGGAACACAACTGCAAAGATGTCCAAAAAGTGCACATAAGTAAAATATGTACGGCTTTTCATGAAATGCATTTTATTTTGGAAGTGCATTTAAGATTATGAACATGTTCTACGTGTTTAATTAACAGAGTGTAACTGTTACATATTGCAAAATAACTATGTTGTGATGATGCATAAAAAGAGTGCCTGTATTGTTTCTTCTATATGTAGAGGATACCTGATTCTCGTATGTAGTATACGGTAGCAACTGCATCCTGTAAAAGCCAACTGACATATACGACCATTGCTGGACATACACTCTGCTCTGTCATGCTTTACACCCGGGAGCACGCTGTGCTAGTTGTAAGTCCAGCTAACTATTTCAAAATGGTTTCTACTTGGGCACAGTTCACAGATGGAGGTATTTACATGATCCAGGGATGATTTCATTTTATTAGGTGAATTCTATTAATAAAACCCATTTCCTTCAACTGGATACAGTAGAAACAATTTCACCAAAGCACTGAAGCCACAAGCTTTGGTTTTGGTGTCGGAATCGCAGGTGAGTCTATGAGGAGCAAGGCAATGAGAGCAGTAAGGAGTGCGGCAAAGAGGAGGGCTACTGAAAGGGAGTGGAGGGCAAGAAGGATAAGGAGTAGTGAGGGAAAGAGTGGTAGTGATTACAGAGGGAAAGAGTAGGGCTTTGCAGATGCATGGCCGGGTAGATAAAGGGAAGGGAGGGTGCAGTGCACAAAAATGGTCAAAGAAAATCATCACTGACACTTTCTCTGAAGCCTTCCAGGAGATGCACAAAATCCCTTATGTCAGCAACTGCATCTAGTAGAAACTATTTGTAAAGAGGAACGTGAACTTTCCAACAGGACACTCTTCCTTCAAGTAGAACACCAGAGACAGCAGAAGCGGTTCACAGCAGCGGTGACATATCGCAAGTGGTTCCACGTCAGCTGCGAGTAGCTCATGCAAGTAACATTTCAATAGGCACTGTAAGCTATGTTACGAGGCTAGATTCAAAGGACTGCCATATGCAAGTAGGTTAAATGCTGACTATGGCTGACAAACATAAAACTGCTGAATGCCGGGGAGATAGGATACTAGGTAATGAGGCAATGAGAGAGGTGGGGTAGTTAATGCAATACAGTAATGCCTGCAACCCCTGCCTACACTAGTTTTACCTTGTCTGTCGCTGCTGGTTGATGGCTGCAGGCTTCACAGGCGAACACAGGCAAACACGGACTGGAGCTGCTTCTTCGGGAGCGTCCCCTTGACTTGGGGCCTTTAGCCGAGGGCTGCCTGGGCAGGGGCTGACCTGTACAAATGGTCCTAAGAGAATACGTAGGCCAATCGGAGGTGGGGGAGGATGAGCGAGGTGGGAGGGGGAGTTTAAAACTCTGAAACAAAGGCATGAGAGAGAGAGCAGGGATTCTTAAAATGGCAAATTACATTTTTAAAGCATCTGGAGACCTGATAAAGTACTAGACTCAACTTCGAGGCACAGATGTAAAGTGCACTCGACGAGGGTGCTTCATGACTGGAGTCCTCCATTTAATACTAGACTGGGAGCCAATCGGGGGTGGGGAGCAGGGTGGTATGCTTGGTCAGGCGAGGTAGCCAGGAAACAGGTACCAAGCCATAAAACAGAGTTTAAAACTCTGAAAACAAGGCGGAGGAGAGCACAGGAATTCTAAAAATGGCAATATATATTTTTAGAGCAACTAGAGGCCTGCTTAAGCACTAGATTCACATTTGAGTCACAGATGTAAAGTGCGCTCAACGAGGGTGCTGCAGGGCTGGAGGCCTGACATTCAATACCGGACTGGGAGGCCAGTCAGGTTATAGAAACATGTTAGGCCAAACAAGTCGGTTTCACTTTTTTGTTTTTGTTTGTTTTGTTATTAGTGAATTGATTTGAAAGCAAACCTTACACATAATTATAAAAATAATATATCACTTAGAATCGTACATATACATGAAATGGTTTGTAATAATACAGTCAGTGCATCCATGGTAAACATACTTTCATTATAAATCAGCCAGAGATCATCGTATTAGCCTACTTGATAGAAAACAAATTGACCTTTTAAATTTGACCGACGTTTTTTATCGTTTTTGGAGGGAATCTTGGTCAAATTTGATTAAATATATTTATATGGGGTAGGGGTAAGGGAATAGGTTAAGGTGGGGGGAAGTGGGGGAATATCTTCAAAAGTGAATGCCATAAAACTGGTGTACTAAAACATTAGAAATGCATCTGTGCTATTCTGTAAACTGGAATGCCAAATAAAAAGGACACATTTGAGAAGTTTATTCATTTAAAGAAACAATAAATACTTCAAGATTTCAGTAGAAATTATGCACCTATATATTTTGATGCACCCCTGCCTCTCCCCCCCCCTGCCCCCGTTACATGGCCTCAGACAGCTGTTGGCACATGCAGCTTCACTCCATTTAATTGTGCCTCCCAGTCTGATGCTCACTAGGTCAGAGTGGCCTAGCAGGAGAGCCGTGTTACGCATAGGCGTGTCCAGGGAGTGGCCTGGCTTGGCGCATGCTATCCCTGGAATCTGATTAGCCACCCCGTTATCCTAAACTATGATCATTATCTAACTGTGGTGGTACTTCATGCCACCCCTGCATAAGTCAGTGCCCCACTTGGGCCACCCCAGTCAAAATTGTCTGAACACGCGACTGCTGCGGGCTGGCAGGCACTGAAAGAAATACACAAATGTATGAGCGGCAGCAGCGAGAAAGTACGAGCAGCTTCAGGTGCCCCGTCAGATTCAGTGCTAAGGTTTTCTTTGCCACTCAGTCACCATAACAAAAGAAAGAATAAATGTTCGCTTCACATTGCCTGATAGGCCAGTTTCATAGGATGAGGCCCGGCACGTACTTACACTCTGTTCCACCTTCGTGATGGCGCTGCTGTTCATCCTTCAGGTCAGGGTTGGACTGAGAACCAAAAGAGTCCCTGGAAATTATGTTAAAAGTGGCCCCATACTACACATTTTCAGCAAGCACAACCCTTTTCCTATGGTAACATTTGGAAAGACCTCGCAAAAGAGGCCCAGGGTCTACTCTATTGAAGGTAAGGTGTTCCTTTATTGTGCGTATTCCATTGGAGTGTGAGTTCCAGGGTTTTGTAGAGATGTTTGAAAAAGCTTGTCCGCCTTATTTTATTCTCAAATAATGTTTGGGTTCAAGGTGCATTTCATTGCTAAACCTCAAGGTTGTTTTTGGTCTGTAGTGGGAGATTTGTCCTTGTAGGAATTCTGCTCCTTTGTCATGAATTGCTTGTAAACAATGCCAAGTGTTTCGAAATAGATCCTTTTCTTGACTGGTAGCTAGTGCAGAGAGCTTAGTGCTGGCGTGATGTGTTCTCTCTTGCTGAGTCTTAGAAGGAGTCTTGCTGCTCCGTTCCGGATCCGTTGTAGTTAATTTGGTGAGGAAGTCAGGCAGGCAAAGGTAAATGCTGTAGAGGCATGAAGACAGGGAAGGCAGAAAGGAACAGCTGTACATTAGTATCATGTGCTTTGTTTAATGAAACTTGTGTGGTTTTTCAGTTTCTTAGATCTTTTTCAGGGTTCTGTCCTATATACAGACAACAACATATTGGGCCTCATTATAAGTTTGCCAGTCTGGGAACTATGGTACTGGTAAGATTGCCGGTACCGTAGTTTCCGGACCGGCAAACTACGAGTTGTGCTCGCATGTGCCTTTCTGCCCGCCGGGTCAGACCTGGCAGGTGGAGCGGCACCCGTGAGCACAGCATGGCGGATTCACCGGCACTGTTTATAGCGGTGCCGGTGCATCCGGCTTCCCCATTCTCATTGAGCCCTATGGAGCTCAAATGGGAATGGGGAAGAATATTTTCCGGCGCCCAGGAATGGGCAAATACCAGGTCCAGCAATGCCGTAATGACCCGGTTATTGCCCATTCCTGGGCGCAGGAAAAAAAAAAAATGGCGGCAGCCGTGCCTGTTTTACAGGCACGGCTGCCGCCAGCCTCCTAATGAGGCCCATTATATCCTATTTGAGAATTATATAATATATATAACAATGGGCCCATTCTGAAACAATCAAGCAAGTAGAAGTGAGGACGCAGTCTTTTTCACTTAAGTGATTTTTTTAATTTATTTTTTATTTTTGGTGGGATAAAACCTCTCGTTTAAATTCAACGTTTAAAATTAAAATCTAATAAAATTAAATAACTTCAAATGGAAAAGTCAGTGAGAAGATACTTTTTTAATAGTCATGAGCACTGTCATTCGTGTGTTTGCCAAAGAGAAAATGGGGGAAACAGATAAGTGAGCAAACAAAAGTAAACAGTGCACAATGCAACACCTACTGTGAGGTAGCAGCAGTATTATTTCTGTTCCTAATTTTACAATACAAGAACATGTGAGGGGGTCGCAATTATGGATATTCATGCACATCCTTGTCTTTGAAATATTTTACATTCCTAGAGTGATATGGAGTATTCTCTCGTGTTTTGTTTTGCATTTTTCATTGATACGTGAGGCCAAGCAACGTAGGTTAAGTTCCCCTTGCATGGCACATCAGCAAAATATTGCAGGCTTTTCAGACATCAGACTTGAGTGATTTCATGAAATGAGCAAGCAGGTCACCATCAGTGCCAGAAAGCCATGAAAATGCTAAATATTGCACTGTATTAATGTCTCTTAACATGCAAACATATTCACAAAGGTGACCTGCACATTGTGCTGTGCACTAGCACAATGTCTTCACCTTTGCATGCATTATTGTTGGGAGGGTGCTTCATACACTGATATTTATAATAGTCTCCCAGAACCTCTTGGTAGATCATTCGTCTGTGACAGATGCTTTAGTAGCCTGACACAGGCAAATGTTTAAATACTAACAAAAAGCATTTAAATCCCTGTTTGTAAAATGGACATTCAAGCGGGACAGCAGGGATTCATACAGGTGCTGGCCTGCTTTAATACTGAAATGAATTAAAAAATGGTCATAATAGAAATCTCATACCTCATGAATACCCATGGCTTTGTTCCAAACATGTGTAGTTGAATGTTTTTATTTCGCATGTTTTAAAGCAGAGCTCATTTGTGAATCAGGGTCGGGATTCAGTTTATAAAGCACATAAACACTACCTTTCACCCCCTTCTTTTCCCACTTGCAAATTGGGGGTTTGTTTTTATTTGGGAATACTCCTAGAGGTGGGGACATTACCGGTCAGACAAAGTCTTGGCCCAAGTTACACGCTTGTGCAAAGCAAAGGCTTCAACAAAGGACCAGGCACCATTACCTGACTTGGAATGCCCACTCACTGAGGGCGTTCTAGCTACTAGCCCCCTGTCATCAAGTTGAGAAATGGTGCGTGGCTGTTTCTCAAGTAAAAAAAAAAAGCTTAAAAGAAAAATGGCTGCCATGCAAAACAAAGAGGAGAACTAGTATAACTCCTTTTTCCATTTCAATGGTGGCCATTGATTGAGGGATGGCGAACAGAGGAGAGCTGACAAGCGGCAAAGGGGTGGGTGCACAGGTAAGTGAGGGGGAGCAGGGAGGTGTCAAAGGGCAGGGATATGGTGGAGGGGCAGGAACTGAGTGGGTGTGGAGGAGAGTGCCTGTGACTGGGGCGGAAGATGGCAGTCTCCCACTGTTCAGAGGGATCAGAATATCATGTGCTAACGGCCACCTTCTGAGCTCCCTTGTTGCCTGGGAGGTGCCATGACATCCCCTTGATATATAGTAGGCGTGTGTTCATATTCAAATAGTACCAGCCTCCATAACATTGAACCTCAAGCACACACCTCAAACCCAGAGCTGTGCCAGTGGTTATGAATGATTTGAAACCTTACAGCCGTCACCTTTCTGTTTTGCTTATTCAGTAAGCAAGCCACCGTTTTGTTTGTTAGATGGCAGATAGAGGGGAAGCATGCATTGCAGGTCACAGTAATTGCAGGTGTTTTTAAGTTTTAAAATGTAAACAACAGCAGCAGTTCCATGATATCACACCAAGAAAAGGCCCATTTTATTATTTTCTTTGGTCCTTCATATGTTGCTTAATGCCAGCCTCCTCCAGCTTCTAAGCGCTGGAACAGGAACTGAACTCATGTTGCACTGCAGCCTCTTATTCCCAAAGCAAGTATGTTGCCCCTGAGCGATACTTCCAAATATATATTTTTTTGCCTGAGGAAGCAACAGACAGATGGTTTACTTTAAAGGCAGAGGGCAACTTCATGTAAATTAATTATCTCACCATGCGTCTATATACAGTGTGCCTGTGATGGGTCAGGTCACACAGTGCCCAGGCAGGTTTGATGGCAGAAGCTAATGGGGAACACCCCTCTCATCACAGGCCCAGTAGCTCACTGGATGTGCAAAGCAGACGAGAAACACTGATGAGATTTGCGATCATGCTGTGCTGTCACTGAGTACTGCAGGCTACTCTTACCTATTCCCAGTCAGCTAGACCTAGCACCCATTCCCTTCCTGTTGCTACAATAATGGGTATGAGCTGCACAGACAGCTCTTCCCCTGAATCCAACCATTCAGGCATTCTTCACTAATGGTCTGACAACCTGTTAGTGATGGCAGCTTCATGTTTTTTCCTGCATCCCTGTTATTTCTCCAGCTAACGAGTTCTAGATTCCAGGTGAAAAAAAGCTGTGGCACATTTAGCTGCATTTAGAATCTCCATTTTCAGGTGCAACACAGATATCTGCTTTTGGTACTTCCTCTTTGTCTAGTGGCCAAGTGGTAGCAAGGACAAGTCTAGAGGTAGCAGAGTGGGAACCAATGGTAGCCTAGTGCTGCGAGTAGCATGTATGGTTGTTTGGTTCCTCTCAGACATACTGTGCAAAGTAGTTTTGTGTGGAACGGTTTGTAACTTAAGCATGTCCTGTTTAATGTGCAGTATTGTGTTTGCACTAGGTGTGGTCTAGGAGTTTGAAGTCCTCCTTCTGTTTGGTGTGTGCATAATACATTAACTAGGAGAGTGACATCGTCTTTCTAGGGCCAGATTACTGAAACTTTGCACTGGTGCAAGTTCAAAGTTGCACAGTATTAGTATTAGGACAAAGTTTGTCATAGTGCCGTGGTGCTAATACCATTCCGTCATTATATATATATTTTTTTTCACGGGCAATTTTTTGCACCAATTGCATATACCGTGCCAAACTGAACTTGTCATGGTGCAATGGTGCGATGATTTTCTAATATGTCTCAGTGTTTTAAAATTAGGAGAAACTTTGCCCTAGTGCTTATACCGTGCAACCTTATACTTGCACCTGTGACAAGGATTCTGTAATCTGGCCCCTGGTGGGTGCAATGTTGTGTAAATGAGAGAGGATCAGTGATCAACGATTTCAAGTTAATCAATGGGAATATAGATTTCCTGCTAAAGAAAAGGTAAACATTCCATGAAATCCAGTAAGATGGAGAAGTGTGCATTCTAGATCAAAATTCCTGTTTGGATGACTTAAAAAATTTAAGTGCAGCACACAAATTTGAAGCAAAATCTTAAAATTTGTTCATTTCAATCAATTTCAAATTCACAATTCCGACAATAACTTAAAATTAAAAGACTTTAAGTTTATTAAGAGTAAACATACAGCCTTTAAATTTTATTTTTTTATTAAAATTTTCATTACAAGAATTTGAATTTAAAATGGATTAAACATTCAAAGAATTAAAATGTTTCATCCATGTTGTGTGCCATAGTTTTAGTTGTATACTCATCCAGATACAAATATATTTTTATTGATGACAACGTCTAGAGAGTAGGAGAATACATATTGTCTGCCCGCTGTTTCCAGCCCTGCCCGGGTGACGCCATCTTTTTTTTTCTTTTAATGCGGGGAAGCAACAGGGAGCCTCTCCATGTTGCCTTCCCACCCCTAAACCATCCATACCTCTTCCTGACCCCCAAACTCCTCACTTACCTGCTGGACCAGAGCTTTGTGCTCATCCCATCTTCGAGCTACTGTTTCCAGCCACCCGAGGCAGTTCCCCTGGGTGGCACTGTCTTTTTCTTTTTTTTCTTGTGGGAAGGCCATGCAAAACAATTCATCCCTCATCCCATCCCCTCCCCACTTATATGCTGGGCTGTGGCTTTTGGCTCCGGTCAAGGGGGTCCTCCGATCTTCTGGCCGCCACCTTGGGAAATGAAAAAGGACTTTGTCCTTTTTCCCTGTGGCAGCGGCCATCTTTTTTTCCTTTTTCTTCTCCCTTGGGAGATTGGTTGCGCAAGTGGCGCACATTTCCTGAGAAAAAAAAAATAAACGGTTTGCACCCCGGATAAACCCTGGGGTACGGATGGCTTTCAGCCCTGCTGTGGGGTTGGACATGGGTGGAAATGGCCCCCAGCCCTCGATGAGTAGGGCCTACTTAGGCTCGGGCTGGCAGGCAAATAAAAGGCCATTTCTGCCCACCACAGCAGGGGTGAATATTAAAGATTAGCCTACACCAATCACAACTAGGTTTGTAATGGAGAAACAAAGGTACAAAGGTGTACAGAGATCTTGAGAAAGAGTACAAACAAAAGGTTTTTTAAGAAGCCACTGGTTCCCTTTCACCTTTCGGGTGAAATGCCATATAAAGAAGGTCACTATCATCATAGGCCTGTGTTTGGAATTTTAATGTTTTTGTTTTCCTGTACCACCAGTGCTCTCACATGACTGATTCATTGTTTTCTTCCTATACTGTTGATAAAATGTTTGTGTGTGTGTCTGTGCCTGTGTTTGTGCATGCATGTGTGTCTGTGTTTGTGTGTATGTGAGGAATTCTACCATATGCATGGTGGGTGTATAATCATCTAGGCTTTTTGAAATGTTTCATTAAATGGAATGATATTAGACCAACATCAGGAAAATGTTTGAGGCTAATCCACACACAGTTTCCCATGCTCACACCATGACAAACTTATAGACCTGTGTACTCTGGGTGGACACAGCCCACAGGCACAGTCCACCCTTTCATATGTAGTTGGAATGTGAAAGCCAGGAGTGCACCATGTCATCTTCAGGAAGGTGGAGGGTCAACCTTCCCCCTGTCATGGGCAGGATGTTTAACTAACAAAAGCTCCATGGATCCGCTCTGCTCTTTTTGTGAGGCTCTGCAGCTGTTGGCAGCGATTAGCATACCAATAGAGGGTACTTCAAAGAGGCACATATGGGGCCTGGCTGCAGTGGTTAACAAAGGAGACAGGAAACCCAGCAACCTTTCATATGTAACTGTGTCAACCCAAAGCCAGCTCCCACCATCACTATCAATGACAGTGAGCTGACATGTCTTGGAATGTGTGTTTACAGTAAGCCAACCAATAAGGTGGCATAAGGTGCAAGAATGTGGTTTGCAGGAGCCAGAGAGTCTGGTCTCGCCACAGCTTCACGGGACCTGCCATTTTAATCAGAAACCACAGAGAGATCCATTAACCAGAGAGACCTTTTGATCAACAACAGAAAGGAAGATGGGTGGAACTTAGTATCATATGTTTTCACCCCTTCACCTTTCCTGTTGCAAAGCACTCTGGTTATGACCTCATGCATACAAGAGATTGTTAGTAGGGGCCCCAGGAATGATTTATTAAGGTAGGCCTAGCCACACCAATCAGTGTGGCCCACTTGACTTTTGGCAGATCATCTGAAGACTTCACAAGAAGTAAGAAAGAATGGCTGAAGGTACAGTCTGCCTTACATCTTCTGCCAGTGAAGGAAGGACAGGAGATCCAAAAAATGTAAACAAGATTCCTCCCCTAAACATCTCCCTGGGAACAGAGGGAGAGAACTCAGAGGACCCTCCAACCACTCCAGAACCATTACCCAGCCAACAAACAGCATGCCCTGCTACAACCCAGGAAAAGGCAGCTGCCTGAAAAACACTCCACAGCTGTGGGCTGTCCTCCTTAAGGGCCGACACAAGCCCTTTGAAGAATCCGGGAAAAGTGCCTTAACGAGAATCTACTAACGTCTGCCTTAAGGGACATTTTCATGCCAGTCGAGTTCCTGGATCTGCAACGGATGGCAACGCTCACTGTGGTCATACCACCGACACTTATAGATATCTGAGACATCTTGACCTGTGCTTCTGAACCACCGATCAGCACTGCAACAATGATTCCTGACCCTGAGATGGCACCAAACCATCTTGCTGTCTGATACCAGGATCTGACTCCCCTCTCAAACTCTATCACAGAAGCCTTCAAAGTGCCCTGAAGCCGACTCGACCCTGTCGAGCACCAAGAACACCTATAGCATAAGGTACATTGTGGTTCTCGCCCCTGGTCCATCTCAGAAGGCCCCTAGAGACATATTAAGACCCATTGTTCCCTTTTTGCTGAAGTCAAGAAACCTTAAACTGTTGTGGTTATTAACCATACCAACTACCCTCCTGTCAGGATCCAGAGTGCATCCCTTTTCCTTCTTTGAAATTGTCTTTCCTCTGCATTCCTTTACATGGTGGGTTGTATGTCAGTGTTGCTAGAACTGTCTGTTGTGAAATGAATAAAGTCGATATTTTTGATACAACCTTGACTGGACCGTCCCTTTTATCACTGGGTAAGAATTGTATTTTTGCTCTGTTGGAATTAACCAACAATCCTCGACCTTTTGGAGATAGGCCAGCCATTCGGTCCACATTACCAAAACTGGACAAGGAGGTTTATAATTTGCTTGTTATTCCAAGCTGTTCCAATCACTTTAGTTGTATTAGAGGTGTGGAGCTGAATGCTGGTTTAGAAACTGATGTTCACCCTTGGACCAATGGTACCCTAGAAGTTGATTCATCACATTGGTGACAGACGGACAGATCTAGTTGGAGCCTTCCACACAGCTTAGTCACCCAATGATAAATGGACTGTTGCATGCAACTTTTAGACACTGCTAGGTATTTGTTTTAATCATGGATCTTGACATTAGGCCTATCATGAGTTGGGCGGTAGCCCTTAAATGTGTCAGTAATACAATTATCGACACATTTAAGGGTTCGCCCAATCTCGAGTCTGGCAGCATTTACCCGCAGCTCTGAGCTGGGTGTAAATGCACTGACTTTATGCCCATTGTCGGGCACAATTAGCGCAGCGCTATTAGCACATGCTAATTGCGCCAAAAATGGTCCATAGAGTCCTATGGACTCTGAATGGAATGGGAAATAACAGCGTCACCAGTACTTGTGATGCGGCGCTAATAGCACTGGACCAAGTAACAGTAATGCTACTTGCATTGGGTGGTATCTCAGTGGCATTACTGCTGGGATACCACCCAAACTGTGATGAGGCCCATAGAGTCTGTGAAAGGCATGAGCAAGGATGTCATACATGTCCTATGTCAAGAGAAGTGACTTCCCCACAGCACCACGATTAATAAACCTAAGTTGCAGAACAGCCTCCAAGCTTGGGTAGAAGCAAGAATGGCTAGAGATGAGACTCCAGGGGATGGGCTAGGGCCCATGTACCTGAATGAAGGAGACCTTCCAGGGGGTTTAGTGGAAGATAACGAGGAAGACAACATGATGATTCTTTCTCTGCAATCATCTCTAGCGGGTGAGGGGGTGGCGAGTGTGGTTTCTCAACACTCCAGAATGTCAGGGAGGTCAGGGGCTACTGCGGCATCCCACAGGTCCCAGGCCTTGGCACAGCCTCTAAGTGGCCCAGTAATTGTTACGGCTGTTAAGGATGTAGCGGCTAGAAAGCTCCTGTTGGAGTAGAGGAGACTAGCACTGGAGGAACAAAAACAGCAGGACAAGGTCACCATTGAGTGAGACAGGGCCACCATAGTGTGGTACATGGCTGCAATAGAGCTGTACAGGCTGGCAACCAAAGAGAAGAAGGAGGCTAAGAGACCAACCTCTAGCAAGGGCAGCAGTAGTGGCTAAACTGAGATGCCCGAGTTAAGCCCCAGAGCCACATCCCCAAAGATTTAGTGCAGACGTATGAAGTGGGGACAGATATTTTTGATTGGTGTGAAGTGCTCGAGCTGGCATTTCAGCTGCAGGCGGTGGAGGTGGTACCGTTATGTGCAGCCCTGATGAGTCACTTATCGACCCAGGGGACTGATGCAATTCTTCAGTTAACTCCTGAGGAAAGGCCAGTTTATGAGTGCATGAAAGCAGCCCTCCGCAGGAAGTTCTGTAGGACCCCAGAGAGAGTGGCAATGAAAAACCTTGAAACAGATAGGTCCATCACCATCAAACCTGCTGACAAGGGAGGAGGAATAGTGGTGTGGGACACCTCAGATTATAACACTGATTGTCTACAGCTTCTTAGTGACGGAGAAGCATACCAACCCCTGAACCATAAGCCCACAAAAAACCTGCAAGAAGAAATAAAAAGCCTCACCCAACATGCTTTAATGCAAGGATGGATATGCGATGAGGAGCAACATTTTCTGAACAAGATCCATCCACGCACTCCTGCGTTTTATTTTTTGCCAAAAATACATAAAAATACACTAAGACCACCAGGGAGACCTATAGTGTCCGCCTGCGAATCACTTCCGGAACCTCTATCACTGTATGTGGATTTCTTATTGAAACCTTTTGTAACCAAGATGCCATCATACCTGAAAGATACCACCTGCACAATAAATCTGTTGGACAATATTACTTTGACTACAGAGAGTCTCCTCGCTACCATGGATGTAGAAGCCTTGTATACATCTATCCCACAGTTAGAAGGTCTGGAAGCCATATGTGAGATCTTGAATACCAGAGAAGATACCGATTCCACTCCGACTGATTTCATTCTGGAGTGTACAAGACTCGCTATGTGTGAAAACTTCTTCCTCTTCCAAGAGCAGATCTATAAACAGACAAAGGGCGTCAGTATGGGGGCTACTTTTGCCCCGATATCGCTAATCTGTATATGTCAAATTATGAGAAGAACAAGATATTTACTGATGAAAACCGGTTCTGAGGCAATATCTCCCTGTGGAAATGATTTATAGACGATTTCATCATCATATGGAGAGGCTCATCCATCGAACTACAGGAGTTTCATCGTTGGATCAACCTCAGAAGTCCTCACATAAAATTCACCTTACAATGGGATCATCATCAAATCGATTTCCTGGACTTGCATATATACACAACTGGACATCGTTTAAAGACAGTACTATTCCGCAAACCAACAGATCGCAATAGCTTATTACACTTTCAGAGCTATCGCCCTATAGGCCTAAAGTATAATCTGCCCTATGGACAGTTCTTACACATCCGCAGGAATTGCACAGATATAGACATGTACAGAAAACACGCGAAAAACCTACAGTCTCAATTAACAGAGAGAGGCTATCCACTGAAGTCCATCAATCAGGCAAAGAAGAGGGCAAGACATACACCAAGAGAGGTCTGCTTGGAAACAAGACCCAAAAAGGAAATGAAGAGAATAGTCTGTGTCACCACCTTTGGGCCATTAAGCCCGTTGATACAAAAAACAATCAAGAAAAATTGGCACTTGGTAAAACAACCCGGCACACTTAACAACATCCTGTGTTTTGCCTTCAAGAAAAACAGGAATCTAAAAGACTCATTAGTGCATACCTTTCTAGAGCCACCACAACCGACAGAAAATACATTATGGAATTTACCCCCCGTCGTGGGACATTACAAATGTGGACATTGTGTAGCTTGCCCTTTGACTCTGGAAAATAAATTCTTTGAACACAAAGCAGTAAAATGGACTATGAAAGACCACACAAACTGCAATACTAAGGGTGTTATATAGATAATCAAATGCCCGTGTGATCTATTATACATAGGAAAAACCATACGTCCAATCAAGATGCAAATTTCTGAACATTGTTCGTGTATCAGAAACAGAGTGGCCGACAAACCCCTTGTTGAACATTTCTGCAAGAAAAACCACAATGACACTGACTTGAGGTGGTTTATCCTTCAAAAAGTAAAACCAGCCAAGCGGGGTGGAGACCTAGGAAAAACATTGACCCAATTGGAACAACGCTGGGTACATAGACTAAATACAGTTGAGGCAGGACTCATCCTTCTCAGTGGAATGGAAGTCTTTTTTATAGTGAGGTTCAGTGTTACAGTATCATTTAACCACTAGGGACGCCCACAGAGGAGGAGAAACCCCCCCCACTCATCAACCACCAATGTACACATCAGACTGTGCAACCACATTTGGTGGTAGCAACATATCTATTGTGATAACTTTGTTGTTTCAATCCACTCTGTCACCTATAACTATTATATGGACAACACCACAAATTGTGCAAAATGACGTTAAAAATTACAATGGGTATGTTTTTTATAAAAAGTTTAAAAAAAATGTCTAATGGAATTGTTGAATCCACAGCAGTCATCATGATTTGAAAAAAAAGAAAAACATTATATGATTACCTTTTGGAACCTGTTCTTTTGTATGCACCCATGTAAAAAATGCCTGAACACTTGTAACATGTGGTCCACGTGGCCCACAAAGAATATAGTGTTATTGTGTGACTAGAATCACGAACTATTGGACAATCCATTGAAAGACGGGAGACTGGGGTAATTGAATGAGCTACAGGAAATCACCAACAACAGAATTAGTGGCTCCAAATACCCACAAGTTCTAAGTTACCTTAGTAAAAAGGTAACAAATAAATAGAGAGCTAACTAGGTAGACCTAGAATCTTATTCAGCCGTACACGTGACTTCTAGATGGTTTGTGAGATTAAACCTAGTAAGCAAGATGTACGCACAGCAAATATTTTCAACATCTGGAGGGACTATGAAAGCCCTAATACATCCAGCAATTTGTGGAAGCCCTTTAACTTTGTAATGAACATCTTATATTAGACAACAGAAAAGTTACCCAGCTTTCTACATGCTGGACTGCAAAATGTAAGCATTACATATGCTTTGTTTGGTAAAGTTAAGTGCAATAAAATCAAGATTGGGCATTTTGACTCCTGTGATTAGAATTGAAGCCACAGCTCTGATGTTGGGTTTAATGCCTGCTTAATGGTTTCTCCAGCTGCAGTTCATTAGTATGAAAAAATACACAGAAAAAGAGCATTGCTGCTGGTGGTGTGGCACATAATCTAATTTTTGTCATCATCGCCACCCGTAGTGTCATCAGTGGTGCAATGATTGATTCCATTGATGGTGTTTGCATGCAACTATGCATGTGTGCATGTATGCATGTGTGGGATTTATAAAGCGTGAACATAGCTGGGAATCAACCGGGTGCTGTACATAAGGAATGCACACGGAATAACAAGCAAGAGTGCAGGGGTAGCGAGGGAGCTGGAATATATGGGGTGGGGCATGGGAGGCTCCCAAGGGGAGACTTATGGTTGAGTGAGGTTATCAGCATTTGATGGCATGCTCTTTGAAGAGTAGGTTTTCTGGGTCTTTCTTGAAGTGTGGGATGGAGCAGGAAAATTGTATCTGTGTTGGTAACTTGTTCCACAGACAGAGTGCCTAGCAGAAAAGGGGCCTGTTTCTTGCTGCTTCTTTCTTCCAGTTGTTTCAAGCCTGGAGAAGTTGTGGCTACTGTTAATGGGCTGGCCTCCGGAGATGGCGAGTTTCTCAGCCAGATAGAGGGACTTCATAAGTGATTTCCTCAGCCACAAATTCCAAGGAGACCTTTGGTTGCTTAGCTGCCACAACATGTGAATCCTTGGTCTCACCGCAACCAAGCGTTTCCGAGGAACACCCTCACTCTTTATGTGTGCATCGTGAACATTGAGCTTGCAGAGTGCTGGAAGGGAGAAACAGCAATGCATTTGCGACCCTGAAGTTGAACAGCAACAGTGCATGAAGTGCTTGCTTAAATCCTCAAAAGTGAAGTGGGTAAGTGAAGAGTCCTGTTCTGTTTCTAGCAAATTAAATTGATGATAAAAGATATCAGTGAATGCGGTCTCTCGTTCACACACATACAGGAATGGAAGCTGTGATGAGGACACTGCATGGTCTCTAAATTCTAGAATAATATACCAGCTGGCTGCTTGCATACATGCCAGCGAGCCCATGCCACTTAGGAGATGGTCATTTATTCCTGATTTTTCTTGGCATGCTGTGTTTAGAGTCCGGAAACTATCGTGTAACAAACAAATCTACAAGTACCAGACTGCAGAGAAACGACCAGCACTGGATGAGCTTCTCTCGAATTACATGAGGTATGCCGGCATGCATGTGTGCGGTACATGTAGCTGTGCCAACGCACTCATTTGTGCTCTGCCTCCTTGGAACACGAAGTTCAACACAAGCATACAACACTGTTCCTGGATCCTTCCCCCAGAATCCTAGCAAATGAAGTTGCCTCACCTTGAGACGGTAAGGGCGATTTCTCGACGGCAGACTAGCAAGTAAAAGGTCAGAGCAAAGAGGTCTTCCTCTGAAGGATAGTCCCAGGTTTTGCAAATGAGGTCCCTCATTAAGGACAAATCCTCGGCAAATGCAGTCTTGGGAGTCTGCTGATGAAGATGTTTAGCCAAGAGACAGCCCAGGGAATTTAATGAAGTCATGATCATGGCCTCGCAGCGCTGCTTCGAAGTAATTGCCGTTGCAGACAGAGGAGGACTTAAGGCGGCCACTGCCTGCTTCTATTGCAAGAAACATCTGACGCATACAATAGCTGTGCATTTAACACATCAACTCATGCCTTTTAATGCTACACCCTTATTTAAATTGTAGGATATGTCTCAAAAGAGGGCTTTAATTTAGGAACAGCAGCTATCGTTTTTTTTGGCCCTCTGGAATAGTCAGTGATAGAAGTGGACCAAAAAAGTAGTGGAACTGTGACTCCAGCGGGGAAGTAGGAAGGAACAGAGCAATGTGCAACACATTTTTTAAGGGTTGCAGTCATCCTGGTTGACAGCCAATTGCGTTGAAACATATTTCAGTTTAGCTGTAACTGACATACAGTGGTAAAATGGTGAAGTGTGCTTTAACTTCACAAACAACAGTTCCGGAATGGTGAAAATTGTTGCAAAAAGTAGTGGAGCTGTTAACAGTAAAAAAATAAAAGTAGTGGAACACTGCTCCTGACCATTCCCGCTCACTTCGGCCACTGGGTATAGTATGCCATGCGCGCCACGAGATTGTTAATAGCCAAACAATTCATAATTCTCAAGGAGGAAGTTACGTACTACACTTGTAGAATGCGGTCTTCAGGGATTCCTTGAGTACTTAGCTGGCGGTGAAATGGAATTTGCTTTGGCGTTGATGGAAAGGATGCTAAAAAAACGCATCTTCATCAGAAGACAAAAGGCCAAGCACTTCTTGGGAGCCACAACATGTGCCCCTTGGACAGGATCACATAAGGCCAGGAGGTGAAGGAACATTACGTTAAAGGGCTCATTTTGATGATATGTCTCACAGCGTTGGGGACCACGTTCGCATCCGGGGGAAGAGACCCTGGTGGTCTCCATAATGTAGCAGGGAAATGCTCCATGACCATTTCCCGCTCCATGCTGCATTCCATCAGCAAAAATTAGAAGCATCAGAAAAAACAGGCGGAGAGCTTTTCTCCGCCTGTTTTTTTCTGTTCCGTCCCATTTAACGAGTCTCAATTAACGTGAGGATCTAAGGAGGAAAAGGGCATTTACTCTCCACATGCAGTCTTCTTTATGCAGTTTATCAAGGTGGTTCAAGGTTTGTGAAATTTTAATCTGTGGATAAAGGTTGCAGTCCAGAAATGGAGTATATACGTGATGTGGACTCTATGTAATACGTTTTTACTTAATTTTTGAAGTAACCAAATTTTCTTTAGTACCCCCCAGGAGTATGATGGAGATATTGGCACAGACGTGTCTGCGGCATATAACATGATGGGAGAATCAGACTTGTTCAAAACACAAGATATTGGGCCTCATTACGGCTTCGGCTGTAACTTTGGCAGTATTTGGGTCGGACAGAATTACCATTAATGCAGTGCTGTCCGGCAGAATTACTACCACATTATGAGTGATGGGTGTGCGCCAACCATCAGTAGCAATAGTAATTCTTTCAGGCAAAATTATCGCCCAAAATCAACTTAGATCGGTAAGTCATCTAATTTGTTGTCAGAATTACCATTACAGGTGGGAAAATTGAGGTATTACTGAATGGTAATTCTTCTGGTGGAATTAGCCTCAACTGCAAATAGACTCATATAGACTCATATAGTGTATAGATGCTAACAAGGTGATTCCGGACAGAACACCCCCAAAGGAAAGAGATTGCGAAGTTCGAGTGGTATCTATACACTATATGAGTATAGAGGTATTACCCGAAT
Source organism: Ambystoma mexicanum (assembly GCF_040938575.1). Taxonomy (NCBI): domain Eukaryota; kingdom Metazoa; phylum Chordata; class Amphibia; order Caudata; family Ambystomatidae; genus Ambystoma; species Ambystoma mexicanum. Next base: position 601,771,658 of record NC_090925.1, read on the forward strand.
TGTTCGAATGCACAATTGCCCGAATTTAAAGGGTCACAATTGACCTTTTCACAATTGACCGCACATATATATATATATATATATATATGGGTTTGGGGCGGGTTTGGGTTGGGTGGGTGGTTGCGGGGGGTTTCCCCCCGCATATATGTTACAATTGACCTTCACGATTCGGTCAATTGTGAAAAGGTCAATTGTAATTGGAGCAATTGTCAAACGAACAATTCGTATACATCCGAGTATAGATGCTAACAATGTGATTCCGGACAGGACACCCCCAAATTGGTGGCAGAAGCTAATGGTGATTCCGGACAGGACACCTCCAAAGGAAACTGATTTCGAACCAACAAAGGTTTACCAATATATTTGGATTTCGGCATCAGAGATGCAGTCATGCAGAATATGATGACCAATCTCAAGCTCATCTATTAATTTTACATCAATTTAAAACATTGGCCTTGAAAAAGAGTCGAAACACGCGTTGGCTGTTTCAATGCACAACGAGTTAAGAGAGAATACACTCACACATTAAGAATATCAAGAATCTGAAACATTTTTTTCAAGAGTTATTTTGGAACTGCAATTCTGTATATAACTTGTAGTTATCTCTATATAATATTGATCTTCTAATTTAGGCTATGTGAGAAGTGCTAGTGGTATCTGTAGACTATACAAGTTCTATGGTTCCAGGGTTTGCCACAGACCACTATCCATGCAGCTGGCCTGCCTTTGAAAACTTTGTCTCTACGGAACCGGGCACAGAATACCCTGTTTTCATTTAAAATTGCAAATAGACTCATGCTGCAGAAGGAAGTTCAATGGCGGCCATCTTAAAAACACAATACATTCTGAATTACCCATTTCTTGTTGCTCAGAGGGAGTACCCGATATTTATGCTGAAAAGGTCAATGAGATGGTGCTTGAAATGCATGTGAGAAGGCCCCAATTTGGTGAGGCGGAGCATCAGGTCCTTGTGGACAAAGTCATCAGCTATGCTGAGGGGTTGTTTGGCCAAAATGGAGAGAAACCTCTTTCCAGAGGAGAAATGCCATTTGGACAAAAATATGGAAGAAGTTGTGGTATTTGCTACTGTACCTCACAACAATTAATTTAGCAGGAAGTGGTGGAATGGACGTGAAGGGCAGGGTATGCAGCCTACTGAGCAACTACTGGGGGAAACAGGACATGGCACAGTGGAACCACTCACCCTAACACCCTGGGAGAAAAAGACCAGCAGTGTCCTCCACATGGCAGGCATTGAGAAAATTGGAGGAGCGGAAGTTGGAGCAGCCAGTCAGCTTGAGGCTGGTAAGTAGGATTGTCACCTCTCTAATGTGAACACGTGACTTGACTCCCTAGCCTAGGCATGTGGTGGGCTGCACAACCAGATAGCCACAATGGTCAGGCCAACGGCCTGCAAAAAGGCAATGGGACTAATGACAGGGCAATAACATGCATGTGCAATCCCTTGGGGTACACCAAGTCCACATGACTGTGAAAATAAAAACATGACATTGCAGATATGGACATGTGACCTCATGCAATCTGGAGTTACACCTGTCAGGACAGCCCATGTTCATGTAGTAAAGTGAACATCCTTCTGCACACATACATCCCTAAAATAGCCAGATGCCAATCAATCCACTTAGGAAACACCATTGCCAAAAACTGGCCTGACAAATGTAAATGTCATATGAGCAAGGCATCTGCCAATGAGGGCCTGTATACATGACTGGCCAGGTTCCCTTGTACCCTTGCCCTAGTCCAATATTGCAGGTGCTTTGTGTGGTACCTGACAAACTATCATGTCCATATCCCAGGCTGACTCCACAGTGTAAAGGTGACAGCACCCCATCTAAAGTAATCAAAGACTGCGCCACCATACTAGCACCCACCATTACCAGTTTTGTGAATGAATCCTTCAATTCCAGTGAAGTACCAGCTTCCATCAAAGCAGCTTGGGTCACACCACTACTCAAAAAAACCTCACTAGACCCTACAATCCCCTCCAACTATAGGCCAATAACAACAGTACCTTTCCTCCTCAAAACCATCGACAAAATAGCCTATACCCAAGTACAATCCCATCTTGAACATAATCACCTACTAGGGGAAAGACAATCAGGCTTCCACCCCAACCACAGTACAGAGACTGCCCTACTGTACCTAAAAAAACAGATGGATGCGATTAGGGACTGTGGCAAACTGTGCATCCTACTACTCCTAGACCTGTCAGCTGTGTTTGACTTGGTCGACCATGACAAACTATGCCAAACACTATCCACCAACTTCCACTTCTCACAAAAGGCCACTGCATGGATAAAATCCTTCCTCTCCAATCGTACTTCAAGAGTTTCCCTAGGGGAAGTTGCAGCAGACCCCATCCCGGTACCACTAGGTGTACCTCAAGGATCTTGTCACTCTCCTACCCTTCACAATGCCTACACTAAATTACTTTTCGCAGCACTAGTTGCCATGGGAGTAATCTACACAAACTTTGCTGATGACACACATATCCTTATTCCTATCACAGGCAACTTGGATCAAGACACAGCCACCATCAACACTATATATTCTCACATCCAAAACTGGATGGCATATAACAGCCTCTGCCTTAATGGAGATAAAACTGAGATAGTTGGCTCCCCAAACAGACTCAGCAAACTCCACCCAGACTACACCACCATAGTGATTGATTGTACACCCATCAACATCTCCCATAAAGTCAAAACACTAGGAGTACACCTTGATTCTAATCTCCCCATGAACAGTCACATCAGCGCCCTCGCCTCTTCAACAGCCTATATATACTGCTAAACTCATCACACTAAGCAAACCTCTCCTATCATCTGTCAATTGCTTGACACTTGCTAGAGCCCTCATCCTAACAAAAATAGATTACTGTAATATTTTACTGCTAGGTACCTCAACATTTTCTTAACTAAACGCCAACTCCTACAAAACAAAGCCCTCAGAGCAGCTTTGGGCATACAGAGAAGAGCACACATCACACTACACAGAAGAGATGCACTACACAGAAGAGATGCACACAGGCTAGAATCCTCCATAAAACACTCACCACCACCCACAAATGTCTATCTGACACTGCTCCTATCTACCCCAACAGATGCATTGCATGCAAAGCATCACTTAGATCTCTCAGATCCAATGCTAATACCCAGCTACACATCCCCCGCTTCACTAGCACAAGAGCAGGCAAGGCCAGCTTCGTTATTGCAGTGCCCCTCATCTGGAACTCTCTTCCGCCCCATCTGTCCAATGAAACCTCGCTACCAAAGTTAAAAAAACAACTAAAAACCTGGTTGTTCAACAAGTACTAAAACTCCTTCATAAGCGCCCCCTCCAAGCCTGTAACACCATAGTGGCACTAGATCACTGCTACACCATATGGTTGCCTATATGTATATATGACTGTGTTGTTTCTGCAACTTAAAATGTATGTAACACTGATATGAAAACGAAGATATATGTCAATTATGCCGTGATACCCATGGATTTGGGCGTATAACCAAATGCAATAAAATAAATAAATAAATAAATAAATACAATAAATCCACAAAGGGGACTTCACACCAAACACCACGTTGCACGAAAGTCAACCATCACATCCTGAAAGGTGTGTGCTCATCAGAGGCCATATGTAACAGTGATTGGGCAGACATCTCTTGAACGTGAACCCACTCTAACCACATTATCCTTTGTCAGCATCCTAAATTCATGAGTCTTGTTATGCCATGTGCCAGTCCGCATGATGAGTGACTGTATATCCTTCATTACCCAACAAGTACAGAGCCCACTCAGGGAGATGAAGGCGGTCCATTACATCAGAGTCAACAGGACCTCTGTTGTAATGAACAATACCATTGGGAGCACCAAGGGCATGCCTACAGCTGCAAGCACCCCTGTCTCCACCCTGCACGTGATAGCTATGACTCCCAAAAGCAGACCCCTGGGAAAAGAGCATCTGGCGCCAGCATGCCATCTGCTCAACCGGCTACATTGGCTCATGAAGCAGGTGGGGCTGATGGCACAGTGCTGCGTGATGCCAAAGATGAAGCACTGAAACTTCTTGAAGGCATGTGTGTGCATTCTGCTTGTAAAATTCTGCTGTGAGACGGTAGTTACAGGAGGAGGAACCTTACACCTCACACCCTGGGAGGAGTAAGTAGCCAGCATCATAGACATTGCTGGCATAGAGGGAATGGGTACTGCAAGGTGCTGGAGTTGGCAATCAAGGTGACCCAGGGGATTACAAATGAATGAGAACACAGGGTGCATTGGAGGATGAAATTCATGAGTGCCATGTGTGTAGCTGCAGGCAACACAGCAGATAAAATGATGTTGCCTCTTTATGTGGTGGGGTTGGCAGTAAATGGCAGTACAGCTAGAACTGCCATGATTATGTCTGCAATGTATTAGCACACGCGTAAACCGCAACACAGAAATCTTAGTTACTATCTCCACTGCAATGTATCCTGCCAAAACATGGGTCCCTGGGTCCCCTCACATAGAAATACTCCCAAAACACAAATGAAGCGCCTTAGACCTAAAATGGTGATAAACACTGGCATGACACTACCCCTAATCTTGGAGAATATGTGTCCCATTTTGAGTGGCTGCAATGTCACCCAAGTTTTTCAGCATTTCCACATAGATACATCAGTAATGCTGCCTAACTCAGAAATATACCCTATAGATGGAAGAGAGATTCCTGCAGAATGTCCAACAGGTATTGCACAGGAGTCATCAAGTGAACACATGACACATTGCACAAAGCACACATCAATGTGATATTGATTACAATGTCTCCATCCCTCTATATAAATGGTTACCACATTCAAACATGTGAGCATGCAAACCGCTTAGCCCATACCCTTCCACCTCACTGCAATCAGTGTTAGCCAACATGACACCATCCCATAAAGTCAGCAGGGCAAATTAATCTAAAGATGCATACAGATGGTGTGCAACTCTTCATGATTGCTGCTGTAAGGAACAGGCCACAAAGGCCGATAAAAGACTTGATATGCATGATGGCAAGGTGAAATCCAGGCAACCGGCTGAATTCTACCATCATGAATTACATCACATGTCCATGTACCTTCATACTGAATGACTGACACATTGGTGGGTGACATGTCCATCCACTGTCCACAAATGTGCCTGACAAAACATTGCTAAGCAAATACACCATGACCCCAACAAAGGCAAGTGCCTCGGGTTCCATACTACCGCACCAAAACATGCTGCACGTTCCGATAAAAAAAAAAAAACTATTTGGTGCCTCAAATGTACTTTGATGATGTAAATCGCACTAACTCCCTGTCTCAAGCCAATTAGTGGACCGATGTCTTAGGCTATGACATGGAGTGAAATTGACATGATAAACAGTGCATTTTAAAGCAGTAAAGCAGTTTTTCCTCTCTCAGGCGGTTCAGCAATCCTGTTGTAGTAACTGAAGTAGGAATCCCCCCTTCCAGTGACAAAGCACAATTGAACGATCATGTGTATTCAGTTTCAGAGATGTGTCATGACCAGCACTTAACAAATGCATACCGAGCAGCTTATAGATTGGTTGAAAAGAATCTTAACAGATAGCTAGCATGTCACTCAGAATGGCTCCTTTGTCCTGCAAAAGGCTCACAGGCGTACAGAGCAGCCATGCTGATGACACCATCAGTAGTGCAATGATGGCACAACTGAAGCACAGCAAGCAACTGCCAGAAAAAGTGTGTCATCCACCCACACTGCTCAAAGTCTGCCAACCCTCCAAAAAACACCAGCCAAGAAACTTGCAGCCACTGTGACATCTCTGCCCAGAGCAACCTCAGGCCTCACTTTCCCCTCAGGATCTGAAATCCATACTACCACCACTGCTGGTCAGGCCACTGCCAATGCTGCCAAGGTACCGACCCCCACCAGTGCCAGTCAGAACACAGGTGCTCATGAGACTTCCCCGGTCACCAGTGTCATTGCCAGCACCCTGGTGGGTGCATCCCCGGAGGATGACTTGACTGCACCTGACCCCTGTTCCAGCCCGGAACTACCTGCATCTTCTTCTCTGTGTTCCTCAGCGGCAGCCCCATGTGACCACAGAAATTGGAACAAAGGACTAAGGCCTACATTACGAGTCTGGCACAGAATCTGAGGTAATTCCGCATCCTTGGAATGACCGTTACCGCCTTGGTTTGAGGCACAATTTCTGGCATATTACAGCATGGCGGGTGCGCACACTCACCATTGGTGGTAAAGGTAATTCCGTCCAGCGGAATTACTGCTGAAAACCAAGCTTGTATCATAATCAGCGGAATTACAGTTACCACCGGACAAATCAGCAGAATTTCCATCGTCATTGCACTTAAAGGAAGCACCGGGGGAGCCATTTTGAAAAACACAATCTGTCAAAAATCAGACCGTAGGAGTGCAATCCAGACCCAGAGACAGCTGAAAATATGTCAGCAGGGAAGGGCAAATCCAGGGTGCACATGCGTAAACCACAACTGTTCTGGCGAAGCAGGTGTTGGCACACTCGGGAGAACTATATGGTGCCCAACTCAGGAAGACAAACCAGCAGAGAAAAATCCTTATCTGGTCAGAAATCTATGACATGGTGGTTGCCATAGGAAATGTCCAATGCGACTCTAAGGACACGAAGAAAGGCTGGAATAACCTGAAGTCCAAAGCCTGATAGCGAACCACCGCAGGGAGAATCCTGCCTCTAGTAGAGGAAGTGTTGAACCGCTGTACCTTTCCCCATGGGAGGAGATGGTCAGCAGCATCCTAAACATTGTGGGCATAGAGGGTGTGGGCTTGACTGAGATCGGAGCCAACAGTCAGGAGGAATCTGGTGAGTACCTGAGTGCATGGTGGGCCCATTGATGAACAATAACCACAAAAGTGATGGGTAGAAGGTTTTGAATGAATCTGAATGACTGGCATTGCTCTGTGCAACCTTCCACACAACCGCTTTTTAGCAGGTCTGCACCATTGCAAAAGGGGTCCAGCCATATGCAAGTCAGTCAGGTACTGCCACCAATGGTAGCATCCCAGCCCGAACTGCTAGGCCAGGTCCCCTCTGCATGGAAACACAAGCAACCCCGGACATGTTTTGGCCTTGTTGGGCCTCCTCATTGAGGTGCAGCTTGGTTCCCTATGGCGCAGCGAGCAAGGGACCGACGTCTGGGCATAAGCTCTCTTACATAGAGAGGCAAACTACAATCACAAAAGTGATGGGTGGAAGGTTTTGAATGAATCGAACCACTGGCATTGCTCTGGGCAACCTTCCACCCCACCATTTTTTAGACTGTCTGCACCATTGCGAAAGGGGTCCAGCCATATGCAAATCAGTCAGGTACTGCCACCAATGGTAACAGCCCAGCCTGAACTGCTAGGTCAGGTCCTCTCTGCATGGAAATAAAGCAACCCCAGAAATGTTTAGCCCTGTTGGGCCTCTTCAGCGAGGTGCAGCTCTGTTCCCTATGGCGCAGCGAGCAAGAGACCCATGATGGCATGTACACATACACAAACTGCCATGCATTCATGCAACGTCAACCCTGACAATACATGACCCATTCACATGGCACTGCAGGCAATAACAACATTGAAGCCATGAAACCCCATAGATGACAACCAAGTATGATGGTGAGGGCATGATGAAGTCAAGTTCCAACATTGGACTGCAAGCCAGAAGTACTGCAAATCTGCAGCACACATCATACTCACCCCTTGCTCGCACACTGGTCACCCATGCACGTTCCACACAGAAAGCAAGGTACGAAACACGTACTGCATGTCCATCAACGAACATCACTGGACGTGTGTTTAAGACTAACAACTGTAGCAACTGAAAAGTATCACAAAGGCCCACATGGATACAAAGATGTCTGACATAATGTCAACATGACCACACAATAACTAGCAGGTCACCCATCAGCCGACGACACTACATGAATACAAAGCATCAACCATCCTGACGTACATGTGCACATGCGACCCTGTAGGCCATTAATGCCCAGGACTGGACACCCCAAGCAAGCCGGGCTCCTCACAACCACCATATGGTTACCCTGAATCAATACAGATGACTGTCATCCTGCCAGTCACATGAGAGGCCATGGATGCCGCACAAACTGTGACCCTATAGTACAAGTAACAGTATATGTTGACTTACCAGGCACATGATTATCAATGTATTTACGCACACATTCATGTCTCCCAACAGGCACAAAAGACACCCAGGGTCCATCCAATGGTGCTGGTACATCCATGACACCAGCACCAAAAGGTGCCACAAAGGCCACAGGCCATGGCAGGTCTAGGAGTGGGAATGTGTCACCCAAAAATAGACCTCAGGCAATAGTGCTGTCAATCACCATGTTCACTGGTGAAGCAGACACAACCACAAGGCTTACTCAGGACAATATAGAGCCAGCTGCTTCACCCACAACAGGGGCACCCACCACCACTGCTATGGACACTGCCGAGACACACAACAGCCATGTGGGAAGCCCACACCACCCACTGCAGTCGTGCTGTTGCAGTAATCCACACCCACCCCCAGTCACCCTCCCTCACCTTTGAGGCAATTCTCACCAAAATACTCCCCACTGCAGAGTCTCTTGCCCTTGCAGTCCTCACCATCACGTTGTGCACTGCAATTTCAGCATGACTCATCCTCTGATAACCAGATAGAGCCACCTCACCGTGCATCCCACAATGTGGGTCTGGGACAATGAGTATCTCTAGAACTAGTGCTGAGGCCCATGTTGCAGGCCAACTGAATTGGCTTGATAGGATGGAACTCTGTCAGGCCAAAAAGCGTGCAATAGTTCAGGAGCAATTGGGACATCCCCAAACCATGTGCGATGTAATCCGGGGGCAGCAAGGCTGGTGTCCCACTCCATCAATCGTCTGTGCAGGAGCACTGTTAATAGTAACGCCACCAACAGCCTCATCAGCCAGAGGGTGAGGGAGCTGGCAGAACAGATATCAGCCTCACATGAGACCATGGCCAGGGGCATCACTCTTATGATGGAACACCTCTGGGATCGCGCGCAAGCCAGTTTGTTGTCCACTGCCCCTACTGAGGGGTTGTTGGCCAGCACTCTGCCCAGGTTGCTCACCATGCCACACATCACATGCTCCCCTGCCTGCGGACAAAGGGGACAAAAGGAAGTGCCAGTGTAGTGCTCATGGGACAGTGTGGGATAGTCAATAGTGTTGGGGCTGATGGTGTGGGGTGGGTGATGTTGGGGCAGAGGGTGCAGAGTGGGTAATGGTTTTGGGTCTGAGGGTGTGGGGTGGGTGATGTGTTGGGGCTGAGGGTGTGGAGTGTGTGATGGTGTTGAGGGTGGGTGTTGGGGCTGAGTGTGTGGGTGGGGTGATGGTGTTGGGGCTGAGGGTATGGGGGGTTGATGGTGTTTGGGTGGTTGATGATGTTGGGGCTGAAGGCGTGAGGTGGGTGATAATGTTGGGGCTGAGGGTTAGTTGATCTGGTAATTAAACACAGTTAAATCATGAACATGTGTACAGTGTTTATTCCATGGTATCGATAGAGTGCATGCACAATGACGTATGGGGTGCATGTGTGCCAAGTCAGAAGAAATTGTCCATGAGGTCTTGGCAGACCATTCATCCTTCCCTCATATCCCCACATATTTCCTGTGGTGCCCTGTATTTACCTGCAACGTCTTCCTCATCTGAGCCTGGGGGAATGGCCCTCATCTGGAGGCATTTCTAGGTTCCTTCGTAGGCACAACTATTTTGCCAACTTTCTCAGGGCTTTACATGAGGACAGCAATTGTGTGGTGGAGACACCTGAATCTGGCTTTTAGCAATCAGAATGTGCACTCAATGCATGACCTAGCCCTCCTCTGGGTCTCATTGTAGGCTGTCTCCTGTACTGTACCATGGTTAGGTGTCATCAGCCATGATGCTCTTGCAAGTGATGCAGGCTATCCACAGTTATCATGGCTGATGATAGACTGTGAATAGACTGTGTGAGACATGGCAGTGTGTGGGTTGGGGAACGTGTATATGGTCCTGACATGATGTTGAATATTGTGCACACCTCAGTGCATGTGGATGGTGCCTTTTGATTACATTGCGGTGGATTGGAATTGGACTACATGGTACACTTGCAGTCATTCACAGTGTATGAGATGTCATTCATCATGTATTTGTCTATGTAATGTCATCACCAATGCAGTTGTTGCTATTGATGTGGCTGTAGGCTATGTACAGCCCAGGAACATGCTTTGTCAGGGAATGGGTTTGACCGGTGCCCTGATTGTGTTCTGCTGCCTTGCATGCCAGGATGTCATGTGTAGTAAGATGAGTTCAGTGGTGCTTCATGACGTTATTTGTTGAACATGCTTTGTTTGCTATTTTGGAAAAACCTAAAGGTACGTTGGCTTCTAAAAGGGTTTCTGCCTATGAGGTGGTCAAATCGAATCCAGCAATTAAAATAGTTTGATTCAGAATAGTGAACCCTGACATGTTAATAGCAGAACCACTGGCAGAAGACGAGCATGCACATGATTTCTCGAACTATGAAGAGTTCTATGACGAGATCCAGAGGGTGAAAGAAAGTGCTTTGGCAGCTGGGGAGATTCTCTTTATTGACAGTTCTTTTAGAATCAATCAGAATGATGGACAAAAATATACAAGTGCTGCTGTGGTGAAACACAGGACCAATGGGGAGTTTGAAGTATTGATAAGTGCACAACTACTGTCTCACTTTTCAGAACAGGCAGCAGAATTAGTGGCGCTGATTGCCATGCTCGAGAAAAATGCAGACCAGGAAGTAACCTGCGTGTACAGTGACTCTGTCTATGTGACGTTGACGGTACATGCAGGGCTAGCACGTTGGGAAAGAAGGGGCTACCTCCGAGTGGATGGCACTCCAGTGCAACTAGCCACCTTTTTGGACACACTTATTAGAGCACTAAAACTCTCAGTAGCCATTGCAGTCGTTAAATGCACAGCTCACACTAAGAGAGCAGACTTTATCTCGCACGACAATCAAGCTGTGGATGAGGAAGCAAAGTGAATTGCATGTTCAGAAGTTATTATGAATTTTGATATGTCTGATGTGAATGAAAGCATGGTGGTGATGATGAGTATGCATGAAAGCTTTAATAGCCTGTCTAAAACGCAGTTGATGGAAATACAAGGGGAAGCAACACAGGATGAGATAGACCTGTGGAGACATAGGGAGTGTTCTTTATCCTCTTCCGAAGCATTGTGGTGACAGGAAAGCACTGGTAAACCGTTGATGCCTGTAGCCTTATTAACGGTGGCATTGGAACAGCTGCACTACCCTGTGCATGTCACTAGAGAAAGACTCACAGCAGCAATTGCAGAGGACTGGTTCATACCAAACTTGCTAGAACACGTTGCATTTTATATAGTGAACTGCATCGTACGTCAAAGGTTTACTGCTGGGCACACACTGCGTACAGTTAGAGGAGTCATCCCGCGACCTAATGGTCCTTTTCAGAATTTACACATCGACTATGTCGATATGCTGCACGTCTGTAATGGATACAGCTATATGATAGTAGTAGTATGTCCTTCTTCGAGGTGGATTGAAGCTGGTCTCTGTATTCCCCAAGATTCCACCTGTGCAGCGAAATCTTTATTACGAGAAGTGTTTCCTAGATGGGGAATATGTGAATATTAAGATCTGATAATGGCCCTCATTTTGTTAATGAAGTCTTTGAACAAATAGGCTTGTTTCTTAGCATAAAGCACAAGTTTTCATCGGCTTATCACTTGCAAGCAAATGGGGTCTTTGAGAGACTCAGTGGCCTGCATAAAGAAAGAATAGCAAAACTGAAGATTACTTTGAAGAAAGAATTATTGCATTGCCTACCACTGGCATTGTATGAGTTGAGAAACCAACCAGGCTCTGACCACCATTTTACGCCCCATGAAATAGTGACAGGGAGGTGAATGAGGACACCCCTCATTCCTCCATCTAGAACTAGAAGTGATGCCCAGACAACAGCAGAATTGTTAGGAAAGGACTAACAAGTATCTCTGTCATTTCAGATCAGCTCAAGCAGAAGGGGTGCGGGACTCAGAACACAGATGGAGACCATGCTACAACCGGATTTGAAGAACTACGTCTTCCCAAACTTTTCCCCGGTGATAAGATCCTAATTAGCAATTTCACGAGGAAGTGGCACGAGCCACGATTCAACTGTCCGTTTGTTGTGGAGGATGTGACGCCATCAGCAGTAAAAGTGCTAGGAAGACGTGTGTGGATATTTCTTGGAGGCGTAAATATCTACACTGGAGAATCCCCTTCACCCACACCCCAGTTGGATGCAAGCATTGAGGAAGAACCTCAGCATATGCAGACTAGATCCATGACAAGGAACAAGGAAGAAGGATGTAGAGGTTGTCTGATAGACAGACAAAGAGTACATTGGACTATGGTTCTTTCAGGATGCTCTTTTAAATTGCTGAAAAAGGAGTGAAAGAACGTTATTTGTTCTTGAGCGACAGGCACTTGTTAACATTGGATTGAGACACATTTAAGTCTTGATCAAGAAGGAAAGATGCCAGATTTGGAGTTCCTTTTCAACGACTGGAAGAGGGAACAGTTCCCTGATTTCTTTCTCACTGAGTTTCTTTGCAGAGGCACCCATGGTAGTGCCTGATGGCCACGTTCACAGGATCGTTCTTGCAGCTTTTCTCTTTATTCTTCATACATACCTTGCACTTGTGGGGAGAACTACTAACGTTCATCTGTTTCTGCAAGATCCTAAGAATGGTCCCATCATGAGGAGATTGCTCGCAGCCATAATAGAGCAAGTACTCCAGCTTCCTGAGTACAGTTTGGAAAGTACACATGCCTCTATCTGATCATGACGCTCATAGACTATTTGGAATGGTCTTTTACTATTGATTGAGGAATGCCCACATCTTGTTGGAAGACAAACTGATGTCCGCACTTTCTTGAGAGATCCGAGGAATACAGTGGCACTTAACGAATTACTACTTGACATCATTGAACAGGTCAATCTATATTCTGAGAGAACACTGAGAACATCCTGCATAAGACTTTCAAGGGAAGAGATCTATAGCCTACTGTCTGTAGTCTTCTATTTTTTTCTGGATATGCAACTGCATTTAGTCTGGTGAAGGGACGACTCTTTTGTGTATATCAGGAACCCTGTTAGTTGTCCTGTGATCAGCCAGCTGCTTGGAGATCTTGTTGAACAAATCCAGATGTTGCCATAGTATTGCACGATGTTACCCGAATAATTATTGCTTTTTCCTTCCTTAAAAAAAGATTGATAGGGGTAACATAGACAGCAACAATAATGTTGCTAACAATGAGAGGCCACCTCGATGGGCAAGCAGCTACTGCTGGATCAATTGGGCCTATCTATATGTTATCTATACATGCATCTTGTTTGTTGTGATCCTTCTCTCACTTACAGTACATACTGCTTACTATTTGGATCCAAACAAAGCAATGATTCCTGTGTATCTTCCTGTGCAGAAGGAGGGTACAGAGGTGGCAACTACCAGACAGCCGAGACCTTATGTAATTGTCCCTACTCCAGTAGCCTGTGTAGGAGCACCTGGTTCTGTGACAAATGTCACTAGACATCCTTATTCAGGAAAGAGTGTTATAGAGATTGTCTTTGAGAACCAGATACAGGCTTGTAAGGAAAGACTAAGGAAGATATTTTTGTGACTAATCCTACACAAGTAGCACATGTAAACACACTGAGTTCACTGACAAATGTTCCTATAATTGCCCCAGGAATTATGCTGACATACTTCGTAAGATGATTATAGAAGCACATGAGAAAAGAAGGAGAACTAAGAGAAATGCTAGGGAGGATGATCACGAGTTGAATGATTACCTGGATAGTACAGCACACTTGGGGAATGACATATGGTATCAGCATATGAAAGAAGTGTGAAGGAGAGCCTCGAAGGAGGAATGGTTGGTATGTGCACTCCTGCCTTATCGCATGGGGAAGTCTAAGATCGTCACAGCTATTGAAATAGACGTTCAGATAGCACATTGTCTTTCACACATAGCACTCTGTCGTACAAGAGGTCATTTCATGGGCCGAGAAGCCTATCTCAAATGGGCAACTGAATGGATAGATCCAGACGAAGACGACTATATCCAAGATACAAAGGCAAGGCTAAGAGATCATACTAAGAATCACGTGATCAGAAATGAAAAATCCGGAGTGAAAGGAGCTGAATCAGATGGGAAGTAAACTGAAGACTTGAGAGTCCAGGAAAATGTGCAGAAGAAATTCATAGATGGAAGAACAGAGGCCATATGCAGATTTGGGGATCAGTGCTATCACCAGATGGCTGGGAAGAAGGAGTGGTCATTTGCAGAGCACGAGTAGTCATTGGTTTATATCAGCCAATCATTGACATTGTACAGAATGAATGCAAGCTTCTATGGCTGAAACTTGCTAAACGACTGACATGGGTCGAAGATAAAGGAGGACCTTTGCAGATAGTGCCTTTGGAAAGTGCAAAGCTGTGTTTCAGAAACAATGGCACAAGAAAAGCCGACGAGAACCAGAACTGTGGTCGAGTTTTTGATGTACCAGGAATGAACATTGGGACAGCAGTGATCATGGATCACTACTGGGCTTGTGGATCCAGAGCATACATGAAGCTGCCCAAGGACTGAGGAGGACGATGTTCCATATTAAACGTTCATGTTTCAGCGTTGGTGATGCTTAAAAGTGACTTGGATATTGGAACCTTTCCAAAAGCAGAGGTTCACCTGAGGAAGAAGAGCTCTGTAGAGCTGATAAGTATTATGAAGAAAGAGAACTATTTCCCAGCTAAAACAATAGAAGCCTTTGACTCCATTCCATATGAGCATAGATTGTTCAGCCAGACTTCGTCGATATTCTCGATGATCTTTATGCCAAGGATCCAGACTGCAGCAAATATTAAATGGGTGCAGGTTACAAGATGGGAGTTGTTGCAGACAATCAACACAACCATAAAGGGATTCAATACTATCAGGGAATAGCTGAGGGCCATACGACTGATGACTCTTCAGAACAGATACGTCCTAGACATTATCACAGCTATGGATGGAGGTGTTTGTGCCAAAATTGGAGAATCATGTTGCACATTCATACCTTCTCATGACAACGAGAATGATACCCTGACAGAGGCCATAGAGATGCTGACAAAGCTACACATCCAGATGATAGACAAAGTGGAAGACATTGCTGATGATAGCTAGTTTGGATCACTCTTTTTGTTGGTTCCACAATGGATGGCAGACATGTTCAAATTTCTTGTAGCTCTGTTGGTGATGATCATGCTTGGATTCTGTGTGATCAGCATAATAATCTCACAATGCAAGAAGACTGCAAAGAAAGCCATAGGGATGAAGATAATGAATGATGTTGAATCAGGATGGAAAACCAAAGAGCTGACAGATAAAGAAATCAGGGATTTTGTTTAAGCCAGTATCCATGCAGCTGAGGGAAAAAGTTCCTGTAGGCAAAAAGCCATAAGAAGTATGTGGGAATATGGATCTATTGTAGTCCAAGTGGACAGTGCAAGCTCATGACTTGGAAGAAGGATGAGCATGTGAAATCAGCTCGATGCCTGAAAGGAGTAATCAAGATATTGGTCCCAAAAAAGCATTTCTTCAGACAAAGATCCCTAGATGTGAAGAATGATGGGAGAGTGGTCGAAGATTCGGCCAAAGGGGGGAGTGTAGAGAAGGAGCCAAGTACCGCCCCTCAAGCATCTCGCCCATATTGCCTATATGTTGGGGAACAGAGTGTGAAACTCATGCAGTACCAGTGAAAATACTGATACCAAGGAGAATCTTGGAAGAAAGGTTCCCATTAAGAAAGCCATACCTGCATACGAGACAGTATAATGGCCGTTTGAATGAAATTTCAGATGAAGCATGAAAAGGGATCAAAAGAGCACATTGGTGACATCAAACAAAGTAATACTGACGCACCTGGAAGAGATGCAGAGACAAGAGAATGTAGCTATTCTATAAGGCATCAAAGAAGTATCAAAGATAAGTGACATCTCGGGCTCGAAATGAAGAGGCTTATGTTACAGAAACAATGAAGATATCAAGTTATTTTACACATGTACTGATGCAGGAAACACAAGTAGACAAAGTATTCCGGAGGCTAGCTATGTAGTGAATAGATTGCGACAAGCGCCAACGTGTGTATATATATAGGCGTAAGTAAAGTATGGATGATTCCACTATGTATCACAGCAGAGCTGGACTAAGAAAGGAATGCCTTTTTTCCAGTATGCATAGTTAAGAAAGCAATTTAATTACAGAAATGAATCTCAGAAAGGCGAGGATGGACCGGCCCCAAGAAGCCAAGGTCGTGTCAGGCTGGATTGATCAGAAAGTAGTTACAATCGTGTGAAAGAACGGAACTCATGTTCAGAAGACGTGCACGAAAACAAGGAAGATGTCAGAGGTTCATTGAATGATAGCACTTTAAATCTCAAGAGCTCAAATTTGTGGAATTCATTCACATGGAGGGATGGAACTGGACAAACATGATGATCCACACCTATGCAATGAGACAGAGCTTGCCTCCACTCCCTCATATTCTCCAGCGCAAAGAACATTTCCAAGGCCAAGTTCAAAGCCTTAATTGACGTGCAGGCCACTGAGGTGATGATAGATGATATGCTAATTGGTGGGAAGCTATGGTTATGACCAGCCCACCAGCAGCTGGAAGTCCAGCCTGCGTGCTGCTAATATAGTTGGAAAAGTACTGACGGATGTAAGAGTGCCAACCAATTATAGGGGGCCGCTTAGTTAAGGGCCCTATAGTTTGTGTAACCAATGGGACGTTGTGTATTTAGTGACATTCATAGTCACTTGTTTGAGGGGAGGGCTTAGTTGCCCCACCTGATACTAGAGACCCTACCACTTTATAAGACTAGTATGGAACGTATACCTAGATGTTCCCTCTAAGTCTATCACATTTGCCACTAGATGTTTGTAGTTTGCCATGTAGGATGACGTTTATGAACTTCATTGAGATCATGCTGTGAGACATCAGTTGATGTCGGTTGTACTCCCTGTTTTAGATAATTGACATTAAAAAAGTCAACTTTGCCAACTTCCTGAGGCATTTTGATTATTGATTTTTGAATATCTTCTGCATCCCCATGCATCTCAAAGTTTTGCTACCTCATCTTAATGGGCTGGGTCGGCTGTCCTGGTTCACATGCACTGTCCACTGGGACTGCAGTAGATCCATCTCCCCACATACCTATTGTGGGTCTTGGGATACAGGAACTTCATTCCCTCAGGTGCATGAATGCTGGCCTTTATATAGTCTCTGATTTCTTAATTTGTAAGTTCTTTAGGTTCAAATCCTGATTCAACATCAATCAAAATCTTCATTCCTACTGCTTTCTTTGCAGTCTTCTTGCATTGTGCAATTATTATCCTGATCACATGGAACCCAAACATGATAATCACCAACATGGCTCCAAGTAACTTGAAAATGTTCGCCATCCATTGCAGAACCCATGAGAATATTAACCCAAACCAGCTGTCATCACCAATGTCTTCCACTTCATCCTCCATCTTGAAATGCAGGTTTTCCAGCAACGTTATGGCCTCTGTCAAGGTGTCATTCTCATCATCATGAGAAGGTATGAATGTGCAACATGATTCTCCGATTTTGGCACACACACCTCCATCCATAGCTGTAATCATGTCCAGGACATATCTGTTCTGAAGAGTCATCAGTCTTATGGCTCTCAGCTCTTAATTAATAGCATTGTATCCCTTTATGGTGGTGTTAATCGTCTGCAAAAAGCTCCCATTTGGTTATTTGTAAGCATTTAGTATTTGCTGTCATCTGGATCCTGGGCATAAAGATCGTCATGAATATTGATGAAGTCTGACAGAACAATCTGTGTTCATATGGGTCGGCAACAAAAGTTTCTATCGACTTGGCTGAAAAATAATTCTCCCTCTTCATTCGATTCAGGAGCTCATTACCATCCGCTTTTTGAAATTCACCAATTTTCAGGTCACTCTTCAGGATCATCATTGCTGGAACATGAAAAATCACTATGGAACATAGTCCTCCCCAATCTTTGGGAAGCTTCATGTAAGCTCTGGATCCCCAGGCCCAGTAGTGATCCATTATCACTGATGTCCCGTCCTTCATTCCTGGCACATCAAAGATTTGTCCACATTTCTGATTTTCTCCAACTTTTGTCTTGCCATTCTTTCGGAAGCATAGTTCTGCACTAGCCAAAGGCACTATCTGCAATGGACCTCCTTTGTCTTCGAACCATGGCAGAAGTTTTGTAATCCTTGGCCATAAATGTTTGCACAATCATTCTGCGTTTTTACAGCTGATTTGTGTGATCTTTTTGTTGCATGTGCTTTGCATATGACCACATCTTCTTTCCATCCGTCTGGAGAAAGCACTTTTCCTCTTTCTTTTCAGCTTCAAACTTCTTCATCAGTTCTGCCTTGACAATTGAGTCTTCTGTTTATTTCCCATCTAATTCCTCCTCCCTTCATACCAGGTTGTTCATATCTTATCACATTATTTCTGGTTTGTGCCCTCACTCTTGTCTTTATGTCTTGCACATAGTCATCTTCATTAGGTGCTGACCATTCTGTTATCCATATCAAAGATGCTGTTCGACCCTGAAATTGACCTTTTGTAAGGCAGCTTGCAAGGTGAGTAAGGCAATGAGCCATTTGAACATCTATTTCAATAGCTATGCATATCTTAGACTTCCCCACAGCATAAGGCAGGAGTGCATATGCATAGCAATCCTCCCCAGAAGTCTCTTTCTCACCTCTTACATATGCTGATGCCACATGTTGCTCAAATACACTGTACTGTGCAAATAATCATTTAATTCATAATAATCCTCCCTTATACTTCTCTTAGGTCTCTTTCTTTGTCTCTCTCTCAGAATCTGTATCTGGCATTCAGTAAGAATAAGGATTGGTAGGGACTATTTCTACAGGGCTAGGTGTCTCCACATAAGCTTCTGGAGTGGGAAAAATTACATAAGACCTTGGCTGTCTCACAATGTCTAGTTCTGCCAAGGTAACTGGAGTAGGTAGAATCAAAGGGACCATTGCTTTCTTGGGACCAATGAAATATACAGTATGAATTAGCAGAATCAGAAAAACAATGATAAACATAGAACAAGCAAACATTATGCACCAGTACATGAGGCTCCACCATCGATTCCTCTCCACTCGTTGTTGACTCTGCTCACTCTCTGGACCTGCAATATGCTCTATCAAAAACATGTCTGCCTGTGATTACTTTTAAGGAAGGAAAAACTTGTTTTATTCAGGCAAACTCGTCAGATGCTCCAGTAGTTGCTGAATCTGTTCAATGATTTCCACAAGTAACTGGCTGATTGCTGTATAGTTTATAGGATCTCGCATGAACACAAAAGTGTTTGTGTTTCGCCAAACAAGATAAGGATGAACTTGAAGCAAATAGTAAAAAATCATAGCAAGTAGTTTGTGGGCATCATCGTTAGACAGGACCATCTGTACCTCTAGTAAGATACTCAGGTAATAGTCTGATCTGCTCCATTATTGCTGCCAATAGTATCTAAATAGTGGGTCATTCTTAAGATCCTGGAGAAAAGCATGTATGTCAGTGCTCCTCCCAACAAGAGCAGGGCAAGCTCTGAGTAAAAATATGAAGACAACAAAAAGTAGTCTGTGTACATCGACATTGGTAAGTATCATAGGCACCTCCAAAGAGAAATTCAGTGAGAAATGAATCAGGAAACTGCTCTCTCTTCCAGTCGTCGAACACAAAATCCAGATCTGGCATATTCTGTTTTTCTTTTACACTCCACAGTCCTATGTCAGCAAAGCTCCTGTGGCTCAAGAACAATAGCTTTTTCACTCCTTGCTTAGCAACACAAAGGGTGTCTCAGGAAAGCCACAGTGCAAATGTACACTGTTATCTGTCTACTGGACAGTCTCTGCGTCATTCTTCCTCGTCATTGATCAAGTCTGCACGTGCTAAACTTCTCCTTGACTTGCTTCTGAATGGGTTGGGGTTGGTGTAGCCTCTCCAGCGTAGAGTTTCACATCACTTTGGTGAATCCAAGCTCGTCTTTGTAGGACTTTGACTGCTGAGAGAGTAATCTCCTCTACTACGAAAGGGCCGCTGAAACAGAGGTGGGGTGCCACATTTGTGTAAAGTTTCGAATTAAAACTTGAACTCAGGCAAAGATTTAAGGTACACATAGGGCCTCATTCCGAGTACGGCGCTAACCAATGGCGCTACTAACGCCTTGGTTGACGCCGTACCCGGACCGGCAGCGCCTTGGTGGATGGCGGAATTACCGCCATATTCCAAGGTTGGCGGGGCGGTAATTCCCCATTCACCAAGGCTCTTCCCCATTCCCAAATGAGCCCCCATAGGGCTCAATGGGAATGGGGAAGATGCAAATAACAGTGACCGTTCATTACGGTCACCGTTATTGGCTTGGAGGCCCCTTTGCGCCCTCGACTTTAAGACCTGCTCAAAGCAGGCGTTAAGGGCGAGGGCGCAAAGGGAACTCGGAGTATGGCGGTAAGGGATCACCGCCACCGGTCTCGTTACCGGTGGCCGCTATCCCTTACCGCCATACTCGGAATGAGGCCCATTGTTCTTTAACTCCGGTTGTTGTATGTTCTTCATTTGTGTTCTGAGACCGACACCCTGTCCACTTGACCGGATCTGATATGACAGAGATACTAGCCATCATACATGTTAAGTACGCATGTAGCTCATCAACTAACAATTCTGCAGTTGTCTGGGCATCATTTTTAGTCCTCGATGGAGGAGTTAGAGGCATTCTCATTCGCCTCCCTGTAACTTATTAGGGGGCTGTGAGGTGGTGGTCAGAGCCGGGCTGATTTCTTAATGCATATAATAAAAGGGGCAGGCTGTGCAGCTAACCCTTTTTCAATATCAGTTTAAATTCGGCCGTTGAGTCTCTCACATATTCCATTTGCTTGCAGGTGATAAGCAGAAGAAAACTTGCGTTTTATACCGAGCAATAAGCTAATTTGGTCAAATACCTCATTCATAAAATTTGGGCCATTATCTGATTTCAGCACCTCACATACTTACCACCTAGGAAATACTTCTCAGCCTAAACACTTTGCAGCCCAAGTGGTGTCAGGGTGTGTGAATGGACCAGCCTCAATCCACCTTGAAAAGGGGCACACCACCACTATCATATACCTATATCGTTACAGATCTGCACCATGTCAACATAGTCAATATGTAAATGCTAAAAAAGGACCATTTGGTCAAGGAATTATTCCTCTGACTGTTTGCAGTGTGTGCCCAGCAGTAAACTTTTTCCATACGATGCAATTTACCACATAGAAAGCAACATGTTCTAGCAGTTTCAGCACAAACCAGTCCTCTGCAATGGTTGCTGCGAGGCTCTCCCTAGTAACATGTGCAGGGTAGTGTAGCTGTTCTAACGCTACCCTTAATAATGCTACAGACATCACCAGTTTAGAAGTGCTGTCTTGTCACCACAGTGCCTCGGAAGGGGATAAAGAACACCCCCCGTGTCCACAGGCTGTTCCCTTCCTGTGGGGCTTCACCCTGAATTTCCATCAATTGCGTTTGCGATAAGTGATTAAAACTTTCATCCACAATCATCATCACAACCCTTTTCTCTTTTACATTAGGCATGCCAAAACTCATTATGTTAGATGAATATGCAACCCTTTTTGCCTCTTCATCTGTGGCTTGGTTTCTGCATGAAATAAAGTCTGTTCTCTTAGTGTGCGCTGTGCACTTAACTATTGCAATGGCTACTGGTAGTTGTATTTCCATTAATAAGCCTATCCAATAAAGCAGCGTGTTGCACTGGAGTGCCGTCTGCTCGGAGGTAGCCCCTCCTTTTCCAACGTGCTAACACTGCATGCACAGTCGACGTCACGTAGGTGAAGACACTGTACACTGTTACTTCCTGATCTGTTTGATTCTCAAGCGTGACAATTAGCACCACTAAAGCTGCAGCCTGTGCTGAAAAGTGAGACGTTAGTCTTGCACTCCTTATTACTTCAAATTCACCATTAGCCTATGCTTCACTACAGCAGCACCTTAATGCCTCTCTCAATCATTTTGATTGATCCTTGCAGAACCGCCAATAAAGGGAATCTCCCCTGCTGCTAGAGCATTTTCCTTCACTCTTGGGATCTTGTCCTAGAACTCATCATAATTTCAGCAATCATGCACTTGTTCATCCTCTGCCAGTGGTTCAGCGACAAAAAGTGGCAGCGTTCACCATTTTACACCTGGCTATTTTAATCGCTGGATTTGATATGACCACCTCATAAGCAGAAGTTGCTTGAGAAATCAGTGTACTCTCAGGTTTCTCCAAAACAGCGAACAAAACATGCTCTACAAATAATGTCATGGAGCACCCCATTACTATGGTTGCAGACTTGCCAATAGCGAACGCGCCGTCTGCCAATGATTGTTCGGAAGGGAAGTGACCCCTTATTAGTGGGTCTAAAATCCCACTGTAATCTGCTAAAAGCTTGTAGCCCAATGTAGTTCTCTGTGTGAGCACTGCTGTCAATTCTTTACTTTAATTTATTTTATCATATTTCTAGCATGCACCAGGGGACTCAAAGGCTCAAGGGCGCACAAAAAACAGGCAGGACAGGACAGTAACAGTGCTACAAAGTATAGAATGGGTCTCTGATGTTTCCCTGCCACCTAGGGCCTCTTCGTTATTGAGGAAACTACTAGAATAGCAGCATTTATAGTTTCCTTTTGAAGGAATCTGTGGACTGTATTTCTCTTAGTTCTTGTGATGTAGCATTCCATGCTCTGGGTGCTGCCATGCTGAAGGCTTCCTTAGAAGTTTTACTAGTTTTGTATCTCTGCATTTCCAATAAAAGAGTGTCGCTGGATCTCAGAGTCCTCTGGCTCTGTTTCTCTACCACCCCTTCCATGATGTATGTTGGCATACATCCTACGGGACATTTATGAACAATCAGAATCTGTCTGAATTGAAGTCTTGCATCAACTGGTAGCCATTGTAGGCTTCTCCTATCGTCAGATCAATGGTCTCTCCATTTGAGACCTTTGACTATCCTCGCTGCGCTGTTTTGGATAACGTGTAGCCGATTGATTTCTGTTTGTGTGGCCCCTATGAGTAAGCTACAACAATAGTCTACCTTAGAGCCAATTATGGCTCTGGCCATTGTTTCCACATTTTTTTCTGATACTAGAGGCCGAAGATGTGTCATTAACTTCAAATAGTATGTAGAGGAGGATATGAGATTGTTTACTTGGGGTTTCATGGATATGGTTTGATCCAGAATTATACCCAAAGTTCTGACCTTCTTTACAGCCTCGATGTGACAGTCTGCAATTTTATAGCAGTCAAATGAAGTTCCTAATTTAGCCCGCTTACTGTTAGTTCCTGTCATTGTTTAATGATAAACCATTGTTCACCATCCATATCTGGATGGTATCATAGATCTTGTTAATTTCTACTTCATCAATATTATGTACTCCTGTGAGTGGGGTGACACATTTGTCATCAGCATAGTTAGAAAATATGATGCCTTTATATTCCAGCTTATCAAAAAATTGCAGCATTAAAAATATTGTAGAAGCATGGGGATAAACATGCACCTTGAGGTACTCTATGGCTAATCTTACTGGTTCTGACTCTGCCTCTCCACTGGCTACCGTACTTTGCCTTTCACTTAGAAAGTGGGATTTCAAAAGCCAGTTATTTTCCCTTTAGCACTGTACTCCTAATAAGGCCCCACACAGTTTTCCCATTCCCACGACAATCATAATTTGGGCCCCATGTTTTCCCATTAGCACTATATTTCTAATATGACCCCCATGTTTTTCCCATTAACAATATAGTCATGATATAGCTCCCATGTTTTTCCCATTATCACTTTACTCATAACATGCCCCCATGTTTTTCCCATTACCACTACACTATATATGGCTCCTGCATGCTCATTACAAGTGCATTACAAGTGCAGCGGCCCAGTAATAAAGTGTTGGTAGCACTGCATACTGGCACTATTATTGAACCGCCACATTCAGAGCCTCTCCGCCAGAAACACCGGCACCGGTAACACCACACTCTGTGCAACTACCACCATTAACAGGCAGTGTAAGCAGTGGCAAAACCCCTGGCACCCACCGGCAACATCAGCATCACGGAAACACAGGCACATTACGAGCATGGATCTGTTGGTACTAACGGCAGAAAAATACTGGAAGTACCGGCAAATACATGCCAGAAAAACTGGCACAGCGGCCAAGTCGGTAATGGGGGCCAGGTGGTGTAAAGGGGCCAAAGGTGAACCAAATCTTCCCAGGAACAGAACCAAAGGCCCACACCCACACCCAGAACACTCCTCCAACACAACCATGCTGCCACTCATAGTAGTCGCAATGGACATGGAGGTGCTGTACGCTGCAGTGCAGCTGATTGACCTGGAGCAGCACCTGTGGCGACAGTATAATGGCCGTTTGAATGAAATTTCAGATGAAGCATGAAAAGGGATCAAAAGAGCACATTGGTGACATCAAACAAAGTAATACTGACGCACCTGGAAGAGATGCAGAGACAAGAGAATGTAGCTATTCTATAAGGCATCAAAGAAGTATCAAAGATAAGTGACATCTCGGGCTCGAAATGAAGAGGCTTATGTTACAGAAACAATGAAGATATCAAGTTATTTTACACATGTACTGATGCAGGAAACACAAGTAGACAAAGTATTCCGGAGGCTAGCTATGTAGTGAATAGATCGCGACAAGCGCCAACGTGTGTATATATATAGGCGTAAGTAAAGTATGGATGATTCCACTATGTATCACAGCAGAGCTGGACTAAGAAAGGAATGCCTTTTTTTCCAGTATGCATAGTTAAGAAAGCAATTTAATTACAGAAATGAATCTCAGAAAGGCGAGGATGGACCGGCCCCAAGAAGCCAAGGTCGTGTCAGGCTGGATTGATCAGACAGTAGTTACAATCGTGTGAAAGAACGAAACTCATGTTCAGAAGACGTGCACGAAAACAAGGAAGATGTCAGAGGTTCATTGAATAATAGCACTTTAAATCTCAAGAGCTCAAATTTGTGGAATTCATTCACATGGAGGGATGGAACTGGACAAACATGATGATCCACACCTATGCAATGAGACAGAGCTTGCCTCCACTCCCTCATATTCTCCAGCGCAAAGAACATTTCCAAGGCCAAGTTCAAAGCCTTAATTGACGTGCAGGCCACTGAGGTGATGATAGATGATATGCTAATTGGTGGGAAGCTATGGTTATGACCAGCCCACCAGCAGCTGGAAGTCCAGCCTGCGTGCTGCTAATATAGTTGGAAAAGTACTGACGGATGTAAGAGTGCCAACCAATTATAGGGGGCCGCTTAGTTAAGGGCCCTATAGTTTGTGTAACCAATGGGACGTTGTGTATTTAGTGACATTCATAGTCACTTGTTTGAGGGGAGGGCTTAGTTGCCCCACCTGATACTAGAGACCCTACCACTTTATAAGACTAGTATGGAACGTATACCTAGATGTTCCCTCTAAGTCTATCACATTTGCCACTAGATGTTTGTAGTTTGCCATGTAGGATGACGTTTATGAACTTCATTGAGATCATGCTGTGAGACATCAGTTGATGTCGGTTGTACTCCCTGTTTTAGATAATTGACATTAAAAAAGTCAACTTTGCCAACTTCCTGAGGCATTTTGATTATTGATTTTTGAATATCTTCTGCATCCCCATGCATCTCAAAGTTTTGCTACCTCATCTTAATGGGCTGGGTCGGCTGTCCTGGTTCACATGCACTGTCCACTGGGACTGCAGTAGATCCATCTCCCCACATACCTATTGTGGGTCTTGGGATACAGGAACTTCATTCCCTCAGGTGCATGAATGCTGGCCTTTATATAGTCTCTGATTTCTTAATTTGTAAGTTCTTTAGGTTCAAATCCTGATTCAACATCAATCAAAATCTTCATTCCTACTGCTTTCTTTGCAGTCTTCTTGCATTGTGCAATTATTATCCTGATCACATGGAACCCAAACATGATAATCACCAACATGGCTCCAAGTAACTTGAAAATGTTCGCCATCCATTGCAGAACCCATGAGAATATTAACCCAAACCAGCTGTCATCACCAATGTCTTCCACTTCATCCTCTATCTTGAAATGCAGGTTTGCCAGCAACGTTATGGCCTCTGTCAAGGTGTCATTCTCATCATCATGAGAAGGTATGAATGTGCAACATGATTCTCCGATTTTGGCACACACACCTCCATCCATAGCTGTAATCATGTCCAGGACATATCTGTTCTGAAGAGTCATCAGTCTTATGGCTCTCAGCTCTTAATTAATAGCATTGTATCCCTTTATGGTGGTGTTAATCGTCTGCAAAAAGCTCCCATTTGGTTATTTGTAACCATTTAGTATTTGCTGTCATCTGGATCCTGGGCATAAAGATCGTCATGAATATTGATGAAGTCTGACAGAACAATCTGTGTTCATATGGGTCGGCAACAAAAGTTTCTATCGACTTGGCTGAAAAATAATTCTCCCTCTTCATTCGATTCAGGAGCTCATTACCATCCGCTTTTTGAAATTCACCAATTTTCAGGTCGCTCTTCAGGATCATCATTGCTGGAACATGAAAAATCACTATGGAACATAGTCCTCCCCAATCTTTGGGAAGCTTCATGTAAACTCTGGATCCCCAGGCCCAGTAGTGATCCATTATCACTGATGTCCCGTCCTTCATTCCTGGCACATCAAAGATTTGTCCACATTTCTGATTTTCTCCAACTTTTGTCTTGCCATTCTTTCGGAAGCATAGTTCTGCACTAGCCAAAGGCACTATCTGCAATGGACCTCCTTTGTCTTCGAACCATGGCAGAAGTTTTGTAATCCTTGGCCATAAATGTTTGCACAATCATTCTGCGTTTTTGCAGCTGATTTGTGTGATCTTTTTGTTGCATGTGCTTTGCATATGACCACATCTTCTTTCCATCCGTCTGGAGAAAGCACTTTTCCTCTTTCTTTTCAGCTTCAAACTTCTTCATCAGTTCTGCCTTGACAATTGAGTCTTCTGTTTATTTCCCATCTAATTCCTCCTCCCTTCATACCAGGTTGTTCATATCTTATCACATTATTTCTGGTTTGTGCCCTCACTCTTGTCTTTATGTCTTGCACATAGTCATCTTCATTAGGTGCTGACCATTCTGTTATCCATATCAAAGATGCTGTTCGACCCTGAAATTGACCTTTTGTAAGGCAGCTTGCAAGGTGAGTAAGGCAATGAGCCATTTGAACATCTATTTCAATAGCTATGCATATCTTAGACTTCCCCACAGCATAAGGCAGGAGTGCATATACATAGCAATCCTCCCCAGAAGTCTCTTTCTCACCTCTTACATATGCTGATGCCACATGTTGCTCAAATACACTGTACTGTGCAAATAATCATTTAATTCATAATAATCCTCCCTTATACTTCTCTTAGGTCTCTTTCTTTGTCTCTCTCTCAGAATCTGTATCTGGCATTCAGTAAGAATAAGGATTGGTAGGGACTATTTCTACAGGGCTAGGTGTCTCCACATAAGCTTCTGGAGTGGGAAAAATTACATAAGACCTTGGCTGTCTCACAATGTCTAGTTCTGCCAAGGTAACTGGAGTAGGTAGAATCAAAGGGACCATTGCTTTCTTGGGACCAATGAAATATACAGTATGAATTAGCAGAATCAGAAAAACAATGATAAACATAGAACAAGCAAACATTATGCACCAGTACATGAGGCTCCACCATCGATGCCTCTCCACTCGTTGTTGACTCTGCTCACTCTCTGGACCTGCAATATGCTCTATCAAAAACATGTCTGCCTGTGATTACTTTTAAGGAAGGAAAAACTTGTTTTATTCAGGCAAACTCGTCAGATGCTCCAGTAGTTGCTGAATCTGTTCAATGATTTCCATAAGTAACTGGCTGATTGCTGTATAGTTTATAGGATCTCGCATGAACACAAAAGTGTTTGTGTTTCGCCAAACAAGATAAGGATGAACTTGAAGCAAATAGTAAAAAATCATAGCAAGTAGTTTGTGGGCATCATCGTTAGACAGGACCATCTGTACCTCTAGTAAGATACTCAGGTAATAGTCTGATCTGCTCCATTATTGCTGCCAATAGTATCTAAATAGTGGGTCATTCTTAAGATCCTGGAGAAAAGCATGTATGTCAGTGCTCCTCCCAACAAGAGCAGGGCAAGCTCTGAGTAAAAATATGAAGACAACAAAAAGTAGTCTGTGTACATCGACATTGGTAAGTATCATAGGCACCTCCAAAGAGAAATTCAGTGAGAAATGAATCAGGAAACTGCTCTCTCTTCCAGTCGTCGAACACAAAATCCAGATCTGGCATATTCTGTTTTTCTTTTACACTCCACAGTCCTATGTCAGCAAAGCTCCTGTGGCTCAAGAACAATAGCTTTTTCACTCCTTTCTTAGCAACACAAAGGGTGTCTCAGGAAAGCCACAGTGCAAATGTACACTGTTATCTGTCTACTGGACAGTCTCTGCGTCATTCTTCCTCGTCATTGATCAAGTCTGCACGTGCTAAACTTCTCCTTGACTTGCTTCTGAATGGGTTGGGGTTGGTGTAGCCTCTCCAGCGTAGAGTTTCACATCACTTTGGTGAATCCAAGCTCGTCTTTGTAGGACTTTGACTGCTGAGAGAGTAATCTCCTCTACTACGAAAGGGCCGCTGAAACAGAGGTGGGGTGCCACATTTGTGTAAAGTTTCGAATTAAAACTTGAACTCAGGCAAAGATTTAAGGTACACATAGGGCCTCATTCCGAGTACGGCGCTAACCAATGGCGCTACTAACGCCTTGGTTGACGCCATACCCGGAACGGCAGCGCCTTGGTGGATGGCGGAATTACCGCCATATTCCAAGGTTGGCGGGGCGGTAATTCCCCATTCACCAAGGCTCTTCCCCATTCCCAAATGAACCCCCATAGGGCTCAATGGGAATGGGGAAGATGCAAATAACAGTGACCGTTCATTACGGTCACCGTTATTGGCTTGGAGGCCCCTTTGCGCCCTCGACTTTAAGACCTGCTCAAAGCAGGCGTTAAGGGCGAGGGCGCAAAGGGAACTCGGAGTATGGCGGTAAGGGATCACCGCCACCGGTCTCGTTACCGGTGGCCGCTATCCCTTACCGCCATACTCGGAATGAGGCCCATTGTTCTTTAACTCCGGTTGTTGTATGTTCTTCATTTGTGTTCTGAGACCGACACCCTGTCCACTTGACCTGAGCTGAAATGACAGAGATACTAGCCATCATACATGTTAAGTACGCATGTAGCTCATCAACTAACAATTCTGCAGTTGTCTGGGCATCATTTTTAGTCCTCGATGGAGGAGTTAGAGGCATTCTCATTCGCCTCCCTGTAACTTATTAGGGGGCTGTGAGGTGGTGGTCAGAGCCGGGCTGATTTCTTAATGCATATAATAAAAGGGGCAGGCTGTGCAGCTAACCCTTTTTCAATATCAGTTTAAATTCGGCCGTTGAGTCTCTCACATATTCCATTTGCTTGCAGGTGATAAGCAGAAGAAAACTTGCGTTTTATACCGAGCAATAAGCTAATTTGGTCAAATACCTCATTCATAAAATTTGGGCCATTATCTGATTTCAGCACCTCACATACTTACCACCTAGGAAATACTTCTCAGCCTAAACACTTTGCAGCCCAAGTGGTGTCAGGGTGTGTGAATGGACCAGCCTCAATCCACCTTGAGAAGGGGCACACCACCACTATCATATACCTATATCGTTACAGATCTGCACCATGTCAACATAGTCAATATGTAAATGCTAAAAAAGGACCATTTGGTCAAGGAATTATTCCTCTGACTGTTTGCAGTGTGTGCCCAGCAGTAAACTTTTTCCATACGATGCAATTTACCACATAGAAAGCAACATGTTCTAGCAGTTTCAGCACAAACCAGTCCTCTGCAATGGTTGCTGCGAGGCTCTCCCTAGTAACATGTGCAGGGTAGTGTAGCTGTTCTAACGCTACCCTTAATGATGCTACAGACATCACCAGTTTAGAAGTGCTGTCTTGTCACCACAGTGCCTCGGAAGGGGATAAAGAACACCCCCCGTGTCCACAGGCTGTTCCCTTCCTGTGGGGCTTCACCCTGAATTTCCATCAATTGCGTTTGCGATAAGTGATTAAAACTTTCATCCACAATCATCATCACAACCCTTTTCTCTTTTACATTAGGCATGCCAAAACTCATTATGTTAGATGAATATGCAACCCTTTTTGCCTCTTCATCTGTGGCTTGGTTTCTGCATGAAATAAAGTCTGTTCTCTTAGTGTGCGCTGTGCACTTAACTATTGCAATGGCTACTGGTAGTTGTATTTCCATTAATAAGCCTATCCAATAAAGCAGCGTGTTGCACTGGAGTGCCGTCTGCTCGGAGGTAGCCCCTCCTTTTCCAACGTGCTAACACTGCATGCACAGTCGACGTCACGTAGGTGAAGACACTGTACACTGTTACTTCCTGATCTGTTTGATTCTCAAGCGTGACAATTAGCACCACTAAAGCTGCAGCCTGTGCTGAAAAGTGAGACGTTAGTCTTGCACTCCTTATTACTTCAAATTCACCATTAGCCTATGCTTCACTACAGCAGCACCTTAATGCCTCTCTCAATCATTTTGATTGATCCTTGCAGAACCGCCAATAAAGGGAATCTCCCCTGCTGCTAGAGCATTTTCCTTCACTCTTGGGATCTTGTCCTAGAACTCATCATAATTTCAGCAATCATGCACTTGTTCATCCTCTGCCAGTGGTTCAGCGACAAAAAGTGGCAGCGTTCACCATTTTACACCTGGCTATTTAAATCGCTGGATTTGATATGACCACCTCATAAGCAGAAGTTGCTTGAGAAATCAGTGTACTCTCAGGTTTCTCCAAAACAGCGAACAAAACATGCTCTACAAATAATGTCATGGAGCACCCCATTACTATGGTTGCAGACTTGCCAATAGCGAACGCGCCGTCTGCCAATGATTGTTCGGAAGGGAAGTGACCCCTTATTAGTGGGTCTAAAATCCCACTGTAATCTGCTAAAAGCTTGTAGCCCAATGTAGTTCTCTGTGTGAGCACTGCTGTCAATTCTTTACTTTAATTTATTTTATCATATTTCTAGCATGCACCAGGGGACTCAAAGGCTCAAGGGCGCACAAAAAACAGGTAGGACAGGACAGTAACAGTGCTACAAAGTATAGAATGGGTCTCTGATGTTTCCCTGCCACCTAGGGCCTCTTCGTTATTGAGGAAACTACTAGAATAGCAGCATTTATAGTTTCTTTTTGAAGGAATCTGTGGACTGTATTTCTCTTAGTTCTTGTGGTGTAGCATTCCATGCTCTGGGTGCTGCCATGCTGAAGGCTTCCTTAGAAGTTGTACTAGTTTTGTATCTCTGCATTTCCAATAAAAGAGTGTCGCTGGATCTCAGAGTCCTCTGGCTCTGTTTCTCTACCACCCCTTCCATGATGTATGTTGGCATACATCCTACGGGACATTTATGAACAATCAGAATCTGTCTGAATTGAAGTCTTGCATCAACTGGTAGCCATTGTAGGCTTCTCCTATCGTCAGATCAATGGTCTCTCCATTTGAGACCTTTGACTATCCTCGCTGCGCTGTTTTGGATAACGTGTAGCCGATTGATTTCTGTTTGTGTGGCCCCTATGAGTAAGCTACAACAATAGTCTACCTTAGAGCCAATTATGGCTCTGGCCATTGTTTCCACATTTTTTTCTGATACTAGAGGCCGAAGATGTGTCATTAACTTCAAATAGTATGTAGAGGAGGATATGAGATTGTTTACTTGGGGTTTCATGGATATGGTTTGATCCAGAATTATACCCAAAGTTCTGACCTTCTTTACAGCCTCGATGTGACAGTCTGCAATTTTATAGCAGTCAAATGAAGTTCCTAATTTAGCCCGCTTACTGTTAGTTCCTGTCATTGTTTAATGATAAACCATTGTTCACCATCCATATCTGGATGGTATCATAGATCTTGTTAATTTCTACTTCATCAATATTATGTACTCCTGTGAGTGGGGTGACACATTTGTCATCAGCATAGTTAGAAAATATGATGCCTTTATATTCCAGCTTATCAAAAAATTGCAGCATTAAAAATATTGTAGAAGCATGGGGATAAACATGCACCTTGAGGTACTCTATGGCTAATCTTACTGGTTCTGACTCTGCCTCTCCACTGGCTACCGTACTTTGCCTTTCACTTAGAAAGGATATGATCCACTGAACTGCTTTCTCAGAAAAGTATGCTGTGTCCCTCAACTTGGTGGCCAAGATGGAATGGTCCACCAGGTCGAACGCCGCTGAGAGATCGAGTATCATCAGTAACGAAGTTTGTCCTAAACCCATTGCTTCCAATAGTTTGGATTTCAGGTTAAGAAGGGCTGTCTCTGTGCCATGGTATTTTCTGAACCCCAATTGGTGTTTATTTAGTATGTTATGGTTATTAAGATAAATGGAAATTTGATTGTAAGCAACCCTGTCTAATAATATCTTTAGGAGAAATTGTGTATTTGTTATAGGTCTATAATTAGACAGGGATAATGGGCATAAAGTAGGTTTTTTTCAGAAGTGGTGTTATCCGTGCTTCCTTTAGATCTTAAGGCACACAATTTTGAGAGAGCGATGTGTTTCCGAATTTAGTTAAAGCTGGTAATAGAGTGGGTGCACATTCTTTGATCATCATTGCCGAGCACGGATCCCCTTTATAGCTAGTCATTTTTAATTGTCTAATAACTTCTGCTAATTCTTACTCTGTAAACGGTATGAAGTTAAATTCCTGTTGTATATTAGGTAGGTTAGTTACCACTTTGGTATTTGTTTCAGTTAAATTATTAAGCATGTTTTTTTCTCCTCAATGCTTTTTTTGATGTTTTCAAATTTATTCGTCATGGCTTCCTGGATTCTTGAGCACCATACTTTATCTTTTACAAGTGGTATTTTGTTGGGTGCATTAAGGCATTCCTGCTCTTTCAGAATCGTGAACAATTCTCTACTGTTTGAAGTAGCCTTAAAAATTCTGTCGTTAAATGTAGCTTTTTTTGCTTGAATAATAGTGTTTTTATAAGTTCTAGCCGTGTATTTACATGAATCCACACTTGGGGCATCTAGTCTCTTTCTCTAATCATAAAATTATTTTATTTTTTTGTTTTTAGTTCTTGGATCTCTGCATTAAACCATTTATTATTTTTGTTGTTCTATAAGACAGAGTGTTAGGCACTTTTTTCTCTGTAATTTCCTTGATAGAGGAGATGAATAAGGTCATCATTTCTTGTAGCATATCTTCCTCCATAATTTCTGAGCTTCGGGTAGAAGCCCAGGTTTCAGTTTATCAACTATCAAGTTATTCATATTTCTTACTAGAATGGGAACCTTTGTATATATAATTTTATTGTCAAAGCTTTCTATTGTTATCTGGAAGTAAATGCAGTGGTGGTCTGACCATGGGCATGGTTCTACTCTATTATCCTCAATGTTAATATTGTGGACAGCCACCCAGTCCAAGGTGTGCCCTTTCTCATGAGGTGGGGTTGTAACAGCTTGGTGGAAACCCAGCGTGTTCAGTGCAGCCTCTACAATGCTTGTTTTGGCATCTGAGGAGTCACCAAGCCAGTAGTTAAAATCCCCAAGCAATAACATTTTGGTGTTAGGTTAAAGCAGAGGAAGAATGCGCTTGCATAATTGACCAGAAAGGTTAGGTGCTGATGTTGGCGCTCTGTATATCAGAAAGATGTTAATGGTAGATTCAAGGCTCAATGCGAATTTTACTAGCAAGACTTCACTGTCTGGTATATCCTCTATTCTTACTTGTCAGATTTTTTGTTCCGATTTAAAAATCAGTGCAATGCCTCCTCCACTACCCTCTTACCTGTCGCTGAGCAGTATGGAATAACCTTTGGGAATAGCAAACCGTAAGGAGGGGCCAGCTGTGGCATGACTCCATGACGTAAGATCTTGGGAGTCTTTATGCAACAGGATTGAGAAAAACACATTCTAAGTCAATCACAGTAAAATATCGTGCCTCAACCTGGATACTACATAGGATCGTCGCCGGACTTGGAACTAGAGGAAATTCGGCCTCTACAATATGGTTAATTCCCTCATCTGCCTCTCGAGACATGGGATACTGCCTTGCTTGAGGTAAAAATGCTCCTTGGAAAGAAAACAGAAAAACAAAAGTAGACAACAAAAACGGTTATACTGGCATTGTGACAATCCTACTGTGCAATTGCATGAGGAGGTGGTAAGTGCAGGGAGGTAGAGGAATAAGTGCAAAAGTGGGATACCCAAGGAAGGAGGTGAGCAAGTGCTTGGGGGGCAAGGAGGCAAGTGCCAGGGGATGGAGAGAGTGAAGGAAGGGTGAGTTCAGTGGACAGGAGGACCAGGTTGGGCTAGTCTGGAAAAAGGTGCCTGAGGGCAAGTGCTGGTAAGGGATGCTGGGGGAATTAGTAGGTGGGTGTTCTGGCCCCTGTAAGACTCTAAGGGATCAGGCCCCATGTCACAATGGTAGGGGTAAACATTAGCACGAGAGGGGAAGAGTGAAGGAAGAGGAGAAAAAGAAGGTCTTGAGAAGTTTCTGCAACTTAAGAAGATCCGGTTCAAGTCTGAAGGGTTCAGGGTGGCTGTTCCAGAGGGAGGAACCAGCCAAGGAGAGTGATCTAACTCCAACTCTCTGCTTGTAGAAATATTTGACCTGCAGAGAATTTCACCCAGAGGACCGAAGGACTCTGATCGGGAGGTATTTAGGGCGGGAAAGCAGGATGTAGAGCGGTACCAGGCCACAGACACCCTTGTGGATGATGCAACGGGTCTTGAATTTGATCCTTGCGGTCAGCGGGAGCCAGCAGAGAGATTTTGGGTCTGGAGAGATGCGGTTCCTGGACTTAAGGGCAAAGATAAGTCTTGCAGTTCGATTCTGGATTACTTGAAGGGGTCGAAGGGAGGAAGAGGAAGACTGAGGAAGATTCTGTTGTTGTAGTCAAGCCTAGAGAGAACCAGGAAGGTGAGGAAAGGTAGAATGCCCCTCAGGAGGTGAAGGTGAAAGTTGGGCTTCTTGGCAAGGTCTGTGATGTGTAAAGAGAAAGAGAGAGAGGAGTCCAAGATGATCCTAAGGTTTTTTGCCTCACAGGTGGGTGAGGAGAGGGGACCCAAGGAGGCTGGCCAGAGAGTGTGGGAGCAAGGAGCAAGCATCCCAATGAGAAGGATCTCTGTCTTACCGGCATTAAGGCAGAGATCATTGGCAGAGCACCATGCCTGAACAGCGGTCCGATATGAGGGAGGAAGGGGAGGTGGTATTGGATGGCCGCTTGGAGGAGAGCTGTGTGTTGTCTGCATAACACTGGAAGTGAGGGGAGAAGATGGAGATCAAGTGGGCCAAAGGGGCATAGTCGAAGAGCCAAGGCGATAGGATGGAGCCCTGAGGGACGTCACAGTTAGAGAGTGAGGTGGATGAGAGAAAAGGACCCATTTGCACTTGGGAGGGTCTGTTTGAAAGGAAGTGGGTCAGCTACGCCAGTGCCCTGTCCGTGATGCCAGGATAATAAAAAGGGGATGTGAAAATGTTGTCAATTTTGCTTTCACCAATTGTATGAAATAGTGCAGTACATTTCACATTTTTTTTTACAAATTGGAGACATTTAAAAAAAAATCAGTGTATTTGTGCTAAAAAACTCAAAAACTGCATAACTGGAGAAACAAAGTCATAAAAGTGGCTGATGCTAGATGTTTTCGCTTAGTTTGCTAAGAAAATCTGTAACAATATCTGCAGTATTTTTCCTAGCAAAGTAATTTGGCAATTAAGGAAATAATTGTAAATTAGAGTTTCCCGCTTATTTTGCTGATAACAAATCCTGCAGATTGATCATTTTCCTGGATTTCTTTCCAACAAATTAAGTTAAATCTCTTTACAAGAGGATTTTTTACAGAGGTGTAATTGAAAAAAAAAATGTTTTGCAGTCTCACAAAAGTGAAAACATTATGAATGTCAGCCAATTACGCCAGTGCAAATTTCACACACCCCTAAATAAAAACAAGTGGGATTTCAAAAGCCAGTTATTTTCCCTTTAGCACTGTACTCCTAATAAGGCCCCACACAGTTTTCCCATTCCCACGACAATCATAATTTGGGCCCCATGTTTTCCCATTAGCACTATATTTCTAATATGACCCCCATGTTTTTCCCATTAACAATATAGTCATGATATAGCTCCCATGTTTTTCCCATTATCACTTTACTCATAACATGCCCCCATGTTTTTCCCATTACCACTACACTATATATGGCTCCTGCATGCTCATTACAAGTGCATTACAAGTGCAGCGGCCCAGTAATAAAGTGTTGGTAGCACTGCATACTGGCACTATTATTGAACCGCCACATTCAGAGCCTCTCCGCCAGAAACACCGGCACCGGTAACACCACACTCTGTGCAACTACCACCATTAACAGGCAGTGTAAGCAGTGGCAAAACCCCTGGCACCCACCGGCAACATCAGCATCACGGAAACACAGGCACATTACGAGCATGGATCTGTTGGTACTAACGGCAGAAAAATACTGGAAGTACCGGCAAATACATGCCAGAAAAACTGGCACAGCGGCCAAGTCGGTAATGGGGGCCAGGTGGTGTAAAGGGGCCAAAGGTGAACCAAATCTTCCCAGGAACAGAACCAAAGGCCCACACCCACACCCAGAACACTCCTCCAACACAACCATGCTGCCACTCATAGTAGTCGCAATGGACATGGAGGTGCTGTACGCTGCAGTGCAGCTGATTGACCTGGAGCAGCACCTGTGGCGACAGGTGGCCAGGGAGAGGAGGAGGAGGAGGATGGCTGGGATGCAAGTGGTGAGGCAGAGGAGTGCTGTGATTCCCTGCACAAGAGTCACACCCAGGGCCCTGACAGACTGCCACATACACACCTTCTACCACCTAACTAGGGAGACAATACATGAACTTGTGAACCTACGACACTGGGAGCAGGATCGGCATCAGGACAGCCATATCACCGCTGTTGAATCTGGGGTGTCGGTCCTACACCTCCTCTCCACACATGCCTTCCAGCACTCTGTGAGCCAGCTGTATGGCATATCGCAGACAGCCTTCTCTGGAGTGCTGGTGCAGGTACTGGAGGCCCTTCTGTGCCATGTGGGCCAGCACATCGGCCTCCCAATCATCCAGGCACAGGTAAGTGCCACCAAGGCCTGCTTCCACGTGCTTTGCAGGCATGCCAAATGTGTGGGGAGCATTGCTGGTGGCCTCCCAAACCCCCAGAGGAGGGGTACAGGAACCGGAAGCAGTACCATTCCCTCAATGTCCAGGTGATCTGTGATGTCGACCTGACCATCACGCACTGCTTTGCCCACTTCCCAGGATCAACCCATGACTCCATTGTCCTGCGGAACAGAACCCTGCCGGTATACATGATGCGTCACAGAGGAAAAAGAACCTGAATGTTGGGTGAGTACATGTACAAGTACACTGACACTGCTTCATGGGTCACAGGCTAAAGGGGGGGTGATGTCACAAATGCATGCCCGACAATCACCATGCATTAGCGGGACCAACCAGCGCATGCCCAATTGACACTCCACACCTAACTGGAGTATCACGAAACTGGAGTAGTATCAGTCAGGCCCTCATTACAACACCGGTGCTAAACCATGGCGCTATTAGCACCATGGTTGCTGCCGGTATTGTAACGAGTCCGCCATGGTGAAATGGGAAGTACCACCCCATTCCAAGGTTGGCGGGGCGGTACTTCCCCATTTCACCATGGCCCTTCCCCATTCCCATTTTTGCCCCATAGGGCATAATGGGAATGGGGAAAGGCGGTAATTACGGTACCGCAAATTGTGATACCGTGATTATCGCCAGGGTCCCTTTGCGGGTCCCTGCAATAACGGGTGGTTCCAGCCGCCATTATGGGAATTGGGCGCTAAGGGATTACCGATACCGGTACCCTTACCGGTACCGATAATCCCTTAGCGCCAGGGTCGTAATGACCCCAATGACAAATCCATACCCAACCCATGAGTACAAAAACAGGCAACACACTACACGTACCAGAATGCAACACCACCACTCCACCAAATCAAGTGGACCAGTAGACTGTTCCACCCAGGCCCATGAAAGGCATGTCCTTGCAAGACATGGTGCATGCATGCATACACTGACTGTGCAGAATCCACAGTCACAGGCAACACCACTGTTGTGCACCATCTTCCATGCATGTCAATGTCATTGGGCCTCATTACGAGGTTGGCGGAATGGGTTTGGGTTTGCCAGCATCGGTAATGGTGCCGGTGCCGGTAAACCCATTCCGCCCTATTATGAGGTTCCCTTGCGGGACCCGTTCAGAACGTCTGGTCAGACGGGGGAATTGGTTTTTTGAATGAGGAATTACCGGGTCCTCCAAGGTTGGAATGACCCGGTAATTCCTCATTCAAGGAACCCGGACACGATTTTGGAGGCAGCCATGGCGCTAATAGCACCATGGCTACCTCCAAACTCGTAATGGTGGGGTTAATTGGGGAGGAGCATAAAGGGGCCTGGGGGGCAGAACCCACCAAATGTAAAATAAAAAGGGTGTTCTTTGTGAACAGACCTCATTATTAAGGTCTCGGGATGTACGATCAAAAGAAAAACGGGCAATAAAAATCTGTCTTTTTCTCATGAGACCTTAATAATATGGCCACCATCTTTTTCCCATTACCACTATGCTCATAATAGAGCTACACATTTGTTCCCATTACCATGGTACTCATAATAGCATCCCAGATATGTTTCCCATTACCTCTATACTCCTAACAGGGCACACGTTTTTGCCGTTGCCACCATACTCATAATTAGGCTGCTTTCCTGGGCAAACTCTTGGAAAAGCTGGCCATCTCCCAGCTTAATCTAGATACTGAATATGTTGGTTGCCTTCATGACCACCAGTCTGGCTTCAGAGCTGCCAGAAACTGCCAGAAACTGCTCTACTGAACACCTGTGAAGACTTTCTCTCCAATCTTGACTCTAATCTCCCTTTTGTCCTCATTCTCCTCAATCTATCCTCTGCTTTTGACACAGTCAACCATGCCAATTTGCTCAATCGTCTCTGCGACAACCTTGGTATCATTGATTAGGCCCTGACCTGGTTGACCTCCTTTCTCACCGACCGAACCTTGCAGGTCCAAGAGGGGTCTTTCCTCTCTTGTATCTCTCTCTCTCTATTTGTGGTGTTCCACAGGGGTCTAACCTCTCTCACTAGCTCTTCAACAACTACCTGGCACCACATGCCCACCACATCGCTACTTTCATTGTCAATTTTCAATGTTATACGGATGACATTCAGCTCTCTTTCAGGCTGCCCTCAGCCACCCCTGCTTCTTCTTTCATATCAGACTGTCTGGCCGCAATTAAGAAATGGCGTGCCACCAACGAGCTCTGCCTTAATGCCAGTAAGACTGAGATCCTCCTCATTGGGACACCTGCTCCCTCCTTTCCTTTTTCTCTTTGGCTGCCCACTCTGGGCCCTCTTCCTGCTCCTTCCTGTGAGGCTAAGAATCTTGGTGTCATCTTTGATTCCACCCTCTCCTTCTCTCCTCGTATCTCTGACATCTCTAAGAAGTCAAACTATCAGCTGCACCGCCTCAGAGGTATTTTTCCTTTTCTCACTTTTTCCCAGAAGCTCACTGTCTCCACAGCTCTGGTCCTCTCTAGGTTGGAATTTTGCAACAGACTCTTTCTAAATCTTCCCGCCTCTACTCTTTGACCTTTACAATTTATCCAGAACAGGACCTCAAGACTTGTCCTTGGCCCAAGCCCAGGGATTGTATCTCTCCAGCTCTGAAATCTCTTCACTGGCTCCCCTTGGCTGCAAGGATTAACTTCAAGACCCTCTGCATCACCCTCAAGGCTTTCTGGGGCCTGGTACCCCCAACTTCATCTTCCAAAAAATCTTCCTTCTCGAGCTCTTTGCTCATCCACCTCCAAATCTCAGAGGGTCAGACTCTTCTCCAAGCAGAGAGTTGGGGCAGATTTATCTCCTTGGCTGGAGCCTCCCTCTGGAACAGCCTCCATGCCTCTCTCAAACTTGAGCAGAACCACCTCTGGTCCCAGAAGCAACTCAAGACCTTCCTTTTCGCTTCCGCTATCTCTATTCCTCTCCCCTGCTGATGCACCTGAATGCTCTGCTCACAGATCACTTGGTCACCCTCGTAACTCGGGCCCAGGCTCCTGCATGTCCAGTTGCCCTTGCACTGCCTGCGGGCTCCCCAGCACTTAAGGGTCTGTATCTGCGATCCTACCGTGCCTTCTCTCTGCACTTATGATCCCCCCACTGTCTGCACTTGTGAGTTCTCTACCCTTCCCCTTCCCCTCCTCCCTGACACTTACTCCCCTTCCCCTCCCCCTTAGCACTTCTCCCCTTCTCTCTTCCCTGCACTTGCGCGATCTGAATGACACAAGGCCTAGTATGATCGTAATTGTGTCCTCCCTTTGTTTCCCCCTCCTTGTCGTGCCTAGAAACACTTGTGTACAGGCGCGTTATAAATGCCACATCATATCATATCATATCATATTGCTTCCACTAGACTAGTCCCTGTTTCAGCTTCATTTTTGTATGCAAAGGTCGTCTTAATAAACCCCTGCAGTCGACTCCGCAACGCAATAAAAATCACAGCAGAACCCTGCAAAGTGGGTGATTTGTACTCATCCCACTCCTACTTTAAATAGGAACATTAAAATGAATCTGTAATGTGTTTCCTCATTAGATGTATTACCCTCCTGTCAGGCTGAAATATTGACTCACCTTGTTAGGTAAGAAAAACAAGCATCTTTGTTTCAAACCTGATAGCCGCCAAGGTCAAAGGGTGCAGGATTTTGTTAAGAAAAGTTTGGTAAAGGAAAATAAGCTGATGCTCCACAGACTCTAGCTGACAGCTCCTACATTCTTTGATACTTTGTGGGGCATGGCCTTTTTGGTTCTCCAGTGAGAACCATGATCCAATATAGGTGTATTATCACTAGTAGAGGTCTGCAACCAGTGACTTTCCATATGTTTTGGACTATGGCTCCCATGATCTCTCCCCCAATGAATATGCTAGCCAGAGAAATTGGGGGTTGTAGTCCAAAACATTTGGAGAGCCAAAGGTTGCAGACTTATGGGCTTTAGCAATTGTTGCAGTGCATCATCAGGTGTTTGTAAATGAATGGGCATTAGCAGGCTTCAGACTGGTATTGGAAGAGGCCATATTCAGAGGTGATGGAGGATGACCCAGAAACACACCCGCCCCTCAGAGATCAACACACCCGCCCGTCAGACGGCTTGCTAATGCTACCTGTGTACCACTCCAGGAGCGGTGTCAAACCATAGGCTTTCTTGGGAGGAGCAAGTCGTCCAAGAGATCAATTTACCCTCCCTAATTTCTGTTGTACCTCTCCATTTATGTGCTGTCCTCATCTTGCATCAGCGAGTCAGGGATGTCATAAAATATGCTGATCTAGCATTTACATGTTTCTCCAACTAAGGCCTTATCGTGACCCTGGCGGTAAGCCTTAAATGTGACTTTAAAGGATTTTCTGCCACAAACATCGCTCCACTGGATCATGAGCTGGCACACATACCAAAGACTGGATTAACAGCCAGCGCTATTACAGCTGGCACTATTACAGCCGGTGGAATCTGCACCAATACAAAGAAGCACAATTACTGCTGCATCACAAGTTCCAACAGGCTAATACCACCGAAAACATGGCACAATTACCACCAGCCTCCAGGTGGAGGTAAATGAATACAGGTGGCACAAATGTAGCCACAGGTGAACCCAATCCACTCAAGGGGGCTACGTAAGGCACACACCTTCCTCAAACATTGTTCCCAACACCAAGCTGCCAGTACACATTGAGAGATGGGACATGAAGCTGCTCATGCTGTCCCTGGAAG
This sequence comes from Ambystoma mexicanum, assembly GCF_040938575.1. Lineage (NCBI taxonomy): Eukaryota > Metazoa > Chordata > Amphibia > Caudata > Ambystomatidae > Ambystoma > Ambystoma mexicanum. The sequence continues at coordinate 601,813,802 of NC_090925.1, forward strand.
TACAGAGGCCGGACAACCAGCCTAGGGAACAGAGTGCAGAGAGGAGGAGGAGTGGCCAAGCAAGGCTTGCACTAATACCCAGGGTCAGGCTTTCACCCTGGACCCTCACTAACAGTCAGTTGATCACCCTGTACCGCCTCAATGGGGGGACCATAAGTGAGCTGCTCACCACAATCCAGAGTGAAATAGACAGCAGGATCACAATCAGGACAGCTGTGCCCCACTGTTAATGTCTGTCCTGCAATTCCGAGGAACTGTCACTTTCCAGCACTGTGTGGCCATGCTGCATGGCATGGCACAGCCAAAATCTTTTGCAGTGTTATTCCAGGTGCTGGGTGCCCTCTTGCGGCATGTCTCATGCTACATCTCACTGCTCACCACAGGTGCACACCATGAAAGCACAGTTCCATGCTGTTGCACACATGCCAAACATCATTGCAGACTGTACCAATGTGGCGTTGGTGCCCCTCCCATCCCCCAGGCCCACAAAGTGGTGTACCACAATAGGAAGCACTACCACTCACTCAAGGTGCAGGTGCCCTGCGATCCCAACCTGTACTTCACCCACTGTTGTGCACACTACCCTGGTTCCAACCACAATGCCACAGGACAGTACACTGCCTGGATACATGGAGAGGCACAGAGGACAACGGACCTGGATAATAGGTGAGTAAAAGTGTCAGCCTACAGGCGCTGCAATGCATGTGACCACATTAGGGTTAGGGGGTGCATGCGCACGACTACACAGTGCATGCCATGACGAGTCAATGTACAAGTCGGACCTGCCCACCTCCCACAACAATGCCACAGTACAGCCCACAGAACATGTACATATCAGACGTACCTCAATGGAAACGCTGATGCACTCAAACAGTAGTGACTACCAACACATACACATGAATACAAGTACCACAATGAAAAATGTTGATCCATAATCAGTGTCAAATCACATCCCACAACAATAACCCTGCCAATACCACATCCAAATACCCATGTGCACTCAGCCTTCAATGCAAACTCGCTGCCCCCAGAAGCCTATGGAGGGCCCATAGTTAATCCATCAAGCCACATGAGAGCAATACACTGGCACAAGAAAGCCACCATGTCTGCTTGACATGGCAACAACAGACACATGATGATACAACAGCTGCAAGAGAACAGGGTGCATGTTGAGAAAATACACTGCATGAGGCAAGCATAGAATAAAACACATGCCATGCAATGAAGCCCCATATGCATTGACATAATGCCCTTTGCACTGATGCTGTGAAAGGCCACCCCCACACAATAGCCTGTGAGTCATGGCTCTGCCTCTCTCCATGAAGGGGATTCCGGATGCTCGCAGGTGCCCTGGCTCATGACATCTGTTCGGGATCCAAAGACACCACAGGAGTTGGCCTACCACCACACTCACAGCAGGGCCTGTGTCTATATAGAGCATACCTTTGGCATCCTGAAGGCCTGTTTCCGCTACCTGGACCATACAGGAGTTGTCCTAATGTATAACCCAGACAAAGGGGGGGCATTGTGCTGGTGAGTGCCATGCTGCACAATATCTGCCTCCAGAGAAATGTCCCTCTACCCCCTGATGTAGACATGCCACCCCCAGAGGATGAGGATGTAGTGCCTGTGGTAGATGTGTCTGCATGCATTGCCAGAGACGATGTCAGGGATGGACGAGTGGCTCACCAGGAACGGATGGAAAAGTGTTTCTAAATCATTTGCATGGCACATACCTTGCACCACTGTGTCCCACACACATTAATGAATAAACACAATGATACAAGAGGAATGTCCTTGAATTGATGAAGTTTAACTATGTTTAATGTTTGTAATCCACAAACTATCCCTCCTCCCCACCCCCCAACAACACCCCAAGACACTGTCCCCCCTCTTCACCCCCCAAAACTTCCCCAACACACTGTCTACCCTCAAAGAGGTGGATGGAGTGAGTGTTAGCAATAGTGTCATGATCACCTCCAGATTTGCAGGGTTGGGATCTGGTATTCAGGGCAGGAAGGGATATTTGTGTAGATCTGTGGGGGCTAGATGGTCATTATCATGGCAAACCCGGTGTTTTCACATTCCTCACTACCAAAGTTACAATGGGCTCCCATAGAGATAAAATGGTTTACTATTCCCCTTAAGATGGCCGTCCTGCGTCTCACTGACTGAGAAGCAATTGAGATCTAGTAGTTGGGTTAGGAGGACTATAAAAGCCCCGCCCCCACAGTAACACAAACGTCGCGTTAGTTCCGCTGACAGCGATATAACGCTACCGGCACTCAGCTCACAGACCTGTAAGACAAAAGAGACGGTCATGTTATGAACTTGTTAAGTTAACAGAAGTACCACAGATCTAAATTTTCTACGTAGATGACAAGAATTTTACGTAGTTCTGCAGATCAGTCAGAAAACCTCTTCTACAGCCGCGGCTTCATCGTGGAATCTTCTGACCTCCGAAATCCTGAAAGACACGGTACAACAGTTAATGAAAGAACATTTAAGACATAGAAGTAAGTGAAAGTAAAGCTAGACGCTTACGTACCTGAAGCTCCGAAGAGCATTTCCAAGCATTTCAAAACCTTTCCTCACAGAGGAGGCACCATACCTTGATAACGAAGGCACGAACTGCTGCGTACCTTTCTCAACTACACACGCATACTTACCTCAGCCAGAAGGCACCATAGCTTGGTAACAAAGGCACGTAGTGCTGCGCGCCTTCCCAAACTTTGCGCGCATACTTACCTCAAGAGAAGACTTCATGTTTTTCTTCGACGACATCCGTGCTCTTCAAGTGAAACTATTCTCTTCAGCGAACCTGCAAAAGAAAGAGAGGGTTGTTAAATCTACATCAAGAGAGAGCTCTCTAACCATAGAACCTTTTTTTCTCTCAAAGACTTCAAACCCTACACTGCCTAAAAACCAAAGATCCCTCCAAAAATCCACACACTTACCTTCAGAGGCCTTTCTGACTTTTTCCAGCCTGATATCTTCTTGAGCCTCACCAGCAACGCACCCCCCCTGCATGAAAGCAGGATGGAGAGCTCCCTAATATCAAGACACAGGTGAGGAGGAGAACGGGGCACATAGAAACATTAAGGGAGTCAGCTGGATGGGAAAAGGGGTGAGCCATAATATAGTAACCACCTAATATTGAATTCAGTACCCCTCCTATTTTTTCTCTCTTTTGTGATAGGGTAAAATTCTGTTTAACCAGTATTGCCAGATCACCAGGGTCCCAGACCATTCTCGCTCCTGCAGGGACAAGGTAAACGTTACAAATAGGCTCCATCTCAAGTTGCCACCTCTCCATGTCGTCCAGCCTCTGAAGAGTGGCTCAGTGTTGGGTGGGGAATGGGTTGGGGGCTCTGCAGTGAATCAGGAATGTAGCACGGAGAGCCATATGAGGGGGTGTCCATGTCACCCTCGGGTGTCTGGGCCCACTGGCGGTGATGTATGCTGTCAGGGCTGTCTGGTCCTAGATCGCCCTGTGACTGTTGGCTGGTTTCCTCCTGGGTGCCATCGGCTCTCCTGCCAGCATGTTTGTTCTCAGTCACAGCTATGGCAGCTGGCTGTGTGGGTGCACTTGGTGTGGATGTGCTCTTGGTGGCAGGTGGGGTTGATGCAGGATCTGCGCTTCCACCAGCAGGCTTGGTCTTGCAGGGGCCAGGTGTCGCATGCTGGGACTTGTGCTTCAGCATCAGATGTGTCTGGCCCTCAGGGGCAGCAGTGTATGTTGAAGGCCTGGAGGCACCAGTCACCGATGGGCCTTCCCCTTCTTCCTCATCAGCCTCTACCTGAGCTGCCTGAATGCCTGTAGGGAACAAATGACATGCTGTCAGGTATGGTGTGTTTGCGTGTGTTGGCATGCAAGTCAAACATGCTATTGATCAAAGAGGCACCCCACCCATGTGACCTGATGGGCATGCATGTGCCCACAGCATTGTGGAAATGGCTACAGATATGTGTCTGTGACCCATGGCCAGGTAGCATTTGGCCTGTGTGTGTTCAAGGTGGGCTGTCCATGCAGCAGCAGCTGACTGGGTATAACATGCATGCATGGAGCCCTGCGGGGTCACGCATATTGTGGCTTACTCTTATGGTCATGTGATTACATAGAGGCACAGCCTCAGCACATGGGACAGTTGAATGTGTTCATGCCCCCACAACCCCTCTGGTTTCCACAAGTGTGGGACTTGTAATTTTTGTCAGTTTGCCTTATCTCCAACTAAAGTATTCATATGTCATGGGAATTTGAGAACTAATATCACTGATTTCATTAATTGTCGTTCCAAATATATAATACATGGAATAATATGTGTCTGCAAGAAAGTATATATTGGTAGTACCATCAGGGAGCTGAGAGTAAGAATTAGAGAACATCTTGCAAACCTGAATAGCCAACATATTAAATTGCCATTTGCAACACATTGGCAAAAGGAGCATCAAATGGCGCACAGAAGAGATATCAGATTTGTGGGCTTGCAACACATCAAGCCACATGCAAGGGTTGGTGATATTTCTTTCCTTATTTGCTCTCTCTTCCCATTCCCCTATCTTGTCTTTGTTTTGCTCTTATGTTTTCACATCAATGTATGGTATCTTTGTTGTCACAACTACCACTATCTGAACAAAACTACAGAAAGTCTGAGTCTGGTCTGAAAGGTCAACTTAAAAGTCTGCCTATGTCCAAGACCTATCCTTGCCCTCAGAACTAAAGCTAAAGAATTTGTAGGGATGTCAATAACAAAGGTAGTGGTGATAAAACAAGAGGTCTGAGTTTCTTCCAGCTCCCAGCTTCCTTTTCAGCTTCCCTTCTCCAAGTTCAAGAAAGTTCCACAAAAGTCTCTGCATTACCATTTTTTTCTTAAATTCAAAACAGTTCCACAAAACCTTGGGGTACCCTTCCCCAAGTCCAAGGCAACACAGTTCCACAGATACTGAGGGTTCCCTTCCCTAAGTTTAAAGCAACACAGGATCAAAGAAAAGGGCTTGAGCATTCTGTCCTCAAGACAACATCAAAGTTCAGCAAGTGTCAGGAATCCCTTCATCAAGACTTCAACCTGCCAGCCTCTGCTTGGCTTCTGTCTTTCAGTGCTCAAAACAATACTAACTCTTTCAACATATTCTGTCCTGGTTTGCTTAAACAAGGTCTTTGGCTTCCATAGTTGAGGGTTCCCTGGTCTAGTTGCAGTTGTCAGACCAAACAGTCAACACATTACAGGTCGTGCAACCAGGAACCGTAGGCCTTTATACCCACTCAGTTTCTTCTGCTTTTCTTCCTATGTGGATGCTCCCATTCAATTGGCCTTTCCTTGTCAGCCTCTTTGCCACACTTTGTTACACATCTTGGACCACTCCTTGACTCTGCCATACTGTATCACACAACTTGGACCAATCCTTGGTCTTTTCACACTGTTCAATTACAAGAGTTCACTTAGTGGTTATTTCACTCCATTACCACCTTGCTGTGATGCTCTCTTGCAATCTTCTATTCTTACGTTCTTGATGCCTATTTTGGTTTTCAAGAAGCAATAGCTTTAGTTCATATGCATTTCTCATTTGGTATAATTTTGCTTATAAGGTTTAATTCAGTAGGGTATTCAATAATGGTTTGCTTCGCCGTTTCCCCCAACCCGCGGCCTCAAGTTCGTTTCATCAATTTCATACGACCCACCAGAGCTGCTTCCTTCCAAACTGGACTCCCTGCTGGACTCTTCCACATGGGACTCCCTGTTGGTCTGTGTGTTGCTGGTTTCCTACATTTTTATACACCTGCAACCACTTGACAGGTTGCAGGTGTAAGTCTTCAATTAGAATTGCCTGACTGCAATTAGAACAACATGCCTAACGTTCAGAATACTCTGTATGCATCTTCTTCGTCCCAGTACTAGAGTGATGAAATAGATTACTAGTGTTCACTCATCCTAGTTGCTTTTTCCTCATCCCAGTATTGTAGTAGGTTGAATTATGAAATTTGAGGGAACTGTTGTTCAATAGCCATAAAGGCTGGCAGGGGGGATTAGGTTGATTTTAACAGGGAAAGGGGGATACCATGTCCCAATCCCCAAGGACCCTCCACCCAGATGATCCCCCCCTCGCTTCTCCAATACCAGGGTCAGGATACAAGAGTGATGGCCTTTCCCTGGCCCTGAACAGAGGATCCAGGGGAGTAGGAGTGAGAAAACCCTCAGGCTTCTCACAGATAGCACTTTATAGTGTTGTTATTATTGGGCTGTGAGCCTGTGGCTTGATCAGAAGTTGTGCTGAGCTTTATTATACGCCACTGCTTTTGAGGAATCATGGGCCTCATTCCGAGTTGGGCAGTAAGGGATACTGGGCACCGGTAAGGAAACCGGTGCCGGTAATCCCTTACCACCCAATTCCGAGGTCCCTTAGCAGGAACCATAAAGAACATGTGGTCGAACTACACTTTCTTTACGGGTCCCGCTAGGGGACCAGGGTGCTAATAACGGGCCTGCTATTCACGCGCCCGTTATTAGCTCCTTCCCCATTCCCATTGAGCCCTATAGGGGCTCAATGGGAATGGGGAATGGTTGGTTGAATGGGGACTTACCGGGTCCTCCACGGTCGGAATGACCTGTTAAATCCCCATTCAACCATACCGGATCCGAACCCGGTATGGGAGGCAGCCCATAGCGCCATGGCTACCGCCCAACTTGGAATGTGGCCCCATGTCTTTTTCTGCATTGTCCATTTGTTCTTTTATCTTTTGTATCATTATGGTATGAGGTTTATTATATCAGGCTTTTTGTGGGCATCAGGGTATAACCCCAGTGTCCTTTCAGAGATTTTTCTTGTGATGTTCCCTTGAGTGGAGAAAGTACAAAAGGTTTTGCTCTCTTGGTCTTCCTGGCATGAAGTACCTTCATTTGTGCTTGCTGGTCGCTGACTGTGTTTGGATAGATTATTCTCTTCTGGTTAATTGGTTGGTGCTCCTGTATGATTTGAGGATGATTGTGGCAGGCTTACATTTATTCCAAAGATCTATCATCTGCTTGAAGATCTTCATGGGAATTGGGGGGATGGGAGTGAATTTAGGTCACCCCATAACTTTTTTGATGGCAGCTTTTTGGATTTAGGCTTTGAGACCTTTTTGAATTTTGAGGTAAAGTCAACTTTCCCTCTTATGGAAGCCCTTTGGTTTTCCAGTAGGAACAATTACAATGTCTTTCTATGGCCATTGGTATATTTTATGTTTCCATATTTGTTCCGCATCAAAGCAGAGCCCTAGTCTGAAGGGTGATGGAATGCATTGGCAGTGATTGGCCTGTATAGAAGCCTGGTGATTGCGTCACAAGGACCTTTCTCAGGTCATCAATAGTAGTTCAATTGTAGTGCTGCATTTTTAAAATAAAATAAAGAAAATATATAATAAACAGGAAGTAAGCAATCTTGAAAGGATAATATCTGCATTAGTCTTTACACACTAGAATCTACTCCTAAAACCTGTTTCCATGCAAGTGAAGCCTTGCGCTGCAAATCGCTTCACTTGCATGCAACACACGTTGTGGGTGATTCATAAAGGGGATTTCGATGTGTGAGCCCAGTGTGAGCCCATGATAAGCCCCATCTGATTCCCTTTGTGGTCAATATGTTTGTGCAAATCAGTTTCTGGGAAGTGGTCTTTCCACACACAGATGGCAATGCAAACCTGAGGGCTTTTCACTGCGAGTAAAAGTCATGGATTGCCATGCACCTGTTGGAATAGACTTGTGGAATGCTCACTGACATTTCAGACAATTTTTATATTTTTATTTATTTTTGTAATTTTTTTATATAAGGTGTTTGGTTTTACAACAAGAAAACCCTTATACCTGTCTGATATACACATTTAAATTACATTGGCGGAAAGGAAAAAAAAAATAGAAGGAAGTGCTTGCAAGGTTTGATGGGTTTCTCTCACCTCGAACGTTCATCGTGATGAGAGGCGGGTCACGTTTTGTAGGCGTTGACCATGGTCAGTCCTTCTGTCGACACCCTGCATTTCATTGTTCACTCCTCAATCCTTCTAAAAATCTCTTTCAGCAACCTGATCAGGGCAAGGTCATAGTTAGGCGTTCTCCTTTTGTAAGCACAATCCACCAGTCGTCTGCCATTCTGGATTCATGTTTGTGTATTGTTTCGCCCAGAATGGTAGTCCTTATGTCTCTTACAGCTGGGCAGATCAATAGCAAGTGTTTCAGGGTTTCCTTTATCTCTTGATTTCTACACATCCTACACGATGCATCAGAGCCACTATTATTCCTACTAGATTTCACAATTTCCCTTGTCGGGGAAAAAGTTCAAACGGAACCACATAACTTGTGCTCTGAAGTGGTAGTTTGGGAACCAATGTAAATATTTTGGCAGCGTGTTAGTTTCCTAGATTCCTCCACCAGTTTTCCATAGAATTTATATTGCTTCCTCTCTTGTTGGGTGTTGATCCAATCCTGAGTGAGTAACTTTCTTTTGGTCCCATCAGGATTTCTGGTCAAGCTTTATTCTGTTTCACCCAGGCTCGTTAGGGTCAGCTGGCAGATGTTCCTCCATTCATTTAGAGTTTTTTCTATGTTCTCTCGTAGTGCTTTGTCCAGTATCGAACAGCCTCCTGGGGCGTTTGGCAGTATACACTTGCGATACAGGGCAATGGACTTCCACACCATCGTAGTGTATAGAGATGAGAGGCCAAGTTACATCCTTATTGCTTGGATGGGAGTACTTTTCGGGAAGCACAGAACTCTCTTCCAGAACAGACCTTCCAATTTTTACCACGTTTCTGCTAGTAGTGCAAAGGATGCTTTGGCCCCATACGTGAGAATTGGGGTAACCTTCATACGCTAGAATGAAACCACAGGCGTTAATGAGAAACCACAAAATGTGTTAAGGAGCAGCCTGCTCTGGGCTGCTAGATTTTTAGCTTTGTTTCTAAGGATAGTTCCTCTCGGGGCATCTCTGATGCTGGTGTTCAGGCGATCACCCAGGTAGATGATAGAATTTACTTCAGTTACTTTTTCCCCGCTTGGAAACCACGGCTGTTGTTTTTCCCTTTGTTTGCTTCCACAGTTTCCATCAAATGTCATGATCCAGGATTTTTTGGGGTTAATTTTCAGGCTGTTCAGCGTCACATATTCTTGCACGGTATCAATCAGATATTGTAAGCCTATTGGCGTTTGGTCCAGTAATACAACTTTGTCCGCGTAGAGCAATCTGCCGATGGGTTCGTTTGCATGTTTACGAGGGAAGCATCTAGTGGAGTTGAAGGCTTCCTTCAGATCCAAAATGAACAGATTGAACAGTTCAGGTGCTAGCGGCCATCCTTTTTTTAGACCTTTGTTGTTTGAGATTGAATCGGAAAGTAGACCAATCCCATTTAGCCTGACCATGAGAGTTGTCTCCGAGTGAAGGTCTTTCAATGCTTCGCTAGTATCTGGTGGCAATCCCCATTCATCCAGTTTCATCCATAATTTTCGCCGGCTTATGGTATCGAAAGCTTGGGCTAGATCTATGAAAGCGATGCAGATCTTTCCTTGTTTATCCCTTCAGATCGTGATTTTAAGATGTTGATCAAGAAGATATTGAGGGAGATACCAATCCTTTTGACAAAGCCCGATCAACAGTCATCCCGGTGACCAGAGGACACACTCCTGGCGGAAAGGTCTTTGAGGACAAGGGATGCAAACATTTTCCCTGCCACATCCAGGAGGGCAATAGGCCTGTAGTTTTTAGGGTCTGACCTTTCCCCTTTCTTGAAGATGCAGACTATCACAGAGGTTTTCCAGGATCGGGGGATCCTTCTTATCTTCTTAATGTGTGCAAAGAGGTCATAAAGGAATGTTGCCCAAAGTTCTGGATCTTTTTTTACCATTGCAGTAGTCATCCCATCAGGGCCAGATGCCCTTGAATTCCTAGCCCTTTTAATCAGTTCTAGAATGGCTTCGTTACCTGAACAGAAACTCCATGGTCTGCTGATTTTTGGTACTGCTTGGTTCTGATCTTTTTCTTTACACTCGAAAGTGAGGCAAAATGCTCTACCCATGCACTTGCTCCTGCAGCGTTCGTGGTTAAAGCGTCTTGTGTAGCGTACATTGCACTAATTGTCTGTCAGATTTCTGCTGTGTTTTTAATGACATTTTATTCAACATGGTCTCCCAATCTTTTTGGAACATACTCTTCTTGTATGATGAGACCCAGTTCCGGTATTTTTGTTTGAGTTTTTTAATTTGCAATTGAGCTTCCACTGAGCTAACGTTTCTGAGACGGCACAGTTCGGAATTTAGGGTCTTTTTCCTCAAGGTCAGTGTCATGTCATATTTGTGGCGATAGCCAAAGATGTTCTTGTTGTTGTTATCGGATTTGACTTCCGCAGGGTCTTTCAACAAGATGGTATAATCAATGGGTAACTCCTCAGGACCCCCACTTGAAAACTCTGTTTGAGATCTTAATTTGGTGATCAGATTGTCAATTCGGTCCGGGTATATAATCAACCTGCTTCTTCCAGATGTTACTCCCAGCGATCCCTTGTGAATTTTCCCTGTTACTTGCTCCGAGGTGCACAAATTAGTCTCAGCATGTTGTGGTCACTTGCTGTCATATCTTCCACTTTCAGCAATCTTACTAGCTAGGTCGTGGTTTGGGACGTGCAGATGTATTCCAAAATGTGCCCATTTCCTTTTCCTGGCCTTGTAATTTGGGCTGGGATGTCCCCATTCAGAATATCAATATTTCTCAACGTAAGGTTGTGACGCCACTCGAGGCCTCTTCTTTCCGCAGGACCAGCCGCAATGTCCGCACTCTAGATGAGAGAGCAATTTTGGTCAAAACAGTAAATGTTTAGGTCACCACAGATGATGATCCATAGGTCATGCCACTGTTCTAGCTGACGATCAAGCAAGTCAATTATGGTTTCCATTAGTTTCTGTGTATCTGGAGCTTCTGGCTTCCAGTATATATTATACATGATCAATACTCTTTGGCTTAAGACCCCACTTTGTCCAACTTCTAACGTTGTCACTTGGATAAATGAGTTAGGGTTCTGGAACGCCAAAGGTTTGAGGTTAAATCAATTTTTGACTGCGGTTAATAGACCTGACATTGGTCTGCCTTTCGGGCCTTTTGATGCAAGATTTAAATGAATGGAGAAACCTTGTGGTTATGGGCGAATGCTGCAGCCAAGTTTCTTCTTGTAGGCAAATCATATCGAAGGTTTGGACGTTTAGTTTGCCTTGGCGAAACAGGTGAGATAAGCCTCTGGTGTTCTCGCTTCCAAATGAGAAGTCATTGGTGACAGCTGATTTGTGGCGTTATGATTTGTTGATTTTTTCTGACAGGTTCCCTGCCAGCCACTTCCAGTTTTCTTCTACTCTCTTGTTGCTCCCTGTAGTTGTGACCACATGGTTTCCCATGTCCATCCTGCTGTTCCCTGCCGTGATTGTCATTGTAGGGGGATTGACTTTGTCGATAATATGGGGTCTAACCTCCCCTTTTGGTGGGTGGCCCTATATCCCAGTAAGAGACAGTATTGCTCTGTGACTTCCTGGATCTGTATAGGAGCACTATCACATTTCATCAGGTCAAAACCCATTGGCAACAAACGATGGCCTAGTCTATCAACAGTTATTTTACTATCAACGAGGTACGATGGATGATCACCTTGTCTAGTCTTGTTTCTTCCGGGAATTCAACAATGCTCAGGTAATTGGATGTCAGCAGCCTGAGGATGGGTACGTGATGGAGCAAATGAAGGACATTGGCCTGGTTCAAGATGAGGCCATCTTTTAGATGTAATGTTCTCTCCAGTAGCAAGCTGTTAGCAACTGGGAGTCTTAATCCACAGGAGTTTCCTCTTGAGTTATGGGCTTGACCCCTTGAACTTTTATCTTCATTTGCTGTAGGGGTCTGGATGTAAGCTCTATAAAGCACTTCTCTCCTTCTTTGTTTTATTGTCATGAAAGGGGGCGACTTGAACTTCTCTTGGTTCCTTTTCAGTGGCACTCGCTCTGGTTGTTAGAGCTTTTCGCCCGATCTCACGAGGACAGTCTATTCTCATTCTTCAAAGCTCCCATTCTCATCGCAAGGTAGCCAGGGATAGTTGGTAGCCACCTTTAATTTAATGGTTCTCTCGTCCCAGAGCTGTAGTTTTCTTGACTCATTTAGGTTTGAGCTGCAAATGCTACTTGTGATGTTTAGATTACAAGCGTTGTCTCTAAGTGTCTCCCTCCAGTGCCTCTGGGGACCCAATTTAACCAATTCCTTTGATAGAATAGTTTTTTGAGATAGGAGAGGTCTAGCCTCCATTATCAGGTTTCCTTTGTGTTGTTCTCTTAGGGGAGACATAAGAGTTATTGCCAGATTCTTTGGTTAGCACAGAGAAGAGCTTGTCATCGTTTTCTTGTGTGACATTCTCTGCAGAGGAGTTCAGACAATGTTAGGTTGCTCATCTTCTATAATGTAGGAGTCTATGGACTCGTCCCCTTCAGTCATCGTATAGTTTGAGAGGTTCAGTAGGTCCTTGTCGATGTGTTCTAGTGATCTTAATATTGATCCGTTTGTTGAAGGGTGTTTAGCGGGTTCCATGGGCATACAAGTCGAGGGCCAACCTATTTGATTAACAAGCTGTAGTGGTAAATCTTGTTTTGGGAGTGTTAAATTTCTTATAAATGTGTGCCTCCCGTTAGATTTAGGTTTTGGGAGCGGCTCGCGTTTTTAGATTTTTTTTCAGTGAATCCTCTTTGTATTGGCTGTTCTTAAGATTTTTTTTCAAGGGCTTCTTTGGGGTCTGTGTTGGCTTTCCAGGTTTGATAGTTGTGCTTTTTGTCCCTTCTTGTTTTTTCTAAAGATTTGAAAGTCTTTTGTGTTGGTTGTGGTGGTCGGACAGAGGGTTCCATCTATAACTACCCCCTTTTACTGAAATTCAAGGACATGGATCTTCGTTGTTTTGCCTATCCATATCAGCACTTTGTGGTGCCAGGCTGTTCCGGCCATCTGCAAGAGGCTGCTGCTCCACAGACAGGCCAAATGCATTCATATTTGAGTCCATCACTGGGTTAAGTGGCAGTCCTGGCTTCATCAGGCTTGAGACGGATTGGACCACCTTGGACATTTTGCCCGATTGCGTCATGCCATACTGGTCCAGGTTACTCCTAGAAGCGTGGTCAGATGAAGAATTCAGCTAGTCTGGTTTCTCGATAGATGATCTTCTTTTATTTTTTTCCTCAATGATTGGGACAAATATTCTGTGCAGCAGGTTAGGGACTTGGGCTGAGCTATTGTCCAAGTTCTTCTGAATGTCAATGATAAAACCTTCCATGAACAGCATCTTAGAATTCATCGTGGCAATATGTACCGATTCATGAAGGGCGCCATGGTGACAGATAGAGTCACAATGGTATTGCCATCAATCTCCTTACGAGATGATAAGTTGTCAGTGGGAGGGGGGCTGGATCTGAGTCTGCTGGAGTCATAGGCTCAGTTGCAGTGAACTGGTCCACACCCCAAGAGGTCACTAGATAAGGTTTGTTGTGGCCCGAGGAGTTTCTAAGTCTCTTATTTGAACCATTTAACCTGGGGGTAGTGCTAGACGTTACGGCCAAACTATCCTTTTCATGCCATGTTAGAGGCTCAAGGCGGTTATTTGGTTCTTCCAGCAGCTGATGTAATATCTCTAGATCAGCTACCCAGGCTTGCAGGGGTTCTTTAGTCTGGTTGGGCTTTCCAGGCCATTGGCTCTCAGCCCCGAGTTACTACCTTGGTGCCCACCTGTCGCTGATTTCTCTTTGGGGTGTGTTAAATTAGACGCCTCAGGGGAGGCAAGGGCATTGGTATAAGTCCCTACAGGGGTGGAGCCCATCTCCGGGTCAATGCCAAGGTTGAGTAGGATGGTGCTCTCAGGTAGGGCGCTATCAGAAACCTTTTCTTGTGTTTGCTGTTTTCCACCATCTTCACTAGATTGAATGCTGCCTAGTGAAGGTTTCCTATAGAAGAAACGTTGGTGGTCTAACAAACTCATTGAGGATAGCCCTGTTGGTTTCCAGATATTTCAAGAAGGTTGTTTAATTGAGTTTTTCTTAGACACACTCTTTTCCTGCCTCCCATTATCCCAATATTGTTCTGCTGTTGGCGAGGCTTTTGTGAATGCTTCAAAATCTTCTGCATGGGAGGTTTTTCAGGGGGGTTCATTCGGAGTTTGGAGGTAATCATGGTGCTATTACCAGTACCGAGTTCATCCTCGTTCAATGGGGACTTACCGGTCTATTCCAACCTTTGCTGGACCGGTAAATCCCCATTGAAAAAGCATTCCCCATTCCCATTTGAGCCCCCATAGGGCTCAATGGGAAGGCGCTATTAACGGTACTGCAAATTGCGGTACCGTTATTAGCTCTAAAGTCCCTTAACGGGTCCCATCCTTAACGCCTGGTAAAACCAGGCGTTAAGGAAGGGACCCGCTAAGAGAACTCGGAATAGGGCGCAAAGGGATTAACGGCACCGGTGTCCTTACCAGTGCCCGGTATCCCTTTGCGCCCAACTCGTAATGAGGCCCAATGTCTTTTTTACAATAGTGAGACTTTTTCCCCATTGGTACGCCATGATTACAAAGTGTTTTTCAATAGGAAATTCCCATTGAAAAACACTTTGTGAATCCCCTATACTAGTAAAACGTCGGTCTCTGGAACAAGACCAGCCTGAACTTCACAAGTTTGAATCCAGTAGCAGGGCCAACATATCTCTCATCCTTTCCGGAGTCAATAAATCAAGTGCCATTAAAACAATGGGATAATATATAGTTACTTGTTTGTAAATGTATGTGCCTTGTACTTAGATGCGCGTTCAATAATAACTTGTTTTTAAAATAGCAGATTATAGGAGATGGTGTGATGCTATTCGCGCTCTGCCAAATAATCCAATGGTGGTCAGGTTCTGTTTGCTACTATTTGTCCAGAAAAAAATAAAATAAACTTAAATGAAGTCCATTGAAGGTTTTGCTGGTTCTTTTAATTCTGTTAACACCCGACACATGTTTCGACGCTAGGGTCGTTCTCAAGACTAATTCCGTATTTTACAACCCAAAATGCGTGGATGAAATGGAAATTGTTATGCAACCCTGTTGGGTCTGATCGCTAAATCCGTGTCCCGAATGGGTATCCAGATCATGGAAAAAAGTCCCTGGGTTAAATCCCTTGCACCGCACATCTGTTAGCATTTTGGATTATTTGGCTGAGCGCGAATAGTATCACACCAACTCCTATAATCTGCAATTTAGGGTGAATGGGAGTTTTACCACCCTGTGACAGCTACACAGCCAGCCCTCAACAACAGACTCAAGGGCTTGAGCGCACCAACCCTACGGTCCAAACCACATTTCTATATTCTGTCTTGTTTTTAAAATAGATAGTAATAATTTATGTTATTGCAGCCCTTTGAAACTTGTGGCAGGAATGGTTTAAGACTAGACACCAGATGGTCGCTTTATAGTCATTGCATCGAATTCCTACCATCGACATACAATTCCATCTAAAAAATGCATCGAAAAAAATGACATTGAATGCATTCCTTTTATTTTCCCCAACCCACTTTTTTTAACCTTTAAAACCCATTATAATTAAACTAAACCCTTTACCTTTAAAAAAAATGCATTCAATGCTTTTTTTGTTGCAGTTGTTTTTTTGATGGTATTGCATACGATGCAATGACCAGATGCCCAGAGGGTCTATAGCAGGAGTCTGCTACGTTTAGCTCGCCAGATGTTTTGAACTACAAATCCCATCAGTTCTAACAAGCATAGTAAATGGTGAGAGAGCATGGGGGTCGCAGTTCAAAACATCTGGACAGCTGCACGTTGCAGATTTCTGATTTATAGGAATAGTGTAGAAACATATAACCATCTTATAGAGTAGAAAAAAGGGAAATAACGTGAGACGCCTCATGCGCCCACATTTACACTTTAAAAAAATTCTATATCAGTATGAATGCTGTCCCTTTGGTCTGTAGGAAGCATTTTCCAGACTGCGCCTTTAATTTTTTGCCTGCAGCTCTGTCATGGAAAGCCCCTGATTCAGGACAGGGGATTGCCAGAAGCTGGAGGGATGGCCTTCGTCCGCAAGGGACTAACAGAGAGTACAGTCCCTCCATGCACAACAGTGTTGAACGTACTGCTGATGCCTAGTAATGCATTGGCTGACAGGGTTGGGTCACCTCCCTTCTTATGTGGAGCACTGGTGTAATTACCTGGCCAGACTGGCATTTGGGTGCTGCCAGTCTAGCCATTTCTTACTGTGGCATTGTATATTTTTCTGGCCACTGTAGGTATGCCTTAATGTGGCATGGCATGTTTTACTTTAATATGTTATTACATGTCTAGACTGGTCTACATTGTGCACCCAGTTGGACATGTTTTCATTGTGGCAGGGCATTTTTAATAGCAAGGTATTACATCAATGAAAGCATTAATGTTCCTGTGCACTGTTGGTGACTTGCATTATTGGATTTTGGATTGTTGTTACCCTACAAAACAATTGCAAATACTTTGCTTTTTAGCCAATCTTTCTCAGAAAGTTGCTGTATAATGCACTAAAACATATGTATATCTTTCTCCTAGTGCAGTGTGCGGCATGCCCCTGCAGCAGCATGATTTTATCTATTGTGCAAGTATGGTAGCGTAGGCCAGAGTGTGGCGCGACCTGTGATTTGTTGGCTGGATGGGGGCCCCCCTTAGCATGGCTCGCAAGCGGGGGAGGGGGGCACATTTTGTGCTACTCCCCTATTTTATAGTGGAGAAGTAAAAGTACAAATGTTATACAAGAATACAGAATAACATGTACTAAAAAGCCAGGACTTGAACATATCAACCTCGTTAAGTGACAGCCATGTGATCATTGTTGATTGCATATTTTAAAAGAAATAGTGCAAATAGACAGCAGTAGTTTGTAGGTTAGCCCAGTGCCCAGACCAATTCCCTCAGGCTATTGAGATGTGTGTGACTAGCAGGACTAAAAAGAAATGATTTTAAATTGCAGCCACACTTCTTACTCCAGCACCTTCCTCATACCCACCCTCACCTGTTTGGTACAGGTCCCCTTTCGCAGTGATGTCACTTACGTCTCTTTCAAAGGTTGTGCCTTTCAACACCACTGTACTCTTCATATGGAAAATTTAGATTTAGTCAAACATGCAGAGCGTAATATTTTAGCTCATGACAAACAGCTTTGCAAAAACACATGTTGGTGCAAAACTACCGGGGCACCCTGCTCCCGTGTTGGAACGGGGAGCCAATTATTTCGACAGAGTGCCTCTGTCATACCAGCATGGTGCAGCCTTTGGAGGGCTACCCATGCTAGCATAGCAGTTTCCCACTCCAGCACGAGAGCAGGGCACTTTCCATTTCAATAGGGTGCTGCTGTTATACCAGCATGTGTCTGCAAGGCTGCCCCATGCTGGTGTTGCACAAAAACCCCACATTTGTGCCCTCCCTCCTTGCCAGGGAGGTGTGCCAAATATTTTTTGCCCAGGGTGCTGCCAGGCCTCAGGCCGTCCCTTTATGGAAGAATAGGTGGGCAGTTGTGCACGTAACCATGTACAGCGGTATGCATGTGCATGTAAGCAAATGCAGCTATGTTCAGCACTCATGTGTGCTGAGAAAGACCAAGTGCCAAAGTGGATCCTCAGCACAACCGCATATACAGGCATCATTGCCAGAACAAGAGGCAAATAGCATATGCCAATGGGGTGTACACACTCAGCAGACTCTAATCTCTCCTTGCTTTGGCTATATGCATTGGACTTCAATTGAACATACACATCAGACCACATGTGTACGATGTCCCTCCACCATGTAGCATGTGTGACTATCAAGCCCATGTCCAAGTATGCATGATGACTAACAGCATGTCATTGACCACACAACAGGTTCACAGACAATCCAGGAGGAGCAGGATGCAGGCTCATCTACATCCCATGGCCGGGCCTCAGTACAATGCCATCAGACACCACCCCTCCCCCGCCCAACAATGGGAAGGAGAAAGGGCAGTAGTGGGACACCAGGGCCCAGCAGCACCACACATGCCAGCACGCACCCGATGGCAGTGATGCCAGCATATCTGCAGCTGCTGCACCACCACAAGCTGCAACGGCCACCCAACAGCCACCCATTGTGGTTGTTACAGGGAAGCCAGATGCCGGGATGTGCGCATAAGGAGCGGCTCCTGCACCCACTCGACTGGCCCATGCCACCCTCTCGTTACCTGAGTGGGACGACCAGAAACATGGTCAGCGTGGCCTGGAGTCAGAGGGTGACAGGGATGGCAATGTGGGTGACAGGTCTTACTGCTCACCCCGCTTTATCACCAGCCCTCCCGATAGCCTGCAACCCATAGTCCAACAATCACAGGATGCTTTTTGGAGGAGGCTGGACACTTTTGAGCAGCGACAGGTGCACTTGGAAACCCTGGTAGACACACAAGTCCAACACCTACAGGCCATCCAAGACTCTGTCCAGGGTGCCTCCCGAATGATTGAAAAGCCCTGCACAGGGACCCACGACAGTCTGCTGTTACATCTGCCACCCTGACTGTCATGGGACAGAGGGTGAGGGAGATGACCAAGAGCATTTCGCTTTTGCTAAGGCAATGCAGGCCAGCATGCTCCTGACACTCCAACGCATCCGGGGGCTTGAGTCGGACCAATCCACCTCTGTCAGCTCTTTGCCCAGCACCCCAAGGTGCTGATCTGCGTGCCATCTGGCTCCAACGGTGCTGCAGCAGGCTTGCAAGGGTAAGAGGCCAAGCAAATGACTGTAGATAGCACTCTCTACATAGACACCGGAGGGGTGGGGGGCATCAGTGTTTTGGGGAGGGGAAGGTGGGGGAAAGTGGGTTGGGGATGGGATTGTGGGTAAGGGGAGGTGAGCAGAGAGTGTGTGTCGGATGGTGTTGAGGGGCGGGGAGAGGATGGGGGAGGCTGTGTTCACATTAGTCAATTAATTAATAATTCACTTGAAGCAATGCTGGGACATTCCTTATTGGGTACATGTGTTTCATTCTTTGCGTGACTATATTTACAGAGGTGCTTAGCATGTGGATATCAATGTGCTCAAAATATATGTGTCCATAAGTTCTTGCCAGGCAGGATGCTATCCTCTTCATGCTCAGTGCGTGGCAGTGCAGCACCGGCAGGCAGTGAGTCCTCCTCTTCTGGGGCTGGCATGTCCTCATCAGGGGGCAGGGGGACGTTCCATCGGAGAAAAATAGGGTGCAGCATGACACAGGCAGGGACAATTTGCCTGACCTTCTCTAGCCTGTACAACAAGGCCCCTCCAGGTGGTGTAGGCACTGGAAACGAACCTTCAACAGGCCAAAGGTCTGCTCGATGCAGAGCCTGGGCCAGTCATGTGCCTCATTGTGGGGCACCTCCTGTGGCGTCTGTGGATTCCACATTGGCGTCAACAGCCATGGCGTCTGCAGCTGTTCAGAGTCACCAGCAAGGGTAAATGTCCTAGTTGTCAGTCACAGAGCAATGCTCATGTGTTGCCTTTTACAACAAGTTGATGGACAGTCTATGCATGCATTTTATGAGTATTGTCACAAGACATGATTTACCATCACAGTACTTGCATATGGAGTCATTCACTATGGGGATACATTTACTTTGTCATATAACACCACACACACACACACACACAGCTCACGGACATCACTGGTCACTTTCACGGTCTGTGATTGTCATGGCAGGATGCCATGGTGCATGTGTTGGTCCTGTGCATTGCTCTAATACTTGTGCCATGGTGTTTGATCAGATGTGCATCTGCAGGTTTGTGTTGTCTACGTCTATTTCATAATGGCTTCATATACATGGGTGCCTGAGTACATTGCATAACTGCTCGTATTGCATTCATATGGTGCAGTATTGAACTGTTTCCTTCCATGTATAGGGATACATAATGTTGCATTGTGGTTTGTGTGTGTGTGTGTGTGTGTGTTGCTAATCTGTCAGGGGAATATGCATAGGCGACTTACTACAGCATTGTCATGAGTCCCATGGGTTGTCCCCCGCCCCTTCTCTTTCTCGAGTTGGTGCTTCCTGACTGACACGGCACAGCCCTGGGAGACTTTATCCTATCCGAGAGAGCGGCCACCATTCTGCGCTCTGCCTCAAAAGCAGACACTCGGCACATATTTTCCTGTGCACACAAATCCCTGCGGAGGTGCAAAACTCCATACACCTCCCTTGCCATGCTGCAGCGCAGCCCACCGCCAGCACACCATCTCCATGATACAGAGTCAACTTGACTCACATCTAGATAAGTTTGTGACTGGACCACCACTAGGTCCTCATACCCGCTCCAGCCAACCAGTATAGAAGACCCAGAAGCCTGAGGACTCCTTGACTGCAGACCTTTACAGGCTGAGATCTACCAGCTCCAGCCACCCTCCCACCTGCCCTGGACCCAAGCACAAAGGAGACACAATCCTGGGGCCCATAAGAAGGCACCACAAATGGCAGCAGAAACGTCCGAGGACTAGGCACACCAACAGCCCATTCCTTTCAATCTTGGGAATTTCTATTCCTGACGTAGACTGAGGATTGATCACCATTGTACTCCAACAAAACTCATACCCAGTAGGGTCTCTTTTTTTCCGTCGGGAAGGACATATACCTCCTGGCTACCCCTGTCCTACTTGATTGGATTATTCTTTCTTGCAATAAATGTACACCAATGTTAGGAAAGATTTCTTAATTGTGGGTAATTTTCCTTCCATGTGGAAACCCCTAAAATTTTTGCTGTTGTTTTCACCACATACTAGACTTTGCCAGAGAAGTTCAGCCTTCTGCCGCACTCCTCTGGGCTTTCACTCCATTCTTATGGGGAAACTGACATGCCCTTAAGACAGTCAGTACCGGGAAACGTTGTTTTCCGTAGTTTTTTTTATCATGTTGCAGCTTTCGCGCAACATAGCACAAGAGGGCACTGTAAGCTAAGTTTCTGCTCTCTTGGGTCTCTAGTCCTCTACAGGCCCTAGACACTCTGTTTGGATTGTTAAGGAACGGTGCAAGTGAATCATGGACCGGACTGGTGACAGTGATCGTTTCTTTGTGTTTTGAGCTCCTTTTGGCTGTTTAAGCACGTTTCTCGCGCTTAGCGCAAAATGGTGGCCTGGCTTCCAATATGGCAAGACCACGAGGCTCTTTGTCCTGTCCGCTGACCGTCTTGCCCCCTTCACCTTCCCCAGGTCGAGCCGACCTGGGGCCTTGCTTATTTGGGCATGTACTTTCCCATGAAACACAGATGCTTTCGCAGCCACCAGGATGTGGGCTGGGATGTCTGGTCCCAATACACATCCTGGGTGCCAGAGAGTCTAGTGTGTCGTGAATGCCTGGGACCACTGTGGTCCGTGATAGGTCCACGTATGGTGTGAGTGTTTTGTGAGCAGATCTCCCATTGGGTCCTCTCCATTTTGGCGCGAAGGGAACCGTGGATAAGAGGAGGCTGGAAACACCACTACCAGGTCGATCTCCTGAGTTCTCACGAACGAAGGAATACAGTAGCCAAGTATCCTGCAACTACGAGGCTGAATCGAGGAATCGCTGGTGATCCGCTGAAGGACTGCTCCTCTGCACCGCTGTCGCTTTGTGAAACCCTTTCTACCTCTGATCGAACGAGAAGGCCTGTAATGGTACTTCAACCCTTTGGAATAGTGGGAACAACTATTCTCGGCATCTTCACCATCTCCTGCACGTAAGCCTTCGGAAGTGTCTCTGGGCCATCCAGTGGACTGACCAGCCTACCCAGGAGTCTTGCTCTGTAACCGCCGTCAGGTTGCTGCTGTATTACGAGTCCTTGCCACTCTCACACGATTCGTACACTTGGCGTTCCCAGGTCTAAAGTGAGAAGTGTAATTTGGGCTGAAATACACACAGCCGCTCGTTGCCCTGCTGTGGTAACAAACTGTGCGGGTTCACTGCGTTTGGGACATCCTCAACTCTAACTTCTGCTGCAGCGGAATCTACACGACGCAGAGACGTCCCGTGCTCGTATCTGAACCTGCCAGCACTGAAATTGACACAGAGAAGCCTGGGTCTGCCTTCATCGGGGACGGGTGAGTAGCATCACTAGGAACTGGTCGCCCTCCTGCAGTAGCCCATAGCTTTTCCCCTCTGTGTCAAACAGCACACCTTTCCATACTCGCGCTCTGCTTCTGCCCACAGTGGAGGCTGCGCTTGAGTCGCGGAGCTCTGTTCATCTTCATTTGTTTACCGAACTGAACTGCCTGATTCCCTCGAGGAGACTTCCCTTTGCCCATTGGCACCCACGTGTGCAGGTACTTTTGAGCACAAGGCCCCACTCGTCATAGGGCTCGGACTTCCTTCTAGTTAGGCGCCTCTGAAGGCGGACTGGGCCTAACTATTACTCGCACTGCCTGTTTTCCTCCCCATCTAGGTGGTCTGCACATTTTGTGCGTCTAACTCGGTAGACTCGTTGGTAATTGTATATATATTGTATTTGATTGTGATGTGTTGGTTTACTTGAGTTTTATTGTGATTTCTCGCTACGGTCAATGTTACAAAGGCCTTGTAATAAATGTGTCTATATTTTTAATATAACACCTGCTTGGAGTAATTTGTAAGTGTCCTTGCTTTGTGTGCTCATTACGGGCTTTCAGTCACCCGCACCCCTCTTGAGACCTAGTCTTGACCGCCGCGATCGCTACCTTGATTGGTCTGGCTTGTCCAGAGGTTACCCTGTTCCAAGAAACTAGGCTGGCCTTCTGAACCTCTGCCCCTCCAGGACAGAGTTCAGAAATCCATCTTAACAACCAATATAAATATGCTAATTGGATATCTGTATATGCTTGCACTTGTTTTTAATAATGTGTTGCAGTTGCTTTCTTTAACACTGCTCTTAAATCTAGTGTGAAATTTGTAACTGTTGTTTATTGAAAATGTTTGGCTTATTTTGAATCTGAGACTGATGCTCTGTTCTTTCTGCCTACTTTTGAGAAACTGGTGTGCATCACCTTTACTGTTTTACATCCAGAACGTCTAGTAACATGAAATACAGCTCATGCTTAAGCCATTCAAACAAGGATACCAATAAGTGGGTACTTTGTTTACAAACAGTCCTTATTATCTCTGCACCTTCATACCTGATTTAAGTATGGGTCACCAGTGACTTCATTAACACCACCACAACCTTGATGAACAAGCAACCATACGTCATTAAGAGTATGTGATCATTTAAATTGGTGGCTACCCCCTTCATGATACCCCACCCCTTCACATGGCATTTCACTAGTGCTGCAAGATTAGTCTGTGTCATGGCACTAGTATTCACCCAGTATACACTCCGTTGGCCTCTGTGCCTCTCCATGTATCCAGACTGTGTGCCATTCCGCAGAACAATGGCATCGTGGTGGAACCAGGGATGCGGGCACAGCAGTGTGTTAAGAGGAGGTCAGAATTGGCAGGTGACCTGGACATTGAGGGAGTGATACTGCTTTGGGTTGCAGTATCCCTCTTCAGATGTCTGGTGAGCCACCAAAGCCACATAGATTCAGTTAAGAGCAGCAATTACATTGGGCATGTGGGCCGCTACATGGCAACACGCCTTCATGGCAATCTCCTGTGCCGGGATGGTGGCCAGGGAGATGTGTCGGGAAACAGGGCGTAGGAGTGCTTGCAGCACCGGCACGAGCACATTGGAAAATGTGGTCTGGGACACGCAGTTCAGCATGCCCACGGTGTGCTGGAAGGTGCCATTTGCCAAGAAATGCAGGTCAGAAACAAGCTTCAGCACCACGGTGAGGCTGTACTGATGTTGATCCTGCTCTCTATGTCATCCAGGATCCGAGTAAGCAGCTCAGCTGTGATTTCCCTGTTCCACCGGTACAGGTTGATTGGCTAGTCCTCAGTCAGGGCCCAGCGTGAGGCCCTGACACTGGGTATTGATTCTGGCCTTACATGGGGGCTGATTCATGGAATTATGTGCGCTGAAAAACAGGCTTTGTGCGCCATTCTGCCTGCAAATCCCTTTTTCACAAATGGGGATTTGTGAGCAGAATGGCGCACAAAGCCCGTTTTTCGGTGCACATAATTCCATGAATCAGCCCCATGGTGTCTACTCCTCCTCCTCTCTGTACCCTGAACCCTGCGCTACTCCTTGAGCCTCTGCAGCTCGATGTGGAGCAGGAGCATCTGTATGTCCAAATCCACAACAGTTAGTGGCAACATAGTATTGGAAAGTCTGGGAAAGGGGTGTGCACTATGTACCCTTCCTGAGTGGATTGGGTGTACCTGTGTGTATTCAGCAGAATTACTGCCCATTTTTGGTGGTATTTTGGTGGTATTTCAACTTGTAATACAGAGGAAATACCGTTTTGTGTCTCAGTGGTAATTACTCCAGTGGAATTAGCGCCGGGGCTAATTCCGCCATATGTTGGACTCATGAATCGGCGGTATGGTAAAAGTGGCTGTAATTCCGTTACTACCATTTTTATCTTATACCTCCAGACTCATGATAAGCCTGATTGCCATGCTCTCCTGACAGATAAATAACCCTAGCCGACGTCCTCTTCCCACTGGCTATCTGTGATATTTTGAGTGAATATATTGAGCAATCTAAAACCATGTATGATTGGTTGTAGGCAGTAGGGCACGACTAACAAAGGTTGGTGCTCAGTGCAGCACAATCAGGACTATTGCAAGTATTCCCTTCACCTGCAGCATGAGTTGAAGCCCTATAATTCAGAACAGGTCCAGCATGGGCTGTAGAAGGGCATGTTTTACTCACATGAAAAAGTATAGGACAGACAGCAGCAGTCAAGCTCCACCAAATCCATTCACTTCAGTCTCACGCTATCGCTAGAGCAAATGAAAACATACTGCAAAGGTCAAGTACTCTAGCCAACTTGTGGCAGCATCAGCTTTAGCCTGATGTACTTCGTGTGCAAACAGTCATGCAACAATTGACGACTGAGGACCTCTTGAATTGCCACCTGCCCCATTGCTGAAAAATACGCATGCCTTCCTATCTACAAGAAATCAATCCTCAATCGCTCCAGTGCCAAATCCCCCTGTTATAACAAATAACAAAGGCCCATTGCTTCCTTCTGTTCCCATCCTCTTCATGACCGTTTGATCCATGCTTAAAATCCCTTTGCAGAGATTTCTTTCCTCCTCACTCTCTGCTGATGACCTTGGTCTTCATTACAAGTTTGGTGGTATCTCGGTGGTAATTCTGCTGAGATATCACCAAACAGATTTACCCTTACCACCATTTTGTCTGGCAGAGTTACCACCTGATTTCTAGTGGTGATATGTCGTGTTAGTCCCCATTTATTGGAATCCACAGGACTCTATGGGGATTTCGGGGGAATTGCCGCTGGCAGTAATTCCACCAGTAAGGTCATTCTGCTGATTTAGCCTTTTTTTGGCTGTAAAGTGGAAGAATAACAGCCAGCATTCTGCTGGAGGTTTTTTCTCTGTCTTACCGCCAAACCCATAATTCAGTGGTGTGGTAATACTGAGTTAATGAAGTGGTAACTCCATTACCACTGCATTACCACCATTTTTGGCCACACTGCCAAACTCATAATGAGGTCCAATTTGTCTTCTACTTTTCCTCCAAGCTCTCCAACAATGTCAATACCCTTGCTATCTTCAGTACCCTGCTCTCTCTCTCCCTCCCGCAAAGTTCTTCTCTTAACCACCCTACTACCCACTCCCTCCTCCCTATTAGACTTCCCTCCCACCTGCCTGACTGAACCATGTCCTATGGTCTGCCAGCCCATCATGTGTTCTTTGCATAGCAGCCATCATTGACTGTCACTTTCCATAGGCAGCTTCCCAGCTTGCTATACGAAAGCGACTGGCTTATCCACACTGAAGAAATTCCCAACAACCAGACTGACTATCACTTAGTTTCTCTTTGTTACTACTCAAAAATCCTGTAATGTGTAGTATGCAAAGTCTTCACTGCTTAATTAGTAGCTAAAGAACTAATTCCTCAACCAACTTGAGTTACATAGCAGGCGCTCCTCTACCCTCCTTATCCTCATATGTCTCTAGTCTGTCTCCCTGTACGTCTCCCCCCTAATCTCTATTTTCACTACATATAAGTCACTCTTTGCAGACTTGTGTTATTATTAATTTTATACTACTTGTTATATTAATGCGGTTTATATCTACTATAGTTCATATTATATTTGTAAGTGATTTTAACAAATGACTCAGCTTTATAGAAATACTATTACAAGTGACCAAAATCATTTACTATGTCATTTCTTTGTGGTCCTTGTTTTATTCAAAGTCTGTAACTTGTCGATATCTGTATCAAAATCAATATTTTAACAATAAAAATCATTAAAATAAAAAAATAAAAAATAAAAATAGCAGGCGCTACACGGAAGCAGTGCTCATGCACACCTCCAAATCTCTCATCATGGATTTCCATGGTCACCCCAACCCTGCTTCACCTCTCTGCTGCCTTTAATACTATACAGGATCCCTGTCTACTCCAGTCCCTCGACCACATTGGCATCTTTGACACTGCCAAGGCTTGGTGCATCTTCTACTTAGCTGGCAGCTTTTTGACCATCGACTAAACCACATGTTCTCCCATTCCGCTTCCTTTAGGAGTCCCTCAATGATAGGCCCTGCTTTTTCACACGTTACCCTATCTCTTTTTACAACCTCATCTTCAATGTTGGCTTCCTACAATATGTAGTTGCAGATGCAACTCAAATCTTCTCCTGGTTGTCCTCCTTCAGCCCAGAAAAATCCTCTTGCATCAAAAACTGCTTTTCCACCATTTGTCACTGTATGGTGGTACGCTGTCTGATATTTAGCTACTTGAAAAACTAAGCGATCTCTCTCCTGGTCTCTATTGCTACTCAGCCCCCTCCCTTGATCTCTATCCCTCTTACCTGATTTCCTAATCTTGCACCCTGAGGGTCATCCTTGGCAATCACCTTAAATTCCAACAATGTATTACTTCCATGGCAATGCCTGGTGTGCTCAATCTGCTAAATATCCTAAAATCCCAATGCCATCTAACCATTCACTATACCAGGACACTTACCAACCCTGTAGTAGTTATCAGTTTGGATTACTGCTGCAAACTCCTTATCGGGTAGCCCTCTACTCCTCTGCATCATTAAACAAAGTACTAGATTTTGCTAGCCCTACTCTATATAACCTTCCTTGCTTCTCTCTCACCTCACTGCAATGCTTTCATGCCTGATGTTATCCATGCAAAATCATAACTTTTCTAACACATTCGTATTAACACATTTTTATTGTCTAACTTCCTCACCCGGCTGATTTACCTGCTGCTATTGCTATTGCTGGTATTGTCCCCTGTGTCATTCACTCCCAAGCGTTTGTCTACATAATCTTCCAGAGTACATGCTGTGTTGCCTCGCTCCTTTTGCCTCCTTGCTCCATACCAAAAGGCCTCCCTGCCTCAAAGTTGTGATGACGCAGATGAATATGCCCTTACTACCTTCTGCCCGACCGCTCCGCAGTATCGTAAGGGCGATAAACGTTACAAACTGAAACAGCCTTGTCACCACATGAACCTAGGGGTGGTTGATAATATGAATTAAAACTGAGCGCCATAAAATGATATGCTTAAGTGAAGAAAATGTACATGCAATCTCCCATAAAGAATTAGTTAGGTTGTGCGACACAAGGACGGGCTAAAAGTAGTGGCAGAATGCACAAATAGTGTGTGGTATAAAAAGTGCAAAACAGTAAAAAAGGACAGGAGGTTCCTGGGTACAAAGAGAGGTACTCACGACACCATTAGGGCAGCTGGATTATAGGTAGATAAGATGCTGAATACAAGGGCAGGGATACTATCTTATGGCAGACATACAATATGTAGGATTGCGGCTATAGGTCACCAATATGAAAGACAGAAAAACACAAGTGAAGCCATTAACCTAATGCTGAGGGCTCAGCAGGTCTCAGGATTAGCAAGGCCTCAGAACCAAAGATGCTGGGTTTACAAAAACACATGTATTCTCAAACACTCATGCAGAGCCCAGACTATAGCTCACGGCCATTGCTAAAATCAGGAACTAGGAAGGGAGTAATTGAGGAATGGAACAGACAAACAAGATAACAGTTCCCAGGACGTTGAGCGGCAGACTCCCAAGTTAATTAATTTTAATAAGTGCACAAACAACCTTTGATGTCCAGGTTCACAAGATTTTAAGCCAAAAGACGTCACTGGAAAGTAACAGAGTAGTGTCCCAATTGGCCACAAAGAACACAATGTGCAGGTAAGAATTAGCTAAAACCTTAAAAAATAGGAGGAAATCCACTCTGAAACACGGTATCCTAGCACATGATCCTACTATTAGAAACAATGGCTATTCATTGCGAGCCAAACACAGATAAGACACCTGCAGAACTCCCTCAGTACACACGCAGACACCAGACAGCACACACGCCCAACTACAAAGGAAGGTGAAGGCCTCATCACCTCGGGACGACCAAGAGTAGTCTTTAATTGCAATTATGACAGACTATGGAATTATTTTCCTCCACGTAGGTCTCGCTTGTATCTTGATGCCTTGTTAAACTGACCAAGGTTGGTAAACTGGGCATCAACCAATAGAAAGTCCCCTTGCCACACTGACAGTGCTTGTAATGATGTATTAGAAAATTGTTTCTATAGTAGGATGGGTCCAGGCATTGACCAATTAAGTAACTAATCCATACATAAATTCTATATGTAGCTTGAGCCACTAGCTAGCCCAACATCCCCGTAGGTTTTGTAACCTGAGAGTACAATGTGACATCATAGCTGACGTAGTTTTGGTAAAATATTTGTTTGCAATCATTCTAAATGTTGAGAGCTACTAGAACCAGATGCATGTATGCTGTCCCGGCCAGGATTCATTGTTTGAATAAAGCTGGGTTTTGACGTAACCTGAGTCTGTCATTGCTGAGTTTTGTTTTGACTAATTTAGTGATCTTGGGTGCACCTTTACTAAAATGCATCAACCTCTGTTCCTAGTGAAACCACAGCTCCACCCTCACCCCCTTCTGTAATCAGCACTCCTATGACTGATATGAAATTTGTATATTTCTACACATTTTGTAAGTAATGAAGATATGCCTTTATGTTCTGTCTTGTAAACATAAAAGCATATCCATGTTGTATATTCCCAGTCGCTTCCCATTCACACCATGGCTTTTGTAACAACCCGCTGGTATTGGTCGCTTGAGACTTCTCAACCTCTACTAATGAAGATCTCACTCCTGCGGCTTCATCACACTCTCAGACCATTGTAAATGTCTGAAAAGAAGCAAAGTTGCTGACCAGAAAACTGTACCGAAGGATGTAGAGACTGAATGACTTCTCAAAAAGGGACTGTTGTCTGCCTTGTCACGCATTCAGCATCATTGCTATGAAATATGTAAGACAAAACCAGCAAATAAGCACAATAGATTATTTTAGCACATGTTGTGTCCATCAAGTTCTGGGCAGGGTCCTTTCTCAACTAAAATCTCTTCTTTTGAAGTATTACCTGCAGACCCTGGAAGCAGTCCAATTGTTGAATGCAAAACCAGAAAATGTTCTCAATAATGAGAAATGAGGACACCTCGCTATTTCCTGTCAGTGCAGTCTTCATAATCTGGAAAATTAACTGTCTCTAGCACTCGACGTTGAAGAGGAAAAAAAGAAATCCGCCGAGATGAATACAATTCTGGAGTTTGCAATTTTTGTTTTTGACCCAACAGTATGCGGCTCCTTTTTTTCAATTATACCACACCGTAAAATTGCACACTGCAACACTGCACCCATTTGCAACTATCGGATTTCCAAGTCCCTGATAGTGAACCATTTAGACTTGGCAGAATACAAGAATAAGCCCATAAAAGGCTAGCCTATCCCTACATACAATTATCTAAGGATGGCAGTGCATTGGGGATGAGGCAAGCAACTTCTAAAATGCAAGGCTCATGTTTTTGAGAAGAGGAAACATAATTCCTGCCAACAAGCAAGGAGGTGAACGGCTCACAAACACCAATGTAGTAACATGTGTCACAGCAATTTTATAATTCCAACCTGTTCTAGAATCGTATTGAAGAAGTATATATGGTTTATTATTTCAAATACTTTAATGTTAGGGGGATTGATGTGAAAAATGAAATGAGCACCCTCAGTGCATTATGTATTTAGCAATTCAAGCATCCAACCCTTCTATAATGGACATATTTGTCAAATATAATAATCTTATGTTCCCAAAATACTGTTCGATTGTATGCAAAGCAGCCAGAATCCTATAATGGTGATATTTCCACCTTTCCCATAAGGATATTAATGAAATGGAAAACTTTTATATTCCCTTAATTTTTTTAATTGTTTATGTTGTCTTCTCTAAATTTTGTTGTTAATTCTTTTTCTACGCTTCTATACCTTTTGTTTTGACCGGTGCAATATAAAATCAATGAAATAACATTAAAAAATACATAATTTGATTGAGGCAATAAGAGAAAATTGAAATTATTATTCTAGGTTTTGATAATGTGCTTTGGTCTGTAAGACAGGTGTACTGCTCGTTTTGTGACTACAATAAATACTGAAATTGTTTATTAGAAATTAATGATATAAAACAAAAATTGCTAGTTTATAATATTAGTACTATCAAATCACTTATCGTTTTATTAGCTTCCTTTCCAAGGACTACACGCCATTTAGTCCTTGAAAATGTCCTATTCTATGTTTTATTTTGGGTTTTGGCCACTCAGTGGTTGGTAGTGCTGCTGCACGATTTATACATTTGTTACAGTATCCACAAGCATTAATAATGGACAAAATATAGAAATTAACAAATGCTGTTGTAGACCCTGCTGCCTGGTTCTCTGCTACCTTACAAGGTCTGTCTGAATCCCAACAGCCCCCCACAAAGCCAATCTGTGTGCCACTCAAATCCCCCTATACATAATGCCCCTAGTGTGATGGTGACATGTTTTCAGGACACTCGTAATGGTAATGTATGCCTCCAAATACCAGGCAATTGCCCACCTCTTATTTCATTCCACCTTTAACCATAAAAACAGCATCCTCCCCCATTTCAAAATATCTGTGTTTCTTCTTTGGCAGCGTTGCAGTCAGCATCGGCTGGTGCAGCTCTAGCAGAGAGCGAGGAATGTGTTATAGGAGGAGTGGGGATGGGGTTGACCAGGTGCAGAAGGTCTGCAGCAAATAAGCACAATAGATTATTTTAGCAAATGTCGTGTCCATCAAGTTCTGGGCAGGGTCCTTTCGCAACTAAAATCTCTTCTTTTGAAGTATTCCCTGCAGACCCTGGAAGCAGTCCAATTGTTGAATGCAAAACCAGAAAATGTTCTCAATAATGAGAAATGAGGACAACTCGCTATTTCCTGTCAGTGCACTCTTCATAATCTGGAAAATTAACTGTCTCTAGCACTCGACGTTGAAGAGGAAAAAAAGAAATCCGCCGAGATGAATACAATTCTGGAGTTTGCAATTTTTGTTTTTAACCCAACAGTATGCGGCTCCTTTTTTTCAATTATACCACACCGTAAAATTGCACACTGCAACACTGCACCCATTTGCAACTATCGGATTTCCAAGTCCCTGATAGTGAACCATTTAGACTTGGCAGAATACAAGAATAAGCCCATAAAAGGCTAGCCTATCCCTACATACAATTATCTAAGGATGGCAGTGCATTGGGGATGAGGCAAGCAACTTCTAAAATGCAAGGCTCATGTTTTTGGGAAGAGGAAACATAATTCCTGCCAACAAGCAAGGAGGGGAACGGGTCACAAACACCAATGTACATGTGTCACAGCAATTTTATAATTCCAACCTGTTCTAGAATCGTATTGAAGAAGTATATATGGTTTATTATTTCAAATACTTTAATGTTAGGGGGATTGATGTGAAAAATGAAATGAGCACCCTCAGTGCATTATGTATTTAGCAATTCAAGCATCCAACCCTTCTATAATGGACATATTTGTCAAATATAATAATCTTATGTTCCCACCCCTCCCCTACATGGAACCCCGATTAGAAATGCCACTTCGAACTACTGCTCCGAGGGGACCTTTGTCTGCACAGCTCCCCAAATAACAGACTTAGAAAATCATCAACTGGCAGATTTTAAAGTTTATGTAACGCAATACAAATGTAATTGCATGACGGTGGCAAATAGTTTTCCAAATTCAAAAGACCTCGATAAGCATTCCAAGTTAAGTGATTTGTGCCTAAGTTATGAGATAACAAACTGGAGAATGTTCTATGTCTGCCCCCTCACTCCCACCGCTAATCTAGGTTTCTGTTGGAAGTCCCTGTCAGATTGTGGTCCCACTCCTATGTTGGTGGCCCTTCCCAGTTCAAGATTCTGATAATCTGACCACCCTAGATGTACAACTCCAGATGACCCTCTCAGCCCCTCCTTTCCAAAACTCAGAGTACCCCACTCCACAAACTATTACTAAAACAAAGCAGGGCTCTGCAGACAGCTACAGCCCCACTCCCAAGCTCAGGCCCTCCTTCCCACACATCCTTGAATGCCTCAGTAGGAGAGCGAGAGGGGCTCAAGTTGATAGTACACGCGGGTACCCCCACTTTTTTTTTAGGACGCGACCTCTGGCACAGGAGCACAGTGAGGGTCTCACACAAAAGCACTGAAGATTGAGGGGAAGAGAAAGGGAGAGTGAGTGTGTGAGGGACAGAGAGTCTGAGGGATGGGAAGGAAGAGAGAGAACACGAGATCATCATATGATCAGGGCTCCACTCCTAAAAAATAATTGTGGTGACCCTGGCTTATGCAATGGGCAGTGAACGTAAATTGAAAGACGCTTGCATAGTTCATTTTAAGATGTCTTTCCCAAGTAAGGAAAGTTCACAGGACAAATAAACATTTCCAAAGAGAACATAATTTCTTAAAACACTGCTTGCTAAATAGAAAAGGTGCACAAAGTGTAAGAAATGTGCACAAAATGTGCACAACGTGCAAGAAAATTAGTCCTGTACAGCAAAAAGTCCATATGAGTGTTTCACAACAACCTCGCGACCGGGGTTCGAATCCCACATACGGTGTTGTTATCAAGTGAAAGTAGCATTTTCTTATTTAAAAAAAATGTATTAATTGAAAACACAAAGGGGGGACAGCGTCTGGCCCCTGAAATAAGCAGGCGGATGCCAACCGCATGCGTGTTCCCTCGACTTTAGCCTTGCATATGATATTTCATTTCATTTTGTTATTTTTTTGTATTTACTTGTGTTTAGCCAATGTAGGCTTTTACAAGAGCTGTTTAGTTCATAAAAGGAGATTGCGGCTACTCTCTCGAACTTACTCTTCGCCTGAGTTCGAGGTTTGCAGTTTTATCATTTGTATAGCGCCTTTCAGCATAATGATGGTCCCAACGCGCTCTTGGTTGAACGCCCTTGGAGGGACCAGAGTCAAAAATATGGGAGAATTGGGAGGTGGTATTGTGCGTGTCTGCATTTCGGCCATTAAAGTTATGAGAGGGTGGACAAGGCCCTGCTAGTCACCCATGTCTGAATGGCGTGTGGACTGGCATAACGGAGGTATAGTATGAACTAGAAAGGGTGGATTGTGTTAAGTGGATAGAGATGTACAGTACAGCAAGGAATGACAATTTGTGTTCATATGTAGCACGTAATCCTGGATCTCATCCTGGATCTCGCCAGCCTCTTAGTTTTATAACGGGTGTTATGATGACCCAGTTATATGGAATTGAACGTATTGACTTCCGAAGGGTAAAGGGCTGAATTGGCCCTGCCGCAGGCAAAGTGTATACTGCTCCCAAATGACGCGTAAACTGTGCGCCTGAGTCTACCACAGTCTTTTTTATCAACCCTTTCCTCCCTACATCTCTACAAGGCGCCTGTTGCCCAGTAGTCCCAGCGCCTTTGGTCAGCACCTGCATGCATTGGTGATGGTAGGAGATGGGAGTTGTCAGGATCACATGGCATACGACTGACTGGGCTCCCGGCGCCATAACACATCATCAGGCCTCGAGTGCTTCTCCCACTCTGGTGCCTGCAGCAAGTAAGTGAGCTGGCACCACTCCTCACTCCCATCAGCTCACGATTACGCTCATTATCCACTCAAAATGCATGATTGCAAGCCGGTGCCTATTTATATCGCTCACGTTGCCATCTTGACAGAAAGGACATGTTCTAGTCTAGTGTTTTGTGTGTGGCAAATGTTCTGTGTATTTTTCAATGCCTTGCCCTGTTCTCTTTCTGTTGCTCTTTAAATAGGGATGGGGGGATAAGGTGTAAATGAACAGTGGGTAGCGGTACATTGCAGTCAAAAATCCTTTCAAGTGTGCGTATCTGCATTTCATCGTCTTATATTTGTTTTTGCTGTGGTCTTTTGTTCGAAAGCTGCACTGGCATCTCTCTCAAGGCGTGTGAGTCCATAAAGCAATATAAGTGACCGTCTATGGCACCTGGGGGCCAGCGTGGGAGGTTTTCGGGAAGCAGAATTCACTGTTGACCGGCTGTTTGTTTGCGTGTATGTATTTGTATTCAGAAACACTATGGCCCTTATTCACAGAGTGTATTCCAGTGGGGTTGTGCCATTATAAAAACGCGTCAGACTTTAAAGACTCGGAAGCCACTGTTCGGTGCTTTCCCCCGAAGTTCGGTAACACCGAGCTGTCCTGCATTCTCTATGCAGATGACATGATACTTCTCGACGAGACTCCCATAGGCCTCCAACGACAGCTGGATAATTTGGCAGACTACATGGACACTAACAACCTCTGTATAAACAACACCAAGGCTAAAATCATGATCTTTACTCAAAATAAACAGCCTCAGAAAATCACTAGCTCTTGGTCAGTGAATAAAACTAGAATTGAAGTTGTACCTCACTTCAAATATCTCAGAGTCATCGTCGACGGGACTCCACAAGAGTCTAAAATGCAACAACATCTCTGGGATAAAGTCAAAAACTTGACATCGCAAATGAGGATGATCGATCGAAAGTTTGGCAAATTCTCGCTGATTCCAGCTATTAACTTCTATAAGGGCAAAATGGTTCCTGCATTAGCTTACGGCATGGATGCCACAATCACCATGCCAGATTAGTTTTGGAAGAAACTGGAGGGATACATTTGGAAGACGCTCCTGGGTCTTCCAAACTCCATCCCAATAACAGCTGTCAGAAGAGAGCTGGGCTACTGTCACTGGAAGCTACTGTCAGCATTTCCTCACTGGCCCTCTACAGGAAGACTCTCATGCAAGACGGCCTTCCGATTTTTAACATCATCGGCAATGAGCTTGCATCAACAAAATGCAAGGTGCTTCAGAACTGGATAAATCACCAAAAAAACAAATTGAAAGATCTAGCATGTACAACAGATGATTTGATCTCCAACCCACAAAGAGTGACCAAAAAACTGAAAAACCAAGACTGGATAACCACAGGCGAGCAAACAGTAGTGATCAAGTTTCTGAAACACTTGCCTCCTACATACAATAAGATAAAATCTCCTCTGGTTACTGTATGAAATTTCCAGACAAAAGTTGTGCAAAATCCCAGACTCCAAAGAAACACTCCGACATCTCTTGTTAAACTGTATCTCCCTAAACCAAGAACGCACAGCAGTTTTGGCAACCTTATGGGTTAACTCTGTGTTAGTAGAAGAAGACACATGGTGGTGTCGCCTTATTTCGGTAGAAAAAGCACGGTGGGCAGTAGCGACATCCAAATTAATGGAAGTAGCCTTCACAAAAATAAATTCTAATGACATCAATCTACCGCCAGTGACTGCCTAAACCAATCGCAACTCATAACCACATGGCTAAACCCTGTTTACTCGGCCTTGATCCCCTCTTTGGGAGAAGTCCGTCGCAGATATTCTGGCAACTGGTGACCATTAGAATGGAAAATCACCGGGGACATCGTTGTGCTGGGACTTTGAGTTTGCACGATGGTCTAACCGCATAATAGAATGTGCAAAAACCGCATAATAGAATGTGCAAATCTGAAACTTCGGAGGTGAATATTTGTAAATTTCATGACCTTCTTCTTCTTGTAAAAATCGTTATTGTTTTTGATTACATAAAAGTAAATAATTTTTTTTTAAAACGCTTCTAAGAATTAGGCCCTATGCATCAGGTCAGTGGCAGGAACGGAGCAATTCCAGTGCGTGATGCTTTACAGTAGAGCGTAACAATGCAGCTTGCTCCTGAACTACGACATGCATCACTGGGGCCTTCATCGATGCCTGCGTCCAATGATTGCTTAGCATGATGTTTCGGCTCCTGATTGGTCTGTTGCCTCATGATGGCACCAATGTTAGTCTACTCCGCATTCGTGTTTTCTTCTTTGATGGCATTGTGTGTTTGTCGTCGATATTAATGGCTCGTTGTGAGCTGGGTGCACTTTGAAAAATTCACTCTGAATGTTGCGATGTACCCAACATGACCTCTGGCCATATTTTAAGGCACGGCATGAATGACACCCTTCCCACAGAGC
Source organism: Ambystoma mexicanum (assembly GCF_040938575.1). Taxonomy (NCBI): domain Eukaryota; kingdom Metazoa; phylum Chordata; class Amphibia; order Caudata; family Ambystomatidae; genus Ambystoma; species Ambystoma mexicanum. The sequence goes on from NC_090925.1 coordinate 601,850,302, forward strand.
GCCATTCACAAGACAGAAAGTGCTAGTTGCACTTCACCCTGAAATAGCTTTGGCAACCAGCACTTTAACATACATGAAACATCCGTTGTGAGTAGGCTTAACACTGCGTTTCTGGCACACCTTCGGATGTAGGCGCAGAGCAGGTTGCATTGCTATTATCATGACTTTAAGGGTATTTATTGAGCACGGGCCTAGCTTCGGGTAGAAATAAAGCGCTTATAGTCCTCGGAGCATATTGTGAGGAAAACGGATCGCAAGGGGTCAATACAAGGGAGCCGGGAGATAACAACGCTGGAGTGGGAGAGAGGCCATTTTGGCAGCAAGGGTTCTACAAGCAACCACAGGAGGAAACAGGGGGGGGGCTACAGAGGGGTTGCTGCAGATTGCCCATTCTCAGGTTTTGGTGGGGAGTGGATGTTGTGGAGGGCATTCTTGCTGCTGTGGGGAAAAGCACACTGGAATTATGTGTATTTACCCAACGACCATGGAAAATGTTTAGTCTGCACAGACTCTACAAACATATGTATGCATGATCTGTGGGTCTGAGTGATTTAACTTGTATCAGTACCAGTGTATTTGGCAGAACATGTATGTGAAGGTCACACCAGAAGTGAAACATTGAACATGTCAGTGCTGGGTAAGATATACTTCCATGTGGACACCAGTGCCAACTCCCAACCCCACCCCCCAAATAAACAAGCACAGCAACACTCCCTTCCGGGATAGAGAAAGGAGACTGGTAATAGGCTCTGTGGCAGGCTCCCTCAGCGCCTGCAATGAGGAAGAACAGCCATTTTGTGATAGTTCTTTCTGAGGCCTAGCGCGGGCTCCGACCACGACCTTTGGCCACACTGGCTGCCACGCAGTCGCAATCGCACAGTCACGTGTATGGTGACGTGGACCCCACTGCGCCTGACTTACAATCAGCAGGTCCAAGTGCCAAGAGACCATGAAAATGGCTGCCGTCTAAAAGCCACTGAGTTAAGTGAACATGTAACCCAAGCAGTGCTGGTGGTGTTGGAGGCAGGGCAATATAGGAACGTGGAATGGGAACATCATTGACTGGCATTGCAATGATGATACATTATATACAAGTATATGGATGTTGTACAGCTGGGATAGGAGTGAACATTAAGAGTGAGGCATAATACCACCGATTGTCTCAGTCTGTCTTTCCAGAGACAGGAGGTGATTTGTTAGAGCTGTTTTAGAAACCTGAACCATAGGCACTGTCACTGTATTGATGTCAGCTGCCAGGGAGATCCAGTGGTACTTGGCAGGGAGTCGATAGGAACAGAATCGTGAGGAAGGGCGCGGTATGTGGGGGGGGAGGTTGGGGAGGCCATGTGATTGCAGAGTGCCAGATGTGTAGAGATGGAGTTGCCTGAGAAGTGGGGGCCAGGCAGTGAATGGATTTGAAGACAAGCAGGAGGAATTTAATGGGGAACAATTCTGCATGGGACGCCAATTGTAAGAAGTATAGAAGAGGGTGCGGGTTGCAAAATGCAGTACTGTGTTAAGGGAGCGCCACTTCTCGTGTAGTGTGCAAGTCTCTGTGCACGCACCATCCCTGGTATCTGAAGACATGCCATGTTTATAGGTATATATATATGATAAATTGTCATCATTATTATTATTGATATGGAGTTCTGCGGGTAATTTAATCTACGGCTTTGGGGTGCCTGTATTGAAATTGGTGTATACATGATGCGCCCAGTATTGCGAGAGAGGATACTCTACCATATTTGTATGTTCCTGTGCATTTCTTCTGCTCATGCAGACGTCCAGGGGAGTTATTTCATTTTTAGGCCCTTTAGAGATATTCATTTAATGTATTATCCCCAAAAAGCCTAAACATAAAATCATCTCCCTTGGCCTACTTAAAAAAAAAAAATGTCTACTGGAACTGAACATGGATTCCTGGCACCAGCCAACGGCGGGGGCGATGGGCTTGATTCACTTTATTGGCTAATTGCAAAGTCTCACAGACACTTTTCGGATCCCCTGGAACTTCCTTTTCCCAAACTCAAGTTCTATATACATTCAGGAAGATAATGTTCTACGATTGGTATTGCTGCGGGTGCTGTATCTCTCTTTTCTGCGAGTTGATTTGCTGATTTAAGGGAAAACAATGTTTTATTTATAATGCATGCATAATTGGCTGTGAACCCTTCGTTATCTGCCGTGCGCCACAATTGGCTTCGTCAGTTTCGCTGTTCTTGGTCTCAAATGTGTCAGCTAATGGCGTTCTCATTAGCGTCACAGTCAAGCGCCCGCACGCACTCTGACACTCTTGCGCGTTGGAAGGTCATGCGCAGAGAGGTCCGCACATTGCCTTTGGAAGTGTACACGCTGTCGGAGGAAACTCATTGGTGTGATATGGCGATCTTCATAGGAAGAGTGACCTGCACATCAAGATTCTATTCAAAACAGAGACGCAGAAGCAGAGCATAGAAACAGAAAACAAACCATTGCGGTAAGCTCCTGAAGCAGCCAATCGCCAAACATCCATGATCAACTTCCACCTTACAACGTTTGGACCTCGTCTAAATTAATACGCTTTTCGGCCAGATTCCCAGGCTCCCAGCATGCTGGCACAACGACCCTCATCAGGGTATGGGTCACGAGCTAGGCTAAATATAAGAATGTCTCACTGCACTGACACAAAAAAGAACACAATGAACCGATGGTAGGAACAATAAATAGCCAAGCCAGGTGCAGTGAGATAATTCTCACGCTCAACAGGCCAACCCGAGCAAACGCGAATCGACGCTTATCTAAGCTGAGATCAGCAAGAACCAAACACACTTCTCAAAGCTACCATACTGCATGGGTAGGACGTGTGGGTGGTAATAACAGCTTCAATGTCCTTACTAAAACCTTTGCACTTCCCTGGAAAATGATATGCAACTATGAGGTGTTTTCACCAGTATTTGGACCACATGGTGTCTTCGAGACTACCATCATTGGCAGTAGTCTTTTAAGCCTAAGCCACTTTCTGCAAATGGGCAACCAAAGCTGTCTATAACAATCCCTGCCTCAATGGGCGTAATATTAGGGGGGGCAGGGGTGTTTCCCCCCCCCCAACTTTCATGGCACACCATTTTGTCCACATTCAATTGACTGGGGCACCTTTTCTTCCGATGTCATGTCCCCCCCAACATTTTCAGCAAAGTTACTCCACTGCCTGCGTCATGCATAATGGTTTGCACCAATCTCATTAAGTGTGGTACGAAAGACTAAGGAAGTGTTTTCTGAAATGGATCTAATGTTTAATGTCTATAGATGGGCACATTTCCTCAGACAACAGATAACTCAACCCTTATGAATGTCTGGGAAAGTATGAGATAGTCTGAGAGAGCATATGCCCCAAAGACAAGAACAAAAGCATGTTCCTGATGTCCAAGGCCCAGATGTCTGAGAATCACCTGAAGGAAATCAAACACAAAAGAGTTGTCGGTGTCATGAAAGAACCAGTGCAATGAGAAGATCTTAGTCTGGAGAAATTAAATGCCACATTCACATTCCATAACCACCGTGGCTGGTTTAGTGAGCAGAATGGTACTCATTGCTAATCTTAAAATCAATATGTCTTTTCTGACTGAAGAGCCCTCCCACGACCAGTGGAAAGAGAATGCAGCTACTCCCTAGGACTACATCGTCAAATAGAACTCAACTTCTGTATAATAGCCCGACAAGAACTCCACCACATCAATGACAGGTGTCTCCAAGGAATTAATTGCTAAAAGTAACCCAGGAAGTGTAGGCAGATGAGTAAAACGTTATTTTATTTGTGTGGCCCCAGAACAGAGAAAAGCTCAGCATTGTGACTCGAAAGGCTTCTACACTCCGGGTCAACCCACTCCCCTTGAATCTCTAGAAAGATGGAGCTGTTTAGGGCCCACACGAAGGACACATACAGATGGCAAACCCTAATCTCCTACCATGTTCCTCCACCCGTGCAATTCTGCGCTGAGGCGAATATTGTGACCTAGACAAGGTGTGACAAGTCACTTGTCAGGTTGATAAGTTTGTCATCCTAAAACAAAGGATGTACTTCAACTCTAAGGGATTGTCTATTTGGAATATGATGTAAGCTTTTTAGCCCTACTATACAAAGTGCCTAAGACACCCTATGACAGCATGAGGAACTTTATTTGAGGCATCCTTTAATTCATCAACCACTTCCTTCCAATTGCCTTCAAGCTACACAAATGCGCTAGTCAAGATTTCTTGCATGCAATACTATTAAACAACTGTACGAGAAATTACCCGGGTATTCTGGGACTCCATGTTACGTTGCTTCTATAATTGCCCCATCCCTTTATCCCCAGAGTGACTGGTGTAATCTCTATATCAAATTCCTATGGGGCATATGAAACACTGTGATGTGCAGGATCACTCTCCAATGCTCAGTCCCAAGAAAGCCAGATTGGAGAAATTAAGCCAGCAGTTCTATAATTAAGGTTTCCTGTTTTCAGTGTTTATGTTTTTCAAATTCCAATGGTGTTTTTGAAGGGTTTTCAACTTTTTTCAAAATCTTTGTTTATCAGTGCTTACCCATCATTTCCCTCAAAGAATTGCAAATTTGTTTTTACAGTATAAACAAAAATGTACCCTTTATTGCTACATGTATATTACACATAATTAATTAGAAACAAAAACCCCACAGATTATACTGATGCAGGTCTTATTACCTCTTTGTATTCTTGGAACTGTAATCCCGAAATATATAATGGAATTGGAAATGCACACATGCATAAATGCAATAATCAAATAAGGACTTAATGGGCACCAGTTGCCAGATAGAAGGAAAAATAAGACCTCAAATACATTTTGCAGTCAGTAGGGACCCCATGGACTACCCAAAGTTAAAATAAATCATGGTGAGCAGGAGATGAAGGTGAAGGCACATGTGAAAAGAGGTTTGTTTAAATGTATATTCATTATTGAATCTGCATGCTGTGCAAAGACCCAATCTGCTATTCACTGATGACACCCAATGCGGCCAAAGCATGCCTGAGGATGCTTGTCGTATCATGCAGAAGGGATGGGACCTAGCAGTTTGGGCTGGACTGCCCCTTTTGGGGTGGGACAAAGCCTATTGGCGTGTGGTCTTTCCCCTTTCTGTAATGGCTTGGCAGCTAAAGAATGATGGTTTGGAGGGTTGCCCAAAACTGTGCCAGAGGTTGAGATGAATTCTAAGCCCTACAGCTATCACCTTTTGTTTTAGTATGGGCAAAGAACTGAGAACCCTTTTTTCAAAAAAAGAAACACTTGTGTGGAACTAAGCTTCTCATCACACAGGTTACAATAACATCCTTCGGAAAGTATAACATTTATATATTTATGATGTGGACTGTTAATTAGGGTCTGGATATTTTTTAATGGGAATTGGGGATTCAAAATCACATGTATAAATTGACTATTTTTTTAGCCAAATGCTACAATTAAATTGTGCTGAAAACATTTCTTTGTTGGTCCATTTCCCAAATAGAACTTCAACAGATTAATATTTGGTACAGAATCATTGGAATAAAAGACGACATTTGATCAAGTAGTCTATTTGAATCTTCAATGACATGTGGCTAAACAATGTTCAGCCCCTAGCCTTGAGAATACAATGAATACATAATGAACTCAAAATTACTACTTTAAAAAATCATGGTTCATATAACACATATTTATTAAGGAGAATATATCATTTGCCCTATTTAAGTCTGGATTATATTGAGGTATGAACATGCCTGAAAATGTTGACTAGATGGCTGCGCTGACATTATTTTAAATATGGGAATCCATGTATAGTAAGGTCAGAGCTGCCATCTAATGGACATTTTCAGATGAACCCTTAAAAGAAAAAAATATTTTCGGGGGGCATAAATCAAATTAAATTGGATTTTATTGAAATCTAATAAGTCTATCCATAATTATCTGAAGTTGTCTCAAGATGTAAGTCTCTATCTCCTTTCATCCTGTCAGGTTCTCCAATGGGAGCTGGAGGGATAAACTCTGGGCCTCATTACAAGTGTGGCGTTCCAGAAACAAGGGTGCCGGTAGGCATACTGGCACCCTTGTGTCTGCACCTCCACACTATGAGTCTGCTTGCTGGGGTCGTTGCACTGGACAGGTCTGACCGAGCCGGGTGCAGCAGCCCCAGAGGGCAGATTCTTCACAGAAATGCTGGCACCCTTAGCAATGGTGCAGGTGCTTCCATCTCCCCATCCTATAGGAATGGGGAGTTACTAAATCTGACACAGGACTTTCCACGCCACTGGGACTTGTAATGTCCCGGTGGCACCAGGAAGTCAGGCGCCGGATTCAGTGTAACAGGGTTGGCGGCAACCCATCAGTCACACCTGTGGGATATTTCCACCCATGCCAATGCACCCTATTACACCCCTTTGCCAATGAGGAAATACAACTGCCAAAAATGGATGCACTAACCCCTGTGCACGCCAAATCTGCAAAACTGTGCATGGTTCATAAACCACAAAAGAGCTGCACACCCTGCCACACACAGGCAAAGTTGATGTCAATACAAGAACTCCCTGCAGGAGAATGCCAGTGGGTGCTGTTACCTGTCACATGAATCAAGGCCCCAGAAGTGGGCTAAAATCCAAAAATGAATACAGCTTCCTAATCAATGCCAACCTTTAAAGTGCTGTTTTGGTGATAAATTCAGTCATTTTCGCAGTGAATTATTGAAAGGAAAAGTGTGCTGAAATCATAGATTCTCCAGGCAGTCAGTGGAATCCAGGCCTCACTGACTGACAGCTGCATAAAACAATTAGCTGTCAAACCCAGTTTAAAAGTGTTTCTTTTTCCTGAAGAGATTGCAAAATGCATCTATTTAAAACATGTTTGTGAAGGGCTTTAAATGTCCAAATCCCTTATAAACCGTGCTTATTTTTATATTTGTCAAAGAAAAGACTCCATTGTGAATTTTAAAAGCAACCCAGTATTGGAGTTAAGTAACTGCTTAATTCTGATTGGGCAGTGACCAGCCTGCGAAAGTTTGACATCTCAGTTGGACACTCCCTTGCTACAGGAAGGCTAATGGCTGCTTAATGGTTCCCGCATATTGACAACAAGGAGCACAATGAGACTTCATTAGAGATTTGTCTTGTGGCTGAGCCAAGAACAAAGGACAGGCTCTGCTGGGGAGGGACAGGATGCTTCCCTCTACACCCGACCCTAATCAAAGGGATCTGACAGCTGTTGTTTGTTGAAAGGAGAGAAAAAAACTCTGAACTTCTTGGAGTTTAAATCTGTATTTGTGGTTACGTTTGAAACTCTTTAACTGTGTAACCAAAAGAAAGATACGTCTGAAAATTGGTAGATGTTAACCTAATTTTAGGCTTTTGCTTTGAAGACATTGATGAAACCTGTACCACTTAAGGAAGCAAAGTTACAAAACAAACTCTCATTGTAGCAGAACTATTAATGTTGCAAGTTTAGGATTGCATGTACATGATCCACTGAGAAGCACCCAGAGATATACCAAATTAGAAATTATTAATCGAAACTGTTATGATTAAAATTGATGAAATCCCATAGAATAAGAAAGACAGCTCTCAGAGAGATTTTTAAATTCTGCCCACACCATAAACTTGGTGATGTCATTTGATAGTATAAATATCAGAACTTCACTCCACATAGGACAAACTGCTTCCAGAACAAATCCAGATTTCTGTGCAGCACCTTGTTCCAGAACTGTTCATCTTGTAGCTGACTCTAGACTTCTTTGAAGATCCAGATTGCTTTGCAGAATCCAGACTTTAGCATTGCTGAACTCTTTCTAGCTAGACCCAATTTCAAATATCCCAAACTTGAAGGGATTTAATACTGATTCAGCTGGCTTGTTACCATTAAGGCTTGCCCGCTGAAACTTGCATCCTGTAATCTGCCGTGTCCAATGACCAGAAGGGCCCTTCCAAATCCAGTTGAAGTGCAATTGATCAGAACCGTGCTGCTGATCCAATCCCTCCAGAAATGCCCTGCTGCCGGTAGACCTGACCCGATCCATGACCAGAACCTTGACGGTCCATTTTAATAACAAGGGACTGTAAGTATTAATAGGAAGAACCGTGACCCATAGTATATTTCCACTGTCTTATTCCAATCTCAACCCATACCATCTATAATTTCAGAACCCTAGTATTGTTAGGACCATTCTTGCACTGATTTCCCTCATCTGTGTTACAAAACCATAAGTCATTAGTGATTTTGAGTCACTAAAGTAGATCCCAGAAAGGAATCGAGTATCTACCAAGTGAAGGGTTACGCTGGCCACGTAACTGGAAGATTCCCGAGTGGCATCCTCTTTTTCAAAATCATTAATATAGGGTAATGCAACCAATCTGTCATTTTTAAAACTGAATTTCTGTTTTCATTTTAGCACCTATTTTGCAAAAACGCCTCTCACTAAAACCTCTATAACTTCTTCAATTTTAAACGAAATGTCAACTCTCACTGATACCTAAGACCCTTAGCAACCCCACCACTAAAAACTGCATCGGAACAGTGTATTTGACCTGTTTTTATCCAAAATCGCATAGTGAGATTTTGCAGCGAATTTGCAGTTTTCAAAAGTTACACGTGTTTTTTTCGCATTCAAAGTGCTTCTTCAATTTCATTCTGATCTAAAGTGTGTACTGCTGTTGATCTTGTAGCTCATGTTTGTTAGGACCTGTTTAGGGTTGCTTTCTTAAGAATTTTTCTCTATTTAAGCGTTGTTGACAACTTTGCGTTATTTCACAAAGCCATTTTCACCTGTCATTTAAAAGTGTCAATTTCAAAAACGTTTTTCTCTCTTGTTTGGGGAGGGAAGATTGCATTTAAACTCTAGACATCGTCTTTCATTCCTGAATACCTGCTGATTACTGACATCTGTGTAGGATTGCTCATTTGTACCATAAGTACTTTTCAGGGGAAATATTAACATAGACGCTATCTGTTCACAAACCAAAACTGTTCTTTTTCCTGTGTTTCACATTCTGCATTATCATAAGTGAATTCAATTGCTTTACTTATTTTGATTTGCATTGTCACCACATTGTGACTGCTGCCCCATATCTCTATATATATTAAAATGTATGTGTGATTTGAATATAAAATAAATAAATATTTACCTTTACAAACTAGTCTGATTCCTGGTTCATTGTGACCTGGGGGGTATTTTGAGATGGGTGTGATATGAATGGTTTATCATTCAGAATATTCAACTTATAGACATACATAAATAAGGGTTTTATTGCGCACTACATGGTAGGCGAGACCTGGGTGTGTGCTTGATGAAATCCTTAACAGATTTTGGGGTCTTGTCGGGATTCTGAATTTGAGATACCACCTGTGACAGTCTAACACAGCATACTAGCCTGAAGAGTACAGACACCTTGCTGGGTTGGGGTACTGTGCTACACTGTACAAGCACCTCACAAAATAAATACTCAAGAAATCGTGCCTGTTTGTACAAATAAATTAACCCTGAAATCAGCCATAAGGAAATTGATATTTGTAAAATGGCAACCCCAGTAGAAATTAATATTGCTAGGGAGCACATCCTGCACAAACTGTCAGGGTACAGAAGAGCCAAGAATCATAAACAGAGGCTAGGCAATATATTACCAAATTAAAAGAAGATCTGGCTCTCTTACAGCAAGAGAAAGCAGAGCAAGATACCAAATTACAGAATCTGCAAGATGAGTGTCAGGAAAGGGTTGACTCTTTACAACAAAGTCAACAGAAACTGGAGCATCAATTAAATTATAATAGAGTCTGTGCAGAACAGATAGTCACCTTACAAAATCGCCTAGAATCTTTGAAAGAGGAAAATAATAAATGAATTATTAAAGACATCCACTCTCAAGAGGAATTTGATGAGAAGTGCCAGAAATCGAGTGCATTGAAAAACAGAGTGATGACCTGGCTGAACAGAGGGGAACCCTTAGTCAGAAGAGGGATGGAAGTCAGCCAATTAAAAACTAAGTTAGAGGAAAGGAAGCTGGCCCTCCGGGAGCTTAGTGAAGTTAAAACTGAATATGAGCAGCTACTAGAGCACACCAGGCGGGTGGAGGATGCTCTGGAAAAGAACACTCAGACCAATAATGACAAAACTCAGGAGGTGAGTCTCCTGCAACACAAATTGGCCAAGTATTTCCAATGCAGGCAGAAAGCACAGAGAGACAATGAGGCTCTCTGTGAAAAGAATGTCAGGCTCCACAAACAGATACCCATGCAAGAACAACTCATAGAGACCAGTAAGGCCTTAATAGAGGAGCAAAAGAGTCAGATGTTGGCATGTCACCAGGGAATAGTGGCTGAAAGAGAAAAGGTAGGAATGGACAGAGAAACCCCTGCGAATAACATCAGGACCCCTGCAATCAGGGACTGTAACCCCTTCAGTACCATGGACTCTGCCGCCTTCATGTCCACTGTATCATATGAACCCAGGGCCACGGGGATGGTAGACTTCAATAGAATTTGCAACATGGGACTGACGGATCAGCGCCTCCCAGAAACGGATGGGTAGGCGTCTCTGTACAGATTCCCAAATCTTAGGGCTGGCCTCTCTGATCAGGAAGACTACAGTGAGGGGAGAATCAGGGAACTGGATCCCCAAAAATACTGTCTACCAAAGGAACAGTCTGTCAAATTTGGTAGGGAACTCCATGAAACTAGGCCCATGAAGAGTATCTTAAATATCTCTTCACAGCTAGGGCAGTGGGGGGGGGGTACTCAGCCAATCCTGGGAGGCAGGGAGAGTCAGAAGACTCATCTGAGCGCAGCAGGCATCAAGAAACTAGGCCCCCACATTTTGCAAGCCATTCTCAAGCTCGCAGAATCAGGGAGAGCCTAGAGGATCGGATAGCCACCTCCTGTAGCAGTGCTTCTGACTCAGAGGATGAGTGGACATGGTGACTGAAGCCATAAAGGCCAACAAAACTAAGACAGCTCTCCTAAAAGATCCCTTGAAACAGATCAAGGCCATTAGGAGCGTCATAACTCCCTATCACAAAAATGCCAGAGTTTCAGTTTGGGAGGACCTTGAGTTATACGAGCAAATGATGGATACTTTCCACCTGAAAGATAAACAGAATTTTATCTAATATGTCAAGTGGACATTTTCCCTTGAATACTCCAGCTTCTTTGCAGGGCTGGAGGATCAAAATCACTCAAGATGGTCCACCCACAGGGCGGCCATCTTAAAACATTTTTCCGTACATAGTAACCCCCAAGAGGCCCGCAAGGCAGCCTACTATCGGCAGTGTGGGGAAGACCAGGCCCCAAAAGAATTTGTTCTAGAACTAAAACGTGCCTTTGTGCAGACCACCAGGAGGGTTCACACAGACAGTAGGGAGTTCATTAATACCTTCTTTCATGCACTCCCTAAATACATGATGACCCAGCTGGTGATGGACTATCACGAGAAGAGATCACTAGACTGAGTCACTGAACAGGTGACTCGTCTTTATGACGTGCAGAAACCGGGAGAGAATAACAATACAAATAAAACCCCCAAAACAGCCAATACCCCTGCTGCCGCTAAGGTGGCAGAGGTGAAGGTTGCCCCCATTTTAGATCTGGAGATGGGGGGGCTTAAAAATATTCCGGTACAGTAATCCCCCAAATACTGGGTTGAGCTTCTTTCCCCGGTACCCGCCAAATTTCAACCCCCAAAACAACACTCCTTTCTTTCCCCACTTTCCTCAGCCCAGACAGCCCAATCTGGGAGAGGGGAGGCCAAGGGTGGAGGGTTATCAGAACTATCCCAACCAAGGGTATTATGGGAGAAAGAACAGTTACCCTTCCAGTGTTCCACCTAGGATGGACCAGAGACCTCTGTACCAGCCAGAGCGGGTGTCCCAAATGGAGCGCCAGGTCCAGAACTTGTAACAGGATCTGGGTCCCATGCTGAGGGCACAGCAGAACCCTCTGATGAGCATGCCGGCTCAAAACTCCACAAATCAAGGGTCTGGTACTCCAGAGCAATGATGGGGAGAGAACCCCGACAATCCACCGGTTCCAAAGGAGGAGGCATGGGGTAAGGGGATGTAAAGCCTTAGAGGAAGCTTCCTTCCCCACTTGTGAAAAGCCCCTGGAAACCCAGGAACCGGAACCAAAATCTCCTGCCCCCGAAAGTCTGCAACCTAAGGAACAGAGGGCGGGTAGGAGAAATAAAGGGCCTAAAAAGACCTATTTTGTGGAGGAGGTTAGTGTCTTTCAATTTGAAAGAGAGGGGTCCTCAGAGGACTCTGGGAAAAGGATTTTCTCCTTCAGGGATGGGGGAACTCCTCCTAAAGAAAAATCGGTCCCGAGAGATCCTAATCAAGACTGGGTACATGTGGGGACTGAGTTAAAACCGCCCATCATTGACCCCCAGAATGACAAGCCAGAAAATCAACTTGCCCAGATATATTCTGGGGACTGCCTCCAAAAAGGGGGGAGCAGCCAGAATCAGAACCAGGGGAGCCCAGAACACCCCCAATATCCAACTGCCACATATTTCTTACAGATTCCCAAGCTCCCACACCAAATCCTGTCCAAACTACCCCTGTGTCAGAATCAAGAGTCAAGAAATGAACCCACCAACTGGCTCAAAATGCACATTATCTTTGTCCCCTTGAGGAAAAGGAGGGAAGATTTTATGCCCCGGTCCAAATACAAGGGCAATGTACATTTTTGGCGCTGGTGGACACTGGATCCCAAGCTACCCTTCTGTCAAAGAGGGCCTTTGATCAGCTGAATTCAGGAAGGGGGAGAGATACCAGGTCCCTCTCTCCCTTCTTCCTGGACAACTTCAGAACCTCGATGGGAGTGAAATTCCTGTCGAGGGGACTGCGGATTTAGACATTAAAATTGGGCCACACAAGGTGAAACACCCGGTCATAGTTGTGACTTCAGAGGGCACACCATGTTTACTGGGGAATGACATCCTGCGTAGATTGTCTCCCCTAATAGATTGTGTAAACAAGGTCCTCTGGACCCAGAGTAACTGACCAATAAAATTAAAACATAGCGTAAACCATGTTAGTCTAATTGGCACATGCCACATGGTTGAATATAAACAGGATCGCATTAAATTCCATTTTCAAAACGACAAAATCCCTGACGTGACAGTAATTGCAGTATGACAACAAACTGGTGATAGGAAGTCCTCTGTATTTCTGAAAATCAACCTTCCTTCCAGTCTTAAGTGGCATTCCACACTGGAAGGAAATACTATGAAATTCTATACCAATTCACAATCAGAAAATCCGACTTCCACAGTTCAAAATGATGAGAAAGAAGCTCACAGCTTGGCTGACATTCAGAAGATTGGAGAATAGTTGTTCATCCCTATTCAGTTAAATGAGGGGAAGAACTCTGTTCTCGCCCGAGTGTGCGTGAACAACGGTAAGAGCTTCATCAGCGAAGCCATGTTCCAAAAACTCCTAAAAGATCCAGCCATTCCCACATTTAAACTGATAGACAAATGGGAAATGGACCTGGGAACACACAATTTCAAGCATCTCCTGCCTAGCAGGTGTATGCTCAAAATGTATTTAGGCAGTGACATTCTCAATCGCTTTGCCATTTCTTTGGACCTGATAAACTTTAAAGCCTGGTCCTGATTAGTGGGTAATCCCATGGACTTTGATGATCCAGTGAAAGCATTTTGGTCATCTCAACTGCTGCCATATGCAGTTGAAGATCAGATTTGAGAGGAAGTCACCATCCCAGAATGAACCTGACTATTCCCACTTGAAATAAAAATTAAAAGAGGACAGAAACTGCAAAATCCTGACGCATATGTTCGCTTCAATGCCTATCTCCAAAAGCAAGGGTTGGGGTTAAACTCAACACCACTACTCAATACAGAACAGGAGACCATTCCAATAGTGGTGGATAACAGCGTTCCTTAGGAGTATCACTTTGGGCGCAGGCACCATTATTGGAATGGTGGTTGATGACCGACATTGTTCCATAGATTTAGGTAATGAACTGATAGGACCAATTCCCATTGACTGTCTTGACGGTGATAGCGACAATGACACAACACCAGACAGGATCCTCACCTGGCATGGGAGGAATATCCTGGTCTACTATTCCTGCCCTTATGGTAAGGAAGAGTTGACCTGTGACTTCAGAAGAGATGAGGTGATCTTTCAAGTCCACCAGGACTGCCTTCCCCACCTGAAGCCATCAGTCCAAGTTAGTACTTTAACCAGGGACTTCTCCACCCAGCTGGAAGAGGCCGCTGAGATAGCCAAACCAGAAGTCTTTCCGGGCTTCAGGCAGATGGTTGAAGAGAGAGTCAACCTATCTGATGCCTGTCCATAATGTGAGACTCTGGAGCAAAAGCAAAAATTGAAACAAGTTTTCTTATATTTTCCATTCTCTTTGCGGTTGACTCATTGTCATGACCACTGTTAGGGGTCACAAGCTATGCCACAAGCAGGCTCCCACCAGAACACTAAGGGCCTTAAAACTTCTGCAAAAAGGCTCCTGGAGCCAGTCCTGGTGCCTTGGGCACCACACACATATGCGGTAAGGAGAGACTTATCAAGCTTGCTTTTATTTATGTACATGGGTCTTTAAATCCAACATGGAAGCAACCACATGGCTCAGTTCATATGAACCAAGCCATGCGGTCTAGTGTTTTGGGTGTGGCTGGGCCTGGAACTATTTTACCTCGTACTACTTTACATGGGCTATAAACTACACCCAGACTGCAGAACACGCTTTGTGTTATTCTGCAACTAGCAGCATGACGCTCACCGTGTCCTGCTCCTGGTTTTCAGCATCTTCCAATAATCTTGTAAGAGCAAGAACAAGATTTCTTGTCTTACCTGAGAATACACCATCCTACGCTCAGCATCTCAACTGGGCTGCAACCTGTGGAAACCGAGAGAAGAAACATCACCTGTGAGTACTAACTTGAGGAATTCCAGCATCCCGCCGCCACAGCTCCCGTTCGAACATCGCGACCAACAAAGCAAGAAAGGGAAAAACAATATTACAACATGCGCGCTTCCAAAACATCGGATTCCATCATTCTTACATGAATTCAATCGCGCTACACTGCACTTCCATCCGGAACTCCACGGCAATACCCTGCAAGAGAAAAGGAGAAATATTTGGGTTTGCTTTCAATATTTAACGTTTGCATAGCCCTTAACTCACCTTAACGAATCCCTGGTCGCACCAAAATCCATACAACAACAATTTACACGGACCCTGGCATGACTCCAGTGTTTGTGAAGCAATATTGCTTGACTCTCGCATCCTTGGAGTCTCTCACAGAAATAATTAAAAACCTTGAGTCCCGTGGGATAATTCGTCCAGTCCACAGCACCTTCAATAATCCGGTGTTGGGGATTTTGAAACCAAATGACCACTGGAGACTCAATGCTGCCCTGATGGAGCTATACAAACGGGTCCACACTTCCCGATAGCCTCTTCCCTACATTGACCATGGGCTGGTCTAGATCCAGGGGTCAAAGGTATACACTGCCATTGACCTGACCAATGGGTACTGGACAGTACCTGTCAGTAGGGAGGACCAATTCAAGCTGGCCTTTACCTTCGGGGGCAGCAGTACACTTGGACCAGGACTCCCTTTGGATACATCAACTCCGCCAATCAATTTAATATCTTCTTACATAAGGCCTGCCCAACTTGGGTGAAAGGGGTAACCTAGCCTATGTAGATGATGGTCTAATCAAAAGCTCAACTGTGAAGGTACACATAGCAGAGCTCTGTTATTTTCTGACACAGTTGAGGGCGGCCGGAGCAAAACTATCTTTCAAAAAGGCACAGTGGTGCAGGACCCGTGTCAATTTCTTGGGGCATGAGATGACTCCTGAGGGTCTCTGTCCGCAGGAAAAGAATGTAGAAGCACTCCTGAAACTAAAAGACCCCACAACTCTGCATGAGCTAAGGAGCCTCCTTGTACTGACTAATTACAGTAGAAAGTTCATTGAGGATTACGCAGAGATCACAAGACCCCTGGTCCATCTGTTGAGGGGGGGTCAAGTGGGAGTGGGGTCCAGAACAACCGAGGCAGTAAGCCAACTCAAAAGAAGCCTCTCACAAGCACCTTGCCTATCTTACCCTGTCAAAAACAAGGAGTTCTTCTTGGAGACAGGGTTCTAAAATACATGCTTGATTGTGGTATTATACCAAAAGTATGACAAGGTCAATAAAATCATCTCCTATGCGAGTAAGACTTTATCCTCTGTGGAGGAAAAATTCAACGATTGTGAGAAGGCACTCCTGGTAACGGTGTGGGCATTGAAGAATTACCGCTTGTTCATCCAGGTGGAACACATCATAGTTGAGACTCCACACCAGCCTCTGCAATATCTTTAAAGTGACAGAATTACTTCCTGGATTCTGTCAATGCAAGGCTTTCCTGTGGAGGTCAGATTTGGCCAAAACAAGAAGAATCCCCTTGTGCAAGGTCTGGCTGACTTGCATGATTGTGCCAGAGAAAACTGTCTCGAGGACAAAAGTCTTCAAATCAAGGACAACATGGAGGCAACCCTCAATTCCCCACACAAAGTCTATGAAGAAGATAA
This sequence comes from Ambystoma mexicanum, assembly GCF_040938575.1. NCBI lineage: Eukaryota > Metazoa > Chordata > Amphibia > Caudata > Ambystomatidae > Ambystoma > Ambystoma mexicanum. The sequence goes on from NC_090925.1 coordinate 601,866,867, forward strand.
GTGTGAGGGAATGCCCACTGTCTATGTGGATGGGTGCTCCTACCATGTTGACAACAGCTGGGAAAAGGAACTTGTGGCCGGTGTGGGGAATGCCTGTTTGAATGATGCCCCAGATCCCTCCGCCGAGTACAAAATCGGTCCCGTAGTAGTCATGTGGCAGAGCTGATGGCTGTGCATCAAGCCATCCTCACTGCTGTCCAACACCAACTCCACAAACTGGTCATAATCACTGATTCATATTATGTACGGTGGTTATTTCGGAAACCAGAGGCATGCTATGTGCTAACAATAACCACTAAACCATGGAAAATTAATACAGAATATTGATGATCTGGTCACCTCGAATGGGATGACCATCTACTTCAAAAAGATCAAGGGTCATTCTAAAGTAGAGGGACCAGACAAAACTGGAAATGACCTAGCTGATCAGCTGGCCAAAACCGGAGCCATCCAAGGGGATCTACTTGAGATCGATCTCCTGTTGGTGGAAATCCAAGTCACTGCTATCACTAGGTCCCAGACAAATGCTCACAATGAACTCTCAACTGCCCAGTGGAGTAAGGAGACTCCAGATGCTGATTTGATTACGGCTCAAAAAGAGGATCCAATAATTGGTAAGTTTTATCAACACACTGGGGACCCTGAGAACCTTCCCCTAACGGATACCGATTGCATTGGGAAAGAGGACCTCAGAGTGTTGATGAAATGTCCAAAAATGTTCTGAATCTAAGACGGTTTGTTGGTGAGGAGATCCATATCTGGCTGTGACCAGTGGGTGGTCCCTACCTCATTCCGAAGCCTGATGCTAAGTCAGGCCCATGATGCAGTCACAGCCGTTTATTGGGGGTTTCATACGACATGAGAAACCTTGCGAGAGGTTGCATACTGGCCACACATGGGGCAGGACCTCAACCAATACTTGAAGGGGTATCTTGTGTGTGCACAATTTCAGCCAACATCCCTCACACACCTTGCTCCACTCCAAAAGAGAGGGATGACACTTCCCTGGTCAGATTTGCAAGTCGATTTCATCAGGCCCGTGATTCACTCATCTAGGGGGAACAAGTACATGTTAACCGTAACATGCTTGTTTACTAAATGGGTGGAATGTCCCGGCCCCAAATTACAAGGCAGAAACAGCAGCTGCCCTGATGATCAATCACATCTTCTCGTGTTTTGGACTACCCCAAAGGATTGAGTCAGATCGAGGTAGTCACTTCACCAGCGAAGTGATGACAAAGATGTGGGAGATACTTGGGGTAAAAAGGAAATTAAACATTGCATATCTCTGATCCTCTAGTGGTGGAGTTGAGAGATACAATAAAACTATGGTGAGCATATTAAAAAAGTGTGTGGCAGACTCTGGGCCAAGTTGGGTTATTCGATTACCCCTTGCCCTGATGGCCATCAGATCTACCCCTTCTTCTGGAACAAAAATGTCTCCATTTGAGCGGATGACTGGACAAAGGATGGTGCTACCCCAGCATCTGTTCTACAGAACCCAAGAGCAGACATTGATAAATGCCTCCACAACTCATGAATATGTTGAGAATCTGTGAAAACACCTTCAACCTGCTTTTGCGTATGCTCAGCTGAATCTAGAAAGATCTGCAGACAGTCTGAAGACCCACTATAACCTTAAGACAACTTAAAAGGAATATCAAGTAGGAGACAGGGTCTACTTGTACAATTTCCAAAGGAACCAATCTAAGGAGCATACATTTCTCCCAAGTTGGCAGGGCCTTTTTGAAATTGTGGACAGAATCTCACTAGTCGCCTGCGGAATCTGCATCCCGAAGGGAAATTTGACAGAAGTGGGTCCACATAAACCAGCTAAAGAGTTGCCATCCCAAGCATACATTGTGGCAAATAGAAGAGCCTACCGGAAACCCAGAGTGGGAAAATCCGGAGATCTAAAAAAACTATTAAAAGTTCATTAATTACGTGCAAGGAAAATGTTAAGACTATCACTGAATATAGGCGGGTGATATTGTCAATTGTTATTAAATGCATGCATCTGCCCCACTATACCCCTCAGGGTGCAGCAGTGGGGAAATTTCCATAACTGTGCTATGTTCTGTTTTCTAGTACCAGAACTAAATCCACCTAATCACCAAGGAGGACCTCCTCGGAGACCGGAGGAAATCAACCCAAGAGACCCGAAGTGTCGCTCCACACTTCCAACCAGAACCAGCGAGGAGAGCGTGTCGCATCCATCGCTGACTGGAGAAGCAACTGGATCTCTTCACATGGACCGAAGGAAAAAAATAATCCTATGTGCCTGACTCCCCCACGACTGGACGTCACGCTGAAGTCGCGGGGGGATGTGTGGGATATTTCAACCTATGCGAATGCGCCCTATTACACCCTTTTGCCAATGGGGAAATAAAACTGCCAAAAATGGATGCACTGACCCCTGTTCACGCCAAATCTGCAAAACTGTGCATGATTCATAAACCACAAAAGAGCTGCACACCCTGCCACACACAGGCAAAGTTGATGTCAAAACAAGAACTCCCTGCAGGAGAATGCCAGTAGGTGCTGTTACCTGTCACATGAATCAAGGCCCCAGAAGTGGGCTAAAATCCGAAAATGCCCTTAAATACAGCTTCCTAATCAATGGCAACCTTCAAAGTGCTGTTTTGGCACTAAATTCAGTCATTTTCCCCAGTGAATTATTGAAAGGAAAAGTATGCTGAAATCATAGATTCTCCAGGCAGTCAGAGGAATCCAGGCCTCACTGACTGACAGCTGCATAAGACAATTACCTGTCAAACCCAGTTTAAAAGTGTTTATTTTTCCTGAAGAGATTGCAAAATGCACATATTTAAAGCATGTTTGTGAAGGGCTTAATTCATTTAAATGTCCAAATCCCTTATACACTGTGCTTATTTTTATATGTGTCAACGGAAAGTTCCTATTGTGAATTTTAAAAGCAATCAAGTATTGGAGTTATGTAACTGCTTAATTCTGATTGGGCAGTGACCAGATTGGGAAAGTTTGACATCTCAGTTGGACACTCCCTTGCTACAGGAAGGCTAATGGCTGCTTAATGGTTCCCGCATATTGACAACAAGGAGCACAATGAGACTTCATTAGAGATTCGTCTTGTGGCTGAGCCAAGAACAAAGGACAGGCTCTGCTGGGGAGGGACAGGATGTTTCCCTCTACACCCCACCCTGATCAAAGGGAACTGACAGCTGTTGTTTTTTGAAAGGAGAGAAAAAAAAACTCGGAACTTCTTGGTATTTAAATCTGTATTTGTGGTTAAGTTTGAAACTCTATAACTATGTAACCTAAAGAAGGATAAGTCTGAACGTTGGTAGATGTTAACCTAATTTTAGGCTTTTGCTTTGAAGACATTGTTGAAACCTGTATCACTTAAGGAACCAAAGTTACAAAAAAAACTCTCATTGTAGCAGAACTTTTAATGTTGCAAGCTCATGATTGTATGTACATGATCCACTGATATGCGCCCAGAGATGTATCGAATTAGAAATTATTAATCAAAACTGTTATGATTAAAATTGATGAAATCCCATAGAGTGAGAAAGAAAGCTCTCACAGAGATGGGAATTGGACGCCTGGATAAACCATACAAAATGTAATGCATGTGTCTGATTTTAGAGGAGGGCATAATTGTAAAAATGTGTATTTATGGGAAAGCTAAATTGTTGTAAAAATCAACGTGGGAGTTCCTAAATCCCATCGTAAAGATGACAGCTCTGTTCTGACTGCCAACCAAAACAAGGCAAGTGCCTGTGGCCACTCACAGCCGGGGGGGTCTGTTTTTAAATTCTGCCCACACCATAAACTTGGTGATGTCATTCGATAGTATAAATATAGGAAGTTCACTCCACATAGGACATACTGCTTCCAGAACACATCCAGATTTCCGCGCAGCACCTTGTTCCAGAACTCTTCATCTTGTAGCTGACTCCAGACTTCTTTGAAGATCTAGATTTCTTTGCAGAATCCAGACTTTAGCATTGCTGAACTCTTTCTAGCTAGACCCAATTACAAACATCCCAAACTTGAAGGGATTTAATACTGATTCAGTTTGGCTTGCCACCATTAAGACTTGCCCGCTGAAACTAGCATCCTGTAATCTGCCATGTCCAGTGACCATAAGGGCCCAAATCCAGTTGAGGTGCTGTCCAAAATTGACCAAAACCGTACTGCTGATCCAATCCCTGCAGAAGTGTCCTGCTGCCGGTAGACCTGACCCGATCCATGACCATAACCTTGATGGTCCATTTTAATCACAAGAGACTGTAAGTATTAATAGGAAGAACAGTGACCCATAGTCTATTTGCATTGTCTTATTCTAACCTTAACCCATACCATCTGTAACTTCAGAACCCTAGTATTGTTAGAACCATTCTTGCGCTGATTTCCCTCATCTGTGTTACAAAATCATAAGTCATTAGTGATTTTGAGTAACTAAAGTAGATCCCAGAAAGGAATCGAGTATCCACCATGTGAAGGGTTATGCTGGCCATGAAACTGTGATGATTCCTGGTTGGCATCCTCTTTTTCATAGTCATTAATATAGGGTAATGAAACCAATCTGTCATTTTCAAAACCGAATTTCTGTTTTCATTTTCGCGCCTATTTTGCAAAAACGCCTCTCACTAAAACCTCTATAACTTTTTAAATTTTAAAGATAGAAATGAAATTTCAACTCTCACTGATACCTACGACCCTTAGCTTCCTCCACAACACAAATTTGTTAGGACCTGTTTAGGGTTGCTTTCTTAAGAATTTTTCTCCATTTAAGCATTTCTGACAACTTTGCATTATTTCACAAAGCCATTTTCACCTGTCATTTGAAAGTGTCAATTTCAAAAACGGTTTTCTCTCTTGTTTGCGGAGGGAAGATTGCATTTAAACTGTAGACATCATCTTTCATTCCTGAATACTTGATGATTTCTGACATCTGTGTAGGATTGCTCATTTGTACCTAAAGTACTTTGCAGGGGGAAATATTAACCTAGACCCTATCTATTCACAAACCAAAACTGTTCTTTTTCCTGTGTTTTACATTCTGCATTATCATAAGTGTATTCAATTGCTTTACTTATTTTGAATTGTACTGTCACCACTTGTTGATTGCTGCCCCATATATCTATATATATTAAAATGTATGTGTGATTTGAGTATAAAATAAATAAATACATATTTACCATTACAAACTAGCCTGATTCCCGGTTCAGTGTGACCTGGGGGGTATTTTGAGATGGGTGCCATATGAGTGGTATATCATTCAGAATATTGAACTTATAGACACAAATAAATAAGGGTTCCATTGCGCACTACATGTTAGGCGAGACGTGGGTGTGTGCCTGATGAAATCCTTAACACAACGGCAGGTTGCCACCAACCTCGTAATGAGGTCCATCTGTCATCTATCAAAAATCAGAGGAACTTCACAAAATGTGAATGAACCATGAAGGACTTTTCACCATTGACTGTGAATAGTCCTCAGTGAACTAGTTAAGAGATAACTAAAAACACCCCAGGTTTGGGGTTTTTGAGGTTCTATGAATTTTTTTAATTTTCTGGAAATTATTGTGAGAAGGTTTAGCATTAACCAGTGAGGCCCAATTAAGACCTTTCATTGAGAAGGCCTCTGCTGTCTTTCCAAAAATGGCCCTATAAGAAGACCCACTGCCCTCCTATGAGCCAGGGTGCCCTTGCAGGGCAGTGAAGCACGTTTAACCTACTTTTTTTCTCTATTTCCAACTCTCTTACTCTGGAAAGGTTTTTTATTTCTTGAGATGCTGTGGTGAGGGGAATCCATGGGTTGCTTTGGTAGAGAGAGGAGACACAGGGATGCTTTCTAGGGGGTGTGTTTGCTTGTTTCGTCTCTCAAAAGTGAGCAGCAGATATTTACAGTCCACTGAACCTACGAAGGGGTGACCCACATAAACATGTACATCATTTTTGGGGGTAGTAGAATTGGACTGGGCTTCACTATGTAACAAAATCTCACTAAATGGAGCACTGTGAACTTAAGATACTTCAGAATCCAAGTTGAATATTAGGATATGATAAGAATTATGCAGAGAATTAAAGGAGGAATGCCATTGGCTGACCAGCCATAGCAACTTGGTAAACACTAAGATATAGAAGAATAAGTAAATGAGTAGCAAGTAAACTACCACTTCCACCCAGCACAGATACACAGACAAAGCCCAGAGCATCTTATTCACACACATTCTGAGTGAGCTGAAATATTTGCAGGCCATCAGGCGCTACAGAAGGTGATAACTGCAAGGCAACCAAACATCCCTTTGCCTGTCTGGATCATTAACTACCTCCATATTGTTATCTGTTCTTTAAAGAAGAATTGAACACTGTTAGTGTGCCATGCAACCACCCCCTCAATAATCACCTTCTCAGCATTGCCAATTTAAAAATTGTTGTCATCAGCAAGAATGTGCCTGTCTTCCTCAAGGGAGGATAAATGTTGTGAGTCATGCCTGCCAAACTACTGTTTGATTATCCTCTAGAGAGGAAGGTTTGCAAGGTCCATGATGGGCAGAACCACAATAAGAATTTCCATGATGCTGCTTTTTGAGTGCCTACCCTCAAAGGCTCCATTATTGTCCCATTCAGATGACGTGTAATCTCTCTGTTTCTCTCTCTCTCTCTGTCTCTCTCTTTGGGGATCTGACTCTAATGGGGGGGATAGCATGTATCCTCACTCTCGGTGTTAATGAGGGTAACACCACAAGCTCCCTTGTGCAGCAGCTCTTACTCCAAAGTCTTCATGAACATAGTAATAACCCTGAAAAATGATGACTCACTTTGATTAATCAAGAATGCTTCCATGTCCAAATAATGAGGACCACCTCGCGATTGGGCCTGTAAGCAATGACACAGAGGAGGCAATAAATAGTGGCAGGGCGTTAATGTGGAATATACAGGCATCAAATAGCTAGTGCACATAACAAATAGAAAGGCACACATTCTGGCAATTGTGTGTTTTAAAATGGTCCACTTCAGGGTAAACAGGTAATCTGTCCGGTTTGCACTGTGTACATACTAACCTGAACTAATCAATTAACAACCCATCCCCATAATTTGCAACCTGTCATTAACAAATCAGTGCAAAGTAGACTCAGATGAAATATCAGAAGTAATGTTCTTCTTTACAATGGAGAGAAAACGTTCAAGCAGAGTTTACTGACTGTGATTTCATTACATAAACTGTGAGGAAAAAATCGCTGTTGAGAAAGCACCATTGTATGCGCAGGAAATAATTGTTGCAATTATCTTTGTAAAACTATGCTTCAAGGGGAAAAATACTGAGACCAGCTCGGGAGATGGGTGCATGTCACTAAGGGAGGCAGGTACTGGTGATTGACAGGAGCAGCACTTAAATTCAAGGGAGAGGGGGGTAGTCAGACGAATAGCAGGAGCAGGACTCTGGCAGAGCTGCAGAACTGGGAGATAGCAGGATACGAACAATAGACGGGGAAGCAGTTATCCTGGGATAGAATCTGTGTCATCCCTTTGGGGCTGGAGTGTGCAGACGTTGTGACACTACATTTGCTGCCAAGCTGAGCCAGAGGGGCGTTCCAGAGATAGCAGTGCAAGAATCGTCCCATGTGCAAGGTAGATATGTCAGTCTATGAGTGAGGGTCTGCATGCTTGAAAGGATGGAGTTTTTTTTTAGTTAGCTGGAAGGGGGCTCTTTTCATGTATATAGTTCAAAGTCACAAACAAATGGTTCTCTAAAAGTTACAAGATTTTGTTATTAAGTGTGGCTTCTGCCAGTTCCCACGATCCAAGGTCGGGGTGAGCTGAATACAGTTCATTCTATTATTGGGTAGTGTTTCTTTATTTCTTCCTGTTTCCATATTTGCAATGACAAATCTATTTCATGTAGGGATTACTGTGTACAAGTGGTAAGTTATCTGTCAAGATAAAAACATATTATAAAATCATTTTTTTTCTGAAACATTTCATGGCATTTGGGTCATTGTATTTAATCTGCTCGCAAAAGGCAAGAGTGTAACAGTAAATGTTTTCATGACAATTATATATTATGGACTCTGTAGTTAGACAGTGTGTGTGAGTGTGCAGTAGTTCGGCTGTGCATGTTTACAGCTGAACAGATCTGCAATCAAGGCAGTAGCCCAGCATTGTAGATAAATTGCTGGGGACAAGTGACCCAGTCAAAATCCAAGTGTAATAAGTGTGGTAACTTTCTTTTAGGGAGGACCCGGGTTGGAATACAGTTTCTATGATATTCTGAGGGGAACATTGTAACTCTATGTAAGGGATTAGCACCATAACGCTATATCACCATTTTACCACAAAAAAGGAATACCACAAGATTAGTTATATCTCCCCAGAGAATATCTCCAACAGTCCAAGCCTATAGGTTCCTCTGAACAATCTAATTTCTGAACTTATTTATCTCTAAAATAAAATAAAATCAAATGGGCTATTTACGATCCTACCAAGTTGTCTTTTTCTGGTGTTTGATGTTAAACTACTATTAACACTGCCTCTCTAGGTCATTGTTGCTGTAAATACCAGACCTATTACTGGTGGCATTGGCACCATAGAGCATAGGAGCACTCATGCTAAAGGTCTTGCATGGAAAGGAGTAACTCACAGCAAAGCAAACTTCACTGAAATCCAAAACAGGTAAAGTCCAATCTGTCAAAGGCAATAACTTCCATCAGTCCAGGACTAATTATTGATTGCATGTGACATCAAATCCATGGTTGGATAGCAAAAAATAAACCAGCCTCACATTTCCGCAGCCCTATGGCCAACCAGTGTTTTGACCAACTAACAATCGAAGCCACCTTCAAGCATGGTCTGTCACTAAGTATCAAAATTTTGAAGAAAAAAAAACACAGTGCCCCTTCAATGACCCAGGCTTATCATACCATCAGGACCATGCCTAAGAGAAAGGAAACAACTGGACAATTTGTAAGATATTTTCGACCTGCAAATTCTGGAAAAACTAACTGACTGTAATCCCAACCAACATGCTTACAACTTTCCCTTTACTCCATTTTCCCCACATGTAATGGCATGACATTTTTTTTCCCTGAATTGAAAGGGTCCTCTTTTTATGCATGATGGGGCAGTACATCAGGAGAACAGACCCAGAGGTGTTGTGGCAGTGGTCGTGGCAGTGTTTGACAAGGAGAAGGGTCCAGTGTGTCATGCAAGGGGATGGAAGTGTTGCTATGGGGAGGTGGAAGGGAAAAGACGATACGCAACAAGTGGTCTCAGATTAAAAGATGATTTGATAACTAAACTCCCAGAAATTATCTCGCAAGTCCTCCAGAAATTGGGTGAGGAGCAGAACAATCTTTAGTCGGAAGGGCCTTAGACTAGTCTCCTGGAACACCAGAGGCCCAAACTTCTTGAGGAAAAAGCAACTTAAAAACAACCTCTTAGAGCGCAATGATATCTTATTGCTCGAGGAGACATGGTTAGTCAACCCCATTGAGATAGAGGGTTTCACTGTGCAAAATCTCAAGGCTTCTCAAAAAGATAAAGGAAGACCAGCAGGAGGTATGATAATAGCAACTAAAAACTCTGCCACTAAAAATCTCGTAACGCTCTGCAATAATCCAGTGGGTATCCAGGCCTGTAAAGCAGAGATAGGACAGAGCGACTGCCGGGCCACTCTCATTCTGATAAACATCTATTGGAACCCAGCTAGCTCTAAACTCCAAGACTACATAGAAACTCTAAATGATCTACTCTCCATGGTTAAGATTAATCATATAGGAGCACAGATAGTCGTAGCAGGGGACCTGAACACAGATCTCATTAGTGTAGGAAATATGAGAAATAACTTACCTAAAAACAGCACCATACAGAAAGGTAAACAATGGCGGGATTTCTTTCAATCATGGGATCTTGACATGATATCTGAAGAAGATAGCAGTACGGGCAATCCCGGACCAACATGGCGCCAGGGAAGGCTGCAATCAATAATAGACTACATCTTTGCCTCACCATCACTTACCCTGCACCCTCCTTATCTCACCTTAGATTGGGAAGGGGGAAGCGATCATGCGAGGTTGGAACTCTATTTTCCTGAAATTCAGTGCTCTACAAACCCACGCATCAGACAGGCCTTGGAAGGTTCAAAGGGGAAATTGAAAGTAGTCAAGTACAAACATTGGCGGGAAAACTTGAACGATCGTTTAGCAGCAGTTCATCCCTCAACATTGGCCGAAGAATGCCATCCAGAAAGATTCGGAAAGTTTGTATGGTCCATTTGCCAACCAAGTGAAGTACAAATGGTGGGGAAACAGACATATCTCCATCACTTCGATGAGGAAACTTTCAAAAGGAAAAGAATCCTGCGACAAACATTGCGAAGTATAAGACAGACCAGAACAGAAGATCCTCTAGGCTGTATCCAAAAGCTTAAAAAGACCAAACAAATTTACCGAAACTGGTCCAAGAACCACAAGCACTTAAAAATACAAGAGGATGGGGAGAGAATGCTCCTGCTTCTTAGGGCAAATAATTGCATAAACTTTTGGGCAGTATTAAATCAACTCGAAACCGGCCAAAATAGTTCTCTCTGCAACTTAGTCCCGGAACACAAGTGGGTAGACTATCTGGCCAAGAACTTTGAAGCAACAGGCTCAAGAGACGTTAGTTTTTGCAATATCACCTGGTCTCTGGAGTTCACTGAAGAGGATATCGAAGAACTCATAACATCATCTTCTACCTCAAAAGCAGCAGGTCCGAATGGCCTCACATATCAGGTGTTAAAAAGCCAGCCAAAACTATGGTCAAAATTGTTATTTCATCTCTATCAAGGAATCCTGAGTGAAAAAACCTTCCCACCGTCGTGGAAAAAAGCAGTTGTCATTCCACTCTTCAAGGGGGGTGATAGGCTAAGTCCAACATGCTATCGACCCATAGCCCTCTTGGATATAGACAGTAAAATATTCATGAGAATACTACTGAGGGAACTTTCTCTACGGGTGGACTCAAATGAGATTCTCCCTCCGAATCAAACAGGTTTCAGGAAGGGTCTCTCTACCAGCCTTAATGGACTTATACTGAACCTGTTGAGCGAAAGCTCAAAGGAGAAAGAAGGCTCTCCACTATATGGGGCATGGGTAGATCTGTCCAAGGCATTTGACCTTGTGGACAGATCACTCCTTTGGCAGAAACTGAATAACTGGGGAATTCCAGCCCCCCTGCTGGCTATGCTCATCGAACTACACAAAAATACCATGATTAGAGTGAGGCTGGATGACGTCGGCAACCTTTCAAAAGCAATCCAGGTCCTCAAAGGGGTACGACAAGGATGCTTGGGTGCACCATTGTTTTTTAACCTATTTCTATCAGATATTGGAGACTTTCTGGCCTCGGCGTCGCTCATCTGTCCCGGGATTAACAGCAGAAGACTACACTGGCTGGCCTATGCGGACGATCTAGTTCTCTTGGATGGATCAGCATTAGGACTGCAACATCTATTGTCCAAACTCAATGAATATGCCAAGTTAAATGGCCTAATAATCAACCCACTAAAATCCAAGGTCCTGATTTTCAAACATCCAAGAAAAAAGGTAACATCAAGGATCTGGGTGTTGGACAATAAGGCAATTCCCCGAGTGGATGAGCTCACATACCTGGGATATGAAGTCTTAGCCCATCCAACTGCAAATAAGGTGATTTCATAAATTCTCAGCAAGACCTCGAAAATCATCGCACAAATGAAAAACCTGAACGGAAAATTTTGTAAATTTTCATTATCCCCACTCAAGAAATTTTACATAGGCAAAGCAGTTCCTGTCCTCCTCTATGGATTAGAGGCAAAACCTCTGCTGTGGAACTACGATTGGAACAAAATTGAGGGAATTATTTGGAAATCGTCCATTTCCCTACCAATGTGCACCTCGTCAGTCAGCTTGAGATTCGAACTAGGCCTGACCTCCTTGAGCTGCTGTGCAGAGTGGAAACTTCTGTCGCTATATCGCAATATAATCATAGCCAGCAGGTCCACTCTTTTTTTCGATATAAACCAACATCTAAAGAAGGCAAAATCAAATCAACTATCGAGCTTAGAAGAAAAGATTGGACAGATTCTGCATAGGCTGGATTTACCTACAGAAATCCTTCTGCAAAACCCCTTGAAAGTAAAAAAAAAATTAAAAGTGGCTGACTGGATCGAAACAATCACAGGAGTTAGAAATCTAAAAACACTAAACTCCTTTTTGACAGTAGATAGGAAACTTGGCACTATGCCACGTTACCTGGAAAAATTCCCAGATCTAGAGATAAGAAACAGTTTTCTCAGACTGAGATTGAACCTAGCCCATACAGGAGAAATATTAGCTCAAAGAAATCAGGGAGAGAAGGCAACAAAATTCTGTGAAATTTGCAAAACTTCGAATCTCCAAACATTGAAACATCTTCTGCTGGAGTGCGAAGGCACATGGGCCATAAGAGTGTCTTTACTGAGGAGATTTGTAAACAGAGAAGTGAGCCTAAACCAAAATGCATTCTGGAACAGACTGATCTCCGGCCAGGAAATCATGCTCACTGCAGCGATAGTAAAAGTCTCAGAGAAACTTTCCATACTAACAAAGTACCAAAAGACGACATGGTTCAGCGAGCCCCCTGGTTGACACTTTCTGGTCCCTCCAGTTATTCCCTGGTTTCCGAGATCCTATTGCAATTTTATCTTTGGAAAGGCATTATTCTTTTGCAAACATTATTCTTTTGTAAAGGTTTTTCTTTTAAAACCAAAAACAAATAAATAAATAAAGATATGCAGCTTTGCAGAGGAGCAGGGTTGTGGTAAGATGAGCAGGGGTTTTGGGTGTCCTTCAGAAACACTGGGTAAGAAGGTAAGAGTGGGGATCAGAGAGGTTACAGGGGTCTCACTTACTTTATGGACCAGGCCGAGTGGGAATGCAAAATGGCAGGCACGAGCAATGGTAAACCCCATGCATCAACCGACATTCATTAATCTGTGCTTCAGAAAAATTGGCTTGTGCAAAGTACACATGGATCCAACTTTCAACTAAGAAATCCCTATAACAGTAGACTTTGTATTCTCCATGGTTCCCAAAGAACCCGAAGCCCATAAAAAAGAGGCAATACATTGTTCAATAAGCTCAATCGCATGAAATGAAAGTTAAGGAACATAGAACATAAATTAAAAAAATCCCTACCAACGCCTGACCAAATGTCCTTCAAAATTTCCACCAGAAGCTACAGTTCAATGGAGCAAGAAAGTGTTTCTCCAAAACAGAATCACTACTGCTTTTCACAAATCTTTTGAGTTTGTTAAGATCTATAAAGAACAAATGTATTCCAACACCTCCAAACTCAAGATTTCGTAGACAAACTGGCTACTGCCTTTCCAAACAAGATAACTAATAATCAGGCCACATCCCACCTATGACGCTTTAAAAATTGTTTGCTCCCAAAGAGCATCTGGGGCACAGTGCCATCCTGCTCCACTTCATTACTAAAATTAAAGAGGTCCATGCATGTAGTAGTCCTAAGAATCCCCTCCATTTGCAGTGCATCCTTTGCATCTAGAAGATTACATGCAAGCTTAAAAAACACCAGCTCCTTTCTCCTGAAGAAACTTAAACTAGACCCAGATGACAGTAACAACCATGTCAATCTCTAAAATCCTGTTCATGGCTGCAATCATTGAAAGGGTTGATACTAGCCAACTATTGAATCACAGCAAAGGCACAGAGTCCACCATGCTGTAGAAGAGAGAACTTTTACTAAATTCTAATCCGCAAACACATGTCTTACACTTTTGATGCTGTTGAGTATTCACTGCTTCTCAAAAAACGAAGTACTTTACTGGGAATCCAGGATCTAGGTCCAAATGATGCACTACAAAGAGCGACGTTGCAGAAGGCCGCCTGTAGAAGGCCACCTTCTGCAAGTCTGTTCTTTGTGTTTATCCTGCCTTGCCCTCTGCTTTCAGGGGGCTCCAACTGCACCCCCCTCTCCTGCTATGTGGCACTCTCCCGCCACCCACGCTCCCATTCCACCTCCACACTCTACCGTCATCATCCCCATCAGCACAATTAAGCTTGCTAAGTGCTGCACGCCTACTTCTGGAAAGAGTGTTTCACTGATGTGCTTCAGGCTTTTTCCAGACCTCTTTAGTGCATAGCGTTTCCCATCCGCAGTGCCTTATGAGGGCCTTTTGGCCTGGGATGCTGCCAGAACGCTGGTGGGTCTTTGATGGACTTTTCACAGTTTATTTGCTATTTAGCCATGCTGCTCGACATCTAAGTTCTTGTGTGTAACATTTTGGCACTAAGCCACGACCACTGGATACTAGACACATGATATAAGCATGCGGCTGCGTGCCATCGCACACCTCCCGGAGTGCTCTGTGAATGCCTGTTGGCCTGGGACGCTGTCAGAACGCTGGTGGATCTTTGATTAACTTTTCACAGTTGATTTGCTATTCCTTCACGCTGCTTGACATCTAAATCCTTGTGTGTAACATTGCAGCGATTAGGCATGCCCACTTGATACTAGACATGTGATACAGGCATATGGCTGCGTGCCACTGCGTGCCTCCCATAGTGCCCTGCGAGTGCCTGTTGGCCTGTGAGTCAGCTAGCGGGCAGAGGGGGCTTATCCGCTAACATTTTTCCATGTTAAATGACCTATGGAAAGCAAACGTAGGAGGTTTGAGTTTATTTTGTGCCGAATATTTAAATTGCAGTGTCATCTGTGTTGGAATGAAGCTTAACCTTCGCTCAAGGATGAGTAAACCCATCGGGCAGGGATGTACAAAGATATCTTATCTGCCACCCTGGTTTTCACTTCTGTTAAAGGAACAGTGCGCTCAAAATTGTTTTGGTCTTAAAACATGGGCAATAATAAAAAATATACAATAAACATCTTTTTATTCAAAGTTTCTACGTAAAATTTTACACAAATCATGTTTAAACCCCTTTAAAATCAAGCACGAGGAGGCGTCAATTTTGTGAAATGGACGAGCCTCCTGTGCTTGAGTTAATATCTGCCCTTGCGGCACTAATGAAGCTGAAGCGGCCTGCTGGTAGCTTTTATTACAGAGGCGGCTTTTGCTTCATTAGTGAGACGCAGAGAACAGAGAATGCAGGCAGGAATGGTGCTGTCTGGTAAGTGCTTATTTTTATTTACTTTTTATTTTACTTTCGTTTTGAGTCTCCCGGGTTGCTCCGAGCTGGGGGAGCCTGGCAGACTCAAAACGAAAGCCGCTGCAGTCATAAATACAACCGTGTTTTATTTATGATTGCAGTGGCCCAGAGGAGTCCAGGAAACTTAGAAGAAACCCACTGCAATTATAAACACAATCACGTTGTATTTATTTGATTTTTGATTTTGATTTTGAGGAATATCGTATGCTACCCAGTTGGATTAAACCATATTGAAGCGCAGATGATAACTAAAAGAAACTGAGCATGAGAAAGACAGAAATCTGTCCTCCACCATAAGCCAGTGACGGGATCTCCACATTATGGAGACATGGTCCGGTTTCTTGAGGTGACCAACCATTCTAACTGCAGCATTCTGTGCCTTTTGCAGTTTAACCATCTGTTTCGCTGGAATACCTGCAAGGAGACTGTTGCAGTAGTCTAGGCGGGGGTTAGTCATTTTGTCCTCAGTTGGGATGAAGGGAAGCACATTCCTTAAAAGGCATAATGCATGGAAAACTGTCTTTACCTTTGCCCCAACGTGAGCTTCACTACCCAGGTTCTCATGCCAAAAACATCCTAGATTCTTGATTTTTTTTAGAGTAGTAGCATTGTTTCCCTAAAACCAGGGGAGGGGGGCTCTGTCTCTCCAGCAGCATTTTGTTCTTTGGGCCAAATAGAGCAACCTCTGTTTTTGTTGTGTTCAGCTGCAGATGATTAAGCATCATCCACTCATCAATCTCTCCCATGCACAGATTGATCTTTTCAAAAACATCAGCGATGTTCTGAATCTCGATGTAAATCTGAGTGTCATCTGCATATGAATGATACTGAAAGCCATACTTCTTAAATATATTAAATATTGGGTGAAAGTATAGATTGAAGATTAGTGGCGATAGGGATGAACCCTGTGGCACCCCACAGTCCAACTCCACACTTTCTGAAGTAAAGGCCTCCAGTATGACCCTTTGCGTTCTGTCTTTCAAGAAGGATTGAAACCACTTAACCACCACTCTTGAAGCTTCCCTACATGCTTAATACATTGCAACATAATGGGGGTTGTCCACAGTGTCAAAAGCTGCGGAAGGATCCAGAATCAGCAGCACTGGGGACCCCCCACCATCTGCCACTTTCAGAAAATCATCATGTACTGCTAGGAGGGCTGTCTCCGTACCATATTTTGGACAGAATTCTGATTGTAACCTATCTAACAGCTTCTCCTTGTCCACAAACGCCTTAAATTGACTACAGACGAACTTCTCCAGAATTTTTGTTGGCCACATATGATTAGCCACTGGTCGATAGTTTTATAGAGTTTCTGGATTCAGGTTGGCTTTTCTTAATAGGGGTTTCACCAGTATGTTTTTCAAGGCATTTGGGACCTGCCCTCCTGTAATGATTTATTCACAAATTTAGTGATGAAGGGAGTGATATTAGTTGCCAGCCGTATAGCTGAATATGCCGGTATTGGACACAACATGTCATTTGTGGGCTTCAATCGTGAAACCAGAGAACGAATCGCTTTCTCCTCCACCTTTTGGAAGTGGAAATCCTCTTCCTACCCCTTCTTCATCCTTCTTCTCCATTTGTTTATTACTGCAGCGGCTTTCGTTTTGACTCTTCCGGCCTCCTCCGAGACAAGGGAGCCCGGGAGACTCAAAACGAAAGCCGCTGCAGTGATAAATACAACGTTCTGTATTTGTGATTATGCCGGCTTTTGCTTTGAGTCTCATGGGCCCTCTGGGCCGGGGAGCCTGGGAGACTGAAAGCGAAAGCCACTGCAATTAGAAGTATAACGTTGCTGTATTTATGATTTTCATGGTTTTCTAACCACAGCAATCAAATACAACAAAGTTGTATTCATAAAAGCACTTCTCTGCACTCCGCATTTCACTAATGAAGCAAAAACCACCACTGTAATAAAAGGTACCAGCAGGTGGCTTCTACTTCATTAGTGCCGCGAGGGCAGAGATTAACTCAAGCACAGGAGGCACGTCCATTTCACAAAATGGATGCCTCGTAGTGCTTGATTTTAAAGGGGTTTAAATATGATTTGTGTAAAATTCTACATAGGACCTTTGAATAAAAAGATGTTTATTGTATATTTTTTATTATTGCCCATGTTTTAAGACCAAAACGATTCCTTTAAGAACAGAATGGGGCATGCTTAGCCACCTTCCCCCATCACAGATTCTACCATGTTGGGGTGAGGGGTCTTCCCCGCTTCTTCTAGGTTCCATGCAGTCCCTGCCCTGCCACGAGTCAGGGCGAGTAAGTATTGGTGAGTTAGTGGACACCATAGTGTCAGTTGGGGTGGACCTGGGGATGGAAGCATCTTTTTGGACACTCCTCCTATTTTTGTAGCGGGGGAGGTCTCACTTTTGGCCCCTTCACGATATCCGGTGGGACAGATGGGGGAGGAGGAGGACATGGTCCCGTCCGCTCAGCCTCAGGCTGAAGTGGAGGCTGCATCTTGGGGTCAGGGGGGTGGAGGGATCGACCAGCTCACCCTGAATGAAATTAGGGAGCACACTAAGTGTATGAATGCACGTTTGAGTGCTTTGTTGCATTTCCAAAACTATGGAAGGTTTCACATATGCTCCTGTTTGCTGTCACCCACGTTTAAGGTCGATGAAAGTGCGCCTGAGGAAAACCCTGGGAAGAACCAGGTTGTACCCCCATGAGGATATGTAGTATGCCCCATGACTCAAATACATCGGTTAACCCACCTGATAGTGAAGAGGTTGGGTTAGTGGATTCAGGGCCAAACAACAAAAGGGATTCTGTTGGGTGCTGATGATTATCCTTTACCGACCCGCGCTCTATTAAAAAAAGGAAAGAGCAAAAATAAGAAGCCTAAACTCATTATTGAGAAAGGGGTTAATAGGCCGTCTCGCAGATCATGGAGAAATATGGCCAGGGAAGAGGTGTCCGCCTCGAGGTTCAGGAGCAAGGGGTGGTGTCTGAAGGGGAAGACAATGTCCTACTCCTAATTAGTGACACTGCCTCTCAGGAAAATTGTGTTCCAGCCCAAAACTCTCTTAGCGGGACTATGAAACACAGGGAGTAAAAAAGAAGAAGGAATCTGAATGGGAACAAAGTTCTGGGAGGGGAGACATCCGGCATTAAAAGGGGTGCTGCGATGTATCACCTCAGTTACACAGCAGCAATGTCTTGGCCACCA
Source organism: Ambystoma mexicanum (assembly GCF_040938575.1). Classification (NCBI taxonomy): domain Eukaryota; kingdom Metazoa; phylum Chordata; class Amphibia; order Caudata; family Ambystomatidae; genus Ambystoma; species Ambystoma mexicanum. The sequence goes on from NC_090925.1 coordinate 601,885,230, forward strand.
GTAAAGATGAAGTTTGAACCTGAGGGTCAGAAAATAAAGTGTTCATCATGACCTAATACCGGATGAATATTTTTTTTATGTTTGGAAGCCTGTAGGAATCCCGTCCTGGGCAAGCACCATTCACATGTTCAGCCTTCCCGGGGGTTAATGGCATAATATTTAACTGGCCATGTTCATGATTTGAGCATTGTTATTTTGCCTTAAGGCAGAAGTAAGAAGTACTGGATCACCCAGCTAATACCAATAACATACTGCAATTTTCTAATCTTGGGCATCTTAATATAAAGCATGGAACTTTGCCAGAGCCGCTATATCGTCTGGATTTCATGATTTCAGACAGTACTTGATTTCCATTTTAATACACCAAAATCAGAAATGTGTAATTCTGTCAGTCTATTTAAATACCGTCAGCGAGGAGCAGGCACATTTTAAACAGGTGCTGGGAGGGGCAATTTTGGGTTCTGCATTTGTATGTACAAAGCCGACTTAATCACTAGAATGGCTATTGCTAATAGCCCAGAGCAGCTGTTCCTGCTGGGTACAAATCTGGATGCCATTTTCTGATTAACGAACAGGCTGACGTCAATGCTAATCTGTAATTACCAGTGACGTCTGATTGGGGCATTGTGTTATGATTGACACAATTTGCAGTCAATGATGCCAGACGACATCATGTTGCGTGCTCGCGATACCTGTAAGGGATAAATAGGCAAGCAGCACTATTGTTTAAGCCTCATGTCATTAAAAGGAGCTTAAACGTTGGTCCTGTTTGAAACCACTTGCTCTGTACAGTGTGTTCCGACAAAGCTGGGTGCTCTATATCAGTTGTATTCGTGGCATGGGTAATATCATTACTTACAGAGAGCCTACAGAATCTTTAAAAAGTTAGCTGGCAACATTTCTTGTCAGGTCGTCCAAATGGACAACTGGGTCTCAGCTGCAACTGAATTTGGGACATTTGAGTGTAGCAAACACATTTTACATCATCATAGATGCTTATCAGTCAAATGACTTACTGTACTTGAGTGTATTAGATAAACTAGACCAAAATTTCAGGGTGAGAGGTCAGACACAATTCCAAACTAATGCAGGAAAAAACAGTTATTCATACTGCAATCCTTTTTTACAAAATGCACTTTAATAGCATCTGGATAGTGTTATTGGGGATAGAGCACCCAGGAGGTATTATGACACAACAATACAAATGAGTATGGTCCAGTGAAAACAACTGGATCTCAATGTGATACAACAAAGGGTGTACTGCTATTTTTGTTAAATCATAACAGTCATGCAGTTACAGTAATAAAACATAAACCCATATTCATGAACATGTATACAAAAGACACATAAACAATGCTTCCAATGTGCACTGTTGACTGGTAATATCGTCGACACAACGGTGTTTCGGCCTAAAGAAGCTGTGCAATGCAGCTATGTGAGCAGGCCTTCATCAGGACGTGTGGTAACCTTAGAGGGAGTCCTGGAGTCTCTATCTATGGACAAACAAATAGGGAATTGTCAATGGAACAGTGACCTCATGCTAAAATGAAAATTCAAAAAAGCTCCCAAGGAGATGCTAAAGTAGAACGGGGTGGAGGAGACTCCTTGGTATAGGAGTCTAAAATCTTACCAAAGATTTATCCAGTGCTGGGGTACGCGAGATAATCCATCATAAATATAGATATCTGTAGGGCACTGAGTGCGTCGTGGAGGGACAGAGCTTGTACCTGTAACGACATATTCAGGAATCTGTAAGACTATTGTACAGTTTGTGTAGCCTCATATGGGCAGAATGGAAAACATGCGAGAGTCTTACCTCAAAGGGTAAGACGGAAATTCTCTGCGAATGTAGGTGGAAAAACACTCTGAATAATGGTTCCTCAGCCCAGAATGTCCGGAAGTGGCAAAACTGTGTGAGAGAGCACCTGAAGTTAAAAGTAAGGACGCGTGTGCTACCGTGAAAGGTGGACTCAAATATTGAGGTGCACTGAAGTGTGCTTAAAGGTTTCAGTGCCAGCCTGTAGAAGCAGAGCTGTATGTCACCGCAAAAGCGCGAGCGCATAGTGAATTACTTACAGTTGAATATACGGGTCTGTGACGAGCAGAGTAGCGAGGCGTCGCAGGACGCGAGCGCTGTAGAATGAAAACGTCTCCAAGGAAACCGCGAGTAATAAAAACCCATGTGCGGTTCCTATTGGTTAAAGATGGCGCTCCCTAGTAGACACGTGATCCCCAAATGGACCAATCAAAATGTGACATGGAGGCTCTGGCGAACGTGTGCGTAGACCGTGTCCGATGCTAGAAGTATTAGGGGCGTGCCAACGAAAAACGAAAGCTCTGTGATGAGTGGCTGCAGTGGTGATGACACCTAGGCAATTAAAGCCGCACCAATTGTGTGGAAGCTGGACCCAGAACAGTGTTGTACGAAGTTCAACATGCACAAGCACAAGTTACGTAGAAAAAACGCTTAACCCAACGGGTCCAATGACATAATACGTTGAATTCAGTGCTAGAGCAGAAGACATTGTACATAGATATTAGACGTGCAGCCATTGAAGTTATTAGGTGTTGTCGTCATTGCATTAGACGGGTGTACTTGTAAAGCAGACATTATTCTGATCGAACATGAATGATATATATGCACACAAATGTTGGAGCAGAGAAACATTATTCTATGGTGTTAAACATACAACAACCAAAAGGGGGTTAATTTTGATTTTATGGTGCAGTGATCATGTTGAATAGGTATGTTCAAAGAGCACCAATCAAATAAGTCATTCTTACCGGCCAGACAAAGCATATGCATGGATTATCTAATTAGAACTAACATATTGGCCATGGATTTACTGGTTGTAGAAATGTTTCCACTCCACAGAAATGTTCAACCCTGATTTAACTGTGTCAAGTTGATGGACTAGTTGCTGTTCTAGCCTTGTCAAAGCCTTGTCTCTATCCCCACCTCTTTTTTGTGGAGTAAGTTGCTGGATAATGGTCCAGGATATGTCATCGTTGGTATGTCCTAGTCGGCTGTAGTGGTCGACCAAGGGTTTGTCTAGAATCTTGTTCTTGATGAAAGACCTGTGTTCCGAGATCCGCTGTTTAACTGGTCTTATGGTTTTGCCTATATACAGCAAATCACATGGGCATAGTATCCCGTAAATTACGAACTTGCTATTGCAGTTGGTATGAGTTTGTAGAGTCCAGTTGTAACCCTTGTATTCAAAAGTTTTTGTAAGGCTAGTGTAGCGGCATGCTATACAGGTACCACACCGGTAATGTCCCACAACATTGAGATCCGAAATATTTCTGTTCAACATGTTGTCCTTAATGTCCTTAATGTCGCCACTAGGTGCCTCCTTGTCATTCAGTAGGGGTCGATCTACCTGCACATGCATGCTGTTTGTACAATGCTGAGAAATGCACCACTGTTCCCAATCACATAAGCCTTGAGATGTATGTCTTAGCCAAAGCATTTCTGGACACAGTGTTGGAAAATTCGTCCAAGAGGAAACAAGTAGCTAAAAGAGCTAGATTCAAACCTCATCACTGACGATCTCCTGTTTTTCTATTTCAGCTGTTTAACAAAAGCACCAGCTAGATGCTGATGGCATGACTTAATGCACGCTGCATCACTTCATTGACAGGGCAAAAGAAACGAATTAAGGGCAACCATTTGTAAAGAACATCACGAATAGCCTCATATTAAGCTTTGGTAACAATGAGCAAGAATGTTTGCTCTCTCTGGCCAATGCACTGGAACTGTCCATCATGTCCTCATCTATCAACATGTAGTCAACGGTAGGTCCTTAAAACTTGCCGTGCATATTCGAGCAGGATCCAGTTAGCCAAGGGGGTTCAGATGGGTCTAGAAAATGTCATCATTAGATGGAATTAAAAATTATAAATATGTTTGCACTTCTATTCCTCATTCATGACCTTTGCTGGTTTGGGACTCATCCTTCGAAGGCAACATTATAGGTCAAAATGAATACATATTTTCTCAGTCTGGCACCATTAGGTCAACCAATGATCTTTTACCAAAGAGGTTTTTTTGGGGAACCGATCAGAAGAACATCACATTTCTCAGTGGTCAGTTGGGTAGGCACACAAGTAACTTTTTTCCTCACATACTTTTTTTTAGTCGATTGAGGATTTACTTTATGGGCTAGAAGTCTTCACACAGAAATACATTTCAGAGGACATTGTTTTGTATACCTATGGTGCTCAACTCCATACTGAGAGCAAGGAGTGAGCATCCTGGCAATTTGATCAGGAATATTTGCTCTAGTGATAACTTCAGAGCTAGATGCAACTGCAGCAATGAAATGGACTGCAAGATAACATTGTCTCAAACGTTTAACATATTTTCTAAAAGGAGGATTCCTAAAATCCATCCTTGATGAGCCAGAAGGAAGGCAGATGGGATGAAGAGAGCAACCCCCATTACACCCAAACCTAAAATAAAACCCAGCAATTAAATAACATCAGAATCATTATCACATAGTCCCAATGCAGCACTTAATTCTTCTCAAGTCTCTCAATTATGAAACAAAACTGTCATCTCATTAATCTAGACACAGAATCCAACAGAAATGCAGGCCAAACCCCTGAAGTCATGTACAAGTGCATAGTAATTTGGGAATTTGGGATGCAAAATGCGACTACCTAAATCAATAAAGAACCTCAATACGCCTTTTATCATTGGCCTATCCAGCGACCTGCTGAGGGTTGCCTAGTCCTGCCCCGGGAAGAATGAAGTTGACCTGTCCCCTCCCTATCTATGTGCCCCCTTCCTTCCCGGACTGCCCCAGCAAAGGTGCCTGGAGTTTGACGTCTCACGGACCGACCTGGACCCTCTGGACCTTGATTTTCCACTGCTCTTGGGTTTCTCTGGATTCGGAATTCTCAACTGCTCTTACCCCGTTAGGGATTTTTCGGACCCCACGCATATCTGCTTAGCCGTGAGACCGTTCATATCTCCCAGCACTTACGAAACTCTTTATTGCTTTTCTCCAGTCCCCTCGCCCATCGGGGTATACATTCTCATAGAACTTGACCTCTTGTGTTGCCCTGTAGCCCTTCTGGGTCTGTGTATTGCCCTCGTTCCCCCTTTCTCTTGGGGCACCAGAAAACATTTTGTGTATTGTGGCTGGTGACAGAAGAATTATCAATAAAGAAATAGATACACGTGTCCAATTCCTGGTTACCAGCGCTGCCCTATGGACTTTACATGTGTGCCATTTGTAATCGTTTCCAACACTATGTGAAGACGCAAACCTTTCAGTTCAACAAGCCTTGCAAATTCACCATTGGGCAGTTCCTAAACTGCCTATCCACATTCCCCATCTACCTACCTATTGCTCTGCACCTGACACAAGATCAAGTGGGGCTGTACCAGAAAACAGCTGAAAATCAGATGGCGAATTGTTTCCAAAAATGTGCCAGCTTCGGCAATTGCTATTTGGAGCAAAATTGCCCATTTGGAGAACTTTCCTACCTGGAATTGTGTTTTTTGCATGGAAACTTCACCCAATCAGGGGCTGGCAAATGTTTTGGCCCCTTAATTAATCAAAATGTTGGGCAAAAAATAAAAATATCCAAAAAACGATGCATTCTTGGAAAAAATCCACTCCACTGGCAAAGCATAGTTGGGGTCAAATGTTTCTGATGTCACTTCAACTGCAATAATTTCACCCACACCTAACGGTTGGCACGCCCATGTCTCCACTTCCTCAGGGATTTCTACTTTCACTTTAAGATGGTTTTTCACTTTACACTGAACCAATCATTTGTGACCACTGCTCTTTTTTCCTGACCACTTTCCCCTTCATGTTTCTCCTTCGCCCATGGCATAACTTGCCAGGATCTGCTTGCTGTGTAGCTTTCACAACAATGCAATCCGCAGGATGTAGTCCACGCAGTATATTTTCTACTTTTCTCAAGTTTGAAAGGGGGAGTTCTAGCATAAAGCCAGAGGTGGACTGTTCACTTTGTCCCCAGATATCAGCAGATGTACAGTGGCATAATTACTGCTTAAGGAAAATCCACAGAAATTCCCAGGGAGTCCAAACATGGGCATTGTGATTGGTTATTTATAACTTGCTTAATACCCAGAGGTTTGCTAAAAGCGGACCCGGGGATCGAACCTGTTTTGTGCCATGACGGTTAGCTTCCAAGGTGAGAGTGTTGCCCCTGACCTACCGTCCCAGCCCAAATTGTGCACCATTTGCCACAACTAGTAATGCGGCAGTAAACCTGCTCTACCGATGGCTGGCAATGGTAAAGAAGTATCACAGAATTAGCTCCATGGTCATAATGAGGAACTTAATGCAGTGTCTGTGCCCACTTTACGCTGCACTGCTTTCTAAGCTCTGGGCCTAGCTCATCCCTTTGCAATGCAAAAGGACCTCACTGCTTCTCACATGCGGCAGGCTATTTCCATCCCGCATTCTGCTCAGACTCTATTTTGTGAAGTGCCAGGAGAAGATGCGATGCCAAGGTGCAATAACAATAATTATCATAAAGCAGTCCGTCCCCCCATCTTCTCATTCACACTATTGCTCTTTCCGCTTCCCGCGTAGAACGCCTCCATCCCCGGTCTCTGCTGCGCGGTGCTTTCCACGCGCCGGCTCGAGTGCCGCAGACGCGGGAGAGGGCGCCAGCTGCAGTGTCTGGCCCGGCACATGGTGCCTCATTACACACAAGACAGAAGTAGAGGCTGGAGACATGCTAATGAGGAGAACACTGTCCTCAGCAGTTTTCTACTCCTTTTCCTCCTACTCCTCCCGCCTCCTCTCACTCCACATCCGCTGCTGGACCACCGGCTCCCTGACTGGAAGGCAGCCTCTCCGAGCGAGTGGCGTGCGGTCCAGAAACTCTTCATTCATCATCCGCTAAACAAATTGAAATTTAAGGGCTTGTGTCTCTAAAACATGGAAAACAATTACCATGGAATTTTAATAGCGCCTTAATTTATTGGATGCGAAATGATGGATGGGGCAGCGATGGCATGGCGGGGACGAGGCGGCCTTCCCGGTGCTGATGAGGGGGAAATAGCATCCACTGCGCTCCCCAAACTTGAAATGCACGAGGCAAGCTGTTCAGTGTTTAACTCCTGCAGTGCTGAAAACGTCCACACACCAAAAAGTAATGCATGGAAAGCTGTGAAAAATTCATGACCCCTTGCATTGCTCTGCACATCTTCCATGCCATCGCTGTTTTACCATATCTGGGTCGCCAGTGAAGCTGGTCATCTAAATGCAAATCAGTCTTGGTCCAGCAGCCAATGGAAGGGGTTTATCCCGAATTGCTGTGCCAAATCACCTCAGCATGGAAATACAAACATCTCGCTGATGAGGCCCAACATTGCTCATATGGACTATGCTTCCAAAGGTGGTCTGGCCTCTGAACGGGCAGCAAATCTACAAACTATGTTGGACATTACAGTACAATAGTACACAGTGAGGGGATGTCCGCCTCCCAGCCAATGAGGAGGCTAAAAACAGCAGCATTACCACATAGTAATCCCGCCATCCAAGTCTCCTCATATCGGCAGGCTGCCATCTTCCACCCGCCTGGATCTCAGGTAAGTGCTGCCTCGCAGCCCGCATGTCTGCGTCCCCTTCCCCCTCCTCATTTTCCAAATGCTTTCCCCTTCCCATCCCCGACCCACTTACCTTCTATGGCCAGGTCCCTCGCAGACACCCGGAACAGCAGTGTTCCCAGCGGGTCCCCACAGACTCGTCAATTAGCATCATGTAACGGGAGAAAGGACTGCATAGTTTTTTTTAACAAACTATTAGTATCCGGAACATTGTGCCGGATACTAATAGCAATATTACCCTTGCAGGGGGCGGCATTACTGGGGCTGTTAATGCCCTATGCTAACGTTAAAGGCCTTGCTTCGCTCGAGCTTCTACTTGTTCCGGGACATTACCTGGCCTGGTAATGACCCCCCTGTTTGGATAACATTGCTTAAGTGTTCACCAGGCAGTATTTCCTACTCTCCTGTAGGCTGCCAGGGGTGAGGATGGCTGCCGGACCAAGCTTGACTTATCAAGCCTGCAGACCAATAGCAGTCGGTATGAGTATTTATTTGTATTTATTTGGCATTTATTGAGCGCCTTACTCATAAGCGCTCTACATACATGGTTAAACTACAATAACATGAAGATTGATTCAGGTACAAAGAATTAGGAGTGAAGAAGATACTGCCTTAGAGAAGTACGGAAAGAAGGGTAAGAAGTATTAGGACAGAGGGGCAAAGGGAGAGAGTTCCAGTGATGAGGAGCAATAAGAGAACATGAACAGAATCAGGATTGGGCACAAGGGGGATGAGGGACAGATAGTAAGAAAGGGGACTGAGAACGAAGGGAACAAGCACCGGCTGGGAAGAAAAAGTCAACCAAGCGAAGACAGAGATTGCAAAATGGAATCACAGGGGGAAAACTGACAGAGAAGGCTATAGAAGCGTTGAACATGGACTTAGGATGGGCCAAACAAGAAAAAGGAAGACCAAGGAGAATTGTAGAACACTAAAAAAGTCGAGAGAAAATAAGGGATGAGATCAGGAGTTTGGTGGCAGCAAAGGTCAGAAAAAAGTGGCCTATACTAATATTAAAGAGATGGAAGCGACAAGAACAGGAGATAGTAGAAATGTGAAGGGAAAAGGATACATTTGTGTTAAGGTAAAGACCGAGATTGGGGGAATAGTGATGGCAGGGAAGAAGAGAATTTCAGTTTTCGATGAGTTTAGAACAAGAAAGTGGTCTGACATCCAGGATTTGATAGCAAGTAAACAGGAAGATAGTTATCATGGATAGCAAGAGTAAATGAAGAAAAAGAGAGAAAAAGTTGTGTGTTATCTCCATAAAAGTGCTGGGAAATCCCAAAGGATGAGATAATTGCAGGAGTAGAGTCTCTTAACACCACCTGTCCCATAACACCTTTTGAGCACATATACTGCACTAATCATAATGCAAGGCAATGACTCAATTCGTACTTACCTTACTGCTGGAGTGGGTTTTGAGCAGGTGGAAGCAATGGCATGGTAACAACAGAGGCACTGGTAACAGTTAGCGCTGTAACATCAGCATATTTCCGGTCAACATGCAACCTTCAGGCAGCCATAGCAGTGAACTTGTATTGTATTGTGCATTTACAGATTTGTCCGTGCCACGTGTTTGGGATCAAAGAGGATCTAGCCATAGTGCCCAGCTTGATTGGATATGTGACAGCTGTGACGTCATTGGAAGGATCTTCTTCTTGGAATTCATTGTTACAAGCCCCCGGTTGGGGGGGGGGGTGAGTACAATCACTACGTTGTTGTCATCTTGTTAGAACTACAGGACATAACTGTTATTAGGGTACACAGTAGAAAATCACACGCTTAGACCTCACCTGGCGTTTGTTCTCGTTACAGGTTCATGTCTTTTCCTGAAAATAGGACTGAGTACTGATAATGTACCCCACGAGGATCTGTAGGCTATCACTCATTCACCTTGCAGAAGTGGACGATCGGCAATACCCCCTGGTGTGTAATCATATTATGTACATGCATAGCCACATGATTAGAGCATTTATTGAACAGCTGTTTGTTTTAGTTACAGTTGATTTTCCTGCCTCCCTTTGTAGGTTCCATTATTGCAATATTCGTCCTTCTCCATTGTTTTTAAAGAAATGTTTTACCCCACAGTGATTATGGGATGCAGGTAAACCCTCTCAGGAATGGATTCTCTCTGCACGGATGGGCTTCACTTACATGGTTATGGCTAAGCCATGGTTATGGCTCTAGTCGGTCAAGTGGCACAGCGAGTAGAGTGCTCCTTTGACATCGTGCAGAGTCTTCTAACGCAGGTTCGGGTCCGGCAGGGCCAAACTCAGCCTTTCATCCTTCCAAGGTGATAAATGAACACCACACGCGTGGGTAATAAGCAGCGCTCAGATACCTGAGGGTTCGTAGCGCTATATCAATGCGAAATTATTATTATTAATTAGACATGAGAATATTTTTACCCCTTTAGTGGTCACACCCAGATTGCTCTTGGTAACCTATGGTTATTTCATGCGTGTGTTTCTAATGTTGTTCTGATACCATCACCAAATTTAGCATGTTTTCCATTCATAGCGTATTGAAGAATTATTTGAGTTCAGTAAATACCTAAGATTGATGTGTGTTTATTTGTTCTCTCTAGTACGAATTGCTCTTGATGAAGGGGTATGGACCCCGAAACGCGTCAGCTCCTCTCAGACTCACAAGCATCTTTGGATATCTTTGATGTTATTAACTCTTCTTTGTTGAAAAACATTTACCTTTTTTGTCAAAATTGTATATTAATGGTTGTACAAGGTAATCTAAAGTTTCCCAGTGAATTATACCAACATTGTGGCTGTTTATTCAGCATCTCACAGTGTGCAGGGGACCTAGACGGTCCTACCTTTGGAGCACCTTGTCTTCTCCAACATGCAATCCTCACCACTGTGGAAATCCTTTCATGTGCACCAGCACTAATCCCAAAGCAGTGTATGTATCCCTTGCGTTCCTCAACCACAAACAATGTATGCATGATGGAAAAGCCATTGCAGACGCAAAAATAGTCACACACCAACACACGGCCCGATTCGTGGAATATTTGCCCGGTGCAAAGTGAATTTATACTGCTGAAAAGTGACTTTGCACTGCCGACACAAACCCTGATTCATGGAAAAGTGTATTTTTGCAGTGCAAAGTACGGGCAAAGTCAGCGCATAGTCATTTTTGCAGTTCACAATAAAAAAAAATACACTTTGCACAGTTCCATGAATCAGGGTTTGTGTCGGCAGTGCAAAGTCACTTGACAGCAGTGCACATTCACTTTGAACCGGGCAAATATTCCATGAATGGGGCCCATTCAGTATGTCAAAGTTGGTGCATAATGGTGTTTTCACGCTGGGGACATGCTGACATTTTGCACATAAAGAATGTGGGCCTGATTCATGTCATTTTTTGCACGGACATGTGCAAAGTGTATTTTTGCAGTTCAAAATCAGTGCATAGTCATTTTTGCAGTCATTTTCACTTTGAACCGTGCAAAGAATTCCATAAATCGGGCCCTCGGTCTCACTTATCCAAGAGCTAGACTTTGATGACCCGAAAATGTCAGGTGCCATTACATATCTCTAGTAGTGTGCAGTGTGTTCGGTGGCATGGTTTTAATTTGATCATGTGAGGAATCCTGAAAACCCATATTCCTCCCTAGCTCTGGGTCTGACACTCATGAAAGGAGAATGCAGTATTAGGCTGGATCTGAAGGCTTGTTGTAAGACAATAACAGGGGCAGATGGCAGACTGGTAGTGCTGTGCAAATGCATCGCCGTGCAAAGACCTGTGCCGTGCATCTAAGCCACGCATTGGCCACTGGGCAGATGGTCCATGCAGATTGTTGGACACACACATCATCATCAGTGTGTATGAGCTGCCCGTCATGCAGTCGTCTTCAAACTCTGGGGCTGAGCTCACAACAACAGTTTTACTCAAGGGAGGCTCAGCATAAAAAAGTTTGAATTCCACTGCAGGGAACCATACAGACTGCATGAGTCTACACTTACATATACAAAGCAGGTGCCATTGGAAGGTACAGCGGTCACAATGTTTAAAAAGCCTGCATTGCAAAAGTAAATGTTGGGGGTACACGCAGCCATCTTGCAAGGCCACAGGCTGCACATGGAAGACCGACCTTATGTCACGGACAGTGAAGCTCTCCTCTATAGACCAATGCCTTTTCATGAACCGTTGCCACCTCCACTGCACAGGCTGGAACTATTCAATTTATGGGGCTGCAATACGGTTGCAAACAACTGGATGATGCCCTTGTAGGTTGCAAGGGAGCACCAACATCCAGCTGCTGCACCCTTAACTTTCAACTGGTGCGCAGTACTTACCAGGGTGTTATCGGGTGGAATACCTCATATTTTAGCATCAATGTTTACCTCCATGAAACGGGTGGAGGTAAAACGTTTAGAAACCACTGAGACATGTTTAAAACGTGTTTGCTCACTTGAAGAAAAGTGGAAGCAATACCCTTAAATTAATGAAAAACAGTTGTGTTCAGAGCCTACATTCTTGCCACCAATGAAAAGGGATGCACATTACTTGCCCCTTTTGTGCATTTAAACCTTGTTGTTTTTCATGTTTTCTGCCTTTATTAGGCTAGCAGCATGGGACAGCCTGGGACGTGTGGTGAGCCATTTCGATAGGAAGGTGGCCATATAGACCAACGTGTTCCAGCAGTTGGGTATAGCGCCCACCCCAATGGAACTGTCATGGCAGGGCGCTCAGCCAATGAGGTGGCTGCAAATGCAGGCACAAACACACAGTACACCGCCCTCGTGTTTCCATCCCCAGCCAACTCCGAGGCCTTTCCCAGGGTGCCACCATCTAGATTGTGGGGAGGAAACAGGGATCCTCTCCCTATTGCCTCCCCATGTCCTCATCCTTCCCCCGTCCCTCAAGACCTGCCACACCCTTCCCCTACCCACTTATCTGCTGGACCAGAGCCTACTTTAGATCTCTGTATCCTAAGATTATCCCATACAGTGATTGTGCGCTGATATTGGGGGAGGGGGGATTTAACTGTACATTGGACCCCGATGCTGGATAGATCAGATGATAAATACGCCTGTCCAACCCCCTCGGCTAAAGCCCTGAATATATATGGAGAACACAGGCACCTGCAGGACCGTCTTTACTCTCACTACGCTTCCCCAACTAATATGTATACAACACTAGACTATGTGCTTGTGGGGGAGGAAACACTGGGTGAAGTCATACAGGCTGAATATAAAGCACAGGTCCTCTCGGACCACGCCCCTTTGTTTGTTACGTAGCAGACCCCCTACTCCCTCGAGCCAGAATCCCCACATGGAGACTTAGGGCTGAATCACTAAGAGATACAGGATTCCAGGAACATCTGAGGGAAGAGGTGAAAGAGTATTCTAAGCACAACACTGGCAGCGTCCAATCTGCAGGTATACTGTGGGAAGCCTTTAAACTAGTGGTGAGAGGGGAGGCTATTGCAAAATCGAAAGGAAGGCAAGATGTGATATTACGGGATGTGCAAAAAGCGGAAAATAGAATGCAAATCATAATGTGCGTAGGCAGCAGGTCCATAGAAGAGGCCCAGGAAGTGTCCCACCTGCAACGGGAATGTTTGGAACACTGGAACAGGTTAGACAAATTAAACTACAGAAAATACTTTGAGAGACAACATGCAGAAGGAGATAAACCAGGGTGCTTCCTATCCTGGTTGTATAAGAGTGAAACCAAACGCGAGGCAATTAGAACAGTGAGGAGTAAGGATGGGGAGTTGAAGGAGACCCAAGAGGAGGTTAACAAGTGTTTTTATGAGTATTACAAACATTTGTACAGGGAAACATTGTATAGTGATATGTCAGAGATACATGAAGCATTGACCGAGATCTCTCTCCCCAAACTAAACACGGAGGCAAGGGACAGTCTAGAGATACCCATCACGATCGAAGAACTAGAGTATGTGATAAACGACCTATCGACTGGCAAAGTCCCAGGGGCAGATGGACTTCCAAGTGAATTTTATAAGGAATATAAGACAGAAATCCTCACTCCACTATTAGAAATGCTAAACGAAGAGCTAGACAGAGTCAAATTGACAGGGTCTTTGAGAGATTCTGCGACAGTCCCCCTTCTTAAACCAAATAAACCAGATGCCGACTGTGGCTCATTCTGGCCCCTCTTGTTATTGAACCAAGATGGGAAGATCTTCAGAGCAGTCATGGCGCATAGACTCAAACCTGTTATAGCCAAGCTTATGCATACAGATCAGACAGGATATGTGCCACATAGAAATATTACTAATAACCTGAAAAGATTGCACCATATAATAGATAACACCCAAGGAGGAACACTGGAATACGTTTGGAATTGGGCCCACATGCATTAAACGAGTGCAGTTGTTGTATAATGAACCAATAGCAAGGGTCAAGACGGGCGCATGTATCTCAGAACAGTGGCAGTTGAGTAAGGGTACAAGGCAGGAATGTCCATGGTCCACGATGCTTTTCATCCTGGTGTTAAAGCCACTTTCAGTCTACCTAAGGGAAAAATATGGAGAGGCAGGCATCAGCACACCAGCAGGGAGGCATTTTATTTTGTTTTATGCGGATGATATGCTTCTGTACTTGGGGTATGCAGCACTGTCAGGCATAACTGTTAACCCACAAAAGTCGAGTCTATTCACTTTGGGAGGGTAAACCGGGGAAACCCATGCGCATACTACCAGTGTTACCAACTAAATGGGAATTAGACACATTTAGGTACTTGGGAGTGGACATCTACCATGACCATAAGATAGAACATGTAAAGAACACAATGAGGGAGGTGAGGAAAATTGAAAACAGCATGTCTTTCTGGGCTAGATTGCCGTTGTCATGATGGGACGCGCATCATTACTGAAGATGGTGGTTCTACCGAGACTCCTTCACTATTTTGCAAATATCCCGTTTGCGATACCAAAATCTTTTTTCCAAAATTGCATAATATATGCAGGAGCTTCTTATGGCATAACACAGGGTGTAGAGTGGCACTGTCGAAGCTCCAGAATCCATATGAATGAGGGGGTATAAAGTGCCCAATTTTGAAGTATATTTTGTAGCGAGTCAGCTGCAGTTTGTGGCTAAATGGCTGGCAGATGGCCAAATGCCACAGTCAAGGTTACTACGGACTGAAAGTACTCTGTTCTTTTTGAATAAAGTGATATGGCTAACTGACACAAGCGCAATTCGCTCGTACTTGTTGTTGCACCTGGGGCGAGTAATGTGGCGTAGAGACTCTTTGCCGTTAAAGAACTCAACACCATATTCCCCACAGATCCCGCTCGTTACATTGGAATAGGTGGACGAACAATTGAGGTTAAATGGGAGGAGGTTCTAGGAACCAAATGGAGTAGCAACAGTGGGAGATATACTGCAAAAGGGGGTGATCAAAGATTTTGAGGAACTGGTAAGAGTCACAGGGGTGCACAGAGGGCAACACCTTACGTACACCCACCTCCAGAGGAGTCTTAGGCGCAGACGGTAGAGATATTTTATGGTGTGACACTTCGTGCAGAAGGAGGGCACGAAGTCTCATGGATATATGAACTAATAATGTCTAAGATAGGCAGAGAATTGAGACAGACGAGGCAGAAATGGGAAGCAGACTTAGCAGAACCAATGTCAGATAGTAGGCGGAGCAGTGTTATGGGATATCATAAAAGGTGTTGAGTAATGCACTACTACAACAGATCCAATTATATGTTACTCAGAGGGCGTACCTGACCCCGGGCGATATCGCCAAATTTAGCCAGGCATGCGCGAAATGTGGGGAGATAAATGCGTATCTAGTGCACATGTTTTGGGTATTTATAGAAATTAGCAGATTCTGGGGAGAAGTATCCCATGCATTGACAAAGGTAGATATCACTCTGGACGTTGGCTCGCCCATGGCTTGGCTGTTGGGGGATTCCCAAGATCCAAAAGGGCTAGACATGTAAGTAAGCTCCAAGACTTGGCATATATACTGGCAAAATGCAGGATAGAGATGGGGTGGAAAGCACAGGCGAGGGCAGCTGTACAGATCTGGTGGAGGGATTTGATAAAATGGGCAAACACAGAGAAAGTGGTATGGCAAGAAGCGATAGGTCCGAACACAGAACAAGCGGAGGGATTGGAGGAGGCTTTGAGGCAATTGATAGCGGATTTGGTTACCGCGGAACAGGGAGACAAGGATAGAGATGAACCTCTCATACAAGAAGGCATCGAGACTAGAAGGGGAGATGAGGAATAAAAGAGTGATAAAGGAGCATCGATACGAAGAAGGCCGGGGGAGCGAGGGGAGTTGCGGGGGACAGCGTGGGAAGACTGACAACATTTGCTGTGAAATGTTGTGCAATGATGTAACATGTCTGCAAGTTGCCATGGTTATGTAAAACTCAATAAAATTGTTTGAAACAAAAAAAAAAAGAAACTAGTAGCAAGTGCAAAATGATGCAAGTACCTGGGCACCTAATAGCAGTGCATGGCAAACCGCTTCCTCTGCACATTAGAAATGAGCCTTCCCACCAGCGCTTCAAGAAACTTGGCTCTTCAACAAACTTTAACCTTCGGTACCAAACCTTTGACTCTCTGAGCACATGGACATGCTCTGCTCCTTTCAAGGCACCATCTGTATGCTAACTGTTCATGCTTCTCGGCACGTATTGTATAAACTGGAAATAACTATGTATTGTTGCTGCCTAAACTGTAAACTTCTATGCATCTTGACTACCTGTATATGTCTAACGGTATAAACAGACAAGCAATCCATGAAACCTATGCCGTGATACCCTGGGTTTGGGCATGTAACACATGCTATAAATACATAAAATAATACTTATACACAGGCAAAAACTGTTGGCTTTCTCAATGCTTGTTTTTTACAGGACTTCAGTGAAGGACATACATAGCCCTTATAAATCTAGTGGCTGAAGGCAGACATGGTTAAGACATTTGTATTACACCAGTAGCAGATTTACAACTCAAATTAAGTCATTCTTAGAAGACTGTTTTGAAAAAATACTGGCAGGCACTCGAGTGCAAAGTTTGATGGTAAGTCTTGAATAAAGCAAGCTCAAAGAGTTCCCATGAGGAGGTGTTTTGGGAGGGGAGGGGCAGGAACTGGGTGGGAATCGCCATAGGCATTAGCAAGGCAATCGACAGTTAATGGATGAACAAATAACCAAAGAGCACCTAGAACCTTTGTGTCCCTCCTCATTTGACAATTCTCCCTATCTGTTCTCTAATGCAACAGCTGCAGCTTAATAGACCAAACTAAAAAGAGATGCGCTTTCAAAAGTTACAGAGAGCGGGAAAAGAGAATCATAATGTGGCATTTATGGTGCCCACACCCAGATGACCCTTTTAAAAGTTATGGCCTATTATACCATGTCTGCAGTGTGTGTGCAGTGATATTTCACCTAGCTGCACAAACGTAACCACTTCTCTCCCGTTCTGTGAGGTAAAAACAATCCAGGAGCACACTTTGTGGAAGCAACGAGTAGTGAACCATTTTCGTTAAATTAGGCAATAAGACTGGGCACATTTTCTCAATTGTAACCTGCGGGCTCCTATGAATCATTGATGCACACATACATATCCCTTCTATCCCCCTTATGAATGTGTGCAGATAAAGAGTTATATCTGCGTGTGTTAAGCACAGCCCAATTTTACAATTGCATAGTGTGCACATTACAATGTGCAGTAAACAAGCACATTACGTCCGCAACGAAGGAGGAGTACATCACAAAGGCTGCAGAGAAAAGGTAAGAGAGAGAGGGGGTGGGCTACCAGGGTGGGGGTTGAGTGAAGGGGAGTCAGTGTGCATCATTGATAGGGGGCTGGGAGAAGGAAGGATGAGTGAAGAGGTGTGGTACATGGGCAGAGGTAGGGGTAAAATGGACGACCCTGGGAGACTTGCAGATGGCTGGGAGAACAGATGTGGTCACTGATGGATTCCGCCTGTGTTCCTTGCTAACTGATTGGCTAGAGACTCTCCCCCATCTGCTAATATGTAGTGTTTGCTTTGAACATGTGCTAGCAGGAGAGAGCCTGACCTCTCCAACCCACTGTCTCCAGCAAAACTGTGCTAGTGTGAAATTCTCAGGATCTTAATCAGAATATGTCACTCGACTAAAAATTCGGCAGTACACCGAACCTCCCTTATTCATTGAACATTCAGGTGGTTTCGGGTTCCATCTGATTAATTCACACAGACTTTTAGACAATGTGCATTCACAAAAAATGAGAGAACAGACTTTGCAAGAGAGTATTAACAATTTAGACCCTCTGGAGTAAAGCCGCTATTTCAGGGATGGTGCAAGCAATTATGACGCCTCAGTAGGGGACACTTTGCTGCCCCTTGAACTGAGACACCCTCAGCCCTTTAAAACAAGATAGCAATACCCGGGAGATGAATGGAGATGCAGAAGTTACTCAAACATCAATAATTGAAATGACACAGGTAGTTGGCAAAAAGGTTAACTGTTTTAATGTCAATTATCTAAAACAGGGAGTACAACGGACATCTCAGCGCATGATTTCTCAATTTGTTTCAGAAAAAAAATTCTTTATATAGCAAAAACTCATCATTGATGACGTCAACCTACTTATTCAATAACAACATCCTATGTGGCAAACTACAACAACCTAGTGGCAATTTTGATTAGGGCTTAGGGAACATCTAAGTATACGTTCCATACTAGTCTAAGAAAGTAATTGGCTCCTTAACATCAGGTGGGGCAACTAAGCCCCCCCTAAAACAAGTCACTTTGAATGTCACTAAATACACAACATCCCATTGGTTGCACAAACTATAGGACCCTTAATTACGCAGCTCCCAACAATTGGTTGGCACTCTTATGTCCATCAGTACCTTTCCACCTACGGCAGCAGCATGAAGGCTGGGCTTCCAGGTGCTGGTGAGATGGTCATAACCATTGCTTCCCATCAATTAGCATATCATCTATCATCACCTCAGTGGTCTGCTGTCAATTAAGGCTTTGAACTTGTCCTTAGGTGTGTTCTTTGCTCTGGAGAATTATGGGGAGTGAAGGTACGCTCTGCCCTCATGCGCAGGATTGGTCTTCATGTTTGTCCAACTTTATCCTTCCACATGACTGGAGACCACAAAATTGAGCTCTAGTGCATTTAAAATACTATTTTCTAATAGACCTCTGGCACCTTCCTTGTTTTGGTCCATGTCTTCTGAACAGGAGTTTCGTTCTTTTCACACGATTTGTATCCAATGTCTATTCATCCCAATCTGATACGTCCTTGGCTTCTTGTGGCTCACCCAGCCTTGCCTTTCTAAGTTTGAATCCTGTTAATTATTAGTATTATTATTTTTTTTAATTTAGTTAATAAAATCAACTTTTCAAATATACAACATTACAAATGTATTACAAACGAAGAAAAAGAAAATACTACAATACATTAACTTAAAAAAAAAAGAATAAATGATAAACTAAACTAGAAAAAAAACAGAAGAAAACTATTCTAATTGTCGTACATTTCATATCAAATACTAAGACAAAAGATTATCCTAATCAATCATTATCACAATCATAATCCAATAAAACTTGACCAACTGAGCATACCAGAACGACAGCGTCCTAGGGCTGATCCTACTTACATTGATCATATTAGGGTAGCACAAATCTTGTCACTCTTTAACTCTCTATATCAGGTAGTACCGCTTCAAGAAAAAGTACGACTGCTACCTTTACCGCCAATCTTGGCGTGCGATTCATGGAAGCCCCTGTGCGTGTTTTTCTCGGGATGTGCGCCAAACCCATGCGTGACGCTCACGGGCGCACACGTCATTGCAACATCCCGAACACTGTGTGCGATGCGCACAGGGAAAGCGCACAACGTCCGCACACACACCAAAAAGGGGGCGGGACACGGGGCGTAACGCACAGAATGGGGAACAACGCGTGAAAAAGAAGGCATAACTGGGGAAGTACTGCAGGGAAATACACGGAACGCAAACAACTCGTATTCATAGATTTGAATACGGGAAACAAGTGCACGCTAAAAGACGCGCACAGGCATCAACATGTCCGCCACAGGAAGGCAGGCGTAAGCGTCCCCGCGCACAGTAAAAGCGCGCACAAACAACAAACACGTACATACCGCTATGATGAGTGCCCCATTTGTCGCAGCACTGATCGTGGGACACCGCAGGAGGAGGAGAATAGCCAGGGCCCGCATTTTTTTACCCCCGGACAAGCCTGTTTGGGATGCCTGACGTACAGGTCAATGGCAGGTATAGGTTTCCACCTCGTATCATCCTAGACCTGGTCAGGGAGTGGGAAGATGACCTTACATCACCCACCCTCTGCTCCCAAGCATTGAGCCCCTTGGAGAAAGTGCTCAATGTACTGTATTCTTTGGCCACTGGGTCATTTCAGCGGACTACTGCCATAGTGGGGTGGGTCTCACAGGCCACATAGTCACTTTGCCTACACCAGGTGTTGGCAATCATGACTGCACGCCCCTCAGTCCACAGGCACATATACATGCCCAGAACACCCGCAGAAAGGCAGGCTGTCGTCCAAGACTTTTACAGGGTGGCACACTTCCCCAAAGTGCTCGGTGCCAAAGATTTCACCCATGTGGCCCTACATCCACCTAGGGCCACTGAGCACATCTACCGAAACTGCAAGCACTGGCATTCCATCAACGTGCAGGTGGTATGCGATGCCAAGGGAATCATCACCTCTGTCTATGCAAACTACCCTGGATCCACCCATGACAGTTTCATATACAGAATGTCCGCGCTGAGCCGGGCCCTGGAAGCTGGGCAGTATGGCGACACATGGCTCCTAGGTGAGTACAAATGACCGTGCACATGCATGCATGTCACACACAGACAAATACACAAACCCCAATAATCACAACCATTATCACCTCTCCAGGGGACAGTGCCTACCCTCTGAGCAACCACCTGATGACACCAATCCGGAACCCACCACAACACCCCAGGTAACATACAACGCTGCCCATACTCCAACCAGGGCCATAGTGGAGCGCACATTCGGAGTGCTCAAGTCACGCTTCCACTCCCTTGACCGTTCTAGCGGCCAGCTACTCCATGCACCCCCAGTGGTGTGCAGGATCATTGTGGCAGCATTTGTCCTGCACAATGTTGCAACATGGCAGGGCGTACCGGTGACATGGTGGTGCCCCCACATCCCCAACCACAGGCACAGGCGCTGCCCATGGGAGGGGATAGGGCAAGTGGCGAGGCAGCCCAAACCCAGCTT
Source organism: Ambystoma mexicanum (assembly GCF_040938575.1). NCBI lineage: Eukaryota > Metazoa > Chordata > Amphibia > Caudata > Ambystomatidae > Ambystoma > Ambystoma mexicanum. Next base: position 601,906,085 of record NC_090925.1, read on the forward strand.
GTGGCCACATTTTTCACCTAAACTCCCACCCCTGCGGAGTGCACACAGGCCTGGCACATACCAGGTGACAATCGATGATAACAAAGAGACAGTCAACTGTCACAACCTTACCACCCTGAGAATGTTGCCATGGAAGTGCCTCATTGTGTGCATCCCTAGCTACTCAAACCTAACCAATCCTGTGTGACCAAAAGGTACACATGCAAGGTGTGTGTCACACAGACCTGCAAAACAGGCCATGACAATCACTGGTATGTCACACAAAGCCACCAAAACCACAACATGACATGGCAAGCAATAGCAAAACACCAACACAATAACAATAATGTACACATTGACATGTGAAAAATGCAAAGTGGCGTCAGACACTGATGCCTGACTTGGAATCAGATGAAATGACTGACCAACATCTTCCCACATAAAGCAAGTCATACCCAAATGCATAACAACAGTTGTAGCTTGAACATAATAATGAAAGCCTGTTCACATGCACATTGTGCACGGCAACATAAACACTGCATAATACGTGTGCTGTGTCCATCTCCTGCAACACACTGCTCAGCACACTGCATAGTGACCAGTCATTGGCCCTCATTACGACCCTTGCGGAAATCAACCGACCGGACCGCCATAGCGTAAATAGCGTTTCCGCCATTGCACGATGGAGCAAAGTGCGGCTCATTCCGACCCATCGGGCACGAGCACCACTCCATGGCGGAAGTGCAAAGTCCGCGATGGCGGAAATGACCCCAAAATGGCCCACACCGCCGCCGTACGGCGCCATAGGTTCAATACCGCCACCCATCACAGCGGACACCGCAGTGAGCGCCAACCGGAAAGTACGGTGACCGTAAATATACGGAAACGGAAGTAAAAGCATGGTCCCGGAACGGGAAACATCCTGCCGTACACCTATAAAACCACAAAATCCACACAACCATAAAAAATACTACCCTGAGACACATCCCAACCCGTCATCCACCCTAGTGAAACCAAGAAAAATGGGAAAAGTAGCGAAGAAAGCGTGCGACCGCAAGCGGCAGGTCCACTTCTCCCGTGAGGAACTCACGGTGCTCACGGAGACCCTCCAGGAGAATGCTGCCGTCGTCTTCTCCACGCAAATGACCAGGACGGCACTTGCGAACAAGAAGGCCATATGGGCCCTGGTGGCACAGCGTGTAAGTGCGGTGGGGACCGCACCCCGCAACCCACAGCAATGCAGAAAGCGATGGGACGACCTGCGGATACGCGTCCGTAGCATACTTTCTGCCAACCGCAACATTGCCACAGCTACCGGGGGAGGATCGGAATCACCCATCAAGTCGACCCCCTGGGAAGAAATCTGTGCCTCCACCATTGGAATGGAGAGCATAGAGGGAGTCGGAGGGATGGAGAAAGGAGTGCAGACATCCGAAGATTCAGGTAGGTGTCCCAAATAAAACAATGCCAAAACCACAATGTCCAATCATGTGAAGTACCACGTGCCCACATAGTGCAACAGGAACACATGTCCAGGAGAACGTCCACATACATAGGCCTGATAGCACACTTTAAAACTCACATCAAATACATAAATAATTAAAAATCCTAAAAACACCCTCTACACGTGCAGCAGGCACACCCTAACTGCAGGCTGCCAAACAACTGCACCCTCACTCCACACACAAATGAAACCACCTCCAAGGCCCCGACCCAAATCACCCTCAGGTACCACCCCAATGCATGTGATACATTGCCATTCCAATTCCCACAGACCCATTAATAACGCTCGCCCTCCTTTACTCCACCACAGGGTCCGATCCAAACGACGAGCTCCAGGACACCCCTACCAGCACACCTGCAAAGAGGGCCAAGACCAACGGCCAAAGACCCTCCACCTCAGCTGCACGCATCAAGACACGGCAGCAGTACAAATCAAGTGACAGCACACAGGAGGGAACTCCAACAGGCACCCCAGCAGCCAGCATGCCCACAACACCACCACCACAGGTCCCCCCAATGGATGCCACAGTAGGCACTGCTTCTGGTGGCAGCAGCACCATAGGTGATACTGCATTAATGGCAGCATGCTCCGACACAGAAAACGGGGATGTCGAAGTTAGATCCATCCATGACCTGTCTCAATCCCCCTGTCTGTTCCATCCCGTACACCATGAGGATACCACGCAGGGGCACCCACAAGACGACGACTGGCCATCCCCCACAAGCCCTGTGGCAAGGCAACATGAGGTGATCAGCCCCTCTGTGACACCACCGCAAATGGCCATGGCCCAGCAGAGGCAACAGTCCCTCGACCAGTTAATCGTGCAACAGCAGCAACTGGCCACGCTCCTCAAGGACCATGCCGATGAATGTGGGGGCACTAAGGCAGACATAGAAACATCAACTGAGACACTGAGGGCAGAAATGGAGAGAAGTACAGAGACACTAAGGGCACAAATGGAGAGTAGCACCGAGAGCCTGAGAGTACAAATGGAGAGTAGCACCGAGAGCCTGAGAGTACAAATGGAGAGAAGCACCGAGAGCCTGAGGGGGGAACTGCATGCGACGTCCAAAGACGTATGTGCCGAACTTGCCGCAGTGCGCCGTGTGCTCACTGAGCTCTCACAAACCCTTAGGGACATGCATGGACGTGAGCAGGCAGAGACATCATCCGTTGCAAGTTCCGTCCAGGGCAGCCCCCAACGTAGATCTGGGAGGAACCTGCGCTCCACAGGCAGGGGTGCCCCTGATACCCGCAGAGGGGGCTTGCAATAGCGACAGCCCACTGACAATGAGCATCTTTGGACACTGGTGTTCGGGGGGGAGGTAGGAGGGTGGAGGGGGTGTGTTGGGCTCACTTGGGTGGCGGGTCGATAGGGTGTTTAACATGATATCACATATGCCATAAACAATGCACGATCATGCAATGAGATGTGTGGACATTGATCTTTGTGTACGAGGCCATTATAGGCGTACAGTCCATATTGTGCATGTCCCAGACACACACAGTGCCACGAGTCCCGTGTCCATGTATCAGCCACCAGGCGTGAGTGCTAGAAGCATGCATCTATGAGATGCTGACGAATGTCACGGCCCTCCTGTGCCTCGCAGACTCCTTGAGGTGCTGCCACATCCCCACCCTCATCATGACCATCATCAGGTGCTTGCAGTTCTGCGTCAGGGGGCATGGGCACATTTCTACGTACGCACATGTTGTGGAGCATGACGCATGCCATGACCATCTTTGCAACCTTCACATGGCGGTACAGGAGTGCCCCGCCAGACCTGCTGAGGCAGCGGAAACGAGTCTTCAGTAGGCCGAATGCCTGTTCTATGACTACACGGGTACGTGAGTGGGCATGGTTGTAGTCCTCCTCATGCTGGTCCCGTGGGTTCAGGACTGGTGTGAGGAGCCATCTCTTCAGTGGATACCCGGCATCACCTGTATGTGGACAAGAAAGGAATATTGAGGAATTCCATTGCTACGTACGCACCCCCCCCCTTCCTGCCAGGTCATTGCCGCATCACATACCCCACATCATCATGCAAGAAATGAGACTCACCGAGTAGCCAGGATCTGTTCCCTGCGTGTCGCTCCATGTAGCGTGGTATAGTAGAGTTCCTCAAGACCATAGAATCATGGGTAGATCCAGGGAATCTGGCACAACAATGTGTAATGATCCTGTTGGAGTCACACACCATTTGTACATTCAGGGAATGAAATTGTTTTCGGTTGCGGTACTGGGCCTCCATGGCATGTGGGACGACCAATTCCACATGGGTGCAGTCGATGGCACCAATGCAACCCGGTATGCCGGCAAGTGCATGGAATCCCACTTTTGTGTTCGTAATTTCCTGCTCCGAGCGTGGTAGAGAGATGAAGTCGTCTGCGTGCTTCAGGAGGGCATCGAGCACTTGCAATAGTGTCCGTGAGAACAGTGGCTGTGATATGCCATGCAACTGTCCGACTGTGTGCTGGTAGGTGCCTGTGGCCAGGAAGTGTAGTACAGACACCACCTTCAGTAGGGGTGGGATGGCGGTTGGGCTATCTATCATGCTGACAAGGTCAGCCTGTGTCATGTCCACAATGGCGGTTATGGTGTCCCGGTCCAAACGGTAGAGGGTGTGGATCTGCTCATCAGTGAGGTTGAACGGATGTGCTCGGAGGCGTGGGATTGCGGGCTGCCTGCGTGGTGGTAGTGGCTGTGCTGGCGGCCCTTGCTGGCCCTGCCTTGGCCCCCTCCTCCTCCTGCGTCTGCGCCGTGCGGCCGGTAGTAGTTGGTGTTTGTCTTCTTCTTGAAGTTGGAGTACTTGCAGTGCTATCAGGTCCCCCAGGGCCAACATGGCTAGTCCTGCCGGTAGCATTTCGGAGTGGGTGTGGTTGTGGGAGGAGACTGGGTGTGCAATTTATGTGTTTTCAGGCTGTATGGCCTCCACCTGTGGTGATTCATTCCACCTGTGCAAGCTGCACTCCCCTTTGGGCGAGCACGTCCCGCACACAACGCTGCAATTCGACGAATGGCATCTTGCTATTGCAATCATGTATTTGTACCCGATGGCAGTGTAACATTGGTTGATATGTTCATTCGGCTATGGTCCCATTGTTTCACATACAATCTTTGCAGTCGCGAACAGACTTGTGAATGGTCAGTGGAACGTAGTACTCGAGTAACGGTGGACCCTCATGCAACACTGTACCGAGCTTCACCGACGGGCGGGGCGTTCCATTTGTGAGTGAAGGCAGTTGCCATTTTCACACACAGCCGCACTAGATGGATTAATTTGTGGTTTCAAGCGGCCACAGATGCCTTTTCGACGTGATGTTGCAAATGAGGAATTCGAAGGGGGGCGCTTTCGGTTTTCAGCTAGCGGCGAGGAGATGCCCACAGGTCTGACTGCAAATATAACGTTCTATTGTTCAATGTCCTTGGGACAGGGGCCATGGCGAGGATGCAATGATTGATATGAATAGTATGGGATGCGCAATAGCGACGTGGGCGATGAGGCCGGACGTTCCCAAATACATGTTACTTCACAACACTTGAATAACGGGCTGGGGCACGGTGGATTTTGCAGGCTGCATAACGCACAGACTCAATGGAAATTTCACATGTTATGTGAGTATGGAAACAGGCGTTTTCATTACGGGATGAGGGAATGATGTATGGATGCATGGACAGATGATTTGATACAGAGTTTGCCATGTACAGGGCTTCTTGGAATCTATCCGCCTCCCCTGCGCTATGTGATGCAGGGCTGCCATAGTGGGGCCATCGTCTATCTGGCCTTGTTGAGCCCTCCCTGTCTCGACGCGCCTTCAGACACTTGTGTCTATGCACGTTACCAATCCCATCAGATGGATTCTGTTGTAACAGACGCATGCACAGGTACACTCGTTTGTGATAGTGTTTTCACCTCGATATAGATAGTTATGATTCGCAAGTGGTTTGTGGGTGGTGATGATCCTTTGGAGTGGGCTAGCATGCATATGGCTGTGGATTTGGTGTGATCATTGAAGTGGTTAATTCAAATGTAGTTCTGATGGCCATACTATTCTTTTTCATTTCATTTGGTTGACAGGTATCTCCTCCCCTTTTGCCACTGCCATCTGTATGCCACTCCTGCAGATGGAATTTACTCCCGACACCTGCTGCTTCGTGTTAATCAGTGGAGCAGCATTACGATCTTATGGGACGATCGCCAATGGGCCACATGCCCTTACGCAGTACTAGTGGCTAGGAGCAACATTTCGGCCTTTCAGCTGGACTAGTGCCTCCCTATTGGGACGGCCCTGCGGTTCTAGGCGCTTCCATGTTGCCTTTTCGTACGGGAATGTAGCCCCTGTGTCCCATGAAGGAACAGGGCGTCACACAAGAAGTAGCTGGTCATTTATTGCGGATGCAGCCCACGATAATGAAATATATTTTGGAGTTCATGGCCTAATGGCTGTATGGGCTTGGTGAATTTGTTGTGCATTAAATTTCTATTCTGATATGAACCGTGTAGCGTTCTTCTTTGCGAGTGATGTGGCATATTCCTATTTGGGGAGCGATGTATTGTGAGGAGATCTGCAATGGGTTCCAGCTTCGGAGTATAGTTGCGTGGTACTGTGCTGGGCGCGTTTGCCTACGGAGCCCAGTGAGGTCAGGGATAAGGGCTGCCATTATGACTGTTTTGATGATGTCATGCTCAGGGGCGGGGGATTAGCTTTTGTGTAACAGATGCCGGTCAGCCAGTTGGATTGGTGGAATGATGTGATTATCGGAATTTTGCTGGTCACAGGTGCCTGTGTTTGCGTGCGTTTCTTGGTGGGAGACTGAGGTCATGTCCATTTGTATAGCTTCTGTATTCGTGCCATCTGTGCCCTGCAGCTCCCATTGGGCACTCTTGAGATTCATTTGTTCGTTGGCAGGCATGGATGACTAGTACATTTCACTGGTTGCATTGTGTGACTTCATTGCACCTACGGGGGGTTGTACAATGTGGCCAGGGAGCGGTGTACAAGCACTCAGTAGGGCCGTTTACGGTTGGTTCGAGATGCCGTACTTCTCACCAGGGCGGAATGGTACTTTCCGCCGTGCTTGATGGCGTTAGGTGCATGTCCGCTAGGGTCGGTATTCGCGTACCGTTGCGCCATGGTGGTAATTACGGTTTGGCGTGGCGCGCGCGCGCGTGCTTGGTGCAGTTAGCGTTGGCGTTCACTACGGTGTCGCTAATGGCATCGTACTTTGCGGTGACGGGTCATGATCGCACCGAGCGCTATTCGATGGCGGTATTGCATTTCCTCCATCGTTTTTCGATTTCCGCCAGGGTCGTAATGAGGCCCATTGTGTGTGATGCACACCCTGAGCATCACATAAAAATGACAAACTAAATAAAAAAACAAATCACGCATGTACAGGATCCACAAATTGTCATAGATCATGTGCTGCAGGGACACAGTGGTCCCCAGAAGGCTAACTGTGTGCACATGTGGACATGGAAGGGTGGTTGTACATGTTGTGGATCATAGTGCAAGTGTGTGTGTCAGTAGTGAAATGCACTCAATACATACATGTGCAATCAAGTGACCATCAGTGTCTTCATCACATCTGAACATTGCCCATGTGTACACCCCAGCATGTCAAACCACAACTATACCCTCACACCTGAAAGGTAAACACAACACATGAACAGCCATTGATCAGCAGAATACATCATGTACATAGGATACCACAATTACAATGTCAGGGTGCCCATCACACTGTGGGGCAAGGCAACTGTCCAACAACAAAATACCCCACGCCCTCACATATCACCCTGACCCACTGAACAACTGCGCATGGGGTATGTAGCCTTCATCCTTGAAGTTCACCTGGCCACAGGATCACCCTTCCCCTTTGTCTCCATCTTCCACCTTGCGTGTAAAAAGTGTCCAGCATCCTCAGAGGCCACCTTGACTTGCAAAAACACCAAATCAAAGAGAACTCAAAACAGGCCAACACAGAAGCCAAGCAAAAAGCCTGCAGGCAGTAAAACAAACCAGAAGAGCCTCCAGTAGATGACTTGAAGTAGCAGTTTGTCACAAAGCCCAAGTACTAGCACAATGATGGAACAACCAAGGTAGCACAGTAAAACAATGTCACAACAGGATGTGTACCATGTGTGGTACATAATATCGAATGATGCACCACGAACTGATGTGTACTGTCACAGCTCCCGTGTACAGGCGCAGGAGTGACACGAACCAACCACCCCCACCGTGGTCTGGGTGCCTGCAAGGTCAAACTGACACAGGCCTCTGAGACCCTGGTGGGGAAGGAGGGTCAGGGATATGCAGTCGGGACAGGAATTGGTATACTGGATACCCGGAATGAGGGGCAGGAGAGGGGAGTAGGATTGACAAGGGAAAGTAGGGAATGTACAAAAACATAATAATCACATTAACACATACACAATCAGACCAAACGTGTAGACCATCCACATTGTACCAAATTACTCAAATTGAAGTCAAAGAGAAACTTATCTCTGGGGTGAGTGCTGGCATCCTGCCTGCGCACTCTCAGGTCCGGCAACATGAGCATTCAATGCTGCAAAGAGAGCCAGAGTCACTAATCTATGCATGCCCATAACACACACACACCACCATGCATGCCCCAAAGTAACAAGATACTCTACAAACTATCTGGTGTGGTGCTTTGTACCCATACGTAAGATTCCCCCGTGATGGTTCATACACAGTCAATGCAGTAAGTAATGCACAGGTGGGTGCGTGGCAAATGTAAGACCAATGTGTCAAGATTCACACAACATCCAATGTTCCCTGGGTAGGCATCCAGACGCATTTAGCAAGGTACGACTTCAGTACAAGTTGTGTTCCATCATAACCTAAATAAAGTAGGTAGTGCATGTGGCAATTCAAACCTGTAAATGAAATGCAGTGCACACAAGTCTGTCCCTCGCTGTCAGTCCCTGTGAGCTGCTTCTTTCCCTGTCTTGGAATGCTACATGGCTAATACAACTGCCTCAATGGACCATGTTGGACTAGAGGATATGTGCCACTGCCCCTGCATGTGCCCCTGACAACTTTCCCATCAACTACCCATTACTCCACCAACGCATCTTAGCTGTACTGTGCGCTTCAACACCAACATCTGTCCAAGCTCACCATCAGTGGTGCTACTTACCATGCATGTGCAACTTTCCTGGTGGACGGTTGGCTGCGGTGTGGCCCCCTTGTGCTGCTCACCTTGCCTGGAGTTCCTTGAAACATGTCAGCTTCTGTATGTTGTATGAGCGCAATCCCTGTGGCTCTGCCAGCGCACACATGTGCATGTCTGCACCACCAAATGTGGCCAGCTTCCAGACATCCAATGGGCTATGTCTGCTTGGAAAGGTGGTCTGGAGGCTCATCCCCCTGCAGAAAGGGCAGAAAACACATGATTAATGCATGAAATTTCCATGTGTGTGTCTCCTCAGGCATGTCATGAGTGGACCATGTCAGAGACGTACATCAGAAATCACTCCATCAGTGCAACTTTCCCAGCTAAAGTGTGTCAGCCACTGTCTACAGCATGAATTGCATGAAGCACATGTAGAGCAAAGATAAGAAACACACTACACAATGTATAGCAATTAATGCACACATGAATCATGAAACCACCCATCTAGCAAAGGAAGAACTGTGGTCAAAATCACCCCTATCATCCCCACTAGGGGTGTCAACACAAGTAGTACATCAGCAGACATGCCACAGATATGACAGTCCAAAGCCCTTGTGTAATAGGCTCTAACACCAAACCATCCTTGCGAGACCATGGATAAGGGAAGCAGGAGCGGCATATGTGAGTCAGGACCGCAAGCTGCAAACACATACACGAGACAAGCTTGAAGGGACCAGCTGGAACAGACAGTGGATGCTTTCAAAAGCCACAAAGCACCACACCGTCACATGAAAGCACAACAGACAAGCAATTTTAAAATATATTACCTAATTACACTAACTATCAAAAACCTACATTACCTAATTAAACTAACTATCAAATAGAAACTTAACTAACTAAACTAAAAGAAAAAGAAAAAATGGCCACATAAGACCCGGGAGGGGGAGGCACCCAGGAGGGGGCAGGTACAGGGTGCTGCTCAACACCTACATGCGATGATGTTGAGGAAAAAAAAAAATCTCCATGGGCTCAAGGTCTGCACAGCCCAACCTATGTGGGAGATACCTCGTCGTCTGAGTCTGGCTCTTCCTGGAAAGGAGGACGTGTCACAGGAGCCTGACCACGCCTAGCCGCAGCTTGCCCCTCATCGGCTGCAAATCTGCCAGACGGGTGAGCCTGGTTCTGTGCGGCGATGACACATAGGTCTGCATGCAGAACCTCACATGATATGCGTTCTTCCTCTTGCAAGGTAACACGTGCAACACGGAGTTCCTCCTGCAAGGCCTGGCTGGACAACTGATGCACCTCCCGGCAAGCATGTAGCTCACCCGAGATGGTACGCTCAAGCTGCGCAAACCTCTCCTCTGACTGCTCCCTCTGGGACATCAGAAGGACACCCAGAGTGGATCTGAGGGAAGCATACTCCTCCCTCAGGGCCTCCATGTGTGCCTCTGCGTGAGCAGCAATTGCTTCACGCAGAGACAACATTTCAGCCTGGCGTGCCTTGTCTGAGGCCGCCATGCCCAGCCTGAGCGAGCGCGCCGTGGACCGTGCCGCCTGCTGCTGGAGAAGCACCTGCCTAGCAGGGGGGAGCACGGATTGGGCCACACGCACCATGCTCACAGCAATGTTCTCCATTGCTGCCCCCTGGCGTTCAGAATTTGCAGTCATGTCTTGCTCCCACTCAGTATACAGTAGTTGCATGCGGTGGCCGCGTTGCTGGGCTTGACACCTGCGGGACCCAAGGACCGGGTGTCCTCGTTGTGTTGGCACCGCCCGCGGCTGCATGACTACATGTCTCCGTCAACGTGATGGTCCAGGCACCTCAGTGACTGGTGTGGAGGGTGACCCTGTGTCCCGATCCACCACAGGCAGAGGTTCCAAGACTGTCTGACCCCTCAGTACAGGTGTCACAGACAGAGGAGTGCCCACATCAGAATCACTCACCCCTGACATATGAACCTGATGCACATCCAACTCGACATGGACGTCAGAGTGGTCATCAGGGCTGGACACATTGCCAGCCAAAGACAAGATGGACTGTAGCACATGTGGGTTTTCGTGGCCTACCACCCCACGACCCCCACTTGTGCCGGGTTGCTGTAGTGATAACAACCCTATGCCTGGCATGACAACACCATCCTCTGCCTCCATTGCGTCATCATCTGAAAAGTAGAGAGAAAAAAGGTCACTACACATGTTAGAAGCACACAACACACACACACATAGACATCACAGACAGCAAACACATGAAGCAGACATGTCACACACAAAAGAGAACCTGCCATGCATGCTGGGTCAACTTCACATTGCTTCTGTGATTAGGCATGTACAAGGGTGTTATATCGCTCTGAAGTGGGTCGATACAGTGCAGCACATTTGTACGTGAAGGCAGTGCAAGGTCAACTTCAGCCATAACGTGCAATGTGCATGCAATGGGTAGCATGCCTACAAGCAAACCACCCCTCCCCCAAGTGCAAATGCAGGGATGCCTTGCATGGTATCAAAAGGATGACCATAGACCTGCGTATTGACAGACAGTGTTGACTAGCATCAATTGCATCATGTGAGTCAAGTGACAACACAGCAGATGATGATGGGATAGTAAGCAGGACACATGATGAAACCTCCGGAGTACACCCACGTGTGAAGAAGACACTACACCAGTTGGACAGAGTCATTGGCCATGACCCACACAGACTATCACACCCTAAACATGTGTGGGACGCAGGACTGAGCCACAGTGGCCATGGGAAGGCTGATGAAATGCCATGCAATGTAGGTCACCCTGGACACGGACTACAATGATCATCCAGTCAAGGACACATAGGGGCATGCATGGAATCCACATGGAGCATGAATGGGCACTCATGTCCCTGCGGGGTATCTGACCTCTGCAGTCCAAGTGAGACACCCTGCATCAAGTACAAAGGATGTACCCCACAGCATATGCCTGCAGATTGCCTGGTGGAAGTTAGCATGTACACAGAACGCATGAACAGTCAACGGCAAAATTGAAGCAGACCGGTGCAAAGGTGAAATTGGGGTGCAGAGGGGGGGTGGAAGGGCAAGGGAGCATGCCTACGTGGAGTACCCGCATGCAGGCAGAGGACACATGCACGTCAGTCATGCTATGACATAGTCCCAGGGCTGAGAGCAAGGTCACCCCAGGCTACATGCAGAAGGGCCAGTGAGCTGGAACATGGACCGGAGGGGCATCCTGGTGACCAGCATGTGAGTAGGGTGCAATACTGGTGATGCAGACAGTCCCCGTCCGCTCCATATGTCCACCATCCTGCAGAGCAGCCATGCATCAGTGAAGCATTGCATTACTTGCACATCAGAACCATGTACACATGACATGTAGTGGCAGTCATGCACAACACATCACACAAGTAAAACACACATGCCCTCAACAAACACACAGCAACACTCACTGGACTGGGCATCAAAGTCCGGCATCCCTCCCACTCCTTCGACCGATTCAGGTGGTATGAACTCCGCAACGAGTGACTCGTGCGGAGTGAGGGCTTCCTCCTCAGGTGCAGGCCCTCTGCCAATCACCAGAGTCAAGTTGTAATTTGAGGCACGCTTAGCGTTAGCGCTGCGTTTGAGGTCATTCCAACGCTTTTTCACTCTTGCGCTATGCGCACCTCATGGCCGAATGCACTCACATGTTCCGCAACTTGCTTCCAGTGGGTATCATGGTGGGCAGCCTTAGTCTGACAATTAGGCCCCACTAGCATGTCACGGCTGTGGTCCCGCACGTAGTCCACGAGGAAGTCCAGTTCCTGGTTGCAGAAAGGGTTCTTTCTCGACATGTAGGAGGTCATGGCTGTGTGTGGGGTCCCAGCCTGTGCTGCAGGTGCAACCTTCCTCCTCTTGGATTGTGGCGCAGACCCTGGCTGGCAAATGCCGCCCTGATCAGTATGGCCAGTGGCTCCGGTGGATTGAGCCAAGGGAGTGGCAGGTGGAGGGATGACCAAAGGACTTGCGTCAGTGGCAGCCGGGTGCCCTCTAATGGACCCTGCGCAGCAACATCCACTGTGGCAGGGTCGTTGACCGCGACTGTCCTGGTTGGCAGACTGACAACCGGGGTGTTGTTGGCTGCATCTGCCACTGCACTTGCCAACACCTGGCTGGTCGGGGCAGCAGATGACATTACTGCCCCAGGGACACTTGTCTCAGTCAGGGCAGCCCTGCGTGCACCTACGGTTTGCCTCCTGCCCTGTTGGAAATCTTCCAAGGACTCTTCAAGTGCCAACGCAGCCTGCGCTGGCAGACCCTGAGCCTGTTTGGTGGTGTCCACAGCTGCACCTGAAACTACCACTACCCTTGGGCCTGTGGCAGTCGATGAAACAGTCTGCCGGGTCACACGGGCGACAGTGCCAGATGCAGAAGCTCCATCTCCCTGAACCACAGGGGGTGGTGGCATGACTGCACCGACACATGGCACAACATCGTGCACAAGCGGTGCACCCCTTCCTCTTCCCCCTCTGCGGCCACCCTGGACACCCTGGAGTCCCCCTACTCCCTGGTCACCCCGGCCACGTCCCTGACTATGCCCCCATGAGGAGTATGCCTAGCTGAGGCGCCCCTCACCTTTGGTGGCCTCCCAGCCATGGCACAGATGGAGTAGTGCCAGCACAGATGGAAGAGTGGCAATGGGAGGTGTACACCACAATTGCCGGTATTACCCAAATTGTTTGAACAGAATTGTTCGAATAACCCAATTGATCGAAAGTCAAGGGTCCGAATTGACCTTTGCACAATTGACCGCATATATATATAATTGACCTTCACAATTCGGTCAATTGTGCAAAGGTCAATTGTGATTCGAACAATTGTAGTTCGAACAATTCGTATACATCCCAATTGTCTTGGGCAATTGGGGTGAAGGGGGTGGGATGAAAGATGTTAACAGCACCCCTGCACCTGCAAGGCTGTATGTGATCCTGGTGATGTAGTGATGGGTCACGCAATGCTCAGGCACCCCAAAAACTGATTGATGCAGTAAAACTGTGCACGCAAACCCTGCAGCCTACGTGCGTGGAATTAACCTCCCGCAGTACGCAGTGGCACCCAGGAAGACGAAAAACGCATACGCGTGGGACACGCAGACTACTATGACCTCGGAAATGGGTACGCAATGCACAGGGGCACCCGCAGTGGGAAAAATAGCAAGCGCGACTCACCGTCAGACTAGCGCGATGATGAAAAACAGATGTAGCCAATACCCCCGCCAAAAGAAAAGATACGTCCTTGATCTGCTGTGGAGTTGTGATGGCGCGCAAAACAACATGAAGTAGCAACACACACGTTGGTCTCCATGAAAGGCACACACATCAAACTGCTGGCCCCGCTCATCTTTAACCCATGCTGAGGGAAACCCCCGTGCGTGTCACTTACGCGCGTAGGCCCTTTCCTCGGATTACATGCATTCACACGCGGACATGCAGTTTTTTCACGCGCTGAACCACTATGCACACATCACGAGGGAAATGCCCGCACGCGTAACATCACAGAAGTGCTTACGCGCTAAGGGCCTTTCCTCAGATTGCATGCTGACATGCACTTTTTTCACATGCCAAATCACTCCATATCAAGCTGGCCACGCAAAAACACACAGAAGACCACGCTCCTGCCCAAAAGGCCATTTTCCTGCCCCCAGGAGCCACCAGCACGCTCCCACCTGCCATCTGCTGCTGCCTGCAGCCCAGGTGCCCTGCTATTTTGTGCCTGCATGTCAGCCATCTGCAGAGGTCCAGTTGCTCTGTCCACCACTGCTGGAACAGAAGACTCCCGACTGGGATACCATCGCTCCACAGCCCAGCCCCAGGACCCAGTTGCCCACCCACGCCTGCCTCGGGGGTCGTCATGTTGCGCCAAACACTATCCGAGACCACTGGCGACCCCCAGCCAGAGAGGCAGAGGGCCACCAGCTTCAGTGAGAAGGAAGATGGTGTCCTGGTGGAGCATGTCCTGGGGCATTATGATGCCCTCTTCGGGAAAATCACACGCCAACAAGGAAGGACGGGAGAGGATCTGGGAGAGGCGTAGTGGTTGCCTTCAATGCAGAGGGGGTGTCAACCCGCGACATCAACCACGTCCGGAACGCTGGGAGGACTTCAGGTCCAGGACCCTCTACAAGGCCCGGCTCCTCCTGAAGGCAGAGGATGCAGAGGGGTGCCGGGTCAGCATGAGCAACATCCAGATGAGGGTCCTGGGATGCATAAACCCAGCGCACCATGCCCATATCCTTCGGAGGCAGACCCGTCTGGAGTGGAGCGGTAAGTGGCCAAGCATTGCTGTGTGAGACAGGGCACGTTGCAGTGTGCTGGTAGTCTGATACTTGCCTATATGTGTGACATAGGCCATGTACGGATGTGTGCAGGGACATCATGGTCATGCATGTGAGACCAGTAATGTGTGAACCACATGGATGGTGCATGTGTTCCAATGCAACATGGGGAGCTGTATGCGGAATGCACACATGAATGCATGCCAGTCTATGTTCTTGGACATGGAGGGGGGGTGAGGGATGGGTGCTGCTCTCATGTACATGTATGGTGCACATGTGTGTGTGTCTGAGAAGTGTGTGTGTGACTTTGAAATGACATGGATGCATGACACATGTCCGTGACGATGTGCAGATTCACTCATGCAGTGCGGTCATTGTTTTATCCACTGTGTCTGTGGTGTACGAGCCATGATGCATGACCCTCAGGTGATGTGTGTGCATGGGATCAGTATGAGCCATGATGCATGTGAGTTTTAAGGCAACATTTTGGTTAACAGAGGCCCTTGTACATGGATGCTGATGTTGATCGCATGCGCCGTGCCTGTTTCTGCATGTGTATTGTGTGCATTCACCCATGTGTTGTGGAGGGACAGGATGGAAGGGATGTTTGACAATGAAACTCATGTATTATTGCTTCCTGTCTAGGGGACTATTGTACAGTACCCTGATGCTTGTGTTCTATGTCTCCCTCTACGCAGCGTCCAGTGAAGAAGAGGGCGGAGACGGTGCTGTGGAGCTAAGAGGCGGGGATGCCTCCACCGGGCGGTGACGCAATCCCCAGCAACTCTCCCACAAATTGCCATCATCCGGGAGAGAGGGGACTGGTGCCGCGTCTGACACTGCAGCTGTAGCGGAAGGGCCGGGTGAGCCCCCACAGGGGCTTGCAATGGCAGAAGACGTTGCAGAGATATCCAGGTTGGTGGTCTCCACAGACGAGGAGGAGCCGCTACATGGGGCCTGGTTGGGGTAGTACCACTGGTGCAAGTGGTGCAGTCCAGGGCCAGGGTCAGGAGGCAGCACAGGTCACCGCAGAGGGGGCCATGTCATCTGCCTCTCCACTACCTGTGGACGAGGAGTCCCATGACCGTATGGGCTCCATCGTGATTGGTGTCGCATTGCGCAAGCGTGTCATTCGTGATGACATGCGTGCTTCCTGAGGGGAGCACACACACCATCATGAAGAGCAGCGTTGCGAAGTGGCACAGTTGGGAGGGGCCCTGATTGGTGGGCTCCTACATGTGTCGCGCACTCTGGCGGACCTCTCCTCCTCTGTGGAGACTATGCGCCAGTCGTTCTCCCTGCCGTCTTCTGGCCCAGATTCCACCAGGGCCCCCTGTGGACCTGGCCCGACCAATACAGTCAGCTTGGTGGAGATCCCATCCCTGCCACAGTCAGGAGTCGGTGGTCCAGAAGGGGTGGACACCCCAACAACTGGAGACCAGCAGATGGAGGATGTGCAGGTATCATCGGACAGGGCACATGGACAGCAGCAGCACCCGCAGGCTCTAGGTGGGAGCAATGATGGCTCGGGGCCATCAACATCAGAGGGGCTGGCATCGGCCAGAGGGCAGGAGGACCCTGGAATGGGTGCGTCTTCCGTGTGGCTGCAGTTGGGCCAGCGTATAGATGCGGAGCGGCGGCGGACTGAAGAGGCACGGCTCACAATGGTCAGGGCGGAGAACTCCATGAGGCAGGCCGAGTGCCTCGAGGCAATTCGCAGGGAGTTGCAGTCCAACATGGGATCATCCCTGCGAACCCTCGGGGCCATGGAAGAGGACCGCCTCCAGGACATTGACCAGGAGTTCGATGATGCCCTGGCCCGGGACATCAGAAAGTGAGCCGTCGGACTAGCCTGCCGCCATTGTAAATAGTTTTTAGTGTTAGGTTTAATTTTCGTTTTCATTTCTTTTGGGGTGATGCCCCACACATTTGTATATAGTTATTTCTTAGGTCGTTTCTTAGATAGGTTTCAATTATTTTGTTGGGCTCATGGACCCTTTCAAAATTGCTTGTACATAGTTGGACTTTGGATTTATGTGTACATTTTCTTTGGATTTCACCATGTGGCAATGGAATTTGATTTTTACGTTTCCTTTGGATTTGTTTTGGTGGACAGAGAATTTGGGCCATTTTTCTTTAGGATTTATTTGGATTGCATCTAAATTTCATTTTTCATATTTTTGGACATGCATTTCATTTCATGTTTGTAATATTTGTTTCCCTTTCAGTTCATTACATTGATTTTGTTTATAATACATTTTGATATTTTAATTCCATTTGTGGGAATCGCTCATTGGGTTCATGCATGTCAAAATGTGGTTTTACACAATCTATGGCAAACAGTGTGTGTGTGTGACGGACATGTGTTGATGTACATGGTTGACTTTTGATTTGTGTCCTGACATAGGCATGTCGGTGTGGGGTGGATTGTTGAAATCATTGCATGTCAAGACTGGGGTGGCATGCTGTGTTATTTTGGTGCACATGAAGCCCATGATTGTGCAGCTTCCTTTCGTGTTGCTGGGGGACATGAGTTGGGGCCTGCTGGCAGGTGCCCCTCACTACTGGATGGATGGGGGTTCTGGGGGACATGAGTCGGGGCATGCTGGCAGGTGCCCCTCAATGCTGGGTGGTTGGGGGTGCTGGGGGACATGAGTCGGGGCCTGCTGGCAGGTGCCCCTCACTGCTGGGTGGATGGGGGTGCTGGGGGACATGAGTCGGGGCCTGCTGGCAGGTGCCCCTCAATGCTGGGTGGATGGGGGTGCTGAGGGACATGAGTCGGGGCCTGCTGGCAGGTACCCTTCACTGCTGGGTGGATGGGGTTGCAGGGGGACATGAGTCGGGGCCTTCTGGCAGGTGCCCCTCAATGCTGGGTGGATGGGGGTGCTGGGGGACATGAGTCAGGGCCTGCTGGCAGGTGGCCCTCAGTGCTGGGTGGATGGGGGTGCTGGGGGACATGAGTCGGGGCCTGCTGGCAGGTGCCCC
Organism: Ambystoma mexicanum; assembly: GCF_040938575.1. NCBI lineage: Eukaryota > Metazoa > Chordata > Amphibia > Caudata > Ambystomatidae > Ambystoma > Ambystoma mexicanum. The sequence continues at coordinate 601,923,995 of NC_090925.1, forward strand.
TCACTGCTGGGTGGATGGGGGTGCTGGGGGACATGAGTCAGTGCTCACTTGTGCGTGGTGACATGTGGGCTGGCTGGGGGGCTTCATCAGGGTGGATGGGCTGCCTGTTCGGCATGGCCAGGGGTGCAGTGTGTACCCCTGTTTTGGTGTCTGCCTGCAGGCCCTCGGGAGGGGGGTGAGAGCACACCTGGGAGGACACACACTGGCAATTCGTTGGAGCACCCCAGTAATACATGTACCCTGCTCGCACAGGGCCAATCGCGTGTGAATATTCCCACGCACCCCGAAATACACGTACCCCACTCGCACAGGGCCAATTGCGTGTCCCACACACCCCCGAAATACACGTACCCCGCTCGTACAGGGCCAATCGCGTGTAAAAACTTCCTGTGCACCCCCGAAATACACGTACCCGCTTGCACAGGGCCAATCGCGTGTAACACTTCCCGCACAGTTGGGTACATGTATTCGGAGGGGTGCGCAGGGATTTTTACAGACGTTTTCGTGGTTGGGGGGCTGTATGCTGGTCCACTGGCCTGAGCGCCATGTACGGGATTTGTGCGCTGTTCATGGCGCATGGGGAGGGGTTGGGAGCGTAACTGGCGCTGCTGCAGGGTCGCTGCGCTACTCTGCGCCACGGCTGGTCATGGATGTTGAAATCCATGAATACGCTGTGTGGATTTTGGCGCACGCGGCTGGGGCAGACTGCCGCACGCGCACACTGTGCACCAGCCGCGTACGCCACTTGTGCGCTGAATTCTATGAATTACCCCCTAAATGTCTTGTAGTTAACATGTGACAATCTACAATAAGATGTTGTAGAGTTTCTTTTTGTGACACATCTAAACAAAACCGACAATAATTTTGATTTGGCAGTATTTGATGTCTCCTGGACAATACTGCCCTAGTGTGCCATAAATGAATCTGAATCTCATATATTGCCTGCGGATATGTAGGGAAGGACATTTTATCAAGTAGTCAGCCATAGATCTCAATCTCTTATGCCCAAAACAACTGACATCAAAATCTTTAGAGGTGTTACAATTCGATTGATTGCAGATCCAGTTGTATTTGAAGATTTTAATCTTAGCCCGTCCTGGATTCGCAATCATCATCTCTACAGTTGCGGAAGCATCTGCTAAGGCATCACATATATATTTACACCAACTCACACACAAGTTATTTTTCGATTTTAAGAGCTGGTGGGCTACAATGACTAAGATGTTTGGCGTTTCTAAATTTAGCAAACATTTCCTAAAAAATGCACACATCTTCCATAACACATGGGAATACATCGATAGGGCACCCAATCCAAAGCGTATCAAGGCTAAAGGAGTACATGAAGGTAACATTAGTACTTGTTTCCAAAACCTGTATTCTCGCATATCCCAAAACTTTCGCTTTTCTGGTGTTATAGCTTCAACTCCATATAATAAGGTAGGTATGACCTTTTGTTGATAAAATATCATTATATGTTTTAGTGAAAATTTGCTAAATTTATACACTAGTAGTTTCGCCTGAGATGTCAGACCCTGCAATTTGTTTTTTAATTCGAGTTCATACAAATCACTCCTGTTAGTATTTGCAAATGTCACCCCTAGATATTTGTATTGGGGGACTATTTCCAATTTGTTCCCAAGCAAAGACCACTTATAGGAAGACTTCTTACGATTAGCATTAATATTGCAAACTACAATCTGAGTTTTGTCTGTGTTTATCACCAGATTATTGTCATGAACATGCAAGCTTATCTAACATATTTTGCAAACCTACCATGGTCTGGGATAAGAGCACCAAATCATCTGCATAGAGTAGATATCTTATTTTTGGCAAGATTAAATTAGGTGGATCACCCATTGTGTCAGCAAATATCTCTCACATATCCAGTATAAACAAATTAAGTAAAAAAAAAACTGCCAGGTTACACCCATGTTTAAATCCTTGTTGTGTTGGAATAATAGAGGTAATTTTACCATCAAATGTTAATCTGACTTGCATTGATGTTTTAAGGTGGAAAAGCATAGTAAGAGCAAGTACAGTTGGGGGACATTGATAGGCTCTCAATTTAGAGAACAGCATAGAACGATTGATGGAATCAAAAGCCGCCCAGATGTCAATAAATGGCAAATAGAGTGATTGCTCCCAGGAGGCATATTGCGTCTTCATCATATTAAGAGTGAATTAATTTGGGATCATGCCTAAACCAGCAACAAACCCTGCCCGCAATGGGTCTTTCAGATGGTATTTTATTGTCCATATATTTAATTCTCATAATAATAGACAGCAAAAGATCTTACCTGGCACGTCTAGAAGTGAGATTGGTCTATAACTGGCTGGTATCTGCCGGTCACCTTTTTATATACTGGCAGTGTTATAAAATGTGCCCAGGTTTTAGGAAGGTTTTGTGTACAATTTATGGCTCAGAATATCTGGTACAAGATAGCTGCTTGTGGGATGTTTTTACCCATGCATCCGAGCCCTACCACAAAAACTGTGCAGTACTGGCATGGAAAACATCATGATGGCCAGAACTTCCCAGAAAATGCACAGGGAAATGCATGAAGAATAGGCTGCCACCCATTTTTGCCTATGTTGTGAGCACAGAAGGGCACGGAGCCTAAAACCATTGTAAAAGGGGCAATGCTGATTGCCAAAAGCAACCCATAACTGGTGGGAATTTGTTTTCTTCAGGTCAAACATGGCTAATTTATGGGCACAAAATTATTTTACTGCAGAACTACACCAATGCTATTTGTTGAACCTGGACAATATACTTCCATGTAATATCTCTTGTTTGAAATGCTTGAATTCAAGACTGATCCAAAAAAATTGCATGCAGTACCCGCTTTTGACTGAGGGCGGCGCTAGCGGTCTAAACTCTGACAGGGAAACTGCATGTCAGGAGTTGCAGGAGAGGCCTTTACATCAAAGGCTGGGAGTTAATTAAAATCTTAACCACATGCTGTTCCCAGAAGACAATCTGATTTAATTAACAGTCCAAAGGCTGGGAAACCTCTCACCTCCAGAGATTCACACCAGGAGTTAGAATCTCACATGACCTCTTGATTGATAGAAGGCAGACTGGCTGGGATCCTCCTGGAGTCCACACAATAGGCTCTTGCACTTGAATAGGATATGTTGATTTTGACTGTTTCCTGTCAACAAAGGCCTGCCTGCCAGAAGACACATGTGATCACTGACCCACCCAAGTCTTGGAGGCGGACTCCAACGCTCTGAGAACTGAATTGAAAGCAAAATATATATTTTACAGAAACACTGATAACTCTTTGTAATCAAATGACAGGAATGTATAACTTTGAGAGCCTTCATTTAAAAAATGTACCTTCGATTGAAGCCCAAACTCCAATTTGTGTGATGTTCTGGGGCAAAAACCTGCTATTTATGTATACTACAGACTCTGTGTTTAAGCTAGAGACATGGGAATTTACTGGAGTATGTATGGACAGGCCGTGTATATGTGTATAATTTTTAATGCAAAACCAATATTGCAAAACCAGTTAAAAAACGCAAAATGTTGCCGTTTCTGAATGCAAGCTCTTAGAAACATCAGAGTTTGAACGGAGTATACCTCATGTTATATGTGATGGGTGCATGTAATTTCAAACCACTGTGTATCTATGAAATATGTCTTTTTGATCAAATATAGATTTGTGTGCAATTTGACAGGGGAGTGTCCTTCCAGAGGACTTATAATGACATCGCTGTGGCACTCCACTTCTTTTCCCCAATCAAGAGAGAAAGGAAAGCTTGACCAATGGGCAGTTGAGAGAGGGGCTGGCTAGTGATGCTGCACACACACCCACTTTCAAAAGACATAAAAAGAGCCACTGGAAGCTAGAGAGGACATGCAAATACAGTTGCTGCAACGCGCTCTGCCCGACCACACAACATCCAGAAGATACCAGATTCAACACTTAGACTTTAAAACACTAAAGGACTTGATTCAGAACTCAAAGCAAGGGTCTAAACCAACAAACTGAGAACTCTTCTCAGTAGGCCTCAGCATCCAGCAAACCTAACAGCGGTAGCAGCATCCAGGAGCCGTGCAGATCAGCGCTGGGTCCAGAGAAAGCTGTGCAGAAAGATCCAGAAGCAGTGCTGTACCCAGAGAAAGCAGAGCAGTATCCAGAACCAGAGGCCAGAGATCCAGAGTGACCCAGACCGCTGTTAGCAGAACCAGAGAGCTGACCCAGATCACTGTGAAGTGCCGAGACCAGAACCGGAATCCAGTCCAAAACCTGACCAGATCCGTGGGGAGGCCTATTTCAAAATATATTGTGAGTACCTAGCAGAACTGTGCAGAACCAATCTCTTAGTTAAAATAATATAATTCAATTTATTTTAATCTAACCAGAACTGCCTCCTAACTGTCACCTGTCATTTTCTAGCTGCAAGCTGTAACCTGTCGCTTTGAACTCTTAGGTTAGAATCTTACCTTTCCAACAAGCCTAGAACCGACTTGCTACTCCTTATACTTTTGCCGTAATCGTGATTCACGCATTCGCGAATTTTACCGCGATTTGCGATTTGGTTAAAAATCCAGCCACTTGTAACCATCAGCAGTCATCTCTTTCCTTGCTAAAATTTCGTTTGCCTCTTAAGAACCATCCCTGAATCATTGCTAGAGTGAGCCTGGACTAATATTAACTAGATACCACTCACCCTGAACCTCCTAAAGGGAATTTAAACCATTTCAGCATATTCCTCACTTCATTGCCAGCACATATAAAAGCATTTTGGGCCGTGTTTCAACTTCTATCCGTAGTCTAAGCTTGCTAGGGTGAACTGAATTACATTTGATTGCATGTCTAAGAACTGTGTGCTACTCTTCATTTCCTTACATTGAGTAAGGGGGAGGGGAGTGGATTGCCAGAGAAAAGTGATTACATTGTTTTGTTGAAATCATATTGAGTATTTTCTGTACTGCATTTTCATTCAACATTGCATCCATCTGAACTTATATAAAGCATTCTCTACCACCTTATTCTTCTGTTCCTATTCACAAGTGTGCTAGTGCCAGACTATCCATTATTGATTACTGCTCAGATTAAGTGTGATATTCAATTATTAATTTATTATAAAGTGTGATATATATATATTGTTTACATTCTCAATTAAACCTTTTAAACTTGCAAAACAGAACTACTTCTTGGCTCAGTGGGGTCAGGGGGATTCTAAGAGAGGGGTGTTATATAGGGGTAGTCATCCAGAACTCATGAACTGGACATAAAGATATATCAATAAGGGTTTCCATTCAGTATCCCAGACTAGGCATTGACTTAGCTGTAGTGTTGAATTGAATCCTCTTACAAAGTGGGGGCTCGAGCCGGACGTTTGGGTTAGATCTATCACTTGTGCAGATTAAGACAGTGTGCCAGCTGACCAGATACAAATATCCGGTCGGGTCACCACGCTGTGTTTCGCTGTAAAGCACTCCTCAAAGGAACGCTCTAAGGAAAAGGTCTGTTTTGCAAAAATAAAATACAATCTTCTGTAAGTCAGGAAGGAACTCAAATTCCAGAATGACGACCTTGGTAGATATGAAAATAGCCAGAGAACACTTCTTACATAAGCTATTTGTGAGAGGTGAGTGGACTCATCAGGACCAAACGGTCTGGTTGCAGGCAATCGCACCCCAGATCACTGAAACAGGGTCAGATATATGAAGAGATCAGAGTCCCCTACATGTGGCCCTGAGTGAACTATATATGGCCCCTAAGGCCAAGGATGAGCACCACAAGATTGCCAGGGTAGCGGCATATTTATATTTACATATGGGAGCCATGCAGGACAAATGTGCTGAAGGCCAAGATCTGGCGAGTAGGCAACTGCTGGCACTACAGAAGGCCCAATCTGATCTGGACTCTTCTGAGCAGAGGCTGCTCAGGAGCCAGGAGTCAGAAAATGACAGCAGACGGTACATCACTAAAATAAAGGAGAATATGGATGTGCTGCAACAGGAAAAGGCGGACCAGGATACCAGATTTCTGGCCTTGCAGAAGGAGTACCAAGAAGGTTTGGACTCCCTACTGCAGAGCCAGAAAAAGCTGGAGCAATAGTTAGACTTCAATAGGGCATGTGCTGATCAGGTAGTTACCCTGTCAAGCCACCTAGATAGGGAGAAGGCAGAGAGCAATAAACTGATTCTGAAAGACCTGGATACCCAGGCAGAGTTTGATCAGGAGCGCCAGAAAGCTGGTGCCTTCCAAAGGCAAAGGGACGACCTGACGGTACAGATGTAGTGCCTCTGAGTCAGTGCCTCTGAGTCAGAGGATGAATGGACCAGGGTTACCCGAACCAAAAAGGCCAATAAGGCAAAAAGGGCCTTGCTTAAGGACCCATTGAAGCAAATAAAGGCTATAAGGAGTGTCATCACGCCTTATCACAAGAACGCCAAGTATTCTGTTTGGGAACACTTGGAGCTTTAAGAGCAAATGATGGAGACTTTCCATTTGAAGGACAGCCAAAGCTGTATTCAATATGTAAAGTGGACCTTCTCACCAGAATACTCCAGTTTCTTTGCGGGGCTGGAGGACCAAAATCATTTAAGATGGTCCACCTATAAGGCGGCCATCTTGAAACATTTTTCTGTTCACAGAAATCCTCAAGAGGCTCGCAAGGCAGCCTACAATTTGCAATGTGGGGAGGATCAGGCCCCACAAGAATTCGTGCAAGAACTGAAACGTGCCTTTGCGCAGACCACCAGAAGGGTGCGCACAGACAGCAGAGAATTTGTCAATACATTTCTCCATGCCTTGCCCAAATATATAATGACCCAGCTTGTGAGAGATTTTCATGAGAAAAGATCTTTAGACTGGGTCATTGAACAGGCTACCCGGATCTATGAGGTGCAGAAGCCCATAGAAAATAAAATCAGTACCCAGAAAAATCCCAAAACCAACAGCACTCCTGCTGCTGCCAAGGTGGCAGAGGTAAAGGTCACCCCCGTTTTGGATTTGGAGATGGGGGGCCTAAAACCTACCTGCACCTAATAATTCACAGCCCAGAAGGCCCTCGGGCCAGTCACAGACAGGGAGTCGAGGAGGTAGTCCCATAAATGGGTCCCCCGCTCCCCTGACTATGTAAGTCCCCGCTATAAGGGAAACCGACCAATCCTGGGTTATGTGTGGACTCCTCCAGCCCAAGGGGGGGATCCAGCCAAGCACCTGACCCGGGGAACTTCCCTCCTAACTTCCCCCAGGAGGGCAGAAATTCTCCAAATCCTGGGCAGAACTTTTTCCCCAGGTATCCACCCAATTTCCAGCCCCAAAATCATCCATCCTTCTTTCCCCAATTCCCTGAGCTCAGACAACCTAATCCGGGAGAGGGGAGGCCAAGGGAAGAGGGGTACCAAAATCTTCCCAACAAGGGGTACTACCAGAGAAGGGATAGCTACCCTTCCCGGGATCAGCCCAGGGGAGAAAATAGAGCCCCGTATCAGCCTGAGCGGGTTTCCCAGTTAGAGCGCCAGGTCCAAAATATGGCACGGGGTCTGGGTCACATACTGAGGGCGCAACGGAACCCTCAGATGATCATGCCACCGCAGAATGCCCCAAACTCTGGACCTGGTGCTCCAGAACAATGACGGGGGCAGCACCCCAATAACACACCGGTTCCCAGGGAGGAGGCACAAGGGGAAGGGGGTGTAAAGTCTTGGAGGAAGCTCCCTTCCCAACTTGTAAACAGCCCCTGGAAAACCAGGAACCGGAAACAAAATCTCCTGCCCCTGAAAGCCTGCCTCCCAAGGAGCAGAGGTGGGGTAGGAGAAACAAAGGACCCAAACAGACCCACTTTGTGGAGGAGGTACAGGTCTTCCAATTTGAGGGAGAGGGATCCTCAGAGGATCCTGGGGAAAGGACCTTCTCCTTCAGAGATGGGGGAACTCCTCCCAAGGAAAAATGGGTCCCAAGGGATTCCAATTCAGACTGGGGAGATATGGAGACTGAGCTACTACCGCCCATCATCTCATCCCAGAACCCAGAATACCGAAATCCCCTGGTTTAAACCCATCCTGGTGACTGCCTCCTAGAAGGGGGGGGGCGGCCCAGAACCGGAACCAGGGGAACCCACAATGGCTCTGATCTCCAGTTGCCAACTTTTTCTTTCAGATTCCCAGGGCTCTCCACAGAATTCTGCCCAAATCTCTTCGCTAGCAATGTCCAAAACCAGAAAGTTAGCCCACCAGTTGTCCAAAAATGTGCATTATCTGTGCCCCCTTGAGGAGAAGGAGGGAAGATACTATGTCCCGGTACAAGTACAGGGGCAGGGTACAATTTTGGCACTGGTGGACACTGGATCCCAAGCCACCCTTCTGTCCAAAAGGGCCTTTGAGGAACTAAATGCAGGAAGGGGGGAGAATTACCGTATTCCTCTCACCTCTCTTCCTGGACAACTGCAGAACTTTGACGGGAAGGAAATTCCTGTCGAGGGGACTGCAGACTTGGACATTAAAATTGGCCGACACAAGGTGAAACACCCGGTCATAGTAGTGACTCCAGAGGGCACCCCTTGTTTACTAGGGAATGACCTCCTGAGAAGGTTGTCACCCCTAATAGATTGTGTAAACAAGGTCCTCTGGACCCAGACTAGCCGACCAATAAAATTAAAACAGAGTGTCAACCATGTTAGTTTAAACGGCACCTGCCACATGGTTGAACAAAAATCTGACCAAGTAGAATTTCACTTCCGGAACAGCCAAATTGAAGACGTGACAGTAATAGCAGTAGGACAACAGACTGGTGATGGGGGGTCCTCTCTATTTCTGAAAATCAACCTTCCTTTAAGTTTAAGGTGGTATTCCACACTGGAAGGAAACACCCTGAAATTCTTTACTAATCCACAATCAGAAACTCTCACTCCTATAGTCCAGAAAGATGTGAAATCAGCTCAGAGCCTGGCTGATATTCAGCAAATTGGAGAGCAGTTGTTCATCCCTGTTCAGTTAAATGATGGGAAGGACTCTGTTCTCGCTCGAGTGTGCGTAAACAATGGTAAGAGCTTCATCAGCGAAGCCATGTTCCGCCAACTCCCAAAAGATCCAGCCATTCCCACATTCAAACTGATAGACAAATGGGAAATGGACCTGGAAGCACCCAATTCCAAACATCTCCTGCCAAGCAGGTGTATGCTCAAAATCTCCATTGGCAACAAGAGCATAGTCCATAATTGTTGGGTCGTGCGAGACGTCACTGCCGCCTTTTACTTAGACAGTGACATTCTCAATCGCTTTGCCATTAGTTTGGACCTAATAAACTTCAAAGCTTGGTCCCGATTAGAGGATAATCCCATGGGCTTTGATGATCCAGAAAAAGCATTTAGGTCAGCTCAATTGCTCCCTTATGCAGTTGAAATTCAGATCAAAGAGGAAGTCACCATCCCAGAAAGGACGCGACAATTCTCCCTGGAAGTGAAAGTTAAAAGAGGACAATATTTGCAAAACCCTGATGCTTATATACATCTAAATGCTTCTCTCCAACAGCAAGGGTTGGGGGTAAATCCAACTCCATTAGTCAACATAGAACATGACACCATTCCAATAGAGGTGGATAACAGCGACTTAAAGAGTATTACTCTAGCCGCAGGCACCATTATTGGAATGGCGGTTGATGACCGACATTTTTCCATTGATTTAGGAAATGAACTGTTAGGACCAATCCCCAAGGACTGTTTTGACAGTGACAGTGAGGACAATACAACACCAGACAGGATTTCTACCCGGCATGGGGGGAACTTCCTGGTGTACATTTCTTGTCCTTATGGTAAGGAAGATGTGACTTGTGACTTCAGGAGGGATGAGGTGATTTTCCAGGTCCATGAGGGCTGCCTTTCCCACCTGAAGCCTCCAGTCCAAATCAGCACTCTGACCAGGGACTTCTCCACCCAGCTGGAGGAGGCCGCTGAAATAGCCAAACCAGAAGTCTTTCCAGGCTTCAGGCAGATGGTGGAAGAGAGAGTCAACCTAGCTGATCCCTGTGAGACTCTGGAACAAAAGCAAAAGTTGAAACAAGTTTTCTTGGATTTCCAAGATCTCTTTGCGGTAGACGCATATGACTGTGGTCGCACCGACATCCACACAACAACAATTCCCACGGACCCTGGAATGACTCCAGTGTTTGTGAAGCAATATCGTTTGCCTCTCGCATCCATGGAGTCCCTTACTGAAATAATTAAGAACCTTGAGTCCCGGGGGATAATTCGTCCAATACACAGCACCTTCAATAATCCGGTGCTGGGAATATTGAAGCCGAACGGCCAGTGGAGACTCTGCGCCGACCTTAGGGAGCTCAACAAACGGGTCCATACTTCCCGATGGCCTCTGCCCTACATTGACCAAGGGCTGGCCCAGATCCAGGGGTCACAGGTATTCACTGCAATAGACCTGACTAATGGATACTGGACCGTGCCTGTCAGTAGGGAGGACCAATACAAGCTGGCTTTTACCTTTGGGGGCCAGCAGTACACATGGACCCGGACTCCCTTCGGATACCTCAACTCCGGCAATGAATTCAACATTTTCCTACACAAGGCCATGCCCGACCTGGGTGCAAGGGGCAACCTGGTTTATGTAGATGATGTCCTCATCAAAAGTTCATTTGTGGAGGAACACATAGCAGAGATCCGTTATGTTCTGACCCAGGGCCGCCGAAGAAAAACTTTCCTTTCAGAAAGCACAGCACAGTGGTGTAGAACCCGTGTTAATTTCTTGGGGCATGAGATTACTCCTCAGGGTCTCTGACCCCAGGAAAAGAAGGTGGAAGCACTCCAAAAACTGAAAGACCCCACAACTCTGCGGGAACTAAGGAGCCTCCTTGGACTGACTAATTACAGCAGAAAGTTCATTGAGGGCTACGCAGAGATCACCAGACCCCTGATTCATCTCCTGAAGGGGGGGGGGTCAAGTGGGAATGGGGTCCAGAACAAGCCAAGGCGGTAAAACAACTCAAAAGAAGCCTCTCACAAGCGCCTTGCCTAGCTTACCCTGTCAGAGACAAGGAGTTCTTCCTGGAGACGGGGTTCTCTAATACGTGCTTGACGGCAGTATTATACCAAAAGCATGACAAGGTCAATAAAGTAATCTCCTATGCGAGCAAAACTTTATCCTCTGTGGAGGAAAAATTCAACGATTGTGAGAAGGCACTCCTGGCAACGGTGTGGGCATTGAAGAATTACCGCCCGTTTATCCAGGGGGAACACATCATATTGGAGACTCCACACCAGCCTCTGCAATATCTCCAAAGTGATAGAATCCGGGCCGGAAATGTGAGTAATTCCCGAATTACTTCCTGGATTCTGTCAATGCAAGGCTTTGCTGTGGAGGTCAGATATGGCCAAAACAAGAAGAGTCCCCTCGCGCAAGGTCTGGCTGACTTGCATGATTGTGCCAGAGAAAACTGTCTCGAGGACGAAAGTCTAAAAATCCAGGACAACACGGAGGCATACCTTAATTCCCCACACAAAGTCTTTGAAGAGGACACGTGTGAGGGAATGCCCACGGTCTATGTGGATGGATGCTCTTACCATGTTGACAACAACGGGGAGAAAGAACTGGTGGCCGGCGTAGGGAATGCATGGGTGAATGAGTCCCCAGAACCCTCCGCTGGATACAAAATTGGTCCCCGAAGTAGTCAGGTGGCAGAATTGATGGCTCTGCATCAGGCCATCCTCACTGCTGTCCAGCATCAACTCTACAAACTGGTCATAATCACAGATTCGGATTATGTACGGAACGGGTTCGTGGAGCACCTGGTTAATTGGAAAACCAGAGGCATGTTATGTGCTAATAACAAACCCTTGAAACATGGGAAGTTAATTCAAAACAATGATGATCTGGTCACCTCGAATGGGATGACCATCTACTGGAAGAAGATCAAGGGTCATTCCAAAGTAGAGGGACCAGACAAAACTGGAAATGACTTAGCTGATCAGCTGGCCAAAACCGGGGCCATCCAAGGGGATCTAATTGAGATTGAGTCCCTGTTGGGGGAAATCCAGGTCACTGCTATCACTAGCTCCCAGACAAATGCTCACAATGATCTTTCAACTGCCCAATGGAGCAAGGAGACCCCTGATGCTGATTTGATTACAGCTCAGAAGGGGGATCCAATTATCGGTAAGTTTTACCAACACCTTGAGGACCCTGAGAACTTTCCCCTGACGGATACCGATTACATTGGGAAAGAAGACCTAAGAGTGTTGATGAAATGTCCAAAAATGTTCCGAATCCAAGACTGTTTGCTGGTAAGGAAATCCAAAGCTGGCCACGATCAGTGGGTGGTTCCTACCTCATTCCGAAGCCTGATGTTAAGTCACGCCCATGATGCGGCCACCGCCGGTCATAGGGGGTTTCAAACAACACTGAAAATCTTAAGAGAGGTTGCATACTGGCCACACATGGGGCAGGACCTTGACCAATACTTGAAGGGGTGTCTTGTGTGTGCACAATTTCAGCCATCATCCCTCACGCACCGTGCACCTCTCCAAAAGAGGGGAATGACACTGCCATGGTCAGATTTGCAAATCGACTTTGTAGGCCCCGTGATTCGCTCCACTAGGGGGAATAAGTACATGTTGACTGTGACATGCTTGTTTACCAAGTGGGTGGAATGTCTCCCAGCCCCAAACTGCAAGGCAGAAACAGCAGCTGCCCTGATGATTAACCACATCTTTTCCCGTTTTGGTCTACCTCAAAGGATTGAGTCAGACAGGGGTAGCCACTTCACCAGTGAAGAAATGACAAAGATGTGGGAGATACTGGGGGTCAAAAGGAAGTTACATATTGCTTACCGGCCAGCTTCTTCTGGGGCAGTAGAGAGATATAACCGAACCATTGTGAGCATATTAAAGACGTTTGTGGCAGATTCTGGGCCAAGTTGGGATATCCGATTACCTCTGGTCCTAATGGCCATCAGATCTACCCCTTCATCTGCAACCAAAATGTCACCATTTGAGTTGATGACTGGACGCAAAATGGTGCTTCCTGAGCATTTGCTCTACAGGACCCAAGGGCAGACCTTAATAAATGCCTCCACTACTCATGAGAATGTGGAGAATTTAAGGAAACACCTTCAACATGCTTTTGCCTATGCTCAGCGGAATCTAGAAAGATCAGCTGAGAGTATGAAGACCCACTATGACCTGAAAACTTCCAGGAAGGAATATCAGGTGGGGGACCGGGTCTATTTATACAATTTCCAAAGGAACTAGGCCAAACAGCGAACATTTTTGCCTACATGGAAGGGACCGTTTGAGATTATAGACAAGATCTCCCCTGTGGCCTACAAGATCCGCATCCCCAAAGGCGGTTTGGCAGAGGGGGAAGACAAGTGGGTCCACATCAACCAGTTGAAGTGTTGCCATCCCAGGCACACTCTGCAACAACTGGAGGAGTCCTCTGCAATCCCAGAGGGTACCGCTCCAGAGTAATTCAATTCCAACCCTAAAATATCCTACATATAACTGTGTTTCTCAAGTTTATGTGTTCCTGTCGCTTAATTTAAAAAAATGTGCATGTTCATATCTGTTGAGTCTAAAATATATATGGCACCCCACTATATCAATGGTGGGGGAGAAATGTCCATGAATAGGTATTGCCGCTCTTCCTTTGTCGTCCTAGGAGAAAGAAAACCTGGAGACTGGCCAAGGAGGACGATCCGGAGACCGGGAGCAGAGACGCAAGGGGCCCAGGGTACTGCCCAATATTCCCATCAGGACCGGCGAGGAGAACTGATCGATCAGTACCGGATGGAGGAAAAGATACTGAACTGTGCGATCTACCAGAAGAAGATGAGGAGAACATCCCAGATCTTGCAAGTTCCCTCAGTGAAACAGAACGGCCATCGCAAGAGGGGGGCTTGTGGGATGTTTTTACCCATGCATCCGAGCCCTACCACAAAAACTGTGCAGTACTGGCATGGAAAACATCATGATGGCCAGAACTTCCCAGAAAATGCACAGGGAAATGCATGAAGAATAGGCTGCCACCCATTTTTGCCTATGTTGTGAGCACAGAAGGGCACGGAGCCTAAAACCACTGTAAAAGGGGCAATGCTGATTGCCAAAAGCAACCCATAACTGGTGGGAATTCGTTTTCTTCAGGTCAAACATGGCTAATATTTGGGCACAAAATTATTTTACTGCAGAACTACACCAATGCCATTTGTTGAACCTGGACAATATACTTCCATGTAATATCTCTTGTTTGAAATGCTTGAATTCAAGACTGATCCAAAAAAAATTGCATGCAGTACCCACTTTTGACTGAGGGTGGCGCTAGCGGTCTAAACTCTGACAGGGAAACTGCATGTCAGGAGTTGCAGGAGAGGCCTTTACATCAAAGGCTGGGAGTTAATTAAAATCTTAACCACATGCTGTTCCCAGAAGACAATCTGATTTAATTAACAGTCCAAAGGCTGGGAAACCTCTCACCTCCAGAGATTCACACCAGGAGTTAGAATCTCACATGACCTCTTGATTTATAGAAGGCAGACTGGCTGGGAGCCTCCTGGAGACCACACAATAGGCTCTTGCACTTGAATAGGATATGTTGATTTTGACTGTTTCCTGTCAACAAAGGCCTGCCTGCCAGAAGACACATGTGATCACTGACCCACCCAAGTCTTGGAGGCGGACTCCAACATTCTGAGAACTGAATTGAAAGCAAAATATATATTTTACAGAAACACTGATAACTCTTTGTAATCAAATGACAGGAATGTATAACTTTGAGAGCCTTCATTTAAAAAATGTACCTTCGATTGAAGCCCAAACTCCAATTTGTGTGATGTTCTGGGGCAAAACCCTGCTATTTATGTATACTACAGACTCTGTGTTTAAGATAGAGACATGGGAATTTACTGGAGTATGTATGGACAGGCCGTGTATATGTGTATAATTTTTAATGAAAAAACAATATTGCAAAACCAGTTAAAAAACGCAAAATGTTGCCATTTCTGAATGCAAGCTCTTAGAAACATCAGAGTTTGAACGGAGTATACCTCATGTGATATGTGATGGGTGCATGTAATTTCAAACCACTGTGTATCTATGAAATATGTCTTTTTGATCAAATATAGATTTGTGTGCAATTTGACAGGGGAGTGTCCTTCCAGAGGCGATATAATGACATCACTCTGACACTCCACTAGTTTTCCCCAATCAAGAGAGAAAGGAAAGCTTGACCAATGGGCAGTTGAGAGAGGGGCTGGCTAGTGATGCTGCACACACACCCACTTTCAAAAGACATAAAAAGAGCCACTGGAAGCTAGAGAGGACATTCAAATACAGTGCTGCAATGCGCTCTGCCGGACCATACAACATCCAGAAGATACCAGATTCAACACTTAGACTTTAAAACTCCAAAGAACTTGATTCAGAACTCAAAGCAAGGGCCTAAACCCACAGACTGAGAACTCTTCTCAGTAGGCCTCAGCATCCAGCAAACCTAACAGCGGTAGGAGCATCCAGGAGCCGTGCAGATCAGCGCTTGGTCCAGAGAAAGCTGTGCAGAAAGATCCAGAAGCAGTGCTGTACCCAGAGAAAGCAGAGCAGTATCCAGAACCAGAGGCCAGAGATCCAGAGTGACCCAGACCGCTGTTAGCAGAACGAGAGAGCTGACCCAGATCACTGTGAAGTGCCGAGACCAGAACCGGAGTCCAGTCCAAAACCTGACTAGATCCGTGGGGAGGCCTATTTCAAAATATATTGTGAGTACCTAGAAGAACTGTGCAGAACCAATCTCTTAGTTAAAATAATATAATTCAATTTATTTTAATCAAACCAGAACTGCCTCCTAACTGTCACCTGTCATTTTCTAGCTGCAAGCTGTAACCTGTCGCTTTGAACTTTTAAAATTTCAAGTAAAAAAAACAACCTTCACAAAATCGTCCGTATCTCTGGAACCGTTTGGGCTAGGAACTTGGTTTAACTTTCCTCTGAAAGCTTAGTTACTATTTATACTTTTGCCGTAATCGTGATTCACGCATTTGCGAATTTTACCGCGATTTGCGATTTGGTTAAAAATCCAGCCACGTGTACCCATCAGCAGTCATCTCTTTGCTTGCTAAAATTTCGTTTGCCTCTTAAGAACCATCCCTGAATCATTGCTAGAGTGAGCCTGGACTAATATTAACTAGATACCACTCACCCTGAACCTCCTAAAGGGAATTAAAACCATTTCAGCATATTCCTCACTTCATTGCCAGCACATATAAAAGCATTTTGGGCCGTGTTTCAACTTCTATCCGTAGTCTAAGCTTGCTAGGGTGAACTGAATTACATTTGATTGCATGTCTGAGAACTGTGTGCTACTCTTCATTTCCTTACATTGCATAAGGGGGGGGAGTGGATTGCCAGAGAAAAGTGATTACATTGTTTTGTTGAAATCATATTGAGTATTTTATGTACTGCATTTTCATTCAACATTGCATCCATCTGAACTTATATAAAGCATTCTCTACCACCTTATTCTTCTGTTCCTATTCACAAGTGTGCTAGTGCCAGACTATCCATTATTGATTACTGCTCAGATTAAGTGTGATATTCAATTATTAATTTATTATAAAGTGTGATATATATATATATATATATATTGTTTACATTCTCAAATAAACCTTTTAAACTTGCAGAACAGAACTACTTCTTGGCTCAGTGGGGTCAGGGGGATTCTAAGAGAGGGGTGTTATATAGGGGTAGTCATCCAGAACTCATGAACTGGACATAAAGATATATCAATAAGGGTTTCCATTCAGTATCCCAGACTTAGCTGTAGTGTTGAATTGAATCCTCTTACAGTGCCCAGTGGTTTGGATGTTGTTTAGGTATATAATTCGACAGCCCAGCTGCCTTTGAATGACTTGCTTTATTAATATAAAACAAAATATTATCCACATCAAATGAAAGATAACATTTCTTGGGGATGTCCAGAGATTCCAGGCTGTCACTGCCCTTGTGTTTCAAATAGAGCTCACTAAAACGTAATATCCATTTGTGCTCAGTAACATTACTTGATGGAATAGCTGTCTAAGAGCCATGTATGGTCTGATTTATGATGGTCCAAGTTTTGGCAATATTTTTTGTTTCTATAGTAGATAACATGTTTACCTCATCTCTTTGATATAACTGAGATTTATGGTTTTTTAACCAAGTCTTGTATTTAGAGCTTCTTAATAACTGGTGGAAGAGGTTAAACTGCTCTTAGATACAATCAATACGCTGCTTTTCTTGTTTTTACCTCATGGTAAAATATGTGTAAATGGCAATTTCCTCTGGACCCTACTGTTCTATGTTGAAAATGTTGCATTGTGTCACTGTAAACGATCCCCGCATTAACCGAAACACTTGAACTATATACCAGTGCCTTGGACAGATACTTCTCAAATTGTGACAGCGCGTTATCTGACCATCAAAGTCGGTTCAACCCAGGATTTCCAATCACATTTCCTTTATGGTGTAGACTTACAGAACTCGTATTCACACTTTGACAGGTCCATTTCATTTTAAACATGTGATGATCACTTGCCTCTGTTTTTACCACACTAAATTCTGTTACATGCGGTAGAATGGTGTCACTCACATATATATAATCGATCGTTGCCACACTCTTAACCCTACACCATGTCGGTTGAGGTGGAATATCAGGATGGAAAGAACCATTTAACATATGTAAACCACGAGATTTAATAAGGTGGGTCCAGGACAAAAAGTCTACTATTATCATTTAAAGTCTGCGAGTGAAGGCAATTAAGATTCAAGTCCCCAGCAACGATAATGTGGGTTACTGTTTTCACAAGCAACTAAAGCAAGCAATGCGTTTAGGTGTTTAAAGAAACGGGCTTCAGGGATTCCCAACGGATTCCAGTATATTTTGATCAGGGCATACGTAATAGGTTGTAGCATTACTTTAACTAGTAACATATATATCGTCCTGGGAGGATAGCTCAGTGGCAGTGTGCATGTCTTGGAAGCAAGACGACACGAAGCAACACCGGTGGTCCGCGCTTCGAAACCGCTGGGTGTTTAAGCACGTTATAAATACGTAACGAAGACAAAAAAAAAACACAATTAGCAACTAAGAAAAGCAAACAATTCTTGTAACAGCGCCTGGATGCCTGCAGGCTGTGTGAGCGCTTTATGAATGTAAAAATAATAAATAATAACAAAAATATATAGTTATTAGGGGCAGTCCAAAATTGGGCATTCATACCCTTGTCAGTTTTTATAGCTATTAGCAAGCCAGAAGAGGCTCTTGCTCTATTAGATTTAATTGCAGGGTTATCGTGGTTATCCCATGCTGGCGCTGTAGTGAGCCAAGTCTCTTGGAGCAACGCAATTTAAAATGTTCCCATATTGCTTCTGTCATTATTGAGGAAATGATTGAATCCTCTAGTGTTCCAACTAAGCAACGTAATATCTCCCTTCTTTTCTACACCTGCTAGTTATCCTTGGTCATTCCCACATTTGCAGGAGCAGTGTTTTTGATCATAAACATTCTGGGTCTCTTTATGGGTAGGGTTGGTCATAGGTTTAGTAATCAACTCGGCTTGAATACCCGAGATTTCTACTGGTGTAGAAGACAGCTCAGCTACCAACTCAAAACCCATCCTGTATAGGAGTTCTTTAGCAGACCAGATAATATTCTGGACGACACGCGACTCCATCCAAAGTCTAACTGAGCCTACGTTTTTCGCATTCACAAACTCTATTAATTCAATATCGGAGGAGTTTATGTCTTCCAGCTGGGGCATATCTGAAAAGAGAGCCATTACTGATCTACAATTGAGAACAAATTGTGTGCATGGAGCAGGGTGACAAGCCAATTTGAGTGAATAAGAGGCCAGACGTTTTGCTATCTGCATCTTTGATGTATTTGGAGGGGGCATAGTCTGGGTTTTAACCCGTGAGATCTCATTAGAAGATCTACCTTTACTCTCCAACTTCTGTAACGCCACTTCAATCAATTGCATTATTTCTGATGATAATTGAGGTGACTCTGCATTTCCACTAGCTCGAGGGAGGGGTTGTTTCTTATTACCTGAATCCAAACTGGTATCCAAACCCAAATTATTAATAGCTGTGGGTAATGACGGGATGATAGGTACAGCTACAATCTCAGACAAACCTACAGGCAATTGTGATTTCTAACTGAGGTTTTTTTGCTCCATCCCCATCAAATTTTGGCTCATAGGGTTTGCTTTTGGTCCAAAATGGGCAAGTTTTACTTCACTCAGAGCCTTAATCGATGGAATTTGATCTTTACTTGCATAGTTGTCTAAAGAAACCAAAGCAGGGTGGCCGGCCATGTATGCGTCAACGGCCTTACTTATTTCCTGGTGATGGACCTCCAGTGATTTTATTTCTGCAGTTTTCTTACTGTTAGTCTCTACCTGTATTTTATTTACCAGTAGAGATCCTACCTTAACAGTTTCTACAGCAGAGCCGTGTTGCTGACTAGCCTCTTTCACCAGTTTGTCTAAAGGATCATATACCAACTCATGTGCTTCAGTTCGAGGCTTACTGCTGATCAGTTTGGCTTGAGATTGCAGCCAATATTTTTTTATCACTGCCTGTGAGGCTATTGCTGCACTCTTTTTTGGCAAATTAATGGCTTTAAAAAACTATTTCCACCCTGTTGTTGAGGAATTCTTTGTAACTTGTTGATTTTTTGGCAATTTCGTCTGAGGCATTTTTCTGCCTTTCAGTGTTACACTTGGAGTAAATATTGTATACACACACTTTTCTTGATTTTCCCCTCAGTCAGAACATCTGAATTACTTTTACCTAGGTCAATGACCCCTGACTTTGGAGGAGGATCATGATCCCTATCCCGAATAATTTTTCCAAAACATGAGACAGAAGGTAATAGGTCTTTTAACATAGCTGTCGGTACAAATTTAGAAATTACCTCAAAATATGTTTGACAAGCAATCGAAACTCGATCAACATTTGTTTTATCTGGATTCTTCGTGGCTGCAACTTTAAGGCTTTGTATTAAACCGGCTTTGTTTAGCCAGAGAAGTATTTTATCTATTGAGCTAGCTTGATTACTCAATTTTCCATCTAGTGTGTCAAATAGTTTACTCAACGAATGTATGGGCAAATTCATGGCTTGGAGTGTGACCTCCAAAAGTTTGTCACTTGGACCTGCTTTAGGAGCGATGCTCGCATTATTTAAAGTAGGTTTGATCGCCTCAGAGTTGGATGGAAAGACCCTACCGAGGCAGAGTCAGAGGAACTAACTTCTGCAAACATCACTGGAGAAGCTAATAAGTTATCTGGGAGAGTATGAGCCGAAAAGCCAGAGCCATTAAGATCCAGATCTAAGTCAATTACAGCTGCATCTCCTTTTTCTGGGAGAGGCAACAACCCCACATTACCTTCCCTCACCGTTGGCGGAAAAACAATATTCAAAATCATACAGTCACTCAATGAGACCTTTTCCAAGTTTCCACAAATAGTAGATTTCGAGTTTACACCTAGAGACTCAGCCACCAGTGCCTCAGATGATTTTTCATAGGAGGCTTTCTCCATATGCAAGGAGCAGGTCATGGGGTTCTTCCCCCTTGCAGCATCACCTACACCCTCCAATCGATTTACCGGCAATTGTGTTTCTTGTATTAAAGTTGTCATTGAAAGCCGGTCTTTGCAAAACAGAGGAATGTCAGTAAGTTTGGAGGTATTTGAGGTAAGTTTGCTGATTTTGCGGTTTGAGTGGCCAATAGGGGTCAAGCACAGATGACTCACTATGCGATTAGGTGCAGGTACTGGTAGTTTTGTCTCCTTAGACGTTATTAGGTTAGAAGCCGTTGGCGGCATGTCTGTTTTCAAAGTGCGGATAGCGTGTAACTTTCTGGCCATGCAAAGAACCAGACAAGCACCCCGCAACCTTGCCTCTGTGAAGAGCGCGGCGAAGAGGCAAAGAGGTACTTGCTAGGTGCGGGTGCGCTGGTGCGTGCGCCAGCTTGCTTTTAAGCTCTCGCACCAAAAAAGGGGGCGGACATATATTAACTTTGCACTACTGGCCTCGAGGTATCTAAATTATAAACAAAAACAGATATACATCAATATATGTCTCTGTAGCACTGTGTCCAACTCGCTGAAGAGCTTGAAGAGTATAAACACTGTTGCACGTCGCTTCACGGTCCCAATCCGATGTACATCAAGAGCAGAAAGACCAGCACTCCAGGCAAAGAGGTACTTGTAAGGTACTTTCTAGGTGCGCGCGCGCTGGTGCGCACGCCGTCCTGGTTTTAAGCTCTTGCGCCAAAAAAGCGGGGAGGGCTTATATTAACTTTGCACTACTGGCTTTGAGGTACCGCTGCACGTCGCTTCACGGTCCAGATGCAATGTACATCAAGAGCAGAAAGAGCAGCACTCTAGGAAAATAGGTACTTGTAAGGTATTTGCTAGATGCGCTGTTAATTACATTTTCTTTTACAACTGCGACACACTGGAAAGGAAGGCCTTTCTTTCCTGGTTCAGCACTGCTATAGCACGTAGTGGAAACATGCATTCTTTACTTAATCCTATATATGTATACTTTGGCGCATGCCGCAATCTAGTCACTATAAAGCTAGCCTCAGGAATACGTCATCTGCTTGCATTTCTTTGCATATGTACACATATAAAATTACTTGATATCTTTATCATTTCTGTAGCATAAGTTTCTTTATCTTGAGCCCAAGATGTCACTTATCTTTGATACTTTCTTGATGCCTTATAGGCTATCTGCATTCTCTTGTCTCTGCATCTCTTCTATGTACGTCAGGCTTACTTTGTGTGATGTCACCTTTAGGCTTGCTCATTAATTGGTCCTAATTCTTCAGGGATTTCATTCAAATGGGCATCATACTGTTGTGTATTCTGGTATGGCTTTCTCAATGGGAACCTTGCTTCCAGGATTCTCCTTGGTATCTGTAGTTTCAATGGTGCTGCTCGTGTCTTGCTCTGGTTCCCGGCATATAGGCAATATGGGCAGAGTGGTTGAGGTGGGAGTACTTGGCTCCTTCTCTACACTCCCCCCTCTCGGCGAATCATCGACCACTGTCCCATCATCCTTCATCTATAGACATCCTTCTCTGAAGAAATGCTTCTTTGGGATCTATATCTTTATGATTCCTTTCCATCCAGCTGATTTTACATGCTCATCATTGTTCCAAGTCATGGGCATGCACTGTCTAATTGGGCTGCAATAAATCCATTTTCCTGGAAACTTTTAATGGTTCTTTGGACACAGGAACTTTGTTCCCTTAGGTGCATGAATACTGGCCTTCACAAAGTATCTGATTTCTTCATCTGTCAAATATCTGGTTTTCCATCCTGATTCAACATCGATCATGATTTTCATCCCTATGGCTTTCTTTGCTGTCTTCTTGCACTGTGAGATTATTATCTTGATCACACAGAATCCAAGCAATATCATCATCAAAAGGGCTCCAAGGAACTTGAATATACCTGCCATCCAATGTGGAACCCAAGAAAAGAGTGATCCAAAGAAGCTATCTTCAGCAATGTCTTCTACTTTGTCTATTATCTGGACATGTAGCTTTGTCAGCATATCTATGGCCTCTGTGAAGGTGCCATTCTCGTCATCATGAGAAGGTATAAAGTGCAACATGATTCTCTGATTTTTGCACAAACACCTCCATCCATAGCTGTGATCATGTCCAGGGCGTATCTGTTCAGAAGAGTCATCAATAGTATGGTTCTCAGTTCTTCATTGATAGCATTGAATCCCTTTATGGTAGTGTTGATCGTCTGTAGCAATTACCATCTAGTAATCTGCAGACATTTGGTATTTGCTCCAACCTGGATACTTGGCATAAAGATTAACATGAATTCCAAAGAAGTCTGGCTGAACAGCCTATGTTCATACGGGATGGAGTCAAAAGCTTCTATTGACTTGGCAGAGAAATAGTTCTCCCTCTTCATTCTACTTAACAGCTCTACAGATCTCTTCTTCCATAGGTGAGCATCTGCTTTCGGGAATCTGTCAAGACTCAAGACACTTTTAGGAATCACCAATGCTGAAACATGGACATTCACTAGTGAGCATTTTCCTCCCCAGTCTTTGTGTAGCTTCATATATGCTCTGGATCCACAAGCCCAATAATGATCCATGATTACTGCTGCCCCAAGTTAAATTCCTGGTACATCAAAGATTCGACCATAGTTTGGGTTCTCTCCGACTTTTCTTGTTCCATTGTTTCTGAAGCACAGTTTTTCATTGTCCAAAGGCACTATCTGCAAGAGTCCTCCTCTATCTTCGACCCAGATTAATAGCTTAGCAAGTCTTGGCCATAGCGGCTTGCATTCATTCTGCACAATGTCAATGGTTGGTTGGTAACGACCAATGACCACCCAGGCTCCGCAGATGACCATTCCTTCTTCCCAGCCATTTGGTGATAACACTGATCCCCAAATTTGCATCTGGCCACTATTCTTCCATCTACCAATTGACTCTGCAGGTTTTCCTGGACACTCAAGTTTTCTGTTTACTTCCCATCTGATTTCAGCTCCATTTACTCTAGGCTTTTCGTATCTGATCATGTGATTCTTGGTGTGCTCCCTGTTTCTTGTCTTGGTGTCTTGGATATAGTCATCTTCATCTGGATCTGTCCATTCAGTTGCCCATTTGAGATAGGCATCTCGGTCCATGAACTGACCTCTTGTAAGGCAGAGTGCTTTGTGTGATAGACAATGAACGTATAGTGCGAGTAGGCACTATCAAATATCAAGTGAATAGTGGTCTAACCCAATAATGCTGTACTATTTTGAAACACACCTTGTGCTCACATTGATCTAATCTGCTGTGCTGTTTTGTACCCTTAGAGAATACAATGTCCCAATCACCATAAGGACTTTATATCTAAGCATATGAGGGCGATAACAGAAAAATAACGTTTAGAGTCTGAGAAAAACTATTGCACGAAGGCAAAACAGATCCTCACATTGGTGTATGGTCGCTTGAACTTAGCTAAAGAGAAGTATACTTACACAAAGTGAGTATTATGCACATTTTCTAATTTGGTTAAAGCAACATACATATAATCTGGGAGACTATATATAAACTGACCCCCTATTATTTGGCTTCATTATTTTTCCTTTCTTTTAGGAATTTAACAACAGTTCGAAAAAATTAAAAAACAGAAATTAATATGAGAATCCGATTTCGAATCTACAAACCAATTCAAATTTAAGAACATAATATATCCCCTGAAGAACCATTGAAAGTAAGACGGAGAAACACGTGTCGGGATATCAATAAAGAGGAATGTGCAACATAACATAACCAACAAGAAATTCATGATTGCATACCACATGAGTATAAACGCTGTAGTTGAATGAATACAATTCAACAAGAGCATGACAATTGAATGAAGCAAATTCAATATAACCTGTAACAACCCATTATGCAAAAAATAAAAATTGCTAAGATATGAAAGCAAACAAGTCTCAAAGTATATATTTTTCTTAAAGTGCAGGCGCAAGACAAGCTGAATGTATCGCTATCCTGTTGAAACCTGGCTGAATTGTAGGCCTGAAAGTGAACCACAGCCTAGTCCACTTTTCCATCCAGGCACAGGGCCAGCTGGGTGTGATCAGTTTAGGAATAGAAAATGAAGCGAAAAGATTGAACAAGTGCAGCCAATAGTGAAACATGAAGATTAAAAAGGAGGAGACAGAGAAGAGGTCAAGGGAACACCAACATAAAGAAAATAACTAGTAAATGGTGGAAGTGAGAAGGCTTGAGAATGTTCAATCAAGAAGGAGACCTCGATCATGAATGCCCATATGTCCTAGTCGGACAAGGAGAATGACTTGGTCGACTGTGTGAAAGGTATCTGAGAGGTCCAGTATTATTAAAGTAGAGATGCTATGGTGTACAACTGACTTTCACATCTCTCCCAGAAGATCAACAAGTACAAGTTCAATGTCCCAAGCAGGGCAAAACCCACCTTTCACAGGATTGATGATAATATTATTATTTATTTTTGTATTGTTGCATTTATAGTTTTTTACAAACTTTTAGTAAATTTATCATTGAAAGACAAAGAGGTCCATGCTAAGCACCCGGCCGCAAATCCAACATACGGCAGGATTACAGAAATCATACCATGTTCTAATCTATTAGTCCCTTTATAAAATAAGCTGCTGCCAAGGCCAGGGATGTATTTTCCCCCCTCAACAGATCCACCATTCTTAATTTTCCCAAATAATAGTCAAAATGATTTGTCCTAAGCGCTCTTAAAGCCTTGCAGAACAGAAAGATGTGTTGCAGACTGGCAATTGTTCCCTCTATCTGACAATATCTACATATTATGTCCTCCAATCAGGCCATTTTACGGGCCACAAGAACTTCATTGGTTGTGTATAGATTCAGTCTAATCCTCATGAATTCTGTTCTCAGAAAAGGGTCCGGAAATGTCTTTATGTACTCTGGGCTGTTTACTAATCGTCTGTTTTTTTTTGGATATATTTTCAAACAGTCTCAGTCCATTCATCTCATCTTGGGTCCACATCCAGTCTGCTTCCATCAATTTCCGTTTCACCTTATGAGGGTAATTTGTGAGATCTTGCAAAGAAACGTTAAGTTAGTCCAACATAGCTCTACAAGCAGCTTCCCAACGACCCACAAGTGTATGCTTGGCAGTTCCCAGTTCGCTCGATAGTACTAACTGGATTTGCACTGTGGGTTTGTAGGCACACTTGCCAAAGAAAGCTAAGTATTGGCAATAGACCATCGTCTTCATTTATGGAAGGCCAAGTTCTCGTCTGATGTCATGGACTGGAATAGATCTTAGAAGGCAGAGCACTTTTTCAAAAAAACGCCTTCCAGCTGTCTCCAGATCTTCTTTGATAGAAGAGGCAAAGCCTCCAAGCCATATGTCAGAAAAGATATCACCTTTGGCTTGTAGAAATCGATCAATGGAAGTAATGAGTATCCACAACATTTTCTTTTTAGAATAGACGCTTTGTTAGCCAGCATCACCGTTTTTTTCTTCAATGTTAGAGTATTATGAGCCTCATTTTTACTTCAGCTGATCTCAATTCCTAAGTACTTGAAGGAGTCTACTTGTCCGATTACTGTAGTACCCAAGTGCCATTTAAACAATTGTGTTTTCCTGCATTTTGAGTCTTCTAGTATTATGATCTTTGTTTTTCTTTTAATTATGTCAAACAATTAGAGTGTGGCCTCGCAACATTAGATCGTCAGCATACAGCAGATGGGCTACCTTGGCTCCTCCGATCATTGGTGGGAAAGATCTTGTATCTTCCATGTAAGAGCCAAGGTCCGAGAAGTATAGATTGAAGAGGCACAGTGCCAAAGGGCAGCCTTGTTTTACCTACCGGGCCGTTGGAATTTCCTATGTCAACAGGCCTCCTTAATGAAGTCACACTCTCAGAGAGGTTTCTGAATGCATGGCTGTTAGTTGTTCAAGCAGATCTTCCGGGCAGCCCCATTTTGCCGGTTTAAGCCATATGAGTTGTCTATTAATGCTGCCAAATGCTTTGCAAAGTCCACAAATGCAAGGACATTTCTTTTTCTTTTTTTCCACCACTTTATCCTTCAGCGATGACGGGAGAAAAATTGGAGAAGAGGTTCCCACGCCCCTAACAAAACCTTTTTGGAAAGGTCCTGACGAGCATCACGCTTAGCCCAATTATCAAGTCTCCTTAGGAGAATAGGCACATATATTTTTCCCATGACGTCAAGGAGGGTGATAGGGTGATAGTTATTTGGATCATCCCTATCCCCAATCTTGAAATTTGGTACGAGAATTGCTCTTTTCCCCGATTTCGGTATGGACCTTGCAGCCTTTATGTTTTCCAGGATTAAACAGATCAGTGTGGCCCACTTCTCTCGATCTTGTTTCAAGATTGCATTAAAGAGGTGATCTGGCCCATGTGCTCTTGATGAACTCATCTGTTTTATACACGAACGTGTTGCACCCGTGTCAACTAGTAAGGAATATTCTTTATCCCGTACAATGACATCCACCCTTGGTTCCTGTTGAGGGTCTGGTGTCACTGATAGGATAGAACACATCGGGGTTCCCAGTGAACTGTCCTAGTCCATATATGATTTTGTCCCACCCTGTGTGAATGGACTTCCCCCATCACCAGTGTTATTCCTCATTCCAGGTTTCATGGCCTGTCTTGTACTTACTGTCTGTGACAGTTGCATCGGTGACTGTAGAGACTGTCCATGTTGAAAGCTCATTTTATTCTGAGGTTGCAAGCCTTGCTGTGCTCTTGGCGCTTTCTGTTGCACCGTGTGATTCTGTGCAACGCCATTTCCCCCCTGCTGTTAACATACAGGTGGATACACCATACTTGCTCCTGTTCCTTGGCCGTTTTGCATCTTGCCTTGATTTCTGCATGTGCTGCTAAATGTCTTGTCATCCCATACAACCAACATACTGGCGGTGGCCTGACCATTTGCCCAATTTACATATCTTGTTCGCCATTTTGGATGTCTTGAAAACCTCACTGATTACTTTGCCATCCTCGTCCCCTAAATCCTCTTCCCCTGGGGTAAAACACAGTGTTGCCCTAATTGTTCTGCTGTGGATTATTAACTTGTCGAGTGTTTGATTCATCTGTGCTAGTTATCATTGCTCCTTCAAGGGCGTATTTTGACAATTTTTTCTGTACTAATTTTGCCTCTTCACCCTTTCGTGCAGCTTTTTTTTTGCGATTAATTTCTTGTAGTAGCCTGCAATAGTGTGCAATGGTCAGCTGTATTTCCGACCACGGTTTGGCCTCGATTCCTACCAATTTCTTGAGCTATTTCTTTACTGCCTCTGGCAGCCCTTGGCACAATATATGGTAGAACACGGGTATGGATTTTCCCCAAGATTCCCAAGTACCCACGCGTCTTGGACATTCTGAATGTAAATCAATGGGTCCTCCGATTCTTTCATTTTACATGTCATTATAGCTCCCATGTCGGAAGTATATGGATATGATAATCGTAATGCTTTCCATACTGCAGCCCTGCAATTGTTAAATGGAGCTCCGTCATGTGGTCACACCAGGGTAACCTGCCCGTGTCCACACATCATCTGCTCTATCACCAAATATGGCGATTAAGAGACCTTTGATATCCCCTATAGCTAGCGTGTTCCCGCCCATCATTTTTTCTAACTCGTGTATCCATTTTCCGGCTCCCGATGTCAGCATTGGAAACTTATGTTTCAGGTTTTCCCGATCCATGTGTGGCCATGGAATATACTGTGGTCTCACTCCTCCTTTCTCAAGCAACGGAAATTGGGAGGCATAGCTCTCTTTCTTTTCTCTCATTGTTCTTCTGTCTATTGCAGGAGTAATATTCCTGCATCGCCTACCTGGCAATGTCCTTAGCCTGCTCACAGGCTGCGAGATACTTCTTCATGTCGGTCTGACTGTGTGGCAGTTTCTAATGCCTTTGATGCAGATCCCCTAGAGTCTGGCCAACTTATCCCTTTCCCTCCTGGGACTCGTTTTCTGCACCTTCTTTTGCTCTCCCTTTCTTCTTGCTCCTCTCTTTCAGCATCAGACATTGCCTGCACCCAACTTCTTGCATCGTCCTTGCTCCTACTTATTTCCAATCTATCTAGGGACAGTTCCCTGTTCACACTACTTTGGGAGATGTCCTCAGTGTCGTAAAGCTGAGTGCTCTCCAGGCACTCGTCTTCCTCCTCCCCTGGGGGTACTTGTTCTAGCCCCATTTCATCATATATTCTATTGATCGTCTCTCCGATGCTTCTGGTGTCGAAGTCATCCTCGATATTTGCCCTAGATGTGCCTGGTACTGAATCGTACTCAGGAAAGAATTCTTATATATCTTCCCAATCTACTACTGGCACAGGTTTTTTTTACCTCCCTTTCCAGATATTCAAGATTGCGTGCTCTCTGTCTTCGCTTACATTCTTTTTTTTTTTTTTTTTAATTTATTTTGGATGGCTAATTAGATTAACCTTTCAAAACAAAATTATTTTTACAAAACATATACAAGGAAAAGAATTTTTTTAGCAATAAAATAAAATTAAAATTAAGCAACTTGACTTAAATATATTAAATAGAACAGATAAAAACATCATACTATATCAACTTATGATTAATATAACTACTCATCCAAATCAAAATCAAAGGCAACACATCAAAAACAAATATGAACACACTATATACGGGTAGGTATCAAAGTATTAAAAAGTAGTTAGAAAGCCATAGTTTACATTCATTCTCCCCTTCACCAGACTTCAAGTTACTCACTAAATTACAGTGAGCACAGTATCTTGTTTAAGAATTGGATAGTGGCTATTCTTACTGTGATCTTTGATGTCGCAAATAGCATACCATAGTTCATCATTGGAGCGTCTTATACAATGGTGCCTTGTTAATTTGCTAATAATGTCTTTTCTCTGCATTTTTAAAGCAACACATTCTATTAATAAATGTTTCAGATTTTCTTTAGCTGTTCCTTCATTGCAGAAACGACATAATGAGGAATCTGGCTTAATAATACCCCTCCTTAACAGGATTTGTTTTGTTGGCCATAAATTTAGGCGAAACCTCAATATTTGATTTCTGAGAGAATGTAAGGGACATTTTAATAAATAATCAGCCGTATGTCGAAATTTTTTATGCCCAAACAGAGCTCTGTCAAAGTCCTTTAATTTCAGACAGTTCTGTTCAGTTAAGTTCCAATCCAATTGGTATAGTTTAGTTTTGGCTTTAGTGGGATTGGATAATAAAAGATCTAGAGAGATGTTCGCTTCCATCAAATCTAACATCACAGCCTCTCTCCAATTTGATGGAAATAAGTGGTCAGATCGTAGTAAATAGTCTGCCAGAATCTTAAGTACACTATTACTAGATAGGCCAAGAACGCATTTCCGAAATAAACAGCATCTCTTCCAAGATGCTTGTATGTTCACTGAAAGAATTCCCAATTCAAAACGAAGCAGTGCCATTGGGCTAGAGTTCGGAAGATTCAAGATTTTCTTCCAAAACCTTGCCTCTAATTTGTTCCAATAACAGGCCTTGAAGAGTAACCATGCCTCGGACCCATAAGTAACAATAGGAATTACCTTTTGCTGATAAAAGATAAGAATGTGCTTGCACGAGAACTTGCCATACTTATGTTGTAAAATCCTTGCTTGTGATATCAAGGTTGACAGTTTACCCTTTATACTGTCTCTTTGAGGCATGTTTGTAGTAGAGTTACTGAATATAACACCTAGGTATTTATATTCATTAACTACATTCAACTTTTGCTTATTCAAAAACCAACAATACTGTTTCCTTACTCTTGACTTATATCTCCCCAATTCCATTACTTGTGTTTTCTCCAGGTTTACAGTTAAATTATTCTTTGTAACATACTGACTCAGTTTATCAAGCATGTTCTGCAGGCCACTCAGCGTCTGCGAGATAAGAACCAAATCATCTGCATACAGAAGCCATGCAATTCTCTGGTTCCCAAGTTTAGGAGCATCATTCAATACATTACTAAATTCGCTACCCAGGTCAAGTATAAACAAATTGAACAGTGTGGAGGCAAGAATGCAGCCTTGTTTCAGGCCGCGCTTGGTGAGAATCTCTTCAGACAACAGCCCTTCCAAATTCATTTTAACCTTCATTGAGGTGTTAGTGTGAAGTAAATATATTAAGCTTACAAGCGAGGATGGACAATTAAATTTCAACCATTTTTCAATTAGCAGGCTCCGGTCTACAGAATCAAAGGCTACTCGAAAATCAACATACGCCAGATAAATTGGTTGATTTCTTGTAGCACACAACTCTTTAATTGCATTAAGAGTCGTTATGTTAATGCTGGTTCCAAGTCCTGCAACAAATCCCGTTTGAAATGGATCTCGCCGATTCTCTTCTGATGCCCAAATGTTAAGATCGCTCAAGACAATTCTACTGAAGATCTTACCAGGGGCGTCAAGAAGAGAAATCGGACGATAACTTGCAGGATCCGCTCGATCACCCTTCTTATAGATAGGCAACGTAATGGCCTTGCACCATGATGAAAGAACTGCTTGTTTAATTTGCAAAGCTTGGAAAACTTCGTAAAGAATGGATGCCCATAATTCCGGATTTTGTTTTAGAACAAAATTTGACAAACCGTCTGGCCCTGGAGCTCTTGATGCACTAGCTTTATTTATGTAGAATAACACATCTTCTCGATCAAAATTAATCTGAAAAGATGGGTTAATAGATTCCAAATTTAGTTGTGAGATATTATTGTTTGGAAGATCATAGATGCTAGAAAAATAAGTAACCCACCTTTTTTCCGACACACCATTGAGTTGAGCTGTTAATTGGGAGCCAACTGTTCCATTATTTATTAACTTCCAAATTTGCGATGTATTTTTAGTTTTAGCCACCTGTAACCACTTTTCACCATCATGCTGAAACATAACTGCCTTATGACATCGGACCCAATTCTTGTAATTAGTCTTCAATTTGCATAAGGCAAGCTCTCGATAATGTACCGGTAAATAAGCTATTTGTCTTTTCTGTTTTCGATACTGCGCCTTTCTCTCTCTGATGCCTTGATCAAATATATGGGTGTGACACTTATTACTTTTTTTAGTACCTGAAGTTGAGACGGAAGCAAAAATATGCATCTTTTCATGATAATCAGCTGAGTCCATACCTCTCAACAGTCGTTGGTGGTCATCTGTTACACTGCACGCAAATGCGTACAGTGCGTCCTGACCATTGTAATCTGTTCCGTTGTGGATTTATAACTAGATTACTCAGTTGATGCTGACAGGATCGTGGTTCATCCTTAGCCTGAATTGAAAACTCAGCCCTCAGCATCCAGTGATCACTCGCTGTGGTTGGAATAACCTTAAACTCGGAAATTTTCTCAAACAATCCTCTATCAACATACATATAATCAATTATAGCATTTTGGGCTCCACAGGTCCAAGTATGAGATGGAGGATTGTCAGTCTCCACTGCTCCATTTAGCATAATTAGATCCCACGTATTGATAAATGCCTTCCAATATGAGACTCGATCCATGTTTCTTTTCTTAGTTGATGCCAGGAGGTGTATATTTAAATCCCCAGCTAATATTACATGTGCAATATCTGTGATGGTTAAAGTGTCTTCCATTAGTGCATTCAGTTTATTAAAAAAAGTAGAGTTTAGAATTGCAATTGGGTTCCAATAAATATTTATAACTAAGAATTTCAATTTTTGAAACATTATTATTGAGCCTTGCAAATAAGAATTTGGATTGGGCCCGTCTGAAATAATACTTGTCGTGGACACATTGGAAATAATTGCCAAACCAGACATAGGTCTACCTTTTTGTCCCTTAATGGCTGGTACTAAGTGAACATAATAGTTGTCCCACGATAGTGGGACGGTTAGCCAAGTTTCCTGCATAAGAACTAGATCACATTCTTTCAAACAGCAATTATCGTTGTTTAACAGATGTTTGTGTCCGCTAGTATTCCAGCTCATAACTACCAATTTCTGAGATCGAGCATCGAGATCATCTGTTCTTAGTTACGTTTTCCCACAATTGCATCCTTTAACTGAAATGCAGTCACCATCAGTTCCCTGACTAGCAGATTTGGAAGCAACCTCAATCGTAAGGGTTTCTTTTGTCGTTGGTATTAAATTAAAGCCCAAGTCAAAAAGGTCAGATCTAGCAGACCAAATGATGTTAAAAATGATGCGAGATTTTATCCACAGACAGGACACTGTTGGATCATTATCATCGGGGAACTCTACTTGTACCACATCACTCGAGGAGATATCCTCCAGAATAGGAATATCTGAAAATATTTGCATGATACTCCCTCTGTTCATGGTGTACGTTGGGAAGGAACCTCCCCGACAACTAAGAAACAAGGAGAACAACTGGGAGGGTTTTTTACTCTTAGATGTTACTCTTGAATCCGGACCTCTCTGCTTATTGGGTGTTTCTATATGCGCGCTGCATTTTGTCACCTCTACTGGGGATTTAAATGAAACACTCTTGAGAGTGCCTCTTTCATCAGAAGCTGTTACCACATCAGATTGACTACTAATCACTGCTTTCAGGGATGATTTAAGAGTTTTTTGTTCTGAAGTCAGAGCAACTAGACAGTCTTTGATTGTGCTTAAGATATTATTTTGCAGATTGTCTTGAGCATCTGATGTTAATTCTGTTACTGATGAATCATTCCTGGAAGACTTTACTTCTTGATTAGAGAAGGCCCTCCCAGCATTTGTGTTCTTATCATACTCTAGTTCAGGGTTTTTCATGATTGGAGTAGAAATCCGAGTTAGGGGCTGAGTCAGAGATGGCTTCGGATGAAATTGACTCATATATTCATCTACTGCTTTCCTAAGATCCTGAGTGTTAACTATTGAATTAGATACTTGGTCATCCTTCACTTGCTTCTTCTTTAAAGCAGATAAAACTTGAGTCTGTGCTGTCACATTTCTAGATCCACTCTCTAGCTTCTCCACAATTTGCACCAACTCATCTAGAGGAGCATGAGAAGGAATCACATGGTGGAGGTTCATGCCCTTATTCATCATTCTTTGTCTTTCTTGTGATAAGTTCTGATATTTTTTTGTGATCGCATTGGAGGCTAACATTGAGCACCTATCTGGTTTAGAGAACGATTTAAAAAATTGTTTTGCTTGCCCACTGGAAGCCATTATCCTGGACTTTTGATTTTTTGATTTCTTTACATTTGCCTTCGATTGGTTAATCAACCCTTTGGAATTTTTAGCAAATATCGAGTAAGCCCCTTTTAGCGGCTTCGCGTTGTTTATTTTTAATTCGTCAGCATTAGGGACTCCTGCCTCCTCTTCACTCGACACTAACTGGTCAGATGAGAGAGCCATTACTGTCATCTTCATAGGATTTTCCCCCCTCTCACCCTCAACAGCGGGTTTGACTGTTGCTGTTATTGGGCCCGTCTGCAATACCAAAGGTGCATTCTCAGTCTTCTCTGCTATTGTTTCTCTTATAATACCCCCGACAAAAGGCACAGCAGTCTTATAACTTTGTATGTTTTTTCCAGCTATAGGTAAACTTAGTTTTCCATCTAAGTGGACATCTATATTTTTATATATTGACAACAACAGACCCAGTTGTTTTGAGAAGAGAACTGCCTGTTCGGCATCAGACTCATGTTTTTGGGCCAAGGACAAACTAGACTCCTTCTGTAATCTCATAATGTTTTCAACATTATCTTGAATGAAATTAACCTTTGAGTCTAATGCTTCAAATAATTTGGCAAGGGACATCATGGCCATATTCATAGTTTCCAAAGTCATAGGAGTTACTTTTTTTGTCGCGAGGCCCAGATTAACAACTGAACTGTTTCTATTTGGTCTCCTGGGGGTCGGCGGAATAAATGAAATGGAGCTTTCAGATTCGGAAATATTTCCAGTTTTAAATAATGCTGGAGACTTAGACAGATCAAAATCGTCCTCCTTGGCCACAAAACAAGAGTCCGATGACTCCAGCTCTATAATTGCATCATCTTCCACTTCATCGTCATCAACATCATAATTTTCCTTAGTCAGGGGCTTTAAATTGACAACCCCAGACCGAGCATTCTGCAACATCATTGAATCAGTCAAAGATATATTACATGGCTGCTCTGTCATCTCATTACCACCATTGGTCACCTGTGCCAACTGTGGGCTCAAAACGGGTTGCTGAACAGGAACAACCCCCTGGTCGTTCACTTAGGTTATTAACTTCAGTCATTCGTGCCAAAGGGCGTGGCGAGCGTCCAAGAGCAAATCCAAAGTCTCTCAAATCACCCACAATCAAGTCGTGATCTTTTCTTCTTTACTCGCCTATCCCAAGGCGCACTTTTTACAGAAGGACGCACCGTTTTTGGAGTGAACGCTGGACTGTCTTTTGAAGTCGACTCCAATAAGGCACGCACTCGTTCTGTGCATGGCATGCCAGTTCAAAGAGTATACATGTTAAACAGCTTTCTTACTTCACTATAGTACCTCTACTTGAACACCACACCGTTTACAGAATATTAAACTTAGTTCTCCCGCGCTAACCGCATTGCCACGGCGAAGCGGCAAAGCGGGACTTAACGGGGCTTTACACGGGTGCGCGTGCGTGGTGCGCGCGCCCCTGAGCTTATATAGCTCCGCCCAGCCCTTAATGCACGGGGCTTGTAGTTGATGCAGTAGATAAATTCACAAATCCACAGGAAAGCGCTGAAACGGGGTCCGCGGCAAAGCGGGACTTAACGGGGCTTTACACGGGCTTACATTCTACATCGTCATCAAACTCTCATTGCGCTTTCTCGTTTATTCTCTGACCCTATCTTCTTCCTCTTTCTTTGTGTCTCTACGTTCGTTTGCCCTTCAGATTTCCTCATCCTTTTGTCTCTTTATTATTTTCTCTCGTAGCTTCTGTTCTTCCTCGATCCTTCGCTGTTGCTGTCTGTCTTGCTCATTGGCTACTCTTTGTTTTCGATCGTGTTGCCTTTCTTGCTCTTCGTGATATAACTGTTCTCGTCTCAGTCTATCTTTCTTCCTTACTGTTTCATCTCTCAATCCTTTTTCTTTCTCCTTCTCCCCTCTCTGTTCATCCTCTAGCTTCTCCTTTTGTTTCGCGTCATCAATGCCCTTACCATCAAGTTTCAATAAAATCTGACCTCCTATCCATTCGTTCCCTCTGAGTGCTATTTCATCAGTTATATCCTCATTCCCTGTCCATCTATTGCCTTCTCTCTCTGTATCGAGAGATCTACTTGCTTGTGTCTGGCCCTTTTCTCGTTCTCGCATCTCTCCTTGTCCCTCGGGACTCTGGAGGTGATATCTCTATCTCTATCTTTATCTGGATTTTCGTCACTACTTTGTGTAGGTGACTCATATGCTGGGTTGCTATACCGTGTGGCTGCTTTAAGCTCTCTTAACGGGTATAACCCTTCGTCCTTACCATCTTCAGTTTTTGTTTCAGATGGAGCGGGTGGCTCTGACGGCTTCTCACCCCCCTCTGTACATATGTTGAGTATCCAATCTACTGGCGGCTCCTCCTCCTTATCCTGTTGGTAAATTTTCCACA
The DNA here is from genome assembly GCF_040938575.1 of Ambystoma mexicanum. Taxonomy (NCBI): domain Eukaryota; kingdom Metazoa; phylum Chordata; class Amphibia; order Caudata; family Ambystomatidae; genus Ambystoma; species Ambystoma mexicanum. Next base: position 601,960,062 of record NC_090925.1, read on the forward strand.
ATTCTAGACTAGCTAGGCGTTTGTCTAACTTTTTGCCCTTGTATGTGGCATGAAAATAGGTTGTCATGTGTTGCAAGACTGGTTTAGATAAGGATCCACTCTGGGGCCAAGGCATAAACATCGTGTGGGCGGTTCCTTTAACCGAATCAGCACTGTACTTTTTCAGCGTAGGTGCATGTTTTGGCAACTGTTTGGCATCACTCGTGAGGCTCTGTCGTGGCTGACCTCCTTCCTCTGGTACTGATCCTCTGAGGTCCAACTTGGGTCCTTTCTCTACACCACCTCTCTTTCCACATGAGGTAATCTACAGGACTCTGTCCTATCATTCTGGCTCTTTAATGTCTATCTGGCACCCCTGGCCAACCAGATATTTACTTTCTACCTCAGTTTAATGTAGATGACACTCAGCTCTCTTTCAGGCTACACTCAGCCTCCGCTCCCTGCTCGCTCATTCCTGACTGTCTATCCACTATTCTGGGATGGTGCACTTCTATCAACCTCTGCCTTAATGCCAGTAAGACAGAGATTCTTCTCATTGGGACCCCCACACCCGCTTTTCCTCTCTACCTCTGGCCAGCCTCTCTGGGCCCCTCCCCCCACCCTCCTGTGAGGCAAAAAAACTTGGCGTCATCTTTGAGCCCACTCCCTCCTTCTCTCCACACATCACCGACTTGGCCAAGAAGGCCCACTTCCAGCTGCACCTCCTTAGAGGTATCCTATCTTTTCTCACCTTCCCCCAGAGGCTCACTGTCTCCAGAGCTCTGGTTCCCACCAGGCTAGACTACTGCAACAGTCTCCTCTCAATCTTCCTAACTCTACTCTTCCCCCTCTTCAACTAATCCAGAACAGGAACAGGACTGCAAGACATAGCCTTGGCCTCAAGCCCATGGACAACATCTCTCCAGCCCTGAAATCTATCCATTGGCTCCCTATGGACATGAGGATCAAGTTCAACACCCTCTGCATCATCCACAAGGTTTCTGGGGCCATGGTCCTCTCTTTATGCAACACTCTCTTCCTACATAGCTTCCTTCTAGAGCCCTCCGCTCAGCTAACTCAAACTCTCTGTGGGTCTGATGTTTTTACAAAGAGAGAGTCGGGGTAGATCTCTCTCTTCTGTGGGTGCCTCCCTCTGCAACAGCCTCCCTGTCCCTCTCAGACTTGAGCCAGATCCCCTAGAGTACTGTAGGTTCCACAAGACTTTCCTCTTCACTTCTTCCTTCTCTCTCCCTCTCCCCTGCTAATCTACCTGTCTGCTCATCCTGACTAGTGGTGTGGTTTCCCTCAAAATCACACAGGATACCATTCCTTCCCCCTTGACCAGTTGCCCTGCACTGCCTTCTGGCCTACCCAGCAGTCTGTTCTGGGACTGCACCTACGTAGTCCTCTGCCATCCTCGCACTTAATCAGAACCCTGCTCTGATCGCACTCCCTCTCGTACCCCTCCCATTCCATTCTTCTCTCACCTTCTCAGCCGCACGTCATGTTTCACTTGCATGATCTGAATGTCACAATGGCTAGTAAGATCGTTTGTCTTGTCATCCCTCTGTCTACCCCGCTTGTTTTGTGGTGCCTAGAAACACTTGTGTAAAGGGACAGTATAAATACCAAATCATATATCATATCATATGTCTTCTCTCACATGGTAGTATCCCCTCCGCACTCAAAACTGGGAAAATCTCAACCTTACTAAAGAACAAATCTCTTGACCCTACACGGCCCATCGCTATCCTGCCCTACCTCAGCAGAATCAGGGAATGCTTTGTCACTACCCTACTGCAACTACACATCACCATAAACAACTTACCATCCCTTCCAGTCTGGCTTTTGACCTGCGACTGAAACACTTTACATCCTAGTTGACAATATCACTGACAAAGGACACACACAGCAGTACTACTCATAGGCCTTGATCCCTCTTTAGGCTGCGACATCATCGACCACACCACTCTACTCAACATCCCATCCCACAGAATGAAACTCTCAGGCACCATCTTGGACTGGTTCATCTCCTTCCTTACCGGCTGGACATACTTTGTCTCCATACCCCCTTTTTGATCCAACCCCATTCCTGCGAAGTACAGGGTCCCACAAGGCTCCTTCACATCTCTACTCCTCTTCAAGCTATATGTTGAATCCCTTGGACAGACCCTTAGCAAACACAACATACATTTTCACCAATACACAGATGACACACAAATGTACTGCCAAATTTAACACTCCCTCAGAACCCCACATCCACAAAATCTGTTTCTCCACCATCCTAACATGGATGGCCAACTACAACCTCAAGACCAACCCTTTCAAAATTGAATGATATGATATGATATGATATGGCATTTATAACGCGCCTATACACAGGTGTTTCAAGGCGCGACGAGGCAGGGAGGGGAGGAACAAGGGGAGACAGACAACGATCCTACTAGGCCAGGTGTCATTCAGATCGCGCAAGTGCAGGGGTGGGGGAGGGGGAAAAGTGCAAGGGGAAGGGGAGGGGGGGAAGTGCAGTACAAGGTAAGTGGCGTAAAGTAATACATAAATAGGGCCAGCTGGTGGCAAGTGCAAGGTAAGTGCAGAACAAGTGCTGGAAAGGGGGGGGGGGGCTGTAGGGATACAGAGACAGTCCCGCAGTGCAGAGGGGATTCCAGGGCATCAGTGCAAGTGGAGAGTGGCTGGGCCCAGGACCGAGGCCGTTAAGAATGGTCCAGTTGCAGAATCAGTGCAGTTTCAGTGAAGAATATTAGCTGTTCAGCAGGGGAGAGGAAGAGAGAAAGCAGAAGCAAAGAGGAAGGTTTTGAGGTGCTTCCGGAACCGGAGATGGTTCTCCTCAAGTTTCAGGGAGGCAGGAAGGCTGTTCCAGAGGGAGGCCCCTGCCGTGGAGATAGATCTACCCCCAGCTCGTTGCTTCGAAAAATGCGGCTGACCCTGAGGGAGTTGGAGGCGGATGAGCGAAGGGCTCGGGAAGGAAGATATTTGGGAAGAGAGAGTTGAAGGTATTTAGGACCAAGGCCCCAGAAGGCCTTGTGGACAATGCAGAGGGTTTTGAACTTTATCCTCGCAGCCACTGGGAGCCAGTGTAGAGATTTCAGTCCTGGAGAGATACGGTCCATGGGCTTGAGGCCAAGGACAAGTCTTGCAGTTCTGTTCTGGATGAGTTGCAGAGGGCGGAGAGTGGAGGCAGGCAGATTAAGATAGAGGCTGTTACAGTAATCCAGCTTCGAGAGAACCAGGGCTCGGGAGACAGTGAGCTTCTGGGGGAAGGAGAGGAAGGGAAGAATACCTCTGAGGAGGTGCAGCTGGTAGTGTGACTTCATAGCGACGTCAGAAATATGAGGAGAGAAGGAGAGTGTGGGGTCGAAGATGACCCCAAGGTTTTTTGCATTGCAGGTAGGAGCAGGGAGGGGGCCAAGGGAGGCAGGCCAGAGAGCTGCAGGGAAGGAGGGAGTGGGTGTACCGATGAGTAGAATCTCAGTCTTACTGGCATTAAGGCAGAGGTCATTGGCGGCACACCATTCCTGGATAGCAGACAGACAGTCAGGGATGAGGGAAGGAGAAGGGGAGGCTGAGGGTAGCCTGAAAATGAGCTGGGTATCGTCCGCATAGCACTGGAAATTAGGGCAGAGAGCGGCGATGCGGTGGGCAAGGAGTGCCAGATACTGGTTGAACAGCCAGGGAGAGAGATTAGATCCCTGGGGGACACCGCAGGTGGAGAAAAAGATGTCGGAGAGGAAGGACCCCAGTTGGACCTGGGAGGGTCGATTTGAAAGGAAAGAGGTCAGCCACGCCAGAGCCTGACCAGTGATACCCAGGTTTTCACGGAGACGGTTGAGCAGGATGGCATGGTTGACAGTGTCAAAGGCAGAGGAGAGATCGAGCAGAATGAGAACACACGGAGTGTTGGAATCGAGGTTCAAGAGCAGGTCTTCACGGATGTTCAGGAGAGCAGTTTCTGTGCTTCTGGCAGCTCTGAAACCAGATTGATGGTCATGAAGACTACCAACAGATTCAGCATGGAGGTTAAGCTGGGAGATGGCCAGTTTCTCCAGGAGCTTGCCCAGGAAGGGAGTGATGGAGATAGGGCGATAGTTAGCCGGGCAGGAGGGGTTGGAAGAGGGTTTCTTGAGAAGAGGGTGCACAAGGGAGTGCTTGAGGGGGGAAGGGAAGACTCCAGAGGCGAAGGAGTGGTTGCAAAAGTCAGCCAGGGCAGGAGCCAGGGAGTCGATGTGGTCCTTGATAGTTTTGGAGGAACAGGGGTGAACCTGTTTAGACGAGACTTTCATAGATCGGACTTGTCTGGAAACCTCGTCAGCAGAGAAAAGTGGAAAGGCAGAGAAAGAGGGAGGAGGGGTGACTGCAGAAGGGCCAGAGGAAGAGCCGGGAAGGGAGGGAGGGAGGTGAAAGGAGGAGAGCGAGGACAGGATGTCCTGAGTTTTAGAGATGAAGTGAGAGGCCAACCCCATTCCTGCGAAGTACAGGGTCCCACAAGGCTCCTTCACATCTCTACTCCTCTTCAAGCTATATGTTGAATCCCTTGGACAGACCCTTAGCAAACACAACATACATTTTCACCAATACACAGATGACACACAAATGTACTGCCAAATTTAACACTCCCTCAGAACCCCACATCCACAAAATCTGTTTCTCCACCATCCTAACATGGATGGCCAACTACAACCTCAAGACCAACCCTTTCAAAATTGAATGATATGATATGATATGATATGGCATTTATAACGCGCCTATACACAGGTGTTTCAAGGCGCGACGAGGCAGGGAGGGGAGGAACAAGGGGAGACAGACAACGATCCTACTAGGCCAGGTGTCATTCAGATCGCGCAAGTGCAGGGGTGGGGGAGGGGGAAAAGTGCAAGGGGAAGGGGAGGGGGGGAAGTGCAGTACAAGGTAAGTGGCGTAAAGTAATACATAAATAGGGCCAGCTGGTGGCAAGTGCAAGGTAAGTGCAGAACAAGTGCTGGAAAGGGGGGGGGGCTGTAGGGATACAGAGACAGTCCCGCAGTGCAGAGGGGATTCCAGGGCATCAGTGCAAGTGGAGAGTGGCTGGGCCCAGGACCGAGGCCGTTAAGAATGGTCCAGTTGCAGAATCAGTGCAGTTTCAGTGAAGAATATTAGCTGTTCAGCAGGGGAGAGGGAGAGAGAAAGCAGAAGCAAAGAGGAAGGTTTTGAGGTGCTTCCGGAACCGGAGATGGTTCTCCTCAAGTTTCAGGGAGGCAGGAAGGCTGTTCCAGAGGGAGGCCCCTGCCGTGGAGATAGATCTACCCCCAGCTCGTTGCTTCGAAAAATGCGGCTGACCCTGAGGGAGTTGGAGGCGGATGAGCGAAGGGCTCGGGAAGGAAGATATTTGGGAAGAGAGAGTTGAAGGTATTTAGGACCAAGGCCCCAGAAGGCCTTGTGGACAATGCAGAGGGTTTTGAACTTTATCCTCGCAGCCACTGGGAGCCAGTGTAGAGATTTCAGTCCTGGAGAGATACGGTCCATGGGCTTGAGGCCAAGGACAAGTCTTGCAGTTCTGTTCTGGATGAGTTGCAGAGGGCGGAGAGTGGAGGCAGGCAGATTAAGATAGAGGCTGTTACAGTAATCCAGCTTCGAGAGAACCAGGGCTCGGGAGACAGTGAGCTTCTGGGGGAAGGAGAGGAAGGGAAGAATACCTCTGAGGAGGTGCAGCTGGTAGTGTGACTTCATAGCGACGTCAGAAATATGAGGAGAGAAGGAGAGTGTGGGGTCGAAGATGACCCCAAGGTTTTTTGCATTGCAGGTAGGAGCAGGGAGGGGGCCAAGGGAGGCAGGCCAGAGAGCTGCAGGGAAGGAGGGAGTGGGTGTACCGATGAGTAGAATCTCAGTCTTACTGGCATTAAGGCAGAGGTCATTGGCGGCACACCATTCCTGGATAGCAGACAGACAGTCAGGGATGAGGGAAGGAGAAGGGGAGGCTGAGGGTAGCCTGAAAATGAGCTGGGTATCGTCCGCATAGCACTGGAAATTAGGGCAGAGAGCGGCGATGCGGTGGGCAAGGAGTGCCAGATACTGGTTGAACAGCCAGGGAGAGAGATTAGATCCCTGGGGGACACCGCAGGTGGAGAAAAAGATGTCGGAGAGGAAGGACCCCAGTTGGACCTGGGAGGGTCGATTTGAAAGGAAAGAGGTCAGCCACGCCAGAGCCTGACCAGTGATACCCAGGTTTTCACGGAGACGGTTGAGCAGGATGGCATGGTTGACAGTGTCAAAGGCAGAGGAGAGATCGAGCAGAATGAGAACACACGGAGTGTTGGAATCGAGGTTCAAGAGCAGGTCTTCACGGATGTTCAGGAGAGCAGTTTCTGTGCTTCTGGCAGCTCTGAAACCAGATTGATGGTCATGAAGACTACCAACAGATTCAGCATGGAGGTTAAGCTGGGAGATGGCCAGTTTCTCCAGGAGCTTGCCCAGGAAGGGAGTGATGGAGATAGGGCGATAGTTAGCCGGGCAGGAGGGGTCGGAAGAGGGTTTCTTGAGAAGAGGGTGCACAAGGGAGTGCTTGAGGGGGGAAGGGAAGACTCCAGAGGCGAAGGAGTGGTTGCAAAAGTCAGCCAGGGCAGGAGCCAGGGAGTCGATGTGGTCCTTGATAGTTTTGGAGGAACAGGGGTGAACCTGTTTAGACGAGACTTTCATAGATCGGACTTGTCTGGAAACCTCGTCAGCAGAGAAAAGTGGAAAGGCAGAGAAAGAGGGAGGAGGGGTGACTGCAGAAGGGCCAGAGGAAGAGCCGGGAAGGGAGGGAGGGAGGTGAAAGGAGGAGAGCGAGGACAGGATGTCCTGAGTTTTAGAGATGAAGTGAGAGGCCAATGCAGTGCAGAGGGCCTGGGAGGGGACAGGAGAGGTAGAGACTGCAGCAGGGTTGGCCAGCTCCTTGCAGATTTTAAAGAGTTCGGCGGAGTTGTTAGATGCCGCAGAGATGCGGGCTTGGATAAGGGCTCTCTTCTTGGTGAGAACAGAGAGCCGATACTGCCTTTGGAGCAGGCGGCAAGCCAGTTTGTCTGAGGATGAACATGAAGCACGCCATTTCCTCTCTGCAACCCTGCACTTGCGTTTTAGGGTGGCGAGATCCGAGTCAAACCAGGAGTTACATTTGGCTTTGGGCTTCAGGCGGATTCTCATGACGGGGGCAAGGATATCAAGAGTAACAGATATAGCAGAGTGGAGCATGGAGAGGGCTGTGTCAGGGTGGGAGTCAGCCGAAGGGGTAGGGGGGGCGAGAAGGTAGCAGCGAAAGCCTCAACTGACACACGCTTCATGGGTCGGATGACCGAGAAGGTGGGTGGCAGTGAAGAGGGTGGCTTTGCCTGTGGGGTAGGGAGGGTGAGGTGGGAGGATAGGAGAAAGTGATCACTCCAGGAGAGAGGAGTGGAGAGAGGGACGGAGAGGGGAAGGTCAGAAGAGATCAGAGCATCAAGAGTGTGCCCAGCAGAGTGAGTAGGCCCAGACGGGAGAATAGAGAGTGAGACAGAGTCGCAGAGGTCACGAAAGAGAGCAGTGGGGGGACTGGAGGCATCAAGGTGGATGTTGAAGTCGCCAAGAAAGAGGAGTTGAGTGGTTGAGGACAGGAGTGAGGAGGAGAGGTCAGCCCACTCAGAGAGGAAGGAGGAAATTTGACCAGGTGGCCGATAGATAGTAGCCACGGTAAGGGAATGGCTAGGAGAGAGAGAGAGAGTCGGCAGACAAGACATTTAAAAGAGGAGTAGGTCTGCGTAGGAGTGACAGTGGCAGGAATCCACTCAGGGAAGATAAGGGCAACACCACCCCCTGCACGGTTAGGCCTGGGCATGGAGAGGAACTTGTAACCGTCAGGTAGGAGTGTGTCAAAGCTGGTGGCAGAGCTGGCTGTGAACCATGTCTCAGTGAATAACTCCTCATCTGCCCCCTGCCCCCGACACAAACCCAAACCCACCTCATGGATCTAAGGACTCACCAGAGACAACCCATACATATTTCGCTCCACACCTATGAGATCCCTTGGTTTCACCATCAACCCCCAACTTTCCTTCACACACCACATAGATGCTGTCACCAAAACATGCAATCTAAAACTATGTCTCTTACGCAATTTCAGATACATCCTTCCTCTTGATGGCCTCTGTACTGCAGTCCAAGCATTGGTTCTCTCCAAGCTGGACTACAGCTATGCTCTCCTCACTGGACTCCACATCAGCACCCTTGCCCCCTGCAAGCCAAATGAAATTCAGCTGTCAGACTCATCCTCAACCTACCAAAACATTCACACCCGAGCTCTCGCCCTTCTGCACTGACTCCCTGTAACCTAAAATACTCTGTAGAGGAGCAGCCTCTCCCTCTCTCTGGTGACAGACAGGTAAATATGGTATTTAGGGCTTATCCATGTCCTTCCTGTTCAACATTATAAACATCAGGAGCATTGTCCATAGAGGCAGCTAGGATGCCAGTAATAGAGGCAGGTACATCAGGGAATAGGTGATACTGGACACACCTATTTAGGGCAACATAAACCATTAAGGAATGCTTACATTGCACACAATATTAACACAGAATATAGATTTCTGATGTAGAATATAGCTTAGCAAAAGACAGCCATTGCATTACAGATGGCTTCAGGCCTCAGAATACCATCAAGGTTTAAAAGTGCTGGAAGTACAGACAAAGTACTGTGTGCAACTCAAGAAAGGAAGTGTCTGGGTAGAAGCCAAGGTACAGTGATATAGCAGAATGAATGACAAATCATGTGGTTTTCAACAGCGTGACTTATAAAGTGAAACTGGCAAGCAGTCAGAAGCAGATATGAAAGGTCACCTTGGACAGAATGTGCTAGAAGTCTGGAAAGTAAATGTGTCATTTGCTACATTTGTTTTGTCCCGTTTTAAGGTTGCCACATATTTCAGATGATTCAGAAAAAGTGAAGAACACCTAGTCATGCTAATTATGATATGATATGATATGGCATTTGTAACGCGCCTATACACAAGTGTTTCAAGGCGCAACGAGGCAGGGGGGGGGGCAAGGGGAGAAAGACAACAATCCTTCTAGGCCAGGTGTCATTCAGATTGCGCAAGTGCAAGGGTAAGGGGACTGGGAAAAGTGCAAGGGGAAGGGGAGAGGGGGGAAAGGTGCTGTACATGGTTAGTAGAATAAAAGATAAATAATAGGGCCAGGTGGTGGCAAGTGCAAGGAAAGTGCAGTACAAGGTTAGTAGAATACAAGATAAATAATAGGGCCAACTGGTGGCAAGTGCAAGGTAAGTGCCGGGAGAAGGGGCTGAAGGATACAGAGACAGTCCCGTAGTGCAGGTAGGCAGTGCAGGCAAGAGTGGCTGGGCCAAGGCCCGAGATCGGTAAGTGGCCCAGTAGCAGATTCAGTGCAGGTTCAGTGAATTTAGCAGGGGAGAGAGGGAGAGAAAGCGGAGGCAAAGAGGAAGGTTTTGAGGTGCTTCCGGAACCGGAGATGGTTCTCCTCAAGTTTCAGGGAGGCAGGAATGCTGTTCCAGAGGGAGGCCCCTGCTGCGGAGAGAGATCTACCCCCAGCTCGTTGCTTGGAGAAGCGGCTGACCCTGAGGTAGTTGGAGGTGGATGAGCGAAGAGCTCGAGAAGGAAGATATTTCGGAAGAGAGAGTTGAAGGTATTTTGGCCCAAGGCACCGGAAGGCCTTGTGGACAATGCAGAGGGTTTTGAACTTAATCCTCGCAGCCACTGGGAGCCAGTGTAGTGATTTCAGTCCTGGAGAGATACGGTCCCTGGGCTTGAGGCCAAGGACAAGTCTCGCAGTCCTGTTCTGGATGAGTTGCAAAGGGCGGAGAGTACAGGCAGGAAGATTTAGATAGAGGCTGCTACAGTAGTCCAGCTTCGAGAGAACCAGGGCTCAGGAGACAGTGTGCTTCTGGGGGAAGGCGAGGAAAGGAAGGATACCCCTGAGGAGGTGTAGCTGGTAGGTTGCCTTCTTGGAGACGTCAGATATGTGAGGAGAGAAAGAGAGTGTGGAGTCGAAGATGACCCCAAGGTTTTTTGCCTTGCAGGTAGGCGCAGGAAGAGGGCCCAGGGAGGCCGGCCAGAGAGCTGCAGGGAAGGAGGGAGTGGGTGTGCCGATAAGTAGAATCTCAGTCATACTAGCATTAAGGCAGATGTCGTTGGGGGCACACCATTCCTGGATAGCAGAGAGACAGTCAGAGATGAGGAAAGGGGAAGAAGAGGCCGAGGGTAGCCTGAAAATGAGCTGGGTATCATCCGCGTAGCACTGAAAGTTGGGACATCGAGCGGCGATGCGGTGAGCAAGTAGTGCCAGATACTGGTTGAACAGCCAGGGGGAGAGGTTAGATCCCTGGGGGACACCACAGGTAGAGAAAAAAGATGTCAGAGAGGAAGGAAACCAGTTGGACCTGGGAGGGTCGATTGGAGAGGAAGGAGGTCAGCCACGCCAGAGCCTGACCAGTGATACCCAGGTTATCACGGAGACGGTTGAGCAGTATGGTGTGGTTGAGAGTGTCAAAGGCAGAAGAGAGGTCGAGCAAAATGAGGACACAAGGGGTGTTAGAGTCAAGGTTAGAGAGCAGGTCCTCACGGATGTTCAGGAGAACAGTTTCCGTGCTTCTGGCAGCTCTGAAGCCAGACTGATGGTCATGAAGACTACCAACAGATTCAGCACGGAGATTAAGCTGGGAGATGGCCATTATCTCTAGGAGCTTGCCCAGGAAGGGAGTGATATAGATTGGGCGATAGTTAGCTGGGCAGGAGGGGTCGGAAGAGGGTTTCTTAAGAAGGGGGTGCACAAGGGAGTGCTTGAGGGGGGATGGGAAGACTCCAGAGGCGAAGGAGTGATTGCAGAAGTCAGCCCGGGCAGGGGCCAGGGAGTCGATGTGGTCCTTGATAGTTTTGGAGAAACAGGGGTGGACCTGTTTTGATGAGACTTTCATAGATCGGACTTGTCTCGATACCTCGTCAGCAGAAAAAAGGGGAAAGGCATAGAAGGAGGGAGGAGGGGTGGCTGCAAAAGGGCCAGAGGTAGAGCAGGGAATAGAGGGGGGAAGTGATAGGAGGAGAGTGAGGACAGGATGTCCTGAGTTTTTGAAATGAAGTGAGAGGCCAGTGCCGTGCAGAGGGCCTGGGAGGGGACAGGAGAGGTGGAGACTGCGGCAGGGTTGGCCAGCTCCTTGCAGATTTTAAAGAGTTCGGCCGAATTGTTAGATGCCGCAGAGATGCGGGCTTGGATAAGGGCTCTCTTCTTAGTGAGAACGGAGAGCCGGTATTGCCTTTGGAGCAGGTGGCAGGCCAGTTTGTCAGAGGATGAACATGAGGCATGCCATTTCCTCTCTGCCACCCTACACTTGCGTTTAAGGGCGACGAGATCTGAGTCATACCAGGAGTTACATTTGGCTTTGGGCTTCAGGCGGATCCTCATGACAGGGGCAAGGATATCAAGGGTATCAGATATAGCAGAGTGGAGTAGAGAGGGCTGTGTCAGGGTGGGAGTCAGCCGAAGGGGGTGGAGGGGGTGAGAAGATGGTAGCGAAAGCCTCGACTGACACGCGCTTCATGGGTCGGATGACCGTGAAGGTGAGTGGCACTGATGAGGGTGGCTTTGCCTGTGGGGTAGGGAGGGTGAGGTGGGAGGATAGGAGAAAGTGATCACTCTAGGAGAGAGGAGTGGAGAGAGGGACAGAGAGGGGAAGGTCAGAAGAGATCAGAGCATCGAGAGTGTGCCCTGCAGAATGGGTCGGCCCAGACAGGATAATAGAGAGTGAGAGAGAGTCGCAGAGGTCGCAAAAGAGTCCAGAGGGAGGACAGGAGGCATCAAGGTGGATATTGAAGTCTCCAAGAAAGAGGAGTTGAGTGGTTGAGGACAGGAGTGAGGAGGAGAGGTCAACCCACTTAGAGAGGAAGGCGGAAATTTGACCAGGTGGCCGATAGATAGTAGCCCCGGTAAGGGAATGGCTAGGAGAGAGAGAGAGTCGGAAGACAAGGCATTCAAAGGAGGAGTAGGTCTGCGTAGGAGTGACAGTGGCAGGAATCCACTCAGGGAAGATAAGGGCCACACCCCCCCAGCACACTTGGGCCTGGGCAAGGAGAGGATCTTGTAACCGTCAGGTAGGAGTGTGTCAAAGCTGGTGACAGAGCTGGCCGTGGACCATGTCTCAGTGAGACCGAGGATGTCAAGGTCCAGTTCCTCAAGAAGTTGACAGATATCAGAGGAATGTTTGACGGCAGAGCGAGAGTTGAGAATGGCAATGTGGAGAAGGTTGCCATCCTTGAAGGATTTCCGGGGAGGGGTACAGATCAGAGGTACGCCCTGTGGAGGTAAAGAAGAAGGAGCCAGAGTGAGGGCAGGGTGAGAGGGTGGAGGCAAGGTAGCCGAGGACAGGGAAGAGGGGACAGCAGGAGAGGAAAGGAAGTTGATAAGGCGCGGGAAGCGTCTATCAAAGAGGTGGAGGTTGGCCTGAGGGCCTTGGACAAAGACAGTCCCATTAGCGTAGACATTAATGATGGCCTTAGAGGAGCAGAAGGGGGCCAAGAGGGCATCCCAACGGGTGCCACCATTAATGGGAGAAGAGAAGAAGGGAGAGAGCACAGAGAACATATGAAGGGTCCATTGGTCAGGGGAAGGCACAAAAAAGAGGATGTCAGTAAGAGTTTCCTTGGAAGAGGCACTGGTGTGGGTGTCAGCGATAGGGAGGCCTGGGTTGGAGACCAGGATATCCTTTTTAAACTTTTTCCTACCAGATTTAGTGAGGAGAGCAGGATAGTCAATTGAGAAGCAGTTAGAGAAGATAGGAGAGATAGAGAGCACCATGGAATAAGGAGGGAGTGGGGGCGGGGAAGACAGACGAGAGCAAGCGGACAGGAATGAAGCGGCAAGCCCTAGTTTACCACAATTACAGAGCACAGTAACAGTAAATACGAGTAAGGTACCCAGTGTAGAGGCCAGCTAAGTTTGAGAGTCCTGCAAGGGGAGAAAAAGCCCTAGTTTACCACAATTACAGAGCAACAGTAACAGTAAATACGAGTAAGGTACCCAGTAGAGGCCACCTAAGTTTGAGAGTCCTGCGAGGGGAGAAAAAGCCCTAGTTTACCACAATTACAGAGCAGCAGTAACAGTAAATACGAGTAAGGTACCCAGTGTGGAGGCCACCTAAGTTTGAGAGTCCTGCGAGGGGAGAAAAAAACCCTAGTTTACCACAATTGACGGTACACACTGAAGTGGTGAAGGTTGGAGGGTGAGCAGGTGGAGCTAACCAGAAAGAATGGTGGACCGGCACCTGGCGTCCCCTGCGGACACCTGCAGACATGATGGGAGCTGCAGCCGTAGGAGCCACCCTTTGCCTAAGGGGCCCTTAGCCGAAGGGGCTGCCGGGCAGGGGGGCTGCCCAAGGGGGAACAGTTATAAGGCAGAAGGAGAGGGGGAGGGGGGGTATGGGCGGGCAGGGAGGCGGGAAGGGAGAGGAGGACCAGGAAGTGCCTGAGGAGGGAGGGGGGAGCGGGCCCAACAACGCGCTCTGTGCGCGCTCACCAACAAGATAGCAAGGTGGAAAAACACTCACAGGAGGTCCGGAGGACCTGGCAGGGCTTGGTTTGGCCTGCAGTCCCACAGGGCTACCGCCGACTGCTCTCACCCGCGCTGCTGTACAAAGAAGCGAGCGGGGGGAGCAGCCGTCGAGTAGTCCAGGGAGGGACTAGTCAGGTAACCAATCAGAGGGGGGGGTGGGCGGGCAGGGAGGCGGGAAGGGAGAGGAGGACCAGGAAGTGCCTGAGGAGGGAGGGGGGAGCGGGCCCAACAACGCGCTCTGTGCGCGCTCACCAACAAGATAGCAAAGTGGAAAAACACTCACAGGAGATCCGGAGGACCTGGCAGGGCTTGGTTTGGCCTGCAGTCCCACAGGGCTACCGCCGACTGCTCTCACCCGCTCCGCTGTACAAAGAAGCGAGCGGGGGGAGCAGCCGTCGAGTCGTCCAGGGAGGGACTAGTCAGGCAACCAATCAGAGGGGAGGGTGGGCGTTCAGGGAGGCGGGAAGGGAGAGGAGGACCAGGAAGTGCCTGAGGAGGGAGGGGGGAGCGGGCCCAACAACGCGCTCTGTGCACGCTCACCAACAATATGTTAGCATAGGAAGTCATGTGTTCAGGAAGTGTTTATGTCCGATGAAAATCAAGTGATGTTTGACCTTTAATTAAAATGGCCAATCAAAGCCTATTGAAATATAGGGTTCATATTAGCATAAAAATTATTGCATAATCTGTTGCCATTATATAAAACTATGATGTATGCAGTACAAAGTTGGGATATTTCCTTTTTTGTAGCCTGTAAAATGGGTGATTCAAAACAACATACTCCCAGGTAGTCGTTATCCTGTGTCTGTCTTTTGCACATCGGTCGTTGTCCTGTGTCTGTCTTTTGTACATCGTGGGTGGATCTGCATGATTTTACCATTGCGGAATGGTCCACAATGGAAAAGTCTGCATGGGAAATGTACGCAACACCGAAATGTTCGCACATTTCCGATGCAGGCATCCATTAAAATCACACAGATTAAAACTGACACCCATACACACACACACACACACACACACACACACTCACTCACACCCGCACCACACCACCCTACTTAACTTTCCTTCAGACACACTGTGTCACTGCGGTGCCGGTTCCCTTTCACTTCAGTGATCGGGAACCGGCGCTACAGGGTCCTTTTTTTTTCTTCACTTTTGGTGAGCTGCAGGCGTGTCCCCGGCAACACCCCACTCACCGTAGTGCCACTGTAGTGAGCGGGTGTTACAGGGGACACCCACCAGGGCCCATACCGACCCCACTGAAAGACCTAAACACATACCACGAAAAAGTTCAAACTTTTGGTAGTTAGAACTTTTCGTGGTGTGTGTTTTAGGGCTTCTGGTGGGGTCGGTAATTTTGATACAGACTTTCGTCCTATAACTCGGGGGTCCGTCCCCCACCCCCCTCCGGGAGACTGGTAGCAGGAGATTATGCTAAGAAATAGACCTCCTATTCAACTTCTTCAAAGGACTCTACATTGTTTTTCAAGCCATCTACGACAAAACCCCATCTTACTGTCATGACAAACTCAAACCCATCACCAGACAAGCAAGGCAGCATCTCCTACCCATTCCTTTCTGCAAACTAACATGCACACAAAAACAAGCATGCATCCACTGGGCACCCAGGGCAGGGAACAACCTACCTCTTCACCCCAACACTGCACCCTCCAACACCACTTTTAGAAATAGCCTCCAAACTTACCTGTTTCCCACACATACCTCTCCTCCAGCTCCCCTACTATCTCTTGTCTATCCAAATATTTCTATCCTATCCTGAAAAAATGTAGTACCTTCTGTTTTACCTCCCACCTTTTCAACCTGAGGGTGCTTCTATATGCTATGGGTAGGGCCAGCGTGCAACAAAAATTTGAATTAATAAATAAAAGAAGTTACATTTCCTCTGCATAATCCAGTACAATCAGAAGAACTCAGCATATTTATTTATTTACTGACAAAATCTGACTGTAAACTGGAGGCCATACACAGGTTGATAGAATGGTGACATTGCGTTAAGTAAAGCAATTATGACTCCCCCTCTATAGGATGCAGACTCTCTACTTGTTTGTGGCAACTGTGCAGATGCATGTGCAATGCTTTTTTTTTCTCACTCTTCATTTCCTTTGCTCCCAGGCAAAAAACTATTGGCAACTGAAAGGCTCCCCCTTTATGACACAATGGGGCTCATTACACGTTTGCCGGTATCCTTCCAGCAGGATACCGGTGAACCAATTCCGCATCCTGATATCGCGGTATTACCGGGATATTACAAGCGGTGGAGAGGGCGGTAAATCCCCATTCCATGGAGTCCACTAGGACTCCATGGAGGGGATTGCCAAAATGACCAACACCAGTTGTACCGGTGCCAGTAATTCCGGCATTTATTTGTCAGTGGGGTCCTAATTTACCTGCAGGTCAGGCTTGGTAATAAGTCAGTGCCACCACAGCAATTTTACCAGCAATTTTCCCAGACTGGGAACAAGTAATGACCTCCAATATGTTATTTTAGGTAGTCCCAAAGGTTGCCATCTATTGAAAAGCATAAAATGCATTCTCAATCTGTCAGCACCCAGTATTGTGAAATTGTAGCAGGAAAGAAATAGATGTTCTCTTTCTTATTCTCAGGCATGGGTGCGATAGACAATGTAAGTGGAGAAAAGGAGTTTAAGAATATAATTTTTACTTAAAATAAAAAATACCTTTTCTCTCTCTCTTTCTCTTTCTCTCTCTCTCTCTCTCTCTCTCTCCTTTGTCTCTCTCCCTCTCTCTCTGTCTCTCTCTCTCTCTCTCTTCTTCTTCTCTTTCGATCTCACTTTGTAAAAAATATAAAAACGGAACGTGGACCCTAGTTTTAGGTTTCCTGCAAGGATCCAATAGTATCTTGAGCCGATATGTCTTTCGCTACATATTGGGCCTCATTACAACTCAGGCGGTAAGGGGTTTACGGCGCCGTAAACAGCGCCGACCCTTACCGCCTGAGTACGAGGTCCCTTAGCGCCATGGCGGACTTAACACCTGCTTTTAGCAGGTGTTAAAATCCATGGCGCTAAGGGACCATGGAGTTAATTACGCCACCGTAGTTTACGGTGGCGTAATTAACGCCTTCCCCACTCCCATTATGCCCTATGGGGCAAAAATGGGAATGGGGAAGGGTAAATGGGGATTGGGGACTTACCGCCCCGCCAAGGTCGGAATGGGGCGGTAAGTCCGCCAACCACCATGGCGTAAACGTAGTTTACGCCATGGTGGTAAAGTCAAGGCCCAGGCGGTAACTTACCGCCTGGGTCGTAATGAGGCACATTGAAAAGATGATGTGGGTTTCATGGGCCACTACTAGAGTAGGTTCATTTTGAATTAACAATTTCTCTAGTATATTGAACAGTTTGAGCGTGTATTATGAGCGATCAGAAATGAAGCATATTGTTTTGTATGCACAGTATTTTATTGAGTAAGACCCAATATGCATTATGGTTTATAACAGATTTAATATGCTTTTTATCAATTTACTTATGAAATAAAATTATGTATTTTTTCAAATGCTTCTTGTGATTTAGGTCTAATTGAGTTCTTCGCTCGTGTATGTCATGGAGGACAGTCAAGCATTAACGTGTTAATTGAAGGTTAATTTTGCCTGACAGGACCACTGTTCTATAAATATATTCTTTGGACTGCAATATGATCCACTGCTGTGCCTGTTTCCCTGGTCCAAGTCATGACCCCGTGGTACTGTGGATCAGCACCCTGCCCGGTGTCCTAAATGGACACCTACAGAGGACAACGCTCTTGGATGCTTAGTATGTATCCACAAAGATAAATGTCGAAGTGAACTGGGGGTTATACCAAAGGTATGCCATACACATGTAGCAAGAAGCTTCCTGTGGCATAATCTGCATGGCCTTGCTAACACCCCATGCATGTCTACTTCACACTAAAGCAGTTGGCCTGAAGGGAGCACCTGTGCCAGAATGCATAGGATGGCATAGCTGGAATTGCATTCTATTGCTGCAACGTCCCCTCTTCCACCACTCAGATTTTATGAATGGCCCAAGTAGTTATCCAGGGAAGCAGAAAGGAAAGCACATTACCACTCCCAGTAGTAGACAACTGTGTAGAGGCATACTATATAGCAATTGAACACACAGTGATAGGCACACATCAAATGCACCACAATAACCAGGAAAAAGCCAGGACATGCCACAATGCCAGGTGCCCCGGGGAATGTACAGAGAGGATTGGAGAGGCAGAATGTGGGTGTGGATGCAAATGCTGCAGAGCAGTATGGCCAACACTTTCTGGCACTGTCAAATTCAAGAGAAATACCCCTGATGGCATTTGATTAAGCCCAAATTATTTGGAAGTCAAATGCTATCACCACACAGTTAGGAAGGTTTGTATGACCCTGACTTACATGCAAGTGACCCATTGTCAATTAATTGCAGATGAGTATGGATACCAACAACTATCTTGGCTCATGACTGCAATAAGGAACCCTCGGACACCAAAGGAGATTGACTATAACAAGGCACACAGAAGTACCAGGGTTTGCATAGAGCACACCTTTGAACTCTTGGAAGGAAGGCTCTTGTGCCTACACTGGACTAGAGGCACATGTAGAGGCACACATATCTATAGTTCGGAGAAGGTTGGTAAGATAGTCCTTGTGCGTGTGATACTGCAAAATATGTGCACCAGGAATAATGTACCACTGGCTGTTGAGAAGGCTGTAGCAGTAGCTGATGCAGAGCAGGAGATTGATCCCACAAGTGCTGACAGACCAGCACAAGATGGCCGTGCAGAAGGAAGGGATGGCTACTTTCAGCGCCAGGAACTAATAGACAATTTTTTGTGACCAATAATATGCACACTGCACAATGTAAATTGAGAATTCACTGCAGTAGAATATATGGCACAGCACAAAAGACTACTGGATTTTTACTTGTTATGCAATCTCCAATTATTACATTTGTGGTACCCGTGTCCTCCCTCCACCCTGATTCCCAACACACATGCCCTCTCTCTACACTCACTACCCAATCTCCATGCCTTCCTTCCACCCTCACTGCCCAACACCTATGCCCTCCCTCCACCCTAATATATAAATCAATGTCCACACACAGTTGCTTGGCTTCTTGCTCCACTTCGCTGGTTCGGATTGAGACTTTGGTTCACTCATGGCAGTGTGTTGAGACGTGTATCATGGACTACTAGAAAGGGACCTTTATGTTGTGATTGCAGAGGCAGAGCTAATGGAATCATGTCCACTGATATTCTACAATGTCAGAAGTAGAGCATGTTGCATGGATTCATGACCTGCAGAGATTGCCTCAGTTAGTTCTCGCGCATGAAGCAATGGATTCTGTGATGTGTCTACACTGGCGGCTAAGTTCCCTTGCCACATGGTTAGATGCACCCTGCAATACATCACGCATTCTTTGCACATGCTTCAGTTGGTGGTCTATGAGTTCCTCCATTATTTACTTGTGCTGCTTTATCCTCATGAGCCTTTCCCATATGGCTGTCAGGGTACCTTGTGGCACCGGCTCTGGTAGGTGGACAGGGGAGAAGCTGCCACCTAGGTAGTGCATTCCACTTTGCCATCCCCATCAGCTGCAAAGTCTCAGGCCCTCATAACAAGTATGGTGATAAGTGGCAAAATTCACAGTTAATCCGTTAACGCCAGTTTGACCTCTATGCCAAATTCAGAATAACAGAAAATTAGTGTTAATTCCGTTGGCAGAATTACCTCCGGCAGAATTACCTCCAGGAGTAACTCCTGTGAGAATTGGCAGAATTAGCGACCGGGGCTAATTCCATTGGTGGAATCACTGCTAAAAACAAAAAACCTATTTCCACCGGATTACAAAATAAAAATCTGAGGAATTACCTCGAAATATTGACATCAATTCAGCAAGAAACACAGTGCAGTTACCTCCACCGAAAAAAGGAGAGGTAAATGCATACAAGTGATAGAAATCAAGGCACAGGCGCACTAGAACCACTCAGGAGGAGTATAAACGGCCACACGTTCCTCCAACCCACATCCAAGTAACATGCAGCCACAAGCAGATGTTGATTGTGAGATTCACAACCTCCTACTATACATCTAGCTACAGCAGCATGCAAGACCCTGGCAGGGAAGGAGAAAGGTACCCCAAAGGTGCAGAAGACATGTGATGCAGAGGGCACCCATACCACGTGTCTGCCCCTCCCCATGGACACTGACAGACAGCCAATTAGTGACCCTCAATCATCTGGTCCATCTCACCATCATAGACCTATTCACCCAGATCCAGGCCAATCTCCAGAGTGCCATCACAAAAAGGACTGCCATCCCTCCTACTGAAGCTTGTGTTGGTGCTACACTTCTGTGCTACTGGCAGATTACATCACACTGTTGGAACCCTGCTTTGGATGTCCCAACCTACATTCTCAAAGGTGCAGGACCAAGTCCTGGATGTGCTCATCTCATGAGACATGCCCATCAGCACATCTCCATGCCAATCACCCAGGCTCAGGTGCATACAGCAAAGGCACGTTTCTACACCTTTGTCCATTTCCACAATACCCAAGTGGCATTGGGTTGCACACATGTGGCATTGGTGCACCCTCCAGGCAACGGAGCATGCATACCATAACAGGAAACAGTACCATTCCATGAATGTCTTCATAATCAGCCATAGCTACGCTCGATTTCCTGGGGACACACATGATGCCAAAACACTCCCAGCGTACATGGACACAAACAGAGGACAGTTTGCCGGGATTGTGGGTAAGTAGTAACCAATCCTAATTAGACATTAGAGGAGTAATGTGACACAACTACAAGTCCCATGATGTATCAACAACAATGCACAGAACAGGTGACAAACGAACGTGGCGGCTGCAAAAGATTGTTCGCAGGGAAAGTGACCCCTTATTATTGGGTCCAAAATCCCACTGTAATATGCTAGGGCTTGTACACCAACGTAGTTCTCTGCGTGAGTACTGCTGTCATGACTGTGCCATTTGTGTGCAAAAATAAGAATTCCTCAGCATGATTGTGAATTCCTACAACGGGAGCTGTGCAAATTGCCTTTTTCAACTCATCAAACCCTTCCGCCATGTTCTCCGTCCAGACAATTTTTTCTTGAGTTACCTGTGCTTTTTTCAGAGCCTGCAACAAGGGCCTTATATATGAACTGTAATCAAAGACCTATGCTATCACATAATTGCATAGCACCAAATATCTTTGCATGTGTTTTATTGTGTGTGGTTTTGCTGTTTTCAAAATAGCCTCAGCCCTTTCAGATGTAACTTTCTTTCCTTCATGCAAAATTAAGTGCCCTCTATATAACACCTCTTCTTGACAATACTGCAATTTCTCCTTGTACACTTTATAACCTTTTTGATTGCGAGAATAATCATAAGCTGAACTGGATCACATCTGCACTCTTCCTCTGAGGTGCTGCGGACTAATATATCATCTAAGTATTGGAACACAACACTTTGAAAATCCATATTGCTTAAGTCTATTTGCAGAACTCGAAGGAGACTCACAGTACCCCTGGGGAAATCTTGTGCTTTTTACCTTAGGCTGTCTGAACATAAATGACGTCAGATCTTGAGAATCCTCAATGGGATTTAGAAAAAATAATTTTTCAAGTCATTCACAGTGAAATATCATTCCTCAACAGGGACACTACATAAGATTGTCACTGGATTAGGAACTAGCGGGAACTCAGCCTCTACAATCTGATTAATTGGCTTCATGTCTTGCACCGAATGACACAACCCCCCTTTACTTTTCTTCACAGGATACACTAACATATTACACAGTGGCTCTGATATCTCTAAGATACCTTGTTCCATCATGGCAGATCTCGTCTTAAAAATAACTTTGTCTGCCTCTTGAGACATAGGATGCTGTCATGCTCGAGGTAAAATTGCTCCTGGTTCCAATTTAATCTTAACTTCTTCAGCCCCCTTCAATAGGCCTACATCATAGGGGCCTGTTGTCCATAATGAAACTGGCACTTTTGCCATGTCTTCATCAATACATTCGGAATGCTTCAGCGCTAACATCATTCTCTGAGGAAACTCACGTCTAATTGCTCTTACCTAATAAGTAACACTCATTTAAAATACCACTTCATCATCTGACGGATGGTTTCTAAATAAATCCTCGTCAGTGACGTCAGTCAATCTATAACCTTCCACAATGGCAATCACTGTGCACCATCGTCTGCCTTCATAATCAACTCCTTCAAGCATGGCTAATTCTCCCCAACCTATAGCTGCTTGTAATTCTAAGGGAAATACTCATCCACCCTCTTCGTCCATAGGTATTCCTGGCCTAAATAAAAACTTTTCAGGTATTCTCAAAGTCTTACCCACTAAACCTGGTAGCCATGTTAACAAAATGCCTACCCTGTAGTGAAAAACCTCTGGTTCTGACAGTACTCCTCGTATGGCCATTTGTCCTGTAAATGCCATAATAAATACACTCACGTTTAAATTATACATTCCTGGTGTTGAACACACTATGCCTTAATCAGTAAATGAAATTGTCATGTTTAGCTTTGTCATTAAATCTCAACCTAATATATTGACTGGTGTCTTGTCTTGAATACAGTAATGGTACAGACATGTCGCATTCTCCCATAGATATTGGCAATTTTTAAGTACAAGCAACTCTACTTGTAGATCCTGTGAAACCTTGAGCATTCATGGCATTTCCAGATAATGTAAATTTCCCCTCTTGTATACATGAGCGTGTTGCCCCATGTCTAAAAAAAAGAAAAGGATTTGCTCCCTAAAGTGACATCAAGCCTCAGTTCCTCTTGAGGATTGGGAGTCACTGATAGCACTGAACACATCAAGTCTCCCAGTGAGCTGTCCTATTGTGAGTACATATTTATTCCCGTGCCTGTGAAAGGGTTCCCTCCCTCGACGGTGACACCCCCTATCCTAGGAGTCATTAACTATCCCATGCTTGTGCCTTGCTGTATCTGCATGGGTGAATGCTGTGACTGCCCTTGTGGTGGGTTCATTGTCATTTGTTGTGTTTGCAAACCTGGTTGCATTCTCGGCGCTTGAATTTGCTGCACTGTCTGATTTTGGGCAAACCCCTCCATGAGAACTGCCCATTCTGCACAAATCCTTGAATTTCACACATACATGCTATGTGTGCAGTCATGTCACATGTCCAACATACAGGAGGTCTCCTAATTTGACCTTCCTGCATGACTTGACTATCATTCTGCATGATTTGAAACCCACTCTGATTATTTTGGAATTTTCTCTGATTATTCTGGGAGCATCTACCTCGGATTCCTCCCCTACCCTGTGTTACGAATCCACTATTACCTTGATCAAACTGCCTTTGATTATTCACCTGTGGCACGCCTGCCAATTTCTGCGAACTTGACCATTCTCTGCTAGTCAACATCGCCTCTTCTATGGCGTACTTTGACCATTTTTTCTTCACCTATTTCGCTTCTTCATCTTTCCTAGCATCATCTTTCTTTCGATTCTTCTTCTGCAGTAATCTACAATAATGCGCATTGGTCAGCTGTATTTCTGACCATGGTTTTGCTTCATACCCACTACCCTCTTGAGCTGCTTCTGCACTGGGTCTGGCAGCCCTTGGCATAGTATATGGTAAAATACAGGTATTGTAGTTTCCAAAGACCACTGCTCTTGGAAATTTTGAAAGTAAACAAGAGGATCCTCCCCTTCCAGCATCTTTTGTGCCATTATAGCTCCCATTTCTGACGTGTCTGGATACTGTACTCACAGCACTTTCCAGACCGCCACTCTACAGTTATTAAACGGCGCTCCATCATGAGCGGTATTCTGTGCAGTGACACTCTAGTATCCTGCTCTTGACCAAATGTCGTCTGCTCTTTCCCCAATAATAGAGGCTAGAAGACCTTTAATGTCTCCTATAGTGAATGTGTTTCCTCCTGTCATTTTCTCTAACGCATGTATCCTCTTCCCAGCAGAGGAAGATACACTCAGGGGTTTACACCTTAAATGATCCTTATCCATCTGTGGCCATGGTATATATTGTAGTCTGGCTCCGCCTTCCTCTAAAAAAGGAAACTGTGAGATCCCAAACTCACATTCAACCTCCATCGTCTGTCTGTCCATAGCAGGGACAATGGTTCTGCAACGCCTTCTTCCTGGTAGTGATCTTAATCTTCTCACGTAAAGTGGCAAGTCCCCCCTCTCACTATGGGATCGCTCCCTAGATTGATCTAGCCGCGTCAGTGATTCTGACACCCGAGATTTGGGTAGATCTAGATCTGACCATCTCACTTCTCTGCCCATCAGAGAACATCCTTCAGCACCACATACGTTATCTCCCTCTTCTTCACAGAAGATTTCTCTATCTTTGTCAAACATCTCCTGTCCCCAACTTGTGTGGCTTCTCATCTCTTTGTCCCTATTCAGAGTATGGGTAGATCTAGAACTGACCATCTCACTTCTCTGCCCATCAGAGAACATCCTTCAGCACCACATACGTTAGCTCCCTCTTCTTCACAGAAGATTTCTCTATCTTCGTCAAACATCTCCTGTACCCAACTTGTGTGGCTTCTCGTCTCTTTGTCCCTATTCAGAGTATGTCTATCTAAAGGCAACTCCTTAGGCTCCAAACTACATGAGCCTCCCTCTCTGTCATATAACTGCGTACTTTCGAGTTGATCATTTTAGCATTTCCTTTCAGTTCTTTCTTAGTCCTCATATCATGATAGAGTTTATCGATTGCATCCTCAATGCTTTTAGACTCAAACTTATCCTCTAGATTTACTTTAAACGGACCTGGCATTGGTTCATGTGTCAGGAAATATTCTTCTATATCCTCCCATGCCACTACTGGATTGGGCTCTATTAATTTTTTTTCTACACGATCAATGTCTCGTGCTTTCTGTCTACCTTTGCATTCTATTTCATCATCAAGCTCGCTTTGCTTCCTTGCTTCTTTTCTTACCCTTTCTTCTTCCTTTCTTTTCCTTCCTCTTCTCTCATTTACCCTACATATTTCTTTGTCTCTACGTCTCTGTATTCTTTTATCTCTCAATTACTGTTCTTCCTCTTCCTCTTTCTTTCTTTCTAGTCTTTCTCGTTCTTCAAATTCCCCTCTGCCTATTATCATACTTTCTTTGCTCTTCTGCCCTTTCTTGTTTTTTCAGTTGTTCATCTTGATACAACTGTTCCCATCTTCATTTATCCTTCCTTTTCGCCCCATCTTCTTTCAATCGTTCCTCTTTTTCTCTATCTTTTTTATCTCGTTCTTTTTGCCTTACTTCCTCAATGCTCTTTCCATCAAGTTTGAGCAAAATCTGTCCGCCCATCCATTCATTCTGTATGAGCGCTACCTCATCAGCCTTATCTTTCTCTCCTTTTCATCTCTTTATTTCCCGTCCAATATCTAAGGATGTACTCTGTTGGCAACTTTTTTCATTGTCCCTTCTCTCCTTGTCCCTCTCAATTTCTGTTCTTCCTCTTCCTCTCTCGTTCTTTCTTGTCTTTCTCATTCTTCGAATTCCCCTCTGCCTGTCATCATACTTTCTTTGCTCCTCTGCCCTTTCTTGCTTTAGTTGTTCATCTTGATACAACTGTTCCCGTCTTTGTCTATCCTTCCTTTTCGCCCCATCTTCTTTCAATCGTTCCTCTTTTTCTCTATCTTTTGTATCTCATTCTTTTTGCCTTATTTCCTCAATGCTCTTTCCATCAAGTTTGAGCAAAATCTGTCCGCCCATCCATTAATTCTGTATGAGTGCTACCTCATCAGCTTTATCTTTCTCTCCTTTCCATCTCTTTATTTCCCGTCATATATCTATGGATGTACTTGGTTTGTCACTTCTTTCCTTGTCCCTTCTCTCCTTGTCCCTCAGGACTTTAGAGATCACCTCTCTTTCAGGAATCTTCCCTGGACTTTCGTTGCTGCTATGCACAGGCGACTCCTATGCCAGATTGCTGTACCCTGTTGCTGCCTTAAATTCTCTCAATGGGTACACTCTGTCATCCTTCCTAGTATCGCTGTTTACTTCAGGTGCAGCTGGGGGAGCAGAAGGCTCCTCACCCCCCTCTTTAAATGTTTAAGTAACAAGTCTTCAGGAGGCAGCTATTCCCTTTCCTCCTGGTACATTTTCCAGAGCTCTAAGCTCGCTAGCCTTTTATCTAACTTTCTTCCTGTGTATGCTGCATGCAAGTATGTTGTTATGTGTTGCAAAATTGCCTTTGGTAGTGATTCCCCTTGTGGCCATGGCATGAACATCTTATCTGCCGTGCCTTTAACCCACACCGCCTGTACTCCTTAAGCGTGGTCGCGTGTTTTGGTAACTGCTTGCATAGATGTATAAGGGAGTAATATCCTCCATTTTGACTCGTCACACTTGACTGTCAATACTCACCTTTACACTTTACACTTTATAAATACGTTTCAGAAAAATAACACAATGTGAGCGTGCACCAATCGTTGCAGCTCCAAGCCTTTTATGGCATGTTTAATCTTGATCTACTTATTCACTAAAACACCATCAATTCAATTAGATAAACAAATAATTAACTTCCAAATTTGTTTTTCCTTTTTACGTCTCTTACATTAATCACTATTTGTCACCATATATATATTACAATGCATACAACAAACTGACAACCTGATAGACTTGACCGGCCCACATATATCACAGTCTACACTCCTCAAGACCATTCCTTTATTCACGTTCTTTGTTATGCCCCTAAAAATGCTCGTATGGAGTTTGAGTTATTCCCTTTGAACAGTCTTTAAACATGTAAGTTGATTACGTCATCTGCTATTTGGACTCTGGATATGACTCCCTCTGATATGTGCTATGACGCAGGACACTGGGCTTAATCTACTGTGACTCACTTCATCTCACAGTTTCTCAATTGCTTGAGGATCCTCGTCTCAAGTCAATTACTTAATAACTCCTTGACGCTCATCATCTCAAGTTGTTTAACCAAAACCTCCCTCCATTACTTATTTCCCTTATCACTCTGTCCTCTCACTGCCCATTCACAATTTTGCCACCTCACTCAGTTCTTCTCAACTTTTCACTTTTTTGACTTCCAATTCTCAGGATCGTCGCCTCTTCAACCAGCCTCTTCAACCAGCCTCTTCAACTTTCCATCCGCTCAGCTTCCTTTAGAAAACTGGGAGAGGATTCTTCCTGAAACCAAGGTATCCGTCTCACCTACGCTTTCAAGCTTTGTTTTTTAAACTAGTGTCAGCTATCTACAGGGAGCTTCATGTTCTTTCAGCCAAATGGCAGAGGACATCCGATATTACAGTGATTCCAAAGCTTACTATGTCAACGGTTCTTTAACCATCATCTCTCTGCTACCACGTGAACCGGGACAGCCAACCCAGCCCTTTTAGATGAGGTAGTAATACTTAGAGATAAAAGGGGATGCAGAGGACACTCAAACATCAATAAGCAAAATGACTCAGGAAGTTGGCAAAGTTGACTGTTTTAATGTCAATTATCTAAAACGGGGAGTACAAAGGACATCAACGGACGTTTCACAGCATAAAAAACATTACATTTATAGTAAAAACTCATCATTGCCGACGTCAACCTGCATGTTTGCTAATGTCATCCTACGTGGCAAACTACAAAAAACTAGTGGCAAATGTGATAGGCTTATAGGGAACATCTAGGTATATGTTCCATACTAGTCTAAGAAAGTGATAGGGTCTCTAGCATCAGGTGCAACAACTAAGCCATCCCTTCCATCAGGTCACTATGAACGTCACTAAATACACAACATGCCATTGGTTACATAGACTATAGGCCCCTTAACTACGCAGCACCCTATAATTGGTTGGTACTCTTACATCTGTCAGTACTTTTCCACCTACGTTAGCAGCACTCAGGCTGGACTTCCAGGTGCTGGTGGGCTGGTCATAACCATAGCTTCCTACCAATTAGCATATCATCTATCATCACCTCAGTGGTCTGCATATCAATTAAGGTTTTGAACTTGGCCTTGGAAATGTTCTTTGCTCTGGAGAATATGAGGGAGTGGAGGCACGCTCTGTCTCCTTCTATACGTGTGGTTCATCATGTTTGTCCAGTTCCATCCCTCCATGTGACTGAAGACCACAAATTTGAGCTCTTGCGCATTTAAAATAATATTATTTAATGTTAATGAACTTCTGACGTCTTCCTTGTTTTCGTGCACGTCTTCTGAACAGGAGTTTTGTTCTTTCCCACGATTGTAGCTACTGTATGATCATCCCAGCCAACACAACCTTGGCTTCTTGGGGGTGGTCCAGCCTCGCCTTTCTGAAATTCACTTCTGTAATTCAATTGCTTTCTTAACTGCGACACACTGGGAAAAAAGCCCTTCCTTTCTTGGTCTTCTCTGATATGATACAAAGTGGGATCATCCATACTTTACTTACTCCTATATATATATATATATATGCGTTTGTGCTTGCCGCAATCTATTCACTACATAGCTAGCCTCAAGAATACTTTGTGTGCTTGTGTTTCTGGCATCTGTACATGTGTAAAATAACTCAATATCTTCATTGTTTCTGTAGCATAAGCCACTTCATCTCAAGCCTGTGATGTCACTTACCTTTGATACTTTCTTGATGCTTTATAGATTATCTACATTCTCTTGTCTCTGCATCTCTTCTAGGTGCACCAGTATTACTTTGTGAGACGTCACCAATCTTCTCTTTTGCTCTATTTTCATGCTTCTTCTGTAATTTCATTCAAATGGCCATCATGCTGTCTTGTATGCATGTAAAGCATTCTTAATGGGAATCTTTCTTCCAAGATTCTCCTTGGTATCAGTATTTTCATTGGTACTGCACAGGTTTCACACTCTGGTTCCCAATATATCTGCAATATTGGCGAGATGCTTGAGGGGGGGTACTTGGCTCCTTCTTTGAAGATGCTTATGACCAGTAGTGTTGATGAACATGTGAAATCAGCAGAATGTCTCGTAAAGATATGGGTCCCAAAGAAGCACTTCTTCAGACAAGCATGTCTGGATGTGAAGATTGATGAGAGAGTGGTCGATGAATCACCCAGTGGGGGGGGTGTAGAGGTGGAGTCAAATACCCCCACCAAAAGCTCCACCCCCATGCTGCCTATATGTTTGGAGCCAGAAATTGCAACACGTGCAGTGCTAGTGAGAATGACTATACCGCAGAGAATCCTGGGATCAAGGTATCCATTGAGAAAGCCCTATATGCATTCACAAAGAAGTAATGGCCTTTTGGACAAAGTCCCGGAAGAAGTGTGAAAATGAGTGATAGAGAAGACTAGTGACGTCATGCAAAGCAGAGCTGATGCACCCAGAAAAGATGCATGAGGTGAAAGAACATAAACTTTCTGTAAAATCTGAAGAGGAGGTGGTAAAGATAAGCAACATTTCGCGGGCACGAGCTGAAAATGCTCATGCTACAGAAACGCTGAAGGAAATACAAATCAGATTACACTTGTACAGAGGCAGTAACACAAGTACACAAAGTGATCTTAAGGCTGGATACGTAGTGAATAGTTGCCGCGATGCGCCAATGTATAATACATAGGAATGTATAGAACCTGGATATTCCACAGTGCACTTTAAGCAAGGCTTGAAACCCTATGATTGGAAACGGTTTTTCAGGGTGGCACAGTTGGAAAATAACTAAAGGCGATGTAGAAGTACAAGAAAGGCTTGGCTGGCCCAGCACCAAGAGGACGATGCCACTGTGAGCCTGGTTGTCCATCCAGTAGTTACAAGAATGAGAAAGAAACAAACTTCTATTTGTGGTGGAATGCAAAACACTGAAGGCGTCACAAGTTCATCATTTAATTGATTTAGATGCTGCATAAAGCTTGCAAACGCAGTCTCCAAGCCACATGGTCATATCAAAATAGACATAGGGTTGAGCTACACCGAAATCAAGAAGATACTCCCTTTTATATCAGGCACAGAGAGCTTCTACACGGTCAGGTTTAAAGCCTTAATTAACTGGCAGACTGCAAGAGTGATGTCAGGGCTGGGCCACGTGTTGGGGCCAAAAGGCAGATTGCAGCCACTGTGGGGGCTGCAGAAGGGGTGAGAGCCCCCCCAAAAAGCCCTACCCAGTACTCAAGGCGGGTTCTCCATCCCTTTTGCAGAAAGAAGTCCCTGGGATGGAGAACCGCCTTGGAACTACATTTCCCAGCAGGCCGTGCCTTGCACGAGCCTGCTGTCAGGAAATGCCACGCCCGCACTAATGCGCATGCGCGAGCCGCGCCATCGGGACGACGCTCGCAATTCCGGATGCAGAGGAGAGAAGACGTGTTTCATCCGAGCTCCGGCAGGCACGCCTACGCGGGGCACAAGCTCCCGCCTGAACACCCCAGGCCCCGCGCACAACTAAAAGATAAGTTCCTCTTTTAGAAGTACTTGTTGTCGGCTGTACTTTTGGCTGGGATCACGGTTTAGATACCGAACCGCAAACTGGGGCAGAGGCACGAGAAGCATCGCGCACGAGTCCCCTGTAAATTGGGAATCAATACACAGACCCCGCATGATTTGGGCAATGCCGTGACTAATTGCCCACGCACGGAATGCGGGGAAAACGTTACTGAGGCAACTCGGAGTGAAGTCAACTGCGAGTTGTTTTCGCCCGCACTGACAATGTGTTTTGGTATTTTGCAGTGAAAGCTGAGCGTACTTTGGCTGAGCACACGAACAAGTCAGGAGGATCGGAGGCACCAGCCAGCAATCAGAGCTAAGTGCGGTTATTTGTTTGTACCCTGTATGAGAATAATGCGAGGGGGTTGGTGATCACGCACATGATTTGGGAAAGCGTGCTGCATGAGTAAATGCCGGAGTAATTTATGTTGCGACACTGCAGTTAGTAGCGGAGCAGCTACAATGGTCAGCACTTTAATGTCATAGTGTCTAGCTACAATGGTCAGCACTTTAATGTCATAGTGTCCTGGTTCAGGAGCTCCAGTACAAAGGCTCCCCTCCGAAGGGCACACAGTGTGGGTGAGGTGCATGAGTGCATGGGCGGAGTACGTCCATCGGAGCGGCGCACAGGAGCCGAGGAGTATGTTTCCCTAAAAACCCCCACCTATCCATAACAGCCTCCTAACCCTCTTTCCGGTTATCCTGAACTCCCTCTACCCATCCAAACCAACGGACCCTAACCCTCTTTCCCCGGCGGGTCAAGGTGGCCTGTGGTTTTTACATCCCAGGTGCTAAGACCCAACGGGGAGGCAGGTGTTTGTGCTGCCTCTGCGCCAGACAACAGGAGCCTGACAAGTGATGATAGATGTTGGGCTAATTGGTGGGGAGGCATGATCACGCCGACCCTCCCTGCACCTGGTATGGGAGCCTATGTGCTGCTAGCGTGTGGAATATTCCAGAAGGGTACAAGGGTGCCAAACCAATAGTAGAGGGCCATGTATCAAAGCGACCTATAGTTTATGTAAAATATATAGTGTTGAGTATTAGTATGACATGGAAGATGAATTGCACTTGGGATGGGCTTAGTTGCCCACCTGACAGTAGTGACCCAATCACTTCCCCCGTCAGTATGGAACATATACCTAGATTTTCCCTGTAATCCTATCACATCCCCAAGTAGGTTTTTGTAGTTTGCCACATAGTGTGACGTCACCTATGACGAGCTTTTACCATAAAAGTTGTGTTTTTTATGATACACACTGAGGAAAATCTAGCGAACGTCCGTTGATGTCTGTTGTAACTCTGTTTTAGACAATTGAAAATAATACAGACTGAGATTTGCCAACTTCCTGAGTAGGTTTGATTATTGATGTTTGAGTAAATTCTGCATCCCCATCAATCTCTTAGTATTGCTACCTTGTCTTAAAGGACCCTAGGTCTATGGGTTCAACCTAATTACAAGTTAGCTAGTATTTTACCGATGATTCTGTGTATCTGGTTGCATCGTTTCTGGGAACCATAATCACGGAATCACAGGCACATCACAACATGGCAGGAGCGTGCATTCTAGCATGCTGAAACAATGTGACCGGCATGATGGAAACACTGTCATCGCCTACTGAAATCAGTGGCACGGCCAGTGTCAATGGCGGTCACACTTTTTAAGGCATGTCATTCACGGAAGCACCAGCGTGGAAACACTGGCACAGGAAACAATGTCACCGCCGGAACAGGAAGTATACCGGGGGCCATTTTGGAAAACACAATCTACTAAAATCACCCATTTCCTGCAGCCATCCAGACACGCTGACACGGACATTGCATCAGCAGGCATGGCATCTTGGATCCCAGAAAAACAGCAGCAGAAGCAATGCTTTACAGAGCAGAAACTGACCATCCTAATAGATTGCATTGTCGAGCATGCTGCAGAGCTGTTTGCCACGGACCACCAGTGCAGTACCCAGCTCAGGAAAAATGCAATCTCGTAGGAGCTTGCACAGAAGATGTCAGCTGTGGGACCAGTACCCCGCACTGTACGTGACTTCCATAAGCGGTTGGATGACCGCCACCTGAGGATCCACAACCTGTTGTCAGCGCACCGTAAGGAATGCCTGACCACTGGCGGTGGGACCGCCTCACCAATTAAACTAATGCCATCGGAGGAGAAATGCAGCAGTGAATTGCACCTTGAAGGGGTGGAGGAAGTGGGAGCAGCAGAGGCTGGTGCACGGACACCTGGAGAGGGCGGTGAGTACAACCTGCCACAATACAACTATAACAACAGCATGTAAATGCAGCGCACAACACACAGAGACATGCCAAACTGCATGACACCAGACCACATCCAACCCATACAGTGTCCAACAAACCATGCCCATCGGCCAAGGGTCAACCAACATTGACCCCCCAAGCATCCGATCACACACATCCCTACATAAGCACTGGTCATGATCAGACATTGACAACATGAGAAGCAACACATATACAAGATACACACCTTCCAAGGCAGCATGCATGCACCACAAGAAATCTGCCCCTGTGATACACTCACTTGCATGCACGCATCCAAAGCACCCTGATGTACCAGGCACTGGCATGGTTGCCTGCCTACCTTTCCATTAGGCTTGACAACAGCAACAGCATCTCCCTCAATTTACCCCTTACCTTCATTCATCCCCTCAAACGGAGGGAGAATAGTGCTGCATGAATCAACCCAGGCCTCAATCCCTGGGGCTGCTCCCTTCTAGCCCTGGATTCACTCCACTGGCTCCCTGTGACTGCATGCATCAATTCCAAGACCCTCTGTCTCATATACCAAGGCTGTCTGGGGCCTGGTCCCCCATGAGTCACTTTGGTGAAAGTCCATCCTTGTCCAGTCAACTTCAGCATCCCTTACCAGCACTGTCACATGGCCACCCTTCCCTTGACTAGCCCCCTTCTGGACCACCCATCCCTCTCACTGTGCTCACTTCCCCCCTTTGACCTCTTCCACCTGCCCCTGTGGCCTGCATCAACACCTGCTCAGCCGCTTGTGACCCCCACCACATGCACTACACCCCCTCCAATATTGGTCCCCTTATGCCTCCCTTCCTTGTACAGCATTCTACCCTGCATTTGCACAGTGACAATGACACAAGCCCCTGCAAAGGCCAAGTCACCTATTTTGTCCACCCATGTCTACCACCATCTTGCTGGTGGTGACTGAAAACACTTGTGGATATGCACAATTGAACATTGCAATTTGTAGACTGTAAACACCATGCACAGGCATCATGTCACCCGCTGTTTGTACTGCATGTTGCAAGGCCATATGATGCCATAGACATGACTAACAGCATGCCCATCTCACCCCCAAAGGAACATCAACTGACAGCGACCAAGGAGGACCAAGCACCTCACGGGCACCCACTCAGGGGAGAAGTGCCACACCACGGCAAACGGCTGCAAAGGCAACTCCAGCACTAGCCACACAAGGCACAGGGCCAGTGGGAATGCCGGCTGCGCCTGCAGTTACACCTGCTGCTCCGACACAAGTACAGCCAGCAGCCCCTGCAGCCACATTATATTGGCCAAACAAACGTCTTATAGTACGCGAATCTCACAAGCTAAATCTAACACTAGAGAGCTTTTCACAATACTTAAAGAGGTTGAATCAGCGATCCAAGTGCCCGACTCGTGCATCAAAGATAAAAACTGGTGCACGGGAATACAAAATGCCCTAGCGAACAAAATCTCCTCCGTTAAGACTAAGATAAGCATTAAAAAAGAATCTCTGCTCTCCTCTACTAAGCCGAATACCGTCTCCCATAAAAAGGTTCACCTGACTCAATCATCCCCCCAGCGCACAACCCCTCCTTTAATTTCCATAAAGTATCCACCAAAGAGGTAGAAAATACTATTCTCACCCTCAAACCTTCAAACTGCCATGGAGACCTATGCCCCGCTCAACTGATTAAGGATGCAGCCCGTGATCTCGCACCATTTATTACCAAACTAATAAATGCGTCTTTCACATCAGGCACCGTACCTAATAACTTAAAACAGTCCTGGGTCCTCCCTCTGCTTAAAAAACGAATTTAGACCCATCCACTCCAACTAACTACCGCCCTATTACCACAGTACCATTCCTTCTTAAAATCATCGACAAAATAGCATACCAACAGATCCAACATTACCTTGAGCACTTCCATCTCCTAGGCGTCCGACAATCGGGTTTCAGGCCACAGCATGGAACCGAAACTGCACTTATAGATCTCAAGGCACAGATAGACGAGCTGAGAGACCAGGGTAAGACAGCACTATTGCTACTCCTTGATCCCTCTGCGGCCTTCGATCTGGTCGACCATGAGATCTTGTGCAACCACCTACAAAAAGCTGCCCACTTCTCTCAAGAAGCAACCAATTGGATCCAATCCTTCCTTAAAAATGCCTGATGAGAGTCTTCTCATTGTCAGCAACAGCCGACCCTACACCTATCACTTGCGGCATGCCTCAAGGATCTTGCGTCTCCCCTACACTTTATAACATCTTCACAAAGCCCCTTTTTGATGATCTAGACGATCTGGGTATCACCTACACTAATTACGCCGATGATACCCAGATCCTCATCCTGTTGTTGGGGGATTATGACAAGGATTTGGCCTTCATTAATAAAGTGTACCTCATCATCCAGGCATGGATGGCCTCAAACGGTCTATGCCTGAATGATGACAAGACGGAACTCCTTATTCTAGGCTCTACACACTACCACAACAAGCCTGGCCACACATACTCGTCGTTCATAATTGACGATAACAAGATCAAGGTAGCTAAGGAGGTTAAAACCCTCGGCTTCTATCTAGATTCCACCCTTACCTTCAACAAACAAGTGAATGCAATGGCCTCCGCCACCTCCTACACTTGCAAACTCATTAGGGCAACCAAACCCTTTCTCTGCCCCACCAACTGTACCACCTTGGCCAGGGCGCTGATCCTGTCCAAGTTGGACTATTGCAACGCTCTATATGTAGGCTGTAACAAATATATCTCAAATAAAATCCAAATCCTCCAAAATAATGCCCTTAGAGCGGCCCTCAGTATCCCGAACAAAGCCCATATCTCAGATTCCAGAAGATCTGTCAACTGATCATAAATGCCTCCACCAAGCAGCCCCTCAATACCTCATTGCCAGATTTACTAGACCCACCACAGGTTCAAACGTACAATATCTGGAGGCAACAGCTTTCCAGTAAAATCAGCGCAATTCTGGAACTTCCTTCCTCCTACCTGCAGGGAGGACCTACCCTACCACCAGTTCAGAGCCAGGACTATCCACTGGCTCAAATCTCTCGACTCATAACGACCTTCCGATGCCCAGATGCGCCACTACCATGTGGCTCCTTACCTCATTGAATGTAAATATGTTTATAGTATTGCCTATAGTGTATATGTTCTACCCTTCCTATTTTGCGTGATACGTCCGGCAATGTAACCTCAGCTGGACCTCACCCTACTGTATGTAACTAAGTTTTGCAACCCTCTTGCTGCCTTTGCGCCTGGCTACCCCTGGGTTAGGTGCGCATTCCAAATAAATAAATACAAATACAAATACACCTGCTGCCCCGACAGAGGCACTCCCAGCAGCCCCTGCAGCTACACCTGCTGCCCCGACACAAGCACAGTCAGCAGCCCCTACATCTACACCTGCTTCCCCAACACAGGCACAGCCAGCAGGCCCTGGCGCACAGCATTTTGTATTAACAGGACAGCCATTCCCCTGCACCTCCCAGACCAGCCTCCCATGTACATTGGTGCTTCTACAGATGACAATGCCAGGCAGGAGGCCATGGACACAACCGAGGGGACACCTGAAAAAACCCCCTACTACCGTGCCTCATTTAACCCCTCCGACCTCCACAGCCCACCTCCACCACCCATCCCTTGCATCAGACACATGGATGCACGCTTACGGTACATCGAGGAACGGATGGTGGTACTGGTGTGCCAGCACCTGGAGGAGTCCAGGCTGATGCGTGAGACGACCACGTTGTTGCGGGTGAGCGTGCAGGCCACCGGCCGGTGCTGCACATGTGACATTGACCGCTCAACATGTGCAACGGTCCTGCTCGCACAGAGAGCCTGCGAATGGAATGAGGCAATCTCGGCACTAGCTGAGTCCCTCACCCTTTCCCTGCAGGTGGCACTGGAGTGCAGGGACTTGCCAGGGTCAGGCCCACCGTCAACCATCACCATGCCTGCCAGCTCTCAGCAGAGCAGCCCTAGACGCAGGTCCCTGGGCCTGTCAGGCTCACCACAAGGTGGCAGGTCCAGTCTCAAGAAGCCACAGAAGTGAGCCAGTGGCAGACATCAAGTGACACTGATGCTACCTAGGAAGTGTTTCTGGGAGGGTGTGTTTGGGAGGGTTAGTCAGAGAGGGTTAGTTGGGGGGGTTAGGTGGGTAGGCCAGTTGGAGAGGCGGTGGTCAGTGAGCCATTTGAGGAGGGGGTGGCGGGACAGTTGGAGAGGGGGCAGTGGGGTGGCCAGTTGGGGAGGGGGAGGCAGGGGGCCTGCTGGGAACGGGGAGATAGGGGGCCAGTTGACGAGGGGGTGGTGGGCCACACATTTCATCTTGTCTGTTAATGCAATAATGCACATAGTTCTGCATGTTAATTAATGACTGGACATTCAATTTGTGTAGTGGAGTGCTGTATTTTTGTCCTGCTTCACATGCAGTGTGTGCCATGGGTCGTGTGCAGGTAATGTGTTCTCAGAAGTAGTTGGGTATGAGTTCCTGGTATGCTGCACGCCCAACCCTGTCATCCTTGTGATGGTGTATTCGTATTTCCGCAGTTGCATCCTCCTCACTGTCATCATCATAGTCCACTGGAGGCATGTCCATGTCCTGGGGCAGGGGAATGTTCCTCCGTATGCACATATTGTGCAACATGGAACATGGCACAGGCCAGGACTATCTTCCCCACTTTCACAGGCCTGTACATCAGTTCCGCACCGGAGCCATGAAGGCATTGAAACCATGCCTTCAGCAGTCTGAATGTCTACTCAATTGTCCTGATGTGCACACAATTGTACGCTGTCTCCTGGTGGCTCTGTGGATGTCTCACTGGGGTCATCAGCCATGATAGTAAGGGGTAGCCTGAGTCACCTGCATGTAAAGGGACACAGGGAGGGACACATTATTGAGGTGACTGGGCTGTGCATGCATGTTGGGATGAGGATGTGTGACACATGCAGCTGGCTCTGTGCGCGGGGGGCATCAATCGCCTTGCTGCACCCTGTGACACCTAATGCTGGTCAGGGCACGTGTAGGATCAGGCTCCCAGGGGTGGTTTAGTGTTGGTGGGTGGGGCATAGTGAGGATATGCAGTGCTATGTGACATGGGAGTGATGCATTTTGGTAACTGTGCTCCATCACATGTACCTGTCCATCCGTGCCCGATTGTGCTGGTGTGTCCTTCCATAGACTCATGTGGTACATGCCAGTCATGGCCACCCACTCTTGCATGCAGAATGTGTCCCTCCATTTGCATGCTGCCTCTGGGCCATGCACTCGTTGCAGTGAACATCCCCATGTCCAAGTAAGCATGCAATGTGGTGTGTGTGTGTTGATCCTTTGACTCACCCAATAGCCAGGCCCACTGTCCACCATAACCCACCATGTACCCAGGCAGCATGCGGTTGCGCAGGACCATTGAGTTATGTGTTCATCCCAGGAAGCGTGTGCAGCAGTGTGTGATCATCAAGTGCGCACCACAGACGACCTGCATATTCATGGATTGGTACAGTTCAGTTCCGATACACCTCCTCTGTAGAGTGGCGAGCTACTAGCTCTATGTGTGTGCAGTCCAGTGCACCCAATACATTTGGCATGCCCGCAAGGGCATGGAAGCGGACCTTGGTGGCGTTCACCTGGGCCTGTGTCGTTGTTAGGGCGATGTGCTGGGACAATAATGCAGGGGGGCATCCAGGACCTGAACAAGCACTTTTGAGAATGCTGGCTGGGAGATGCCATGTTTATCCCTGACTGTGTCCTGGAATGTGCCGTGGCAAGAAAAGTCAGCACAGACACCACCTTCAACACGGGGGCGGTATGGCAGTCTAGATGCCAATGATGCTCTGGACGTTGTCCTGGATGAGGTCCACTATCGCACAGATTATCTCCCTGTTCAGGCGGTAAAGTGTGTGGATCTGCCTCTCAGTCAGGGACCAGGGTGTGGCCCTTGTGCAGGGTATAGCTGCATGCCTCTGGGGTACAACTTGCTGCACATTGTTCCTCTGCATCATCCTCCTCCTCCACTGCCTGTCAGCCCATTGCCACTGTGCACCTTCTGGTCAAAGAGCTGCACTCCTGCATGCAGTACCTCCATGTGCATAACTGCTGCTAGGAGTGGCAGCATGGTTGCGTTGGAGGGTGTGTGGGCTGTGGGTGTGGGCCTTTTAAGCAGTCCCTGTGCTCAGTGTGTGCAGCGGGCTCAGTTGGGTGCACCTGTGGCCTGTTCCTGCACACCTGGGTCTTGTTACTGCCTGCTCTGTGGTGCTGGTGTTTCTGGCACATTTTTCCCGGTGGCACCAGCATTTTCGTGCCAGTGTTTCTGAGAAATCTGAAGTTGTAATGCTGCCTTCTTTCCGTGGTGCTGGAGTTTCCGGCACTGCTTCACGTAGCTCCTGCAGTTTCAGTTACCTCCGCTGCTGGCAACAGTAGCACAGTGTACGCTGCTACCGACACCTTAGTTACCGGCATTGCCTCTTGTAGTGCGGCTGTCCGGAAATGAGTGCCGGTAATCTGAATTACCTGCATGTTGTTTCCGGACCACCACAGTTGTAATGAGTGCCACTATGTTTAAACAGAACGTTATATTTGTTTTATAAAAATCAGAGTTATTACTCAATTCCTCCATAACATACACTCCATAACATAAACATACAAGAGATGTTTACAGCTGTGGATTTCCAACGGAGGGTGCTAGGGCACTGCCTTTCTATTTTTTTGGGACCCACGGGATGATCTATCTGTAAATAAATGAGTATCTATCACTCACTACATATTGAAAATGTAAATATAGGCCCTCATTTCGAGGTTGAAGATAGGCTGCCGGTAGAACCGGTAGCCTACCGGCAACCTCAGCTTACCATTTCAGTCATTTGGAGTCATGGGAATGGGAACACTAAAGCACCGGTACCATTGCTTCAGTGTTTTTTCTGTCGGTAGTGACTTGAACTACTGCCGGTTGTTCAGAGCCCCTATCGGCAGACTCAGAGTGAGCCAGTCTGGAAGAGGTGCTGGTAACGGCACCTTAATTTCAGACCGGCTACCTCGCAATGAAGCCCTATAGCCTCTTCATTTGCAAGGAATCTGCACATTTTTCGATTATTTGCAAACATTAAGGGCCTGATTCATAGAGTGTTTTTGAATGGGATTGCACCTTTATATAAAGGCTTATGTGAATCAGGCCATAAAACTGATTTCCTTAAAACCTTGCACACTGTTGTGCCTAGGCCAGGACTGCGTACATCAGCTGCCCAGGTTCTGACGCACACAAAGACATGTAAAAGGCATTAGGGAGATCTCGTGTGATGTTACAAACTTCATTGCACCTAATGGGTTCTGGGAATGAAGCCTGTTGAGCACAGAGAAGGCCTTTTCACCCCTCTAGTTCCTTGCTCGTCCGATCCAGCGCCAGAGTCCTGGAAAAGCGGAGATCCAGGCCAATGTAGGCAATTGCAAACAAAGTGTATGTATATGTGTGTGCTTGTGTCGGTGTATGTGTGTGTATTTGTGTCATAGCTTATTTGAATACGGGTGCTCAACTGCGTGAGTGAGAGTTGGTGCACGTGATGGTGTTGGAATAGGTGCATCCAGTGAGTGAGTGTATCTGTGTGTAAGGTTTCATGGTTTGCATCAGGAAACCCTACCATGCCAAGTGTTTTCACACACCATGGAAATGCTTAGCAGGAGTGTTCCTACATTGAAAAATACTGCATCACTGGGCACTACCCACTAACTATGCAAACTGGAAGTAACGGATGGTCCTTGAAATACTGTACCTCTGATGAGACAACTGGAATACTCACCCTTAGATGTGACTTGTTTTGAGACCAAGTTCCTACAGAGTGTTAGGTAAGATAGGCACCTTTTCACTAAGTTTATGATCTTTAGGTCTTCTTCAATTAATAGTTAAATAGACTTGTATTAGGCCACTCTTTTATGATAGTAGAGCTAGGCTAATTAGACCGTCACCTGGAACACGAAATTAGCCAATATATACAAATTCTCCTGGTAGAGTTCAAAAACGTTATGTAATTGATGTGTACATTCTAGACCGCACACAGAGAGCATTTCAATCTAACTATTGTGTTAACTGAGGGTATTTTCTTTGAGGTTGGATATAGCAAGTTTCAGCGGCAAATGAACTACCTATATTGTAAGTTTGATGATGGTTTTGCATTGTTTATTATGAAATTTTAATTGAAAACAGCATATGACTTCAAGTTGAATAGTGACCTATCATGGGCATACCCATTTTTTTGAAATACACCAATTAGAGCAGCTTCTTGGCTGAGCTCATCTACATGTTTGAATTGTAGAAAAATATTTTTAGAGATATGAACTAACATTTCTCTTACTAATGCTTTTTCTTTGTAGAATTGATTGAAACACATTTTTGCCACTGATAAAGAGTGAAAATTACTCGAAACATGTTGGGATACTTGAAAATTAAAGTATTTTATACTGTAACTTTATTGTCAAATTGTATGTTTTTTCGCTCAAATGAATTGCATGGTCACGTGTTTTATGAAATATATATACAATTATTACTAAATACCTCTGAAATATATTGCAGCCTACTCGGTTCCTCTTCTGAAGAGAACAGACGTTAGACTGTTTTATAAAAACAACTCTAAGGCTTAGGCCGGCAACAGTGTGCAGGGTGTTAAGGATTTCAATCAGGCAACACATCCTGGTCTCAGCCTAGTATGCAGCGCACAACTGAAATGCTTATTTATTTATATATACATTCAATATTTGAAAGATACACCACTCATATCACACCCCCTTTTCAAATACCCCGGGTCACGATGGACCAGGAACCAGGCTGGTGGATAAAGGTGATATTAATTTATTCATTTAAAAATTCAAAAGAAATCATACATGTTTTCAAAAATGGGGCAGCAATCACCAATGTGATAATAATAACAATAGGAATGTAGGCAATGCAGTTAATTCAATGCTTTAGCAACACAGCTAGAAAACACCAGGGAATAGAACACTTTTGGATTTTTGGAAAGATAGCACTCAAGTTAGGATTTCCCCATGCAATGTTCCCTCAACCCACAAATAATCACTTCTGAATGTATATACGGAAGCAGCATGCAGTTAGGAATATGAATCTGGAAATGGAATTCAAATCTAACTTTCCCTCCTCAAATGAGAGTGAAAGACGGATTTGAAACCCTTGCAATGTTAAAATGACACTTGGGAATGGCTGAAAAAAAATGATTGTGTATAAAAATCTTGAAACAAAAACAATTCTTTACTGGAGCAACACTGGAAAGATACTAGCAATCACAAGCAATGGATTGAGCAAAAGCATACCATTCGAAATTGAATGGAAGATTTATTTATAATCAAAATGACACTTGGGAACTTTTGCAAGTATTTCGATTCCCGCCTGGAATTAACCAAACGGCTTTTGATTAAAATGGGTGAAATTCGTTTGGAGTGCGGTCTTTTAGTTGGGGTGTAGCTATGTATTGTGGATACAATCTGGAAGTGAAATTAAGTCTCTAGCTATTAAACTGAGGGAGATAGGCAAGATAGAATGAGGTGCGTTTTTGGAAAGAGCGGGTAGTGAAAAACAGAAAAGCGGCTTTAAAATGGATTGCAAACTTGACTTAAACTAGATTTAATGACTAAGGAAAAGAGAATGTCACCAGTGCATCTCCACAGTTACTCGGCCGTTTTAACCCTTCACGTGGTGTACCCCATTTCCTTTATGGAAAATTAATTTATTTAATCAAAATCGCTAATGGCTTATGTTCTAGCAAAACAAAAATGAAGAGAAAATCGGCGCTAACACTAGAATCAAACCAGGGTTGCACAAATAAGTCTGACAATTTTAACAGGATCTTGGGGTCAGAATAGGATGGTATAGAGATGGGATAGGGAACAAAGACAAGATAAGTAGACTATGGATTTCTATGGGGTAGGGATGATACTTACAGTCCACTTTAATTTAGGATATTGGACCGTCAAGGGTTCTGGTCACTACACGACAAGGCACCTGGCACCTGATCACCTGGTCACCTGATGGCACTCGACTGGCACTCGACTGCTCACTGTATTGTCATGGCCACTGGGCAAGGACTACAAGCTCCACTACATAAAAGGTCCAGTTGGATCCAATCCTGGCGCCTTTGGCACCACGCTCATGAGTACCTGTGCTCTGCACACTTTATTCTGGTGCATGTGCCATTTCTTTTTCCCTGCATGGCCTCCACGTGCCTCCATATCGGGTGTGGCCATAGGAGTTAATTAGGCTGCATGTGCAACATCCTCTAGGAGTGGCAGGGTGGGGCCACGAGTCAGAACAAATGGGCATGGCCGGGCCTAGGCTATTTAAGCCTGCCACGCCCACATGCAGGCGCTTTGCGTTCGTCTGCTTACAACAGCGTAACTCTCACCGCCGCCTGAAGCGCATCCTTACCTGATTCCAGAAGCTTAGCTGATTCCAGCAGTTTACCTGATTCCAGCAACAACTGCAGTCGAAGCGCATCTTTACCTGATTCCATCAGCAACCGCAGTAGGAGAGCATCCTTACCTGATTTCTGCAGCAACCACAATCGGAGCGCATCCTTACCTGATTCCAACAGCAACCTCAGTCGGAATACATCCTTAGCTGATTCCAGCAGAAACCACAGTCGGCTCCCAGCCACAACACTACTTGGGAGCCCACTTTAGGCCTACTCCATTGCGGATCCAGGCATCCTTCATCTGCCGGCAGATCTCCGGATAACATAATTCCCATTTGACTTCGCCAGGCTATCCCTGCAAGAGAAAAGGACAAAATAAGGTTAGAAAAACACTACGCTAAGGTCGCGCTCAAACCAATCCTCGTGCTTGAACCAAACTTACCACCTATTGGGACATTGTGAACTCCCTTTTTTTCCATTGGGGGTCGCTTCTTGCACCACAACTACCGCTGGGCCTCATATCACCTATTGGGGAAAAGGAAAGACATTACAAGAAGATACAGACAATAATCAAGGAAAAAGACATAACAAAAGAATACGGACAATAATCATAATGGAAGGACACTTACCTTTGAAGTGGTTCATCCACAGCTCTGGGCTGACACGCACATGGACCAGTGAAGAAACCTGGTCTATCTAAAAATGCCCCTGCAGTGAGAAGCAGGACGGAGAGCTTGCCATCATAATTAAACAGGTGAGACTATATGGGTAGGTGCATGCTCACCACATTCTGGGAAGAAGGGTTCGAGGGAGACCACAGTCAAATCACAGCATTCTCACAGCCTCTCGTATTCTCGCAGGAGCACTACCAACGACCTGCGCAGTCCACAACACAGGAGCAGGGGAAGAAGCCTGACCAAGAGGAGCCAGTTCCAGCGAGGGCTGCAACTGTGCCCCAACATCGCCGCAGAGACCAGGTGACCGTAACAGGATACTACAGATCAGCTGGATGGCAGGTTTGTAGCAGGCATGCATTTAGTGAGCAGCAAGCCAGGTTAATTCAGGATGCTTCCTAAAACACCACAGCGTTTCCCTTGGTTATTGGGATTATTTTAGAATTGAGG
This sequence comes from Ambystoma mexicanum, assembly GCF_040938575.1. Taxonomy (NCBI): domain Eukaryota; kingdom Metazoa; phylum Chordata; class Amphibia; order Caudata; family Ambystomatidae; genus Ambystoma; species Ambystoma mexicanum. Next base: position 602,003,846 of record NC_090925.1, read on the forward strand.
CCTAGCTAAAGCAGAATCAGTAATGCTTAGCATTGTGGTTGGTATCTGGAGTCTAGATGGATAAATGCAAGATGAAGACAGGAACAGGACACTGGTGTAGGAAATCAGGAATCCGTGTCTCCCTATGTGTTGTCAGGGGCTCTTATTTATAATGCCTAGTGACATCATCACAGTATATGACTGGGGCAGGCTTTACTACAACCGCCTTTATCAACCAGATTGGACAGGGGTAATAGTCTCTGCATAGCTTTTTGCTGTTTGGATTTCAGAAAAATTATGTCAGGTTTATGGGGTGAGTTTTACAGTGTCCAGAAACCTCCCATAGTTACTGGAACCAAAATCTAATTTTGACACAAACATATGTTTAAACAATTGCAACCTCCTAGCAAATTAGATACACAGGTTACATATTTTGTGCATCAGATTTCAGTCCAAACCTCCATTCTGTGAGGCCTGGTTTTGCTCCTCTACCAGTTTTTCGTGCTTTTCAATGGGATTCATATCACTCAAAATTCTACAACTTTATACAGAGGTGGGGATTGTCATTAGGGATGTATGTACAAGATTTTATATTTGCAACGTGCATGCTTTTCTTGAAATCTGTCATATTCTGTAACTTCTGTTCCCCATGCAAAGAGTTCTACCAAGTTTTAAAAGACAGCCCATAAAATTAGATTTGAAATTGCAAACTTTTTACATTTTACTAATTCTTGCTGCAGAGATAAAAAAAAGTCTTTAATGTTTCTTTATAAAATAGTCTTTGTAACCAAAAGGCATTTCCTTTGTTGGGTAATGTTTTTTTCTTTAACTTCAACTGCAACCAAATGTCATCTCCTTCAAGGAAAGGGGGGATTCCCATCTTAATTGAAGTTTTTATTGCCCCTTACACTTGACAGGTTAGTGTCCCAGGACTTCCATTGTTTGGGTCCCAGCAGAGACAAAAGTCTGTTCAACCCTGTAATTATCAGGGGGTTGTCAGTATCAGCTGAGGGTTTTTATGATAGTTCCCTTCCCCTTGGGGGAAGTTTCATGGCTGGCACTGGAATGACTGGTTTTTCTGAGAGCTTGCAAATCCAGCCCATGCGTTTTAAACTCTTTAATTTCTTATTTTGGGTCTTGATTTGATCAAACCTTTGAAAGAAGATAGCCTATGTGTGTATTATCACCACTAAGATAAACCCTTTGCATTGCTAAATAAGCAGGTTTCTATGCAAAAATGTATTTTAAAACAGGCCATTTTTTCTTCATTCAGCAAAAGCCCATGTTTCCACATGTGTTAAAACTGCTAGCATTTCTTTCTTTAAATTCGGTTTTGCAGCTGCCTCAGGGTGCCCACACTGTCTGTTCAGCTGTAGTCATTTCCTTGAAGCAGGAGTTTTATCTAAAGTATAGATACATTTCCACTTGACCTGGCTCAGAGTATAAGAAGTCCCTTTGCTCTGCTGTGCCTGGATACATTTGGAAAGTGAACGCATGTTCCTGTGCGAGTGACAATTAAGCTGCTTCTGGATTTCTCTGAGTGCTGGTTAGACTGGGCCTGTCATTCAAGAATTATGCCTGGTCTTGTTGAAGCAAAGTGAACAATCGTGGGCATGACAGGGCCTTTTTACTCACAGTGGTTTCAGAATGAACAGATGGAATTAGCGTCAAAACAGCATTTTGAAAGGGTGATAATGTTTCATTTTGAAGTGGATTTTGGCTTTTGCAGCTAAGCAGTGCTGCCTGTTCCTTGATTCCATATATAGGTTTCAGAACACACTGGCATACTTTTTACAGTGTGTCCCCTTGTTCATTTTGCCTGAAGTGTGCCAGGCAGGATGGTGCAACCATTTTTGTTGTTGCTGCAAAAACGCAGTTTTGAGGTCCTGGTGCGCACAGGAGCCAGCGCAGCCAGGTTGCTGTTTCTTGCGCCAATGCAGCTTGCTGATGTGGTGAATGACGTTGAGTGGGTCAATATATCCCACAAAGGGATTCGGGTTTCCTAATTGGAAACATTATTCTTGATCACTGGGCACAACCAGTATGAACATTTTTGCAGTGGCATTACTGCCATGTTTGGCACAGTAGATTGACATGTTTTATAGTGTTCGCACAAAATGGAGGGTTTGATACCTTTTATTGGGCTAACAGAAATAGTATGTGGAGATGGAGCAATGCATTAGATTTCAAAGTCCCATAGACGTCTTCATCAGATGGTGCAGTATGAAAAATTCTGAGACATCTGTTAAAGAAGGTTATTGGCCTGACAAAAGCTAACACATTGTTCCATCTCCACATAATTCCATTTATTCCATATATTCCATTTATTCCATTTAGCCCAGTGACAGGTAACACAACAGTATGTTTTATGATTTTGAAACTGGACTAACATGGCACGAAAATGTTCTTACAAAGGTCCAATACTGACATATATTGTGTCAAAAGGCAACATGAAATTGCATCATATGTACTGTTGGTGACCTAGCATCTATTCTAATTTTTACCGTGCAGAATCAATGTGTGGATTTTTAGCCACATTTTCACAAAAGGTTTGCTGAAAAATGTATCATTTTAAAACATGCTTTGAAAAATGTGATTGGTAACACCCGTTTAACCACCCGTTTGTTCATTTACTCTTGCTTGTGCTCTTTAGTGTAAACATTTACAATGGTATTCACAGGTCAACATTGACACCATCAAAAATACATAAACATTGCTTTCTCAACTCCCAAGAAGAAAACGTAATGTAGAATGTGTTTAAAGGAACAATTTTTCCACAATCCAAGACCCTGAGGATCTGCTCTTGGACCATATAACAAACCCACATCAACAGGTTTCTACATCTCTGGCTCATTATGTTAACACTCGGATTATCATCTTTCACTCGCCTGGTAACCCTAACCGGGAATAACCTACCAAAAAACATACACAACACAAGGGGTCATTTGGTGCTCTATTCAAAATGTGTCTCTTTGCTCCAGATTCAGGAGGAATCAACTAGGATGAAAGCACTACAACTAAACTGTGAATACCCCTGTAGGAAATCATAATCCCTAAAGTGCCACTCCTTAAAATGTCAACTTTCTGCATACTCATCATACGGAAACTCACGCAACCACCTCTCTGCACAGCAATCTGCACACACTTCACCACATTGCAACAACAGACTAACAACACATAACCCACCACAACAGCACATGGGAATTCTGTCACTGATCGAAAACCGCACTTAAGCTCGGCAAACGGTGCAAACTGAACTGAAGGGGACAACAGGACATCATAACTCCAACTTTCCTTTTCCCACTACACCCTACTAACCCACCCCCTCTCACTCCCTCTTGACACCCTCCTTTTCAGATCTGCCAGAGCACCTGGGGACCACAGCAGTGGTGATGGTGTGCGGTAAAAATACCTTTAACATTAACCTTAAAAATAACATTAACACTAAAGTCTGCCTCCATAGACACCTGCTACTAATTTTGCTGTGCAGCATCAGAGACATTCTTAGGTTCAATGTTAACAGGAACACAGCTCAACTAATCGAATACCAACTTACTTATTGAAGAATACGGTCATGTTCTGATTTATGACTCGGTGTGTTCCATGGTTTAATTCCCAATTGAAATCCTTATATAAACTAGAAGCACCTCTTCTGTCTTCAAAAATGAAACATTTTCCCAAAGTAAGTTTTTGCCTTTATTAGTGAGCTTTATCACCTTAGAATGGTGACTGGCCACTGATATGGAGAACCTGATGGCCACCACAGAAGGTCTCCCTGTATGAAATGTATTGGTGGAAGCTGCATGTCAGATAGAAGGCGGGTTATCCTTTCCTCCTGTTAATGATGTTTTGGCCCTATTTACTCTTTTGCACACAGATTTATTCACCCCTTGATGTATAAGTGGAATGATAAACTCCAATTAAGATTCATATAATAGGAGGTTTGTGGGGTAAAATACATCCCCAAAACATCAGAGATGGGGAGGTCATGGTAGGCCCCTTTTGTGAGAGTGAAGCTGGCTAAAGTGGAGTTTCATTGAAATTTAAAAGCCATAAAAAAATCAGTGATTTTCAACATAAGTTCTAGTGAAATGGAAAGAAATGCGCCTAGCCAACTCCACTAAAATGGACAGCTGTGCAAGTGAAGGGGAATCTACCTGAGAACTTTAAACTGATGGATATGCCCAATGAATGGAAAATAACATGAGGGGCTGTAGATGCCGACTTTAAGTAAATTGGTTCTCTATTGTGGTAGCAATGGATAAGCAACCAAGGCTTAAGCTCTCAGGAGGTGATATGGGCTGGTTCTTAAGTACAGTGTAGTCCCCAAGCCCCCACAAAGGAATGTCCACACGATATGTTATGTGATAACACAGTTCTTTATATAAATTAGGTTCAAATATATATATATATATATATATATATATATATATATATATATATATATATATTCAGTGAAAAAACTTTGTTAAAAGGGACGTTATGGTTAAGTTGCGCTACTAAAAACCTATCAAATTCTGTAAAAAAACTTTGTTAAAGGGACGTTATGGTTCAAAGTAAAACCGAAAACCCCTGAAATTCGGCAGTTATAGTAAGATAAGCAACCATAACTCGCGCCACCGTGCACTGCTAACACTAACACCCAGGACATCAAAGATGACATCACAAATGTCATTGATGACATCACTGATGACATCACATGTGCATTTACTTTTCATGAAAAGTCTGTAGGAGGGATTCTTATAATGTTGACCAAAAAGTGTGAAGGATCATTTGAATACATATCATGAGCTAATTAGTGCATTAAGCAATGCATTGATATAAATAGCATTCTATTATGAAGTTCTATCCAGTATACTAAACAACTCATGCAGAAACTTAGGCAGTGTGTGAAGTATACATGATGAAGGTGCAATATTCATAATCTTGCCATGTAGAATAATGAAATGATAACTGCTTTCTTATTAGAGTTTTGCGTACTGTGAAACATGTACTAAGTAGCTAATAAAACCCACTTAATACATAATTACACTTAAGACAGACAAAACACAAAGAGACAACACATAAAAATATGAGTATATACAGTGACAGAGAATTAAGAAAAAAAGCAGAAGTAGTAGCAGAAAGAGTTCATAACCTAACTGATTATCTTAATGCAGAGAAATTAGTGCTCTGTTTCAAAGCTGCTACTTACTGTATGTATGTGTATCAAATGATGTAAGTGAACCCTAAGGAAAGGAGTGTGAGTACAATGTATACAAATATGAGCATATACAGGGAAGGTATAGTAATAAAAATAAAACTAAGAGAATGTGCTGATAACTCTAATGTTTATCTTCATGCACAGAAAGGATTGCTCTCTTTCAAGCCTGTGTCTTCCGCTATATATATGTTTCATATGATATGACTTGACCCTAAGTCTACAAATATAGTACCTTTTCAATTTTTACCTCGTGACTGTTACTGAAGAAAACTATGTGGCTTAGATATATCAGTAAAGGAAAAAAAGGGAGAGCCAGCCATGTGATGTCATCAGTGATGTCATCAATGACATTTGTGATGTCATCTTTGATGTCCTGGGTGTTAGTGTTAGCAGTGCACGGTGGCGCGAGTTATGGTTGCTTATCTTACCATAACTGCTGAATTTCATGGGTTTTTCGGTTTTACTTTGAACCATAACGTCCCTTTAACAAAGTTTTTTTACTGAATTTGATAGGTTTTTAGTAGTGCAACTTAACCATAACGTCCCTTTTAACAAAGTTGTTTCACTGAATTTCATAGGTTTTTAGTAGTGCAACTTAACCATAACGTCCCTTTTAACAAAGTTTTTTCACTGAATTTCATAGGTTTTTAGTAGCGCAACTTAACCATAACGTCCCTTTAACAAAGTTTTTTTACTGAATTTCATAGGTTTTTAGTAGCGCAACTTAACCATAACGTCCCTTTAACAAAGTTTTTTTACTGAATTTCATAGTTTTTTAGTAGCACAACTTAACAATAATAACTTTTACTTTATGTACATGTAATATGGAACATACTGAACCCTTTCTACTGAATTTGACGGTCCGCGGACATGTTCGGACAACAGTACCACCACCTAAAAACTCTGGGGGGGTATGTGTAATTGTTATATCATAACATAGGAACATTTAACAAATTCACAAAGCAGCACACATACAAAGTATATGTAGTAATACTTACGAAATGTAACCCATATATGTAACACACTAGCCATTCATTTAAATACAAAATGTTCTAAAATGGAATATACCAAAAGAAGATAAAGTGGCTTCCAACATAATTACCTCACACACACTCCACAACTAACAGCAAGACCAGACGTATAGACTACTGATTACATATCTTACCAGAAATAGTAAGTGCACTTCATTTTACTCATATATTTATAAACTTTCTATATTAGAAAAAAAAACATATTACTTTTTTGTTTTCTCACAGAAATGTGTAGTACTCTGGACTGGCTAGAGGAGCATTTCCCACGAGACGAAATGTTAGAAGATAGTCCACCTAATGGTACACACTTTACTATATAAACCAATTGATAAATATTATTTTGTATACATTCAACATATACATTTTTTTTTTACAGACCATACAAAAATTGCAACTTTCAAAGAAAAAGAAGCGGTGGATAACACTCTTGAACACATTACCCACAAAATGGACCAACTTATGGCAAATTTTACGGATTTAAAGAACTTTGTGGAAGATCACCTAAAACCACCAACAACATACCATTGTCCCACATGTACTTGTCCCCCCTCACCATATCCCATTCATTTAACCCCAAACTCTCTCCATGGACCACAAGGTTTTGATGAGATTTCCATCCCTTCTTCACCTGATCCCACTTATATTGAAAACCCTAATTCTCCTGTTTTTGTTTCCGTTTCTGCCCCACCTTCTCATTCATAAATTGTATATATATGTTAAATAAAGTTACTTTTTTGTATTGTGTTGTAATTACTTTAAGTTCTTTGTGGTAAAACCAATTTAGGTGTCCACGGACAGCGCGGTTGTTTGGAAATGTTCGTAAATAAACGAAAATGTAAGTGTCCTGAGGACACTATGGGGGTAATTCATAGAATTCAGCGCACAAGTGGCGCACGCGGCTGGCGCACAGTGTGCGCGTGCGAATCCCTGCGCCAGCCGCGTGCGCCAAAACCCATTTCCGCGCACAGCGTATTCATGGATTCCAGCTACCAAAACCAGCCGTGGTGCACAGTGGCGCAGCGACCCTGTAGCAGCGCCAGTTACGCCCCCAAGAACGCCTCTCGCGCAGGGAAAAGCCATCAAAATCCCCAATCCAGCGCAAAGGGCTGTGCTAACCCTGTACCAGCACGGCAAGCGGGCTACGTGTATCACTGGGGTGCGCGGGAAGTACCTCACGTCATTTCAGCTGGGTACGTGCATTTCAGGGGTGCGCGGGAAGTTTCACACGCGATTCCATCAGGGTACGTGTATTTCAGGGGTGCGCGGGAAGTTCCACACGCAATTTCAGCAGGGTACGTGTATTTCAGTGGTGCGCGGGAAGTTCCACACGCGATTTCAGCAGGGTATGTGTATTACAGGGGTGCGCTTGAAGTTCCACACGCGATTGCATCAGGGTACGTGTACATCAGGGGTGCGTGGGAATTTTCACACGTGAATTCAGCAGGATACGTGTATATCAGGAATGGGCGGGAAGTTCCACACGCAAATGTCCTGGCTACGTGTATTTCGGGGTGCGCAGGAAGTTTCACACGCGATATCAGCAGGGTACGTGTATTTCAGGGGTGCGCGGGAAGTTCCACACGCGAATGTCCAGGCTACGTGTATTTCGGGGTGCGCGGGAAGTTTCACACGCGATATCAGCAGGGTACGTGTATTCCAGGGGTGCGCGGGAAGTTCCACACGCGAATGTCCAGGCTACGTGTATTTCGGGGCGCGGGAAGTTTCACACGCAATATCAGCAGGGTACGTGTATTCCAGGGGTGCGCAGGAAGTTCCACACGCGAATGTCCAGGCTACGTGTATTTCAGGGTGCGCGGGAAGTTTCACACGCGATATCAGCAGGGTACGTGTATTCCAGGGGTGCGCGGGAAGTTCCACACGCGAATGTCCAGGCTACGTGTATTTCGGGGTGCGCGGGAAGTTTCACACGCAATATCAGCAGGGTACGTGTATTCCAGGGGTGCGCGGGAAGTTCCACACGCAAATGTCCTGGCTACGTGTATTTCGGGGTGTGCGGGAAGTTCCACACGCGAATCACCTGGCTACGTGTATTTTGGGATGCGCGGGAAGTTACACATGCGAATCTCCTGGCTACGTGTATCTTGGGGTGCGTGGGAAGTTTCACACGCGAAGTCAGCAGGGTACATGTATATCAGGGGTGCGCGGGAAGTTACACACACGAATGTCCTGGCTACGTGTATTTCGGGGAGCGCGGGAAGTTTCACACACGATATCAGCAGGGTACGTGCATATCAGGGGTGCGCGGAAAGTATCACACGCGATTCCATCAGTGTATGTGTATTACAGGGGTGTGCGGGGAGCACCACACGTGAATTGCACGTGTGGGTCCTCCCAGGTGTTCCCTCTACAACCTCCACGGCCCCTGCAGGTGGCTCACACCACAGGGGCCTACCCTGCACATGTCCTGCAGGCACCCCATCCACCATGGCCATGCCCCCCAGCCAACCCACATGTCAACTTGCACTACTGCCCACCAACGCATGTCCTCCTGCAGCCCCAGCCACCAGGGGCACCCTCCACCAGGCCCCCACCCATGTCTCCCATCACCCTCACCCCTCAGCAGTGCAGGGACAGCCTCCACCAGGCCCCCACCCATGTCCAACTCATGTCCCCACCACCCCCACCCCCCAGCACTGTGGGGCACCTGCCAGCAGGCCCCACCCATGTCTCCCACCACCCCCACCCCCCAGCAGTGCAGGGGCAGCCTCCACCAGGCCCCCACCCATGTCTCCCACCACCCCCACCCCCCAGCAGTGCAGGGGCAGCCTCCACCAGGCCCCCACCCATGTCCAACTCATGTTCCCCACCACCCCCACCCCCCAGCACTGTGGGGCACCTGCCAGCAGGCCCCCACCCATGTCCAACTCATGTTCCCCAACACCCCCACCCCCCAACACTGTGGGGCACCTGCCAGCAGGCCCCCACCCATGTCCAACTCGTGTTCCCCACCACCCCCACCCCCCAGCACTTTGGGGCACCTGCCAGCAGGCCCCCACCCATGTCTCCCACCACCCCCACCCCCCAGCAGTGCAGGGTCAGCCTCCACCAGGCCCCCACCCATGTCTCCCACCACCCCCACCCCCCAGCAGTGCACGGGCACCCTCCAACAGGCCCCCACCCATGTCTCCCACCACCCCCACCCCCCAGCAGTGCAGGGGCATCCTCCACCAGGCCCCCACCCATGTCTCCCACCACCCCCACCCCCCAGCAGTGCAGGGGCACCCTCCACCAGGCCCCCACCCATGTCCAACTCATGTTCCCCACCACCCCCACCCCCCAGCACTGTGGGGCACCTGCCAGCAGGCCCCCACCCATGTCCAACTCATGTTCCCCACCACCCCCACCCCCAGCACTGTGGGGCACCTGCCAGCAGGCCCCCACCCATGTCCAACTCATGTTCCCCACCACCCCCACCCCCCAGCAGTGCAGGGGCACCCTCCACCAGGCCCCCACCCATGTCTCCCACCACCCCCACCCCCCAGCAGTGCAGGGGCAGCCTCCACCAGGCCCCCACCCATGTCCAACTCATGTCCCCACCACCCCCACCCCCCAGCACTGTGTGGCACCTGCCAGCAGGCCCCCACCCATGTCCAACTCATGTTCCCCACCACCCCCACGCCCCAGCACTGTGGGGCACCTGCCAGCAGGCCCCCACCCATGTCCAACTCATGTTCCCCACCACCCCCATCCCCCAGCACTGTGGGGCACCTGCCAGCAGGCCCCCACCCATGTCCAACTCATGTTCCCCACCACCCCCACCCCCCAGCAGTGCAGGGGCACCCTCCACCAGGCCCCCACCCATGTCTCCCACCACCCCCACCCCCCAGCAGTGCAGGGGCACCCTCCATCAGGCCCCCACCCATGTCTCCCACCACCCCCACCCCCCAGCAGTGCAGGGGCAGCCTCCACCAGGCCCCCACCCATGTCCAACTCATGTCGCCACCACCCCCACCCCCCAGCACTGTGGGGCACCTGCCAGCAGGCCCCCACCCATGTCCAACTCATGTTCCCCACCACCCCCACCCCCCAGCACTGTTGGGCACCTGCCAGCAGGCCACCACCCATGTCCAACTCATGTTCCCCACCACCCCCACCCCCCAGCACTGTGGGGCACCTGCCAGCAGGCCCCCACCCATGTCCAACTCATGTTCCCCACCACCCCCACCCCCAGCACTGTGGGGCACCTGCCAGCAGGCCCCCACCCATGTCCAACTCATGTTCCCCACCACCCCCACCCCCCAGCACTGTGGGGCACCTGCCAGCAGCCCCCCACCCATGTCTCCCACCACCCCCACCCCCCAGCAGTGCAGGGGCACCCTCCACCAGGCCCCCACCCATGTCTCCCACCGCCCCACCCCCCAGCAGTGCAGGGGCAGCCTCCACCAGGCCCTCACCCATGTCTCCCACCACCCCCACCCCCCAGCAGTGCAGGGGCAGCCTCCACCAGGCCCCCACCCATGTCCAACTCATGTCCCCACCACCCCTACCCCCCAGCACTGTGGGGCACCTGCCAGCAGGCCCCCACCCATGTCCAACTCATGTTCCCCACAACCCCCACACCCCAGTAGTGCAGGGGCACCCTCCACCAGGCCCCCACCCATGTCTCCCACCACCCCCACCCCCCAGCAGTGCAGGGGCACCCTCCACCAGGCCCCCACCCATGTCTCCCACGACCCCCACCCCCCAGCAGTGCAGGGGCAGCCTCCACCAGGCCCCCACCCATGTCCAACTCATGTCCCCACCACCCACACCCCCCAGCACTGTGGGGCACCTGCCAGCAGGCTTCCACCCATGTCCAACTCATGTCCCCACCACCCCCACCCCCCAGCACTGTGGGGCACCTGCCAGCAGGGCCCCCACCCATGTCCAACTAATGTCCCCACCACCCCCACCCCCCAGCACTGTGGGGCACCTGCCAGCAGGCCCCCACCCATGTCCAACTCATGTTCCCCACCACCCCCACCCCCCAGCAGTGCAGGGGCACCCTCCACCAGGCCCCCACCCATGTCTCCCACCACCCCCACCCCCCAGCAGTGCAGGGGCATCCTCCACCAGGCCCCCACCCATGTCTCCCACCACCCACACCCCCCAGTAGTGCAGGGGCACCCTCCACCAGGCCCCCACCCATGTTCAACTCATGTTCCCCACCACCCCCACCCCCCAGCACTGTGGGGCACCTGCCAGCCGGCCCCCACCCATGTCCAACTCATGTTCCCCACCACCCCCACACCCCAGCACTGTGGGGCACCTGCCAGCAGGCCCCCACCCATGTCCAACTCATGTTCCCCACCACCCCCACCCCCCAGCAGTGTAGGGGCACCCTCCACCAGGCCCCCACCCATGTCTCCCACCACCCCCACCCGCCAGCAGTGCAGGGGCAGCCTCCACCAGGCCCCCACCCATGTCCAACTCATGTCCCCACCACCCCCACCCCCCAGCACTGTGGGGCACCTGCCAGCAGGCCCCCACCCATGTCCAACTCATGTTCCCCACCACCCCCACCCCCCAGCACTGTGGGGCACCTGCCAGCAGGCCCCCACCCATGTCCAACTCATGTTCCCCACAACCCCCATCCCCCAGCACTGTGGGGCACCTGCCAGCAGGCCCCCACCCATGTCCAACTCATGTTCCCCACCACCCCCACCCCCCAGCAGTGCAGGGGCACCCTCCACCAGGCCCCCACCCATGTCTCCCACCACCCCCACCCCCCAGCAGTGCAGGGGCACCCTCCATCAGGCCCCCACCCATGTCTCCCACCACCCCCACCCCCCAGCAGTGCAGGGGCAGCCTCCAGCAGGCCCCCACCCATGTCCAACTCATGTCGCCACCACCCCCACCCCCCAGCACTGTGGGGCACCTGCCAGCAGGCCCCCACCCATGTCCAACTCATGTTCCCCACCACCCCCACCCCCCAGCACTGTTGGGCACCTGCCAGCAGGCCACCACCCATGTCTAACTCATGTTCCCCACCACCCCCACCCCCCAGCACTGTGGGACACCTGCCAGCAGGCCACCACCCATGTCCAACTCATGTTCCCCACCACCCCCACCCCCAGCACTGTGGGGCACCTGCCAGCAGGCCCCCACCCATGTCCAACTCATGTTCCCCACCACCCCCACCCCCCAGCACTGTGGGGCACCTGCCAGCAGCCCCCCACCCATGTCTCCCACCACCCCCACCCCCCAGCAGTGCAGGGGCACCCTCCACCAGGCCCCCACCCATGTCTCCCACCGCCCCCACCCCCCAGCAGTGCAGGGGCAGCCTCCACCAGGCCCCCACCCATGTCCAACTCATGTCCCCACCACCCCTACCCCCCAGCACTGTAGGGCACCTGCCAGCAGGCCCACACCCATGTCCAACTCATGTTCCCCACCACCCCCACCCCCCAGTAGTGCAGGGGCACCCTCCACCAGGCCCCCACCCATGTCTCCCACCACCCCCACCCCCCAGCAGTGCAGGGGCACCCTCCACCAGGCCCCCACCCATGTCTCCCACGACCCTCACCCCCCCAGCAGTGCAGGGGCAGCCTCCACCAGGCCCCCACCCATGTCTAACTCATGTCCCCACCACCCACACCCCCCAGCACTGTGGGGCACCTGCCAGCAGGCCCCCACCCATGTCCAACTCATGTCCCCACCACCCCCACCCCCCAGCACTGTGGGGCACCTGCCAGCAGGCCCCCACCCATGTCCAACTAATGTCCCCACCACCCTCACCCCCCCAGCAGTGCAGGGGCAGCCTCCACCAGGCCCCCACCCATGTCTAACTCATGTCCCCACCACCCACACCCCCCAGCACTGTGGGGCACCTGCCAGCAGGCCCCCACCCATGTCCAACTCATGTCCCCACCACCCCCACCCCCCAGCACTGTGGGGCACCTGCCAGCAGGCCCCCACCCATGTCCAACTAATGTCCCCACCACCCCCACCCCCCAGCACTGTGGGGCACCTGCCAGCAGGCCCCCACCCATGTCTCGCACCACCCCCACCCCCAGCAGTGCAGGGGCAGCCTCCACCAGGCCCCCACCCATGTCCAACTCATGTCCCCACCACCCCCACCCCCCAGCACTGTGGGGCACCTGCCAGCAGGCCCCAACTCATGTTCCCCAGCCAACATGTCATCACAATCTAGATCCCTGGTCCCTATGGTCAGCCTCCAAATGCAAAACACCCACCTGAGTATTGCATCCACCCACTCAGAAATGGCAATTACATGACAGAACACCAATTGCAAGTTTCAAAACAAACACATGTCCCTCACATACACCCAATGGGTGTCAGTGAATCTCAAAACCCATATCATGATATGCATGAAACCAATGAGATGATACTACACATTGAAGTTCGATAAAAAAATATGTATTAAAGGAAACATAAATAGATTCAAAAATAAAGAAACAGAAATGGGAATGTACAAAAATGAAAAGAAGCATGTTCGTGAAAAAAAGCAAAACCAAAAATCATAATCCAAAGTAATGGTGTCCAAAGTCACTGTCCACAAAAGAAAATCCAATGGGAAATAATAATTGAAAGCCATTGCTCCATGGGTAAATTGTGAAAGAAAAATAAAATCCAACAGTGAACTATGTACAGACGAACAAGCCAGGGTCCATTATCCCAACAAAAGAAATGAAACCTATCTAACAACACTAACTAATAAAATAAACTATATACAAAAATGTGGCCAATGTCCAAAAGGTCCAAAATAAATAAAAAAACAAAGGAAACCTAACACTAACTACATAACTATGTACAAGGGCAGCGGGCTAGTCTGACGGCTCACTTTTGGATGTCCCGGGCCAGGGCATCATCGAACTCCTGCTCAATGTCCCGGAGGCGGTCCTCCTCCATGGCCCCGAGGGTCCGCAGGGCCGTCGACGTGTCCACCTCCAACCCCCTGCGGATTGCCTCGAGGCACTTGGCCTGCCTCAGGGCCCTCCGCATGGAGTTCTCCGCCCTGACCATTGTGAGCCGTGCCTCTTCCGCCCGCTGCCGCTCCGCATCTATGGCGTGGCCCAACCGCTGACACACGGAAGACACTCTCTGTCCTGGGTCCTCCTGCCCTCCGGCCGATGCCTGCCCCTCCGATGTTGAAGGTCCCAAACCTTCATGGCTCCCACCACGTTGCTGTTGCTGCTGTGCCTCTGCCCGTGCACTGCCTCCTGCTGCCTGCACATCCTCCGCCGGCTGGGGTGCAGTCGTTGATGTGGCCACCCCTGCTGGACGTCCGACTCCTGACTGTGGCAGGGATGCCTCCTCCACCAGCCTGGCCGCACAGTCAGAGGCAGCTCCACAGGGCACCCAGGTGACTGATGGGTGGGAAGATGGCACAGAGGACGACTGGCGCGTAGGGGGTTCAGTTGAGGAGGGGGTTGTAGCAAGCCCCATCAAAAGGAGGAATCCGGCCTGGGTGACCTGTCCGAGTAGGCTGACGTGGTCAACGAGCCATTCGAGATGACGTGCATTCTCCTCATGCAAAGACTGCAGGTCACCTCGCATGACCCGTTGACGCAACGCCACACCAGTCAGGACAGGCTCAACCCGGACCCGGATAGCCACGTCCGCAGGCAGAGGAAGGCCAGTTGTCGTTGGCTCACCCCCTGCCTGAAAACGGGTCTGGACGTAGGCATCCCTGCTGGTGCAAGATGATGCAGGGACAGGATCAGGGACAGGATTGCACACAGGCACCTCCGCGCAGCCTGTGCTGTCTCCTGTCCCTGGTCCTGCACTGCACCACTAGCACCAGTGGGATCCCCACCTCCAGACCCCGTCTCTGTTGCTTGCACGGCCTCCTCCTCCACCAAACCCCCCACCAACCTGGATGACTCTGTGCCATCTTCCCCCGTTGGGCCCTGTGGGGTCCCAGCTGCCCCTTCTGCTGCCGAGGAGTCCAACTCCAACCTCTGCCTCTTGGACCTCCCCCCGGCAGCTGCAGCCTGGGACGCGGCACCGGACTCCTCACTCCCCGATGAGATGACAACATGGGAGGGGAGCCGGGCCTTGCGTCTCCGGCTGGCGGTGGGATCCCCGCCGCTGTGCTCCACAGCACCTTCTCCGCCCTCTTCATCAGTTGACGCTGCAGACAGGGAGAAATAAAACACAGGCATCAGGGCACTGTACAATGGACACATACACACATGACAGTTGTACATGAGTGGCATTGGCAAACCTCAGACATGCCATCACAATCCCCAACACACATGTCATTTCAACTCGCACACATGAGCCATACCACAGCCATATCGCAACTGCCAGCACCATCCATACACATACAACAGCATGAGCAGGCAAAGCTGAGCCAGACATCACATGCAACACAGGAAGTGCACCACACATGTACACACACCACCACACTTGCATGCATGTGTACACCTCTGCCAAGTGTCGCAGTGTTCAGATGGGCATCCATGTCACATCTGCCCATCAGGCTTCCACATACCGCTGTCACATGCATCCATGTTGCATCACTGTTGCACCCTTGTCAAATACACACAAACGCACATGTACACAGTGCTGATACATGCAGCTGAAAACAACATACATGCGTGACATCACGGACATATCTACTTACATACACATTCATCCAAACATGTGTGCCCACACAACTGCATTTGGCATGCAAGCCTACACACACAAGCACCATCCATGTCTCACACATTACAGCCCTCGCATGTGTTAGCCCCACGGCCCTGTACACCCCCACCCATACTCGACCCCATACAAACAGATGTGCAACCTGCACACTACTGAAACATCACCACACGCACAGCTCACAATCAGGATGCATGTACACTTACCGCTCGACTCCAGACGGGTCTGCCTCTCAAGGACCTGGACGTGGAGCGCTGGGGATATGCGTTCCAGGACCCTCATCTGATCTTCCGACAAGTGGCCCCGGCGCCCCTTGGCATCCGCTGCTTTCAAGAGGCGCCGGGCCTTGTTCAGGGTCCTGGACCTGAAGTACTCCCAGCGCTTTTGACATGTTGGAAGTCGCAGACTGCCACCCCCTCCGCGTTGATGACAGTCACGATGTCAGTCCAGATCCGAGTCCGTCCTTCCTTGCCGGCGTGGGAACTTCCGAAGAGGGCATCATATTGCCCCAGGACTTGCTCCACCAGGACACCAACTTCCCTGGCACTGAAGCTGGTGCCCCTCTGCCTCTCCGGCCGGGGGTTGTCAGTGGTGCCAGATGTTGCAGTGCCCGACATGACAACCCCAGAGGCAGGAGTGGGTGGGCAACTGGGTCCTAGGGCTGGGCTGTGGAGCGATGGAATCCCAGTCGGGAGTCTTTGGTTCCAGCAGGGGTGGTCACAGCAACAGCACCCCTGGCTGATGTGCAGGCAGCAAATGGCAGGGCACGTGGGCAGCAGGCAGTCAGGCAGAAGCAGATGGCAGGTGGGAGCGTGCTTGGGGCTCTGGGGGGCAGTAGTTCGGCCTTCTGGGCAGGAGCGTGGTCTTCTGTGTGCTTACGCGTGGCCAGCTTGATACGGAGTGATTTGGCACGTGAAAATTCAGTACATCAGCGTGTAATTCGAGGAAAGGCCCTTAGCGCGTAAGCGCGTCTGCACGCATATGCAATTTCATTGGACAGAAGGCCCCTCAAGCGCAAGCGCCCCTGTGACGTGATGCGCACAGGCGTGCATGGGCATTTCAGCGTGCGTGAAAAACTGCACGTCCACGTGTAATACGAGGAAAGGGCCCATGCGCGTAAGTGACGTGACGCACGCGTGCTTTTCCCTCAGCACGGGTTAAAGGTGAGCGGGCCCAGCAGTTCACTGTATGTGCCTTTCGTGGAGACCGACGTGTGTTGCTGCTTCCTGTTGTTTCGCGCGCCATCACAACTTCACAGCTATCAAGGACGTATCTCTTCTTTTGGTGGGGGTATTGGCTACGCGTGTTTTTCTGCATCGCGCTAGTCAGACGGTGAGTCGCACACGCTCTTTTTCCCACTGCGGGTGCCCCTCTGTATCGCACCCATTTTCGATGTCATAGTAGCCTGCGTGTCCCACGCGTACGCGTTATTCGTGTTACTGGGTGCCGCCGCGTACTGCGGGAGGTTGAATCCACGCACGTAGCCTGCAGGGTTGCGTGCACAGTTTTACTGCAGTTTTGGGGTGCCTGAGCATTGCGTGACCCGTCACTACATCACCGGGGTCACATACAGCCTTGCAGGTGCAGGGGGGCTGTTAACATCTTGCTTCCCACCCCCTTCACGCCCAGGTCAATTGTGGTGTACACCTCCCATTGGCACCACTCCGTCTGTGCCGGCACTACTACATCTGTGCCATGGTTGGGAGGCCACCAAAGGTGAGGGGCGCCTCAGCTGGGCGTACTCCTCGTGGCGGGCGTGGTCGGGGACGTGGCCGTGGTGACCAGGGAGTAGGGGGACTCCAGGGTGTCCAGGGCGGCCACAGAGGGGGAAGAGGCAGGGGTGCGCCACTTGAGCACAATGTTATGCCATGTGTCGGTGCAGTCATGCCACCACCCCCTATGGTTCCGTGGGATGCAGCTTCTGCATCTGGCCCTGGTGCCCGTGTGACCCGGCAGTCCGTTCCATCGACTGCCATGGGCCGAAGGGTAGTGGTAGCTGCAGGTGCAGCTGTGGACACCGCCACCCAGGCTCGGGGTCTGCCAGCGCAGGCTGCGTTGGCACTTGAAGAGCCCTTGCTAGATCTCCAACAGGCCATGGGGGAAACCATAGGGGCAGGCCGGGCTGCTCAGATCAAGACACGTGTCCCTGGGGCAGTCATGTCATCTGCTGCCCCGAACAGCCGGGTGTTGGCAAGTGCAGGGGCAGATGCACCCAACAGCACCCCGGTTGTGAGTCTGCCAACCAGGACCGTTGCGGTCAATGACCCTGCCACAGCTGATGTTGCTGCGCAGGGTCCATTAGTGGGCACCCAGCTGCCACTGACACAAGTCAGGCCTTTGGTCATCCCTCCACCTGCCACTCCCTTTTGATCAATCAACCGAACCCACTGGCCATACTGGTCAGGGCGGCATTAGCCAGCCAGGGTCTGCGCCACAGTCCAAGAGGAGGAAGGTTGCACCTGCAGCACAGGCTGGGACCCCACACACAGCCACAACCTCCTGCACATCGAGGAAGAAGCCTTTCTGTAAGCAGGAACTGGACTTCCTCGTGGACTACGTGCGGGGCCATAGCCGTGACATGCTAGTGGGTGCCAATAGTCAGACTACGGCTGCCCAACGTGACACCCACTGGAAGCATGTTGCGGAACATGTCAGTTCATTCGGCCATGAGGTGCGCACAGCGCAAGAGTGCAAAAAGCGTTGGAATGACATCAAACGCAGCACTAAGGCTAAGCGTGCCTCTAATTACAACTTGACTCTGGTGACTGGCGGTGGGCCTGCACCAGAGGAGGAAGAGCTCACTCCGCATGAGGCACTCGTTGCGGAGTTCATACCACCTGAATTGGTCGAAGGAGTGGGAGAGATGCTGGACTTTGATGCCCAGTCCAGTGAGTGTTGATGCGTGTTTGTTGAGGACGTGTGTGTTTCACTTGTTGGATGTGTTGTGCATGATTGCCGCTACATGTGACGTGTACATGGTTCTGATGTGTAAGTAATGCAATGCTTCCGTCATGCATGTCTCCTCTGCCTGCATGCGGGGACTCCATGTAGGCATGCTCCCTTGCCCCTCCTCCGCCACTCTGCACCCCAGTTCCACCTTTGCACTGGTGTTCTTCAATCTTGCCAATGTATACTTTCTTGTTCATGCGTCCTGTGTAGATGCTAACTTCCAGCGTAGAATCTGCCAAACATATGCCGTGTGGTACAGCCTTAGTACTTGATGCAGGGTATCTCACTTGTACTGTGCATAGGTCAGATGTCCCGCAGGGACATGAGTGCCCATTCATGCTCCATGTGCATTGCACGCATGCCCCTATGTGTCCTTGACTGGATGATCACTGTAATACAAGTCCTTGGTTACATACATTGCCTGCCATCTCATCAGCCTTCCCATGTCAACTGTGGCTCAGTCCTGCGTTGCACACATGTTTAGGGTCTGACAATCTGTGTGGCTCACAGGCCTCAGCCTGTTCAATGGCCAATGACTCTGTCCAACTGTTGTTGTGTCATCTTCACACATGGGCGGAATCCAGAGTTTTCATCATGTGTCCTGCTTACTGTCCCAGCATCATTTGCAGTGTTGTCACTTGAATCACATTCAGCTGTTGATGCCAGTCAACACTGCCTGTCAATACACAGGTGCATGGTCAGCCTTTTGATACCATGCTAGGCATCCCTGCGTTGGTACTGGGGTGGAGGGGTGCTTGGCTTCTAGATATGGTACACATTGAATGCACAATGCACGTGATGTCTGAATTTGACATTGCACTGCCTTCACATTTCCTGGCACACACCATGGAGTCCTTGTACATGTAGGTAGTGAGTGGCGTACACATTTTCTGCACTGCATAGACCCACTTCCATGGAAACTGCCACCTTTCAACAGGTCTGATCACAGAAGCAATTCAAAGTTGACCCAGCATGCATGGCAGGTTATATGTTGTGTGTCACATGTCTGCCTGATGCGTTTGCTGTCGGTGTGTGTGTGTGTTGTGTGCTTCTGACATGTGTAGTGACCTTTTTTCTCTCTATTTTCCAGGTGATGACGGAATGGAGGTGGAGGATGGTGTTGTCATGCCAGACACAGGGTTGTTACCACTACATCAACCCGGCACTAGTGGGGGTCGTGGGGTGGTAGGCCACGAAAACCCCCAAGTGCTACAGTCCATCTTGTCTCTGGCTGCCTATGAGTCCAGCCTTGATGACGACTCTGACGTCCATGTTGAGTTGGATGAGCATCAAGTCCATGTGTCAGGGGTGAGTGATACTGATGTGGACACTCCTCTGTCTGCGACACCTGCACTGAGGGATCAGACAGTCTTGGTTCCTCCGCCCGTGGTGGATCGGGACGCAGGGTCACCCTCCACACCAGTCACTGATGTGCCTGTGACATCACGTCGATGGGGGCATGTAGTCATGCAGCCGCGGGCGGTGCCAACACAGCGAGGACCCCCGGTCCTTGGGTCCCGCAGGGGTCAAGCCCGGCAACGCGGTCGCCGCGCGCAACCGCAATATACTGAGTGGGAGCAAGACATGACTGCCAATTCAGAACGGCAGGGGGCAGCAATGGAGAACATCGCTGAGAGCATGGAGCGTGTGGCCCGATCTGTGCTCCCCCCTGCTAGGCAGGTGCTTCTCCAGCAGCAGGCGGCACAGTCCACGGCCCGCTCACTCAGGCTGGGCATGGTGGCCTCAGACAGGGCACGCCAGGCTGAAATGTCATCTCTGTGTCAAGCAATTGCTGCTCACGCAGAGGCGCACATGGATGCCCTGAGGGAGGAGTATGCTTCCCTCAGATCCACTCTGGGTGTCCTTATGATGTCCCAGAGGCAGCAGGCAGAGGAGAGGTTTGCACAGCTTGAGCGTACCTTCTCGGCTGAGCTACAGGCTTGCCGGGAGGTGCAGCGGTTGTCCAGCCAGGCCTTGCAGGAGGAACTCCGTGTTACACGTGCTACCTTGCAAGAGGAAGCACGTGTATCACGTGAGGTTCTGCATGCAGACCTACGTCACATCGCCACACAGAACCAGGCTCACCCGTCCGGCAGACTTGCTGCCAACGAGGGGCAAGCTGCGGCTAGGCTTGACCAGGCTACTGTGCCACGTCCTCCTTTACAGGATGAGCCAGACTCGGACGACCATCTATCTCCCACATAGGTCGGGCTGTGCAGGCGTTGAGCCCATGGAGGTTTTTTTTTTGGCTCAGCATCATCGCATGTGGATGTTGAGCAGCACCCTGTACCTTCCCCCTCCTGGGTGCCTCCCCTCCCCCTGGGTCGTATGTGGCCATTTTTGATTTTTCTTTTAGTTTAGTTAGTTAAGTTTCTGTTTGATAGTTAGTTTAATTAGGTAATGTAGGTTTTCCATAGTTAGTGTAATTAGTTAATAGTTAATATAGTTTAAAATTGCTAGTCTATTGTGCTTTCATGTGACAGTGCGGTGCTTTGTGGCTTTTGAAGGCATCCACTGTCTGTTCCAGCTGGGCCCTTCAGGCTTGTCTTGTGTATGTGTTTGCTGCTTGGGGTCCTTGACTCACATATGCCACTCCTGCCTCCCTTATCCATTGGCTCGCAAGGATGGTTCGGTGTCACAAACTTTTACACAAGGGCTTTGGACTGTCATATCTGTGGCATGTCTGGTGCTGTGTGACTTGTGTTTACACCCCTAGTGGGGATGATTTTGGTGTTATTGTCCACTGTTCAGCTTTTGCTAGATAGGGTGTTTCATGATTAATGTGTACATTAATTGCTATGCATTGTGTAGTATGTTTCTTATCTTTACTGTACACGTGCTTGTTGCAATTCATGCTGTAGATAGTGTTCCACACTTTGGATGTGAAAGACGGACTGATGGTGTGATTTATGATGTGACTCTCTGACATGGTCAAGTAATGAGATGCCTGAAGAGACACACACAGATGACTTTGAAGCATTAATCATCTGTTTCATGCCCTTTCTGCAGGGGGATGAGCCTCCAGAGCACCTTTGCCAGCAGACATGGCCCATTGGACGACGGAATTCTGGACACGTTTGTTGGTGCCCACATGCACATGTGTGCACAAGCAGAGGCACAGGGATTGCAGACCTACATCCTAGAACTGCTGACGTGTTCCAAGGAACTCCAGGCAAGGTGAGCAGCACAGGGGGGCCACAACACAGCAAAGCTTGCACCAGGCGAGTTGCAAATGCAGGCTTAGTCACAGCACTGAGGGTGAGCTTGGACGAATATTGGTGTTGAAGCACACAATGCAGCTCAGATGTGTTGGTGGACTGATGGCTGTTGATTGTAAGGTTGTCTGGGATACCTGCAGGGGCAGTGGCACATACCCTCCGGTACACCAAGGTCCATTGAGGCACTTGTATCAACGATGTAGCCTTCCGAGACATGGAAAGGGGCAGCTCACAGGGACATACAGCAAGGGACATACACGGGTGCAGTGCATTTCATTTACATGTACATTTTGATACATGCACTGCCAACTTTGTTTCGGTCATGGTGGTACGCAACTTGCTATGAAGTCATGGCTTGCTATATGGGTCTGTCTGCTTACCCAGGGAACATTGCATGTTGTGTGAATTGTGACACATTGGTGTTCCATTTGCCACGCACCCACCGGCGGCTGACTTACTGCATTGACTGTGTATGACCCGTCACAGGGGTAATGTTATATATGGGTACGAAGCATCTACACCAGATTGTCTGTTTGTAGAGTAGTTTGTTGCTATGGGGCATGTTTAGTGGTGTGTTTTTGTGTAATTGGCACGTACAGGTTGTTGACTGTGGCTCTCTTTGCAGCATTGCAGTGCTCCTGTAACCGGACCTGAGAGCGCGCAGGCAGGAGTCCAGCACTCAAAACCAGAGCTAAGTGTCTTGTTGTTTTTCTTTCAAACTGCTCTGCATAGGCTTGCTGGGGGGTGCACTAATGCATGGATGTATGTGTGATTCAATTTGGTATGTTTTTTTCCCCCTAATCACCCGGAATCCTATGCAATTTTGAACCCTGTACCCTCTACCCAGTGTTCCTGCTTCCCGTACCTATCCAAGCAACGTTTCCTAACCCTCTTTCCCCGCTGGGGTTGCGGATGCCTGTGTAAGCCCCGAACTTGCAGGCGCCAAAACCCAAGAGGGGGTGGTTGGTTCGTACCACTCCTAAGCCTGGACTACAGAAGGCCATGACAATGATGTCCAAGTTTGTTTGGATTGTGTATGTGTTCATGCAGGTAGTACATTTTCGTGGATTTCCCTACTTTCATGTGTCATTCCTCCTCCCCTCTCCTGCCACTCATTCCAGTTATCCAGTGTGCCAACACCTGTCCCGACTGCATATCCCTGAACCTCCTTCCCCACCAGGGTCTCAGGGGCCTGTGTGAGTTTGACCTTGCAGGCACCCGGGACACGGTGGGTGTGGTTGTTTCGTGACACTCCCGCGCCTGAACACGGGACCTGTGACAGTACGCATCCGTTCATGGTGCATCATCCTATGTTATGTACCACACACAGTTCACATCCTGTTGTGACATTGTTTTACTTTGCTACCTTGGTTGTTGCATCATTGTGGTAGTACTTGGCCTTTGTGAGGTAATGCTACGTCAAGTCAACTACTGGAGGGTGTTCTGGTTCGTTTTTATGCCTTGGATTTTGTGATTTTGGAAATGAGTGTGGATTCTGAGGGTGCAGGCACCTTTTTACACACAAGGTGGGAGATGGTGACGAAGGGTAAAGGTGATCTTGTGGCCAGGTGGAATTGAGGGTTGAAGGCTCCATGACTCAGGTGCAGTTGTTTAGTGGGTCATGGTCATTTGTGAGGGAGGGGGGGTTGTTGTTGATAGTTGCCTTGCCCTGCAGTGTGATGGGAACTCTGACATTGTAATGGTGGTATCCTATGTACATGTTGTGTTCTGTTGATCAATGCCTGTTCATGTGTTGTGTTTACCTTTCAGGTGCGAGGGGATAGTTGTGGTTTGACATGCTGGGGTGTACACATGGTGAATGTTCACATGTGATGTGTAGAGAACACTGATGGTCACTTGAGTGCACATGCATATGTTGAGTGCATGTACTTGCAGATCCACACACTTGCACTCTGATGCACTACATGTACTCCCACCCTTGTATATCCACGTGTACACTGTTTGCCTTCTGGTGGCCACTGTGTCCCTGCAGCACATGTTCTGTGACCAATTATGGATCCTGTACATGCCTAATTTGCTTTTTGATGTGGTCTGTCGCTTAGATGTGATGCTCAGGGTGTGCATGACACACAATGGCTGTTCACTGTGCTGTGCGCTGAGCAGTGTGTTGCAGAAGTAGGACACAGCACACAGAAGCTGCAGTGTTGATTTTGCAATGCACAATGTGCATGTAGACAGGCATTCATTGTTATGTTACGTCTACAACTCTTGTAATGCATTTGGAAATGACTTATTTTGGGTGGGAGGTTGTTGGTCTGTCATTTCATCTGATTCCAGTTCAGGCATCATTGTCTGATGCCACTGTACATTTTGGACATGGCAATGTGTACCTTATTGTTACTGTGTTGATGTATGGGTATTGCTTGCCATGTCATGTTGTGGTTTGGGAGGGTTTGAGTGACATAACAGTGATGGCCATGGCCTGTTTTGCAGGTGTGTGTGATGCACACCTTGCATGTCAGGGTCATCCGCTTCTCAGAGCAACTAGCTGGGGGTAGATCTCTCTCCGCGGCAGGGCCCTCCCTCTGGAACAGCCTTCCTGCCTCACTTGAACTTGAGGGGAACCATCTCCGGTTCGGGAAGCACCTCAAGATCTTCCTCTTTGCTTCTGCTTTCTCTCTGCCTCTCCCTTGCGGAATTCTTCACTGGAACTGCACTGGATCTGCAACTGGGCCACTCTCACCGACCTCGGTCCCTGGCCCAGCCACTCTCCACTTGCACTGCCTCCCTGGCAACCCCTGCACTGCGGTACTGTCTCTCTATCCCTACAGCCCCCCTTCCCAGCACTTGTCTGCACTTACCTTTGCAGTTGCCACCAGCTGACCTATGTATTTGTTTTTTGGTCTACTTCCCCTGTACTGTACTCCCCCCCCTCCCCTTCCCCTTGCACTTTTCCCTTCCCCCGACCCCTGCACTTGCACAATCTAAATGACACCTGGCCTAGTAGTACCGTTGTCTGTCTTCCCTTGTTCCCCCCCTCCCTGCCTCATCGCACCTTGAAATACTTGTGTCTAGGCCATATCATGTTATATGTCATATGTGTGCATTTTGGTCACACAGGATAGCTTGTGTTTAAGTAGCTAGGGATGCAGACGATGTGGCACTTCCATGGCAACTATCTCAGGGTGGTAGGGTTGTGACAGGTGACTGTCTCTTTGTCATCATCGATTGTCACCTGGTATGTGCCAGGCCTGTGTGCACTCCGCAGGGGTGGGAGCCTAGGTGGAAAATGTGGCCACAAGCCATACTGGTCAGGGCGGCATTAGCCAGCCAGGGTCTGCGCCACAGTCCAAGAGGAGGAAGGTTGCACCTGCAGCACAGGCTGGGACCCCACACACAGCCACAACCTCCTGCACATCGAGGAAGAAGCCTTTCTGTAAGCAGGAACTGGACTTCCTCGTGGACTACGTGCGGGGCCATAGCCATGACATGCTAGTGGGTGCCAATAGTCAGACTACGGCTGCCCAACGTGACACCCACTGGAAGCATGTTGCGGAACATGTCAGTTCATTCGGCCATGAGGTGCGCACAGCGCAAGAGTGCAAAAAGCGTTGGAATGACATCAAACGCAGCACTAAGGCTAAGCGTGCCTCTAATTACAACTTGACTCTGGTGACTGGCGGTGGGCCTGCACCAGAGGAGGAAGAGCTCACTCCGCATGAGGCACTCGTTGCGGAGTTCATACCACCTGAATTGGTCGAAGGAGTGGGAGAGATGCTGGACTTTGATGCCCAGTCCAGTGAGTGTTGATGCGCGTTTGTTGAGGACGTGTGTGTTTCACTTGTTGGATGTGTTGTGCATGATTGCCGCTACATGTGACGTGTACATGGTTCTGATGTGTAAGTAATGCAATGCTTCCGTCATGCATGTCTCCTCTGCCTGCATGCGGGGACTCCATGTAGGCATGCTCCCTTGCCCCTCCTCCGCCACTCTGCACCCCAGTTCCACCTTTGCACTGGTGTTCTTCAATCTTGCCAATGTATACTTTCTTGTTCATGCGTCCTGTGTAGATGCTAACTTCCAGCGTAGAATCTGCCAAACATATGCCGTGTGGTACAGCCTTAGTACTTGATGCAGGGTATCTCACTTGTACTGTGCATAGGTCAGATGTCCCGCAGGGACATGAGTGCCCATTCATGCTCCATGTGCATTGCACGCATGCCCCTATGTGTCCTTGACTGGATGATCACTGTAATACAAGTCCTTGGTTACATACATTGCCTGCCATCTCATCAGCCTTCCCATGTCAACTGTGGCTCAGTCCTGCGTTGCACACATGTTTAGGGTCTGACAATCTGTGTGGCTCACAGGCCTCAGCCTGTTCAATGGCCAATGACTCTGTCCAACTGTTGTTGTGTCATCTTCACACATGGGCGGAATCCAGAGTTTTCATCATGTGTCCTGCTTACTGTCCCAGCATCATTTGCAGTGTTGTCACTTGAATCACATTCAGCTGTTGATGCCAGTCAACACTGCCTGTCAATACACAGGTGCATGGTCAGCCTTTTGATACCATGCTAGGCATCCCTGCGTTGGTACTGGGGTGGAGGGGTGCTTGGCTTCTAGATATGGTACACATTGAATGCACAATGCACGTGATGTCTGAATTTGACATTGCACTGCCTTCACATTTCCTGGCACACACCATGGAGTCCTTGTACATGTAGGTAGTGAGTGGCGTACACATTTTCTGCACTGCATAGACCCACTTCCATGGAAACTGCCGCCTTTCAACAGGTCTGATCACAGAAGCAATTCAAAGTTGACCCAGCATGCATGGCAGGTTATATGTTGTGTGTCACATGTCTGCCTGATGCGTTTGCTGTCGGTGTGTGTGTTGTGTGCTTCTGACATGTGTAGTGACCTTTTTTCTCTCTATTTTCCAGGTGATGACGGAATGGAGGCGGAGGATGGTGTTGTCATGCCAGACACAGGGTTGTTACCACTACATCAACCCGGCACTAGTGGGGGTCGTGGGGTGGTAGGCCACGAAAACCCCCAAGTGCTACAGTCCATCTTGTCTCTGGCTGCCTATGAGTCCAGCCTTGATGACGACTCTGACGTCCATGTTGAGTTGGATGAGCATCAAGTCCATGTGTCAGGGGTGAGTGATTCTGATGTGGACACTCCTCTGTCTGCGACACCTGCACTGAGGGATCAGACAGTCTTGGTTCCTCCGCCCGTGGTGGATCGGGACGCAGGGTCACCCTCCACACCAGTCACTGATGTGCCTGTGACATCACGTCGATGGAGGCATGTAGTCATGCAGCCGCGGGCGGTGCCAACACAGCGAGGACCCCCGGTCCTTGGGTCCCGCAGGGGTCAAGCCCGGCAACGCGGTCGCCGCGCGCAACCGCAATATACTGAGTGGGAGCAAGACATGACTGCCAATTCAGAACGGCAGGGGGCAGCAATGGAGAACATCGCTGAGAGCATGGAGCGTGTGGCCCGATCTGTGCTCCCCCCTGCTAGGCAGGTGCTTCTCCAGCAGCAGGCGGCACAGTCCACGGCCCGCTCACTCAGGCTGGGCATGGTGGCCTCAGACAGGGCACGCCAGGCTGAAATGTCATCTCTGTGTCAAGCAATTGCTGCTCACGCAGAGGCGCACATGGATGCCCTGAGGGAGGAGTATGCTTCCCTCAGATCCACTCTGGGTGTCCTTATGATGTCCCAGAGGCAGCAGGCAGAGGAGAGGTTTGCACAGCTTGAGCGTACCTTCTCGGCTGAGCTACAGGCTTGCCGGGAGGTGCAGCGGTTGTCCAGCCAGGCCTTGCAGGAGGAACTCCGTGTTACACGTGCTACCTTGCAAGAGGAAGCACGTGTATCACGTGAGGTTCTGCATGCAGACCTACGTCACATCGCCACACAGAACCAGGCTCACCCGTCCGGCAGACTTGCTGCCAACGAGGGGCAAGCTGCGGCTAGGCTTGACCAGGCTACTGTGCCACGTCCTCCTTTACAGGATGAGCCAGACTCGGACGACCATCTATCTCCCACATAGGTCGGGCTGTGCAGGCGTTGAGCCCATGGAGGTTTTTTTTTTTGGCTCAGCATCATCGCATGTGGATGTTGAGCAGCACCCTGTACCTTCCCCCTCCTGGGTGCCTCCCCTCCCCCTGGGTCGTATGTGGCCATTTTTGATTTTTCTTTTAGTTTAGTTAGTTAAGTTTCTGTTTGATAGTTAGTTTAATTAGGTAATGTAGGTTTTCCATAGTTAGTGTAATTAGTTAATAGTTAATATAGTTTAAAATTGCTAGTCTATTGTGCTTTCATGTGACAGTGCGGTGCTTTGTGGCTTTTGAAGGCATCCACTGTCTGTTCCAGCTGGGCCCTTCAGGCTTGTCTTGTGTATGTGTTTGCTGCTTGGGGTCCTTGACTCACATATGCCACTCCTGCCTCCCTTATCCATTGGCTCGCAAGGATGGTTCGGTGTCACAAACTTTTACACAAGGGCTTTGGACTGTCATATCTGTGGCATGTCTGGTGCTGTGTGACTTGTGTTTACACCCCTAGTGGGGATGATTTTGGTGTTATTGTCCACTGTTCAGCTTTTGCTAGATAGGGTGTTTCATGATTAATGTGTACATTAATTGCTATGCATTGTGTAGTATGTTTCTTATCTTTACTGTACACGTGCTTGTTGCAATTCATGCTGTAGATAGTGTTCCACACTTTGGATGTGAAAGACGGACTGATGGTGTGATTTATGATGTGACTCTCTGACATGGTCAAGTAATGAGATGCCTGAAGAGACACACACAGATGACTTTGAAGCATTAATCATCTGTTTCATGCCCTTTCTGCAGGGGGATGAGCCTCCAGAGCACCTTTGCCAGCAGACATGGCCCATTGGACGACGGAATTCTGGACACGTTTGTTGGTGCCCACATGCACATGTGTGCACAAGCAGAGGCACAGGGATTGCAGACCTACATCCTAGAACTGCTGACGTGTTCCAAGGAACTCCAGGCAAGGTGAGCAGCACAGGGGGGCCACAACACAGCAAAGCTTGCACCAGGCGAGTTGCAAATGCAGGCTTAGTCACAGCACTGAGGGTGAGCTTGGACGAATATTGGTGTTGAAGCACACAATGCAGCTCAGATGTGTTGGTGGACTGATGGCTGTTGATTGTAAGGTTGTCTGGGATACCTGCAGGGGCAGTGGCACATACCCTCCGGTACACCAAGGTCCATTGAGGCACTTGTATCAACGATGTAGCCTTCCGAGACATGGAAAGGGGCAGCTCACAGGGACATACAGCAAGGGACATACACGGGTGCAGTGCATTTCATTTCCATGTACATTTTGATACATGCACTGCCAACTTTGTTTCGGTCATGGTGGTACGCAACTTGCTATGAAGTCATGGCTTGCTATATGGGTCTGTCTGCTTACCCAGGGAACATTGCATGTTGTGTGAATTGTGACACATTGGTGTTCCATTTGCCACGCACCCACCGGCGGCTGACTTACTGCATTGACTGTGTATGACCCGTCACAGGGGTAATGTTATATATGGGTACGAAGCATCTACACCAGATTGTCTGTTTGTAGAGTAGTTTGTTGCTATGCGGCATGTTTAGTGGTGTGTTTTTGTGTAATTGGCACGTACAGGTTGTTGACTGTGGCTCTCTTTGCAGCATTGCAGTGCTCCTGTAACCGGACCTGAGAGCGCGCAGGCAGGAGTCCAGCACTCAAAACCAGAGCTAAGTGTCTTGTTGTTTTTCTTTCAAACTGCTCTGCATAGGCTTGCTGGGGGGTGCACTAATGCATGGATGTATGTGTGATTCAATTTGGTATGTTTTTTTCCCCCTAATCACCCGGAATCCTATGCAATTTTGAACCCTGTACCCTCTACCCGGTGTTCCTGCTTCCCGTACCTATCCAAGCAACGTTTCCTAACCCTCTTTCCCCACTGGGGTTGCGGATGCCTGTGTAAGCCCCGAACTTGCAGGCGCCAAAACCCAAGAGGGGGTGGTTGGTTCGTACCACTCCTAAGCCTGGACTACAGAAGGCCATGACAATGATGTCCAAGTTTGTTTGGATTGTGCATGTGTTCATGCAGGTAGTACATTTTCGTGGATTTCCCTACTTTCATGTGTCATTCCTCCTCCCCTCTCCTGCCACTCATTCCAGTTATCCAGTGTGCCAACACCTGTCCCGACTGCATATCCCTGAACCTCCTTCCCCACCAGGGTCTCAGGGGCCTGTGTGAGTTTGACCTTGCAGGCACCCGGGACACGGTGGGTGTGGTTGTTTCGTGACACTCCCGCGCCTGAACACGGGACCTGTGACAGTACGCATCCGTTCATGGTGCATCATCCTATGTTATGTACCACACACAGTTCACATCCTGTTGTGACATTGTTTTACTTTGCTACCTTGGTTGTTGCATCATTGTGGTAGTACTTGGCCTTTGTGAGGTACTGCTACGTCAAGTCAACTACTGGAGGGTGTTCTGGTTCGTTTTTATGCCTTGGATTTTGTGATTTTGGAAATGAGTGTGGATTCTGAGGGTGCAGGCACCTTTTTACACACAAGGTGGGAGATGGTGACGAAGGGTAAAGGTGATCTTGTGGCCAGGTGGAATTGAGGGTTGAAGGCTCCATGACTCAGGTGCAGTTGTTCAGTGGGTCATGGTCATTTGTGAGGGAGGGGGGGTTGTTGTTGATAGTTGCCTTGCCCTGCAGTGTGATGGGAACTCTGACATTGTAATGGTGGTATCCTATGTACATGTTGTGTTCTGTTGATCAATGCCTGTTCATGTGTTGTGTTTACCTTTCAGGTGCGAGGGGATAGTTGTGGTTTGACATGCTGGGGTGTACACATGGTGAATGTTCACATGTGATGTGTAGAGAACACTGATGGTCACTTGAGTGCACATGCATATGTTGAGTGCATGTACTTGCAGACCCACACACTTGCACTCTGATGCACTACATGTACTCCCACCCTTGTATATCCACGTGTACACTGTTTGCCTTCTGGTGGGCACTGTGTCCCTGCAGCACATGTTCTGTGACCAATTATGGATCCTGTACATGCCTAATTTGCTTTTTGATGTGGTCTGTCGCTTAGATGTGATGCTCAGGGTGTGCATGACACACAATGGCTGTTCACTGTGCTGTGCGCTGAGCAGTGTGTTGCAGAAGTAGGACACAGCACACAGAAGCTGCAGTGTTGATTTTGCAATGCACAATGTGCATGTAGACAGGCATTCATTGTTATGTTACGTCTACAACTCTTGTAATGCATTTGGAAATGACTTATTTTGGGTGGGAGGTTGTTGGTCTGTCATTTCATCTGATTCCAGTTCAGGCATCATTGTCTGATGCCACTGTACATTTTGGACATGGCAATGTGTACCTTATTGTTACTGTGTTGATGTATGGGTATTGCTTGCCATGTCATGTTGTGGTTTGGGAGGGTTTGAGTGACATAACAGTGATGGCCATGGCCTGTTTTGCAGGTGTGTGTGATGCACACCTTGCATGTCAGGGTCATCCGCTTCTCAGAGCAACTAGCTGGGGGTAGATCTCTCTCCGCGGCAGGGCCCTCCCTCTGGAACAGCCTTCCTGCCTCAC
Organism: Ambystoma mexicanum; assembly: GCF_040938575.1. Lineage (NCBI taxonomy): Eukaryota > Metazoa > Chordata > Amphibia > Caudata > Ambystomatidae > Ambystoma > Ambystoma mexicanum. The sequence continues at coordinate 602,035,443 of NC_090925.1, forward strand.
TTGAACTTGAGGGGAACCATCTCCGGTTCGGGAATCACCTCAAGACCTTCCTCTTTGCTTCTGCTTTCTCTCTGCCTCTCCCTTGCGGAATTCTTCACTGGAACTGCACTGGATCTGCAACTGGGCCACTCTCACCGACCTCGGTCCCTGGCCCAGCCACTCTCCACTTGCACTGCCTCCCTGGCAACCCCTGCACTGCGGTACTGTCTCTCTATCCCTACAGCCCCCCTTCCCAGCACTTGTCTGCACTTACCTTTGCAGTTGCCACCAGCTGACCTATGTATTTGTTTTTTGGTCTACTTCCCCTGTGCTGTACTCCCCCCCCTCCCCTTCCCCTTGCACTTTTCCCTTCCCCCGACCCCTGCACTTGCACAATCTAAATGACACCTGGCCTAGTAGTACCGTTGTCTGTCTTCCCTTGTTCCCCCCCTCCCTGCCTCATCGCACCTTGAAATACTTGTGTCTAGGCCATATCATGTTATATGTCATATGTGTGCATTTTGGTCACACAGGATAGCTTGTGTTTAAGTAGCTAGGGATGCAGACGATGTGGCACTTCCATGGCAACTATCTCAGGGTGGTAGGGTTGTGACAGGTGACTGTCTCTTTGTCATCATCGATTGTCACCTGGTATGTGCCAGGCCTGTGTGCACTCCGCAGGGGTGGGAGTTTAGGTGAAAAATGTGGCCACAAGCTGGGTCCAGGCTTCCTTGCCACGTGCCCTGTCCCCTCCCATGGGCAGCGCCTGTGCCTGTGGTTGGGGATGTGGGGGCACCACGATGTCCACCGGGACGCCCTGCCGTGTTGCAACATTGTGCAGGACACATGCTGCCACAATGATCCTGCACACTACTGGTGGTGCATAGAGTATTTGCCCGCCAGAGCGGTCAAGGGAGCGGAAATGTGACTTGAGCACTCCGAATGTGCTCTCCACTATGGCCCTGGTTGCAATATGGGCGGCGTTGTATCTTACCTGGGGTGGTGTGGTGGGGTTCCGGATTGGCGTCATCATGTGGTTGCTCAGAGGGTAGGCACTGTCCCCTGGGGAGGTGATAATAGTTGAGATTATTAGGGTTTGGGTATTTGTCTGTGTGTGACTTGCATGCATGTGCAAGGGCATTTGTACTCACCTAGGAGCCATGTGTTGCCATGCTGCCCAGCTTCCAGGGCCCGGCTCAGGGCGGACATTCTGTATATGAAACTGTCATGGGTGGAGCCAGGCTAGTTTGCATAGACAGAGGTGATGATTCCCTTTGCATCGCATACCACCTGTACATTGATGGAATGCCACTGCTTGCGGTTTCGGTAGATGTGCTCAGTGGCCCTAGGTGGACGTAGGGACACATGGGTGCAATCTATGGCACCGAGCACTTTGGGGAAGTGTGCCACCCTGAAAAAGTCCAGGACAACGACCTGCCTTTCTGCGGGTGTTCTGGGCATGTATATGTGCCTGCGGACTGAGGGGCGCGCTGTCATGATTGTCAGTACCTGGTGTAGGCAGAGTGACTGCGTGGCCTATGAGACCCCCCCCACTATGGCAGTAGTCCGCTGAAATGACCCAGCGGCCAAAAAATGCAGGACATTGAGCACCTTCGCCAAGGGGCTCAATGCTTGGGAGCAAAGGGTGGGGGATGTAAGGTCATCTTCCCACTCCCTAACCAGGTCTAGGATGATGTGGGGTGGATACCTATACCTGCCATAGACCTGGTCGTCAGGCATCCCAAACAGGCTTGTCCGTGGTGCGAAAATGCGTGCCCTGGCTAGTCTCCTCCTCCTGCGGTGTCCCACGATCAGTGCTGCGACAAATGGGGCATTCATCGTAGCTGTATATACGTGTTTGTTGTTTGCACGCACTTTTGTACTGTGCGCGGGGACGCTTCCGCATGCCTTCGTGTGGCGGACGCGTTGACGCCTGTGTGCGTCTTTTGCCGTGCGCAGGTTTCCCGTATTTGGATCCATGAATACAGGTTGTTTGCGTGCGTGTGGGCGTTCCGTGTAGTTCCCTGCAGTACTTCCCCAGTTACGCCTTCTTTTTCACACGTTGTTCCCCATTCCGCATGTTACGCCCACAGTTCCGCCCACTTTGGTTGTGTGCGCCGCGCTATGTGCGCTTTTGCTGTGCACATAGCGCACTCCGTGTATGCCTGCGTGCGCCATGGCTGGATTGGGCGCACGGACAGCGGGAAACACGCGAAGCGTCTTCCTTGAATCGCACGCGTGCGCGTGCGCGTGCGCTGCGTTTCTCACGCTTGCGCTCACTTGCGCCTGCTTGCGCATGGATTTTCGGCGCACGTTTGTTCCATGAATCGGCCCCTATATCTGTCCGTAATGTTCTCATGCAAGTTGAAAATGTTCTAAGAACACTCGTAGTGTCCTGAAATGTTCGTAAATAAACGGAAATGGAGGTGTCCTTGAGAACACTATGCCTGTTCGTAGTGTTCGCTAGCAAGTTGAAACTGTTCTAAGAACACTCGTGGTGTCTTGAATTGTTCATAAATAAACGAAAATGGAGGTTTGCTTGAGACGCTATGTCTGTCTGTATTGTGCACAAGTAAATTAAACTGTGCTAAGAACAAACGGCTGTCCGTAACTGTTCGTTTTACGTATGACGCACTTTAAATTAGTTCAGGACCCGAACACTGTCCGTAGAACATCAACACGCATGCGCAAAACAATGTCCGTATATTGGGTGTCCTGCGGACGGCTGCTACCTTAGCGAACATGCTCATGAAACAATCATGTGACCGCGCCCACGCTGATCGCGTGTTCTGAATGCGGACACTGTTCGTGTCCCCGAACACTTTAAAAGTACATTTCCAAGTAATCCACAATATTTCTCATTAAAAACTCAACATACCACAAATCCCACATACTAATCCTAAGTTTCCACATAGTTTTTGTGACTTTTTGAACCTTTTTTGGTATTCGATCTGTCTTGCGGACGGCGGGCATGTCCGCGAACCGCGCACAAGCACCCCTATAAAAGACCACGCCCTAGAGCTCATTCTCATTGTGTTTCTGGCTATACTGCAGATTACAGAGATTTTTGCTGCAACCTGCAGATTTCCATCTTCAACCTGATGGCTTCTGTGGCTCCACTGCTGCCACCTGGTGCTGTATCTGCCTCAGCACCACCCCCACCCCCTCCACCACCACCACCTTCCCAAGTGCCTGAAGAGGGGTACAGGAGTGAGGATACAGAGGAGGAAGAAGAGGATGATGAGAATGAGGTAGAGGAAAACCCTACTATCCGCCCTCGGCGTGATTCTTGGGTGTGGCGGTTGTTTACCGTTCATGGGAATGGTCCTAAGGCTCGTGCGAACCGTGTCACCTGCAATGAGTGCAAAATGGTACTCAGTCGCGGGAGGCATGGTTCGTATAGCTTTGGGACTACGACCATGAAGCGACACCTGAACTCATTCCACACTGGGGCCATTCGCAAGGTTGTACCTTGCGAAGAGCGTAGTAGGTTGATTGCCTCTACTTCATCCTCCGTTTCTGATCCTGTCACCACAAGGAACACCTCTCTGGTACAGCGTCTTCCTCAAGCTGCCTCACAGGCTATACAGAATTCTGATGACCCTTACCTTTCGAGGGTCACAGTTGTATGTATGTACTGTGACACAGTACTCTGCAGGGGCGAGCGACTTCGCAGTGCTTTTGAGACTATCGTCTCAGAGCACGAGAAGACCTGCTCACTACCCAAATAAAACCCACTCTACATCTTCCTCTCTCAGCTTGCCCTTTCTTATCCCTGTGGTTGGTGTCCCCCTCTTTACCCTCCTTTCCCCTCCTCTCCTAGTGTGTCGTTTGCAAAAAAAACAAAAAAAATACAAAATAACAAAAATAAAAAAAAAATAAGGCTCTTTTCAGAGCCGCCTTTCACAGTTAAAAAACAGAAGTAAAGATAAATAACGCAGGGCCCTTTCTATTTCTTGAAAGTCCGCGGACAGTTCGCGAACATAAAAAAAATTGGGATGCTACCCTATTGTAACCATTGCATTTTTCTCTGGAATGAAGTGGTGGCTCTGAAAAGAGCCTTTGGGAGGTGTTTGTATGTCAAAAATTATAAATACTTAACACCTACTTCGAAATAGATGCTCCATTTCTAAAAAAGGTCGCAATGCATTTTGTACATTTCTCAGAAAAATCTGATTGCCAGCATAGGTAAGATGGACTCCATCTCTGCGAAAAATGTATGTACTATGAAACATAACATTTTCATTGTGAAAAGAGGATGTGCCAAAATCTCTTAGGAAGGCACAAACAGCCTTATTGACATTACGCCTTGCTTTCTCCATTTGTGGACCACATGAGACAGAACGAAGCCACATTTGTCTCTGCGCAATCCGTGAAAAAATTACTTTGGAGTTTGGAAACATGTCCATGATCTTCTGAAGTCCTTCTTTCATTGCAAATTGCAAAGAAATTCCAGACACATGTCCTAAACTGTTCCCTCCACAATGAATTACAATTATGTCTGGATATTCCTCTATCTTCAAAGTTGCACAGAGAGGTAGCAAGTCCAGCCACTTCATGCCACGCACTCCATGCCAGTGCACTTCCAATTGTGGGAATCCAAGGTCTATAGATACTCCACAGCTTTCTGCATGCACCTTCAACCAATATATCCACGAGTCTCCCAAAATCCACACAATCTGTTTTTTTAAAACACTCAGCCATAGCTATCTGTTCTTCTCTCAGCAAAAAGAATATCTGAGAAAACCTCTCCTAGCACAACACACTCACTAAACTTTACTGACCAATCCCTTGCTACATTCAATCTCATTTGCATGCTTCCCCACCCCAAATTCCCCGGATGTAATACGCGGTGTCCTAGAACTACCGCCATGTCCGCGAACATATCGTAACATGGACAGCCCTTCTACCATTTCCACTTCACTCTCTGTGCCATTCCCTCATTGGATGTAGCTAAGAAATCACATGACCATCCACCAATCAAATCCAAGACCTCTACATGTAACTGCATCATCATAGATCAGCACTGCAAATGTACGGTGAATCTCTCGGACTACAAGTCTCATACCATTGGCAAGCACGATCTACGAGAAATACTAGACAAGTCTCCAAGATTTCTACTTGCAGCTTCGTCCATATCCATATGCATGAACACAAACTACAGGAATGCATATTTTCTATACAGTACATGAACACATTTTCTAACCGACTTTTACCTTGTATAATCTGTAAAATGAATCTACGATCATTTTTTCATTCTCCTAAAATGAACTGCGACTTACAAACCTTTATACCGTTTAATTTCTTCGTACACGCACACACACGCAAATAATGTTAAACTAACATTTTTTAAATAAAATATATAGACTACATATGATCAAACAAAAATGCATGCACACTCTATCATCAAATCTCAAAGAATATATTTGTACAAACACATACTTGGTTTGAATTTTTTTAGTTTATATAATTACTTACATTTATATAGGACAAGCAGGCTATGACATTGACTCCCTCTTACTTAGAAAAGCAGGCTATCACATGTACTCACTATTACGTGGAAAAGCTTGGTTACAGGAATAGTGGTATACATTGGTACATTATGATTTTGACAAGCCATAGTAAAGATATTTTCGTTTTCTACAGTTAGTCATAAGATAGTTTTAATGGTTTGAGGAAGGCGCTGAGCATTTCAATTTAAAAAATCTATGTCTAAATTAAAAACAGTGCTATATACAAACCGAATTACTAATTTATTTCTTTTACAATTGCAGTGAAGACCATTCTCCTGAAAATAAGCAGCCGAATTTGAATTACAAAGAACAACTAAGAAGCAAACTGCTCATTTTAGAAAAAAAGTAAGTAGATTGTTTCCATAATATTTGAATTATTACTCAAACACACTCTAAGGTTAATTCATGCTACTTCTGTGCCTAAAAATAGAGTTTCTGCACCATTCTGACCAAAAATCCTCCCGTCTTAAACAGTGATTTACTGGCAGAATGGCCCACAAATTCCTATTTTTCGCCACACAAATTACCCAACTCAGCCGCTAGAATGTAGATGTTGTAGAAGAAACAACTGTTTTAATTGTATAGCTTTAGATATACTATTTATACTTCTCCACACCACTGGCTTACTTTTTTCTGTCATCTGAACCCCAGTTTATTAACACATTAATTCAAGAATACCCATCCCTAGCAGTTGTACTTCCCAATGCACAATCATACACCATTACGTACATCTTTATCATCTCACTCAAACACTCATGCACACAACACACATGCATTTCAGAACACCCCAACTCATACCTTCTGTATTTTTTTCAACAGACCCTAAAGCAGGCCTACCAAAAAGCAACTCCGTAGACAGGAACGTAGAAGTGTAAAAAAAGTTGAAACACAACAGCTAATACAGTCATGTAGTGAAACAGAAGAAGTTTCTAGTACAAAAACTTTGCCTCCTCTATCAAAAAGTAAAACAACCCAAAAAACAATTAACAGAAAATCAACTATCACTACAAATAAAACTTCTTCTATAAATCTTGATACAGTACAAAGTAAGCATAGCAAGAAAAGTATTTTAGCCAAAATGTTCTGTCACAAAGTCCTTGAAAATCTTATAAAAACAGGAGAGAAACCAGGTTCAACACTTCAAACCTATCATAGGAAAGTAAACTTAGAAGCATTGATAGACAGTGCACTTCTTCTCAAAAGCAAGTTATTTATTTTAGTGTTAAACAGAATGAAACCACTAACAAAACTAATAACTAAATTACAAAAAAGACTTCTCAATAAACGATATGTCAACAGAAATAACTTCTTAAATATCTGTGGAGGTGAATGGAGTCACACTACAAGCACAGAACCATACTTTAATGAAGATGCCTACAAACAAAAGCAAACAAATACAATTTCCATACATAGCAGTGGCCGAGGTTATGAAAAAGTTAATATTACCATAATGGAATAAGAAGTACTCCTTACAAAAATATGCCCTGAAAACGTAGATTTACCCCTCCATTCAACTGAATCAGAACATCTAGTGTACAAATGGCCATGCACGTCAATGTGCAACATTCCCAAAAAAATGTTCAAGTCTTTACGCCAATTCCTCAATCAATATGTGAAAAGCAAAGACAAAATCAAAATTAAACTACTGCAAAATATGGATGCTTCTCCAGTACACAAGTACACAGGACTACAAGGACATTCATTGGCCTGCATTACAGGACCTACTTGCAAAACACTCTTCCATGATATCAAAAGGATATCAACACATCATGCAAGTATAAGAAATCTAGTTTATAAACTGTACTATGCTAAAAGTCCTGCTTTAGCACTAGCCAATTTAAATAACATTCTTCTACATGGTACAGCAAAAGACCTACTAGAAGAAATCGACTATATCCAGAAAAATATTTTGGAAGTGAAACCCACTTACAAGATGAATTAGCTGTAAACCAACTTCGTAACAATTCTGCACATGGCAACCTTTCACTACACACATACAAAAAAGAAATACTAAAATTTGAAAGTACTTCAGCTGAAGTACCAAACCACGTGTGTGTATGTTGCCGCAGAACTTTTTATGAAACTAACACAAAAACTGTAGACCTATCATACAAAATAGAAGACAACCAAAATTCTAAATGGTTTGAATTAGCTCTCTACCTTATAGCAGAAAACAATTACGAAATAACTGACCCCATAATACTTTGCAGTTACTGCACTACAAAACTTGACAACAACCAAACTCCTTCACGTGCTATCACAGATAACTTGGAATTATATCCACTACCAAAACCCCTGCAACAACTTAATTTATATGAGAGCATCATAATTCAAACAGTGCACCCATTTCAAGCAATAATACGCCTTCAACTAAAAACTGCAAAATTACCTCCCTCTGAATCAGTAAAAGGTATTCGTGGAAAAGTAGTGTATTTACCATTAGATCTAAAAGAAAATGTGCACACTCTAGGAGTGCAACGTCCAATGCAGCAATCTTTAATTATCTTGGTAAATGGAGTACCTACAAAAGACAACAAAATTTGGCAACAACTGGTAGATTTACATAAAGTTAGAGAAGCCATGCAATATCTTAAAGAGAATAATGAATATTACAAAGAAATTAATATTGAAGAAAACTTGAAAGATACAACTGAAATAATTCAAGAAACACAAGAAGCTGGTCAATTTGAGCTCCTAGATCCTGCAACAATATCAAACACTTTACACCATTATACAATTCATCCATTGTACTCTAATGACACCATAGAAGATGCACTGGAAACGTACCAAATGCTTCAAATAAAAGGAACACCAATCAGCATATGGGAAAAAAGTATAGAAGCACGTGCTTTTCCTCTACTCTTTCCTACTGGCAAAGGAGGAAGATACGATGATAGACCTATTCAAATATCAGCATCAGAATATCGCTCATTACGAATGTATTCTGAAGATCTCAGATTTCGACAAAATGTGGAATACATATTCCACCTACTCTTTGAAAGTGAACTAGCAACTTTATGTTACGGAGTTGCACACATATTAAAATCAGGATCACACTTTCAAAATATGACAGCTACACAATTATTACAAAATGTTCAACAAAAAGATGAGGTTTTACAAGCAAATCTTACAAATCTATTAGGAAATATGCGTGGTACTAAAGAGTACTGGTTTCGACGTCATGGAGATGTACGTTGTATGATCAGAAACCTTGGCCCACCCACTTGGTTTGTTACATTAAGTTGTGCAAAATATGCATGGGAAGATTTACATGCTTTCCTACGCATATCAAACGAAAACAAAACAAACATAGATATACTAACACCTGGAGAACTTTGTTCACAGGATCCTGTTAATGTTTCAAGATATTTTCACCATCGCTTCATTGTTATGCTACATTTTATTTGTACCAAAACTGTTCCTCCCCTTGGAGAAGTGCAACACTTCTTTTGGAGAAAAGAATACCAAGCCAGAGGAGCACCACATGTCCACATGCTTTTATGGATTAAAGATGCTCCTAAATTTGGTCAAGACAGTGATGCCACTGTTTTACAGTTTATTGAAAAATATGTCACTTGTGAAATTCCATCAGAATCCGCAAATAGTGATCTTCATGCAAAAATTTTACAATTCCAAAGACACAAATGTGGCAAATATTGTCGTCGCAAATACAAAAACAAAGGGAATTACTACACCAAATGCCGATTTGGTTTCCCTAGACCAGTTACAAATACAGGTCAAGTGAACAACCTCATGTCTTCAGTTAGACATAGTGTTAAAGGTAAGTCACATAAAAATACATATTGCATAAAAAGAAAAGAAGAAGAAAAATATATCAATGATTACAATGCAATCATTGCCCACTTATGGAATGCAAACATAGACGTGCAGTACATTGCAGACAATTCTACTGCAGTTGCACGATATGTCACAGCATAGTTAACCAAATCAGAAAAGACAGAGCTCCAAGACCTCTGGAATGACCTGTCATCAGATAAAACAGTGTCTCAGAAATTATACAGCTTGGGCATAAAAATGCTGTCCCATAGAGAATGTGGATCCTATGAAGCAGCTGATCGATTAACTGGTACTGCATTGTATGGTAAATCCACAAATATAGTATGGCTAAGCCTTGGTCCAGCTAAATCTAGAAAAAGAGTTCCAAAATCATACGAAGATATAGAAACAATAGCCAAACATGATCCCAACAGCCAAGACATTTTAAAAAACAATTTATTGGACACATACTACCCAAACAGGAGTACCACTTTGGAAACCATAAGTCTATACTACATAGCCCAAAACTACACATACAAAAATAATATAAAACCTGATGAACAAAACCGTAAATACAAAGTGACAAACTGTGAAGGCAGCTTAGTAAAACTCACCAAACCAAATTTAATTAATCATATCAAATTGTCATTAAAGACTCCTCAACATAAAGAAGTATATTACATGTCCCTGCTACAACTCTTTAAAACATGGAGAAAAGAAGAAGAAATACTAGATAACTGTGACTCATATGAAGACGCTTTCAAAGCAAATGAAAGCAGTATAACTGATGTAAACTTTGCACAGTACAAAACAATGTTGCACAATGAACAGCAACACAAAGAAGAACTCCAGGCCCAACTAGATAAGGACACTCCTGACAGTAGTCAACCTTCTGTCACAGGAAGCCAAGAACCACTGGGAGACCCACTAAAAACAAATGAGGCAGAATTAGCTATGATAGAAGGAGAAAACACCATGGCCCTCATTAGGACCCTGGCGGAAAGGGGTTTACGCCGGCGTAAAGCATGGCGTACCTTTCCGCCAGACTACGAGTTCCCGTAGCGCCATGGCGATTTTTACGCCTGCTTTTTGCAGGCGGAAAAATCCATGGCGCTACGGGACTTGTTGTTAATTACGCCACTGTAATTTACGGTGGCGTAATTAACACCTTCCCCACTCCCATTATACCCTATGGGGCAAAAATGGGAATGGGGAAGGGTAAATGGGGATTGGGGACTTACCGCCCCGCCAAGGTCGGAATGGGGCGGTAAGTCCGCCAACCCCCATGGCGGAGTTGGCAGCTTTGCGCCATGGACCATGGTGAAAATTGCACCATGGTCCTCCGCCAGGGTCGTAATGAGGCCCCATGTGTCAGTATGAAGAAAAACAAGACTTAACTATACTACAATCAAAGCTAAACAATGAGCAACAGGCTTGGAAAAGATATTAAAATTATCCTTAAATTGCAGAGTAATGCTGAAACGTAACCTTGACATGGACCAAGGACTAGTTAATGTAGCACTGGGTAAAGTTGCTGGCTTTCAAACATACCCACATGACAACAAAATTCAGTTTGTCAATATTCTCTTTCACAAACTTTCAGAAGTAAAAAGAATAGGACGCTCAACAGCTCGATTCCTTCTCTTCAAAGACATGTATGTACGCAGAGAACAATTTTCTCTAACTCTTGCATACGCAGTCACCATTCATAAATCACAAGGTCTTACCCTAGACAAAGCAATGATAGACATTGGTAACACAGTCTTTAAAGAAGGCATGAGCTTCGTAGCACTATCACGCTTACGTACACTTGACGGTCTATTTTTAATCAACTTTGATGCAAGTAAAATAAACGCTGATATTCCTTGCATTTTAGAATACAATAGACTTTGTTCACTATACACTCCCCATCTAAACACATATTCTGTTCCACAAAAAGTAAAACATTATAAAAGAAAAATCAATCAAACAGAAAAGCAACAGGATGGGGGTCATTACGACCCAGGCGCTAATTGCGCCAACTTTACACCATGGTGGATGGCGGATTTACCGCCCCATTCCAAGGTGAGTGGGGCGGTAAATCCCCATTTCCCATTTTCCCTTCCCCATTCCCATTTTTGCCCCATAGGGAGTGGGGAAGGCCGTAAATTACGGTGGCGTAATTAGCATCATGGCAGGTTAGCTAAGAGCAGCCGTTAAAATCAGAATAGGCGTTAAGGGTTAACGACGGGGTTGACCCTTAACGCCTGGGTCGTAATGAAGCCCGATGTCACTGCAAATCCTCCAAAGAGAGTAAAAGAAAGTAATACTTCATCAAGTGCCACAAGCCAAAAAGAATCAATTAGGGAAAATAAACCAGGTACTTCTTCAAAGAAGGAAGACAAACTCCAAAAAAAGCAGTCAGATACAGAACCACCTGGTCCATTTAAACTCTCAAATATAGTTGGGGTAAGTTGCTACGCAAATGTAGCAATGAATATTCTATTTCAATTACCACCAATTGTTGAGAATATTTACTTACACAGTACAGACCCATTGTGTTTGCAAATGTTAGTACTTCACAGAAATGCAGCAAACTATCCTGACAACACGTATAGTGTTTATGGGATAAGACAACAATTGGACTACTGTGCTGGAATGGTGAAATTCACTATAAACTCACAGGAAGATCCACAAGAATTTCTAATGTACTTACTATTAGTACTGGAAAACAAAAACATACCTATAAATGAAATCTTCGAGATTTCATACATGTGGAAACATACATGCACTCTCTGCAAAAATGTGACACAAGAACAAATCCACAATGAGCGCTTTGTGTATATATCAATACCTAATTGTGAATCCGTTCCATTTCAGCAACTTGTACAAAATACAAACCACGGTAGATTATGTTCGACCTGCAATTCAGATAATCGCTCCACGTTAGTAATACAAACACATAGTAAATACGTAATACTAATGCTTCTACGTTACAATGCAGATGGTACCAAAAAGAACTGCAAGCTGACTGGATTCACACATGGTCATATATCACTTGGTAGGAAAACATTCACAACAATAGGTATAATCTACCACGCAGGAGCCACAACCTCCTCAGGGCACTACACTGCATATATTAAAAAAGAAATGTGGATGGTTTGAATGTAATGATAGTACCGTTACTCTAAAGCAGAGATTACCAGCAAATCTTACAAACGCTTATTTAATGTTCTTAAAACCAAAATTTGATAACTAAACTGTACTTAAACCTTAAGTACACTTGTAGTAAAAAATATAAACTGTCACAATATTCCAAAAGCTATCTAACTGCCCAAAGATGCTACAACAACTAATCAGATAAATTAATACCACTCAAATAGAGCAAAAAATAGACAGTTAGAATACGCCAATTGGTATCTAACTGTCCCAAAATTTAGAAATATCCAAATAAGAGCAAAAAATAGGCGGTTAGAATACGCCAATTGGTATCTAACTGTTACAAAATTTAGAAATATCCAAATAGATAAAGCAATACCATGAAATTATATAAAAAAATAAACAGTTAGAATATGCCTACTGGTATCTAACTGCTCCAAAATTTTACAATATCTAAACAAATACCTAATATCTTACCGCTCCCAAAAACTGGAACAATCCAATGTATAAAGCATTAGCCAGAAACAACAAGTAAACACTGAAAACAAACAAACAAATAAACTGTAGCATAACAGAAAAAGGTTTTTTTTAATCCAACATGGATTTTTTTTTCTCCCACAGACCCAATGATTTTAGCAACAAACACAGAAACTGAGCAAATTTCACAGTACTCTGGTTTGTCATCTACTAAATATGACGGTCAAAAAAAAGAAGAAATTGTGATTGTACAATGTAATAAGTCTTTATAAAATACTAATACTAACATGCTATTTTCTTTTATCACAGAAATGAACAAGAAAAACATGGACTCCCGCTACTAAACCAAATAGTAAATATAACATGATAAATACAACCATCGCAGCATATCACACCCATACTGGCTTATAACATTGTTCCTTATAAATTTGTTTTTGACCCAAAGTTATAAGCCACTATGAGTGTGATATGCTGCGGTGCTTGTGGCCAGGGCATAGACTCTTGGGTGCATGGCATATGAGTGTGATGTGCTGCGGTGGTTGTGGCCAGGGCATAGAGTCTTGGGTGCATGGCCAAATGGCCATGCACCCAACATTCTATACCCTGGCCACAACCACCGCAGCATATCACACCCATAGATTCAAGCATTTCAACCATTTAAAATGCCCGCGGACACAAGGAAGTTCCTAGAACATATTCAACTTGCCAGAGGACGATACGGACAGCGTCATCAGGACACCCCCATTTTCTTTATGTACGAACATTTCAGGACACCGCGAGTGTTCTTAGAACACTTTCAGCTTGACAACGAACAATACAGAAAACGTCTTCAGGACACCCCCTGTGAACATTCCAGGACCCCATGCGTCTTCTTAGAACACTTTCAACTTGACACCAAATCCATTCTGTTTATTTACGAACATTTCAGAACAGCCGTGTTGTCCGCAGACAAATCGAACACAACAAAAGCGTCTAGCACATAAAAAAAATACAACATTGCAACTATCTCATACTCCCCCACCCTCCCCAAACACTCTTACACACCAACACACTCCACTAAATACACTTTTTAAACCAAGTTTCACCTCGCTGTCCGCGGTCGTCCGCGAATGCAAGATGTCGGGCGCCACCAAAATTTTGACATGCTCCACGCCCCACGCCGTCCAATCAGCGAACACGTCGGATGTCCACGACATCGCGCAAGCCCCTCGGTCAATCAGGACACTGTCCGCGGAGCGAACAGGGAAGTCCGTCCGCAAAGCGAACAGAGATATCACTAATTTTTTTGCCTTACATTTTGGTCATTTTAAAAATAAATACTGGACGGATTTACACCAAATTTGCAAAAGCACTCTTTCGGGACCAAGCCCCCACTCCTGCCGCAAATCTGGTGTAAATCCGTCCAGCGGTTTGGGCTGTAGGCGTGCGCAAAGTTTTTTCCCATTATGTCTATGGGAAAAAACATACGTTTTGGGACCCCCCTATAACTTTGCCCCCCAGGGACCAAACCTCTCCAAACTTTGCAAAAAAATTCAGAGTGGGCCATATACTTTTTTTTCGCAAAGTGTGGTGAGGATTCGTCCAGAGGGAGCGAAGTTATAAGCCACCCAAAAAATGCTCTTCCTATTGAAACACCAATTTAACCATAACTACATGGACGCTACCGCGTCCATGTAATATATATATATACATATATACAATCAATAGTACACTTTGTGCTTTGGAAAATCTAACATGGTAAATATGTTCAATGTCTATGTGGTACCACAGTTAACTCTTGACTCCTTTAAAATGCACCAACTGCCGACAGTTTCCAATGGCATACAAATTAAATAGTGAAGTGAGTCAACATCAGACATAGGAACATAAGAAGGAAGACAGGTTAGGTTAAACAATGGCAGAATACTTTGTCCCTACCCAAGACACAGTTCTGTGTGGGGATCCCCCCATCTGGGCAACCTGTAAAGTGTATCAACAAGCCCAGTCCATATGTGCTTTAAATAGTCTTGTTTCCTGCTAAAATGTCCTACTACCCCAATGTACCTGAGTTTAGCAGAGTCTCTTTAACTGTTTGTTGATGGATCCCTCGTGGGTGAACTCCCTTTAAAGCAGGAGCCACAGGGCATCACGATTCCTTGAAGAAGTGTGTACAGTGTCGTCGAGATAGCAGCTTGACCTTTCGCGGTGCTCATCGACAATCAGTCGTGGACATCCAGTGAAGATGAGGCTGTGCAGGACACCTCCATGACAAGAGTTCATTGCCGCAAAGATGACTACGTAGGCCCGGCAGTTGGTGTCGGGTGTCGTCATTGACGTCGATGATCGGGACTCGACCACAGCTGGCTTTCAGATCTAAGTCGGTCTTTGTGGACTTCGGGTGATGGGAAACCCACCAGCTCATTCTCCTCGGTTCATCGATGAGCTTGACTTTCTTCGGCGGGACATAGTGGTCATCGATGATGGCAAGGGAGTGGTTAGTTTCAAATGTCTTAGGCAAAGGGTGGAGCGTTGCAGCTCTGGTCGTCCAGTAGCATGGTGTTAAACTGTTCCCGCTTCTTGGCAACACGACTCGATGGGCTTCCATGTGTTTCGGCAAACCTGCAAACCCTGGTTGACAATGATGGGCTTCGATGTCCGGGTGCTTCACCTCAGGATTCCTTGGTGGTCCCCGTCTCCGGTCAACAGTCTTTTGGGACTGGCTTCCATGGTGCTTTGTTGAAGATTAGCCTTCCGCACGATGTAAACTCGTAGCTCGGGGAGAGGTCTCCCAAGCAGGTCCTCTCTTGGACCAATCCTCGAAAGACTCGATAGCTTTTAGATTGGGTCGAAGGAAAGCAGCAGCTATTCTTCTTCATCCAGCTGGGCTTCAATGATAAGCAGCTTCAAGTTTCATCTTCAGCTTCTGAACAATTCTGGTAAGTGAGAGGTCCACAGATATACAGTTCTGTCTCTCATTCACACTGGTGAACCAAGCTCAGGCAGCCAATCATTCAGAAGGGCATTCATGCAGGCAGCCAATCAGGCTCACAGTGAATTCAGGCCATTCACTTCCCCCCAGAGACCCCAAACAAGGAATGTGGATTGGGGAAGCACCCAGCCTTCCAGCACACCACACTGCATTCATGTCAGTTTTCGGGCAGGACTGTCAAATTCTTTGTGTCACACACACAGATACCAGACACTCATACCATGAAGTGCATATTGGTCACACACTCTATTCACACAGGTCCCACCCCAAGAGTGTACCCACAGCATACAGTCACTGGGAAGGCTCCAGCCAGTCTGGCCTGGACTTTCTCACAATACCATATATGGTTCTTTCACCCAACAGCCAGTCAGGGGAAGGGACAGAGTCAGGGCTTCCCAGGACTTTGGGAAAACAGGTAATAGAAACCAAGAGGCCACAGGGGCCACCTTGTCTCCTATCAGGAATCCACTGATTCCTATGGCAGGACCTGGGTATCCCAAAATGGAGGATGCTCAGAGCACCTGTCAAATTCAGCATGGAGCTGCCACCAGCCCATAACCTGTCCTGTGGGCCACACACAGGTGCCCAAAAACATATTCTTGGGGTACAGGTTTGTACCCCCACCCATGGGTGATCTGACATTGTGTGCACTCAGCTGTCCTTATTACTCATGTGTTTCCTCTCCCCGACCTATGTGTGTCATATTATGGCCATTTACAGCCCTCCTGGCTCCTACGTTGAACTATTGGATCCCCTGGTAGACCTCATAGCGGATCTGCAACTAAATACTCCAACTTGATGTAACTTGGTGACCTGAATTTGAAGTTCAATTCTCCCAGGGCTTCTGCCATGGTTTTACTTTACGACAGCCTAATGGATTTAGATCTACCACAGCAGGTTGTCGGGCATACTCACAAGTTGGGGAATACTTTGGATGTTATATTCGCTAATAGAGCTTCCCTCTCTTTTCAGTCTGCTGAGCCTATGGTCTAGACCGACCACTATTTGGTGACCTGTTCACTGCTGGTAGCCCATGCATTATCTAAGATTCTACCTGGGCCTGTCTGGCGGCGTTGCTGGCGCTTTGCCAATTTACATAACTTTGTTCGCTCTGTTAAAGGAAAATGTATAGCGGCCACCTTGCCTTCAATTTCTCTTTTAACAACCTCCTTTCTGGCTGCCGCCAATGAAATTGCTCCACTGCGCAGTTTTCAACCGCAGAGGCTTTCTTCCGAGCCTTGATTTTTGGACCAGCTGAAATCTGCCTGATTGAGGTTGAGGCAGTTGGAACGGAAATGGTGGACTAAATATAATCCTACTGACAGGCTTCAATATAGGGTTTGTCTATCAGCCTTATCTGTGGCTATCCTAATGGCTAAAAAACTCTACTTTGCTCATAAAATTGAGACTGCTCTGAATCAGCATACGGCTCTCTTTACTGTGATTAAATCCTTATTCTCTTCAACTAAATGTGCCCCTAGCATTAGACCTACTCAGGAGCCGTGAGACTACCTATCTGAGTTTTTTATTAACAAGGTCGTGACCATTCAAGCAAATATCATGTAGAGCCTGGCTCCTCTGGCTCATGTCCCAATGCCTTGCAATTTGCCTCTTAATACCAGTATGAGTAGTCCTTGTCCCAGCTGGTCTTCATTCCCTCTATTCTCTGAGGAGATGGTCCATAATGCTATTGCAAGGGATCACATCCTGTGCTCCTTCTGATCCACTACCTTTGGGAGTGATGAAGGAGATTTCAGTTGATCTCTTAGGTGAGAATACCGCATCGGTGAACATCTCCTGCCAATCAGGGTTTATCCCCTCTGAGCTTAAAGCTGCCATGGTTATCACGCTGCTGAAGAAACCTTCCTTGGACCCCGCTTTGCTTCTAATTTCTGGCATGTTTCTCTTCTTCCCTTTCTGATGAAACTTCTGCAATCACTGTTCTCTCCTATTCTGTCCTCTTTTCACAAATCCTCCAATTTCCTGGACCTGGCCCAGTCTGGCTTTCGCCCAGGCGGGGCACTGAGAATGTCCTTGTCTTTGTACAGGATGATATAGCTAGACTGGTTGACAGGGGGGGTGTTGGTGCCCTGATTCTTTTAGATCATTCAGCGGCTTTCGATACCGTGGACCATGCCTCCCTGATCTCCTGCCTGGGCCAGATTGGTGTTTCGGGTCAAGTACTGGCTTTGTTCATTTCCTTTCTGGCTGATAAATCCCAAATGCTCTTTCTCCCTCCTTTCACGTCTAAGTCGTGTCTCCTCAACTGAGGTGTTCCCAAGGGGTCTGATTTGTCCCCCATTCTTTTCAACATTTATATCTTTCTGTTGTTGCGCCTCATCTGCTCCTTCGGCATCAGGTGCTATTCGTACGCTGACGATACCCAGCTTTGATCCATCTTGACCTTGATCAGTCTGAGGTGTCAGCGTGCCTGCATAAGTGCCTGACGGCCGTGGGGGGTGGATGGGCCACAACTGGTTGAAAATGAATGGAGACAAAACTGAGGTGTTGGTGGTGGGTACTCCTCCGGATCCCTTACTTTGGGTTTCCTCATTCTGGCCTTCTTCCCTGGGCTTGCTTCCAGTGTCTTCGACCAAGGTGAAAAATCTTGGAGTGATTATGTCTGATAATCTGCCCATGGCCGCTCAGGTATCTGCGGTATGCCAGATGGGGCATTTTCAGCTGAAAATGTTAAGAAATGCTCCATTTGATCCATGTTACGCTATGCCCCCCAGTGTTGGCTGCCATGATTCTGAGTAGGCTGGACTACTGCAATTCCCTTTAACTTGTGCAGCCTAAGGGGCTGGTAGCCCGATTACAACGTCTCCAGAATCTGGTGGCCCGGGTGGCGACAGGTACCCCCAATGGGCCTCATATTTCTCCTGAACTGCGCTCCCTTCACTGGCTCCCAGTAGCCCAGCGCATTCAATTTAAAGCACTATGCATTGTTCACCATACTCTTTATGATCAGGGAGATGAGTATCTATGCGCTAAATTTGAGCGCTATGTCCCTAACCGTCCTCTGCGGTCAGCTGCTACTGGCATGCTATGTGTCCCTTCTTTCGCCTCACTCAGCTGGGGGGTCGGGCCTTCTCGATTGCAGCAGTGCAGTTGTGGGATACTCTTCCATTACCTATGAAATTGCTGTCTAATCACCTGCTCTTTTGGAAAGCTTTGAAAAACCCATCTATTCTGATATCTCAGCATTCCTGGCCTCATTGTGTTGTTCTGTTATAGCTATTTGCCTCTCCAGCGCCATGATGCCTACGTGTGACTGTGCACTCTACAAGTTACCCTGACATAACATAACATAACATAACATACCATAGGGGTATCCCAAGGGTCTCTGTTCACCACAAACAAAAAGAGGAAGAGCTGCACTGCCAGGAGTCCCATATGGTGCCACGTGAACACACATGAAAAGTGTAAAGACCGGAGGGGGGTGTCAGTACTCCTGCTTTCTATATGGCAGAGGAGAGGCACAGAGGACCACAGCCAAGATTTTCTATTGTTGGTAGCAATGGACGAGCAATCATGGCCTAGCTTCTCAGAGGTGATGCAGGCTGGTTGTTAAGTACAGTGTAGTCCCCAAGCACCCACAAAGGAATGTCCACACACTGTATTAGTTACAACACAGTCTTTATATAAATAAGGTTCAAGGTTATATGCACACTCACGATAATCGACTTTGTGCTCTGAGAATTCTAAAATGGTAAATATATACAGTTCTAGGTGGTACCACGATTACTCTGATTCCATTAAAATGCATCAACTCTACTCAGTTAAAATAGCATACGAATCAACCCAGCAAAATGGTATCAACCATGGTTTAGGAGGAAGACAAGTTGGTTAGACAATAGGCAGAATATCGGCCCCGATACATAGACACAGTTCTGTATGAGCATCCCCCCACCTGGGCAACCTCTAAATGAAGATGCACTACAAGCCCAGTCCATATGTTGTCTATTAAAGTCAAATCTTCTTCTATAGTTCTGGAACCTAAATGTAACTTGTTTTGGAGAGTACTTCATCTGGGAATCAACGGACCCTTCTTGAATGCACTCCCTTTCAGGCAGGAGCCACGGCTCATTTAACTTCCGAGATGAAGAAAAGGTAAACATTGTCATTGAGGCAGCAGCATCGGTCCTTGCGTTGATTATTGGACAAAAACGTCCTGCAGCAGGAGAGGCGTTCAGTGCACCTCGACGACGATTGGTTTGTTGCCGCAAAGAGTCAGTGAAGAACTTTGGCCCAGCAAGGGTGTTGAGTCATCGGCCTCTGGCGTCGGCGAATGGGACATGACCTCGGCTGGCTTCGGTAGCTTCGTCGGCATCTCTGAGGTCTTCGGGTGGCGGGAAACGCACCGGCGGATTCTCCTCAGTCGTCGATGGCCTTGACTTTCTCCGGCAGAACGAAAGCGGCTGACGATGATGAACAAGGGAGTCCTTGGATCAAATGTTCTTAGGCAAGGGGAGCACGGAGGCTCCGGTTGTCGACAGCGGTTGTCGACGGGGGACAGCTGTCCAGGGCTTCTCTTCGTTTTCCTTACCAGTACCCTTCTCCGGTTGGCAGCCTTTCGTAGGTCTGTCGACCATGGAGCTTTGGCAAAAATCAGCTGGTGCACGATGGTCCCTCATAGCTTGGGGAGAGGTCTCCTAAACAGGTCCTCTCTTGGATCAGTTCAGTGAAGACACAGCAGCTTTCAGATTAGCGAAGGACAGCAGCAGTTCTTCTTCTTCCAGTGGGCTTCAAAGTCAAACATCAGTTTCAACTTCAGTTTCTGAATGATTTCTAGCAATGAGAGACCCCCAGATATACTGTTGATCTCCCATTCACTATGCTGGGTCACACTCAGGCAACCAATCATTCAGAAGGGCTTTCAGGCAGTCAGGCAGCCAATCAGGTGCACGGTGCATTCAGGCCATTCTTCTCTATCCAGACACTCACAACACAGTATATGGATTTGGACAGGCACTCTTGCATTTAGCACTACACACTTCATTCATACCAGTTTCGGGCATGGCTGTCTCAGTCATTGTGTCAAACACCAGATACTAGACACCCACAACACAGAATGCGTATTCGTCACTCAATCCATTCACCCAGGTCCCACCCCACGGGCGAACCCACAACATACAGTCATTGGGAAGGCTCCAGCCAGTCTGGCTTGGACTTCCCCACAATACCATATATGGAACTTCCACCCAACAGCCAGTCAGGGGGAAGGGACAGAGTCAGGGCTTCCCGGGACTTTGGGAAAAGTGAGGTAACAGGCGATAGAAAGCAAGAGGCCACAGGGGCCATCTTGTTTCCTATCAGGAATCCACTGATTCCAATGACAGATCCTGGGCATCCCAAAATGGAGGATGCGCAGGGCACCTGTCAATTCAGCACGGAGCTGCTTCCAGCCCGTACCCTGTTTTTGTGGGCCACACACAGGTGCCCAAAAACATACACTAGGAATACAGGGTCGTACTCCTACCCATAGTTGCGATAAGGTTATCGAAAGGATCTGTTCACCAAACCAAATACAGGAAGATCTGCACCGTCAGGAGTCCCCCATGAACTCCTGTGTGGAAAACAAGACAGAACACATGATAAAAAGCAATAAAGGACACGGACTCAGAGGCCCTGTCCCTCTGATGCATTTCCATCATCACAATAAGGGAGTCCAGTACAAGGACATCGAGGCCCTGTCTCACCATTGCATTTACAGCATCAGAGTCGCCCCCACCCCATACTGAGGTTAGGGTGGACTAATCTCCCACGAGATCGACACCATCATCCAGATGGTCAACATACCTTCTGGATAGGCCAGCTGCATTATCATGACTCTTCCCTGGCCTATGCTCAATAGTGAAGTCTAGCCCTTATAGGTTAATGGACCAGCTGAGCAGTTTCGTTTTTTCACCCTTCATCTGCATGAGTCATTTTAAGGGCTAATGGTCTGTTCGGACCTTAAAGGTAGACCCCGTAAGGTAGGGCCTAAAATGCCTAAGGCTCCAAACCATACTGAAACATTCCTTTTCAACAGTAGCCCACCCAAGTTCTCTACCCTTGAGTTGCCTACTGATGAATATGATAGTTTGTTCCCTCCCTTTGTCATCTAACTGGGACAAGACAGCTCCAATTCCGGTGTTGCAGGCATCAGTTTGAACAATAAAGGGGTGGCTTTAGTCAGGCGCACACAACACCAGTGCCCCACACAGACCTTCCTTCAAGCTAATAAAGGCCCTCTGACAGTTTTCTGTCCAATTAACCTTCCTTGGTTGCTTCGGCAAAGTCAGAGCTGTCAGAGGGGCAGCTATGGCTCCATAGTCCTCCATGAAGTTACGGTAATACCCAATGAGCTCCAAAAAAGCTCTCACCTGGGTTTGTGTAGTGGAACTCTCCCAGTCATGTACATCTTGTACCTTACTGGGGAGAGGTTGGATTTGACCCCCTCCTACCTCATGATCAAGGTAAGTGACTTTCCCCTGAGCTATCTGGCCCTTGGTGGCCTTGATAGTGAGGTTAGCCCTTCGGAAGGCCTTCAACACCTTATCCAAATGAGTCAAATGCTCATCCCATGTGGAACTGTAGACAGCAATGTCATCTAGGTAGGCCACACAAAAAGGACTCCAGCCCACTGAGTGCATGGTTGACTAATCTTTGGAACGTGGCAGGTGCATTCTTCAACCCAAAAGGCATGACTCTAAACTGGTAGAGCCCCTCGGCTGTTGAGAACGCAGTTTTTTTTGGCCTGGTCCATCAGAGCTATTTGCCAATAGGTAAGATCAAAGGTGCTTACAAATTTGGCAGCACTTACGGTGTCCACAAGCTCATCAGCCCTGGGCAATGGGTGCGCATCAGTTTGGGTGATTGCATTGACCCCTCTGTAGTCCACACAGAACCACCAATCCCTAGTACCTACCTTGGAATGTGCCTTGGGGGCAAGGACCACTGGACTGGACCAAGGACTGGTTGAGGGTTCAATTACACCCGGATCCAATATCTTGGCAACTTCAGCCTGGATGTGGTTCTTCATGGTATCTGACATCCGATAGCACCTGCTGTCGACATGTACACTGTCACCAGTGTCAATATCGTGCCTGCACCACAGGGTGACGCCTGGTGTCAGTGAGAACAAAGGGGCATACTGCCTGAGCAAAGTCCTGCAAGCCCTCTGCTGCTCTGGTGTCAGATCTGGAGAGAAATGCACTCCCTCCACTGAGGCATCCTGAGGGTTGCTATGCAGCAAATCAGGAAGGGACTCACTCTCATCCTCCTCTTGCTCTGAAGCTAGCAGAAGACATGAGACTTCCTCTCACCTGTGGAAATGCTTAAGCCTGTTAACTTGGAATACCTGAGGGCTACCCCAGGGACTCCCAAAACTTGGAATACCTGAGGGGCTACCCCAGGTACTCCCATGTCAACCAGAGAGTTGACTTCGCTCAGCTTGGAAATTATCTTGAAAGGTCCAGTCCACTTATCTGCCAAAGCTTGACTTGAGTCTTGGTAGGCTCCATCATGAGGATATCCTGTCCCGGAGGCCTTAAGGTCATGCCAGTACTTGTTCAATTCTTGGCTTGCCCTAAGATTTGCTGTTGCCTGACCCATCATCTGTGCCATCCTCCATCTGAGGCCTAACTCATAGTCCCCCACTTCCTTGGCAGGACCTGGATGGGCGGCCTCAAAACCTTCCCTTACTAAGACAAGGGGCCCCCTCACAGGATGTCCAAATAGAACCTCAAAGGAGCTGAAACCAACACCCACTTGAGGCACTTTCCTACAGGCGAACAACATGCATGGTAGGAGGAGATGCCATTTCCTCCTTAGGGTCTCTTCCAAAGCACCCAGCATGCCCTTGAGAGTTTTATTAAATCTCTCAACCAGACCATTGTTCTGGGGATGGAAGGAAGCGTAGAACATATATGTTACTCTGCACTCCTTCCACATTGCTTCCATGTAACTCGACATGAAGTTAGATCCTGTCAGAGACCACCTCTTTAGGGAATCCAACTCTGGTAAAAATGCCCAAGTGAGCCCTGGCAACCACCTTGGCAGTAATGGTCCGAAGGGGTATAGCCTCAGGGTACCTGGTGGCATGATCAACCAGTACTAGAATGAACCAGTGTCCACCTGATGTGGGAGGGTCAAGGGGACCGACAATGTTGATGCCAACCCTCTCAAATGGTGTGCCAACCACTGGCAAAGGCTGCAGTGGGGCAATGACACTGCCTCCAGTCTTGCCAGACAATTGACAAGTGGGACAGGTCCTGCAGTGAGACTCCACTTCTACTCCCATCCGGGGCCAGTAGAAATGTGCAGAGAGCCTTTGCTTAGTCTTCTTGTTTCCAAGATGACCAGCTAAGGGCACCTCATATGCCAACTGCAACAGGAAGAGACTGTAAATCTGGGGTACCACCAACCTCTTGAGGGCACCAGGTTCAGGCTTAGTGGGCTCACTACAAAGGAGTTCACCCTCCCAATAGATCTTGAAAGACCTAGACACTTCACCTTGTGCCTGGGCATGGGCCTGTTTTCTTAGACCCTCGAGAGAGTGGCACTCTCTCTGAACCTTACAGAAGTCTCCCCAGAGGGCTCCTCTTCAGCCAGCAGGCATTGAAGGTCACAGTGATCCTCTGGGTTGAGCATCTCTCCCGCAGGCGGGTCTTCTGGCTCTTCTCCTTCAGGAGTTGAGTCTCGGGTTACAACTGGACCCAGCCCGTCCAGAGCCTGAATCCCAGTGGGTGCTGCTGAAGCAGCAGGAAGAGAAGGAGCCCCCTTCACTGAGGTGGCCTTCTTGCTCTTCCGTCGTGCATTGGGTCTCCCCTTTGGCTTGGATACCTGACTGGGTCTCAGGTCTTGGGTCAAAAGAGGTTCACTCGTAGCCAAATAGTCATAAAACCACAAATCAATTTTACCTTGCACGAACGTAAGAGCTGGATCACATGGGAAGACAAGACTGGAGGGCCAGTTTACAGCCGCTTAATCCCCCAGCAGGCGCAAACACCCAATGGTAGCGAATAACAAGAAACTCATCACAGCGACTCGGCGCAGGGGGGCATCAGGGACCTTTTGTTCTTCCTTCCTTTCTCCTTCTCGGCTCACTCACCACATTTAATGCGGTATAGTTTATCAGAACTTTTCACATACATAAATCACAGTAATAATAAAATACACAATAAAACCTTAATTAACAACAGTCATAAAAATATCTAGTGTCAATTTCCTAGGCAATACATTCATATTCATACATTTATATTCCCTAAAAGCTCCTAAAATCGTAAAATGTGTAACACATGCTTAAAATGTGGATTATAAATATGAATGCATTTGGAAAATTTGAATTATTCTAGATCAACTTGAGGGTCACACTCAGTCATACCTCGTAAAATGAGATGTGCTGTCTATTATTCATGGACTTCAGACAATGGGCCTCATTACGAGTCAGGCGGTAACTGTGCCTGAAATTCCGGCAGGTTACCGCCGGACTCGAATTACCATTCCGCCTCTGTGATTCCCGGAATTACTGGGGCATTACGACCCGGTGACCCGTGAATTCCAGAGGCGGAATTTGGTAAATCCCCATTCCCATTGAGTCCGATAGGACTCAATGGGAATGGGGAAGTGGAAACACTGGCACCATCTCGTGATGGTGCCAGTGTTTCCACGTCCGCCTGCAGGCAGGTGGTGTTAAACCCGCCAGGTCAGACCTGGCGGGAATGACACCTCCCCCTGCAGGACTCGAGATCACCCGGTATGGAAACAACGGTGGCGGCGGATTGACCGCCACCATTAATTCCATACCGGGTGACTCATAATGAGGCCCAATACGTCCAAAAAGTGGGGTCTTAAATGGAATCTAACGTATGTACAAAAGTTCCCAAATGGTGTATATAGATAGCACACATTGCACAGCATTCTGTCCTTAAATTTGGCCTTTTCAGGTATATGTTGTTTGTGACAAAGCCGACAATTTCTTTTATTGAACAATAAATTAAACTCAGGGCCTATTATAGTTAGCAACGGGAGGCGATTTATTTGCAGTAAAAGTAAAAACCTGCGCACCCGTGGGTAAGGGCATAATAGCAAATATGGTTGCGCCTTTTTATATTGGTATGTCGTTACAGCAATATGTGAATAGGATTCCAAGGTTGCCAAAGGGTCAAAGTTGCAAACCCAGTCCCATTTTCCCACTTGTGCTTGAGAACCTTGTTTTAGTTTGTAATAATTTGCATCCCAGTCAGGTCGCCAATTTATAGTCTCAAATAATTGAACAACAGACTTGGCATGCACTGCTTCACACCCACTCTATTTCATTTCCAGTCCTAAAGAACAGAGCAAAGCGTTTGTCACAGCCTTAATATATATTAGTCATTGTTTCAACGTAGCAGTGCCCTCCATGGAGATAAGACCCAGTTCGAGTTGCAGTATTTCCATGGGAACACACTGTGGTAGACCCAGTATGGTTTTCCAGAAAAGACACTCCACCGCTTGTAACCATGTCGTACCGAACAGAGACATGCTCTCCAAGCCATAAGGAATGGACGGGCAAAGGTATTGCTTAAAAAGGTGGATAGTAACCTCTCGGGGGAAATCCCCTCATTTGTTTTGCCACTAACGCCTTTAGTTGAGTCATATTTCTCCACCTAGCAGTGATGCACTCAGAAAAGCTGTGCCTCACACTAATTTCGATTCCCAAATACTTACATCAATTGGTGTACTCAATAACTCAACCAAGGACCAACAGTCTTGGTGATGGGATCCTCCCACTTGTAAACCACATAGACTGCGTTTTTCCCCATTAATTAGCAAGTAATTCCTGTCCGCATACCTCCAGAGCTCCCTGGCAGATCATTCTAAACCAAAAAACGTGTGGTCGAGAATCACAAGGTCATCAGCGTATGACAGACACATCACATGCTGGGCATCAATCTTAGGTGGACAAATCGAGACCACATTTAAACATTTCGGTAAATCTGCTAATTACAGTTTTAAGAGCAGGGGACCAGGACAGATCCCTGTCTGCACCCTCTAGTGGTCAGTACAGGGCTTGTTACTGATCCCCGCCCTCCAACCTTACCTGCACAGTCGTATTGCTATATAAACGAGTGAGGACATGCAAAATGTCCAATGGGACACCTATTTTTGCCATAGCCTGGGACTGCTTATCGAGTCGAAGGCTGCTCTAAAATCTATGAAAAGGGCATAGAGCCCTGGATTATTTTTCATCCTTGAACTTTTATTAAATAGATCAATTAATCTAAGATTATGCATTATTACAGACCCTGCTCTGAAACCCGTTTGGAACCTGTCCAAATTGAGAGCGTGGCATGATCACAAGAGTCATTACTCCGAATAGACATAAGTTTGACTAATTGTAATAAGTCACAACTCACAAAAAAGATAATCAAGCGTAGCTTTTTTGTCACCAAAAGGCCACATGCATTGCCCTGGGCAATCTCCCACTGTGCAGCCATTTAACATTCTTAGCGCCCATTCATTCAGAAAACTGATCCAGGGTCTTCCCTGTTTGTTGGAATATTGTGTAACATAGTGCTTTTCCTTTCTACTCCCATAATCTCGTTGTGTTCATAGTCACAGATACAGCGTGCATTTAAATCTCCTCCCACTAATAAATAATCTCCATTGTCTCTGTGATCCAATCTGTCAATATTTCAGGTAGAGCATTGAAGATAGCTTCAGTCAGGGATCTTAAATGTTTAGCACTAATAGTCTCCCACTACATTCAGGGCCAACCCCTATCACCTCAACTGCTAAAATGTTTTCCTCACATTTTACAACATTTAATCTGTGGGCAGAAGTGAGAAGTCCTACACCAACCAGTATGCCCCCAAAGGGTCTGCCATATTCTCCCTTTGTTTCCAACATCTGAAAAACCTGATAACCATCCATGTAGAACTTTGATAGTAACCAACATTCCGGCAGCACAAAAATGTGATTTTCAAGTAACAAATTTAACAATTCTTTAGGAGCTAGAAGGTGGTTATACCCCTTAGTGTTCCAAGAGATTATTGTTCACTCTGACGGCCGCGTCGCCATCAGGGTAGGTAGTGAATCCGCACGCCACTTTAGTTCTCGTTGTATTTCTTCCACTGATGCACCTCCAGCAGTATTTGTCTTTCTCACTGTTGGGGTTTTTGTCACTTTTCACAAGCTTAAGGCCACTATTGAGGTCAGAAGGATCAGATTAATTCTGGTCAACGTCCAATTCAACTCCCATCCTAAATAAAATCTTATAATGTTCCCGGATAATAGTGGCTGTTTCGCAATTGCTGCAAAGAACTTATGTGGCATTCAAATTTGTGCACTCAAGCAGTTCAACAAAATCAAAGTCACCAGATTTCAGAACGCGTAAAGGGGGAATCTGTTGTAGTAAATACAGCAAGTCCGAGGGATTCATGTTTTAACTTTTTTTGATGAAGTTGATTCATGGTAAATCACTTGCTGTCTTTTTTGGGATCATATTAGTCTTAGTGACCTTTTTTCCGCAGGGGCCTCTCTCTGCATTACTTTTACGTCAGATTTTGGCCTCTTAGGTCTAGAGAAATAATCACTGTCATTAATACCATTAGCTTCAATAACATTATTCCTGCCCCCAAGTTCCTCTACTTCATCATTAAGATTAGTGCTAGTATCAGGTTTCTGCTCATGTAAAAGCCAACAGGTTAGTCTCCCAGCATTCTTAGACTGCGGTTTCTTTTTTTGGCTCTCCTTTTTCTTACTTTTTTTAGGGCTTTTCGGTAGGGTCTGCTGGTTTATTACCAGCTGCTGTTTCCTGATTCGTTGGTATTTGCTCTTTAGTATTGCGGTTTACCCACTGTCGCTGTGCTAATCTCCTCTGTTTACGCGACAGAAAAATCTCAGAGGGTTCAAATATTACAGAGTAATTTTCTACCAATAGAGTCATAGGTGGGTTTTTGTTGGTTGTTTCAGCAACACCTGCTGAAGTTAACAAAATATTCACTGATCTTACTCTCCCGCTATTCGCTGAAACATTTACGGATTTTCTGCATAATTTCAGTAAAATCTTCATTGCAAATTGGATGGTGGTCATAAAAGATTGTATTTCAACAAAGAGTTCCGCTACTGAGTCCTCGACCACCGATCTGTCCACTGAATTTGATCTTTGAAAAGGTTTGGGGAGGCAGAAAGTCTGTTATTTTGGACTCTTATTTGATCACCAGATCCTGGAACTCTCGTCTCCACACCAGCAGTGTTGTCAATATTTGGTGGGCTGGTATTTCACCCACTGGAGTTATGCACTGCTGTAGTGAATAGCACAGCTCCAGTAAGGAGTTGTTGTCAATATCTTCCAAATTTGAGGAGTCCTGTTCAATATTTCCCCCTGGACACGGAGGGATAGTGTGGACATCAGCCATAACCCTGCGCTCAGTGCTGGACTGGCCCACCGGGAAACCGGGACTTTCCCCGGTAGGCCTCCGGGGCATAGGGCCTCTTTTCTTGCTTGGTGGAAGGATACAAAATGGGAACGAACATCATCCATGATCCAGGCCAGCCTGGGATATTCGCTGTTAACTGGCTGCTGCATTTCTCCCTGGGGCGTGCCAGCTCTATGGCTCATCCCTGTGTATTTGTGAGGGACCGTGCATTAAACAAACCGCACGTGCCCTAGTGCCCATGTGACTGACTGTGCTTGCATACGCACTTGCGCAGGTGCAGCCCAGGCGCCCATGCTGACATTGCTCCAACGTCGAGAGCTGCCACCCCGTTCCAGATCCACCACAAAAACACAAAAAGGGATGTGCGTGTGCTGCTACGGCTCAGGGCTGCCAGGGCACCCTGGAGCTCAGCGCAGATGCGGACGTTTAAAACGATCCGCCTGCCAAGAGCTGCCTCACTGGCTTGCCTGGAGCCAGCTCACACCTACAGCTGTGTGTGTGCACATGAGACCGAAAATTGCCCACTTGATTGCCGAGATGGCAGGTGACGAAGGGAATCTATGGAGTGAAGTGGGCAGATCAAAACATTTCTATTAATGGTTTAATTTGTGAGGGTGAGGTAGAGGGCGTTCTTATCACAGTTAATAAGTAATCACTTAAAGCAGACGATTGGGGTTTGAATCTTGCGTGGGGTAGGGGAGAACAGAAAGAAATGCGCCAGGAGTTAATAGCACGTGCACTGTGTAGGAGGGAACCGGAACTGTGCAGGGCTGGGAGTAGGACAGTGCAAAGGACACAGTGCATACAGCAGACTGGAGTGGGCAGACCGCAGACTGTGGGAGTAAAAGGGCATGAAAGTGCTTGGGAGCGCCTGGGCAACATTGTTTTGGGTAGCAGAAGGGAGCGGTCATCACAGGGCGGGGGAGGGAGCTGGACGTTCAATCTAGAAGGTCCTCAGCTATATGGTGCCAGTGAACCGCTTGTATTCGCTTATGGTACTAATGACCCTCTTTCAGTAGTGGTGACCCTCTTGTGACACTCGTATCATACTAGTGACCATCAGATCCAATTATAGTCCCAGTGAGCCTCTTATGGGAACTTACTGAACTGGTGGCCCTCAAGTGTCCGCTTGCTGTACCCTCCTTGTAGTAATGCTGACCCTCTTATATACGCAATTCTGGTGCTAGTGAGTCTCATGTGTTCCCTTATGGTACTTGTGACCTTACCCTCTTATGGTACTAGTGCCCTCTTATAGCCACTTACTGTTCAAGTCATCCTCAAGTGTCCGCTTGTTGTACAGTGACCCTACCTTTAGTGGTGCTGGCCTTTTTATATTGGATCATGATGCTAGTGAGTCTCTTGTGTTCCTTTATGGTACTAGTGACCTGACCCTCTCATGGTACGTATAGCCACTTACAATAATAGTGACCTTGATCCAACTAGCCAGAAGAGGAAGTGCCGGTCGGAACAGTGGCCTGCAGGTTGCCAGCGCTCTAAAGGATGGGGAAGTGGGGACCCTAGTTTCAGGAAGGGCTGGGTCTGAAAGCTTCAAGGGGGGCGGGGGAACAAGGGTTGAAGAAGGGACAGCAGGCAGGGCTGAGAGATGCAATAGGGACCAAAGAATACATGGTGGGGTGAGTCTGCACTATAAATTGTGATCTGGAGGATAAACTGGGGCGGGGGATTGAGGAGATAGGCGAAGTGAGGACAACAGGAAATGTCGGAAACTGTAGAAATCGTAGAGGGACAAGGGCTTGATGAGGGAAGTGCCCCAGTCAGAAGAAGGAACTAATGTAGGCAAGAGGGATCACATATCTGCAGAGGGACTGGGCTCTGCAGGAGGGAGCGAGATCTGCAAAAAAGTCACTGGCCTGCTTAGCAGTGACCTCTGGTTGGTGTTGGACCAGTGGAGGAACCAAGGACCTCAGGCAGAACCAAACTCTTTGAAAGGAAGGATAACGAGGCAAAGGAAAGGACTGAGGAGGGTTACCTGGAAAGGAACAGTTCTTCTCAATTAACTTAGCTCTTCAGGGGGTGCCAAAAGCTGCTTGAGGGGTTCTAGGAAATAAGCCATCAAGTGGGATCACAACTCACAAGGAGTGTTGATGGAGCTAGGTGCTGTGGAGAAGGTGGGCAGGCGAGGTGTCATGTGGGGGGGTGGAAGTGGATGAATTCTGGAAGAGGAACTGAAGGCTGCAGAGAGGTGTATGTGTGGAGAGGTGAAGGGGGGTACTAAGTGTTGCCTCACGGTGAGCGCGGGGGCTTGAAGTGAACCATAGAGGTTCTGTCCCAGTAGAGGTGTGTCGTAGCCCAACTCCCTCCATGTGGCCTGGCAGCCTGCAGCTGATACTCTGCCGACACATGGACCCTGGACAGTTGTATTTCAGAAGGTATCCAGTTATAATATCGAAAGAAAAAATGGAATGCAAAAAGGTTAAAAAAAATGTCGAAAAAAAATGTGAATGTTTTTACTCCTTTAAATCCGGACAATAAACATGTGCGGTTCACTCATTGCAGGCTTCCTTTTCTGCCATCAGGCCTGTGACTTCCCCAGCAACATTCTATTCACCTCATTGTTTTTCGTATACAGTTTCCCCATCATTGGCACCCTCCTGGCAAAGAACGATTAATAGTTTTTCAGCTGACATTGTGTTTCCAATCCCCTGCTGGCTGCCTGTCCCATGATACTCTGCAGCTATTAACAACCTTGATGTATTCCTTTGACTTCATTTTAATTTAAATACCCAAGGCGCACAGCTGAGTCTTTTGTAAGGCAAGGGGGTCTCAAACATCATGTTGAAATGGCCCCTTGCAACCTAACACATCTTCATCTGGCTCTGATACAGGGACACGTGACAGTGGATTCATGCCCACCATTTATGCATATGGACATATTTAAGGAATACTGTGCATATACCAGTGTGATAGAAACAATACCTATTAAGTGAGTCCATTGAGTCTTTTGTAATTTGCTTGAATGTATCCTGGCAGCGTGTTCTCTTCTGTCCGCTGTACTGTTGGATTTCAGGAACACATGAGACACAACATGCAGGGCACTCTTCCCATGAGCATATTCTCTGTCTCACTGAAGATTAGACATGTGCCAATTTCCTGTGTGCCATGGAACCGCACTCACCCACTGACAGATGCAGATGCAATGGCAATACCTTGCTTTGGCCTTTCATTGCAGCACCGCCCAATGATGCCCCCTCGCCCCCATCCTAGGTCTTGGCCATTTGGCCATGAGCTGCGTGTGCGGGACCTTTTAAAACACCCAAAGCACACACATCCATCAGAAACTGAAATGTCCTGATCGACCTAATAGACTGTTTCTGGCTCATTGGAGACGATGATACCTGCGAGTAGCGCGAACTGAACACGAGCCTCCAGAAGCTAAATGAGTGCATGCATCTATCTGAGCAGCAATGCATTTATATGTAAAAGACAAGGCTACGGGGGTGGGTGGCTTCTCAGTTGGACCACCCCGTGCAGTTTGATGGTGGATGGCTTCTCACTTGGACCACCCCCGTGCAGTTTGAGGGTGGGTGGCTTCTCACTTGGACTACCCCCGTGCAGTGTGAGGTTGGGAGGCTTCTCACTTGGACCACCCCTGTGCAGTGTGATACAGCTATTTATTGGGGTGTATACCTGTGCCTGTTTGGACATACAGGTTATTTGACTGGACTGGGTCCCTCTGTGTGCTGTAGCTCTGCTACTCAGTGCCATGACCACCCTACCCTACATAAGTAAGTGATGTTAGTGTTAGCGGTATTCTCTCAGCTCCCTACCCAACCCCTGCAGGTGTCGCCAGGGTACCCACTCACCAGTATGCCACTCCGGCATGCAGCAGGCTATTTTCTTACATGATGCTACTTTCACCAGCAAAGATAATGGGCCTCATTACGAGTTGGGCACAAAGGAATACTGGGCACCGGTAAGGACACTGGTGCCGGTAATCCCTTTGCACCCTATTCCGAGTTCCCTTAGTGCCTCCCTTCCTTAATGTCTAGTTTTACCAGGCTTTAAGGACGGGACCCGTTAAGGGACTTTAGAGCTAATAACGGTACTGCAATTTGCGGTACCGTTATTAGCGCCTTCTCCCTTCCCATTGAGCCCTATGGGGGCTCAAATGGGAATGGGGAATGGCTTTTTCAATGGGGACTTACCGGTCCAGCAAAGGTCAGAATAGACCGGTAAGTCCCCATTGAACGAGGGCGGACTCAGTATCGGTATTGGAGGCGGTATTGGAGGCGCTAATAGCGCCATGATTACCTCCAAACTCGGAATGAGGCCCAATATATCGAATCTCGAATAAGCGAGTAACCATTGAGTCTTTGACTCAGTGATTGGAAGTAGAGGCGTGGGGGGGTGCTGGCTGGGTGGAGGCGCCGAGTTCAGTTGTGTATAATGTGAGCTATTAAAGCGATTTCCACGACCGGCATAGGTATAGTACGTACGTATCCTATGCATGGCACACACTTATTCTGCTTGGACTGGCAGGAGCTAGAGATCTCATTCACCTTTGTTCAGGATTACATCAAGTAATTTGATTAATTCCAAACATCCTATCCCTCCCCTTGGAAAGGCATGGCTGTATGTCAGTGGGGTCGCATTTAAAGCGTCACAGCCCAGTTCATCACTAACTGGGTCCTTATAAAGCGGCCCAGCCCCATGCATTATCACAGTGCCATGAGGCATGGTCGCCTTCCAGCACAGATAACACAGGGTAGCATTGAGCCTTTCCAGTCTGCAGCCTCAAGCACAGTCCATTATTGTATCACCCACATAGAGGAAATGGCTTTGAAAGTGAACAAATGGTGATTGTCAGTGGGTCTCCAGCAGCGGCTCCTGGGAGCAGAAGGAACGTGCAAAATGCTCTGTAGGAAAAAGAGTCCCCATCTCACACCATGTATACCCGCGATAAGCAAGCCAGACCCGGTGGAAGGCGAATACCGCCAGCCAATAGGAAATTGCCTGCAGCTACAACATTGACCATTCTCATCTTCCTAGGCCGAACAGCTCTCTTGTAACTCAGAAACTTTTAATTTGGCTAAAACATGGAGAACTCCCCGATACATAGCTGACATCGGGCACCCTTTGCCCACGTGAGAATCATTTTAAGAATATGGGGTTTTCGAGGGGCATTGTTTATGCACCCCTGCAGTCCAGTGCAGGGTTATCTTTTAAAAGGGCCAGGTTACGAGAGCAGTGAGCCCTACCACATGGACAGTGATGAAATAATTAGGGCATGCTGACATCTGTGGCGAAACCCATTCACCCAAATTATAATAATACACAAATTAGTTGGCTGCCTGATTGGGGTAGCAACGTGAACTGGCTCATCTACCCAAGAACTGCCCTCCAGCTAGGGATGGGGCTAGCCTCATAGTTTGGGGGTTAGGTGCACCTTTCACTCCAATGCAGGGGTATTTAATTTCACAGTGCCATGCTAATCACTGGAGGCG
Source organism: Ambystoma mexicanum (assembly GCF_040938575.1). Taxonomy (NCBI): domain Eukaryota; kingdom Metazoa; phylum Chordata; class Amphibia; order Caudata; family Ambystomatidae; genus Ambystoma; species Ambystoma mexicanum. The sequence continues at coordinate 602,070,169 of NC_090925.1, forward strand.
TGGGCCATCTGCAAATTGATCCCAACCTTTGGTTTCATCATAGGGTTATTTTAACATGGCCCAGGCGGGCCTTTGTCCTCTGGCTCTGCATGTTTTCTGCTGCTGTTGCAAAGTTAAGTTAAGGATGTAAATCCATTCTCCCAGGTGAGAAATTTGACACGCTCTTGCCATCACAAACCTTTGCCATAGGAACTCCCTACTGGGCAGAAAACTAATGCTACCTTCTGCCTCAAAGTCAGAGGTCTTAAGCTCTCCCAAGCCAGAGCCTGGCACTGCCTATGTCTCCAGAACTGGACCACGATGGGGACACCCACCCTAGGCTCTTCACTGCCTTATTCTCCGGAAACTTGTAAGCAGTAGGAACGTTTAGCTCTATTACAAGCAACACATTCATAGGTTTAAGACACTGCCTTCTCCAGGCCACTCTACCACTGAAGATCTACTTTGAGAGATCATGAATTTATTTAAAACAAGACTTTTTAATCCATACATGTTTAAAACATTAAGCTTTAAATGCAGTACTCTTGACTAATTGTATTCAACATTTTCTTGGGGGTTACTCCCAATACCATCATAGAAGGGTTGTGCTCACGTGCTGTGCTTGCACGTTCAGCGAAATATGGGGCCACTTTGAAAAACAATTTCCAGGGCCACTTTTAGTTCCCAGTCCGGGCCTGCCTGCGCTCAGTGTTTCCTGTGTCGGGAGAGGGTGGTTCAGCTTCTCCATGGAAGAAGGCAGTGCTTTTGTCTTTCACATTGTGCCTTTTGTGAATTCCCACTGTGTTGCCTGACACTATTTCAGACGATTCCGCAGAGCCCATTTCTGTTGGCTTAATTGAATTATCACGCCAGTCGTTTGCCTTTCGTAAAATATATCGGCCTAGTTTCATACTATTAGGCATTATTTATGTGCTTCTGGCAAGAAAGATAACACAATGTATACACAGTCAGCACAATTGAAAAGTGCATCAGGTAAGAATTAGCTTTTATATTTCACGTCTCTGCTCAGAGCCACTGGCTACAAGACTGCCACTTGCTACCACTTCCCAGCCTCAGTCCCAAAGCACTGGTTTTGGTTTATGTAGCTTATGGCATCCCAAGTCATTGAATGGAGCACTGAACACACGAGTAGCCTACAGACAGTAGTAGTGGACAGCAGAGCCCACTTCTCACATTAACCACCAAATTGAGTCCTCAGCACTCTCCAGCACCACTGCAAGACTGCCACTTGCTGCCACTTTCCACTTGGTTTATGTTTATGTAGCGAATGACCTCCCAAGTCAGTGAAGTGAGTGCTGAACACACGAGTAGCCTACAGACAGTAGTAGTGGACTGCAGAGCCCGCTCCTCGAAGAAAGCACCACTTTCAATCCTCAGCGCTATCCAATACCGCTGCAAGACTGTCACTTGCTGCCACGTCCCAGACGTAAAGACCTCCTCATTAGTAAACCTTGGGGAACGTCTTTCACTGGCATTTCACTGCCTCATCAGCAAGCATTGGAGGCTTCCAGAACATCAGTAGACGTTAACAATTCCCATAGCATCAGGTTGAAATACTTCCACCTCAGTTGGTTTGAAACACCCCAACAACATTAGATGTAGGAAACAACAGCTGTAAATTATTTAGATGTTCAAGGCATCCTATTTCCTTTCCCGCTGCCACTCTATAGACTGTACTGGCTTCCAACCCATTTTTCTTATAGGGTGTGGACATGGGGGATGGGCAAAGCTGCTTGCAAGAATGTTTAGGATCCAGACTGAAATAGGGAGCTAGAGCAGTAGAGGACGAGCTGATGGGGTTAAGACCACTCACTATTATGCACGTGGTAGTAACAGTAAAACAGGTGGTTCTTGCAAATATCACTTGTTTTTGTACTGTCGCCTGATGATGGCCTAGTCGGATTACCGTACAGGGTCATTTTGCAGCAGGGGCCACGTCCTAAAAATTAAAGTGGGGAGACTCATCGACGAAGGCAATGGGATGTGACATTGCCAGAAATTAGCATATCAAGGTGAAATACGCACATTTCAATAAAATGACTTTCCATAACCACTCAAATTGCACAGGACGAATTTGCATTTGCCTTTCATAAAATCAACACACACAAAACCAAGACAGGCTATTTTCTTCTAATAGTGTTTCTGGAAATGTTAAAAGGTGTGCATGTTTTAAACTCCAAGAACCAATACAAATGTTTTCCCTGGAACTTGCTGTACTGAAATGCGATATTTCACCGTTAGTTGTTTTTCATCGGGTTATATTGTGCAGTGGTGAAGTGTCCAGCCTGCAAACTTTACGACTGCTGTTCGATCCCAGTGGTCGGCTTTAATTCATAAATTCCAATAGCACATTCAGCGTTTCTCATTTTAGCTGGCGGGGACTGCGTCCACCCTCTGAAAAAAGTGGGTGGACTCCATCCACCCGCGTGTACCCTTGACTTGAGCCCTGTTTTGCAGGCTTTTCCAGTAGCATAAATGTCTAATGGAGGCTGCAGTTAAGCACGCTCCACATACAAAGTGATTGAGTTCACACACAAAATGGTGTCCACAGAGTCTGTCGATTGTGCTGCTTAGCTTCCGCTCTTTGAAACTCTGTGCTGGTGCAAATCAAAAAGTATGCACGCATATATATGTTTTTTTATTACATTACAGTATTTATATGGCACACTGTGGACCCTCAGGCATAAGGCGCCGACACTTAGACAAACAGGTTACAAGAAACAATTATCTCATGATGATAGGAGTGTCATAGTGGCCTCTGGCAGACAAGGCATGAGAAGTTATGCATGAAATTGCTAGAAATTATGCAAACAGATACGTTTTTAGATCTTTCTTAAAGGCCGACAGCGAACTCTGGAATCTTACATTTTTCGGTAATTGACTCCAGAGTTTAGGACCCAACAAGTGGAAGGCCCACTTCTCGGCTTTGGATGTTCTGCATCTGGGATAGGCAAGCAAGTTCTGTCCACTCGATCTCAGCCCTCTGCCATTAACTTTGTCCATGATAGAAACCTGCAGATATGATGGCATAATCCCTTGTCTGCACTTGAATTTCATGGTGAGAATCCGAAAAGTAACACGTGCTTCAATAGGGAGCCAGTGAAGAGTCCACCTGGCATTCGTTACATGGTCTCTTCGTCAGAGATCCAGAACTACTCTTACCGCCCTATTTTGCATGGTATGTAGCCTGTTCACATCACGTTTGTAGATACCAGCCAATAAACTACCACAGTAATCCATTGAAGTGCCAATGATGACTCTGGCGATTGTCTCTGCACTAGCCTGGGTAATAAGCGGCTTAAGATGATGAAGTAATTTAATGTAGTAAGCTGAAGCAGTAACAACGCTAGAGAAATGAGAGCTCATAGTTAAAGACTGGTCCAAAATTACACCCAAAATCTTGAGTTTAGGGACTGGAGTAATGTGATCCGACCCTAGCCTAAAAGAGCCAAAGCTACTATCCAACTATTTTATGGCGACTGAACTACCCACTATCATGAGTTCGGTTTTGCTTTTATTAAGAGCTAGATTGTTGTTAAGCATCCAGTTCTCAATAATATCAAAAATTCAATCCAACTCAAGTTCCTCCTGAGCATGACAGCCTGAAAGTGGGACGACACATTGTGTATCGTCCGCGTAATTCGAAAACATGATACCCTCCGCCTCTAACTCTGAGAAGAACAGGGACATGAACATATTAAATATGCATGGGGACGTACTAGTTCCCTGGGGTACCCCGAAATGGACTGGAATAGGTGAGGCCTCAGGTATTTCTGAGCATTCTCTGCTAACTCTATTCTCCAAGAATGATGCACTCCTCGAGACCTCCAGATGTGAGAAATTCGCCACCTCGGAGAGCCTGGACTTCAGAATTGAATGATCGACCAAGTCGAACGCCGCTGACTGGTAGAGCGAGACTAGCAGAGAGAGAGCCCCTTTGTCTAGACGCTCCAACAATTTAGATTTTAGCTCCAGTAGGGACGTCTCGGTGTCAAAGCACTGTCTGAATCCTGATTGATGCATGTTTAGGATATGATACAGATATAAATGTTCAGAGATCTGACCATACGCCACCTTATCCAGTATTTTTATTAGCAATTCAGTGGGTTATCCCTAGCGAGTCCGACTTCCATACGCCACCTTATCCAGTATTTTTATCAGTAATTCAGGGGGTTATCCCTAGCGAGTCCAACTTTTTTCAGAATGGCTTTGACCATGGTATGTTTCAGGTCGTCAGGTACTTTGCTATCACAGAATGACACATTGACAAATATGCACATAGCCTTTATGAGGCGAGGGGACACGTTTTTATTATCAGAGAGGTACAAGAATCCCCTTTACACCATGTGGGCTTTAGTTTTTCGATGACTTGCTGTAGGGTTTCCTCTGTAATTGGATGGAAACTAAATTGAGGAATCGTCGAAGTACATGGTAAGGACTACTGGGGCTCACTAGTTACCTTTGCGCATAAAACCTTCTTTCTTTCCAGCATACCTGCTCTTATACCAAGAAGTTTGTTATGCATGCCATCTTGTATGCGCTGACACCAGGAGGCGTCCCTAATCTTCCATTGGTCAGCTGGAAGAGGGACTACCTCCTGTTCTTTGAGGATTTTAAAGATTTCCTTAACATCCAATGCCGCATTAGCTATTCTTATATTGTGGAAATTCTGTTTAGCCTTCTGTATAGCTAATTTGTAGTCCTTGCTAAGATCTTGTAATATTGGAAAAGGGCAGGGGACAACGAAGATTTCCATGAATAAAAGGTGTTGATCACTACGGTTTTAAGCTTTCTCAGCTCAGCCGTGAACCAAGGTTGACTTTTTGAATCTTCATTCTTCTGTTTCTTAGACTTCAATGGCGCTAAAATGTTGGAGATACTGGCCATGTTGAGGGCCAGGTACGACGACATGGCTAAGAAAGATGGGTCTGGCAAGAAGCTGATTTTATTTTCCAGTAGAGGTGCAATGTTATCCAATGTGAGACGTTTTAAATTACGTGACATAGAGTATCCCATAGATGGGTTCCTCACATTCATGGATGGCAGCTGTATTTATTGAGTGTACTTTCACTGCTAGAGGACATGCTTATATTGAAAAGACATGTATTTTGACTCTTCTCAATTGTACCCATAAATCACCTGGAAAGGATGAATGACTAAGCAATCCTGCGCTGCCATGATTCGAACCTGCAACCATGGGCTCGAAAGCAGAGATTGCAGTGAAGGCACTAGTCCACTGAGCCGCAACCATTACTTTGATAACAAGGGAGCTTAGGCACATCCTGTTTGGACAGTCTTTGGGTTGGGTGTCTTTAACCTGGTGAATTGCTCTGCTGGGCGGTGAAGCATCTTGGCATTTGACCAGTTCTAGTCAGATTTACATGTAAATAACCCTGGCTATGGTGGGTAGAAGACGAGTCAGAGCAAGCAGTGCACCCGCAGCAGGAGTGAGAAGGGTTTGGCTAGGAGGAGGGACTGGGACAGCATGCGTAGAAAGAGCAGAGGAGGAAGCTATGGGGGCAACAGATCAGGTGCAGCTCCAGGCAGGCACGGAGGAAGGCTGGTGGCCACTCTCTCCTGGTTATGAGCCCCTTTCCCATGCCTAGAGCTACTGTGTGAAATTCTCAGCTAATGTGAAGTGCATCTGTTGTAACTACAGCATTCAGAAGCGTTATCGTGGCATCTGCGTTCTACTCATCCACCTGGAAAGGTAGCTTAGATATACCTGACATGCCACTATTAAACCATAGGCGATGGTCCATTACCGATGTGGATGGGATATGCATCTATTGGCAGTCAGCATCATCACCTGTGACCGGCTCCGGATGCTTCCAATCAACAATCCTTGGCACTCATTATCACTTGGGGCACTTCCATTGCACATTCCTTATAACTGGAGATAAGTCCCGAGTGTGATCTTATGTACTACGTTATGTTAAGTTGTTATGGCATGTTATGCAGATTTATACCACGCACCACTGCCATTTGCATGGACTCCAGGCGCTCAGTGTCAAGTGAACAATGAGGGTGGTGCTCTTGGGACTTGGATGGAATATCCTGAGTGAGGCGGGCTCAGTTTGATGGAGAGGCAATATCCCCCTGACTTAAGGGCAACCATGAATGAGAGAGGAGTAAGAGGGCTGAGCAGCGGGCAACACAATTCGAAGTGCAAGAAAGGGTTGTCACTATATTAGAGAATAATAAACAGCCTCCATCTCCGATACCATTATTCATTATATATTTTTTTTATTTGTAAAAGTGTTTTATCTGAAAATAAGAAGAGCAAAAATCACTACAGGTTAATAAATGAGACAGAGAATGGCGGCATCATGGAGATGAGAGCTTATTGCAAAATAGTGTTCAATTAGAAAAAGTTCAATTTTCCATTGTGTCAACATGCGTTTCGTGCACAGAGTTTCATCAAGAGCTTCAGCATACCAGGAAATGGTGTTCTGAAGAAGTGCTATGTCTGAAACTTGTGAAGACACACTGGAAAATCATACTTGCTCTTAATGAACATACTTTAGCAATGCACTGTCCGATGGAGACAAAATACAGTGATTCTCGGCCTTCCCCAGGATTTACAAAAAAGACGCTGAATCGCTATGCCAGACACTAGTGCCACTCCCACTTCACTGTACGCTGGAGTGCATGAGACTCCCTCCACACTTATCACAGCAGTGGAATTTGGAGAGATAACTAATAGAAACCAAGTGTTTGGAGTAACCTGTATGAAGGCAGCAGAAGCAGACAAGTGATGAACTTTCCATTGATATAAAAGAGAATGGTTCTGGGCGCGAGGAAGGTGAGCAATGAGTAATCAGATCTGAGCAGCCAAGCACAAGGAATACGCAGGGCCATAGATTTAAATCAGAAGACCATTTGCACTTAAAAAAGAAATCAAAGAAAATAATAATAGAGATGAGAATGCAATGGAACTGGAGGAGGGAGACAAGAAGAATGCATGACGTGCAGTGGTCAAGGATGGAAAAGGGAAGATAAAGACAATAGTGATTTTTTTAATTGTATAAAGTGTGTGTGTGTGTCCTAGTTCAGGAGATCAACAAGATCTGAAAAAAAGAAAGTAGGAGAATAGTCAACGCTAATATGCAGTTTCAGCTGGGGAAGAGTACTCAGCCAATCAGGTGACTGGAAAGGTGGCCGAGAACTGCTAGCTTTTCCAGCCACTCAAGGTCCTTCCCTGGGTGCCACCACTTTTTGGGGCATTCCTCTGGCCTCTCCTCTGACCTCTGCCCCTGCCCTTCGCTGTCAGTATTCAAGATACCAAAGCCATCCCCCAGCACTCATCCACAAACCCCCACCGCAATTACCTGCTGGGGCTCCCGGCACCACTGCTCCCGTCAGGCAACTGACATTGAAATAGAAAAGGGACTCAGCCTAGTTTCTATGGCTGTAGCCATCTTTCGTATGTTATTTTTTTACGGGAGATTGGACTTGCCCAATATGCCCTTGGGCCATCCCAAAAGTAGTCCTTTGATCGAGCCTGATTCCAGTCAGGCTGGTGGGCTGGTGGGTGAGTGGGCCATTACTGCCCTTTAGGCTCCTGACATACGACTGATTCTCAGAGTAAACAATAGGACATGATTTAAAGGCACAGGAAGAGATATCATCAGTTTGGGTCCCATCAGCACCAGTCACATTTGGTTAGAAGTTAGAGTTGTGGCCAATTCCACTGATCTGCGTATATCGGCCCTCATTATGAACAAATACAGGCTTATCTGGCCAGCTGAGCCAGGCTTGATTTGTACCCTTAGGCTCACTTGTCATTGTAGGCCTGCCTTGGGGGTTTCCTTGTACTTTTTTCTTTGCACAAGACTCTAAATCAGCTTAAATGGTGGCTTCTCTCTCTATGCCCTCATTATTGTGTGCATGCAAACTCCTAATGCCTGTAGGTCCCCTGCTGAGAACGGAGGGCCAGGTAGACAAGAGAACACTTTAGTTGGCCCTAGCAGGAGGAATGAAAGTGTTGTAGCACCAACTGATTATGAAGACTGCTGTATAAATAGTGTGAAGTCTCATGCGAGGTGATGCAGGCTGCTTAGAGCTATGCATACACATGCTATGGTTAGTCCTGATCCCTTTATGTGGATGTGTAGCTCTAGGAGACATGCTGGGATGGAATAAAGGGTTTCTGCCGTAGGTTACACTGACCTGACCTTGGAACTATCGGGCTGTGCCTTTTGTTGTTGTTGCTGGCCACCATTTTAGCAAATACGACATGTGCTAAACTCTTGGTGCTGTTCACTGGCATACGCCACATACCCTGGTTGGACTATTGGGAACAGTGATCTCAGTGTTTTGAAGTGGAAACAGTGAGGCGGAGCAACCCTTCATCTGAGCACATTGGGCAATTTAAGATCAACCTACATCGCTGAAGCAGCGCGTAAGTGTGCAACAGCAACACTTGCGTCGCGTTTGCCGTCACGCCATCATGCGGCGAGCAGGTGAACAGCGACATGGACAAAGGAAAAAAGAGTGTTCACAATCCATCAGAGCTTGGAAGAGCGGCCAATCGTTAGACTAGCAAGTCCCTCCAGACTAACATGGTTGTGACACTCCTCTTTCCTGAAGTGATATGCTCACGTATGAGTGAACAGGGGAGTGAACACACGAAGAACAACACATGGAAAGGAGTTGAGTGTATTGCCTTAAATATTAGCACGAACAGCAAGATTACAGAATACTTTCCCAGAAAACATGAACTGCCTAAAAATAACCCGATACTAGAGGAACATATTCATTCTTCTCTGGATCCTTGGGATCGAGGATGACTGGGACCATATTAATGGCCCATAATGTGAATACTATCAGTCCTCAGTCCCCCATGATGGAACGCAATGGCTCCTGGCCATGGAAGAACGAGGTAAAGCCACATACCAACCACCAGGGACAGAAATGCCAGATAATGGGCCAGTAGCAGAGTCATTGCTGCCCCATGTTGCAACTAGTAAGGAGCCTCTCCCCGGGGTTAATCTGGAGACGAGCTTGATATGATCCCCAGTGCTACCTCTGATGAACTCCACTTGCTTTGAACTAGATTCAAATAGTATTTGTATTTATTTGGTTTATATAGCGCTTTACACCAAAGCGCTTCACATTATAACAACAGGGTACATTTAACGTATAACAAAAGGGTACATTTAACGTGATTTTGTGTATAGCACAAATAGTGCTATTCATATTGCAGAGGCAGCACCGAGAGCAGGCCATCATGCCTGCAACAACTGACAGCGATGCCAACAAGGGGACGTAAGCCAGGACTTCATGCACAATTCACTCACTTCATTGATGTCTACTCTCAAACTGCTAGTGTTGGACTTTTTGTTGACGTCCCTAGTCAAACACTGTGAACATTTACACAGAGAAGTCACCACACATCCATAAGATTAAAAGAGACAACGCTGCATCTACGTATTAAACCTACAATCTCTAATTTGAAAATTTGAAAATTTATTGAATATACATATAGCACAAAGCTTTGTATAAAATTTGATTTAAAAAACACATGCTCATTACAATTGACCAATAAGTAGTACAAATGATTGCTGACAGCTTAGAATACATTGCGTCGTTTTACAGCTAATCTCAGTATAAACATTTAAAAATCTCAACAATGTGCATATAAAATCTAACAATAAAATAGATCAAATTAATGTAATTGCCTTGCAGAAATTCATACCATAATCGAGGAAAATCAGATATGCTGACAGCATTGGTGTATGATTTAAAATATTGCAGACGAAGACAGTTTAAGCTTTCACATGTAATTAATAGGTGAAACAGTGATTCTTCTAGTAAATTGCCACATAATCTACAATATGTATGGTTGTATTCAGTTTTATTCAGCCAACTTTTAGGTGATAATGCCACAGATATATTGAATTTCAACAAAAGATAGACCCGAAATATATTAGGGCTTGGCAATCTCTAATGTCGCCTGTCACATAATTGAGGAAGATGTGGCTGAGGCTACACAGGACAGAGTTAGAGTAAGTTTAACTGCAAAACAAAGGACATCCTCAGTTCGGGAGGCACAAGAAGGCAGGCCTATACTAGTACATGCACGGGACGTGGTGCCTTGGGTTATTGAAGATCGATGATCAGTCTAACACTGGGTCTCTAATGGAAGGCCATGTTAATAATACACAGAACAGCAGCATTCAATATAAGTCACAGCTCTTAAGAATAAAGAAAAACAAAGGGAACCCTGAAATTAAGAAACACAGGTGCAAGGAACTTAACAATATAAGTAAGACGAAGAAGAGAAATGCCAAAAAGATAGTGTGGAGATGGATAGGAGTAGCATTGAAATAGCGGAGGTAGAACCACTGCCACCTAAATCAAATATGAAGGATGCAAGGATGCGGATAAGAAGTCCAAGGCGAAGACTGCGAACGAGGCTGAGAATAAGAGCATTGAAGGGAGGCAGTGAAATATACAAGGCAACACACTGGAACCCAATGCGCTTGTGCATGCCTAAGGCAATTGGTGCAATAACGTAAGGTAGATGTCTGCTGCAGTTGGTTGTGCGCTAAGGGAACCTGTGCCCATGGTATCCAAAGTAAGAGGACATTCAAAAAGCTACACAGCTACACTGCGCAAATGCAATGTATTTAATGAACACGGGTAGATAGTTCAGGATGAATATTGCCAACACTTGTTTCAACCCAACGGTCTTTTTCCAGGCTGTAATATTTAAAAATCGCCCTCCTAGTAATGAGGGAAACTAATGCTATTAGTATATACTGCTTGTGCGCCAACAATTCTGACAAACTGCAATTGTCAAGCAGCAAATGCGGAACGTCACTATATCTGAAACAAGCTTTTCAGCCGTCACATCTAGACACTAGGGCAAAAGTACACTCCTGAAAAGAGACATTATAGAATATTTTGCAACACCTGATACTGGATTGCACCTCGCCACACTTAGCACGGGCCAACACACGCAAGGACTGGAAGATGAGGGGCATATGTCTAGTGGTGACTGAGTAACATGGATGGCTAGCCTTTGGGTTGTAGCTCCTGAGATTCTATCCGGGGCTACAACCTAAAGATCAGGGGCTATAGCCCCCTTATCCCCCCCCAGCAACTCCTCTGGTCGATATTGAAGGAAGGTTTATCAGGGGTTAATGAGAGAATGACAGGATGGGGGCTCCTTAGCCAGCTCTCCCACCCACCACAAGAAGTGAAAGATAGGATTCATACAAAGCATAAAAGGGATACGGATGCCAATATGTTCAGCGGGGCTACACATCCAAAAGGAGTGCAATTGATCCGCAATTGGGCATCCACTTTAAAAGTCTCTCTTGCACCACTAGGCAATGTACACTCAATCGTAGGGCGATACTTTCAGCTCAGTTCAGACAGTTGTGAACATGCACCAGTGAAAAAGTTAAGATGCTAAGAACAATTGTGCTGCCTGCGTGCTGGGCACTATGAAAGTTGCCAGATCCATTCTGTGACAAATCAATTTCCAGGTGCCCAGTGGTCCAGAGTTGAATATCAGTTTTTAAACCATCTATCACCCCCCCCCACACACACCTCTAGTACACCAGAAGGGATCCAAACAAATTGTAAACACAAGCAAATTATAAAAACTTCCTTGTCAAATTTTGGCAACGTGGACGAAGTGGCAGACTTATCTCCGAAAGGTCGTGGATCGTTGGTTAGTTGCAACACAGCGAAAATACAATTATTACCCAATGATGAAAATGACTGTCCCATCAAGGCTGAAACAAAAATGACTACTTATCTATATTACAACAGACAGTTCTAGCAACACTACAAAATACAACCCACCCTGTAAAGGAATGCAGAGGACAGACAGTTTCAAAGAAGGAACAGGGATGCACTCTGGATACTGACAGGAGGGGAGTCGGTATGGTTAACGACCACTACAGGTTAAGGTTACTTGGCTTCAGCACAAAGTGAGCAATGGGTCCTAATGTGTCTCTAGGGCCCTTCTGGGAAGGACTAGTGGGACATAACCACAATGTATCATGTGCTGTAGGTGTGCTTGACAGGGTCGAGTCGGATTCAGGGTGCTTTGCAGGCGTCTGTGACAGAGTTGAGAACAACAGAAGCCTGATTAGGTGAGAGGAGGAAGGTTTGACGGTGAGAATCCTTAGAAGTTGTGTAAGAATGACACACTTCAAGGCACTGATGCCTATACACCAGCTTAATCCTGAGAGAGAAAGTTGGACATGGCTGGTGGGTGTACTCCAGCCCAAAGTAATACCTAGACCCCAATTGTGAGACACAGGTGCTGCCTTGGAACACCCAGGGCACTCACTATCAGGAAATGAGCGGCATTTGGAGACAGCTCGAACATTAAGCAGTCATGGCTCTAAAGGAGACTTGGGCTGTTGACCCTTGACATCTGACAGCAGAAATCAAATTTAAATCTCAGCTAATCAGGGACCATTAGCACACCCAAGTAAATTATGACAAGCATTGTCTCACTACTATAAGTCTACAATAGTATTAAATCGATACCCTATTGCTTCTTGGAGATTTGAATGCAAAACAACCACATACTGTGACAAACAACGTGGAGATTCCCCTGAACATCGCTAAGGTGCACTTCAAACAACTTGCATGTAATACAAAAGGCAAAAGATGGAATTATTTTTTTAATAGCTCAGGGCTTTGTTATAATCAATGGCAGAAATCCTGGGGATATACCCGGTGAATATACAAGAACTACAGAGAGAAGTGTCACCACACTGGACTATTGTTTCATCCAGGTATGCTATTTCTCTCTAATATTAAGGCCTGAATATCGGAGGAAGGGGGTAAGTGACCATCTACCCTTAATCCTGACCTGTGCTTCAACAGATAACTTTTGTGATGTACACACAATTGGCACGATCAATATTAATGAGGGAGCAAATCGGATTGCATGGAAACCACAAAAATTGGGGTAGCATATACATGCTTTCTAAATGAAAGCGAGGGGCCACTACTTAGAGGCTGGCAGAGGGGTCCGATCGGGAGCCTCGGGTGAGTCCTGGTTGCAACACATCAAGAACATCTTGGACAAAGTCGAAGGGCTCCGAGAAAAGCGTCCACAGGCAATGGGGAAACTGACATAGAAAGGCACAAAAAGGGAGAATACTAATTACATAAGAAACAGCAACGCTTCAAGAGCCCCAAGGCTGGACGGCATTTGCAGTGCATTGATGAAATTGAACCCCACTAGATGGAGCAAAGTGCTTTGTTGGCTTTGAATAGCCATTAGTGACACTGGTCGCTTACCGGAATTGTGGGCCTGGTCTACAAACGTGGCCACACTGCGATCCCAACAGTTACCATGTTAGAAGCAACAGCAAAAGTTTTTGCAAGGATCCTACTGTTCGAGTTAGAGGAGTGTACAGAGCAGAATCCAATTATTCCGTACAACCAACGTGGCTTCCGCAAGCACTGTTCCAACTTGAATGAGTTAATGTTACTTACCAGCATAGTGAAGAGTGCGTGGACAGTTCCCACTCAAGTGGTATATACTGCTTTTGTGGACTTCAGTGCCGCGTTTGATACTGTTGATAGGGCCACACTATGGAGGAAGCTGGATACTTGGGGAATTCCTCGTAGCCTACCCAACATCATCTGCATATTACATTCCAAAACGTTAGTGAGGGTAAAAACCAACACCAATGGCAATCTAACCCCTTCCAACAAGACTACAATACGGTTGAAGCAAGGTTGCGTTTTGGCACCTCTCCTTTCCAGCCTACACATGGAGGATCGCTCATTGACATTAGCGATTAGAACAACGTAACCACCCAAGGTCGGCTCCTTAGACCTTGCTTGGCTGGGCTACGCAGATGACCTTGTGCTGCTTAATCTCACTCCAAAAAAGTCACATGTCCTACTAGATCTATTGATATTTGCAACAACCCATGATTTAATGGTACATCGAAATAAAACGAAGAATATCACAGTTCAGGCTATTAAAAATAAACACAAGAGTACATTTCACTGGACATTACAGGCGACTAGGCTAGAACAGGTTGCAGCCTATACATACCTGGGTGTCACCGTTGACAATCGGTTACATTGGAGTGCACACATTGAACACATGGAGCAAGAATCGAGGCAACAGCTGGGTGCACTAACGAGATTAGCAGCACTAAGTATGGTCTATAAAATGGAGCCACTTTTCTAGCTCATGTAGAGGGGATTGGTATGGGGGCTGAATGAAGGGAAAGATGCAAAACCTCCCGAGAGCTACTGCATTAGGTCACTCCGGCACCTACCAGCCTGTACACCAGTGGACTATCCACTATCACGCGTAACACCTGTGCCTGGAGTGTGGCTTTAATAGCATCCACTTCCACATTATTGGTGAAAAAAGGCTTATGCTACTTGCACTATGACCTGGACGATAGGAGCATGATGGAATGCAACACTGGTCTCAACCTCTACTGATCTCCCGCGGGTCAAATACAAACAGTTGTTGAAAGATCTCGTAATAGATTATGATCACGGACATGGATTCATCTGGTGGCAACCAATGGAAGGCGCCAGTACCTGGATTGTACCACAAAGAATTTCCCAAGGACTACCTAAGGGTTAACTTAAATCTTGTGGACACTCTGGATAAAATAGGGCTCCAAATTGGAATATCTAAAGAAAAGCAAACTTGTTGAGAATGTAGGACAAATGCTATTGAATCTGCCAAACATTTGATATGTGCTTGCCCAGCATTTAAGCAAAATGGATGGAAAGGATTATTAGCTGCTGGGAAAAATAACCCTATCAATGGGGAAGACTTGAGATAGCGATTACTGGGGGGCAATGACATCCCATTCATCTATCATTTGACGGCACATGGGTGAATATAAAGAGAACACGTACGGCGAGGAGAAGCCGCTTGAGTCTTTAAGTTGCGGCATAGACTAAAGAAAGAAGAGCATACACAGCCACAGTACCGGAAAGTGACTGTCATTTTTAAACCCTTTTGTGAGCCTAATATTAGGCTGTATTATAATGAATTAAAAAAAAAAATAAAGGGTTTGCCAAAAAAGGTTGCCAGGCCAGAAGATGATAAGCTGAAAAGTTCCTATTTTTCTCACCCTCTTGGGGTGACAGGTTATTCTATGGACCTTAATGGTAGGTCAATATATCCAGATGACCCCGGCAAAGGAGGCCATTTTCTAGTTGTCCATCATCAGCTGTGCCCACAGCCCCATGAAAAACCATGGATTGGTGTCCATCACTTCCTTGGAGGAGATATCCTGGAGGGAAGGGGGGACTGGGGACATTTGCTGGGGTACATCTGAGGACAGTCTCCACCATGTTTTGTTTTCTGTGAAGGGAGAGGGTCTCCCTGTTGTGCAGTTCTACTATGCTCTCCTCCACACCTGCTGGGAATTATGGTTAGCACTCTTTAGCGCAGCAAAGTTCACCCAGAGAGTGGCAGTGCTCTCTGATTGTGTTGCTTGCTACTATGATTTCAATAGGATGGTAAGCGGGATGTGTGATATGTACCACTGGCTCTTGCTCTGGTTGTGTTTTGTCAACCGTACTATTGTTTGTTTTAGTTTTATAAATCCAGCTTGTTTGTCTGTTATTTGGCTCACAGTGAAAGCTCCAGCCCCCATTTTAAGGTACTTGCTGAACGGCTCTTCAAAGTCCGAGAGATATGGGGCTGCTGACTAGCAGAGACTCATCATTCATGGGTCCTGCATCACACCACTCACTTTTACCTGTCTGGGAGCACTCACGAGTGATGACCTTAGACGGCTGAGCATTACTGCAGTAGCTAGCGATTGCAGTGGCAGTAGGGGCCACCCACTGCAGAGTTTGTCCCTGCCAGGAAGCCCTGTGTGCTTAGAGCAATAGTAAAACTCTGCAAGGCTGCGAGACCCCACATCTCAATTGGAAGGCCAAAGCAGGAGTTCCAAAGGTATTCTTCCTTAAACGTCCTCCTTAACCTTCCGAATGCCCTGAATTAACCGTAAGTAAAACAAAAAAACAAATAAATACAGGATTTTCTGGAACTCTTGGATCCCCTTCTTTAGTAGCATGCAGGGGAAATCACGATACATAAATAGTTTTTATTAATATGTTACCTTTCATTCAAAAAGGTACATAACACAGTTACCCATTAGAAACAAATAAATAAATAACAAAACATTTAATTGCTGTTACTCTTCTTTAAATAATGAAAAAATCAATGTAAAATATAATGCTCAGGAGAATCGCAGTCCTGCATTTTCCCAAGAACTCTGGTTTATTGCACTGCTCTGGAATCTGTGGAGACTGATTAGCCTCAGATTGGACTCCAGCAAAGCTTGAGACTTTGAATTCTTGCGCCAGTTTAGGATAAGTAATGGGTACTCAGAATCAGCTGACTTGGTTATGCATCAAGTCAGTGAGGGTTGCAGAGGATCCTGGTTTTATGAAGGGATCCTCACGGCCAGGCAGTAATGGGCATTACTGCCCGACAGTCAGTGGTAAAGCCAAGCGTTCACTGACACAGGTTGAGAAGCTTTGAAGGACTTTCTGATGATATTGGGAGACCTCGGCCAACGGTGCCAAAAGTGGGCTAACAACAGCACAGTGCACGGGACATCAGAAAAACAGTCAGTCCCTAGAATTTCACAAGTCTAATCCAATGGCTGTTTTTCAGAACTTTCATCACTCGGAGGTCTGTGATGTGCAAGAATGGCTTCTAGACCCTTCAGGAAGGTGCCAGGAAGGTTTTCCTCACCCTTGCTCATGATATGATATGATATGATATGATATGATATGGTATTTGTAACGCGCCTATACACAGGTGTTTCAAGGCGCGACGAGGCAGGGAGGGGAGGAACAAGGGGAGACAGACAACGATCCTACTAGGCCAGGTGTCATTCAGACCGCGCAAGTGCAGGGGTGGGGGAGGGGGAAAAGTGCAAGGGGAAGGGTAGGGGGGGAAGTGCAGTACAAGGTAAGTGGCGTAAAGTAATAAATAAATATGGCCAGCTGGTGGCAAGTGCAAGGTAAGTGCAGAACAAGTGCTGGGGAGGCGGGGGGGCTGTAGGGATACAGAGACAGTCCCGCAGTGCAGAGGGGTTCCAGGGCATCAGTGCAAGTGGAGAGTGGCTGGGCCCAGGACCAAGGCCGTTTAGAGAGGTCCAGTTGCAGGATCAGTGCAGTTTCAGTGAAGAATATTAGCTGTTCAGCAGGGGAGAGGGAGAGAGAAAGCAGAAGCAAAGAGGAAGGTTTTGAGGTGCTTCCGGAACCGGAGATGGTTCTCCTCGAGTTTCAGGGAGGCAGGAAGGCTGTTCCAGAGGGAGGCCCCTGCCGCGGAGAGAGATCTACCCCCAGCTCGTTGCTTCGAGAAGCGGCTGACCCTGAGGGAGTTGGAGGCGGATGAGCGAAGGGCTCGGGAAGGAAGATATTTGGGAAGAGAGAGTTGAAGGTATTTAGGACCCAGGCCCCAGAAGGCCTTGTGGACAATGCAGAGGGTTTTGAACTTTATCCTCGCAGCCACTGGGAGCCAGTGTAGAGATTTCAGTCCTGGAGAGATACGATCCCTGGGCTTGAGGCCAAGGACAAGTCTCGCAGTTCTGTTCTGGATGAGTTGCAGAGGGCGGAGAGTGGAGGCAGGCAGATTAAGATAGAGGCTGTTACAGTAATCCAGCTTCGAGAGAACCAGGGCTCGCGAGACAGTGAGCTTCTGGGGGAAGGAGAGGAAGGGAAGAATACCTCTGAGGAGGTGCAGCTGGTAGTGTGACCTCTTGGCGACGTCAGAAATATGAGGAGAGAAGGAGAGTGTGGAGTCGAAGATGACCCCAAGGTTTTTTGCCTTGCAGGTAGGAGCAGGGAGGGGGCCAAGGGAGGCAGGCCAGAGAGCTGCAGGGAAGGAGGGAGTTGGAGTACCGATGAGTAGAATCTCAGTCTTACTGGCGTTAGACCCAGCAGACTATGCTCTCGTTGGCACAAGAAACCTCGGACATATGTTCTGAACTTTAAAACTACTATGACAGTGATTTGATGCTGCACAGTAGCATAATACAACACAACATAACATCACAAAGACAACACTCAACCAGCTGGGTCTTTTGAGACAAGGTCCTTCATTCGTGAATGATGCCCACAGGACAACACTGTAAATGGATGCCAAGAGATGTCACCTCTTTTCCAAAACAGGTACAATAGTGTCTCAGGACAAGTCAAGCCCAGAGACCAGGCGGCAATCGTTGGTAGGTGGGACTGGAATAGGCTCTAGCAGGCGGCAGGTAGGTAGATGAGTGTCTTCTGGGTCAGAAAACCATGAACCCAGACTATTCCAAGGGCTGCACCAGTATGAGGGCCTTCCAAAATGGGAGCAACATCAAACCCCCGTCTATGGAAGAATTCAGTTAAGAGGAAGCCAGACCATTGTTCGCCAATACAAGCTGCGAGTCTTTCCGCTTTTTGGAAGTTATACCACTTCCATGCTTAGAATGCTGGGCGTAAATGACTTCCATAATAAAACAGAGGAAAGTCGCTGGTAAGAAGGTGGTTAGAATGATTCTGTCTTCAGCTTGTCAAGTCTGAGAAGTGGAAGGTGAAAAACGCAGCAAATGGACTTCTATAAGTGGCAGTTTAGGAAGAGGCCGCTGGACAAGGGCAAGTCAAATACAAAATACCATCATCACGTTTGAGCATACTTCTGAGGCCCCAGAACTAGAAGTCATATTTCCAACACAGCCAGATCTAGCGAAATCTTGGACTTCCCGTCACATTTGCTTTGACTTATTCAAATCAAAGCACTGAAAGCAGACTGTTGCCCAGTAACACTGTAGATCCAGAGCTGGCAAAATGGCGCATGCCGTCGATGTCCTGACATTGAGTTCATAGTGCATCTCTTTAAACATTAGTGGCTGACGTTGCCTGGCTGCAAGCCTCTCATTCTGACACAGGATTGTTTGATGTTTACCCTGCTCTTCGGTGACCGATCTCTCTTGGCGTGTGTACTCTTCCAAGTCGAAGATCAAAGGTGGCTGACGTTGCCTGGCAGGAAGCCTCTCATCCTGACACAGGATTGTATGATGTTTACCCTGCTCTTCGGTGACCGATCTCTCTTGGCGTGTGTACTCTTCCAAGTCCAAGATCAAAGCACCTTGGATGGTGCAGAAGCTATGTGTGCTTACCTGTTGAAAATGTTTCCATACAGGATTTTCCAAGAGATCCCCCTCCATTGGAGCTTGTTTTATTAATTTCAAAATCCAAGCTTTGTAAGCTGGTGCAGAGCAGCCAGTGAACTTCCCCACTAATTAAATGAAAGCATGCTCACGCGCACACTTCAAAGTAAAGGGAAACACAAGTCTACAATATCTTGCAGTGGGGATTTTTTTTTTTATTTTAATAATTTTTTTTTTTATTAAGGTATGTAATATACAATCATATAGTCATAACTTCATAAGCATAATGCAGTGAAACTTTTACATGAGAATAGATGAAACAATGGTAAAGTGGAAGTGTTCCAGTAGAGCAATTAATTAAATACACTGTGTGCAATTGCATATAAGGAACAAATTGTCAATATAATTGAAAACTTACACATAAGAACTATAGCACAGTGTTGTGCACAACTTAGTATGGAACAAATTCTGCATTATGATGTCTAAGTGGGGGGGAAGACAAACATAAGACTGACATATGACGAACACGACATATGGAGGGAGGGGGGAGAAAGTGAGGTGGTAGGTATTGATGCAGAGAGGCACATTGGTATATAATGCAGTAAATATTCAGTCAAGTGTCCAGATTGGTATTCGCATATAATAATCTTGGGTACATCAAAGGAGTGTGAGAGATTTGGAGAAGTCACATTCCATGCGTGGTTACATTAAAATGGTTCAGAAATCGAGTAAAAAATGACATAGACCCCTTTGGTTTTAAATGGTGCAGTTCCTCTATTAAATACCTAGGCCTTAGATTTGCTCCTACCATCCAAGACACCATTAAACAGAACACACAATCATTACTAGATAGACTTAAGGAATTAACATCCAGATGGTCCCCCCTATATTTATCTTGGTGGGGCCGACTAGATACGATCAAGATGATGTTATCACCAATAATTTTATATTATCTACAACTCTTATGTGTTCCGATATCTCCTTCCTTTTATAAATCAATTTACTCTATCCTACTAAATTTCCTATGGGGGGAGGGCAAAAGCAAAAGAATAGCCTTAATCAAATTGAAGGCACCATATGACAAAGGAGGTGTCAGGTTTCCTGATTTCAAAGCATACCACACTGCCTTTCTTTTGAAGCAAGCTAGATATTGGTTTGCCTGCCCCATAACGTCAGACATTGCCACATGGTGTACCATAGAGATGCAGTGGGGATTTTTACATGAGGCCACTGCTCCAAATACAACCCTTAAGAAATGTTCTCTCTTATCGCTGATCTTTTATATTTTCGCCACCACCAGCTGCCCTCTGTGACGGGGAAGGGGTGGGCGTTGGCATAACTAATCCAAAATGGGCACATTTGTATAATACACTTTGCAACCTGAATTGTCCCTAGGGACTTCAAATGCGTGTTATTAATGCCAAACTCGGCAGCTGGATTTGGAGCCTCTGCCCTTTGGATAACATGCAAATCTCTGCCTTGAAGCTTTAGTCCACTGGGCTGTCTTACCAGCTTGAGACTGGTTAAAATCTCAGGAAAATAGTTGCAGATCGTTGGACTGCAGAGCCAAACCTCACACATGTCAGCTCCCACAGAAACAAAAATGCAGGCGCTGGAGCAGAGTGACAGCACATGGTCAGAAGCTTAAGAAATACCTCCAGGGGAATACATCTGATGCTTAATCTGGCATCGCAGAGTTTCAAGCAGGAGAATATTTCCAAAAGAAGGGGTGCCCAACAGATGAAGCATCCTTGAGTTGGGTGCATTCGCCATGGAGAAACCCATCAAGTTATGGCTCAAAGCCAGCAGGGGTTGGTGCAGTAGTGTGGAGTGCACTGAGGTCAAGAATAGATCTCACTGGAGTGGGTGGGTCTTATAGAAGAAGGCACAGCAACAAGGATGAGGTGCAATGAAAGCAAGGTATGGCCTTATCAGAACTTCCTGTGTTGGTCTAAGGTGTGGCCTCTCCTGATCTAGGTTCACCTGGAAGAGGTGCCCAAAAATGAAACAGTCCTGGTTCATACCTGGAACTCCTGCCACACAGAGCATTCATTTCTAAGTAATTCATTGCAAATATGCAGCCCTTATCCTGTCTGCATCACATCACCCGAGATACAACACCCATGCATACAGGGTGAACATTTTACTATCACTAAACCGTTTGTTTGCCCTTGCAGATCAGGAAATGCATTGACGAACAACAATGCTATTGTATAGAGGCAGATGTATACATTATTTATATAGCCCACCCCCTCACCTCGTCGTACTGGAAGAACAACAAGAAAGCACTATGTTTGACACCTGGTATCATTCCAATATCACATCAAAGATATGAGCGAAGTTATGCGCTCAGACAACCGTATCGAATGTATCCTCAAACTGATGCTGTAGACATAAGCCAACAGACACCACTGGACATAGAAGAACTGTAAGAAAGTCGGTCAAATGTAACGTGATGCAGCTAAATGGAGAATATATGTGGATAAACTGAATTCAATGTATGGACATCTAAAGAATGAAGATGTGATTGAAGTAATGCAGTAAACATATATGCGAATATGAAGAAAAACCATATACACTAAAATGATAAGTGACAAGAGATATATAGATGTATACATGCGGAAATGCTAGGTAGATGAGACACATAGAGGCTTGCTAAAATAGGAGATAGAACATAAGTAAAGCAGCCATATTAAGTAAATGGACGTCAGCATCATGAAATAGTAGGCAAGAAATCTTGAGGAGGGTAACCAATGCTGCAATGCTGACAGGCACTGGAAAACATATTTGTGCAAGAACAAAGGGTATTTGCTTGGATCAGAATCAAGGATTCCGCATTAGTAGGAACTGCATGGCACAAAAGTAGTTGAAGAGGATAAGCTTTGTATGCAGCACACATTTTTCTTAGCACCAGTAAAGGAGTGAACAGTTGTAAGTGCCAAGTATTGTTCAATTAAAGATGCAGAAAGCACATGCAAAATGGAGCAGCCAAGTCTCCATAGGCCAAGGAGAGTAATAGCACTCAATACAATTGAATCAAATATCACTAAATAGAAGGGCAACATGGACACAATCATGGTCTCCTCACACGTGATTCAGGACTGAAAAACAAGGACTTTTCACAAACCTCTGGATGAAGATAGCAATGTACCTTCACTCCCTTTAAAGTTCTCAGGAAGAAAACAGTCAGGAAGGTCAACTACAAAGAAGAAGCATTGGCTTAGGGCCTAACTGATGAGAGATTGTAGGTTAATTAACTAAGAAAGGCAGTTGTCTGACATTGTTCCCTTGCACATGGGTTTTGTTGCTTATATTCTGCTAATGAGCCAAATGTTCAAGGTTGGTAAGACAGTGCCATCCAATCAGAGGGCATATGTAATGGTTGACCATACATTGTTTCAAAAGCCTATCCACTGTTTGTATTACTTTATTATCTGTATTTCACATAGTTAGAGGTAGCTTAAGATGTGCATACCAGATAAGAGTGATCCAATAATGACACTTACACCTATACACACTATACACACTATAAGTATACATTTCCCTTAACCAATCCCTCCACCCAGTACCTATACTGTTAGCCACGTAGGATGATGTCATAGCTGACGTTTATTGAGGTATATCAAAACACAGCGTCATAGACAAGGGCAAAAGATCAGCAACATCTTCCTGATGCACACAGTCTTTAACACAACACAAGAAGAAGTTTTTTGAGATTCTATTCTTTTCTTCTACATATACAGCGGCCTTTTCCTAGTTGGCACTGATATTCTGCCTATCTAGGAAAGGGGATAGAGAAGGGACTGACCCTCAACTGACTCACTACTTTCCTATGGCAAGAAACAAGACACTACGGGGAGTTTTCACTTTTTTCCCCCCTCCCTTTTTAGTGTAATAAAAATGATATGCAGTTAAATTTGCATGTTTCATTAAAACATGATTTTCTCAGCCCAGGCTCTCAATTAGTCTGAGTGTCCCAGGGGCTCAGGGAATTATCCTGAACACTTATAATCATCAACCGGTTTCAATGGGATTAGCTCTAGTCTCGCCACTTTCTTCAGGACTGGAGCCCAGCCATGTGGTTGGACGTTCTTCTAGAAGAGGGAAATGTTTTTTTTCTCTTCAAGGATCCGTCTTTTTCTGACTAAAGAGGTCTTGATTCTTCTGTTATTTCAACCCAACATAGGAAGACATAAAATGAGGGACATCACTGTATCTATTACCCTTTACATTTCTCTTTTACTATTTGTATTCCTCCATATCGCAGATGGGGAGCAGGTGCAAGTGGATCTAGGTCACCTGGCCCAAGACCCGCCCACCTGGTGCCCTCCTGTCTGCCGCTCTTTTTCACCACTTAGCAAGCCCTGCCCAACTGGTGCCTTCCTGCTTGCTGCTCTTTTTCACCACTTAGCAAGCCATGCCCACCTGGTGCCTTCCTGCTTGCTGTCTGTTTCCCTACTTAAGGAGCCCTCCAGCTTCTTTTCCTTTGCATATGGGGAGCAGGTGCAAGTGGATCTAGGTCACCTGGCCTAAGCCTCACTCACGTGGTACCTTCCTGCTTGCTGCTCTTTTTCACCACTTAGCAAGACCCGCCCACCTGGTGCATTCCTTCACCATCACTGTCTTGTGGCCAATGCTGGATGTGACTTTTTATGGACTTCTTTCATTCACGGTGCATCACTCTTTCTCAACTCTCATGCTGGACTTCCTTTGCATCTTGTACTCATGGTGGCTCTGAATCATGCTGTTCCCATCTTCATCTTGTATCCTGGCTTGCAAAATTATGTGTTACTACTGACTTCTGCAATTGTATTCACTCTCCACTCTTGCTTCTCCACTATTTTTGACTGCGTACTCTCTTTTCTCTCCTCCTTTCCCTTCTCCCTTTTCCTATCTCCTCCCCTTACTTTCTCTTATGCACTTACTCTATCAGAATTGTCCCTGGACCTAATATGATAGCAACCACGTCTGTTTCCTACACCCTCCCATTACTGTTTTTTTTCTCCCCTCCACCCCTCCAGCACTATCTGAAATGTTGTCAGGCCTAGTATGATAGTCGCTTGTTTTGTTCCTCCCCTCCCTTTCTGCATCCCTCTCCCCACCTTTTGTTTTTCTCCGGCTCTACCAGAAATCTCGTCAGGCCTAGTACGGTAGTCGCCTGTCTGGTTCTATTTCCTTCCCACTCTCCCCCTCCCTTCCTTATTTATGTCTTAGCTCTTGGACTATCTGAAATGTTGTTGGTCCAGTACGGTAGTTAATTTCACATCCTTACTGTTCATGGCCTGTAAGAATGTGGTTGTATTTTCCCTTGTTCCCTCCCTTGCCTTGAAGCGCTTTGAAACACATTGTGTATAGGCGCTATATAAATAAACAATCATATCATATATCATATCAAATTCTTCTTCTCACCTTTTGATGGTATTTCCATGATTTTCTAGGGTATCCAGAGAGTAATTCTTGGAGTAAATTCTTTACAATCTACCTGTATTTAAAGATCCCATAATGGAAATGTATTTACTAACTGTCACAAAAGCACACACCATTATTTTATTTGTATATATACATATATATATATACTCACTAACAAAAACAGTGTTAAAGGGACGTTAAAGGGATGTTATGGTTAAGTTGCACTAGCAAAAACCTATGAAATTCTATGCCAAAACGTTGTTACAGGGACGTTATTGTTACAGGTAAATCTGTAAACCCCCGAAATTCATTAGTTATGGTAACCTGATTCCAGTGCCTTTGCAGCGCCTCTGTCTGGCCCTTTCTTGCTCCCTCTGCCTCTGTAGCACCTCTGTCTGTGCCCCACTTGCCCTCACTGCGCCTGCAGTGCCTCACAGCCATCCAGCGCTCGTATTTGAGTGAGGATCACTTCTCTTAGGGGGGTGGTGGGTGTCTACCTTTGATGCTGTCCCCCCAGCACAGCCAGCTTCATCCTCATCGCCAGTGTTGTACTCAGGGTCCGGCCACAAATGACTCTGATACTTCCGTGAACTGTTAACTTATTTACTTAGGTTGAGGTACATCAAATACAGTTCTTAGATTCAGGTAAGTAGTAAAGGACATAGGACACCCACCGTCATCCTCTCTCAGGGCTTACATCCTTGCAACTGAGAAACCTGGAACACACTCATAGATAAACATTCTAAGCCCTGCATTCCATCTCAAGATTCTAGTCACTTGCACCAAATGTATGAAAAGTTAATCAAAACACATCTCCCCCCTATAAGGGTAACAACAACAGCAGTAAAATATGGGTGACAAGATCAATTTTTCATCAAAAAATTATTCTAGAAAAGTCCAACGTGAAAAACAAAAAAATAATCAAAGCATTTCACAATAACCGAAAACAACTCCCAAAAAGCTTAGACCTTTTCACCACTTCCAAAATCTATTAACATCAAAGTCCAGAACATTTTAATCTACCTACATGGAACAGTTAATGATGAACACTGTTATCAACTTAATAACTCTAATGAAGAGATAATCAACAATCATAATACTAATATCTCATCTCACTCCCTTCACACCACATCCACGGAAGCTACACCTCATACACTCAGATCTTAAAATCCATGCAAAGCTAAACACTATAATGTTGACCTTTCCCTTGAGTCAACCACCCCATACCCCACACACATACCATACAGGCCAATTGAGCATTGAACATGTGTTACGCTCACCTGGTTCCCACAGGGGCGTCGATCGAACCCGGACAGCAGCGGCCTCCACCAAAGTGAAGCGTAGGGCAAAGATGGGTGTCTGGACGGACCCGTCTAGTAACGTGTGCTTGACTCGTAGGAATATTCTCCTGTAGATGGAGAAAGGGATTTAGTCCCGTGGATTTGAGTGCAGACCCCTCCCCACTGCTCCCGCTCTCCCCGCTGGCCACCTCCGATATTCCCACTTAGTGTCCTTATGTTTTTAATGGATGAGCTCTCCATCCTGCGTGGCTTGCAGGGGCGCATAGATACCAGTTACTTCACTGGTTTGGGGTATTGGAGTTCTGGAAGATTATTGACTCCGGAGTTTACCAAGTTTAAAGAGTTCAATATGTCCAATGCTCACTCTTGTACCCCTTGGTGATTTTGCGGCAACAAATACTGTCTGGAGGTTGCTGGTGGCGTTCAGGTAAGAGTCTGTATTACCCAACACTATCCGGTAAAGTTGCGTGAGTTAACTTGTGGTTTTGTCCTCCCTTAATAGATGCAGCATAAGAAGATGCAGCGTATTGCAGGATAATGCCTCCGGTGGTAAATCAGGTAAGCCTTATGGTAAAATGATTGTCTTTGTAGTCTCTCTAGGCTCACCTCGCTATTCCTTTGTCTTTTTCCCCAGGTGTTGAAGATCGCCGAAGAAAATGATGGAGGCAGCGCCGAGTCGAAGATGCTGTGGTCTGGTGAGAATGGAGTGGCGCTGCAGCTGCAAAGCAAGGCGTGTCGAGGTAATGTCCCTTCAGGCTCGGAATGGTGCAAGATCCTGAAACAGGTAAGGAATTAGATTAATGTCCGTAACCTAACCTCTTCTCCTATTTTCCCCTTTCTTCTAGGAGCTCCAGATGCGAGGCGGGCGTGGCAGAAGACTGGATGCAGGTTCGCAGGCACGGTGAGCGTTACGCTGCAGAATGCAGAATAACGCGAAGCGTGTGTTGTAGATCGGGCGTGGTTTAAATAGCCTCAAAAGTAGTCCCAGGTAAGAAGTCCCTAGAACCACACCCGAGTAAAAAATAGTCCTTGCAGAAAAATAGTCCCTTCCAGGTCTCACGTTGGCCTGGATGCATGTGCAGCATGGTCTGCCTGAGGTAAGTGATGACTATGAGCCTGGCGTCTTAGGCGCCAGGACTGATTCCTACTATGAGCCTGGCACCTAAGGCGCCAGGACTGAACCCAGATAGCCCCTAGCTGGGGCTTCCGGAGTTTTACTAAATGTCTGGATGCCTGCCTCTGGGGCGTATGGGCTTGGTCCAGATGCCCGGGGGTAGGTATCATGACAGCACTCCCCCCCAAGGCCCCTCCTAAGGTCGTTCTTCCTCTGGGCCCTGGTTTGTCTGGGAAGTTCCGATGGAATTTCTTCACTAACTGGGATGCATGGACGTGGTCACTGGGTTCCCATGACCTTTCCTGCGGTCCGTAACCTTTTCAATCGCTTAAATAAAAAAGTTTAGATTTAACCATCTTAGAGTCTAGGATATTTTTTACTTCAAATTCAGGTTCTCCATCTATTAGGATGGGGTCAGGTGGTTTGGTTAATCTTGTTCCGGTTCAACTGGTTTTAGAAGCGAAACATGGAAGACGAGATGGATCCGCATATTGGAGGGTAATTCTAATTTAACTGCTACTGGGTTGATAATGTTTTTAATGGTATAAGGTCCCAAATATCTAGGATTAAAAGTTCGAGTCCCTTTTAGAGGTATGTGTCTGGTAGCCAGCCATACTTGATCTCCAATCTGGTATTGGGGAGTGTCACTCCTATGCTGATCTGCATTCTTCTTCTATTTCTCTTTTGCTTGTTTCAAATGTTCAGTTGCTTCCTTAAAGGCTTGAGTAATAGCAGAGTGCAGATGGGTCACTGCCGGCATTTCCAAGTGCTGAGGTGAATCAAGTCCTGAGGTTCGAGGATGATGACTATATATGGTATAAAAGGGGCTTTGTCCAGTTCCTGAATGTACTGAGTTATTGTATGCATATTCAGCAATCCATAATATATCCTTCCAATTGCCTTCGGTCTGGTGTAACATGCAACGTAGGTATTGTTCAAGAGACTGGTTGGTCCTCTCTGTCTGACCATCGGTCTGGGGATGGTGACTAGTAGATAACCTTACGTCGATTTGCGCTAGTTGAAAACATTTCTTCCAGAATTGCGAAATGAATTGACTACCTCCAACAGAAACCAATACAGAAGGAAATCCATGTATTCAAACAATGTTTTCGAGAAATTCCTTGGCCAAAATTGAAGCGGAAGGTAATCCCTTTAAAGGAATAAAGTGAGAAATCTTTGAAAAAAAGGTCAACAACAACTAGAATGGTGTTAAACCCATTACATGGAGGTAGATCGGTAATAAAGTCTAGGGACAAAGTGTGCCATGGTGCAGGTGGAACATCCAAAGGTTGTAAAAGGCCGGCTGTTTTTTTCTTCTGACTTTTGTTTTGGGCGCAAATACCACAAGACAGCACAAATGACTTTACGTCTTTTCGCCAGGTAGGCCACCAGAATTGTCTTTTAAATTTATCTTCAGTCTTGGAAATACCTGGGTGTCCTTCCGTCACAGCATCATGGTAATTCGAGATTACTAGTTCTTGTAGTTCTTTGTGTGGGAGAAATAGACGCCCTTGATAGTAGGGTAACTTATTGTTGACTGAATAATCTGGGCCCTTTTTCACCCAGTCCTGCAGGGCTGCTGGATCGAAAAACTGTTGGATCCTTAAATGAATATCTTCCAAAGTCTGTAGAGTAGTTATGCCAAGGATTCATTGTCCTGGAATTATAGGCACTGGTTCTGGGTTCGAAAAGGCTTCTCCCATCCCTATTCGGAATAAGGCATCTGCCTTACCATTCTTGCAACCTGGTGGATAAGTAATCACAAAGTCGATTTCGGCTAAGAACAATGCCCTTCGAAGTTGACGGGATGATTGGGCCTTGGCTGTTTTTAAATACTGCAGGTTCCTGTGATCGGTAATTACAGTAATGGTGTGCCTAGCACCGAGAAGATAATGTTGCCAAGCCTTGAAGGCGGATTTGATGGCTAACAACTCTTTATCGGTAACTGCATAATTTAACTCGGGGGCCGAAAACTTTCTGGACCAAAAGGCTACAGGATGAAGTTGACCGGTTTCGGGATCCTTCTGTAACAGGACAGCTCCCATGGCTAAACTGGATGCATCGGTTTCGACTATGTATGGGAGCTCGGGGCGTGGATGCTTCAAGACAGGTGCCGACGTGAATTTCAACTTCAGCTCTTGGAAGGCCTTTTCTGCCTCTTCGGTCCACAAGAAGCGTTTGTTTTTTCACAAAAGTGCGGTGATGGGGTGTACGACCTGTGAGAAGTCTGGAATAAATCTATGGTAGAAATGAGCAAATCCGAGCATGCTTTGTACTCCTTTAACTGAATTGGGTGATGGCCATTTGAGAATTGCATCCACTTTTCGAGAGTCCATTCGGGCTCCTTTTGGTGTTAGGATAAATCACAGGAATTCAACTTCAGTACTATGAAAAACGCATTTTTCCAATTTCCCATATAACTTGTGCTGACGTAGTTTCTGAAGGACTGCACGAACGTGCTTAACATGGTCTGATTCTGAGGAAGAGTACACTAGAATATTGTCGATGTATACGATGACACAGACGTCGATGAGTTCACGAAGGACATCGTTCATAAAATACTAGAAGGCTGCTGGTGCATTGCACAACCCGAAGGGCATCACTTGATATTCGAACAATCCGTATTTGGTACGAAAGGCAGTCTTCCATTCGTCGCCTTTCTTTACACATACCAAATGATACGCCCCTCTGAGATCTAATTTAGTGTAGATGCAAGCATCCTTTACTTGGTCTAGTAACTCTGGGATCAAAGGCAATGGGTATCAGTTCTTCACAGTAATCTGATTTAATGCGCAGCACTCTATACATGTTCTAAAGTCACCTTCCTTTTTAGGTTTGAAGAACAAAGCTGAGGAAACAGGGGACTTGGATGGACGAATGAAGCCATTAGCAAGGTATTGGTCTAAGTATTGTCGTAGGTGCAGGTTTTCGGGTTCTGTAAGGGCATAGATCCTGCTGCATGGAGGTTGTGCACCGGGTCTGAGGTCGATTTGACAATCGTATGATCTGTGTGGCGGTAAGGTGTTTGCCTGTTCTTTTTGGAAAACGTCCTGGAATTCTTGGTATTGCTGAGGTAACTGCACGACGGGATTATTGACTGTGGCCAGGCCTTTGTTCAAGGTCTTTTCCGGGTAACAGGTGTGTGCCCACTCCGGGAATGTTATTCTCTTCTCTCGGCAATCAATACAAGGATTATGTGTTTCTAACCAAGGTATCCCCAGTATTATTTGGAACGGCAGGGCTTTGATTAAATGAAACACAATAGTCTCTCGATGCCCATCCTGACCCATCAGTGTCATCTCTGTAGTGGAATGAGTTACAGGCCCAGAGGCAATTTCAGTTCCGTCGACAGTGGTGATGACATCCGAAGTGGTCTTTTTGCAGAGAGGTAGATTCATCGTAGAAGCCAATTTATAGTCCATATAGTTTCCTACGGCCCCGTTATCGATGTATGCCCTTGCTGCGTGCATATGTGATGGGAGCCTTGGGTCAATAAGGACCATTGGTATGATTAAATGCAAGGTCTGAGTGTCCTTCTTCAAGCTCGACAAGCGGACCTTTACGCTTGTCGGGCGTGGTCGTTTCCCGATTCAGGCTGTTTGATTTTTAACAGCTACTCCGGCCACCTTCTTTGATGGTTTTATAGGACAATCCTATAGAAAATATCCTGAAGCCCCACAGTAAAGACACAATTGCATCTGTTGTCTTCTTTCTCTTTTCTTTTGCATTAAGGGTCCCTTAACACCCCCGATCTGCATAGGTTCTGATGCGTCTGTTCTTTTGGAGGTAACATTTGTTTAACCAATACTCGATTCTCGAATTTAGCTCGATCAGCCTTTCTATTCTGAAGTCGGTGGTCTAACTGGACAACTAAGTCTATATATTCTGCGCAATCCTGGGGTGGGTTCACAACCTGGGCCAAAGCATCTTTGAGCTCACGCCGCAGCACACAGTGAAATAATGTAATTCGTTTTTCCTCTGGCTAGCCGGTTTCCAACACTAACCTATTGAAGGTTGCGATATAGGTAAGCAGATCTTGAGTGAGATCCTGAGTGCCTTGTCGCAGGGATAAAAGTTTGTTATCCAGGGCCTGACCCTGTGAATGTCTGGCAAATAGTTTTTCCATGCTCAGTTGAAAACCTTGAAAATCCCAAAGAAGAGGGTCATCCTGCTTGACCAGCGGGATGGACCAAACTGCTGCGCTGCCACTAAGGTATGATAGTACAAAGGCTACTTTGGCTTGGTCGTTTGGGAAAGCCCCATGTCTGCATAGAAAGTGCAAGCGGCACTGGTTCATGAACACTGCAAACCTTTTCGGGTCCCCAGCAAAACGTTCGGGTGGAGCTAAAGGAATGCTCCCTGGTAGCACAACTTGCACAGGATTGCTCGATGAGACAGGAGTTGGATTCCCCCCGAGTCCAGGTAGTGGTGTTTGGGCAGCTTGGCTTTGCAGCAGTTGTCTAGCAAGATCATCAGTGTGTTCCTTTGACATAATCAATTCTCTACTGAGGGCATTAGTTTCTTGGCGTGCAGAGTGCACCTCTGCCCTAAGTTCCCCTAACAATTGGGCTAGTTGGTCGGTTTCAGAGGTTTCCATTTCGCCCGGGTGGGGATTTGTAGGTAGGCTTTGCGTTCTGTTACGCTCACCTGGTTGCCACAGGGGCGTCGATCGAACCCGGACAGCAGCGGCCTCCACCAACGTGAAGCGTAGGGCAAAGATGGCTGTCTGGACGGACACGCCTAGTCTCGTGTGCTTGACTCGTAGGAATATTCTCCTGCAGATGGAGAAAGGGATTTAGTCCCGTGGATTTGAGTGCAGACCCCTGCCCACTGCTCCCGCTCTCCCCGCTGTCCACCTCCGATACTCCCACTTAGTGTCCTCACCTTATGTTTTTAATGGATGAGCTCTCCATCCTGCGTGGCTTGCAGGGGCACGTAGATACCAGTTACTTCACTGGTTTGGGGTATTGGAGTTCTGGAAGATTATTGACTCCGGAGTTTACCAAGTTTAAAGAGTTCAATATGTCCAATGCTCACTCTTGTACCCCTTGGTGATTTTGCGGCAACAAATACTGTCTGGAGGTTGCTGGTGGCGTTCAGGTAAGAGTCTGTATTACCCAACACTATCCGGTAAAGGTGCATGAGTTTAAATTGTGGTTTTGTCCTCCCTTCATAGATGCGGTGTAAGAAGATGCAGCGTATTGCAGGATAATGCCTCCGGTGGTAAATCAGGTAAGCCTTGTGGTAAATTGATTGTCTTTGTAGTCTCTCTAGGCTCACCTCGCTATTCCTTTGTCTTTTTTCCCCAGGTGTTGAAGATCGCCAAAGAAAATGATGGAGGCAGCGCCGAGTAGAAGATGCTATGGACTGGTGAGAATGGAGCGGCGCTGCAGCTGCGAAGCGACGCGTGTCGAAGTAATGTCCCTTCAGGCTCGGAATGGTGCAAGATCCTGAATAAGGTAAGGAGTTAGATTAATGTCCGTAACCTAACCTCTTCTTCAATTTTCCCCTTTCTTCTAGGAGCTCCGGATGCGAGGCGGGCGTGGCAAAAGACTGGATGCAGGTTTGCAGGCACAGTGAGCGTTACGCTGCAGAATGCAGAATAACGCGAAGCATGTGTTGTAGATCGGGCGTGGTTTAAATAGCCTCAAAAGTAGTCCCAGGTAAGAAGTCCCTAGAACCACACCCAAGTAAAAAATAGATCTTGCAGAAAAATAGTCCCTTCCAAGTCTCACGTTGGCCTGGATGCATGTGCAGCATGGTCTGGCTGAGGTAAGTGATGACTACAAGCCTGGCGCCTTAGGCGCCAGGACTGATTCCTACTATGAGCCTGGCGCCTAAGGCGCCAAGACTGAACCCAGATAGCCCCTAGCCGGGGCTTCCGAGGTTTTACTAAATGTCTGGATGCCTGCTTCCAGGGTGGATGGGCTTGGTCCAGATGCCTGGGGATAGGCATCATGACAACATGGTAACCAAGTAAAAGAAATGCCCCATCAATGTCCAAGATTCAAGCCTGCAGGGCCCATATTGATCATGTGCCTGTGGGAAAATTACGGGTTACTCTGCATTAGATCTACTAAGGAGAGAACTATGTCAATGTCAATCCTAATGAACTGAAACATGCAACTACACACTCTAACACATGAACATCAATGTAATCGCTTTCGACCGGCAACAAAACCTCTTTGGTCATTGCTCCTCCTCTGAGCCAGCACCACGTAAAATAGTACCTGATGTGGGGAAACAAGCCCTCCTCCACCAGCTTCAGTCACTCCAGTTAGTATATTTGCCCAATTTACTCTGAGGAATACGGCTTCCCTCACCAGCTCCAACGTTATGACACTGCTCCATGGGCGACAGTGCAGCCGTACGCTGCCTTTCTCACTCTCGCCTTCATTTTCCTTTTTTTTTTTACTGGTTCCTCCTTCAACTTAACGCAGCTAACACTCCTAAAAACACTCAACTAATGTGTGGCAGACCCTTACCATTCAAATGACACATGGACTAGCCCTAACCACACTCTTGACTCACTCAAAACCACCAACACAACCTGTATGACATCCATCATCATTCACCTTTAAGCAAAATAGCACGACCACTATACTGAGACTAACAACCCCTTAACCAGTAACACACCAGAATCTAGAGCCCTGGCTTATTCCATTAAAAGCTAGTGCTAGAACTACACTAACCCACTGCCATTTGCACACAAAGTGGTACAACAGCCATAACAAAATGAGAGCACACCTTTGTGCCCTAGCACACACCACTGAGGTTTCATTCCAGTCACGTGTCATGTTGGCGCCACTGTTAACATACCAAAATCGATACCAAATTGTCCCACAATCAGACAAACCCAAAATGAGGGTACCTAATTGTACTAAATATCCAACAGCAAGATCCAACACCAACACACTCTCCACAGCACACCTGCACACTGATCCACCCACCATTATCCACGACATCCAGACAACTAATTGAGCATTAAACATGGGCAAAAAAAAACAGACAGCCCAATTCAAAGTCCATAGTTTAAGCCTGCAGAGTTGATTTCAATGTGTGCCTCTGGACAAAATGTTATCAGAAAACAAAATGCATAATAACTTTCACATTGAAAACTGGATTTTACAGTATCAACCAGCATTGGTTATTTCAGTCGCAAACAACAAACCTCACTCACACGTCATCCCACACATGTCTGGGAACCATCCGTTCCATGTTCTCCTAGAGTACTCATTTCCCACGCATGAATACATAACCCCAAACTTCCCGAAAAATACCAAATAGACAAATTGAACCTTAAACATGATATCAAAGTACGATAAGCACCACCTCCAAGTCCCATCATTTAACCCTCGCAGAGTCCTAATGGTAACATTCCTGTGGAAAACTGTTAGGTTATTACACATTAGTCTAACTTGTCTTGAGTCAGTGCAGAAGAATTTGCTATCAAATGGCCACAACAAAACGCACACCCTGATGTGTGGCCCAACAACTATCAACACTATATGCTTGCACCATGTGCTGTAAAACTATGCATCTCCTTCCTGATCGGCTCCTTGAAATTGCTGAACCACTCATCCAGCCACACCAGGATGAACTCAGAACAGTCCATTCTCGGAGGTTCCATAAAGTTAATGAAAACTTCATCCAACCACTAATTAAAATAACATTAATAGGCCTCATCATCACAGATATGCATTACTGGATGTTAACTCCAATCATCAATAGTGCTACAACATTTCCATCAAAATGTAATTGTGCACCCCCTTTCCATGAAACGTATCCCTTGGCATCTGCAGCAAAAATCTTCAGGAACGGAGATCACCGCCCCATCTGTCATTCTTGTGGGAATGCAGTACCAATACGGAACTCAAGTCACCGACTTAAACTTTCCCCGATACATTCGCTGGCTTCCTCCACATTGCCAGCCACAACCGCTGGTGCTCCACGGCATTCCTCTCTTCCCTCTCCTTTTTGCCCTAACAAAATAGCACCATCTGGCCCAGCAAAGCGCTTTGCTGTGGCACGTATAATCAAAGAACAGAACCTAATTACAGGCAGATGCAATGTTATGACGACTCGACACGTAGCTGGGTTCCTTTTTCTTTTCCTTTGCAGATCCTCACTTCAATGTTCCAAAGAAGCGAACGCTGATACTAAAGATGCCTTCACTCCGCTGTAGTCATCACCATCACCCCCTGTATTCTGAATGACATCATAATTCAGGCTGAGACACCAATGAGAGCAGAGCTCCCAGCTCCAACAACCTTTTCTGGAACACGCCCAACTCATCGCCGTGGACTTCAGCCAGCCGCTTCTGGAATCCAGCCACATAACAAAGGTACTTCTATTGCACCTTTCTCCCATTAACCGCTGCAATGTTCAGCTACGTGACTCCCTGACACAGCCTTTCTTTCATTTTCTCATTTAAACTTTAACCAAAGTCGCTTCAATGTGCAGATCCTCACAGTGCCCGTAGCACTACACTGAGCTCCAGTCCACTGCAGCTCCTCAAAGCTCCCTGTAGCGCTCCCTTGAGACTCCAGCCTCTGCCATTCCTAACCAATGGACCTCTTGATTTTCCACTGCCACTTTTAAGCAGCTCCCTTGGACCTCCTGTCCAACTACTTTTACTCTGTAATGCCGCTTGACAGCCTCTTGCAGCGCCTCACTGCACACTGCAGCCCATCACATAGGGGCTCACTTTCCACTACTAAAGCTACTCTTCACTTCAGCAAAACGCTTGACTTCAGCAAAGCACCTCTTCACATCTGCAGCGCCTCTTCACATTTGCAGCACCTCACTGTGCCATGCAGCACCTTTCTGCCTCTGCAGTACCCCTTATGCAGCGACTCTTCACTGCATCTTGCAGCACCTCATTGCCCTTGCAGCATCACTTCATTGCATCATGCAGCACTCCTTCACTGCCCCATGCAGCACCTCACTGCCCCCGCAGCACCTCTTCACTGCACCTGCCACTACTAAAGCACCTCTTCATTTAAGCAAAATGATTCACTTCAGCAAAGTGCCTCTTCACATCTGCAGCGCCTCTTCACATTTGCATCTTCACATCTGCAGTGCCTCTTCACATTTGCAGCACCTCACTGTGCCAGACAGCACCTTTCTGCCTCTGCAGTACCCCTTATGCAGTGACTCTTCACTGCATCTTGCAGCACCTCATTGCCCTTGAGCATCACTTCACTGCCTCATGCAGCGCTCCTTCATTGCCCAATACAGTGCCTCACTGCCTTCACATCACCTCTTCACTGCAACATGCAGCAAGCACCTGTTCACTGCCTCATGCAGCACCTCACTGCCTCTGCAACACTTCTTCTTATCTGTTGCAGCACCTCACTGCCCTCGCAGCACCTCTTCACTGCCTCATGCAATGCTCCTTGACTGCCCCATGCAGCGCCTCACTGCCCTCACAGCACCTCTTCACTGCACCATGCAGCGCCTCACTGCCTCTGCAGCACCTCATTGCATATAACAGCAATTCACTGTCTCTGCAGCACCTCTTGACAGCCATGGCTGCTCTCTGATTAAAGTGCCTTTGCAGCGCCTCTGTCTGGCCCTTTCTTGCCCCCTCTGCCTCTGCAGCACCTCTTTCTGGGCCCCGCTTGCCCTCACTGCGCCTGCAGCACCTCACAGCCATCCAGCGCTCTTACCTGAGAGAGGATCACTTCTCTCAAGGGGGTGGTGGGTGTCTCCCTTTGGTGCTGTCCCCCCAGCACAGCCAGCTTCATCCTCGTCACCAGTGTTGTATTCAGAGTCCGGCCACAAATGACTCTGATATTTCCGTGAACTGTTAACTTATTTACTTAGGTTCAGGTACATCAAATACAGTTCTTAGATTCAGGTTAGTAGTAGAGGACATAGGACACCCACCGGCATGCTCTCTCAGGGCTTACATCCTTGCAACTGAGAAACCTGGAACGCACTCATAGATAAACATTCTAAGCCCTGCATTCCATCTCAAGATTCTAGTCACTTGCACCAGATTTATGCAAAGTTAATCACAACACTAAGCAACCATAACTCGTGCCACCAGTGTGCACTGCAAGGACTAACACCCATGACATCAAAGATGCCATCACAAATCTCATTGATGAAATCACTGATGTCATCACATGTTTGGCTGCCCCTTTTTTGTTCACCGACATAAGTAGGCCAGGTGCTTTTCTTCACTACCAGTCAGGAAGTAACAATTGAAAAGGTTCTATCTTTGTGTACAGCACCCTTCTCATATGTTCTTGCACTACTTTCCTCAGGGTTCACTCACTTCATATGATACATATAGGGGAAGAAGAAAGCGTAAAACACAGCAATCATTTCTGTGCATGAAGGTAATCAGTTATGCTATGAACACTTTCTGGAAATACTGCTCCTTGTTTGCCTACTGTAATTTCCCTGTATATGCTCATATTTGTAGGTATTGTGGTGTCTTTATGTTTTCTGTGGAGTAGTGCAATTATGTAGTTATTAAGGCAATAGTAGCTACCTATTACATGTTTCACAGTACCCGAAATGCTAAAACGAAAGCATTCATGTTTTCACTATGTAACATGGGAAGATTTTCAAGATTACCCTTCTATGGGCATGGTGCAAACAATGGCTACATGTCCACATGAGTTGGTTCATGTACTGCAAGGAAGCATGTAATACAATGGTGTGTATAGCAATGCATTGTGCAATGAACTACGTATCTCATGATAGTTCTTCCAAAGATCTTTGATAGTTTTCTGCCACCATTACAATAATAATCTCTTGTGGAGGCTTTCCATGAAAACTAAATGCACATGTGTTGTCATCAGTAATGTCATCAATGAGATTTGTGATGCATCTTTGATGTCATGGGTGTTAGTACTTGCAGTGCACATTGGGGGGTTTACCTGTAACCATACCGTCCCTGTAACAACATTTTGTCATTGAATTTCATAGGTTTTTCATAGGTTTTTGCGAGTGTAACTTAACCATAATGTCCCCTTTTTTTAGTAGGACACTGTAACCAGAACATTGCTTTAGCATAGTGTTTTCTGTAAAGATGATAGCTGTTTGGTACTGCAACGGAACCATAACGTCCCGTTAACAACGGTTTGTCACTGATTCCTTTGCTGCTCAACTGATAAATGTGTGGAAGGCCAAATTGTCGGGTGTATGTATCTGTTTGCGCTACCCCTTCCTTTTCCGAATAGTGTTGGTGTATCTTAGCAATTACAGATGTACATTCCAAATGTTGGTGAGTGTTTCAGTAGTTTCTTTTTTTGTGTTAACATTGCATGGTGAATCTGTGCCACACAGTACTGGCCGAGATGACTACAGATGAGCAATATGGACGTTTCCTAGGGAGACTACACCTGCTCGGCATATGTGCAATCACACTGCAAGTATCCTTAGCACTCCATTAGTGTCTGCATGTCTGCATCTTCTAATGCACTTTTAAGTAGTTGTGGAAGCGCACGTGTATCCGTTCCACACCTATACCCATGCATAGGTCAAGCACTGTGTGCTGGTAACACCGCCCCTGTTGCCAGCCCTATGGATTCATACAGTAGGCTAATGCATTTCAAGTACCCATGCCGACTACGTGGCTGGCTCTCTATACCAACCAATGCATGGCTAAAGCACGCCTGACTGTACGATGTCCACTGGTAAACAAGGAACAGCAACCTGCAGTGTAATGTGGGAGTGATGAATGTCACATTGATTTGATTGATGTGCTGCTTGCCTTTCCATGACCCGTGAAACAGACACATTGTGTTTGCACTGAGCAGTGTGAAGGAAAGTGTCAAGAGGTCCCCTGCGGGTCGTACAGTTGAAGAAAACATGTCACTGCAGGTGGGATGGTTTGTAGTTAGTCTGCAAAATGGCAAAGCTGGTGCGGCTTGGTCATGCACATACTAGTGCATGTAAAGGCAAGTAAGCAAACAGTGCAATATGCAGATCGCAAACAATCTTAGTGGTGGTTAGAAAAGTACTGTAGCTGCATGGGTCACACAGAATAAATGGCTTACTGCTCCACGTAATTAAGCTGTGTTTCCCGTTGCTGTAAACATTCTTGTATTCCACAATGTAAGCATCTCCGGGAATGCTACCCCTAAGACTAATGGCGTAGCAGGAAGTGTTTGTACTGCCTGTGACAACAACTGAAATGAAAGCACAAGGTACCAGTGGGCAGTCTAACGCCCTCCAACAATTACATAGAGTAATTCTATGTACATTTGCCACATCTGCTGTGGGCAACAAGAGGTGCACTCCTGTAGGGCCGCAGAGCTCTAAAACATCCTTGCAGACCATATGCCACGCTACAGACCCTTACCCAGCAAAGGGCACTGTGTTGTGCATGTACTGCAACGTGCTACTCTACACAGAGAAAGTACTTGGAAGTGCGTGGGAAGGGTCCTTCCGGGAGCATGACAATGATTGGCACCTATGTAGGTGAAGGCTACCCAATAATTCTGTCTCTTGGCATATCTCCTATGACATGCATGCAGGTGCTGCCCCTTCTGTACTGGGCCTTTTCTGCCATTCCTTCTGTGGCGTGTGTCAGCAGACCATAATAAATTGAAATGAACTGGGAAAGGAAAAAAGGGAAAAAAAGAAAGCACCTTTTAGAGATGAACAATGGAATTGCCAATGAACTGATGCAGGGCGGGAGGTGTGGCACTGTGCAAAACACTGTAGTTCAATCGGTTACGCGTTGCAGAGCATTTTGAAGAGTGTTAGTGCGCAACACTTACTACACACATTTTTCATTACTTTCAATAAGGGCACCAAGGCAATTTGGATGGGGTGTGCAGAAATCCGGATGTCAAGCATAGCAAGATGAATTTTATAGCTTGGGAAAACTGTTTGTGCTGTGAATATCCGGATGGCAGGCATAGCAAGATGAATTGTATAGCTTGGGAAAACTGTTTGTGCTGGGAAACTGTTTGTGCTGTGAAGTATGACATTGGCACATGTCGTACAAAAGCACAAATACTCTTCTTTGCAATGTACAGCGCTTTCTCCATTTGCAGACCAAATGGAAAATGACGCAGCCACATTGGTGTCTGCATAATGTGATAGAAAGTTATGCAAGAGATTGGAAACAAACGCATGACCTGGGCAAGTGGCTCCTTCATCGCAAACGACACTGAAACTCGTGCAACATGCTGTGCAATTTTCCCTCCACAATGAACAACAATAATATCGGCATGATTGCGTGTCACCAACGTGTCAAACAGACAAACCAAAATCAATCACTTCATTGTAGGTGCTCCATAGCACTACACATCCACATGATAGATTCCAAAATGGGCAGCCACTGCACAGTGT
The DNA here is from genome assembly GCF_040938575.1 of Ambystoma mexicanum. Taxonomy (NCBI): domain Eukaryota; kingdom Metazoa; phylum Chordata; class Amphibia; order Caudata; family Ambystomatidae; genus Ambystoma; species Ambystoma mexicanum. Next base: position 602,110,449 of record NC_090925.1, read on the forward strand.
TTTCCATTCACTTTCAGTCAATGGATTTCGAACTACCCTAAAACCCGCATGCTGTGGCTCGTGAAACACACAGCCACAACCGCACCCTCTGCATTTCTGTCGACAAATACACTGTGTACCGCAGTCTGTGCGTACACACCACACCCAGAAACCTTATTGACCAATCCCGTAACCTCTACAGGCCCATTTCTATGGCCGTCATCTACAAAAGGGGCGTATGTAACACGTGCCACCCGGCAACTATCGCAATATTCGCAGATTGTTCGTGCTGTGCATGCACAGGAGTGGAGGAATAACTTTCAACCAGGGTAAGGGACATCATTTGTTATCACAGCTCTTAAAAGAAGCTTGTTTTTTTAAAGGTGCTTCCATACAAACACCTTTTTTGAGTTTTTATAAGTAAATGTGTGTTTTCAACGTCAGCTCACGTTCTAACAATAGGTTCTTCAGTGAAGCCTGGAGATTGTGAAACAAAATGTCATTGCCACTGGCCAACAAAGTCATGCCATTTGCCTTGAAAAGGTGTATATATCGAGAACCAGTGTTCTCATTCTCACAGGAGAACATCCCAGCAGCACTCAAGAAGCCACACATGCTTCTGTTGATAAGACCCCTTCCGACCTCTGGCTGGCCACAGGAATTATTGGAATACTTCCACACTATTCTCGGTGGTATACATGAGAAAAACACCTTGGCAATGGGAAAAATGTGCTGCACTGCTTTCATCATCTTCTTCAGTTGACAGCACACAAGGGGACAAGGCATTGAACCCAGAAAGAAGGCTCCAAAGTGCACAACCAGAACATGTACATTTCCCGAAGAGGCCATGCATTGACATTCTACAAGTACTCCACCGAAACAGCACACTTCCACACTGCACCAAAAAGCGTCCACTCCCTCCAAACTGAAATTGCCACAAAAGCCTTCTTGGAGGGCATACACAAACAGATCTTCCACAAAGGCATTACCCACAACGGAAACTCGAAAACAATGCATCTTGCCATGTTTGCCAGCCGCACTACAAAAACTAATGGAAAAAATGATTGCCACCCTTTCCTGTGACGCACACCCTGAGCACCTGATTGGACATTCCTGACAGTCCCATTTTCATTTGCCACCATGGTGAGAAGTGCAGAATGTGGCACGTGCCTTTCCCCAATTACTGCGAGGGCCGCACCCCTATGAAGCAGGAGGAGTCCTTCTCCCTATTGGTGCTCTTTCCTGTGATTCACACCCTGAGCACCTGATAGGACAATCCCTACAGTACCATTTCCATAGGCCTGCATGGTGAATAGTGCCGAATGTGGCACGTGCAGTTCTCCAAGTACAGTGTGGGCCGGGCCCGAGTGAAGCAGGAGTCCTTCTTCCTTTTGCCAAACACCCTAAGCACCTGATTGGATAATCCACACAGTCCCATTTCCATGGCCACCACCTGCAAAATCCCCATATGTGGCTTTCGTGCTGCGTGCAGGCGTGGCGGAATAACTATTAGATGCTTCTACAGAAACACCTTTTTTTTGGTTTTTATTTGCTTTTGTGTTTTCTTGTGCTCAAATTAGTACAGTAAACACTTCACCGCATCCTGTAGATGGGCAAACAAAACTGCATTGCCAATGGGTGACAACAAAATGCTATTTTCTTGGTAAAACTCTGCATTTCCACAACTAATAAGGTCATTGTTGCAGAAGAACATTCCACGAGCGGACAAAAAAGTATACATGCTTCTGTTGATGAGACACCTTTCTGCGTCTGGCTCAGAACAACATCCATGAGCAGTGGCCCATAATCTTCATGGTATTATGGATTAGAAAAGCAATATCAAGCTGGGTAATGGATTTGATCTTCCATCGTAGATGTATAAAGTTTTTTTTTTCATGCGTCCAAGGAACTTTTTTTGTTTTTTCTCTTTATATGTGTTTCTGTTTGCCTCTCCTCACATTTCTTCCACATTCTGGTCAATGCTTCTTGCACAGTGTAAAAGAAAACAGTATTGCCAATGATGCTCGAATAAATGCCATTTCTACAGAACCACTGCATATTTTGCGACCTCATGATCTCATAGTGGGTGGGGAACATGCCAGCAGTCTGCATAAATTCATGCATAATTCTGTTAATAACACACCTTCCGACCACTGGCTGGGGACAAAGAACACCATCATGGGCCCATACTCCTCTTGGTGTTATGCATGAGAAAATGACCTTGGCACTAGGAAAAATCTGAATCACTGCGTTCAGTAACCTCTTCAGGTGACAGATTAAACATCCACTCAACATGTAACCCAAATATAGACTTCGATAGTGCACCATGACAAAGCAAACGTTCGTGACAGATGCCACATATCCTCAAAGGTGAACCATCCCGCTGAAACTGCAGTCACCCTGGCAGCCCCAGAAAGCGTCCACTACAACTCGAAATTACCAGCAATGCCTATTTGCACACAACACCTGTGCAGATGGTGCACAAATGTATCATTGATGATAAGCATTGTGCATCACTCCATCTTGACCAACGTCATGACACAGTATTCGGACGAAACGGTACCGCCCCTTCCTGTCAACCACACCCTAAACACCTAATTGCCTATTTCCAACAATTCCATTTCCATGTCCACCATTCTCATAATGGCTGAATATGGCACGTGCACTTTCCCATCTACAGTGAGGGCCACAGCCCAGTAAAGCACACACAATATTTCTTCCCACACACACTACTTCTTCCCTTTGCACTGGCATTTCTGCAGCACTCCCACATTGAGTGCTGTCAAATTTTGAAACACACATGCACAACCTCTACATTGCACACTATCTTTTCTGTACACCACTCCATATTTACTGTTAAACACTCTCACTACACGTTCCGCTTGATTCCAAAGCCCCTCCACCAGAAACATCTGCTAAAGAATGCATGATTGCCACATCCACAAAGATCCTGAGGTGCACCCATCACGCCTTTGGCCATGCACACACCGATGCAGCCCTTTCCACACCCACCACAACACTATGGATCCATGTATGCGACCATGTGGGCACCTAACATTATGCACAAATGTAACATATGTAGCAGCACTTCTACCCAACTCCCCCACACCATAAAACACCCATTCACGAAAACGTGTCACAATTAGCAGCATCCACAAACATACCACTGCCTGCAACACCCCTACCTCTACCCCTAACAGAAGTTTTGTGTCACTGGCAACCTATGCACAACAGCTTCACATCTTTGAGCCTACTTCAATAAATCTGCACACAACAGAGTAACCAAGCACATATAAGCTGCACTTCAACCATACCCTCTTCCATACTCACATTACGTAAAAACTGCACCCTGTGGCCACACTACACAACTTCTCACTGCACCATCTCCTGCCATAAACCAAATACTGTAGCATGTTGTAACTATCACCACAACCATGCAACGCACAATACACTCTTGGCAACTCACTTATGCTGCTGTAGCATGTCTACAATGTGCTCCACACCCATTCTCCAAAGATTACCACCCTGTACCTGATGCGCTGTCAAACAAGCATTGCTGCAGTGGATGTGCTCCTTGCACACATTCCCCGCACCGTAATGCAACCATGCATGTCAGCATGACACCAACTACCACTATGCACATACGCACCACTGACACCAGCACTCCTACCCAACCTCCACACCGCAATGGACATGCACAGCGTTAAATGCAACAGTTACCATAATGTACAAAAAATACACTGTCTCCGGCACCTCTACGCCCTTTCATTCACATACTATGGTCTTACCCACTTCCACTCAGAAAGTATTGTGTTACTGCCAACCTAAACACAAAATGTTCACAACATTGCCCATACTCCAAGCAATCTGCATACAGCACACTATCCAAGCACATATTAGCTGCCCTTCAACCATACCCTCTACCATACTGACAGTGTGTACACATGGCACCCAGTGCCCACACTGCGTGACTTTTCACTACACCATCTCCAACCACCCATGAAAAGCTTTACTATGTTCTAACAGTCATCTGACCTGCGAAACCAAACATACAGGCATGACTGCTGCTCTATTGCGTCTGAAATATGCTCCACATCCATTCTGTACAAGTCACCACCCTCTAACTAATGCAGAGTCAAAAATGCATTACTGCCATGGGTGTACTCAAGCCCTAGGCTCTTGAGTGCATGGCCTACGGCCTTCGGACATTCACCCAATAGACTAGGCCTTGTACACACCCACCTCAGCGTTATGCCACCATGCATTTCACCATGTCACCAACTACGACAATCCACATACACAGCACTGCCACCAGCACTCCTACCCAACCTGAGCACCGCCATGGAGCGATGCAGGGAAAAATTGCAACAGTTACCATAATGTACAAATAAAACACTTTCATTTACATACTAAGGCCGTTTCCACTTCTATTCACAAAGTATTGTGTCACTGCCAACCTACCCACATACTGTTTGCAACATTGGCCCTACTCCAACCAATCTGCACACGCCACACTATGCATGCATCCCCCTCTACCGGATGCAGAGTCAGACATGCATTGCTGCGGTGGGTGAGCTGAAGCCCTAGGCTCTTGGGTGCATGGCCTACGGCCTACGGCCTTCGGCCATGCACCCAATCATCTAATCCTTCAACATACCCACCGCAACTTCATGCACCCATGCATGCCACCATGTGCCCAACTACCGCTATCCATCTGCTTAGCAGAGACACCTGTGTTACCACCCAACCTATTCCAGGTGCAATTCACTCCCCTTCTCAAATTCCCCTGCCACCACTCACCACAGAAAGAGGTCACCGCAAACAGGTCATGGCAGAAGCTATCGGGCCATTACGACAGCTGCCTCCAATCACCACACAAAGTAGTTGCTAGTTTAGGTACCTGCAAATTGGCGCAATACGCTCAAATGTTGCAGCCACTCCTCCGTCTTCTTCCACCTATTTACATATGTCACATGAACCACTTCTCACCCCCCCCACCCTTCCCTTCCCTTCTTGCCGCCAACACATGGCGTACGGTATATTTTGCAGACACTTCCGCCGGCACACTGTCCTCCGATACAGCATGGTGGCGTTTGCCAAAAATTGTTGAGGCAGAGCACGCTTCCCTCCAGCCAACCACCGGCCGTGTCCAAATTTCTCCTACAGCACGCCGTACGGCAAGCCAATAACATTTCTGTCCGTGGAGCATACAGGGAAATGGGTCCACTGAGCAGACCCACATATTACTAATTTTTTGAGATTTACATTTCAGTTGTTTGCAACAAAAGTACTGATCGGATTCCCACCAAACACACAAAAGCACACTTTGTGACACAAGCCCCTACTCCTGCCGCAAATTTGGTGCAAAAATGTCCAGCCGTTCGGCCTGTAGCCGTGCGCAAATGTTTTCACCATTCAGTCTATGGAAAAAAAATATTTTTGTGACTCTCTATATCCCCCCCTGCACGAAAACTCACCAAAGTCGGCGAAAAAAATCAGAGCGGCCCATATACTTTTTTGCAAAGTTTTGTGAGGATTCGTCCAGGCGAGCGCAGTTATAAGCCGCCGAAAAAGTGCTCTTCCAATGAGTTTACCAACTTTACCATAATTACATGTCTGCTACCGGGGGCCGTGTAATATATATATATATATATATATGTGTGTGTGTTTGTGCGCAATACACCATTCTCTTGTGCGATATCTACATTATCACACTATATCCTGTAAGAGGATTCAATTCAGCACTACAGCTAAGTTAACGCCTAGTCTAGAAGACTGAATGAAAACCCTTATTGATATATCTTTAGGTCCAGTTCATGCGTTCTGGATGACTACCCTTATATAACACCCCTCTCTTGGAATCCCCCTGACCCCACTGAGCCAAGAAGTAGTTCTGTTTTGCAAGTTAAAAGGTTTATTTGATAATTTAAACAATAGGTATATATATCCCACTTTATAATAAATTAATAATTGAATAGCACACTTAATCTGATATGATAAAGATCAACAACGGAGAATCTGGCACTAGCACTCTTCTTATAATCACTAATGAGTTGACCTGAAATGGATAAGGTAGCACACTGGTAAATAGGAACAAAAGTATAATGTGGTAGAGGATGCTTTATGTAGCTCAGGTGGATGCAATATTCAATGAATGCAGTACAGAAAATACGCAATATGATTCAACCAGACAATGTAATCACTTTTCTCGGGCTATTCCCTCCCCCCCTCTTTATGCAATGCAAGGAAATGGAAGGAAAACACACAGTCCTCAGAAATGCAATCAACTGTAATTCAGTTCAATCCCAGCAAGCTTACAGAAAACAGATAGGAGTTTTGAAAACACAGGCAATGCTTGGATATGTGCTGGCAATGAATGAGAAATATGCTAAATTTGCTTTTAATTCCCTTATAGAGGTTCAGGGTGAGTGGTATCTAGTTAATATTAGTCCAGGCTCACACTAGCAATGATGCAGGGATAGTTAGCAGGTTAAACGAATTTCTGGCCAATGGAAAGCAAACAGCAGCAGTTTTTACATGTGAAGAAATTGCAAATCGCGGTAAAATTCGCGGATGCGCCGAGCGCTATTACCAAGGAACCGCAAGGACTATCTCTACCGTTTTGGGGTCCTAGAAAAGCCTGGGATCTCAGCTTCCAAATGAAAGTTATTGCAAGTCTCTAGCCCAAACGGTTGCGGAGATATGAGTAATTTAGTAAAGGTCGTTTTTGGTTTTGTAAATTTTAAACGCACACTTTTTCAAAATGACAAGTGACAAATTTTTGCAGCTAGAATGACAGGTGACAGCTAGGAGGCAGTTCTACTTAGGTTAAATAGATTGAATTAGATGAATTTAAACTAAGAGATGTGTTCTGAGTTTTGCTAAGTACTCACAAGAGATTTTGAACAGGAAAGCGACTTGGTCACGGACTTCAGTCTGGTCAGGTCTTTCCGGGTTCTGCTCACAGCGCCTGGCCTCTGGAACTGCTCACAGGGGTCTGGTCTCTGCTAGGCACCGGTTCTTTGGGTCTCTCTGCTCTGGATAGATTGAAGTCTCTAGTTTGGCTTTCTGGAGTTTGATGGAGGTAAGTATGGATTTTTCCGGCAGGGCTTCCAGCGGCAGATGAAAAATGAATGTCCCCTATCTGTCCTGTCTGTCTGCTTTTATGTGTTTAGAATGTGGGTGTGTTCTAGCATCACTGACCCTACCTCTCTCTCAGCTTCTAATTGGTCAAACTTCCATTCCTCCGCTTGATTGGCAAACTGAACTGTGAGTCAGATTGATGTCATTTTACAGCCTGCAGAAAGTCCACTCCTCCTGTCAACTTACACACAAATCTAGATTTGAAACAAATACATATTTGCAGAGGTACATATTGTTTTAAAATCATATGCACCCATCATGCATTACAGGAGGTATCCCCTGTTCAAACTCTGCTCTTCCTGGGAGCTTGCATTCAGAACTGGCACATATTTCACTTTTTAACTGCTTTTTCAATTTCCGACATGGACCCAACTTTACATACATGTGTGCAGGGGGTAGGGACATTAACTGATGAAGTTTCAGATTTTTAACATGCACACATTTAGAGTAATATCCACTTTTCCGCTAAAACCCCCCTGAACATACCACCGGTTCCTACCACGTCTTAAACTGTGGGCAGAAAAATCACAAGAATTATGGTATCATTTATAAAATTTTCACATGTCCGCTCTATGAGTTATTCATCTTTTTAAAGTTATGTTCTGGCTCCAAAGGGGTGTGGTTTACCCTCAGCACAAGGTTGAATTTCTGGTTCTTTCCAGTTCTGCCAAGCCAGCTTGCTCTCACAGGCAGTGCTCCTCCCAGCTCCTGCCAAGAGGAAGCTACAATTTACGACTGCGGTAATAAAAACCTTTGCCTGAGTGAAGAGGGCTTTGTTCACCCTCTTGCAGAGCACAGATAATTCAATTATCAGATAGATGGCATATCCTTAGCCTGGGCAGCAAAAGGAAGGTTGGCCTGGGAACACAGTGGTGACTCAAGTTTCACTGCTGATGGGATCCGTTGCTAGGCAAAATCAAGTTCCTTAAGCCAGACCTTCAGCTAACTTTTTGTTGCTTTTAAAATAACTTGTAATTTTACACATGCAGCTAGAATGCTGATTCTAAGTGCAAAACTATGACATTTCAACAGTTACAAAGGCATGTGACACCAAACATAGGTCACTCATTTAATTTAACATTTTCGATTTTGGTGGTTTTAAATCCAGTTGCAGTTAGGCTTAAGCTGCTGACTCCATAGCATTTTTGTTATAAGCATTGTTTTTGGGCTCTTCATTTCCCAGATTTTGTAGGCACACAAAACTCCATTCTGCCAAATGTCTGCTGGTGTTCAGTGAATATTTTGCACATGTTGCAAGGTTTGAAATAGGCATTTTGCTTGCCTTCAGAAAAACACACAGAGTGGTTTTAAAACGCCGGCTTTTGGATAGTGGTGAGTACTGGTACTGCACTCATTTTTGGGATTTAAGAAATGAATTCCCCACACTTCTAGGTTGCATTTGGCAATCAGCATTGCCATTCCCAATGGTTTCAGACTACTGTGCGGGTAGTCCAATGGTGGTTTTAAAGCGCTTTGAAGCTAACCGGCGCTACTGTTTTTCCTTTGGCAACCCATTTCCCTCATGGCAACCCGGCCTTTCATTCTCGCACTGGTGGGTGGCAAGTGAGGCAACCATTTTGGTGGGCGCACAAACTGCGCAGCTTTCCTGGATTTCGGCGCACATGTGGGTTTTCCGCCATCTTGAATTTCCTAAGCCCACAGCACCAAATGTTGTAGCAGGATAGCTTAAACGTGGGTCAGGACACCCAACAAGTCCCCCCCACGCGACTGCACTTTGAATTTGAGTCGATGGGGAGTCGCGTGCACAAGGGTTTTGACCCATGCACCGGTCTGTCCGCATAATCTTCTTCCTCTTCTGTAGATGGCACAGTTCAGCATCTTCTTCTCCATCCGGTACTGATCGATCGGTTCTCCTCGCCGGTCCTGATGGGAGTATTGGGCGGTCCACTGGGCCCATTGGATCTCCGTTCCCGGTCTCCGAATCGTCCTTCTTGGTCATCCTTCATGGTTTCATCTCTCCTAGGATGATAAAGCAAAAGCGGCAATATCTACTCATAGGCGATTTTTTCCACCACTGTTGAGATAGTGGGGCAGCATATGCATTTTATCATAACAAAACATTACATTCTTATTTTAATAAAAACAGTATGACTAAGAGACAGTTTCATACAATCACAATATTTTAGAGACTAGATGTGGTATGTTTTATGATTGGAACTGAATTAGTCTGAGACAGTACCCGCTAGGATTCCAGAGGATTCCTCCAGTTGTTGCAGAGTGTGCCTGGGATGGCAACATTTCAACTGGTTTATGTGGACCCACTTGTCTTCCCCCTCTGCCGAACCGCCTTTGGGGATGCGGATCTTGTAGGCCACAGGGGAGATCTTATCGACGATCTCAAAGGGTCCCTTCCATGTAGGCAAAAATTTGCGCTGCTTGGCCTGGTTCCTTTGGAAGTTGTATAGATAGACCCGGTCTCCCACCTGATATTCCTTCCTGGAAGTTTTCAGGTCATAATGGGTCTTCATGCTATCAGCCGATCTTTCTAGATTCCGCTGAGCATAAGCAAAAGCATGTTGAAGGTGTTTCCTTAAATTCTCCACATACTCATGAGTAGTGGAGGCATTTATCAGTGTCTGCTCTTGGGTCCTATAGAGCAAATGCTGAGGAAGCACCATCTTGCGCCCCGTCATCAACTCAAATGGTGACATTTTGGTTGCAGATGAAGGGGTAGATCTGATGGCCATTAGGACCAGAGGTAATCGGATATCCCAACTTGGCCCAGAATCTGCCACAAACTTCTTTAATATGCTCACAATTGTCCGGTTATATCTCTCTACTGCCCCAGAAGAAGCTGGCCGGTAAGCAATATGCAGCTTTCTCTTGACCCCCAGTATCTCCCACATCTTTGTCATTACCTCACTGGTGAAGTGGCTACCTCTGTCTGACTCAATCCTTTGAGGTAGACCAAAACGGGAAAAGATGTGGTTAATCATCAAGGCAGCTGCAGTTTCTGCCTTGCAATTTGGGGCTGGGAGACATTCCACCCACTTGGTAAACAAGCATGTGACGGTCAACATGTACTTATTCCCCCTAGCCGAGCGAATCACGGGGCCTACGAAGTCGATTTGTAAATCTGACCATGGCAGTGTCATTCCCCTCTTTTATAAAGGCGCCCGGTGCGTGAGGGATGATGGCTGAAATTGTGCACACACAAGACACCCCTTCAAGTATTGGTCGAGGTCCTGCCCCATGTGTGGCCAGTATGCAACCTCTCTTAAGATTTCCAATGTTGTGTGAAACCCCCTATGACCGGCGGTGGCCGCATCATGGGCGTGACTTAACATCAGGCTTCGGAATGAGGTAGGAACCACCCACTGATCGTGGCCAGCTTTGGATTTCCTTACCAACAAACCGTCTTGGATCCGGAACATTTTGGGACATTTCATCAACACTCTTAGGTCCTCTTTCCCAATGTAATCGGTATCCGTCAGGGGAAAGTTCTCAGGGTCCTCAAGGTGCTGGTAAAATTTACCAATTATTGGATCCCCCTTCTGAGCAGTAATCAAATCAGCATCAGGGGTCTCCTTACTCCATTGTGCAATTGAAAGGTCGTTGTTAGCATTTGTCTGGGACCTAGTGATAGCAGTGACCTGGATTTCCCCCAACAGGGACTCAATCTCAATTAGATCCCCTTGGATGGCCCCGGTTTTGGCCAGCTGATCAGCTAAGTCATTTCCAGTTTTGTCTGGTCCCTCTACTTTGGAATGACCCTTGATCTTCTTCCAATAGATGGTCATCCCATTCGAGGTGACCAGATCATCAATGTTTTGGATCAACTTCCCATGTTTCAAGGGTTTGTTGTTAGCACATAACATGCCTCTGGTTTTCCAATTAACCAGGTGCTCCACGAACCCGTTCCGTACATAATCCGAATCTGTGATTATGACCAGTTCGTGGAGTTGATGCTGGACAGCAGTGAGGATGGCATGATGCACAGCCATCAATTCTGCCACCTGACTACTTCGGGGACCAATTTTGTATCCAGCGGAGGGTTCTGGGGACTCATTCACCCATGCATTCCCTACGCCAGCCACCAGTTCTTTCTCCCCGTCGTTGTCAACATGGTAAGAGCATCCATCCACATAGACAGTGGGCATTCCCTCACACTTGTCCTCTTCAAAGACTTTGTGGGGGGAATTAAGGTATGCCTCCATGTTGTCCTTGATTTTTAGACTTTCGTCCTCGAGACAGTTTTCTCTGGCACAATCATGCAAGTCAGCCAGACCTTGCGCGAGGGGACTCTTCTTGTTTTGGCCATATCTGACCTCCACAGGAAAGCCTTGCATTGACAGAATCCAGGAAGTAATTCGGGAATTACTCACATTTCCGGCCCGGATTCTGTCACTTTGGAGATATTGCAGAGGCTGGTGTGGAGTCTCCACTATGATGTGTTCCCCCTGGATAAACGGGCGGTAATTCTTCAATGCCCACACCGTTGCCAGGAGTGCCTTCTCACAATCGTTGAATTTTTCCTCCACAGAGGATAAAGTTTTGCTCGCATAGGAGATTACTTTATTGACCTTGTCATGCTTTTGATATAATACTGCCGTCAAGCACGTATTAGAGAACCCTGTCTCCAGGAAGAACTCCTTGTTTCTGACCGGGTAAGCTAGGCAAGGCGCTTGTGAGAGGCTTCTTTTGAGTTGTCTTACTGCCTCGGATTGTTCTGGACCCCATTCCCACTTGACCCCCCCCTTCAGGAGATGAATCAGGGGTCTGGTGATCTCTGCGTAGCCCTCAATGAACTTTCTGCTGTAATTAGTCAGTCCAAGGAGGCTCCTTAGTTCCCGCAGAGTTGTGGGGTCTTTCAGTTTCTGAAGTGCTTCCACTTTCTTTTCCTGGGGACAGAGGCCCTGAGGAGTAATCTCATGCCCCAAGAAATTAACACGGGTTCTACACCACTGTGCTTTCTGAAAGGAAAGTTTTGCTCCGGCGGCCCTCAACTGTGTCAGAACATAACGGGTCTCTGCTATGTGTTCCTCCACAGATGAACTTTTGATGAGGACATCATCTACATAAGCCAGGTTACCCCTCGTACCCAGGTCGGGCATGGCCTTATGTAGGAAAATATTGAACTCATTACCGGAGTTAAGGTATCCGAAGGGAGTCCGGGTCCATGTGTACTGCTGGCCCCCAAAGGTAAAAGCCAGCTTGTATTGGTCCTCCCTACTGACAGGCACGGTCCAGTATCCATTGGTCAGGTCTATTGCAGTGAATACCTGTGACCCCTGAATCTGGGCCAGCCCTTGGTCAATGTAGGGCAGTGGCCATCGGGAAGTATGGACCCGTTTGTTGAGCTCCCTGAGGTCAGCGCAGAGTCTCCACTGGCCGTTTGGCTTCAATATTCCCAGCACCGGATTATTGAAGGTGCTGTGGACTGGACGGATTATTCCCCGGGACTCAAGGTTCTTAATTATTTCAGTAAGGGACTCCATTGATGCGAGAGGCAAGCGATATTGCTTCACAAACACTGGAGTCATGCCAGGGTCCGTGGGGATTGTTGTGGTGTGGATGTCGGTGCGACCACAGTCATATGAGTCTACCGCAAAGAGATCTTGGAAATCCAAGAAAGCTTGTTTCAACTTTTGCTTTTGTTCCAGAGTCACACAGGCATCAGCTAGGTTGACTCTCTCTTCCCCCATCTGCCTGAAGCCTGGAAAGACTTCTGGTTTGGCTATCTCCGCGGCCTCCTCCAGCTGGGTGGAGAAGTCCCTGGTCAGAGTGCTGATTTGGACCGGAGGCTTCAGGTGGGAAAGGCAGCCCTCATGGACCTGGAAAATCACCTCATCCCTCCTGAAGTCACAGGTCACATCTTCCTTACCATAGGGGCAGGAAGTGTACACCAGGAAGTTCCCCCCATGCCGGGTAAAAATCCTGTCTGGTGTTGCGTTGTCATCACTGTCACTGTCAAAACAGTCCTTGGGGATGGGTCCTAACAGTTCATTTACAAGATCAATGGAGAAATGTCGGTCATCAACCGCCATTCCAATAATGGTGCCTGCGGCTAGAGTAATACTCTTTAAGTCGCTGTTATCCACCTCTATTAGAATGGGGTCATGTTCTATGTTGACTAATGGAGTCGGGTTTACCCCCAACCCTTGCTGTTGGAGAGAAGCATTTAGATGTATGTAAGCATCAGGGTTTTTCAACTCTTGTCCCCTTTTAACTTTCACTTCCAGGGAGAATTGTCGGGTCCTTTCTGGGATGGTGACTTCCTCTTTAACCTGAATTTCAACTGCATAAGGTAGCAATTGAGCTGACCTAAATGCTTTTTCTGGATCATCAAAGCCCATGGGATTATCCGCTAATCGGGACCAAGCTTTGAAGTTTATTAGGTCCAAACTAATGGCAAAGCGATTGAGAATGTCACTGCCTAAGTAAAAGGCGGCAGTGACGTCTCGCACGACCCAACAATTATGGACTATGCTCTTGTTGCCAATGGAGATTTTGAGCATACACCTGCTTGGCAGGAGATGTTTGGAGTCAGGTGCTTCCAGGTCCATTTCCCATTTGTCTATCAGTTTGAAGGTGGGAATGGCTGGATCTTTTGGGAGTTGGCGGAACATGGCTTCGCTGATGAAGCTCTTACCGTTGTTCACACACACTCGAGCGAGAACAGAGTCCTTCCCATCATTTAACTGAACAGGGATGAACAACTGCTCTTCAATTTGCTGAATATCAGCCAGGCTTTGAGCTGATTTCACATCTTTCTGGACTATAGGAGTGGGAGTTTCTGATTGTGGATTAGTAAAGAATTTCAGAGTGTTTCCTTCCAGCGTGGAATACCACCTTAAACTGGAAGGAAGGTTGATTTTCAGAAACAGAGAGGACCCCCCATCACCAGTCTGTTGTCCTACTGCTATTACTGTCACGTCTGGAATTTGGCTATTCTGGAAGTGAAATTCTACTTGGTCAGATTTTTGTTCAACCATGTGGCAGGTGCCGTTTAAACTAACATGGTTGACACTCTGTTTTAATTTTATTGGTCGGCTAGTCTGGGTCCAGAGGACCTTGTTTACGCAATCTATTAGGGGTGACAACCTTCTCAGGAGGTCATTCCCTAGTAAACAAGGGGTGCCCTCTGGGGTCACAACTATGACCGGGTGTTTCAACTTATGTCGCCCAATTTTAATGTCCAAATCTGCCGTCCCCTCGACGGGAATTTCCTTCCCGTCAAAGTTCTGTAGTTGTCCAGGAAGAGAGGTGAGAGGAATTTGGTAATTCTCTCCCCTTCCTGCATTCAGTTCGTCAAAGGCCCTTCTGGACAGAAGGGTAGCTTGAGATCCAGTGTCCACCAGTGCCGAGATTGTACCCTGCCCCTGTACTTGTACCGGGGCATAATATCTTCCCTCCTTCTCCTCAAGGGGGCACAGATAATGTACATTTTTGGACAACTGGTGGGCTAATTTTCTGGTTTTGGACATCGCTAGCGAGGAGATTTGGGCAGAATTCTGTGGAGAGTCTTGGGAATCTGAAAGAAAAAATTTGCAACTGGAGATCAGAGCCATTGTGGGTTCCCCTGGCTCCGTTTCTGGGCCGCCCCCCCCTTTTTGGAGGCAGTCGCCAGGATGGGTTTGAACCAGGGGATTTTCTTGCTGTTGGTTCTGGGATGAGATGGTGGGCGGCGGTAGCTCAGTCTCCACATCTCCCCAGTCTGGATTTGCATCCCTAGGGACCCATTTTTCTTTGGGAGGAGTTCCCCCCTCTCTGAAGGAGAAGATCCTTTTCCCAGGATCCTCTGAGGATCCCTCTCCCTCAAATTGGAAGATCTGTACCTCCTCCTCAAACTGAGTCTGTTTGGGTCTTTTGTTTCTCCTACCCCCCCTCTGCTCCTTAGGAGGCAGACTTTCAGGGGCAAGAGATTTTGTTTCCGGTTCCTGGGTTTCCAGGGGCTGTTTACAAGTGAGGAAGGAAGCTACCTCCAAGGCTTTACACCCCCCTTCCCCTTGTGCCTCCTCCCTGGGAACCGGTGAGTTATCGGGGTGCTGCCCCCGTCATTGTTCTGGAGCACCAGGTCCAGAGTTGGGTGCGTTCTGCGCCGGCATGCTGATCTGAGGGTTCTGCTGAGCCCTCAGTATGTCACCCTTATCCCGCGCCATGTTTTGAACCTGGCGCTCTAACTGGGAAACCCGCTCAGGCTGATACGGGGCCCTGTTTTCTCCCCTGGGCTGATCCCGGGAAGGGTAGCTATCCCTCCTCTGGTAATACCCCGGGTTGGGAAGATTTGGGTACCCCTCCACCCTTGGCCTCCCCTCTCCCGGATTCAGTGGTCTGGGCTCAGGGAATTGGGGAAAGAAGGATGGATGGTTTTGGGGCTGAAAGTCGGGTGGATATCTGGGGAAAAAGTTCTGCCCAGGGTTTGGTAAATTTCTGCCCTCCTGTGGGAAGTTTGGAGGGAAGTTCCCTGGGTTAGGTGCTTGTCTGGATCCCCCCCCTTGGGCTGGAGGAGTCCACACATAACCCAGGATGGGTCTGTTACCTTTGTAGCGAGGACTTACATAGTCAGGAGAGCGAGGGACCCCATTTGTGGGGCTGCCTCCCTGGCTCCCTGTCTGTGACTGGCCCGAGGACCTTCTGGGCCTAGCATTATTAGGTGCAGGTAGGTTTTTAGGCCCCCCCATCTCCAGATCCAAAACGGGGGTGACCTTTACCTCTGCCACCTTGACAGCAGCAGGGGTGCTGTTGGCTTTGGGGTTTTTCTGGGCATTGCTTTTATTTTCTATGGGCTTCTGCACCTCATAGATCCGGGTAGCCTGTTCAATGACCCAGTCTAAAGATCTTTTCTCATGAAAATCTCTCACGATCTGGGTCATTATATATTTGGGCAAGGCATGGAAAAATGTATTGACAAACTCTCTACTATCTGTGCGCACCCTTCTGGTGGTTTGCGCAAACGCACGCTTTAACTCCTGCACAAATTCTCGTGGGGCCTGATCCTCCCCACATTGCAAATTGTAGGCCGCCTTGCGAGCCTCTTGAGGATTTCTGTGAACAGAAAAATGTTTCAGGATGGCCGCCTTATATGTGGACCATCTTAAATGATTTTGGTCCTCCAGCCCCGCAAAGAAACTGGAGTATTCCGGGGAGAATGTCCACTTTACATATTGAATACAGCTTTGGCTGTCCTTCAAATGGAAAGTCTCCATCATTTGTTCAAACAACTCTAAGTGCTCCCAAACAGAATACTTAGCGTTCTTATGGTAAGGCGTGATGACGCTCCTGATCGCCTTAATCTGCTTGAAGGGGTCCTTAAGCAAGGCCCTTTTTGCCTTATTGGCCTTTTTGGTTCGGGTAACCCTTGTCCATTCTTCCTCGGACTCAGAGGCACTGCTCCCAGAGGTTCCCGTCTGTTCTTCCAGGTTTTCCCGGATTCTGCGAGCCTGGGAATGGCTGGCAGAATGTGGGGACCTGGTCTCCTGTGTCCTGCGCAGTTCAGAGGAGTCTTCAGATTCCTCCTTGCTGCCAGGATTTGATGGGTACCCCCTCCACTGACCTAACTGGGCAGAGGTTTTCAGGATGCCCTTAATGGGCCTACTCTCCTGGGGTTCCCCATTGAACTGTACTGTACTTGGGTGCCCATACCCGGATGCCCACCCCTCCATTCCTGAGTGGTACTGGCCTATGAGCCCCATACTCTTAGCTGGATAGTAATCTGCCATCCCTGTGGCCCTGTGCTCATGTGCGCCAGGGGACATGGGGGTGGCAGAGTCCAGGGACTGGGGAAAATGAAGGCCCCTGGTGTTAGGGCTCCTGCGGTTATGGTCAGGAATCTCTCTTTCCCAGCGGACCTCATCTCTATCCGCCCCTGCTCCCTGTTGCAATGCAAGAGCCTGCATTTGTGCTTTCAGTTCCTCTGTTAAGGCCTTACTCGACTCTATCAGTTTCTCCTGCATCGCTACCTGTTGCTGGAGCCTATCATTGTGTTGACAGAGGGCCTCATTCTCCCTCTGTGCTTCCTGGTTGGTCCTGGAGAACTGGGCCAGTCTTTGCTGCAGGAGGTTTATCTCCTGGGCAATGTCCCTATTGGCCTGCTCCTTTCTTGCTAGAGCATCTTCCACCCTTCTGGTGTGCTCTACCAAGTTCTGGTTTTCTTTTTGGAGATCACCCAGCCCCTGGTGGGCCAGGTGATTTTCTTCCATTTTTCTTTTTAAATGGCAGACTTCCTGGCCTAAGGCGTCTCTTTCCTGACTAAGAGCCTGCATTTGTGCCGCCAGGTCGTCCCTTTGCCTTTGGAAGGCACCAGCTTTCTGGCGCTCCTGATCAAACTCTGCCTGGGTATCCAGGTCTTTCAGAATCAGTTTATTGCTCTCCTCCTTCACTCTATCTAGGTGGCCTTGCAGGGTGACTACCTGCTCAGCACATGCCCTATTGAAGTCTAGCTGTTGCTCCAGCTTTTTCTGGCTTTGCAGTAGGGAGTCCAAACCTTCTTGGTGTTCCTTCTGCAAGGCCAGAAATCTGGTATCCTGTTCTGACTTTTCCTTTTGCAGCACATCCATATCCTCCTTTATTTTAGTGATGTACTGTCTGGTCTCATTTTCTGACTCCTGGCTTCTGTGCAGCCTTTGCTCAGAAGAGTCCAGATCAGATTGGGCCTTCTCTAACGCCATCTGTTGCCTTTTTGCCAGATCATGGCCTTCAGCACATTTATTCTGTATGGCTCCCATGTATAAATATAAATATGCCGCTATCCTAACAATCTTGTCGTGCTCATCTTTGGCCTTAGGAGCCATATATAGTTCACTCAGGGCCACGTGTAATGGACCCTGATCTCTATATATATCTGACCCTGTTTCAGTGACCTGTTGCGTGATGGCCTGCAACCAGACCGTTTGGTCCTGGTGAGTCCATTCACCTCTCACAAATAGTTTGTGTAAGAAGTGCTCTCTGGCTATTTTCATATCTACCAAGGTCGTCATTCTAGAGATTGGTCTCTGTCCTGACTTACAGAAGTTAGTATTTTAGTTTTGCGGAACAGAACTTTTCTTGGAGTGTCCCTTTTGAGGAATGCTTCACAGCGTAATGCAGCGTGGTGATCCGACTGGATGTATGTATCCCGTCAGTTAGCACACTGTATTAAGCTGCACAAATGGTAAATCTAACCCAACGTCTCGGCTCGAGCCCCCACTTTGTAAGAGGATTCAATTCAGCACTACAGCTAAGTTAACGCCTAGTCTAGAAGACTGAATGAAAACCCTTATTGATATATCTTTAGGTCCAGTTCATGCGTTCTGGATGACTACCCTTATATAACACCCCTCTCTTGGAATCCCCCTGACCCCACTGAGCCAAGAAGTAGTTCTGTTTTGCAAGTTAAAAGGTTTATTTGATAATTTAAACAATAGGTATATATATCCCACTTTATAATAAATTAATAATTGAATAGCACACTTAATCTGATATGATAAAGATCAACAACGGAGAATCTGGCACTAGCACTCTTCTTATAATCACTAATGAGTTGACCTGAAATGGATAAGGTAGCACACTGGTAAATAGGAACAAAAGTATAATGTGGTAGAGGATGCTTTATGTAGCTCAGGTGGATGCAATATTCAATGAATGCAGTACAGAAAATACGCAATATGATTCAACCAGACAATGTAATCACTTTTCTCGGGCTATTCCCTCCCCCCCTCTTTATGCAATGCAAGGAAATGGAAGGAAAACACACAGTCCTCAGAAATGCAATCAACTGTAATTCAGTTCAATCCCAGCAAGCTTACAGAAAACAGATAGGAGTTTTGAAAACACAGGCAATGCTTGGATATGTGCTGGCAATGAATGAGAAATATGCTAAATTTGCTTTTAATTCCCTTATAGAGGTTCAGGGTGAGTGGTATCTAGTTAATATTAGTCCAGGCTCACACTAGCAATGATGCAGGGATAGTTAGCAGGTTAAACGAATTTCTGGCCAATGGAAAGCAAACAGCAGCAGTTTTTACATGTGAAGAAATTGCAAATCGCGGTAAAATTCGCGGATGCGCCGAGCGCTATTACCAAGGAACCGCAAGGACTATCTCTACCGTTTTGGGGTCCTAGAAAAGCCTGGGATCTCAGCTTCCAAATGAAAGTTATTGCAAGTCTCTAGCCCAAACGGTTGCGGAGATATGAGTAATTTAGTAAAGGTCGTTTTTGGTTTTGTAAATTTTAAACGCACACTTTTTCAAAATGACAAGTGACAAATTTTTGCAGCTAGAATGACAGGTGACAGCTAGGAGGCAGTTCTACTTAGGTTAAATAGATTGAATTAGATGAATTTAAACTAAGAGATGTGTTCTGAGTTTTGCTAAGTACTCACAAGAGATTTTGAACAGGAAAGCGACTTGGTCACGGACTTCAGTCTGGTCAGGTCTTTCCGGGTTCTGCTCACAGCGCCTGGCCTCTGGAACTGCTCACAGGGGTCTGGTCTCTGCTAGGCACCGGTTCTTTGGGTCTCTCTGCTCTGGATAGATTGAAGTCTCTAGTTTGGCTTTCTGGAGTTTGATGGAGGTAAGTATGGATTTTTCCGGCAGGGCTTCCAGCGGCAGATGAAAAATGAATGTCCCCTATCTGTCCTGTCTGTCTGCTTTTATGTGTTTAGAATGTGGGTGTGTTCTAGCATCACTGACCCTACCTCTCTCTCAGCTTCTAATTGGTCAAACTTCCATTCCTCCGCTTGATTGGCAAACTGAACTGTGAGTCAGATTGATGTCATTTTACAGCCTGCAGAAAGTCCACTCCTCCTGTCAACTTACACACAAATCTAGATTTGAAACAAATACATATTTGCAGAGGTACATATTGTTTTAAAATCATATGCACCCATCATGCATTACAGGAGGTATCCCCTGTTCAAACTCTGCTCTTCCTGGGAGCTTGCATTCAGAACTGGCACATATTTCACTTTTTAACTGCTTTTTCAATTTCCGACATGGACCCAACTTTACATACATGTGTGCAGGGGGTAGGGACATTAACTGATGAAGTTTCAGATTTTTAACATGCACACATTTAGAGTAATATCCACTTTTCCGCTAAAACCCCCCTGAACATACCACCGGTTCCTACCACGTCTTAAACTGTGGGCAGAAAAATCACAAGAATTATGGTATCATTTATAAAATTTTCACATGTCCGCTCTATGAGTTATTCATCTTTTTAAAGTTATGTTCTGGCTCCAAAGGGGTGTGGTTTACCCTCAGCACAAGGTTGAATTTCTGGTTCTTTCCAGTTCTGCCAAGCCAGCTTGCTCTCACAGGCAGTGCTCCTCCCAGCTCCTGCCAAGAGGAAGCTACAATTTACGACTGCGGTAATAAAAACCTTTGCCTGAGTGAAGAGGGCTTTGTTCACCCTCTTGCAGAGCACAGATAATTCAATTATCAGATAGATGGCATATCCTTAGCCTGGGCAGCAAAAGGAAGGTTGGCCTGGGAACACAGTGGTGACTCAAGTTTCACTGCTGATGGGATCCGTTGCTAGGCAAAATCAAGTTCCTTAAGCCAGACCTTCAGCTAACTTTTTGTTGCTTTTAAAATAACTTGTAATTTTACACATGCAGCTAGAATGCTGATTCTAAGTGCAAAACTATGACATTTCAACAGTTACAAAGGCATGTGACACCAAACATAGGTCACTCATTTAATTTAACATTTTCGATTTTGGTGGTTTTAAATCCAGTTGCAGTTAGGCTTAAGCTGCTGACTCCATAGCATTTTTGTTATAAGCATTGTTTTTGGGCTCTTCATTTCCCAGATTTTGTAGGCACACAAAACTCCATTCTGCCAAATGTCTGCTGGTGTTCAGTGAATATTTTGCACATGTTGCAAGGTTTGAAATAGGCATTTTGCTTGCCTTCAGAAAAACACACAGAGTGGTTTTAAAACGCCGGCTTTTGGATAGTGGTGAGTACTGGTACTGCACTCATTTTTGGGATTTAAGAAATGAATTCCCCACACTTCTAGGTTGCATTTGGCAATCAGCATTGCCATTCCCAATGGTTTCAGACTACTGTGCGGGTAGTCCAATGGTGGTTTTAAAGCGCTTTGAAGCTAACCGGCGCTACTGTTTTTCCTTTGGCAACCCATTTCCCTCATGGCAACCCGGCCTTTCATTCTCGCACTGGTGGGTGGCAAGTGAGGCAACCATTTTGGTGGGCGCACAAACTGCGCAGCTTTCCTGGATTTCGGCGCACATGTGGGTTTTCCGCCATCTTGAATTTCCTAAGCCCACAGCACCAAATGTTGTAGCAGGATAGCTTAAACGTGGGTCAGGACACCCAACAAGTCCCCCCCACGCGACTGCACTTTGAATTTGAGTCGATGGGGAGTCGCGTGCACAAGGGTTTTGACCCATGCACCGGTCTGTCCGCATAATCTTCTTCCTCTTCTGTAGATGGCACAGTTCAGCATCTTCTTCTCCATCCGGTACTGATCGATCGGTTCTCCTCGCCGGTCCTGATGGGAGTATTGGGCGGTCCACTGGGCCCATTGGATCTCCGTTCCCGGTCTCCGAATCGTCCTTCTTGGTCATCCTTCATGGTTTCATCTCTCCTAGGATGATAAAGCAAAAGCGGCAATATCTACTCATAGGCGATTTTTTCCACCACTGTTGAGATAGTGGGGCAGCATATGCATTTTATCATAACAAAACATTACATTCTTATTTTAATAAAAACAGTATGACTAAGAGACAGTTTCATACAATCACAATATTTTAGAGACTAGATGTGGTATGTTTTATGATTGGAACTGAATTAGTCTGAGACAGTACCCGCTAGGATTCCAGAGGATTCCTCCAGTTGTTGCAGAGTGTGCCTGGGATGGCAACATTTCAACTGGTTTATGTGGACCCACTTGTCTTCCCCCTCTGCCGAACCGCCTTTGGGGATGCGGATCTTGTAGGCCACAGGGGAGATCTTATCGACGATCTCAAAGGGTCCCTTCCATGTAGGCAAAAATTTGCGCTGCTTGGCCTGGTTCCTTTGGAAGTTGTATAGATAGACCCGGTCTCCCACCTGATATTCCTTCCTGGAAGTTTTCAGGTCATAATGGGTCTTCATGCTATCAGCCGATCTTTCTAGATTCCGCTGAGCATAAGCAAAAGCATGTTGAAGGTGTTTCCTTAAATTCTCCACATACTCATGAGTAGTGGAGGCATTTATCAGTGTCTGCTCTTGGGTCCTATAGAGCAAATGCTGAGGAAGCACCATCTTGCGCCCCGTCATCAACTCAAATGGTGACATTTTGGTTGCAGATGAAGGGGTAGATCTGATGGCCATTAGGACCAGAGGTAATCGGATATCCCAACTTGGCCCAGAATCTGCCACAAACTTCTTTAATATGCTCACAATTGTCCGGTTATATCTCTCTACTGCCCCAGAAGAAGCTGGCCGGTAAGCAATATGCAGCTTTCTCTTGACCCCCAGTATCTCCCACATCTTTGTCATTACCTCACTGGTGAAGTGGCTACCTCTGTCTGACTCAATCCTTTGAGGTAGACCAAAACGGGAAAAGATGTGGTTAATCATCAAGGCAGCTGCAGTTTCTGCCTTGCAATTTGGGGCTGGGAGACATTCCACCCACTTGGTAAACAAGCATGTGACGGTCAACATGTACTTATTCCCCCTAGCCGAGCGAATCACGGGGCCTACGAAGTCGATTTGTAAATCTGACCATGGCAGTGTCATTCCCCTCTTTTATAAAGGCGCCCGGTGCGTGAGGGATGATGGCTGAAATTGTGCACACACAAGACACCCCTTCAAGTATTGGTCGAGGTCCTGCCCCATGTGTGGCCAGTATGCAACCTCTCTTAAGATTTCCAATGTTGTGTGAAACCCCCTATGACCGGCGGTGGCCGCATCATGGGCGTGACTTAACATCAGGCTTCGGAATGAGGTAGGAACCACCCACTGATCGTGGCCAGCTTTGGATTTCCTTACCAACAAACCGTCTTGGATCCGGAACATTTTGGGACATTTCATCAACACTCTTAGGTCCTCTTTCCCAATGTAATCGGTATCCGTCAGGGGAAAGTTCTCAGGGTCCTCAAGGTGCTGGTAAAATTTACCAATTATTGGATCCCCCTTCTGAGCAGTAATCAAATCAGCATCAGGGGTCTCCTTACTCCATTGTGCAATTGAAAGGTCGTTGTTAGCATTTGTCTGGGACCTAGTGATAGCAGTGACCTGGATTTCCCCCAACAGGGACTCAATCTCAATTAGATCCCCTTGGATGGCCCCGGTTTTGGCCAGCTGATCAGCTAAGTCATTTCCAGTTTTGTCTGGTCCCTCTACTTTGGAATGACCCTTGATCTTCTTCCAATAGATGGTCATCCCATTCGAGGTGACCAGATCATCAATGTTTTGGATCAACTTCCCATGTTTCAAGGGTTTGTTGTTAGCACATAACATGCCTCTGGTTTTCCAATTAACCAGGTGCTCCACGAACCCGTTCCGTACATAATCCGAATCTGTGATTATGACCAGTTCGTGGAGTTGATGCTGGACAGCAGTGAGGATGGCATGATGCACAGCCATCAATTCTGCCACCTGACTACTTCGGGGACCAATTTTGTATCCAGCGGAGGGTTCTGGGGACTCATTCACCCATGCATTCCCTACGCCAGCCACCAGTTCTTTCTCCCCGTCGTTGTCAACATGGTAAGAGCATCCATCCACATAGACAGTGGGCATTCCCTCACACTTGTCCTCTTCAAAGACTTTGTGGGGGGAATTAAGGTATGCCTCCATGTTGTCCTTGATTTTTAGACTTTCGTCCTCGAGACAGTTTTCTCTGGCACAATCATGCAAGTCAGCCAGACCTTGCGCGAGGGGACTCTTCTTGTTTTGGCCATATCTGACCTCCACAGGAAAGCCTTGCATTGACAGAATCCAGGAAGTAATTCGGGAATTACTCACATTTCCGGCCCGGATTCTGTCACTTTGGAGATATTGCAGAGGCTGGTGTGGAGTCTCCACTATGATGTGTTCCCCCTGGATAAACGGGCGGTAATTCTTCAATGCCCACACCGTTGCCAGGAGTGCCTTCTCACAATCGTTGAATTTTTCCTCCACAGAGGATAAAGTTTTGCTCGCATAGGAGATTACTTTATTGACCTTGTCATGCTTTTGATATAATACTGCCGTCAAGCACGTATTAGAGAACCCTGTCTCCAGGAAGAACTCCTTGTTTCTGACCGGGTAAGCTAGGCAAGGCGCTTGTGAGAGGCTTCTTTTGAGTTGTCTTACTGCCTCGGATTGTTCTGGACCCCATTCCCACTTGACCCCCCCCTTCAGGAGATGAATCAGGGGTCTGGTGATCTCTGCGTAGCCCTCAATGAACTTTCTGCTGTAATTAGTCAGTCCAAGGAGGCTCCTTAGTTCCCGCAGAGTTGTGGGGTCTTTCAGTTTCTGAAGTGCTTCCACTTTCTTTTCCTGGGGACAGAGGCCCTGAGGAGTAATCTCATGCCCCAAGAAATTAACACGGGTTCTACACCACTGTGCTTTCTGAAAGGAAAGTTTTGCTCCGGCGGCCCTCAACTGTGTCAGAACATAACGGGTCTCTGCTATGTGTTCCTCCACAGATGAACTTTTGATGAGGACATCATCTACATAAGCCAGGTTACCCCTCGTACCCAGGTCGGGCATGGCCTTATGTAGGAAAATATTGAACTCATTACCGGAGTTAAGGTATCCGAAGGGAGTCCGGGTCCATGTGTACTGCTGGCCCCCAAAGGTAAAAGCCAGCTTGTATTGGTCCTCCCTACTGACAGGCACGGTCCAGTATCCATTGGTCAGGTCTATTGCAGTGAATACCTGTGACCCCTGAATCTGGGCCAGCCCTTGGTCAATGTAGGGCAGTGGCCATCGGGAAGTATGGACCCGTTTGTTGAGCTCCCTGAGGTCAGCGCAGAGTCTCCACTGGCCGTTTGGCTTCAATATTCCCAGCACCGGATTATTGAAGGTGCTGTGGACTGGACGGATTATTCCCCGGGACTCAAGGTTCTTAATTATTTCAGTAAGGGACTCCATTGATGCGAGAGGCAAGCGATATTGCTTCACAAACACTGGAGTCATGCCAGGGTCCGTGGGGATTGTTGTGGTGTGGATGTCGGTGCGACCACAGTCATATGAGTCTACCGCAAAGAGATCTTGGAAATCCAAGAAAGCTTGTTTCAACTTTTGCTTTTGTTCCAGAGTCACACAGGCATCAGCTAGGTTGACTCTCTCTTCCCCCATCTGCCTGAAGCCTGGAAAGACTTCTGGTTTGGCTATCTCCGCGGCCTCCTCCAGCTGGGTGGAGAAGTCCCTGGTCAGAGTGCTGATTTGGACCGGAGGCTTCAGGTGGGAAAGGCAGCCCTCATGGACCTGGAAAATCACCTCATCCCTCCTGAAGTCACAGGTCACATCTTCCTTACCATAGGGGCAGGAAGTGTACACCAGGAAGTTCCCCCCATGCCGGGTAAAAATCCTGTCTGGTGTTGCGTTGTCATCACTGTCACTGTCAAAACAGTCCTTGGGGATGGGTCCTAACAGTTCATTTACAAGATCAATGGAGAAATGTCGGTCATCAACCGCCATTCCAATAATGGTGCCTGCGGCTAGAGTAATACTCTTTAAGTCGCTGTTATCCACCTCTATTAGAATGGGGTCATGTTCTATGTTGACTAATGGAGTCGGGTTTACCCCCAACCCTTGCTGTTGGAGAGAAGCATTTAGATGTATGTAAGCATCAGGGTTTTTCAACTCTTGTCCCCTTTTAACTTTCACTTCCAGGGAGAATTGTCGGGTCCTTTCTGGGATGGTGACTTCCTCTTTAACCTGAATTTCAACTGCATAAGGTAGCAATTGAGCTGACCTAAATGCTTTTTCTGGATCATCAAAGCCCATGGGATTATCCGCTAATCGGGACCAAGCTTTGAAGTTTATTAGGTCCAAACTAATGGCAAAGCGATTGAGAATGTCACTGCCTAAGTAAAAGGCGGCAGTGACGTCTCGCACGACCCAACAATTATGGACTATGCTCTTGTTGCCAATGGAGATTTTGAGCATACACCTGCTTGGCAGGAGATGTTTGGAGTCAGGTGCTTCCAGGTCCATTTCCCATTTGTCTATCAGTTTGAAGGTGGGAATGGCTGGATCTTTTGGGAGTTGGCGGAACATGGCTTCGCTGATGAAGCTCTTACCGTTGTTCACACACACTCGAGCGAGAACAGAGTCCTTCCCATCATTTAACTGAACAGGGATGAACAACTGCTCTTCAATTTGCTGAATATCAGCCAGGCTTTGAGCTGATTTCACATCTTTCTGGACTATAGGAGTGGGAGTTTCTGATTGTGGATTAGTAAAGAATTTCAGAGTGTTTCCTTCCAGCGTGGAATACCACCTTAAACTGGAAGGAAGGTTGATTTTCAGAAACAGAGAGGACCCCCCATCACCAGTCTGTTGTCCTACTGCTATTACTGTCACGTCTGGAATTTGGCTATTCTGGAAGTGAAATTCTACTTGGTCAGATTTTTGTTCAACCATGTGGCAGGTGCCGTTTAAACTAACATGGTTGACACTCTGTTTTAATTTTATTGGTCGGCTAGTCTGGGTCCAGAGGACCTTGTTTACGCAATCTATTAGGGGTGACAACCTTCTCAGGAGGTCATTCCCTAGTAAACAAGGGGTGCCCTCTGGGGTCACAACTATGACCGGGTGTTTCAACTTATGTCGCCCAATTTTAATGTCCAAATCTGCCGTCCCCTCGACGGGAATTTCCTTCCCGTCAAAGTTCTGTAGTTGTCCAGGAAGAGAGGTGAGAGGAATTTGGTAATTCTCTCCCCTTCCTGCATTCAGTTCGTCAAAGGCCCTTCTGGACAGAAGGGTAGCTTGAGATCCAGTGTCCACCAGTGCCGAGATTGTACCCTGCCCCTGTACTTGTACCGGGGCATAATATCTTCCCTCCTTCTCCTCAAGGGGGCACAGATAATGTACATTTTTGGACAACTGGTGGGCTAATTTTCTGGTTTTGGACATCGCTAGCGAGGAGATTTGGGCAGAATTCTGTGGAGAGTCTTGGGAATCTGAAAGAAAAAATTTGCAACTGGAGATCAGAGCCATTGTGGGTTCCCCTGGCTCCGTTTCTGGGCCGCCCCCCCCTTTTTGGAGGCAGTCGCCAGGATGGGTTTGAACCAGGGGATTTTCTTGCTGTTGGTTCTGGGATGAGATGGTGGGCGGCGGTAGCTCAGTCTCCACATCTCCCCAGTCTGGATTTGCATCCCTAGGGACCCATTTTTCTTTGGGAGGAGTTCCCCCCTCTCTGAAGGAGAAGATCCTTTTCCCAGGATCCTCTGAGGATCCCTCTCCCTCAAATTGGAAGATCTGTACCTCCTCCTCAAACTGAGTCTGTTTGGGTCTTTTGTTTCTCCTACCCCCCCTCTGCTCCTTAGGAGGCAGACTTTCAGGGGCAAGAGATTTTGTTTCCGGTTCCTGGGTTTCCAGGGGCTGTTTACAAGTGAGGAAGGAAGCTACCTCCAAGGCTTTACACCCCCCTTCCCCTTGTGCCTCCTCCCTGGGAACCGGTGAGTTATCGGGGTGCTGCCCCCGTCATTGTTCTGGAGCACCAGGTCCAGAGTTGGGTGCGTTCTGCGCCGGCATGCTGATCTGAGGGTTCTGCTGAGCCCTCAGTATGTCACCCTTATCCCGCGCCATGTTTTGAACCTGGCGCTCTAACTGGGAAACCCGCTCAGGCTGATACGGGGCCCTGTTTTCTCCCCTGGGCTGATCCCGGGAAGGGTAGCTATCCCTCCTCTGGTAATACCCCGGGTTGGGAAGATTTGGGTACCCCTCCACCCTTGGCCTCCCCTCTCCCGGATTCAGTGGTCTGGGCTCAGGGAATTGGGGAAAGAAGGATGGATGGTTTTGGGGCTGAAAGTCGGGTGGATATCTGGGGAAAAAGTTCTGCCCAGGGTTTGGTAAATTTCTGCCCTCCTGTGGGAAGTTTGGAGGGAAGTTCCCTGGGTTAGGTGCTTGTCTGGATCCCCCCCCTTGGGCTGGAGGAGTCCACACATAACCCAGGATGGGTCTGTTACCTTTGTAGCGAGGACTTACATAGTCAGGAGAGCGAGGGACCCCATTTGTGGGGCTGCCTCCCTGGCTCCCTGTCTGTGACTGGCCCGAGGACCTTCTGGGCCTAGCATTATTAGGTGCAGGTAGGTTTTTAGGCCCCCCCATCTCCAGATCCAAAACGGGGGTGACCTTTACCTCTGCCACCTTGACAGCAGCAGGGGTGCTGTTGGCTTTGGGGTTTTTCTGGGCATTGCTTTTATTTTCTATGGGCTTCTGCACCTCATAGATCCGGGTAGCCTGTTCAATGACCCAGTCTAAAGATCTTTTCTCATGAAAATCTCTCACGATCTGGGTCATTATATATTTGGGCAAGGCATGGAAAAATGTATTGACAAACTCTCTACTATCTGTGCGCACCCTTCTGGTGGTTTGCGCAAACGCACGCTTTAACTCCTGCACAAATTCTCGTGGGGCCTGATCCTCCCCACATTGCAAATTGTAGGCCGCCTTGCGAGCCTCTTGAGGATTTCTGTGAACAGAAAAATGTTTCAGGATGGCCGCCTTATATGTGGACCATCTTAAATGATTTTGGTCCTCCAGCCCCGCAAAGAAACTGGAGTATTCCGGGGAGAATGTCCACTTTACATATTGAATACAGCTTTGGCTGTCCTTCAAATGGAAAGTCTCCATCATTTGTTCAAACAACTCTAAGTGCTCCCAAACAGAATACTTAGCGTTCTTATGGTAAGGCGTGATGACGCTCCTGATCGCCTTAATCTGCTTGAAGGGGTCCTTAAGCAAGGCCCTTTTTGCCTTATTGGCCTTTTTGGTTCGGGTAACCCTTGTCCATTCTTCCTCGGACTCAGAGGCACTGCTCCCAGAGGTTCCCGTCTGTTCTTCCAGGTTTTCCCGGATTCTGCGAGCCTGGGAATGGCTGGCAGAATGTGGGGACCTGGTCTCCTGTGTCCTGCGCAGTTCAGAGGAGTCTTCAGATTCCTCCTTGCTGCCAGGATTTGATGGGTACCCCCTCCACTGACCTAACTGGGCAGAGGTTTTCAGGATGCCCTTAATGGGCCTACTCTCCTGGGGTTCCCCATTGAACTGTACTGTACTTGGGTGCCCATACCCGGATGCCCACCCCTCCATTCCTGAGTGGTACTGGCCTATGAGCCCCATACTCTTAGCTGGATAGTAATCTGCCATCCCTGTGGCCCTGTGCTCATGTGCGCCAGGGGACATGGGGGTGGCAGAGTCCAGGGACTGGGGAAAATGAAGGCCCCTGGTGTTAGGGCTCCTGCGGTTATGGTCAGGAATCTCTCTTTCCCAGCGGACCTCATCTCTATCCGCCCCTGCTCCCTGTTGCAATGCAAGAGCCTGCATTTGTGCTTTCAGTTCCTCTGTTAAGGCCTTACTCGACTCTATCAGTTTCTCCTGCATCGCTACCTGTTGCTGGAGCCTATCATTGTGTTGACAGAGGGCCTCATTCTCCCTCTGTGCTTCCTGGTTGGTCCTGGAGAACTGGGCCAGTCTTTGCTGCAGGAGGTTTATCTCCTGGGCAATGTCCCTATTGGCCTGCTCCTTTCTTGCTAGAGCATCTTCCACCCTTCTGGTGTGCTCTACCAAGTTCTGGTTTTCTTTTTGGAGATCACCCAGCCCCTGGTGGGCCAGGTGATTTTCTTCCATTTTTCTTTTTAAATGGCAGACTTCCTGGCCTAAGGCGTCTCTTTCCTGACTAAGAGCCTGCATTTGTGCCGCCAGGTCGTCCCTTTGCCTTTGGAAGGCACCAGCTTTCTGGCGCTCCTGATCAAACTCTGCCTGGGTATCCAGGTCTTTCAGAATCAGTTTATTGCTCTCCTCCTTCACTCTATCTAGGTGGCCTTGCAGGGTGACTACCTGCTCAGCACATGCCCTATTGAAGTCTAGCTGTTGCTCCAGCTTTTTCTGGCTTTGCAGTAGGGAGTCCAAACCTTCTTGGTGTTCCTTCTGCAAGGCCAGAAATCTGGTATCCTGTTCTGACTTTTCCTTTTGCAGCACATCCATATCCTCCTTTATTTTAGTGATGTACTGTCTGGTCTCATTTTCTGACTCCTGGCTTCTGTGCAGCCTTTGCTCAGAAGAGTCCAGATCAGATTGGGCCTTCTCTAACGCCATCTGTTGCCTTTTTGCCAGATCATGGCCTTCAGCACATTTATTCTGTATGGCTCCCATGTATAAATATAAATATGCCGCTATCCTAACAATCTTGTCGTGCTCATCTTTGGCCTTAGGAGCCATATATAGTTCACTCAGGGCCACGTGTAATGGACCCTGATCTCTATATATATCTGACCCTGTTTCAGTGACCTGTTGCGTGATGGCCTGCAACCAGACCGTTTGGTCCTGGTGAGTCCATTCACCTCTCACAAATAGTTTGTGTAAGAAGTGCTCTCTGGCTATTTTCATATCTACCAAGGTCGTCATTCTAGAGATTGGTCTCTGTCCTGACTTACAGAAGTTAGTATTTTAGTTTTGCGGAACAGAACTTTTCTTGGAGTGTCCCTTTTGAGGAATGCTTCACAGCGTAATGCAGCGTGGTGATCCGACTGGATGTATGTATCCCGTCAGTTAGCACACTGTATTAAGCTGCACAAATGGTAAATCTAACCCAAC
The DNA here is from genome assembly GCF_040938575.1 of Ambystoma mexicanum. Classification (NCBI taxonomy): domain Eukaryota; kingdom Metazoa; phylum Chordata; class Amphibia; order Caudata; family Ambystomatidae; genus Ambystoma; species Ambystoma mexicanum. The sequence continues at coordinate 602,141,272 of NC_090925.1, forward strand.
GTCTCGGCTCGAGCCCCCACTTTGTAAGAGGATTCAATTCAGCACTACAGCTAAGTTAACGCCTAGTCTAGAAGACTGAATGAAAACCCTTATTGATATATCTTTAGGTCCAGTTCATGCGTTCTGGATGACTACCCTTATATAACACCCCTCTCTTGGAATCCCCCTGACCCCACTGAGCCAAGAAGTAGTTCTGTTTTGCAAGTTAAAAGGTTTATTTGATAATTTAAACAATAGGTATATATATCCCACTTTATAATAAATTAATAATTGAATAGCACACTTAATCTGATATGATAAAGATCAACAACGGAGAATCTGGCACTAGCACTCTTCTTATAATCACTAATGAGTTGACCTGAAATGGATAAGGTAGCACACTGGTAAATAGGAACAAAAGTATAATGTGGTAGAGGATGCTTTATGTAGCTCAGGTGGATGCAATATTCAATGAATGCAGTACAGAAAATACGCAATATGATTCAACCAGACAATGTAATCACTTTTCTCGGGCTATTCCCTCCCCCCCTCTTTATGCAATGCAAGGAAATGGAAGGAAAACACACAGTCCTCAGAAATGCAATCAACTGTAATTCAGTTCAATCCCAGCAAGCTTACAGAAAACAGATAGGAGTTTTGAAAACACAGGCAATGCTTGGATATGTGCTGGCAATGAATGAGAAATATGCTAAATTTGCTTTTAATTCCCTTATAGAGGTTCAGGGTGAGTGGTATCTAGTTAATATTAGTCCAGGCTCACACTAGCAATGATGCAGGGATAGTTAGCAGGTTAAACGAATTTCTGGCCAATGGAAAGCAAACAGCAGCAGTTTTTACATGTGAAGAAATTGCAAATCGCGGTAAAATTCGCGGATGCGCCGAGCGCTATTACCAAGGAACCGCAAGGACTATCTCTACCGTTTTGGGGTCCTAGAAAAGCCTGGGATCTCAGCTTCCAAATGAAAGTTATTGCAAGTCTCTAGCCCAAACGGTTGCGGAGATATGAGTAATTTAGTAAAGGTCGTTTTTGGTTTTGTAAATTTTAAACGCACACTTTTTCAAAATGACAAGTGACAAATTTTTGCAGCTAGAATGACAGGTGACAGCTAGGAGGCAGTTCTACTTAGGTTAAATAGATTGAATTAGATGAATTTAAACTAAGAGATGTGTTCTGAGTTTTGCTAAGTACTCACAAGAGATTTTGAACAGGAAAGCGACTTGGTCACGGACTTCAGTCTGGTCAGGTCTTTCCGGGTTCTGCTCACAGCGCCTGGCCTCTGGAACTGCTCACAGGGGTCTGGTCTCTGCTAGGCACCGGTTCTTTGGGTCTCTCTGCTCTGGATAGATTGAAGTCTCTAGTTTGGCTTTCTGGAGTTTGATGGAGGTAAGTATGGATTTTTCCGGCAGGGCTTCCAGCGGCAGATGAAAAATGAATGTCCCCTATCTGTCCTGTCTGTCTGCTTTTATGTGTTTAGAATGTGGGTGTGTTCTAGCATCACTGACCCTACCTCTCTCTCAGCTTCTAATTGGTCAAACTTCCATTCCTCCGCTTGATTGGCAAACTGAACTGTGAGTCAGATTGATGTCATTTTACAGCCTGCAGAAAGTCCACTCCTCCTGTCAACTTACACACAAATCTAGATTTGAAACAAATACATATTTGCAGAGGTACATATTGTTTTAAAATCATATGCACCCATCATGCATTACAGGAGGTATCCCCTGTTCAAACTCTGCTCTTCCTGGGAGCTTGCATTCAGAACTGGCACATATTTCACTTTTTAACTGCTTTTTCAATTTCCGACATGGACCCAACTTTACATACATGTGTGCAGGGGGTAGGGACATTAACTGATGAAGTTTCAGATTTTTAACATGCACACATTTAGAGTAATATCCACTTTTCCGCTAAAACCCCCCTGAACATACCACCGGTTCCTACCACGTCTTAAACTGTGGGCAGAAAAATCACAAGAATTATGGTATCATTTATAAAATTTTCACATGTCCGCTCTATGAGTTATTCATCTTTTTAAAGTTATGTTCTGGCTCCAAAGGGGTGTGGTTTACCCTCAGCACAAGGTTGAATTTCTGGTTCTTTCCAGTTCTGCCAAGCCAGCTTGCTCTCACAGGCAGTGCTCCTCCCAGCTCCTGCCAAGAGGAAGCTACAATTTACGACTGCGGTAATAAAAACCTTTGCCTGAGTGAAGAGGGCTTTGTTCACCCTCTTGCAGAGCACAGATAATTCAATTATCAGATAGATGGCATATCCTTAGCCTGGGCAGCAAAAGGAAGGTTGGCCTGGGAACACAGTGGTGACTCAAGTTTCACTGCTGATGGGATCCGTTGCTAGGCAAAATCAAGTTCCTTAAGCCAGACCTTCAGCTAACTTTTTGTTGCTTTTAAAATAACTTGTAATTTTACACATGCAGCTAGAATGCTGATTCTAAGTGCAAAACTATGACATTTCAACAGTTACAAAGGCATGTGACACCAAACATAGGTCACTCATTTAATTTAACATTTTCGATTTTGGTGGTTTTAAATCCAGTTGCAGTTAGGCTTAAGCTGCTGACTCCATAGCATTTTTGTTATAAGCATTGTTTTTGGGCTCTTCATTTCCCAGATTTTGTAGGCACACAAAACTCCATTCTGCCAAATGTCTGCTGGTGTTCAGTGAATATTTTGCACATGTTGCAAGGTTTGAAATAGGCATTTTGCTTGCCTTCAGAAAAACACACAGAGTGGTTTTAAAACGCCGGCTTTTGGATAGTGGTGAGTACTGGTACTGCACTCATTTTTGGGATTTAAGAAATGAATTCCCCACACTTCTAGGTTGCATTTGGCAATCAGCATTGCCATTCCCAATGGTTTCAGACTACTGTGCGGGTAGTCCAATGGTGGTTTTAAAGCGCTTTGAAGCTAACCGGCGCTACTGTTTTTCCTTTGGCAACCCATTTCCCTCATGGCAACCCGGCCTTTCATTCTCGCACTGGTGGGTGGCAAGTGAGGCAACCATTTTGGTGGGCGCACAAACTGCGCAGCTTTCCTGGATTTCGGCGCACATGTGGGTTTTCCGCCATCTTGAATTTCCTAAGCCCACAGCACCAAATGTTGTAGCAGGATAGCTTAAACGTGGGTCAGGACACCCAACAATCCTTTTTAATTTCTTTTACATTTTTTATATTGCTCACCAGTGGTTTCATTTGTACGCCACTCAGAGGTATCCTCTTTTCATTTTTTCTTCTGTTCTTAGTGAACCTGTGGGTTCAAATGACCCCACAGTCAGTATATACATATCTATACCGTTAGTCTGTTGGTCCATGTATATATCAAAGTCTATAATTATATCACATTAGCAAGTAGGTCAGAATCTAATGTCTTTTTCACAATTATTATCACTGACAGCAAAGATCAATGTCCATCCACTGATGTTTACTGATGTTTACATGTATAAAACAACAGCTCTTTCATTGCACATCCAATGGCAAACACATTTGATGATGTACAGTAAAGCTAATGGTTACGATAATAACAGACGTCTGATAGTATAACTGCTAAAAAGGTTCTCACTCGCAAAAGTGCACACAAAAAAAACCGACACCACTAACAGTGATGTGGATGACTATTTGTTGATGTTGTAGAGAGCGCCTGTGTCTCCAAAAAGGGATTCTTTCTGAGATACAATTGATGAGTTTATGGACTTGCGCTTTACAGTTCCTACCTCCTTTTTGAGCCAAAGCACCCGCTGTTGAGCAGTAACAGCAAGGGGCAGGTAACAAAACATTATTACACAATTGTACCCAACATGTATCTTTTTTTTTCTCTTACTGTTTTTCATTTTTTACTGCATTCAATGCTGGAGCATATTCTCTTCACTAATTGTTGGTTGCCAATCATGTTCCATTTATTAGTTATTATCTTTTTGTTTTTAGTTTTTGCATTCATTATTTATAGCAAAATCACATATCATATTCATATTCAGTGACATTGCTTTCTTCATGCATCCTCTGATATATTGGTGATTTTCAAACCAGCAGGACTGCATTCACAAATATAACTTCATATAAAACGTAACGTGAGACCTAAATGCTGTTTTCACCGCCAACATTTTCCTAAATCACCTCGTGTAGTGAATACCTCTAATCAACAATAAAAACACAATTCATTTGCAACCAGGGGCAGTTAACAAAGAAACATTGTGGAGGAACCGCACACTTAGCTCTTCCATGCTAACCTGAATTCCAAAAGACTTGGTTCACTCCAGGTTTAATTTCTTTGGGGCCAAGACTTCAGGCAACACACCAGCTAGCCCAGTCTGCATTTTAGGGGTTCTAGTCAGGTGGTAAGTGTTCTGCAGAAGGGCTGCTTTGAAGGGATGGAGGGGTTTCATCCAATTCAATGATGTTGGTGATTCTGGGCCTTTGTGAACAGATGAAGATTCATGTGGAGTGCAGGTCAAAGATAAAAGCCTCAATCTGCAGGTGGAAGTCCTCAGGGTTGGTGGCAATGGCAGAGGGCACCAAGCACCAGTTCTGGACCTCTTTGTTAAATTCGAGGTCAGGTGAAGGGTTGAGGATCACAATCACTTTTTTGGTGCAGGGGACAAGAGGACACTGCAGATCATACGTCTACCTTACAATCCCCTTGCTCTTGCAGGTGCTGCTGCTAGGTTCTGTCTTGCTCATCTGCAGCGACCTCCGTTTTTATATGGCCCAGACCCCTTCCCATGGCCCAGTATCTGCCAGGAAGACAAGGGGTTGAAAGGGTTGTCCCTAATGAGAAGGGCCTTAGCAGCATATTACTGGCCTCACCCTGGAAATGATTCTGGATATTGACCCCCCAAGGTCCCTTTGAGCATCCTCTACATCTTCTTCCGGAGACCTTTGCCACGTCAACATCAGCATTTGATTTCTAGGTCATCTTCTTTGGACCCATTAAAGGCTCTACTACTTTTAAGCAGGTTTGAGAACCCAAATCAGAGTGATGCCCTCATTCAGACTCCGATGGCGTTGGCCAGCCAGGGCCAGGCATCATCCCTCAAACTTCATTGGCTTTTTCATACTGTCCCTTTTGGACTGAATAGGAATACAAAGCCAATAAAGAGAGCCCACTAGTGGCACACACATTCCATCTTCATGACCCTGTAGGAGCACATCCGAATCTTCAGGCACTACTTTGTAAGGAAGAGTGCCGCTGGTAGTGCTTGGACTTGTAGAGGTGGTCAGTATTTTATGTATTGGATTTAATGTTGGTATTCTGCAATGTTCCAGCTCACAGCAGAGCACTTTAAAGTGGAGCAGCAGGGTTTCAAAATGAAGCAGGATGGTTGGGGTGGGAGAAATGTGAGCAAGCCAGCGCCAGGGTGCAGTTTGCTCTGAAAGAGGGGTACATTTTGTTTCAATTTTTAAGGATATGTAGAAACCAAAAGGACAAGGGTGCAAAGGGAAAGAAGGAACTATTAAAGGCCACCATCTGCTAGGTTAAGGGCAGAGTCCTGGCCAGCAAACGAATATGCAGACAGAGACCATAGGGGCAGAGTAGTGTTTCCAGTTCTTGAGAGTAGGGCGGACTCCCTGTGTACAGCAATGGCAATAAACATGGACAACTAGAAACTATGCCACCTGCCTCGTATTCTCAAAGTCAGGGTGGACTACTCGAAAAGGGCGTTTGGCTGCAGAAGAAAGAATGACCTCCGTACCCTTGGTGATCAGAGAAACAGGGTATCCAATCTGGAATCAGACTGATGCAGCAGGGTAAAAAGAGAAACAGTACAGGGACACTTCAAGCTGTATCCCAGTTCAGGAGTTTCAATCTCATAGGAAGTGTCCTGACCGGCACTGGATGCACTAATACCAGAAGATGTCCTAATCAGCATTGGGTGAACTAACAGCATCAGGGAGTGTCCAATTCAGCACTGGGTGCACTAACAGCATCGGGGACTGCCATAACGAGTCATAGGCATGTTCTAGCCACTACTGGATGCACTAATAGTATGGGATGGCCTACCCGGTACTGGGTGCACTAACAGCAGGGACTTTCCAAATCAACACTGGGTTCACTGACATCAGGGAGCGTCAAAACGAGTCATAGGGGTGTTCTAGCCAGTAATGCATGTGCAAACAGCATAGGATGTCCTGCTCTACACAGTACAGGATACACTAACAGCAGGAAGGGCTCTACCCAGTACTGGATGCACTCAACGCAGGAAGTGTCCTACCCAGTACTGGATGCACTCACAGCAGGAAGTGCTCTACGCAGTACGCGATGCACTCACAGCAGGATATGCTCTACCCAGTATTGGATGCACTAACAGTATGGGATGTCCTACCCAGTACTGGATGCACTCACAGCAGGAAGTGCTCTACCCAGTACTGGTTGCACTAACAGTATGGGATGTCCTACCGAGTACTGCATGCACTCACAGCAGGAAGTGTCCTACCCAGTACTGGATGCACTCACAGCAGGAAGTGCTCTATGTAGTACGCGATGCACTCACAGCAGGATGTGCTCTACCCAGTACTGGATGCACTAACAGTATGGGATGTCCTACCCAGTACTGGATGCACTCACAGCAGGAAGTGCTCTACACAATACTGGATGCACTAACAGTATGGGATGCCCTACCCAGTACTGTATGCACTCACAGCAGGAAGTGCTCTACACAGTACTGGATGCACTAACAGTATGGGATGTCCTACCGAGTACTGGATGCACTCACAGCAGGAAGTGCTCTGCGCAGTGCGGGATGTGCTAAGAGCAGAAGGCGTCCTAATCAGAATTGGATGCACTAACCTTTGGGAATGACCTAACCAATACTAGAGGCACTAAGAGCAGGCGATGCCCTTTCCATTTAGGACCTTTAGCAGCAAGGGATGCCTTACCAGAACTAGATGCATTAACAGCTGTAGGTGTCCTTTCCAGTACTGAATTCACTACAGTTAGGGAGTGCCATAGCCAGATGAGCTAATAGCAGTTGATATCTTAACCAGTACTAGATGCAGTAACATCAGGGAAAGTCCACTTAGTATTGACTATTCAGGGAGGATTAGGAAGTGCACTCAACTGTACATGACGCACCAAAGGCGAGTGATGGTCTGCACGGATTCACTGACAGCAGGAGGTGGTCCCAGCAATGAAAGGTGTCCTGCCAACAAGAGGTGATCCTGATAGTGTAGCATGTATTGAGAGGAAGAGGGGGTTTTAACAGCATCAGCCACAATAACAGCAAGCAGCGGTCTCCGACACACAGGAGGCACTGATGGGAAGAAGTGGCCTCGACAGTATAGCAAGCACAGGCATCAGGTGGTGGTCTCATTGTACACAATGCGCTGACAGCATAAGATGGCCTCAACTGCTCAAGATGCATTGACAGCAATCGGTGGTCTCAACACTGCACGAGGCAGCGACAACACGAGGTGGTCTCAATAGTCCAGGGTGCACTGACAGCAAAAACGGATGCACTCACAGCACAAGGAAACAGCACTACTGGCTTAGCCCAGCACTCCTTGCGTTGCCTTTTCTGTTCTGTGCAGTGCCCTTACTGCACCGCAGGAAGTCCCCGATGCCTTGTGTGCAGGCGAAAAAGATATCAGCCTTGAAAAGTGTAATGTTCCTACTCTGCATTTATCCTTATTTACTTTAATAAACCTTCAAACGCAGCACTTTGGAAATAAACATCGGGCATCTGTACAAGAGTGACACGGGCAGGCTCCGAGGGCAGCCAAGCAGCACAAGCCACACGCCAGACACAAACCTGCAGGAGTACGCATTCTGTGAAGATTAATTTGACAGTCCCTCACTTTTTAATTTTCTCTGTGAAATAATCTCATTTTTCATATATATATATTTTATATGAAGTTAAATGGCAGTTGGCAACGATTTGATGAAAAGAGACGGTTTCCTGCAGAGGAAACAGATGAAAAATATTAGGTTAAAACCACTAACCGCAGTGAAGCAGACTAAAATAAGACTGCCTGAGGGAACGCCTCAGTAACCCCCCCCCCCCAAGGTAATATGGCAGCTGTCCAGGTGTATTGTTGCCATTACCCAAGTAATGCTGCATAGACCAGAACGTTCCAAATGCGTGCACAGTGCCAAGGAGAAATGTAAAGGGAAATATAGATAAGTGACCAACCCAGGAATGCATCCGACGAGATATTGTGCGTATAGTGCTGCCCAGCTAATGCAACACAGGAACTACTACCCCTATGTGGAATACTGCTCATAGAATACAGTCTGGACAATGGCACTGTTGCCCAGAAAAGTCTTCCCTAAAAACCCTGCATAGAGAATGCTGCCCAGTGAATACTATCTAAGCAATACTGCCTCCTCCCAGATAGGCTGAATAGGAAATATGACCTTCTGAATACTGGGAGATGCTCACAAACCGTGCCTGAGTTCACAACCGGTTGAGAATTGGGCAGACAACTTGGAAGTCTGGCTATTGAATACTGCCTAGAAAATACTGCTCAAAAGATAAGCTAGCTCACGATGGGCACAGAGGCATTGTGTGAACAGAAAGAAGGGTAAGCTAAAAGGTGTGGTTTCCAAAATGGTTCATATTAGGGGAAGAAACGCTCAGGAAATGCACCAGGTGTCAGGTTGTGATCCCTCACACAACCCCAAAATGGCTGCACATGACGTTGTTGACCCAGGTCATTTTGTAAGAGGGAGCAATTGATTTCTTTGGTCCAGTCAACAGGGGACTTTACATTCTTGTCACCACGGGTGAATAATCCAGATGCCGGGAATTCCAGATAATAAATTCCACAGCTCATTCCAGTGCCATCCCCGCCCATGATAAGATGTTCACGGCACATGGCATACCCCGGACAGTCAAGTCTGACAATGGACCACCATTCATGAGTTAAGACGTCAAAACGTTTGTTGAATATCAAGGGTTCAAACAAAAGAGGGTCATTCCTTTGCGTCCCCAAGCTAATTTAACAATTGAGCATTCCATGGCCAACCTCAAGCAATCCGTACAATTATCAAACCTGACTAGTTGTCCGCTTGAACACATACTTTATCAACCGTTGAGAGACTATCGCAAGACACCTTACAGTACCACAGTAAAATGTCCCACAGAGGTCAAGGTTGGGGATAGTCATCAGGAGATGGCTACCACACCTAGTGCCACCTCCGGTTAGGCTTCCTAAAGATTTAATAATAAGGCAATGTGATACAAAAGCAAAAAAATAAGAAAACAAGTGAAGAGCAAAAGAGTCATCCTTGAATGTAGGAGATGTTGCTATAGTGAGACAACCAACCACCCACAAGGCAGCAACGTCATTCCCTCTTATTGTCAGAAAGGTAAAGGACTCACTGATGACAGCTGCAAATAAAACGACAAAAGTTACAAGAAACTCATCACATTTCTAGAAGAGCATCGATACATCTTTGAGACTGACCTTACACCTAATTTTATGGAATCAAAAGATGATGAATCTGAAATCTCCTACTTAAGAGACTGTGAAGCATATAACAATCAAACTATCCTAGAAGAAAACAAATCCATTGAAGAATTCCTAGCACAACCAGTCGTAGAATGGCCATGTTAGGTAAGGAAAAAACCCATCAGGTTGATCGAGGAGATGGGTTGTAATCTACAGATTACTGCAAGTTTGTGCCTTTCCACATCCTTGTGTGAAGTAGGGACCCACTTGTGTCACAACAAAAGGAAATTACATTGGAGAAAAGGGATGAGGTTACAATAGTTATAATGCAAACGTGAATGAACAAAGTAGACTTCCCTATGATTCTCTTTGTCAACGAGTTATTGTTTCCCAATCCTTTGCTTTATGTGGGATATACTTGCGAAGGGATAACACACCACTTTCAATGTAACCCCTGGCTCACATGACATTGCACACGTCAATTCCATTGGCAAGCTCACAATGTACCCCCATTTATTTCCTAGCTTCAGCCTATCAAATACAAGATTACATCACAGTTGTCATTAATTTTGTTTGTTTTTGGTTGGTGTAAGGGTCGGTGCACTCACCTCAATCTCCTGGACAATTTGGAGCATGTTAATTATAAGGATGTATTGGTGTTCTTCATTCCACAGTATAATGGTTGCAGCCCGGGCTCACCATCTCTTAAAACACTTTAGAATAAAAAATAAATCACTCCACAGTTCCACTGTCCTGTTCAGATTGCCACCCACCTTTGCATTGTGGCAGGAAGGGATAACATGAGAAATTCTTGCACTTGCAGTTCATCAATTCACAGTCCAATCATTGCATTCAGACCATCAACAGCCCTGAACAAAAAAAAACTGCACCGTACTAAAGAAATATACCCTTACTTTCCAAATCTCAAGTTCTCTTTATCCCCAGGTGTGGCAGAAAGCAGTGTTATGAAACATGTTGATGCTCAATGTCGCCAGGAATCAAGGTTTCTGCAAGGACTGTTTTTCCTCAGCAGACTACAGACCAGCCATAAAAAGTAGAAAATGTAAGCTCATCCTCTATTGTGGCCCCCAGGCTTTGTTTTTGTCCTGTGCACTGGTAGACGCCTTGATTTACAGGCAAACATGGACATCATTTCACCAAAATGCCAGGGGTAGCGGAAGTGACGTCACGTGACCCTTGACCCCTGATGACATCACAGCAAGTGATGTGTCATTTGACCCTAGCCCGAAGTGATATCGCGGGAAGCGATGGAACTCGACCTTTTACCCGTTGACAAAACAGGAAGTGGCATCACATAGCATTGTACACTACGAAAAATATGGTTATGATATGATTATAATGTGATGTACATTTCATACAAGAATGGATCGCCATATGTATCGTTAAGATCAGTGTGTATAGGCCCATATTACCAAATTACTGTGAATGCAGACAGATGCCCAAGACCAAATGATAATGATGTGTTATTATATAGCACTTACGCTTCAGCGCTTTATATAGTAAGGATATACACCCAATATCACCCAACCTGTGTTGGTACTCATTTATCGACCTTAAAAGGATGAAAGGCTGAGCTGAGGCGTTTAAGAACATACTAAATCAGTGACTCACCCCCTGAGGTGTGCCTGAAATAAACCTTTAATGAGTCTTGCAATTACTGTATAGAATTGCAGAAAGACACATTATTTGGTATTCCTATTCTTTCTTATTTAGGATCAGTGCTGAAAGTGTTAGACTTGTGGCACCCCTGTTCTTATTTTTCTTCTTTTTTTTAAGGGGCCTGAACAGGAAAGACAGCCACTCCAGAAGTAAAGAGCCACATTGTGCTGGCCACAGCCCAGGAGCTTATATTACAAATATTAGAGGTTGCAAGGTAGACAACAGAGGTTGCAAGGTAGACCTCAAATGACGTCCCTGCAGGCAAATACATGTTTAACAAGTTACAGGCAGTGATATTTTTACCTTCATGTTTTGGGTAGAGGCAACACTATGGAATGGCAGGCCATGCCCAATAATGCCATTGCTACTTCTGTGTTTGAGGTTTTTGACAATGTGTTTATTTAGCTTGAGGTGTGTTCCAGCCATGCAGTGGAACTGTGGTGGCTTTTTGTCAAGGGATTACATGTTCAATGATTCTATTGACTAGCTCCTGGATAGTAATATGGGACCGCTGACCTTGACACAGCAGCTCAGTTTACTGAACGACCTGCTCTTTGTAAAGCAGTGAGCTGTTGTTGGGCCTACAGTCCCAGGATGGAATTCTGGTCCAAAGTCGAGCAAATAGGCTTGAAACACAAGTTAATTTACACCAACAATGCCTCACTGACAAGAGCAATGGTGATATGAGAAGCTTGCTCATCTGGATACCAATTTAGCAACAACACTTGGTACTGGCTGTATGTCAGAAGTACACATTTCTCAATTGTGTGGCACCATGAAAAATGAACAAAATCTTCACATTTCTTTTTGGCTAAATGTTGAAATCTTTTCATACTGTGCCAAATCATCACAGTAGTAGTCTAAGAGTGCCAAGGCTTTCCTGAAAAGTGCCATATTGGGCTCTCGACAAGGGTTTCAGGACCATAGCCAACAAGGAACGGGAACATCAGAGGTAATGGTGGAGGAAAAAATGTTGTTAATGAAAAAGAACAAACGGGAAAGACAAAAACTAGTGAGTAAATAGAGATAGGTAATGTTTTTTAGCCTTTGGGTGCATGAAGATCCAACGAGCCTGCGAGATTAAAGTATTTTGTAGAAAGCTAAAGGTAAAACCAAAAGTGACTTTAGATAAGGGAGGATTTCCTTGAGGGCAGATTTAACTTAGAAATGTACAATAAAATTGTATTGCTACGTTATGGATCCCAGATATGTGCCAGCAGCAACTTGAAGCATGTAGGTATGATGTCATTGCTCTTGAGTATGTTTAATTTCTCCCACATACCAAAGGCAACTGTAGATTGCAACAAACAGGTGTGTAGGGGGAGATGGGCCATATGTCATTCCTTCTGTATGGTTCTAGGTCATTTGGTTGAATATAATATAAATGGTCGACAGGACAAACGGTCGACACCAAAAGGTCGACAGGTCAAATGGTTGAATTTTTTTTGTTTGTTTTTTCACATTTTTTTTTTGTTTGGGGGGTCCCCCTCAAATCCCCTTTTTTTGCTAAAAAACCCTTTTTTCCCTAAACGAAAACCTAAAAAATATATATATAAATAAAAAAAAAAATTGGACCATTTCACCAGTCGACCAAATTGTGTCGACCATTTGTCTGTCGACCATGTGTCTGTCGACCATTTGACTAGACACCCTTCTGTATGCCGGGACAGTCTAGCACCGTTTTGTGCAAAATGTCGATGTGCCCAACAGCCTCTTTTCTTTTTCAGTTGGTTAGCAGGTGCAAGTGAATCTAGGTCATGTGGCCTAAGTCACACCCACCAATCAATCACTGCTAAACTGTTTGTGGCTTTCTGTTTTTCCACCCTTTTCCCTACTTAAGCAGCCCTCCAGCCTCTTTTCCTTTTTAGTTGGTGAGCAGATGCACGTGGATCTAAGTCTTATGGCCTAAGCCCCACCCACCTTCTTAGACCTGCCTCTTCCTTTCTGCCTTTCTGCTCTTACCTGTTTAATCAAGGGTGTCTCGCGTCCAGGTGTCTGAAGTGAAAAGAAAAGGGCAATTCCTGTTTGGACCTGTTTGGACCGAGAGGGCCGAGAGCCCAAACACCTGCTCAGACAACAGGTACACACCTGCCGATATGTGTTTTTATCCTCCATCCCCACAGGCCATCCCCACCATCACCAGGCAATGCCAACATCAACAAAATTACCCCTCTTCTAAGGTATGGACTCTGCAATGCAGCAACCTCACCCACATTCGCCTCAAGCCTATCAGCACCCCCTGACCATCCACAACACGGAAGTTGATGCTCGTCAAGGTCCATTCAGCTATCTATCACCCATGCACCGGCCATCACCAACCTAATCACTACACACAACCTTGACACCATCTTCATCACAGAGACCTGGCTGACACCCACCTCCACCCACATCCTAGACATCTTTGTCCCCGATGGCTACAGAATCCAACACAGAGACCGGCTGAACAAGAGAGGCAGAAGACTCGCAGTTCTTGACAAGACCTTATGGCCCAACACCAGACTTGATGTCAACAACTTTGGCGCCTTTGAAGTCCTCTCCTACCTTTCCATTTCTCCGCAACAGACATAGTCACCTTCCATCTCATCTACAGACAACCCAAACCCAACACAACCTTCTTCAGAGACTTCACCGACCTGGTCATTGCTATGGCCCTCACTCACGCCAACAACATCTCTCTAAGCAACTTTAACCTCCCAGGCAACAAGGCCACCAAACCGATGAAGGAAGCTCTCCTCAGCCTTCTCGACAACTGCAGCCTCACACAGCACACAAAAGACCCAATGCACAAAAAAGGCAACATCCTCAACCTAATTGCGCAACCGCATATGTCCGATCACGTGATATAGACAAACACTATTTAGCCGTCAATCAGTGCACAGGAGAAACCAGTTCCGGGTTCAAAAGCAGAGAGCCAGGCAGATTGACGACTGCAGCGACTAGGATTAATGAAGGTGAGTACGTACGGAGCTTGTCAGATGAACCGCTCTTTAGAATTAGATACTTGTATTGAGATGACGCACAACAACATCCAATTATAACTAAGTCTTGGTTTATTACAGCGACGTTGTACGCTTGAATCAAAACACGGTTATTTATCGGGGAGTTGTTGCCCGAATGTGATCAGCATCCTTACTTTCACAAACGGATACATTACAGGATTAGATCTCTACTACCTTGGATGTGCACATTTGGAGGACACAAGGTAATTTCATAATCCTTGTACGCAGAATTTAATTCATAACTAATGGTTAGCTATATTTTTGAATAGTTACAAAGACTAATATACGCTTCCCTTACTACTACCCAGTACACGCCTGTATGTTAAGAAAACCATTGCGTTTACCCCCACGAAAATGTGAGGAAGTCGATGATTAGCAGAGAGCTGACACACGTGGTGTATTTCTAATAAGGCCTTTGTGGTATTGTTCACAGGGCAGAGTCCAGAGTTTGGACACCTGAATATTCCCAAGCACATGATTAATAAATTAACCTACGCTTGGTAAGTGTGTAGATAGCATGATAACATGCTTTTGAAACTTTCTTTAGTAGCTAGAAGTTGTAACATTAAGTGTTAATTGCTACTTGTTTTCTCTCTTTTTTTCTTTCTCCCCCCTTTCTCCTTCTCAGCATAATGGGGGCTACACACCTCCTCTCAAGAATCCAATCCAAATTGATTTAAGAAACTCACTTGTAAACAGGATCGAAGGAGTCACAATTTTTTGTTACAGTTCTGGTTAATAGATTACCAATAATTATTAGGATTGAATTGGTAAAATACCATTATTTTAAAATTTGTAGTGGGATCACGTTGGTTCCCCTGATGAAGTCCTGATAGTTAGCATAAAAAACTGCTCCCAGAGGACGAAACATGTTGGGTACGAAGCACTGTGATTTAATAACAGTGATATAACAATAGAGCTATTGAGTACAAGATACCTTTCGGAAGAAAGGAGTTTGTGAACATATCCTAATATAAGGGTTCAATAGGTCCCTTGCCTTAGGTAAGGGTTCCTTTATACATTAGACAACATTTGTATAAAAAAAAGCCAATGCAGTGTTTACACTTCAATTGAATTTGTTGTTGTTTAAATTGTTTTTGAGATATTAATGTGGTAATTTTGTACTTTTTTGCACTTTGCACATTTTGCACTTTTGTACTACAAGGTCGTTCTTCCATAAGTGGACAATTGACCACTGAGGTTGCATCAACCACCTTAAAATATTGACCTGGAGTACTATTATAAATATGAATTTTTTGTATGTGTGTCGATGATTGTTCTTAACAACACCAGGTTATGTAAAAAAAATAGTTTTAGCATTTTATATGTGAACTGAACAGATTGAGATATATATATACATAAAATAAAAAATATGTTTTAAGATTCCATCTGTCTGCTACCCAGTACCTATTTGGTTCGTGGTCTGGGTGTTTTCGTGTTGAAGGTTAAAAGAGGGGAGTCAGAGGATAGAAGGTTTTAAGGATGAGTGACACACTGGTTCTTTTTGTTTCTGATTTCTTAGGCTGCAAAAAGGGCTGAACCTCTGTGTCTTGAAATTAGCCCATATTCTCTCCTTTCGTTGTTGTTAACATCCTCAACCTAATCATCACTGCACTGCCTTCCTGCCACTACAGCTCTCCTCTACCGCTTGATTGGTCTGACCACCTGGTCTTGCCTCTCAACATGCTGCACACAACCCCATCAAGCACTCCCGGCAGAAACCCATCAGACAAACCTTCAGGTACTTCAAGAACTTCCTGGTGCAAGCCCTCAAGGAAAACCTCACCAGCTCTGCCTCACATGGACCAACAACCCCAACCAAACTGACACTTTATATTGGAAGCACTCAACACGACCCTTTCAGTTTCCATTGACCGACACGTGCCTCTGAAATAACGCACCTGCAAACCGAAACCATCAGCATCCTGGTACACGCGAGAATTCAAACTCAGCAAAAGAATAATCAAGAAGCAAGAGAAAACCAGTAGCTGCACCACGACTGCATCGGGCCTGGCACTCCTCGAGGAACTTAAAGCAACCCACTGACAATTATTCAACACAGCAAATGCTCCCACTATCAGAACACCGCAGCTGAAGCCAAAAACAAAAACAGAGCCCTCTTCAAAGCGGTCAAGCACTGTGTCAAGCCACTATCTGACTCTGCCATATCACACTCCATAAAAAATTCCACCACCATCAACACCTTCTTCATTGACAAAATCAGCAAGATTTGCCAGCACATAGACACCAGCTCTGCATCCTCACACCCATCTCATGTCCCTCTGCATGAAATCTATACACCCTGGACAACGTTGAAGACACTCTCTACAGAGGACCCGGTACAAACCCTGGCTTCCCTCAAAGCCACATCGTATAATGACGACATCCTCCCAGCATCCATTCTCAAGACCCTACCCGCAGAAGCTCTGCTTCCCTGCCTGGAGATCATCAACAGCTCCCAAACTCAATGTATCTTCCCATCGACCCTAAAGACAGGACAACTCCTCCCTCTACCAAAGAAACCCATTATGGTTTGATCATCGTAAGATCATCGAGAAAGCAGTGGCTGAACAACTGCAGCAACACATGGACACAACAAATCTCCTCCAAACCTACCAACCCGGGTTCAGACCCAGATGCAGCATGGAAACAGCAACCATGCAGGTGGTCGACAATGCCCTGAACATCCTTGATGATGTCACCCTTACATCCTGGTTATACTCAAACTCTCAAAAGCTTTTGACACAGTAGACCACTAAGGACCTCACAAACACCCTACATTGGTGCATGGGGATCAGCAACCTTGTCCTACACTGGTTCAAGTCCTACCTCGCCAGCCGCCAGCAGTTTGTTCCCGTGAACTCTTATAGATCGCCAATGCTACCTGTCACCTGTGGTGTCCCGCAGGGTTCCATCCTCTCCCAAGTGATCTTCAATCTATACACAAAGCTACTGGTATCCCTTCTAGACACACACAACATCCACATCCACCAATACACTAATGACACACAGCTATACCTCAAGATCGACTCCATCAAGGACATCCACAGGTTCAAAACCTGCCTCTCGCTGATCCAGTCTTGGTTGTCCAGTGCATACTTGAATCTCAACCTCTCCAATACCGAATTCCTTCTCCTCACCAACAACACCAAACACCCAGACATACAGTCCTCACTATCAACCATGCACCCTGGGTGCTTCACACCTGAGCTCATCTCTGCACCACGTCCCTCGGGTTCCACATCGACAAACACCTCTCCTTCATGACACACATAGCTAAGAAAACTCAAACAGCTTGGTATCAGCTCTAGCTCCTGTGGAAAGGCAAGCCCAGGCTCCCCTCGACAGCATTAGATGCACTGTTTCAGCACTGGTCCTATCCCACCTTGATGGGGACAATGCCATACTCAAAGGCCTCGCATCGGCCTCTCTTGAGCCCCTTAGAAGTGTCCTACATGTGTATGCACGCCTCATCAAGGTTCTACACAGTTATGACCACATCACCCGGGCCCTCATCTACCTTCACTGGCTCCCACTGAAGGCACAAATCACCTTCAAGTCTTACTGCAACATCTATAAGACTGTCACCCTGAAGTCTCCCAGTTACCTCGCAGAGAAACTTAGCATCTCCAGCAGACAGCGCATCGCCAGAAGCCAGGACACGTGCAGACTTTAAATCCGCTGCTGCAAAAAGGAAAGGGCCAGAAAACAACCCTTCTCTGCCTACGCTCCACGACTGTGGAACCTCCTCCCATGAGCTTCTGACTCGCCCCCACAATCTGACAATTGAGAAAAGAGCTCAATGAGTCTCTGCTCCTCAACACCTAGGCCAACACAGCATGCCCCGCGCCACCTGCCTCGCTAGACACCGCCTTCCCCCTTCTTTCTGCCAGCCTGTACCCCTCGCTGTATATCTGTTCTGTTGTTACCTCTGAAAAGGGCTCGATTATGCTTCTGTATTATTATATACCTCTGTAAAGCGCTTCATTGTGTATCTGTATTGTTGTATACCTCTGTATAGCGCTCTGTTGGTTCTCGAAGTTAGGACTGCACTTACAAAATACCATAATAATAATAAAATATCATAAGCCCCCCCACCTCTGCCCATAGATATTTAAAACTGTTTCCTGGGAGTGAAGGGATGTATGGTCAAATATGTAGGGTCCCCAAATGGGGCGTGGGGAATTTGTCATCACAGAACCTCACTTTCTCACTTCCTTTGCAATGTAAGGTCGACACTGATCCTTCCCTGTAGACATGTATATTGTACAGCCCCAGTAGCTCTTGTTATTCTATGCAGTACATTTCTATCGGTCACGGAAGAATTAACATTGATTAAAAAGAAGAAAAAATAAATAAATTCAGATTTTGGGAAATACAGCATGTAGTATTTCAGAAAATCTTCATTCATTACCTCTCTATCGATGGTACTGTCAAAATAAGGCAGGTTAAAGATTTCTGCATTTGTTAAGATTAATTACCGGATGTGGAAATCTTTGGAAAAATCCTGACAAACTCAGTATACGCCCTGCCAGTCCATTTTACCCCTGCAATGTACCTATTCACATCTATATGGCTTTCTTGTTTTTGTTTGATTGGCCATATGTTTTTATTGCTACTTTCTGTTCCGTTTTGCCCTCCTTTTTACATAATATTTGTTTGCTTCTTTTAGGGACTGATTGTTGTTGTGATATATTTCCTGTTCCTTTTTTCTTAACTTATCTATCGACTGTAAATAATTGTATTTGAATATTTTTTTCCTTTTGGCACAGATTTTAAGATTGATATTTTCTGAGGGATGTATTACAATTCTGCCTGTCTGTTTGAAAGATATTCCTGTTGCACAAATCACCATGTTGCTGACTTCGAGGAAAGGTGCATTGTGTGGGAGTAATTTTGGGCAAGTTTAATTAAGCAATAAGCCCCTCGCCGCAGGGGGCATTACTGAGTCAGGCAAAGCCCCAGGCCCATAGTTACTATGCAATAAGCCCCGCAGTGAGGGGCTTATTGCTATTAGTACCCCAGCCCGCAAGACCAGGGTACTAATAGCATTCTTTTTCTGTTCTGAAACGCTCCAGTGTTTTGGAACAGAAAAAAAAAAGTCAAAAAAATTGTTGCCGGGGAAGGGAAAACAGAGTCTGTTTTCCCTTTTCATGGTGGCCATTTAAAGCGCATTGAAAAAGGTAAACAAATAAAATGGCCGCCATGGAAAGGGAGAAGGGACTACATGTAATCCCTTTACCTTTCCATGGCGGCCATTGAAAAAAAATGAAAAAAAGTAAACAAAACATGGCCACAATGGAAAGGAGAGAAGGGACTACATGTAGTCCATTCTTCCTTCCCATAACGGCCTGTTTCGGATCGAGAGCTGATGCACTGGGGACAGAAGTGTTCCCGAAAAGGACCAAAAAGAAGGTAAGTGGGGATGGGAGGGTGGGGAAGGTACTGTTGGATCAGGGGTGGGGGGAGGAGGGAGGGTTAGGGAAAACACTTACCTGGCTCTCTGGCGGAGGAAGATGTCAGCCTCCACCCTTATGGTGGCTCGTAGCGGCGATTACCCCATTCCGAGCCTTCTCATTGCCTCATTGACTGAGTGGCTGCCACCCCCGCGCCCCGTGGGTCAAATGAAAAGAACATTGCGAGAGGGATACCCGGTTGGGTAAAACCCTGGCAAAGACCAATCAGATTGTCCCTCACCGGGTACTAATTGTATTTTCACAAGATTTTTGGCACATTAGGCTTGATTGCAGCTTACATGGACATCCTGACACACAGACTATTAATTTCTAAGTAGCTCAGTGCAAATACACAGGCCTCATCCTGCACTGCGACTCATCACCCCCACAGGCAACATCCCTGCATATAGGTGTACATTTTACTATCACTAAAACGGTTGCTTGCCCTTGGATTTCAGGAAATGTGTTGACCGACAACAATGCTTCAAAGAAAACAGGTAGCCTTCAAAGTGATCTGGGTTCATGCCACAGCTATCTATTAACCTCTGTAGTCAACAGCAGCACAGGGAAGAGGTTGGAAAGAGGTTGCCTATATGCAGATTATTTCCCAGAAAAGTCCACCCACCCTTTCAGAGGGGTCTCATCTCCACAAAACCACATACAGCCCCATACATCGCTGGCAGGTGGAATTACTCCTCAGTCGGAACACTTTGGGAAGTTTTCTCGGTAAGAACCCTCATCCTTAAAGACATCCTTATATGAGAGAGTATTTAGGGGCAACCAATACTCCAGACTACAGATGTGGGCATATGCGGCTGCTGGAGGCAAAGGGTGTTTGTTTTGTGGTGCCACATCATCAATTACTGACTCTGCACTCCTGCCTTACTCAGAGGTGGATTTAACACTCGCCAGGCAGACAAGTGGGCAGTTGTCTCCCAGAATGCCAGCAGTGGCTACAAGGAAGCATTGAAAGGAAACTCAGAACTCCATGTCTGAAATTCCAGTAACAAATATGTGCTGTGGGTGTGCTCTGGTTACAGTTCAGGGCCCAGATTAAATAAATCCGTGCCCCGGGGCCTAGGGTTTTGATAACCATGACATCAAAAAAATACGTTTGTTTTGCTTGATTTTATGGAGCTTTTGCAAACTTTGCAAAATTGGATTTATGACATAAAGCCCCTCTCAAATGTTGTTGGGGCCTAGGGAAGTAAGTACAAGGGATTGTGTGTCTGTTTTATTTATTTAATTTGTTGATTGCACCCAGACCCGGAGGTGTCACAGCACTATGGTGGTTACATTACAGTAAATGCATTGTGACAGTGAGGTTACAGCGTGGTCACAGACAGGGGGTATTCGATGCAGCGTTGTGACAACAGGGTTAAATAGAAGTCACAGAGCAGGTCAGTTGTAGGTAAAGACATTGTAGCCGAGAGGAGAAAATGTATACACAAGGAGGAGAGTATTAATTTTAGGCAGTACATAGTAGTAAATATTTAGGCATTTTTTTGAACAATGTACTTTTTACTTTTTTACAGAATATCAGATAGGAGGATTTGTCTTGGGTACAGAGGGGGAGTGCGTCCCAGAGAGTGGGGGCAATACCAGTGAAACTTGTGCCTCTGGCACTTTTTCTGTTATATCACGGGGTGATAAGAGAGGTGGAAGAAGAGGATCACAGGAGAAAAGGGTTGGGTTCATTTGCGGTGCGACAGGCGAAATATGGGGGGGCTGTCTTATGGAGGCAGCGATGGGTGATAGAGAGGATTTTGAAGTTGATGTGCACCTTGATTGGTAACCAGTGTGCTTCAAATCCCAGACTGCTCTGAGGGTCTTGTTTTGGTTAAGCTGTAGTTTGTTCATATTTTTGGTGGAGATTCCTGCAAGGGTGGCATTGCTATAGTTAATTTCCTGCCAGAAATGTCTCTAGACAGGGTGAGGCAGTTATTGGGGGTGAGGAATTCACTAGAGAGGTTTATAGGTTTGGTGGAGTGGGCTGCAGATGAAGCAACATCCTTGACATGTTTGTGCATGTTTAGCTCAGAGTCAAGGTACGCTCCCAGCGATTTGACATGGGTCGATACAGGAGTGTTATTTCAATCAATACAGAAGGATCCAAATGCAGGGTCAAGGTGTTTAAGACGGTGTGGAGACCCTACAATGAGGAGCTCAGTTTTATCATCATTTAGGCATAAATGGTGGTTTGCCATGACTGTCTGAATAATGCTGTAGATCCGGATGATATTTGCAGAGTCCAAAGCATGATTGCCGGGGAGTTTCAGAAGGACCTGTGTATTGTCGGCAACATTTATGTATGGGATGTTTAGACTGTACATGTGGTCGAACAGAGGTTTGCGGTACATCAGAGGTGGATTAAACACTCACCAGGCAGACAAACAACGAGCTTGCCCCTGTGCCCTGCTAGGCCCCTTCCCAGTCTCACAGTAACATGCAGGCCCAGCTCCAACACCTACTCCACTTTTTAATTTCCTGCATTCCTGGGCCAGTGGAGAGCAGATATTGTGGACATGTCTACGTCACCTGCTACAGGCCTCCTACAAGGCAGAAGGTGCTGCCATGGCCACCGTGCCTATATGTAGCAGGGTGCCGGTGGTCATGGTCTGCACTCTGTAATGTTCCTGAAGGTGCGTGCATGCTGAAGGCCTGGGAGACACTGCAATGAAGAGAGAAGATTGTTTCTGCAGCATCAGATCGCATAGTCTGCCAGGAAAACCAAGTGTTAACCCTGTCTCTCACTTCCTGCCTGCTTGCATTGCACACCTCACCAACCCATGCTGCTGTGACCTGAGACCTGAGACCTGGGGGTTTAATGGCCCGGCCCCACACCTATCCCTTGATGGTCCTTGATACCCTGTCCGTATTTCCTGCCATTTCTTCTCCTTTCTAGCCCCTGCTGCACCATTCCGCCTCCCCTTCTTGTTCACTCAGGCTGGGTCGATTATCTCATTCCCCTGGGGCCCTCTTCCCTTTTCTAGGCCTTTGTGTACCTCTCTGAAGCCCCCAAAACCCCTGTTCCTCACCTTGGGGGTTACTTTGGCTGGGCCCTCAACATCAGTCCTCTAGGGCCCGGCCCAAATTTTATGGATTTTTCTGTCCAAGCTGCACTCCTTCACCATTCGTTCCCGGGCCTTGGGGGCTTCCTTTCCCAGCCTTTGTGCCCCACACTGTAAACCATCATCCTTCTGCCCCTCCATCACATAGGGGGAGTCACCTTCCCTTGACAAAATGATTTTACAGACCACTTTAGGACCGATGACAATGGCACATTAGAATCAGTTTGTGGCGTGTACAGTTGGCATCATACAAACATACCTCTTATGGTATCATTTGTGGCAAAAGGCATTTAGCTAATACAGAGCACAGTGAAATAAAACATTAGAACTCATAGGAATCTAAGGCACTGACTGTTATATTTTTCTTTGTGGACAGCCTGGGTTTTTGTAGGTCCTTTACAACAAAAGAAATGCAGACTCCCTCATTCCTATGGTACGGCTTGACATGCGAAACATCACTGAAATAACATTACAAAAAGTGACATTGATCTGCTGTACTCTATTGCATCATTGGTATTAACATTAAGAGGTTTTAATGAGTAAGCCAAGAGGAGTTTGTTGCACACTATATGAATCAACACTATATTATTAATATGTGTCACGGTAGCTCAGTGGGTTGACCATTTGCTTCTGTGATGTATGTTATGTGACTCTACTCTAATACTGGCAACATAGTCTTTCATCCTTCCGAGGTAAATAAATCAGTGGCAACTTTGGTTGGGTGATAATTGTATGGGAATATGTTCTACATATAGTGGTTTGGGCAAAAGAGCTATTTAAATTACCAATAATTATCATTAACTAGAGTTTAGTGACTCTTTAGAGTAGATTTGATTAATTAGCAAATGTTGCAAACTGAATTGCTTTTATGGGTTCC
This sequence comes from Ambystoma mexicanum, assembly GCF_040938575.1. NCBI lineage: Eukaryota > Metazoa > Chordata > Amphibia > Caudata > Ambystomatidae > Ambystoma > Ambystoma mexicanum. The sequence goes on from NC_090925.1 coordinate 602,164,753, forward strand.
CAATGTTGGTAGATATGGCACAATGAGATTGCATGATTTGCCCAAGATTACACACTTTGTTTAAGTAGCGAAACCAGGATTGTGTAAGAATTTGACCACATATCTTCCCAAGTATACATCATATCAGTATTTGCTAAGATTTGGTAATCAAAAGGTTAAATAATGATTTGTTTAGCAATGCCTTGACAAGTAAACTAATCATATAATAAACTGACCTGACTATATATATATATATATACCGCGTCCATGTAGTTATGGTTAAGTTGGTGTTTCCATAGGAAGAGCATTTTTGGGGTGGCTTATAACTTCGCTCCCTCTGGACGAATCCTCACCAAACTTTGCAAAAAAAAAGTATATGGCCCACTCTGAATTTTTTTGCAAAGTTTGGAGAGGTTTGGTCCGGGGGGGCAAAGTTATAGGGGGGTCCCAAAACTTTTGTTTTTTCCCATAGAGATAATTGGAAAAAACTTTTGCGCACGCCTACAGCCCAAACCGCTGGACGGATTTACACCAAATTTGCGGCAGGAGCGGGGGCTTGCTCCCGAAAGCGTGCTTTTGCAAATTTGGTGTAAATCCGTTCAGTAGTTTTTTTTTTAAATCACCAAAATGTAAGGCAAAAAAATTAGTGATATCTCCGTTCGCTTTGCGGACGGACTTCTCTGTTCGCTCCGCGGACAGCGCCCCGATTGGCCAAGCGGCTTGCATGAGGTCCGCGGACATGCGACGTGTTCACTGATTGGACAGCGTGGTGCGTGAAGCGCGTCAGATTTTTTGTGGCGCCCGCCATCTTGCATTCGCCGACAACCGCGGACAGCGCGGTGGTACTTGGATTAAAAATTGTATTTAGTGGAGTGTGTTGGTGTGTACGAGTGTTTGGGGAGAGTGGGGGAGTATGAGATAGGTTCAATGTTCTGTTTTTTTATGTGCTAGACGCTTTTGTTGTGTTTGATTTGTCTGCGGACAACACGGCTGAAATGTTCTATATAAACTAAATAGTGGGGTGTTCCGAGGACAATCATCTTGACTCACGCGCTGTTCCTTTGCGCTTCACAGGGTGTTGGTTTATGATAAAAGAAGCACTACGGTCGCACTGATAATCGGAAGGCTGTTCCAACAATGAGGCATTATGGATTATAAAATACTAGCATATTAAAAATGGCAGTACACGTTTAAGAAGCAACAACAGAACAACCTAATCATTGTGGGGTTTATTTAAATACTAGTGCATTTGCATGTGAATGTATGCATATGGATGTAATGAGTTTGCATCTGTGCATTCGTGACTTTCATTACAAAAAAGGGGTGAGCTCAATGAGAGGCTATAACAACCATGCCCTCGGCAATCACCCATCATGCACCTGGTGAATTATGCAAATTAGGTTATGACGTCATTTAGCTACTTCTAGCTACTTTTTTGACGGCCAATAGATACTTTTCTTACTAAGGAGTTGCCAACACTGCTCCTACGTGACTTCATACAGAATCCGGAAAACAACACAGATCATCTCACAACACAGCGCGCCACAATTCGGAATATGAAACTGTGATTTAAAAGCAAACATCAAGATTGTACATTTCGTAAAGTACATTTATTTGACATCAAATGTTTAGAGAATATTCAGCGATTTGCATTTGTCTTTGCTGTCGATCTGCAAAAGTTCATCTTGAGTCATGTGCTGTTCCTATGCGTTACATAGGGTGTTGGTTTATGATAAAAGAAGGACTGTGGTTGCACTGATAATCGGAAGGCTGTTCCAACAACGAGGCATTAGACCACCATAACGGTTGGTATGTTGCTTCTAGCCGTTAGTACCGCGTAAGGGCATATTGGTCCTTGGCCATTGTCCCATAAAATGGTGAGGGTCATGAAGTTGTTTACTAGGAGCTGCACCCGGCAGTTAAAAAATGCGTCGGCCGGGGTCTGAAAATCATGGCATTGACAGTAGGGAAGGATGTACCTGTTTTAAAAACATAAATTAGTCTCACGAGCCGACCTTCATTAAAAATATTCATTTTATTTATTAAGGCATGAAACTATTTGCTAGCGAGGATAGTGCAACCGAGTATGTTAACTTATTCCCACTAACCCACCCTCTCTCCTGTGCCTTTTTCAGAGCCGTCTGAGCGCCAGCAGACCACTTCGGCGGTGATAGTGCGCGGTACAAAACAATATGCCACATTGAATGAACAAGTACAACTTAACCGGGCTTTAACGCCACGCTATTGTTATTATATTCCGGTATGAAATAATTTAAAGGGTTACTTACATTATATTGGCATTTTCCATTGTCTACGTGTAATGCAGTCCCTAAATACGACTCTGTCTGTGCCAACAATCTTTCTCATAGTGATATTATATATAAAAGCGGTTTCGTTTCAGAAATTTCATCCTTATCATCTCTTACGTTTTTGCACCCCTCCTTCAAAAGAAGTCTTTTGGCACGATCCCTGTCTGTCAAGGTAAAAAAACAATAGAACCTTATAGTGCGAGTCGTGGGCCACTCCGGCCCGCGAGCAAAAAATGGAAGCAGCTGACCTTCACTGTGAACGAGCATAAATTCTTACTTTGCAACATTCTGTGTAAAGCCATCCCTGAGAAATTGCTTTTTACACTCCATCTTTGAATATTGTCTGCGTGCTAATGAAAAAAGTTTGTTAAAGGGAGTTTATGGTTAACTTGCGCTACTAAAAACCTATGAAATTCAGTAAAAAAACTTTGTTAACGGGACGTTATGGTTAAGTTGCGCTAATAAAAACCTATGAAATTCAGTAAAAAAACTTTGTTAAAGGGACGTTATGGTTAAGTTGCGCTACTAAAAACCTATCAAATTCAGTAAAAAAACTTTGCTAAAGGGACGTTATGGTTCAAAGTAAAATCGGAAAACCCCTGAAATTCGGCAGTTATGGTAAGATAAGCAACCATAACTCGCGCCACCGTGCACTGCTAACACTAACACCCAGGACATCAAAGATGACATCACAAATGTCATTGATGACATCACTGATGACATCACATGGCTGGCTCTCCCTTTTTTTTCCTTTACTGACATATCTAAGCCACACAGTTTTCTTCAGTAACAGTCAGGAAGTACAAATTGAAAAGGTACTATATTTGTAGACTTAGGGTCAAGTCATATCATATGAAACATATATATAGCGGAAGACACAGGCTTAAAAGAGAGCAATCCTTTCTGTGCATGAAGATAATCATTAGAGTAATCAGCATTTTCTCATAGTTTTATTTTTATTACTATGCCTTACCTGTATATGCTCATATTTGTATACATTGTACTCACACTCCTTTCCTTAGGGTTCACTGACATCATTTGATACACATACATACAGTAAGTAGCAGCTTTGAAACAGAGCAATCATTTCTCTGCATAAAGATAATCAGTTAGGTTATGAACTATTTCTGCTACTACTTCTGCTTTTTTGCTTACTTCTCTGTCCCTGTATATACTCATATTTGTATGTGTTGTTGTCGCTTTGTGTTTTGTCCGTATTAAGTGTAGTTATGTATTAAGTGGGTTTTATTAGCTACTTATTACATGTTTCACAGTACGCAAAACTCTAATAAGAAAGCAGTTATCATTTCATTATTCTACATTTCAAGATTATAAATATTGCACCTTCATCATTTATACTGCACACACTGCCTAAGTTTCTGCATGAGTTGCTTAGTATACTGGCTAGAACTTCATAATAGAATGCTATTTATATCAATGCATTGCTGAATGCACTAATTAGCTCATGATATTTATTTAAATGATCCTTGACACTTTTTGGTCACCATTATAAGAATCCCTCCTACAGAGTTTTCATGAAAAGTAAATGCAGATGTGATGTCATCAGTGATGTCATCAATGACATTTGTGATGTCATCTTTGATGTCCTGGGTGTTAGTGTTAGCAGTGCACGGTGGCGCGAGTTATGGTTGCTTATCTTACCATAACTGCCGAATTTCAGGGGGTTTTCGGTTTTACTTTGAACCATAACGTCCCTTTAACAAAGTGTTTTTACTGAATTTGATAGGTTTTTAGTAGCGCAACTTAACCATAACGTCCCTTTTAACAACGTTTTTTCATTGAACATATATATACACATTATGGAAATGGGTCAAGCAAAAATAATGTGATATGTTTATTTTTCCCATGCTGGATGCAAGGTTTGCATGTGTAAGCTAAGGGAGGTTTATGGTGTGCACTAAATGAATCGGCAGTATATTATTAATATGTAACACGGAAGCTCAGTTGGTTGAGCACTCACTTCTGCAATGTGTGTGTGATCTGCAAGTTGAAGACTCTAATACTGGCAAGGCCAACTTGTCTTTCATCCTTTCGAAGTAGATAAATCAGTACCAACTTTGGTTGGGTGTTAATTGTATGTGAATATGTTCTTTATATAGTGGTTTGGCGAGAGCACTATTTAAATAACCAATCATTATAAAGTTGACTTTATTTCATAGCAAAAGTTGCAAACTAAATTGCTTTTATGGGCTCCCAATGTTGGTAGCTCGGGCATGATGAGATTGCATGATTTTCCAGGGATTACAAACTTTGTTTAAGTAGCAAAACCACTGTTTTGTCCCAGGCGGAGATGTCAGAATTTCACCACATAGCTTCCCATGTATAATTCAAATCAGTATTTGCTCAGGGTTGGGAGTCAAAAGGTTAAATATGTATTGCCTAGCAATGCCTTGAAAAGTACACAAATGACATAATACAATAACCTGATAGTATATGCCTTGTTATAGAAACAGGTCAAGCAAAATAATGTGATTATACATTTATTTTGCCATTCCTGGATGCTAGGTTTTCAATTAACCCTTTCTCCAGCAAACAACACATACGTCTCAATGCATAGCACAGCACTAGTACACAGCAGCATCATATTCAGAACACATGTCAGCATTATCCACTCCATGCACAGCTCTCAGATACACCTAAATCCTGGAACACACCTGATACCTGCACTCAGGTGGGACTCAGCCTATGTAGGAACAAACTACTTGCATCCACAAACGTACAGCGTCTGTTTGGGGCACCCCTAATGCCCCACCTTGCAACTGCTAGTCATCACATATATGCAATCAGCATCCAGGGCACACTTCATGTAAACATCACACTCCAGTCTGTTAGGTACCTGAGCTTTGCAGCCACTGAATGTTCAAGGGTACAGATGTGCAAGGTCATAATAATGGCATCTGTGTGCTACACACACCACCTTTAAAATTCACAGTTTATTTCAATAAGTGACAACCCAATCCTGCCCAATAGTCTCTGAGAAACTAGCACCCTAGTTCTCTTGCCCTGTATAATGCGCATACATTGCACCCATGTGGGACCCACGATCATGGAAGTGCCTTCACTTAACATGGGTAGGTTACTATAGCAACGTTAGTTTAGGTTGACAGGTTTTTTGCATCTTTCATGCCCTCATCAGTGGAACATGGTTTACTCTTGAACCTTCCATAGCTCTTTACTAAGAGTGCACCTCTCTGCAGAACCTCCTCTGCACATTTTCACTCTCGGATGAATCGTTTAGCTAGCATTCCACTCTGTCATTACCCAGGCATGCTATATATTGTTATTCGACTGTGATGCTGAGCGGGTAAATGCGCCCGTATCCATTAACTGATGATCCTCCTTAACTGCAATTACATCGGTCATAACACATAGACTTTCCAAGCAGGTCTTGTTCCTGCTATCCCTCCGATCTCCCATTCTCCCTCCTCTCCACCCCCCTCATTCATTGATGCACACAGTCAACTCTTGACACAACTGCGATTCACGATAAAGAACCCGTTGACCTCAACAGGTAACCCACGTGCACTCTAAACAGAAAACATCCTTCCCCTAATTACACACGTCGCCTGCACGTGTAAAATGCATACAGGATGCAAGAGACACATTCACAAAACGTTTAAATCATTTTAAACAAAGAATTCAAAAAGTAGTCAAATTACATGAGATTTACACAAATGGCATGGAAGAGGAAAAGGTAGTTACCAACTCGCCCCAAGAACCAGGGCATTGATTAATTTTAGATCCAGACTACCACCTGGATTCTTTAAAAAGCAGACAAAAGTACAGACAACCTGTCACTTCTCAATGTCAATTCCTGCAAGTTATTACGATACTGTCAGCTGAAACTGATTTTATCTAATTGCCAACTATGTTTCACAGCAGGAGCCAAAGCAATCTCAATCTTTAACTACCGGGCCACCGGATCTCGGATAATATATATAATTCAACGTCTTAAAAAGCGTTCATGCTTCACTGTTCCACTTGAGCACATCTTGAGCCCATCACACAAATACTATTCACACATACTGTAAAGAGGTTCAGAGACTGGTCTACGACAGAGACAAACTACTGTCTCGTTATTGCCTCACCTTTTCCAAATCTACACCAACCCAAATCTATTCCATCCAACCAGAAGTATGCGTTTCCCCCTCTTTCTGATCTATCTACATTTCCTGCCTCTATATTCCCGATTTTCTGCTCTCCATCCCCACTTTCCCTTTTACTTCCACAGATGCAGGTCAGGATATTGCAAGAATGGGCACAATACAGACTCTGGACACGCTCGGGCTCCAGGAGACCACAACAGTGGTAACGAGCGGAGTATAATTGTCTATTGCATTACATTTTAGCAAAGGTACTTTTTATGTACATATTAATTTAAAATACTTTTATTAGCTGATTTTGTCTGTTTGTTCAATTTCTGGGGTACTGATGTGTGTTAGGGTACAGTATCATCATGCACCTATACACTGTAACTACGCAACATCACATACTTTAACTCTGTAAGAGCACCTCGATGCCTACGGGCTGCTGCGCGCTTTACAAAAGAATCAAATAAATAAATGAATAAAATACAGTTTGGTTTTGAACTGGGCTTGATATGCAATGTAAATAAGGGGCTTTTGGACACACTTGGACTTGCACAATCCAAAAGAAACTTGTCTGAAGATTGTCTGTTCTCCCCTGTCTTCTCCCCTTAATTGCACTGGTAATACCGTAGAATCGCTGTCAGGCCTATTTGCTGTTTCTCAATTGTTAAATATATGTTACACACTTACTCTGCCTGTGCAGACCATTATCGTCTCAGAATTTCAAGGGCTCTGAGCGACCTTTGTTTTACCCCCCTATTCCCACCCTCCTGGAGCACTTTGAAACACTTTCCTGTGTATAGGCGCTATATCAATAAACAATTACAACTACAATTGCTGCCATTTCTAGTGATTTCTGAATCCTGCTTTGACCTCAGACTTTAGACAACTATGCACCCATACATCAAGGAAGGCCATGCTGTCTAGATCTGTGTGTAGAGTATGCGTGTGAGAAGGAACGATGTTGCTAAGGTTGCCACTGTGTTTGTTTAGTTTTAAAAATCACCCAAGATGCAGGTTTTGATACCTTTTATTGGAACAACGGAAAATGCTACGCAATGATGGAACCAAAGCATTAGCTTTCAAAGTCCCACAGACCTCTTCAGCAGATTTTGCAGAGTGACATGATTAGTAAAAGAAAGCCACAGTGTAGATCATTCTCAAAATCATAATGACGCATCGTGTTGTTTTTTTTGTTTTTGTTTTTCAAAACCACCCCTTTTGTGAATTCATTGTAACAAGTGGTAGTGATCTAGCCTGGAATAGGTGAACGATATAACTTGGGACAATCTTTGGGAATTTAGATCTGCTGTTGTGGGATGTTTCACCCACGCATCCAAGCCCTACAACATCATTGTGCATTACTGGCAGCGGAAACATCACAATGGCCACCGGAAAGCATGATGCTTGCCAGAAATCATCCAAAAATGCACCGTGAAAACCTGACAGAGGGGCCACCATCTTCTTTTGCCTCTCTCAGTGTTAATACAGGAGACCATTGCCAGCCCCATCCTTTGGCTGCCCACAGAACAAGAGCAGACAAAGGAATACAGAGCTGTTCAACAATTCATTTCTTGATTGTCAAAATTGCTACAATCATGGGCATGAAACCACCAAAATAATCCAACTCCTGGTTGGGTGTTCTACATTACTCTACTGCAGAATCCACATCAATACAATGTTAGCAAGGATCATATGCTATCAAGTAAAATCCCCTTTTTGAAATGTATTAATTCAAGACAGCTGCCAAAAATGGGTGCAGTACCGGTGCTTGACACTGACCGGCGCAAGCGATCTAAACTCTGACAGGAGACCTGTATTTCTGAAGCTAGAGTTAGCTGAGACTTCAAAAGGCTGGCTGTCCCCGGGAAGTCTTTACACCTAGTCTTCTCAGCAAGAAGGCAGCAAATCACATGTTTCTGTTAATCAAATTGAGAGTGGCACCCTGGATTGATCCCTGCTAGCAGGAAAAAACAGACAAAGGATTCCTTCAGCTGAATAGGCTATGCTGATTTTGGGTGTGAGCTGTCAACACTGCTCTGGGGGAAGGCAAGACATCTGATCTCTGAGTCAAGCCAAGTTTCTAGGGGCAGAGACAAACGACTGTGGATTCAGAGAGTACAGCAAATATATGTTTTGTGAGAATACTGATAACTAATTATACCAAGCGGACAAAAATGTACAATTTGGAGATTCTTAAAATGACAATTTCACTCACAATTTGAGACTAAGCTGGATGTTGTGTGATGCTCTGAGACCAAACCCCGCAATTTATTAATATTGCAGACACTGTGTTTATATCAGAAAAATAAAAACTTACTGTAATGTGCTCAGAGAGGGTGGGTACATCCGTGTAAGATTTGATGCAAAACCAATATTGCAAAACCCACGAAAATCGTGAGTTAGGGGTCATTTCTGAACCCAAGCTCTTAGAAAGATCAGGGTTGAACAGAGAACTGTCTTAAATTAATTTGTGATGTGTACATGCATTCTCAACAACTCGTGTACCTTGGAAACATGTTTCATTATGAAAAATTGGGTTTTAAGTAAAAGCAAAGGGGTGTTTCTTCAATAGATTGTAAAATGGTAGCATCACTCTGACTTACTATCCTTAGTCCAGTCAGGGCACAGACAATCCTTTAACCTATCAAATCCTTAGTGGGTTGGGCATAGAAAGTCAGCCTTCCCACCCACTTTCAAAAGACATAAAAAGAGCCACTGAGACCTAAATAGACACATTGGGCCTCATTCCGGGTTTGGAGCTAACCATGGAGTAATTAGCTCCATGTTTGCCTCCGAAACCGTCCCAAATCCGGCATGGTGAATGGAGTAATTACCGGTCCATTCCAGGGTTGGAGGGACCGGTAATTCCCCATTCACTTTTTGCCCTTCACCATTCCCATTTCTGCCCCATACTGCTCAATGGGAATGGGGAAGGAGGTAATTATGGCACTGTAAATTACGGTACCGTAATTACCTCCGAGGTACCTTTGCGGGTCCCGTACTTAACTCCTGCTAAAAGCAGGAGGTAAGGAAGGACCCGCAAAGGGAACTCGGAATACAGAGGTAAGGGATTACCGGCATCGGCACCCTTACCGGTGCCGGTAATCCCTTACCTCCAACCTCGTAATGACCCCCATTCATTTTTCACTCTTTAATCGATTTCTGCGCAGCACGCTGCCCGACCATATCCAGAACTTAGACTCCAGATAGACTCGAGAACTTGAAGCAGAGAGGCCTGAACCAAAAGCTGAATCCTTCTCAGCAGGCCTCAGGATCCAGCAACCTAACCAAACTATTCAACAGCTGGGCGAGCTGTTTGATTCTGGCTAGAACCCTGTGCCAGACCCAGACCCGGAAAGCAGAGCTGTATCCAGAACCCGTCAGACCCAGACCAGACCGCTGTGCCATGCCAATAGCAGACCAGAGGCCACGCTGTGAGCAGAACCAGTGCCAGAGACCATCCGGTGGTGGGAGTGCAGTCCCAGGCCCATTCCAGTCTAAAACTAGGAGTGAGTATCCAGCCAAGAACTATGCATAGTCATCTCTTAGTCTAAAGTAATCTCATCCCATCCATTTCAACCTATTTATAACTGCATAGAAATCGTGTGTCCATTCTGTGATTTCAAAGCTGCAAAGGTGTCATCTGTCATTCTGAAATCTTGACTTAATTTTTGAAAATCTACCTCCATAAAAAACATCTGTATCTTTTGAACCATCCGAGAAGCGAGATTTAACTGTCATTTTAAGGCTAAGAACCTAAGCTTTCCAACAAATCCAATACGACATTCCAACTCCTCATAGTTTTTCCATAATCGCGATCGACGCACTCGGAAAAAGTGCTGCGAATTGCAAACTAGCTCAATTTCACCACTTGTAAAAATAGCTGCTTCTTGCTTTCCACTGCTGAAATTTGTTTTCACTCTGATAATCATTCCCGAATCATTGCTAGTGTTGACCTGAACTAATTCAAAGTAGCTATCACCTGCCCTGAATCTCCTATAGGGAATTAAAATCATTTTTAGCATATTTTTCACTTCATTGCAATCACATTTAAAAATATTTGGCCTGTGTTTTAAAATCATCCCTGGTTCTCTAAGCTTGCTGGGGGGGGGGGGGGGAACAGGAACTGAACTGCTTTTGATTGTATTCCTGAAAACCTGCGTGCCCTCATTTCCATCTCTTCATATTGCACAGGGGGGGAGTGAGTTGTCACAAGGCAAAAAGTGATCAGATTATCTCTTGTTGAGACCATATCCAGTTTATTTCTGTGCTGCATTCTTTCCATCATTGCTTTTCCTTGAAACCATACAAAGTATTCTCTGCTACCTTATCCTTTCTATACCAACTCCTAAGTAATTAAGGAATTGGGCTATTGTAATATTATCCATTGTTGATCACTGTTCATACTCATAAGTGTGCTATCAAATATTAATTTATTCATAAAAGTGTGATATATATTGTTTAATTTTTCCAAAAAACCTTTTAATTTGCAAAACAACCTACTTCTTGGCTCAGTGAGGTCAGGGGGATTCAAAGAGAGGGGCGTTATATAAGGGTTTCTCATCCAGATTTAAGAGCTTGACATAAAAATATATAAATAAGGGCTTCCATTGGGCATCCCAGACTAGGCATTGACTTAGTTGGATTGCTGAATTGAAGTCACTTACACTGTTCAGACACACACATTACTCCTAACTCAAGTAAGAAGCCTGAAGCACTGCAGTGGCGCCCCCAGGCATTTTGAATAGGGCACCCGCCCAAGGCAGCATCTGAGGCAGTCGAAATATGTACCTGCATTTTGACATAGGGTATTTTTTTGCACTGATAACCCCATGCAGTCAATGATAAATTTGTTTCTAAATACACTGTGCAGAACTTAACCCCTTAAGTGCCAAGGCTATTATGCAAGCCTATGCAAAAAGGACAAGCATACTTGTCCTTGCCACTTTTCTATGGTATGCTTTGCCTACATCAGTAATGTTAGGTGGGAAGTTTCCTGAACATACTCTGCGATTCTTGTAGAGACCATTTTTGACAGAGACTGTGTAAGGTTTGGCTTTGGATTGGGGGAAGGTGACCTTGTTTAGCCCATACAGAGTGCAATGTGTTGAGCTTCAGAGGGAGTCGTTGCTAGGGGGCGGTTGGGGAGAAGCCCAGGAGCTACAATCAAAAGGTTAGCTATCCCCGAGACCCGACAGTCCCGACATTAGCGGAGCCCAGGATGTTTTCCAGACCTAGCAACACCCCGGCCTGTAGCAGAGTCGATATGAGAGTAATCTCAGATCCAGTAACTCCTGTGAGAAGGGGCAGACCGGCAATTAACTGCATCTGGCAAATGCCTTGGCTGCACAAAGCCCCCTGGGACGGCTACTCTTCTGATTTAAGACACCACCACTTCAATGTGTAGCCTCTTGACTGTGCTGCATGGGCATCTCACCTGGCGTGCAGCGGCATCCCAGTCAGCTATTGAGCGGGAGTGCTTCCAGTTGTTTTCCAACATCCTCATGTTGGTGGATGAGCCATCATGCAATGGAAATAAAAGGCCTGATTCCCAAAGATTTGCACTGTAGCAAATCAGAGATGCCCGCCAGCACCTTACACCTGATTCTCAAAGCCTAAAACTGGAACAGACATGGAGATGCTGGAGAAAATATGCAGCCTATGGTTTACGTCGTGGCCCCCTCTGGAGGTGTCGCCAGGGCTGTTGCTAGGTCTGGAAAAGATCCAGGGCTACCCTAATGTCAGGACTGTTGGGACTCGGGCCTAGCCAGACTTTTGTTTTTATTGCCAAAAGATCTGGGCTAAAGCCCGCTCAGGCCCACCCTAGCAATGCCTCTGAATCACTATTGGGAGGGAGGTTGTGCCTCTGATCCTGGGGAGAACCTCACGGTGTGCCTGGAGGGAGCAGGTGCCTTGTTCCCGCACTCATCTGTGAATGTGGCACTCCTCCCCCAGCACCTGCCCACTCCCCCATAAAGTGGGAGCAGCTGCGTTCGCATTGCTGCCCTTCGTGCGTGCGAGCAAATGCGGAGCCCAGAGACAGTTACAGCTAGAGAGTGAGAGGCTGCAGAGCCCCGGATCACAATAGCGGTGCAACCGAAGATGCTTTATTTATTTCCAGATCTCATCTTGTGGATTGTTGCACGGTTCTGTGCAGTGTTTACTATAGCAACAGAGGTACAAAAAAACCCTGTGTAATCAGTCAGTCCTTCGTGAAAGGGAAGAGAGGCGCGTGAAGCACTTACGCAGGTCAGGCTGCATTAACCAGTGCTTGCCAAGTATAGGCCCATTTACATCCACGCAATTGACTCGAACCTCATGGACTTTTGTGTCGGGGAACAGCTGCAGGTCTACATAACACACGTCTGAATCGGCCTAACGAGAGTTTTGGCAGGGACTGGCGGGAGGCAACTTTCTAGCCAGCACTGCAAAGGGGGAACCCCACCACTCGAAAGCGGGGCCAGTAACCCGTGCCACTAGGAGGGCAAGATAGGGAGAGGGGCATCAGGGCAAGGGCTGGCAGAGCACCAGCCAGGGCAGGAAATAAACATATGCACACCCCCCTCTCCTCACCCCCTTACCCTCTCAGACTCCTGGAGCCAGGCAGGATGAGGGGGTGGGTGGATGTACCACCTCTGAGCAGGTCAGGGAAAAGGTCCGAAGCACCCAAGGGCAGGGCGACAGGAAGCAACAGAAGAGGAACAAAGGAAGCACCACAAGGTACAAAATGGCATCGGTGCAAGCCGGCCCGGGGCTGGACACAGCCCCCACACAGGCAGACAAAGGCAGGGCTAGTCCCTGGGCCAATATAAGGAGCTGCACAGCAGCTAGAAAGCACAACCTGTTTGGAACGCCGCACGGAGCACCAAACAAAGTATCCTGCTTATGCAGTTTACTTTTTCTTCTCCTAAGGATCCTCGCACCCAAGAAAAAGGGAGAAAAAGAAGGGAAAAGAGATAAGCAGGGCCACGAACAGGGCCCGCAATGTCGTGGGAGCAAGAAGGCGGCAAGGGCCTGAGGGAGTAACCTCAGTACCTCATGCCCAAAAGTACACATAATGTATGATTATTATGACTATGCCCAAAAGTACACATTATGTATGATTATTATGGCTATGCCCAAAAGTACACATTATGTATGATTATTATGGCTATGTTTTTTTGGTGTATTATTACATAATGATGTGCATTAAAAAACCACAGCCTTTTAATTGCCAATGCGCAATCCAATGTTTCATGTAAACTTAGGGGGTAACGATGGGGGGGGGGCAGCCATCAACCTCTAGTGTCCACTGGTTGCTGAGTCTCCCAGGTGGCTACAGTTGGAACCAGAAGATTATGTTTGGCTCAAAATGTGTCTTGGAGGGCATACCCACCTCATTATTATGATGATGGGTGGGGTCGGGCAGTGTTGCCCAACACCATTCATCATGGCCAGAAACATGTTGGATTTTTAGGATACCTCTCATTAATATTTGTGAGATAAATTTGCATACAATGAAACATTTATTCTAAATGTATGCACATTTATTCTCATGACTATTTATTAATAAAGGATATCATGAAAACATGCCATGCTCTTGAGGCCTGAAGTTGGACAACCATGGGTTGGGGCAAAAGAATGGGAGTTCCCTGCAAACAATTCTGAAACGAACTGAGAAAAGACATGTCATTTCAAATAAACCTTCAGAAAGGGATCTGGTGAATGCACAATTAAAACCAGTCTAACATCAAATTGCATCGGCAATGTCACCGCGTGGCAAGTTAAGTCCTATTCAGCGACGGGATTATTCTCCTCTCTGGGAAGGTGGAACACGTACAAGGATCAAAGCAGGAAAAGTGTCATTTTATGAGGATCATGGAGAGATTGTTACACTCCAAATGAATTAGCTCGCTTGAGAACTGTGCAATTTCGCAGAATATATGTCCTAATAACAGCACATCTTTCAAATTTCATACTGCTCCTACAATGCACATTTTTACATTTGGAAAGTGCTAAAATCTTCCATTTCCCATAATGTGCTACTTCATAAAAGATGCAATTTTTAGTGCACCCACTACTCACACTTTACATTGCAAATGATACTGACCATAACAGTGGGGGCATTTGGGAAGGTGTGGGGCATGCATGTGATTCCCAGAAGTGACTTGGTGCTTTGCCTTCTCAACTTCAATTGAACCTCAATTGGAAACTTGATCTTAATAGAACAGGTGCAGATCAGGGGACTATGTTGATGATTTACTACCAAACCCCACCCTCAATTGTGAACGCTCCGAGGGTGAGCCATGTACACTGCCTAGCGACCAGGAATTCCATGGGCACTGGGTCTTTTCAGTGTCTATCTTAATTAATGGAATAGGGCACAGGGTTATCTGGCATACATTTGAATTGTTCTTTAATGAGAATGGCTAATATATGCCCTTCATTTCGTTTTGACTCTTCTTCTGCTGATGGATGTAGCTTTCAGTATTATGCCTTTTATGACTTGGTACCATGTTGCAATCTATCAAATACTGTAACGCAGCTTGCAAGGCAGCATGCTAGTGCTATATATATTATAGGGTGGTGGTTGGCGCCCTGTAGGTAAGGTGAGGCAGACTGCCATAGGAACATTGAAAAATTCTGCTGATAATAACATTTGCAGGCCGATTCATGGAATTAATGTGCGCTGAAAATGTCAGCGCACGCATGCGAAAGCATGCGAATCGCAGTGCCAATGCGAAAATCGCAGCGAAACCCACGCACAGCGATTCATGGAAGTCCGTGCGTGTGGAAATCCATGGATGTGCGCTAAAATCCTGCTTGGCGCACGCTGGCGCACACGTCTTCAAACAGCGTGCGCAAAGCGCACAGCGAAGGCGCACATAGCGCGGTGCACACAACAAAAGTAGGCATAACACGGGATGTGACACGTGGAATGGGGAACAACGCGTGAAAATGTGGGCATCACGGGGGAAGTACAGGAGGCAAGTGCGCACAACGCCCACACGCTCGCCTACACGACGTATTCACGGAATCGAACGGGGCCAACGTGTGCGCCAAAAAAGACACGCTAATCCAGAAACACGTACGCTAGCAGGAAGCAGGCGTACGTGGACCCGCGCAGCATAAAAGTGCGCACAAACAACAAACAAGCTCAGACCAGGATGAATATACCGTTCCTAGCAGCAGTGGTCGTGGGATATCGCAGGAGGAGGATAGTCAGGCCCAGAATTTTTACACCCAGAACCAGCCTTTTTGGGATGCCTGATGACCAGGTGTATGGGAGGTACAGGTTTCCACCTCACATAATACTCGACCTGGTGAGTGAGTGGGAGGATGACCTCACATCACCCACCCTGTGCTCCCAAGCACTCACTCCCCTGGAGAAGGTCCTTAATGTACTGCACTTCTTGGTCACTGGATTATTTCAGCGGACAACTGCCATAGTGGGGGGGGTGTCACAGGCACGCAGTCACGCTGCCTGCACCAGGTGTTAGCCATCATGACTGCACGCCCATCAGTCCGCAGGCACATATACCTGCCCAGAACACCTGCAGAAAGGCAGGCTGCCGTCCAGGATTTTTACGGGGTGGCACACTTCTCTCCAAAGTGCTAGGTGCCATTGACTGCACCCATGTGGCTCTACATCCTCCCAGGGCAAGTGAGCACATCTATAGAAACCGCAAGCACTGGCATTCCATCAACGTGCAGGTAGTATGCGATGCCAAGGCAATCATCACCTCAGTATATGCCAACTATCCAGGGTCTACCCACGACAGTTTCATTTACAGAATGTCAACCCTAAACCTGGACCTAGAAGCTGGGCGGCATGGCGATACATGGCTGCTTAGTGAGTATAAATGCCACAGCACATGCATGCATGTCAGATACTGAGTAATGTCACAATCCCACTAATGATACCCATCACCACCTCCCCAGGGGACAGTGCCTACCCTCTGAGCACACACATGATGACACCAATTAGGAACCCCACCACGCCACCTGAAGTAAGATACAACACAGCCCATATTGCAACCCGGGGCATAGTGGAGCGCACATTCGGAGTGCTCAAGTCACGCTTTTCGCTCCCTTGACCGCTCTGGTGGGCAGCTGCTATACGCGCCCCCAGTAGTGTGCAGGATCATAGTGGCAGCATGTGTCCTGCACAACGTTGCAACACGCCGGGGTCTGCCGGTGGGCATGGTGGTGCCCCCACATCCCCAACCAAATGCACGCCCGCTGCGCATGGGAGGGGAAAGGGCACGGGGTGAGGCGGCCCGTACGCAGCTGGTGGCTAATTACTTCACACAAAATCACACCCCTGTGGAGTGCACACAGCCCTGGCACATACCAGCTGACAATCAATGATGATGACATAAGGGACAGTCAACTGTCACAACCATACCAGCCTGAGATTGGTCACCTGGAAGTGTGACATTGTGTGCATCCCTACCTACCCAAACACCACCAATGCTGTGTCATCAAATGACATACATCTATGCTGAAAAACTCATTACCCCCTTGCAAAATACAACATGACAACAGCGCCATGTCACCCAACCCCTCCCCAGCTCCACCACCAAACACACAATGGGAAAGCAAACAAAGCAATGCACAAAACCTGACACAAGTGTCACAAAGTACACTCTCCCTAATGGAAAGTGCACACACACAATATGCTCGCAGTAATGTAGACCCAACAACACACATGACCAAATACTTACCAACAATACAATGCAGCAACACATCAAAAATAGCAAAAACATGACACTACTAAGGTAAAGTAGTGGTAGCCTTACAACCTGATTATGCCAGCACATCGACCTCTTCCAACTGTACTGTGTTGCTGCCACGCAAATGTGTAAGTGTACTGCATACAACATGAACTCCATCTCCAAAGTAGACGGCCTTGTGAAGACATGAGGAATGAACCTGCAAATTAGGAGTAAGACATGGATGCACAAGCACATATCAATACACCATGCAGTGTACAATACAACAACAATATCGACTAGGAATGTATATACAGGATTGACTACAGACTGCCCAAACAGCTCATGGGAGCCCAACATCACTGTTTAATTCACTGTCACTTGGGCACACCCTTTGCAAGCCCATGGAAACGGGAAGCAGGAGGGGTGTGTGTCTCACAAACCCAAGCATCTAACCCAAACTCAGGACAAGCCTGCATGTGCCCAGCCGGAATACAGTGGATGCCCACGGGCGCCACACAAGGCAACACACTGTAAAAAATCAAAACAAAAAAAATCAAAAATGCCCATGTGGGGGGAATCGGGGGTGTGGGGGAGGCCACCCAGGAGGTTCGAGGACAGGGTGCACACCAACACCCACCTGCGTGGATGTTGCAAAAAAAAAACTCCTTGGGCTCATGGCCTGCACGGCTATGCCATTGTGGGAGAACTGCTGTTGCTCTCTTCAGCCTCTGCTGCTGCAACAAGAGGTGGTGGCACTATGGGAGGCATCCCACGCAAAGCCCTGGTATGTTCCTCAATGGCAGCAAGCATGCAGTTCTTGAAGGTCTGATTCTGGAGGATGAAAGTGTGGAGATCCCCATGCACCACCTCACAGGTTGCATGCATTTCTGCACGCATGGCCGCACGTGATACCCGGATCTCCTCACGTGTTGCCTGCATCTCAGCTGAGAGCGAATGTGTGAGCTGCTCCAGCTGCTGTTCTGCCCTACAATTACTGGAAACCTCAAGGTCAAGCAGACTCTGCCTGAGGTTATTTAGTTCTTCCCTCAGGGCTTCCCTGTGGGCCTGGGACTCTATTGATATGGATTAGCGCAGAGTTTCCAATGGCGCCCGTCGGTCCCTGTTGGACACCAACATGTCTTCCCTGTGTGATTGGCAAATGGAGTCTGTTGCCTGCTGTTGTTGCTCCATCTGCCTTTCAGGGGGGATAATGGAAGTGGCCACCCTCTCCATTGCCTGAGCCATCATTTCAACTGATGCTGCCTGTTGGGTCGCCATACTGCACATGGAGTTCTCCCATACGGTATTGCCTGGTGGCGTATGGCCACTGCGTAAACGAGCACCACAACTGTTTGGGGCAAGGCGATCTGCACTTTGCTGTGCTGGCACTGCCAGAGGCTGCAGGACTGCATTCCCCCTCTGATCTGCTGGCCCAGGAACAGGATCAGATGCTGTGGAGTGTGACCCTGCATCCGTAACCACCAAAGGCAGACATACCAACACTGCCATCCCCATAGAGGGTTCTACCCCTGGTGCAGGTGGGTTGGACAGAACAGAATCCCTGCCAGAAACACTTAACTGCGACGGCACATGAGTCTCATCATCCGATTCAGCACCTGAATAGAGGTCTGGGGAGGTGCACCCAGAGACACCCCTGGACAGAATGGTCTGCAGCAAGATTGGGTTCTCACCCACCACCACACTACGTCTCCCACTGGTGCCCGGGGGTGCCTCAGATTCCTCTTGGGTCTGCACCATCTCCTCAACCTCAATAGCATCAAGTGCGTCATCACCTGCACAAACATGAAAGACAACAAATGGAAACAGGCATGAGCACCATAGCACACACATAGGCCTGACAAGCCAGAGATCCAGTACATGATTTACACATGTCCCACATGACTATAACCCTGGCATGCATGCACTGTCAATGAGTTGGAAGGGGAGGCAAAAAGCACACACAGAGGACACCAAGATTGAAAAGCAAGACATTTGTTGCATGCTGGGTAGCACTGGTATCACACATTAGCCTGTGCGTGGCATGTCCAATACACATACATGACACATGCCATCACACAGATGGCATGTACCATAGCCATGGTACATTCCACAAGTACATCCATAAGTCATGGAATGAAGACTGTCAGCCATCCAAGTGAGATGGACATGATGAGATGAAAAATGGTACATAGTGCGATAAAATACGCATGTGCCACACACTGCAACACATCCAGTGTACACAAATACAGTGATTGCAGGCCGATGTACACATCAATGGTTGTGCACTTCAACATGACATGAAACAACTATCATGTTCCACATTCAAACAGGCCCCAAAAATTAATGTGAGCAGGCCAATACTCAATCAGCCTGAATGGTCAAATCATTCACCTAACAAGGTAAAAAATGTGGGCCAATGTGGGGTGTAATCAATGACAGAAGCATGTCACATATTTGACATTAGTGGTGAAAAATGCATTGCAAAAGTGGGAGAATTTAAACAATCAGCCTGAATGAACACTTAAAAAATCAGAACAATGTTGTTGCAATATGACAGTTCAAGGGCAACTGCACTAATGTGGCACTAAACGGCTATTCTCGCCAGAAGGGATACTGTCATACCCAAATCCAAGGCATGTGAATGTATGGGAGGAAGCACATGAGTGACCCATACCACTCAGGTGCACACACCCTCACCTGCCACTCAATCAGAACACGTCACCCAAACAACACACACTTGGATTACACACACATGCATGGCCACTCACCGGACAATGCGTCATAATCAGGTAGTTCTCCCACACCTTGGATTTGTTCCTCTGTGACGAAGGCCCCAGCAACAGACTCATGTTCAGTGAGTTCATTGTCCTCTGGTGGAGAACCACCGCCAGTCACCAGAGTAGCAGCATGTATTGAGGCCAGCTTGTTCTTTGCTCTGCGTTTCAGGTCATTACACCACTTGTAGCAATCATCAGCTGTGCGCCTCACAAATCCAAGGGCACTTATACGGTCCGCGATGATCTGCCAGTGTGCCTTACATTGACCAGTTGTGGTCTTGCACCCTGCAGTCACCAGCATTTCGTGCTTATATGCCGACACATAGCCCACAAGTGCATCAAGTTCCGGGTCATTAAAGCTGGGCTTCCTTGACATGCCGGAGTGTGTAGCCATGTCTGGGGTCTCAGCCTGTCATGCCAGTGCACCCTTCTTCCTCTTCTTTAAAGGTTGAGTGGAGCCAGAGTGGCTTACGCCGCTCTGGTCAATAGGTGCAGACGCACAGGTGGACTGGGTAGTAGGAGTGTGGGAATGCACAATGACCATAGGTCTTGTTGCAGGCATTGGTTGCAGGGTAATGTTGGCAGGGGGAACGTCAGTTTGATGGACCTGGACCGACACTGTCCTGGCTGGGAGAGTCAGAGCTGGGGCAGATGGAGCTGCAGCTGCCCCTGCATCCTCCCCACCCTGCCTACCCGGGGCAGCAGATGACATAGCTGCCCCAGATCCACGTGGCTTGGTGGCAACAACTTGCACCACCACACGTGGCCTAGACTTGCTGACCTGGAAGTCAGCCTGGGAGTCATCCTGTGCCAGGTCAGGTGCCACAATGGGCTGGTCCTACAAGGGCTGAGCTGGGATGTGTCAGCCACGTTTCCCTCAACCATGGGGGGGCATGGGTGTCCCTGATTGGTCCTCTACACATGGGGTATAGGGGCACCCTGCAAATCCCGGCCACGTCCCCTACCACGCCCACCACGGTCACCTTTCGAAGGTCGGCCACCTTTGCCGCCCTTACCGCTTGGTCGCCTCCCAACCATGGCACTGATGTTGTTGTGCGTATGGGAGTTGCAGTAAACAATTGTCCTGGGCAATTGGGGGTCAAAGGGTTAGGGTACTAGATGGAATTCATACCCTAGTGCTCTAGCAAGGCTGTCTGTGACCCCTGGGGGAAGATGACAGGTCACGCAAAGCACAGGCAGCCCAAAATCAAAAAGTAATGTGCATGCAACCCCTCGTGGACCACGTGCGTGAAAAAATGTACACAAACTACGCTGTGGCACACATAAACACAAAAACAAGCGTACGCGTAATACACGCAGCCTACAAGGACCTCTGAAGGGGTATGCGACACACGGGGCAAGCACAGTTGGTAAATACGTGCGCGACTCACCGTCTGCCTGGAAAAAGAACGTGAAAAATACGTGCATGTGCGTGTTGGCAAAACCCCGCCAAAAGAAGTATTGTACACTGTCTGAGGAGACAGGACAAAAGAAGAAGTGAACGCTGTTTGAGGAAACAGGTCCAACAAAAAATCAGAAAAAAGCTGTCAGACGTAACAGGGAGTACGAACTTGAAACGCTGTGAAGTGATCGCGTGTGAACCAACAAGAAGTACAGAATTCACCCACTCGCTCTCCACGAAAAGCACGTACAAGGAAATGGCGTCTGACATGTAGCTTTTAAACTGGCCCACACGTACACGTCACATAAGCGTGTATGCGCTATGGCCCTTTCCTCCAATTACACGAGCTGACACTCGGATGTGCATTTTTTGGACGTGTACGATGGACATGCACCCGTGTTGATGGAAACGCCCGCGCGCGTCACGTCACTTACGCGCGTAGGCCCTTTCCTCGGAATACACGCATCCACACGTGGACGTGCAGTTTTTCCACGCGCGATGCCACGTCACGAGGGAAATGCCCATGCGGGTCACGTCACAGAAGCGCTTACACGCTAAGGGCCTTTGGTCCAATGAAACCGCGTATGTGTGCTGACCCGCTTACGCGCAAAGGGCCTTTCCTCAAATTAAACGCTGACATGCAAGATTTTCACGTGCCAAATCACTCCGTATCAAGCTGGCCACGCAACAACACACGGAAGACCACGCTCCTGCCCAGAAGGCCGATTTACTGCCCCCCAGAACCCCAAGCACGCTCCCACCTGCCATCTGCTGCTGCCTGACTGCCTGCTGCCCACATGCCCTGCTATTTGCTGCCTGCACGTCAACCAGGGGTGCAGTTGCTGTGACCACCGCTGCTGGAACCGAAGACTCCCGACTGGGATACCATCGCTCCACAGCCCAGCCCCAGGACCCAGTTGCCCACCCACTCCTGCCTCTGGGGTTGCCATGTCGGGCACAACACCATCTGGCACCACTGGCAACACCCAGCCAGAGAGGCAGAGGGCCACCAGCTTCAGTGCCAGGGAAGTTGGTGTCCTGGTGGAGCAAGTCCTGGGGCAGTATGATGCCCTCTTTGGAAGTTTGCGCGCCGACAAGGAAGGACGGACAAGGATCTGGATGGGCATCGTGACTGCCATCAACTCGGAGGGGGTGGCAGTCCGCGACTTACATCATGTCAAGAAGCGCTGGGAGGACTTCAGGTCCAGGACCCTCAACAATGCCCGGCGCCTCGCTAAGGCAGCTGTCGGACCACCAAATGAGGGTCCTGGAACGCATATGCCCAGCACTCTACGTCCAGATCCTTGAGAGGCAGACCCGTCTGGAGTCGAGTGTACATGCATGGTGACTGGACGATGTGCGTGTCGTGGTGTGCCTGTAGTGTGCAGGTTGCACATGTGTTTTTGTAGGGCCATGTAGGGATGTGTATGAACATGGGCGTGAGGCTGTCACATGTGAGTCCTCTCAGGTGTGAGACACATCAATGGTGTATGTGTTGGTAAGCATGCTGGGCAAATGCAGGTGTGAGAGCACACATGTTTGAATTTCTGTGTATGTACATTGGGATGGTTGTGGCATGGATGTTGGTTCATTATGCATGTATATGCACTGTGTACATGTGAATGTATGTGTATTTGACAAGTGTGCAACTGTGATGCAACATGGATGCACGTGACACTGATATGTAGAAGGCTGAATGTCAGATGTGACATGTATGGCGATCTCATCACTGCGACAGTTGGATATGTACACATGCATGTAAGTGTGGTG
This sequence comes from Ambystoma mexicanum, assembly GCF_040938575.1. Lineage (NCBI taxonomy): Eukaryota > Metazoa > Chordata > Amphibia > Caudata > Ambystomatidae > Ambystoma > Ambystoma mexicanum. Next base: position 602,187,799 of record NC_090925.1, read on the forward strand.
GCGTGTGTGCATGTCTAGTGCACTCCCATTGTTTCATGTGATGTCCGGCTCACCTTTGGCTGTACATGCTGTTGAATGTGTATGGATGCTGCTGCCTGGTGCAATATTGCTGTGGAAATGCTCATGTGTGTGAGTTAAAATGACATGTGTGTCGTGGAGTGTGATGCTGTGTCTGAATTTTGACTATGCCACTCATGTACAACTGTCATGTGTGTATCAGTCCAATGTACTGTGCCCTGATGCCTGTGTTTTATCTCTCCCTGTCTGCAGCGTCGACTGATGAAGAGGGCGGAGAGGGTGCTGTGGAGCACAGCGGCAGGGATCGCACCACCAGCTGGTGATGCAAGGCCCGGCTCCCCTCCCAGATTGTCATCTCGTCGGGGAGTGAGGAGTCTGGGGCCGTGTCCCAGGCCACAGCTGCCGAGGGTAGGTCCAAGAGGCGGAGGTTGGAGGTGGACTCCTCGGCAGCAGAAGGGGCAGCTGCGACCCCACAGGGTCCGACGGAGCAAGATGGCATGGAGTCATCCAGGTTGGTGGGGGGTTTGGTGGAGGAGGAGGCCGTGGAAGGGACACACACGGGGTCTGGAGGTGGGGATTCCACTGGTGCTAGTGGTGCAGTGCAGGACTAGGGACAGGAGGCAGCACAGGCTGCCGCGGAGGTGCCTGTGTGCAATCCTGTCGCTGATCCTGTCACTGCATCATCTGGCTCCAGCAGGGATGCCTACGTCCAGACCCGTTTTCAGGGAGGGGATGAGCGCAAAACAACTGGCCTTCCTCTCCCTGTGGACGTGGCTATCCGGGACCGGGTTGAGCCTGTCCTGGGTGGGGTGGCATTGCGTCAATGGGCCATGTGAGGTGACCTGCAGTCTTTTCATGTGGAGACTGCACGTCATCTCGAATGGTTCGTTGACCGCGTTGACCTACTGGGACAGCTCACCAGCATCGGATTCCTCCGTTTGCTGGACCTTGTTCCGACCCCTCTCCTCACCTGAAACCCCTATGCGCCAGTCGTCCTCCATGCCATCTTCCCACCCATGTATCACCTGGGTACCCTGTGGAGCTGCCTCTGACCCTGCGGCCAGGCTGGTGGAGGACACATCCCTGCCACAGTCGGGAGTCGAACGTCCAGCAGGGGTGGCCACCTCAACAACTGCACCCCAGCCAGAGGAGGATGTGCAAGCAGCAAGAGCCAGGGCATAGGCAGAGGTACAGCAACAGCAGCAACAAGGTGGGAGCCATGATGGCTCGGGGCCTTCAACATCGGAGGGGCAGGCATCGGCCATAGGGCAGGAGGACCCTGGATTGCAAGTGTCTTCCGTGTGGCAGCGGTTGGGCCACGCCATAGATGCGGAGCGGCAGCGGGCGGAAGAGGCACGGCTCACAATGATCAGGACGGAGAACTCCATGAGGAGGGCCCTGAGGCGGACCGAGTGCCTTGAGGCAATTCGCAGGGAGTTGCAGGAGAACATGTCGTCGTCCCTGCAAACCCTGACCATGGAAGAGGACAGCCTCCAGGACACTGAGCGGGAGTTTTATGATGCCCTGTCCCGGGACATCCAAAAGTGAGCCGTCGGACTAGCCCGCTGCCATTGTAAATTGTTTTTAGAGTTAGGTTTCCTTTTCCTTTTCCTTTTATTTGTGGTCAATGGACAATGCCACACACATTTGTATATAGTTTTATTTGTAGGTAGTTTCTTAGGTAGGATTAATTTGTTTGGTTGGGCTCATGGACCCTTTACATCGCTGGACAATGGTTTCATTTGATATCTTTTTTTGGAATTTTGCACATGGATGAATGGATTTTTATTTTGGATCATGGATTGTATATAGTTTGATCATGGATTAATTTGGATTTTTTTTTTTCATTATGAACATGGAGAAATTGATTTTTTTTTTCCGAACAATGTATTGTAAATAGTTGGACTATGGATTGATTTATCTTTTTTAGTTTTCATTATGAACATGACACAATGGATATCATTTTTTTACCTTTCCTTTGGATTTGCGTTGGTGGAGGGAGAGTTATGACTGTTTTTCTTTCATATTTTTTTTGGATTGGTTATCATTTTCATTCACTCACATGCTTTCATTTCATGTTTGATATTTTGGTATGCTTTCATTTAATTTATTTATTCATGTACATATTACATTTTCATATGTTAGTTCCATGTGTGGAATTCGCTCATTGGGTTGATGCATGTGAAAATGTGGGTTTACACAAGCAATGCCAACCAGTATATGTGTGTGATGGACATGTGTTGATGTACAGGGTTGAGTTTTGGTTTGTGTCTTGAGATGGGCATGTCAGTGTGGGGTGGATTGGGAAATCATTGCGTCTCAAGAATGGGGTGGCAGCATATGGTTTTTTGGTGTAGAAGTGGGCCATGATTGTGCATCTTTATTTCGTGTAGGGGGACATGAGTGGGACATGAGTGGGGGCCAGCTGGCAGGTGCCCCGCACTGCTGTGGGGTGGGGATGCAGGGGGACATGAGTGGGGGCCTGCTGGCAGGTGCCCCGCACTGCTGGGGGGTGGGGGTGCAGGGGGACATGAGTGGGGCCTGCTGGCAGGTGCCTCGCACTGCTGGGGGTGGGGTTTCAAGGGGACATGATTGGGACATGAGTGGGGGCTTGCTGGCAGGTACCCGGCACTGCTGCAGAGTGGGGTGCAGGGGGACATGAGTGGGACATGAGTGGGGGCCTGCTGGCAGGTGCCGTGCACTGCTGGGGGTGGCGGTGCAGGGGGACATGAGTGGGATATGAGTGGGGGCCTGCTGGCAGGTGCCCCGCACTGCTGTGGGGTGGGGGTGCAGGGGGACATGAGTGGGGGCCTGCTGGCAGGTGCCCCGCACTGCTGGGGGGTGGGGGTGCAGGGGGACATGAGTGGGGGCCTGCTGGCAGGTACCCCACACTGCTGGGGGGTGGGGGTGCAGGGGGACATGAGTGGGGGCCTGCTGGCAGGTGCCCCACACTGCTGGGGGGTGGGGGTGCAGGGGGACATGAGTGGGACATGAGTGGGGGCCTGCTGGCAGGTTCCCCATACTGCTGGGGGGTGGGGTTGCAGGGGGACATGAGTGGGACATGAGTGGGGGCCTGCTGGCAGGTGCCCCGCACTGCTGGGGGGTGGGGGTGCAAGGGGACATAAGTGGGGGCCTTCTGGCAGGTGCCCCGCACTGCTGGGGGGTAGGGGTGCAGGGGGACATGAGTGGGACATGAGTGGGGGCCTGCTGACAGGTGCTCCGTACTGCTGGGGGGTGGGGGTGCAGGGGGACATGAGTGGGGGCCTTCTGGCATGGTGCCCTGCACTGCTGGGGGGTGGGGGTGCAGAGGGACATGAGTGGGGGCCTGCTGGCAGGTGCGCCGCACTGCTGGGGGGTGGGGGTGCAGAGGCACATGAGTGGGACATGAGTGGGGGCCTGCTGGCAGGTGCCCCGCACTGCTGGGGGGTGGGGGTGCAGGGGGACATGAGTGGGGGCCTGCTGGCAGGTGCCCCGCATTGCTGTGGGGTAGGGGTGCAGGGGGACATGAGTTGGACAGGAGTGGGGGCTTGCTGACAGGTGCTCCACACTGCTGGGGGGTGGGGGTGCAGGGGGACATGAGTGGGGGCCTGCTGGCAGGTGCCCCGCACTGCTGGGGGGTTTGGGTGCAGGGGGTCATGAGTGGGGGCCTGCTGGCAGGTGCCCCACACTGCTGGGGGGTATGGGTACAGGGGGTCATGAGTGGAACATGAGTGGGGGCCTGCTGGCAAGTGCCCTGCACTGCTGGGGGGTGGGGGTGCAGGGGGACATGAGTGGGACATGAGTGGGGGCCTGCTGGCAGGTGCCCCGCACTGCTGGGGGGTGGGGGTGCAGGGGGACATGAGTTGGTGATCAGTAGTGCAAGCTGACATGTGGCTTGGCTGGGGGGCATGCCCATGGTGGATGGGCTGCCTGCGGGACATGACCAGGGGTGCAGGGTAGTCCCCTGTGGTGTGGGCTGCCTGCAGGGGCCGTGGAGGGTGTAGAGGGAACACCTGGGAGGACCCACACTACCAATTCACGTGTAGGACTCCCCGCGCAACCCCCGAAATACACGTACCATGCTCAAATCGCATGAAGTCTCACACACGATTTGAGCATGGTATACACGTACCCCACTCGCACAGGGCCAATCGCGTGTGAAACTTCCCACAAACCCCAGTTATACACGTACCCCACTCGCACAGGAAGAATCGCGTGTGAAACTTCCCGCGAACCCCAGTTATACATGTACCCCACTCGCACAGGGCCATTTGCGTGTGATACTTCCCGCACCCCCCCGAAATACACGTACCATGCTCAAATTGCGTGTGAGACTTCCCGCGCACCCCAGTTATACACGTACCCCACTTGCACAGGGCCAATCGCGTGTGGAAGTTCCCACGCACCCCCGAAATACACGTACACGGATCCAATCGCGTGTGAGACTTCACGCGAACCCCAGTTATACACGTACCCCACTCGCACAGGGCCAATCGTGTGTGAAACTTCCCGCGAACCCCAGTTATACACGTACCCACTTGCACAGGAACAATCGCGTGTGAAACTTCCCGCGAACCCCAGTTATAAACGTACCCCACTCGCACAGGGCCATTCGCGTGTGATACTTCCTGCGCACCCCTGAAATGCACGTACCATGCACAAATTGTGTGTGAGACTTCCCGTGCACCCCAATTATACACGTACCCCACTTGCACAGGGCCAATCGCGTGTGGAAGTTCCCACGCACCCCCGAAATACACGTACACGGATCCAATCGCGTGTGAGACTTCACGCGAACCCCAGTTATACACGTACCCCACTCGCACAGGGCCAATCGCGTGTGAAACTTCCCACGAACCCCAGTTATACATGTACCCCACTCACACAGGGCCATTCGCGTGTGAAACTTCCCGCACACCCCCGAAATACACGTACCATGCTCAAATCGCATGTGAGACTTCACACGAAACCCAGTTATACACGTACCCCACTTGCACAGGGCCAATCGTGTGTGGAAGTTCCCACGCACCCCCAAAATACACGTACACAGATCCAATCGCGTGTGAGACTTCATGCGAACCGCAGTTATAAACGTACCCCACTCGCACAGGGACAATCGCGTGTGATACTTCCCGCGAACCCCAGTTATACACGTACCCCACTTGCACAGGGCCATTCGCGTGTGAAACTTCCCGCGCACCCCCGAGATACACGTACCATGCTCAAATCGCATGTGAAACTTCCCGCAAACCCCAGTTATACATGTACCCCACTCGCACAGGGCCATTCACGTGTGATACTAAACGCGCACCCCCGAAATACACGTACCATGCTCAAATCGCATGTGAGACTTCCCGCGCACCCCAGTTATACATGTACCCCACTCGCACAGGGCCAATCGCGTGTGGAAGTTCCCGCACACCCCCGAAATACACATACACGGATCCAATCGCATGTGAGACTTCACGCAAACCCCAGTTATACACGTATCCCACTCGCACTGACCAATCGCGTGTGAAACTTTCCACGCACCCCTGAAATACACGTACCCGGATCCAATCACGTGTCTGACTTGTAAACTGGTCCAGGGTTAGCGCAGCCCTTTCTGCTGGATTGGGGATTTTGATGGCTTTTCCTTGCGCTAGCGGCGTTCTTGCTGGCGTAACTGGCGCTGCTGCAGGGTCGCTGCGCCACTGTGCGCCACGGCTGGTTTTGGTAACTAAAATCCATGAATACACTGTGCGCCAGCCACGTGCACCACTTGTGCGCGATATTCTATCAATTACCCCGTTGATTTGTGCAACGTATTTGCCCGACATTTTGAAGTCAATTAGAGATGCATGGCCCCTGCCCCCAGACTGCAACATTTGGTAAAGATTTGTTAAAAAATAAAAAGTTATTAAGAAAACAAAAAAAAAGTTGCTGCCTATTTCCCATTCATTTGCCCATAGACAAAAAAGGATTGCACAACCCAAACCACTGGATGAATCTTGACCAGGTCCGAAAAAACTTGGACATAGTGTTTATTTGAGGCCTTTTTGTGGTTTGGGGTTATTGTGTGCAATAGTTTTTAAAATATTTGCTGGAGAATGGGGTGCCCTATCTTGGGTTACTTGTCAAACCGAGGTTTTTTTTAGAAATGAAACAGCTGCCATCTTTGTTTTTCCTCGATGTGAAAGAAAAGCACGGATATAGCCACAGTTATTGGAAAATTAAATGCAGGAAAAAAGCCATTTGCAGGTAAAAAAAAAACATGCAAACAGGGGTGGACTGGCCTATAGGGAATTCTGGAGATTTCCCGGTAGGCCTCTGCACCCTGAGCTGATTTTGTGTGTTATTGCCAAATTTTGCACACAGGAAAAGGGTTGAGACTGCTGAACATGTGTAATATGTGGCCACCTTGAAAATTATTTCCAGGGCCTCTTTTGGTTCCCAGTCCCGCCCTGCATGCAAATGCCATGAGCTTAGAGGCGGGGAGAGGTAAGAGGACACCAATTGAAATTTGTGAATAGGAGAAGATCTAGGGACTGAGTTTTCAACACAAAGGTTTTCTGTAGCCTTGGCTATGGACAGACTAGTGGTGAGTATCCAACATTTGTTGCAAAATGCGTCATAGAAACAGAGTCTGTTGTGGGAGGAATGGGAGAAGGCAGGAGAGGTGAGGAGGCCATCATGGGTCTGTGGGTATCAGGCACAGAGGAGGGGTACACGTGGTGAGCGCATCAGGGGACAGGAAAGCATTGCTTTGAGGCAATTTTGTGATATTTGTAGCTATAAAATGACTACAGATAGCAGGGGGTAAATGTAGTTCTGTACCCGTTGTTATAGAAAAAATATATATTTTACAGCTATGGTGATGTCGGGGGTGAAAAATCCATGCAGTAACCAGGACCGACCCTGCCTAGCATCAAAGTGAGAAAGGGACCAGCCCTGCCAGGGCATGTTGCCTATCAAATGAGCCCAAGTTACAAGGCCACTTATTGCAACATGGCATGAGGGGTCGGCCCCTTTGTCGCTTTGAAGCTAAACGCGGCCTGTCCCCGTTACTGTAATGATGGGCAACAGTCCACAGTCCCAGAAGCTGTGGGTTTTCTTAGTTTTAAATATCTCATAACACACTATGAAAATGCACAGAATTCACATTCTTATTTATAAAACCGTGCTACTGTCAGTCCTTGAAAGTCTTTCACACACAGACCATTTTATTGCCTTTTTCTGAATTGAATTCTGGTATTTCTAGTCTCCCAGTCAAGAGGGGGAGAATAATGCCACAAGGGTACACTTTTTGCATAACATAGATCTATAAGGATTTAAATATTTCAGTGGCACTATGATATGTGTACCTTTCAAGTTATCTTTATAAAGCAGAGCATTGCTGAAAGCAAGACATGTGGGGGGAAATCATGAGAGGGCAAGTAAGTTATGAGTATTTACCCACAATGTGGCAACAGAGTTCGACATCCTGGACACTGGTGCAGTTATTTTCCTGTGATTGTGGCAGCTTTTCAGGGCACAAATAAATGACACATGTGGGGGTACAGTGTAACTTTTTTCAGAGGGCAGACAAAACCCCTTGGGTTTTCTTGAGGTTGGCAAGCATGCTCAAGTATTTGGCTACCTGTAATGTACTCAGGTTGTCATGTTGACAGTGCAGACGCTTACCCAGAAAAACACAAGCACTTGGTTCAGGTTGGGATTTTGTTTGCCAGGGAATATTTCATGACAGATTCCTGGGTTTAAAAGGTGAACACTGTTAATACTTTGCCAGAATATTTCTTGGAACATTTCCTCTCTCAGGTAATTTTTCAGGTGTTTATTACTTTTCTTTAATAAAAGTCCAATACTATTTTGTCTTGCGTACTTTCTAAGGGGAAGGTCATTTGAAATACATTTGTATATTACACTTTGAAATACATGTGTTCACTTACTGTGCATATTACAGGGCCTGCAGTAGCGACCCTGTAGTTATGGTTAAATTGCTCAACCCATAGGAAGGGGACTTTTTGGGTGGCTTATAACTTTTCCCGCACTGGATGAATCCTTGCGAAACTTTGCAAAAAAAAGTGTATGGCCCTGTCAGATTGATTCTGTGAAGTTTTTTGAGGTTTTATACAGGGGGACAAAGTAATAGGAGGGTCTCACAATTTGTGTGTTTCCCAATATACGCAATGGAATGTTGCTCACGCCTACAGCTCAAACCTCTGGCTGGATTTTCACCAAATTTGCAGAAGGAACAGTGGCTTGGCCCCGAAACCGTGTGTTTGTAAATTTGGTGTAAATCCGTCCAGCAGTTTTTTTTTAAATCGAGCAAAAAGTAGGTAAAACAAATTAGTGATATCTAGGTTTGGACCAAGGACTCACTTCCTTGTTTAGTCCTCTGACGGATCTCCGATTGGTCCAGAGGCCGATGTGCGGTCTGAGGACATCGGACGCTCCCATTGATTGGTTAATTAAAAATGTAAGGTGTGTCAGATTTTTGGAAACGCCCGCCATGTTGGATTCGCAGACAGCGCCCGTTGTCCATGAACATCGAGGTAAAACATATCAAAGAACACAACATTGTACTTGTCAAACTAATGAAACAATCTCTGATATGGCCGTAAAAAGCCAAAACATGGGCATGTTTCTTTCTCCAATCTCTGTGAACAGTCCGGGGCAGTCCTGTGATGTTCGAAGACATCAAAGATGTTCGGGGACATCTATGCTTACTGGTGCAATACAGGGTTTGGTGAAAATCTGTTTTTTGGATGGCTTATAACGTTTGCGCAACTCAATGAAACTGCATGAAACTTTGCAATTTCGTTCTAGACCTGACTCTGAATGGTTGTGCAAAGTGTGGTGCTGTTTTGTCAAGGGGGGACAAAATTAGAGGGGTGTCACAAAATATTTTAAAGGCTTATAAATGTAGTGCCATTTGACAAATCTGCACATCAGTTTGCTAACAGATTGTAGACCTAGATATGAATGTTTTTTCAAAGTTAGTTGAGATTTTGTCAAGAGAGGGCAAAATTAGAGGGGTTGTCTCAACATTTTTAGATGGCTTATAACTTTGTTGCCGTTTTACGGATGTGGACAAAAGGTTCCAGAAACATTATAGACCCAACCTTGAATGTCTTTGCAATGTCTGAATGGATTCTGTCAACTGGGGGCTAAGTTATATGACTATTGTATGTCTGTACCTTTTGACACTTTTGAAAAAATAAAACATGGGTTGATTTGCAGCAAACTCGTCTAAGGAGCATTTGCAAGGACCTGAAAGCTTGGTTTTGCAAATGTGTCCATGTTTTATTTTTTGAAAAGTGTCATAATGTAGGTACATAAAATAATGACTGAGATATAACCTGTGGCCATGGGCAGTGGCCAGATTGTCTGGGACATGGCCCAATCTGGCTACTGACCATGAGCGCGAGGGACCAGCATTGGGGTTAAAGTGGGCACGGCCACCATGTACCGGCTATATGGTAAAGTTTTGCAAAACTGGGATAGGTTTGAATGGGGAAAAATTTGCTTGTGGGTACAGGTTGAAGTTCTGGATGGTATGCAGCAATATGCATGAGGAGGGTCAGCAAGAACTTGAAAGCATCACTCTGCAAATATGTCCTGTGTTTTCATTTTTGCAAAAGTGTAAAATGTAAGTACACAACACAGTGATATAACATTGGTGTCCGGGCATAGGGCCTGGCTGTTAGCAAGGAGAATTGTGTACTTTAATTTGGTTATCGGGGCATGAAATAGGTTTGAATGGGAACAAATATTCTGCTAGTGGTTACAGCCTGAAGTGGTGGACTAGATTACAACAAACTTGCACAATGAGCATTAGCAAGGACCTGAAAGCATGTTTTTGGGAAATATATTTTGTGTTTTATTTTTCCAAAGTGTAAGAATGTAAGTAGAAAAACTAGTGATAAACATTTGGTGTCTGGGTAGTGGGCCTGGCCCTAGGTAAACCCAAATATGTACGCTGATTTGCTTATTGGGGAATGCAGCATTGCCAAAGCCCAGGTCCTATGGATTTGGAGACTGGCCATGGCTGAAAGTCATGAGCACTGGCAATTGGTTACATTATTAGGGTATAGTGGAGACTGACCTAGGATGCAGGGTAGGTACTGTGAATGATAGGGGTGGTTTTGTTTGGCTGGGGCCATGGTGGAACCTTATGCTGTAGGCAATTGAACAATGATTTCCATCCCCAGCATGTGCTGCTGATAACGACAGCCATAAGTATGTGTTGCAAAAATATGTTTTTTAAAGGAGGTCTATAGTTCTTTTATATTTATCAAAAGAGGAATTATTAATAACTTATATACAGTTATCTAATACCATGAAACATTTTGAGTTATAAAAACCTATTCAATTGACAGATTTTTTTTTTATTAAAGAGATGTTATGGTTCAGATGCATTCCACCCTTGGGACTCCTCTGTTCCAGTAGCTATCCAGTGGCGTCCCACCTTGGCATTTCCCTCCTAGGTTCTCATGAGAACTTCCATCCATACTGCCCATTCTATTTATGCACTCTCTCACTGCACAATGCATTTGTGCATTTATAGGAGCACTGTGTACAATTTCTTTGTATACGTAAGGGAAATGCAGATACAAAAGATTTGTAGAAGATGGTTAAGTGGTAGATGGTGTGTGGAAGCTTAATATGTTCATAAGCCTATATGTAGAGTTTTTGGAAGTGATTGGCAGGTGGATGTGTGACTGTTTCAAAGCAGACATTGAGGGAGTGTTATGCAATTAAAAAAGGGTGGAAGGGCTGCCCTATGGGATGGTGCCATCCCAATCTTTTAATGATCATTGCCATGGAAAGGGGACTTTGGAGACTGTGGATAGTTATAAGGTTTCATCGATTATGGTCCTTAGTATACCAGAGAAAGGTATTTGGCACATAACATTGTTGATGTCATCTGTCATGTCCTGGGTGTTAGTCTTAGCAGTGCACTGTGGAGTTTTTTTTTTGGTTTTACTTGTAACCATAATGTCACTTTAACACATTTTTTTCATTGAATTTCATAGTTTTTTATTAGTGCAACTTAGCCATAACATCCCTTTCACAAAGATTTTTCAGTAAATACATATATATTCAGGGAAACAACTTTGTTAACGCGACTGTTGGGACAAACACCTAGGTACCGCCAGAGAGCCACTAGTAGTTTGCGGACACTCGGAAGGCCCAACAACTTCCACAGGACAAACAGGGCACTCAGTCAATGGCAGGTTCAAACTGCAGTTTATTACAGACAAAACTAACAGGGATCAGCACACAGACAGAAGAAATCTGTGGCAATCTCAACTGCTCTTGGCTCGCAGGCCAGTTTTGATACACAATTGCATCACTGCTCCGTCACTACTTAGGCCTCTCTCCAAAAACCTATTGATGTAGTGAATCGCAGTCAAAAGCCTAATAACTTATATGGTCACCTATATGTGTTATTCTACTGGCTCTCCCATGTCAGGTGGCTGGCCTGGTCCAGCCCCAAGTCACTATCTATTACTATGTTGCAGTGTGAGGGTCTTGCCATTGGTTCTTGCACATTGGTACCTACCCCTGGGATACTTAACTGTGATTGGCTAGAGCTGATGCCTCCAGGCCAGGGATCTGCAAATGTTCTCAGCTCTTGGTGTACCTTTTCAAGGTAATATGAATGACTATGTGTCTGCCTTGTAACTTGTGTGTACAGCCTTGGCTCAGGGCAACAGTTGTCTCACATTGTAGTATTTTTGTTGCAGTCTTCTGCCTGGTAGCCTGAGATCGCTTCCCTTTCCCAGTCTTGGTGCTGTCCATTGTCTGCGTCGGCCGGGTCGCATGCTTAGAGACCATGATTTTGAGCTGTGCAGCTCTGAAATATGAGGATTATTTGTATTTACTGCAGCTGGTGCTTTTGTCATTCAGGGAATGGAATGTCATCTGTATCTTGTGGCCTTGGCAGCAGGTCCTGTCTCACACGATTTGCTCTTTGTCCTGCCTGAATTCAGCTCAGCTCGGCTCTGGCTGAGAGGCCTGTGGCCTGCTGTAATTTTCCTAAACCATTATAATGCGATTTCTACAGTGTTTGTGCTAAACTACATTTTCCATAGGTTATTCACATTTGGGTCTGTGAAGTCCCATAGGTGCTCCTGCAGTTCCATAAGGTTATTTGCATGTAAGCATCTGCACGCTTTGCTCACAATCTCTTGCTTCTTGCGGTTTCTGTGTTGCTGCCTTTGGCTAATGATAAAAATAATAAAACCATGACAGTGTGTATAGTTGTCTGCCCTCTAACTATAAAACTGTATGCTCGTGTTCTTCATGTATTCGAGTTTTTTTGTATGTCCCAGAGGGCGAAAGGCATGTGTGCTTCATGTCTAACACTGCTAGGTTGTGGTGTCTCTAACGATGGCTTCTTGGCGCTTTAATCACAACTGTCAATTGAGGTGTCTTTGGTTGTAGCTTGGGGCTCCTCATCCACTCTGGGTTATATTTGTACTGCACCTGGTCTGTAGAGCTGGCTACGCGGATACCTCTTGACATTCTTGTCAATCATCGGTCCGTTGTGGATTCGTCCAAACTAGAATGAGTGATTGTGATGTTTCCTAGCCTTCTCCCAGGTCATGAAAGGGGAGGGAGGAGGTGGTAGCATTCCCCATCCCTCTTCAGGATGTTATGGTTAAGTTGCTCTAACAAAAACCCATGAAATTCCAGGAACACATTTTGTTAAAGGGACGTTATGGTTACAAGTAAAACTGAAAAACAATTCAAATCCCCCAGTTGTGATAAGCTAAGCAAACATAACCACCACCCCATGCGCACTGCTAAGACTAACACCCAGTACATCAAAGATGACATCATGAAAGCCATTGATTGCATCACTGATGACATCACATATTAAATTATTTTTTATGAAAAGTCCCTACAATTGTTTTGCTTACAATCTTAGTAACAAGATATCAGGGGATATTTGGAGACCTATCATGAACTACTTAATCTATTAAAGAACGTACTCATCTAAACAAAACATAATATTTCCATTGAATGCCATTGTATTACCTTCAATGACTGAGTTGAAAAGTCCCCCACAATCCACACACTCTGCCTTCTCAAACACATTGACATTGCCTTTATCACTGCTCTCACAACTCCTGAAAACAAAACTCCTACTACCCTCTCTTTCTGTACACCACACCCAGCAAACCTGATTGACAACTCCCCACAGTCCCCTTTCCATGCCATGCATCCACAAAAGACCTGGATGTGGCACGTGCCATGCACAGACTGCCACAGTGTCTGTGGACTCCCTTGCAGAGGGCAGCCCTTCTACCCTTTCCACTTCCATGTTCTTAACGCTCCCTCATTGGCTGCTTTCAAATATTCACCCATCCATCCACCAATCACATTCAGAGCCACTACACCTAACCCTGTCATCTCTCAATACTTTATATGTACACTTGAACTCTCAAAGTACATATCTCCTGTTAATAAAATACATATACATGCAAAACTACTGTGCAACTGGCCAAGATTTTCCAGACTTAGCAAGATCTGCATCTAAGAAAATACAATACAGGTATGCTTATATTTAAAAAAATGTATTCTTGAATTCTTTCACAAATATCACAAATATTTATGTATATATGCTACTCACCCTGTAATAAGATTTGTAATAAGCATTCTGGGCCTCATTACGAGTATGGAGGTAGCCATGCCGCTTTTAGCAGCATGGCTACCCCCATACCGGGTACCGGGTCTGGGTTCCTGGAAGGGGGAATTACAGGGCCATTCAGACCTTGGAGGGCCCGGTAATTCCCTTTCCCTGGACCCAGACCCGGTACATCCCCATTCCCATTTGAACCCACATAGGGCTCAATGGGAATGGGGAGGATGCTAACAACGGGCCCGTTAATAATAACACTAATAACTGGCCCGTTGTTAGCATCTCGGTCTGCTAGCGGGTCCCGCTAAGGACGCCTGGTTTTACCAGACATCCTTAGCGGGACCCACGAGCAGACCTCGTAATGAGGTGGTAGAGGGTTAACGGTGCCGGCAGCTCTACTGGTGCCATTAACCCTCTAATGCCTGGGTCGTAATGAGGCCCATTGTCTTTTTTAAACACTCTAGCAATTGCCATGCAGTGCATCATTCATCAGCTGCTCACATGAAGCTTCAAACAATTACAAAGCTCTGCATTTCAAAATGTTTCTTTTTACAAGCATTTTGATGAAATAATGCATATGTGCATGTACAGCAGCACTATGCCACTTTTCCATAAAATAAGGGAACACCAAATAAAATAGACGTGTATACCATTTTAAAATGCCACTTAGTGTCTCACAGTTTATTATCTTGGCAGCATATGCATACATCCCAACATCGCCCATTCCAATGTTTAGGTGCTTCTTAAGTCTCTCTTTTTTCCTTTGCATTCTGTCAGTTTCAATTCACTTTGCTCATAATAAAATTGAAACTACAAGTCCCAGAATGCAAAGGAAAAAACATGACTAAACTTAACAATTCAAAACTGTGACATGTATTCCAAATAAACATAGGTAATGCTGTGCTTTTCTAAATATTTGTTTGGAAGCCTTTTTAAGAAAGTAAAAAAAATACATATCTGCATTTCCAGCAGCAATCTGTCTGTCTCTTTTTCATAAATCAAAGCAAATGCACAGAAAATTGATGTGTACACCATTTGTAATTAGCGCTTCGTGTGTGACAGTTCAGTAAATTAACAGCACATGCCTACTTCCTAACAGAACCCATTCCAATCTTCAGCTGCTCATGCAGTCCACCTGTTTTCTCTACATTCTGTGGTCCTCATTAGGACCCGGCATTAACCAATGGCGCTATTAGTGCCATGGTTAACGCCGGTAACTTACCGACTCCGCCATGGTTAAATGGGGAATTACCACCCCATTCCAAGGTTGGCGGGGCGGTAATTCTTCCCCATTTACCATTGGCCCTTCCCCATTCCCATTTTTGCCCCATAGGGCTCAATGGGAATGGGGAAGGCAGTAATTACAGTACCACAAATTGCAGTACCATAATTACCTTCAAAGTCCCTTTGCAGGTCCCTACTTTAACGGCTGGTCCAGACCAGCCGTTAAGGTCGGGAGCCGCAAAGTGACCTCGTAGTAAGGCGTTAAGGGGTTAACGGCGCTGCAACCTTTTACAGCGCCGTTAACCCCTTAACGCCAGGGTCCTAATGAGGGCCTGTGACTTGTACTCCAATGTTTATAATAGTAAAAGTGGAGCTACAAGTCCCATAATGCAAACAAAAACTCTATGACTACATAAACACCTATAGATTATAATGCATCATGTTGGCAAGTATTCATATGCTCATATACACACTTTTCTTCACTTTTACAAATTGTTACAAAGCTTCTGCAAAGGCACATACACATTTCCTAAATTTAAAAAAAAATGCTTCTAAATGCAACCATTTTTAACCGTCCAACAATTGTATTACCTTTTTCTCCACAACTCCTCCTTCCATTACACATATAACCCTTCCTTTCCAACAGTACTTCCCCATTACCACATATGCCCACTAACTTTCTTTTACAATTACAGGAAAGAAACACATCACTGCAATCAAGAATCGAAAAATGAATACCCTTCACATCCGGCAAAGTAAGTACATTGATGGACCAGGTATATGTATGTTATTATAGCAACAGAGTGCCACTAAATATATTACCCCAGACTACTTTTTTCAAACCAATATTTCTTTCACTCTAGCCCATTTTACTCCACCATGCACACTCCTACTATTCCCATATACACACCACCATTGCAACACCCGCTATTTTCCTCAAAACAGCAGAATCACTATACAGATTCCATCCCACTACCACTGCCTACCTCACTAACTCAACACCATCACACATCTGTAAACTCATATTCCCAAAACCTTTCTAACCACGCCTAATATACCACCTCACAATCAAACAGTATACCTTTCATCTCTACAATAACACCCACACATACATGCATCATACATGCATATACATTGCACAACTTCCCAATACAACCTTTTTATTTTCCCAACTGACACAACAAAATGCTGACTACATAGTAACTGCATAGAAAAGAAAGACAAACTAGAGCAGATAAGACTAAAAGTACACCACATAGCCATCCACCTCTAAAACAATGTATAGAAAACCTTAAAACAAAAGAGCTAGTAACCTCATTCAACAAAACTAAACCAATCACGACTAAATAAGGCAAGGCCCCTCTTGAAAAAACTAAAAAGTAACAAATTATGTACAAACAAAATCGTACCTACTAATAAACCCAATCCTCTATCTACCAGTGTTAATGTACTCATGGTAAAGCAATCCCAAAAAATGATGTTACGAAAAATGATCTACCGTAAAGTTCTTCACAGTCCTATAAAAACATCTGAAAAGTCACAATCTTCCCTTAAAAACTACCACAGGAGTGTAATCCTGCAAACTCTAATCGACAGCTCTTTTCTACTGAAGAAACATGTGCAGTGTCAATATAGAGATTTTTTCAAACTACTGTGATGGTGAATGGATGCACACAAGCATCACAGAACCATACTTCAATGAAGAAGCTTATAAACAAGAACAAGAAAAACAACTGCCATAGACATTAGTGGTCGAGGGTTTGAAATGGTGAATCAAACCATTATGGAAAAAGAAACTCTTATAGAAAAAATCCCCAAGAAACTATGAACCAAATTCTCCTTTCACCCAAACAAACCGTTCAGTTTACAAATGGACATGCAGCTAAATGTGTAATGTCCGCCAACAATCCTTTAAATCTTCACGGCAATTCCTCAATCACTATGTAAAATTAAAAGACAAAGTTAAAATGAAAACTTTACAAACCATAGAGTCCTGTCCAGTGCACAGCCACACTGGTCTCCAAGGACATGCATTAGCATGCATTGTAGGAAATGTGTGCAAAAGCACTTTCCACCACATAAAAATGTTAGTGACACACCGTTCCTCTATAAAAAATTTTGGGCATCGTCTGTACTGTGCAAAAAGTCCTGCTCTAGAACTGCAAAATGGTAAAAACATTCTCCTAAATGGAACAGCCAAAGAACTCCTTCAAGAAATAGAGCACATCCAACATAAATACTTTGGAACTAATAACTTAATCTCTTCAACAGCTTAACTGGTACGACAGCATTATAATACAAACAGTGCACCCATTTCAAGCTATAATATGCCTTCAACCAAAATCAGCCAAATTACCTCCATCCGAGCTACTAAAGGGCATTCGTGGCAAAGTAGTATATTTATCGTTGGACCTAAAAGAAAATGTTCAAACTCTAGGACTACAAAGGCCAATAGATCAATCATTGATTGTACTAGTTAATGGTGTGCCAACAAAAGAGAAAAATACTTGGCAACAACTAGTCGACTTAAGCAAAGTTAGACAAGCCCTACAAGATATCAAAAGGAAAACAATGAATACTACAAACATATACACATAGGGGAGAATTTAAAAAAAAACATCCACATTATTCAAGAGTCACCAGAAACTGGCCAATTTCAATGTGTAGATCCTGTTACAGCAGCCACAATTTTAGATCAGAATACCATTCACCTCCTGCACTCCAAAGACACAGTTGACAATGCATTAGAAACATATCAAATGCATCAATCCAAAGGATCCCTAATGCGCATATGGGGAAAAAAAGTGTAGAAGCACATTCTTTTCTTCTACTCTTTCCTACAGGAAAATAAGGAAGATATGATGAAAGGTCCACACAAATTAGTGCATCAGAATATTGCTCTTTATGAATGTATTCTGAAGACAAAAGATTCAGGCAAAATGTCGAATACATTTTCCACCTCCTCTTTGAAAGTGAACTAGCA
Source organism: Ambystoma mexicanum (assembly GCF_040938575.1). NCBI lineage: Eukaryota > Metazoa > Chordata > Amphibia > Caudata > Ambystomatidae > Ambystoma > Ambystoma mexicanum. The sequence continues at coordinate 602,205,636 of NC_090925.1, forward strand.
ACTCTCGGGGTAATTCATAGAATTAAGCGCACAAGTGGCGCACGCGGCTGGCGCACAGTGTGCGCGTGCGACAGTCTGCGCCAGCTGCATGCGCCAAAATCCATTTCTGCGCACAGCGTATTCATGGATTTCAACATCCATTACCAGCCGTGGCACAGAGTGGCGCAGCGAACCTGCAGCAGCACCAGTTATGCCCCCAACCCCTCACCGTGTGCCATGCACAGCGCACAAATCCCGTACATGGCGCACAGGCCAGTGGACCAGCATACAGTCCCCCAACCACGAAAAACGCCTGTAAAACTTCCTGTGCACCCCTCCGAATACTTGTACACCCCTACGCGGGGAGTTTCACACGCGATTGGGCCTGTGCAAGCGGGGTACGTGTATCACTGGGGTTCGCGGGGAGTTTCACACGCGATTTGCCCTGTGCGAGCGGGGTACGTGTATTACTGGGGTTCCCGGGGAGTTTCAAACGCTATTGGCCCTGTGTGAGTGGGGTACGTGTATTACTGGGGTTCGCGGGGAGTTTCACACGCGATTGGGCCTGTGCGAGCGGGGTACGTGTATTACTGGGGTTCGCGGGGAGTTTCACACGCAATTGGCCCTGTGCGAGCGGGGTTCGTGTATTACTGGGGTTTGCGGGGAGTTTCACACGCGATTGGCCCTGTGCGAGCTGGGTACGTGTATTACTGGGGTTCGCGGGGAGTTTCGCACGCAATTGGCCTGTGCGAGCAGGGTACGTGTATCACTGGGGTTCGTGGGGAGTTTCACACGCGATTTGCCCTGTGCGAGCGGGGTACGTGTATTACTGGGGTTCGCGGGGAGTTTCAAACGCTATTGGCCCTGTGTGAGTGGGGTACGTGTATTACTGGGGTTCGCGGGGAGTTTCACACGCGATTGGGCCTGTGCGAGCGGGGTACGTGTATTACTGGGGTTCGCGGGGAGTTTCACACGCAATTGGCCCTGTGCGAGCTGGGTAGTGTATTACTGGGGTTCGCGGGGAGTTTCGCACGCAATTGGCCTGTGCGAGCAGGGTACGTGTATCACTGGGGTTCGCCGGGAGTTTCACAAGCGATTGGGCCTGTGCGAGTGGGGTACGTGTATCACTGGGATCGCGGGGAGTTTCACACGCGATTGGGCCTGTGCGAGCGGGGTACGTGTATCACTGGGGTTCGCAGGGAGTTTCACACACGATTGGCCCTGTGCGAGCGGGGTACGTGTATTACTGTGGTTCACGGGGAGTTTCACATGTGATTGGCCCTGTGCGAGCGGGGTACATGTATTACTGGGGTTCGGGGGAATTTCACACGCAATTTCGCTGTCAGAGCGGGGTACGTGTATCCAGTGGGGTGCGCGTGGAGTCCCACACGTGAATTGGCAGTGTGGGTCCTCCCAGGTGTGCCCTCTACCCCCTCCACAGCCCCTGCAGGCGGCCCACACCACAGGGGACTACCCTGCACCCCTGGTCATGTTCCACACGCAGCCCATCCACCATGGGCAGGCCCCCCAGCCGGCCCACATGTCACCTTGCATTAGTGATCACCACCTCATGTCCCCAGGACTCCCACCCACCCAGCGTTGACGGGCACCTGCCAGCAGGCCCGACTCATGTGCCCCAGGACCCCCACTCACCCAGCATTGACGGGCAACTGCCAGCAGGCCCCGACTCATGTCCCCCAGCACCCCCACCCACCCAGCAGTGACAGGCACCTTCCAGCAGGCCCGACTCATGTCCCCCAGCACCCCCACCCACCCAGCAGTGACGGGCACCTGCCAGCAGGCCCCGACTCATGCCCCCCATGATCCCCACCCACCCAGCATTGACAAGCACCTGCCAGCAGGCCCGACTCATGTCCCCCAGCACCCCCACCCACCCAGCAGTGACGAGCACCTGCCAGCAGGCCCCGACTCATGTCCCCCAGGACCCCCACCCACCCAGCATTGACGGGCACCTGCCAGTAGGCCGGACTCATGTCCCCTAGGACCTCCACCCACCCAGCATTGACGGGCACCTGCCAGCAGGCCCCGAATGATGTCCCCCAGCACCCCCACCCACCCAGCAGTGACGGGCACCTGCCAGCAGGCCCGACTCATGTCCCCCAGGACCCCCAGCCACCCAGCATTGACGGGCACCTGCCAGCAGGCCCCGACTAATGTCCCCCAGGACCCCCACCCACCCAGCAGTGACGGGCACCTGCCAGCAGGCCCGACTCATGCCCCTCAGGACCCCCACCCACACAGCATTGACTGGCACCTGCCAGCAGGCCCCGACTAATGTCCCCCAGCACCCCTACCAACCCAGCAGTGACGGGCACCTGCCAGCAGGCCCCGACTCATGTCCCACAGGACCCCCACCCATCATTGACGGGCACCTGTCAGGAGGCCCTGACTAATGTCCCCAAGCACCCCCACCCACCCAGCAGTGACGGACACCTGCCAGCAGGCCCCGACTCATGTCCCCCAGGACCCCCACCCACCCAGCATTGACAGGCACCTGCCAGCAGGCCCGACTCATGTCCCCCAGGACCCCCACCCACCCAGCATTGATGGGCACCTGCCAGCAGGCCCTGACCCATGTCCCCCAGCACCCCCAACCACCCAGCAGTGACGGGCACCTGCCGGCAGGCCCCGTCTCATGTCCCCCAGGCCCCACCCACCCAGCAGTGAGGCTCAGTCCCGGACTCATGTCCCCCCAACACGTCATCATGATCCACAATCATGTGCCTCATGGCCTCCCAAATCCCCCCTCACGCCACCCCTGTGGAAAGACCCAACCAAGTATCCCATCCACCCCACATTGAAATGCCCATTACATGATACAACCCAAATGGCAAGAATGTACATCAACACATGTCTGTCACAAACCCACAATGGGTGCTGGTGATTGTTAAAACCTACACCATGACATGCATGAAACCAATGAGAGAATACCACACATCAAAGTAATAAAACAAAATGTATTGTACAGAAAAATAATGAAATCCAATGAAAACATGAAAAAGAATTATCAAAAAAAGATGAAATGCAGCATGTCCAAAACACAAACAGAAAATCATGAAGTCTGAATCCAAATCAATCGAATTGAAAATGTGTCCAAAGTCTCCGGCCAATAAATCAAATCCAAAGGAAACTGAAACAGTAAAATCCATTGATCCATGGTGAGAAAAATAATAGATAAATCCACTGTTCAACAATGTACAAAGAAGTAATCCAGGGTCCAAGAGCCCAACGAATTAAATGAAACCTAGCCAAAAAGCGACCTAATAAAGAACTATATACAAAAAGGCGGGGCATAGTCCAAGCACCCCAAATGAATGAAAAAGATAAAGGAAACCTAAAACTACAAACTATATACAATGGCGGCGGGCTAGTCCAACGGCTCACTTCCCGATTTCCCAGGCAAGGGCATCATCAAACTCCTGCTCGATGTCCTGGAGGCGGTCCTCTTCCATGGCCCCGAGGGTTCGCAGGGACGATGACATGTTGACCTCCAACTCCCTGTGAATTGCCTCGAGGCACTCAGCCCACCTCAGTGCCCTCCGCATGGAGTTCTCCGCCCTGACCATTGTGAGCCGTGCATCTTCCGCCCGCCGCTGCTCCGCATCTATGGCGTGGCCCAACCGCTGCCACACGGAAGACACTTGTAATCCAGGGTCCTCCTGCCCTCTGGCCGATGCCTGCCCCTCCGATGTCGATGGCCCCGAGCCATCATGGCTCCCACCTTGTTGCTGCTGCTGCTGTGCCTGTGCCCCTGCTCTTGCTGCCTGCATGTCCTCCTCTGGCTGGGGTGCAGTTGTCGTGGTGGCCACCCCTGCTGGACGTCCGACTCCTGACTGTGGCAGGGATGTGTCCCCCACCAGCCTGGCCGCTGGGTCAGAGGCAGCTCCACAGGGTACCCAGGTGATACATGGGTGGGAAGATGGCATGAAGGACGACTGGCGCGTAGGGTGTTCAGGTGAGGAGGGGGTCGGAACAAGGTCCAGCAAACGGAGGAATCCAGCCCTGGTGACCAGTCCCAGTAGGTCAACACGGTCAATGAGGCATTCAATATGACGTGCAGTGTCTTCACCTTGCATGCCCCGTTGACGCAACGCCATCCCACTCAGGACAGGCTAAATCCGGTCCCGGATAGCCACGTCTGCAGCGAGAGGAAGGCCAGTTGTTGTAAGCGGAGCCCCTCCCTGAAAATGGGTCTGGACATAGGCATCCCTGCTGGTGCAGGATGATGCAGTCACAGGATCGGAGACAGGATAACAAACAGGCACCTCTGCTGCGGCCTATGCTGCCTCCTGTCCCTGCCCCTGCACTGCACCACTGGCACCAGTGGAATCCCCACCTCCAGACCCCGTGTGTGTCCCTCCCACCAACCTGGATGACTCTGTGCCATCTTGCTCCATCAGACCCTGTGGGGTCTCAGCTGCCCCTTCTGCTGCTGAGGAGTCCACCTCCAACCTCTTGGACCTACCCTTGGCAGCTGCGGCCTGGGACGTGGCACCAGACTCCTCACTCCCCGACAAGATGGCAACTTGGGAGGGGAGCCGGGCCTTGCGTCTCCGGCTGGTGCTGTGATCCCTGCCACTTTGCTCCACAACACCCTCTCCGCCCTCTTCATCAGTTGACGCTGCAGACAGGGAGAGATAGAACACAGGCATCAGGGCACTGGACAATAGACTGATACACACATGACAGTTGTACATGAGTGTCAGTGTCAAACTTCAGACATGGCATCGCACTCCCCAACACACATGTCATTTCAACTCACACACATGAGCAATTCAACAGCATTATTACACCAGGCAGCGTCATCCATATACAAACAACAGCACGAGCAGCCGAAGGTGAGCCTGATGTCACATGAAACACGGGGAGTGCACAACACAGGCACACAGGCCACCACACTTACTTGCATGTCTACATCTCCACCAACTGTCGCAGTCATGAGATCACCATCCATGTCACATCTGGAATTCAGCCTTCTACATGTCAGTGTCACATGCATCAATGTTGCATCACAGTTGCACACTTGTCAAATACACACACATGCACATGTACACAGTGCAGATACCTGCAGCTGGAACCACCATCCATGTGTGACACCACAACCATGCCAACGTACATACACAGTAATTCAAACGTGTGTGCTCCCACACCTGCATTTGGCCTGCATGCTTACCAACACATACACCATCCATGTGTCTCACACATGAGAGGATTCACATGTGTCAGCCTCACGCCCCTGTACATACACATCCATACATGGCCCTACAAAAACACATGTGCAACCTGCACACTACTGGCACACCACAAAACGCACACCATCCAATCAGTATGCATGTACACTTACCGCTCGACTCCAGACGGGTCTGCCTCTCAAGGACGTGGACGTGGAGTGCTGGGCGTGTGCGTTCCAGGACCCTCATTTGGTGGTCTGTAAGGCGGCCCGGGCGCCCCTTGGTATCTGCTGCCTTCAAGAGGCGCTGGGCCTTGTTGAGGGTCCTGGACCTGAAGTCCTCCCAGCATTTCCGGACATGTTTGGTGTCACGGACTGCCACTCCCTCCTTGTTGATGGCAGTCACGAGGTCCATCCAGATCCTGGTCCGTCCTTCATTGTCGGCGCGCGATGTTCCAGAGAGGGCATCATACTGCCCCAGAACTTGCTCCACCGGGACACCAAATTCCCTGGCACTGAAGCTGGTGGCCCTCTGCCTCTCTGGCTGGGGGTTGCAAGTGGTGTCAGATGGTGTTGTGCTCGACATGGCAACCCCAGAGGCAGGTGTGGGTGGGCAACTGGGTCCTGGAGCTGGGCTGTGGAGCGATGGTATCCCAGTCGGGAGTCTTCAGTTCCATCAGGGGTGGTCACAGCAACTGCACCCCTGGCTGACATGCAGGCAGCAAATAGCAGGGCACGTGGGCAGCAGGCAGTCAGGCAGCAGCAGATGGCAGGTGGGAGCATGCTCGGGGATCTGCGGGGCCAGGAAAATGGCCTTTTGGGCAGGAGCATGGTCTTCCGTGTATATTCGCGTGGCCAGCTTGATACGGAGTGATTTGGCACGTGAAAAAATTGCACGTCAGCGTGTAATTCGAGGAAAGGCCCTTAGCGCGTAAGTGCGTCAGTGACGTTAGGCGCGCAGGCGTTGCCCACAACACGGATGCATAGTGAATCAGTACGTGAGAAAACTGCATGTCACTGTGCTATTGGAGGAAAGGGCCTTAGCGCGTAAGCGCGTAAGTGACATTTCACGTGTGGGCTGGCTTAAAAGGTACGAGTATCATGCTATTTCCTTGTACGTGCTTTTTGTGGAGAGCGAGCGGGTGTATCTTGTACTTCTTGTCGGTTCACACGCGATTACTTCACAACGTTTCCAGTTCGTACTCCCTGTTTCCTCAGACTGCATTCTTTTCTTCTTTCGGCGGGGGTGTTGCCAACGCGCACATGCGCGTCTTTTTCACGTTCTTTTTCCAGGCAGACGGTGAGTTGCGCATGTATTTTCCAACTGTGGTTGCCCCGTGTGTCACGTACCCCTTCAGAGGTCATTTTAGGCTGCGTGTAACACGCGTACGCTTATTTTTGTGATTCTGGGTGCCACAGTGTAGTGCGGGTTTATTTTTCCACGCACGTGGTCTACCAGGGGTTGCGTGCACGTGAGCTTTTGTTTTTGGGGTGCCTGCGCATTGCGTGACCCATCATCTTCCCCCAGGGGTCACATACAGCCTTGCTAGAGCACTAGGGTACGAATTCCATCTAGTACCCTACCCCTTTCACCCCAATTGCCCAGGACAATTGTTTACTGCAACTCCCATATGCACAACAACATCAGTGCCATGGTTGGGAAGCGACCAAGCAGTAAGGGAGGCAAAGATGGCCGACATCCAAAAGGTGGGCGTGGTGGGCACGGTAGGGGACGTTGGCAGGATTTACAGGGTGCCCCTAGACCCCCTTGTGTGGAGGACCAATCAGGGACACCCATGCCCCCCCATGGTTGTGGGAAACGTAGCTGACACCATCCCAGCTCAGCCCTTGTTGGACCGGCCCATTTTGGCACCTGAACCAGCACAGGATGACTCCCAGGCTGACTTCCAGGTCAGCAAGTCTAAGCCACGTGTGGCGGTGCAAGTTGCTGTCACCAGGCCACGTGGATCTGGGGCAGCAATGTCATCTGCTGCCCCAAGAAGGCAGGGTGGGGAGGCTGCAAGGGCAGCTGCAGCTCTATCCACCCCAGCTCTGAGTCTCCCAGCCGGGACAGTGTTGGTCCAGGTCCATCAAACTGACGTTGGCCCTGTCAACATCACCCTGCAGCCAATGCCTGCACCAAGACCAATGGTCGTTGTGCATTTGCACACTTCTAGTACCCAGTCCACCTGCGCTTCTGCCCCTACTGACCAGAGCAGCGTAAGCCACTCAGGATCTGCACCACCTTTGAAAAAGAAGAAGGGTGCTCTGGCACTACAGGCTGAGACCCCAGACACGGCTACGCACTACGGCAGGTCAAGGAAGCCTAGCTTTAATGACGCCGAATTCGATGCAATTGTGGCCTATGTGTCAGCACATAGTCGCGAAATGGTGGTGACTGCAGGGTGCAAGACCAAACCTGGTCAACGTAGGGCACACTGGCAGACCATCGCGGACCACATTAGTGCCCTTGGATTTGTAAGGCGCACAGCTGATGATTGCTACAAGCGGTGGAATGACCTGAAACGCAGACCAAAGAACAAGCTGGCCTGAAATCATGCCTCTACTCTGGTGACTGGCGGTGGGTCTCCACCACAGGACAACCAACTCACTGAACATGAGTCTGTTGCTGGAACCTTTGTCACAGAGGAACAGATCCAAGGCGTGGGAGACCTACCAGATTACGACGCATTGTCTGGTGAGTGCCCATGCATGTGTGTGTAATCCATGTGTATGTTGTTTGGGTGACGGGTTCTGATTGAGTGCCAGGTGAGGGTGTGTACTCCTGAGTGGTATGGGTCACCCATGTGCTTCTTCCAAAACTTTCACCGGCCTTGGATTTGGGTATAACAGTATCCCTTCTGCCCACAGTAGCCAATTACTGCCACATTACTGCAGTTGCCCTTGAACTGTCATCTTGCAACAACATTGTTCTGAATTTTTCAGTGTTCATTCAGACTGATTGTTTCAATTCTCCCACATTTGCAATGCTATTTTCAGCCCTAATGCCACATATGTGACATGTTTCTTCATTGATTACACCCCACATTGGCCCACATTTGTTACCTTGTTATGTGAATGATTAGACCATTCAGGCTGATTGAGTATTGGCCTGCTCACATGAATGTTTGGGGCCTGTTTGAATGTGGAACTTGATAGTTGTTTCCTGTCATGTTGAAGTGACCAACCCTTGATGTGTACATCTGCCTGCGATCATTGTATAATTTTACACTGGATGTGTTGCAGTGTGTGGCACATGCGTATTTTGTCGCACTATTTAGTATTTTTCATCTCATCATGTCCATCTCACATGGATGGGTGACAGTACTCATTCACTGACATAATGCTGTACTTGTCAAATGTACCATGGCTAGGCTACATGCCATCTGTGTGCTGGCATGTGTCATGCATGTTTATTGGGCATGCCACTCACAGGTTGATGTGTGATGCCAGTGCTACCCAGCATGCAGCAAATGTGTTGCTTTTCCATCTTGGTGTCCTCAGTGTCTGCTTTTTGCCTCCCCTTCCAACTCATTGACAGTGCATGCATGCCAGGGTTATTGTCATGTGGGACATGTGTAATTCATGTACTGGATCTCTGGCTTGTCAGACCTATGTGTGTGCTATGGTGCTCATGCCTGTTTCCATTTGTTGTCTTTCATGTTTTTGCAGGTGATGACACACTTGATGCTGTTGAGGTCGAGTAGATGGTGCAGACCCAGGAGGAATCTCAGGCACGACCAGACACCAGTGGAGGACATGGTGTGGTGGTGGGTGAAAACCCAATCTTACTGCAGGCCATACTGTCCAGGGGTGTCTCTGGGTGCACCTCCCCAGATCTCTATTCAGGTGCTGAATCGGATGATGAGACTTATGTGCTGTCGCAGGTGCGTGTTTCTGGCAGAGATTCTGTTCTGTCCAACCTACCTGCACCAGGGGTAGAATCCTCTATGGGGATGTCAGTGTTGGTAAGTCTGCCTTTAGCAGTTATAGATGCAGGGTCACACTCCACAACATCTGATCCTGTTCCTGGGCCAGCAGATCAGAGGGGAATGCAGTCCTGCAGCCTCAGGCAGTGCCAGCACAGCAATGTGCAGATCGCCTTGCCCCGAACTGGTGTGGTGCACGCCGACGCGATGTCTGTACGCCACCAGGCAATACTGTATGGGAAAACTCCATGTACGGTATAGCAGCCAAATAGGGAGCATCGGTTGAAATGATGGCTCAGGCAATGGAGAGGGTGGCCACTTCCATTCTCCCCCCTGAAAGGCAGATGGAGCAACAACAGCAGGCAACAGACTCCATTTGCCAATCACACAGGGAAGACCTGTTGATGTCCAATAGGGACCGACGGGCGGCACTGGAGACTCTGCACGAAGCCATATCTTTAGAGTCACAGGGCCACAGGGAAGCCCTGAGGGTAGAACTCCATAACCTCAGGGAGACCCTGGGTGAACTTGAGGCTTCCCGAAATTTTAGGTCAGAACAGCAGCTGGAGCAGCTCACACTTTAGCTCTCAGCTGTGCTGCAGGCAACTCGGGAGGAGATCCGGGCATCACGCGAGGCCATGCGTGCAGAAATGCAGGTAACCTGTCAGGTGCTGCATGGGGATCTCCGTACTATCACCCTCCAGAACGAGACCTTCCGCACTGCATGCTTGCTGCCATGGAGGACCATAACGTGGCTTTGCGTGGGCTGCCTCCCATAGCACCACCACCTCCTGATGCAGCAGCAGAGAGTGAAGAGAGCGACAGCAGCAGTTCTCTCACAGTAGCGTAGCCCTGCAGGCCATGAGCCCATGGAGGTATTTTTAGCCGTGCAGGCCATGAGCCCATGGAGGTATTTTTTTCCCGCAACATTCAGGCAGGTGGGTGTTGATGTGCACCCTGTCCTCGAACCTCCTTGGTGCCCCCCCGGCTCCCACATGGCCATTTTAGATTTTTTATTTTTAAATTTTTTTTACAGTGTGTTGCCTTGTGTGGCTCCCGTGGGCATCCACTGTGTATTCTGGCTTGGCACATGCAGGCTTGTCCGGTGTTTGGGTTAGATGCTTGGGTTCCTGACACACACACCCCTCCTGCTTCCCGTTTCCATGGGCTTGCAAAGGGTGTGACCAAGTGACAGTGACTTACACAGTGACATTGGGCTCCCATGAGCGGTTTGGGCAGTCTGTAGTCATAACTGTGTGGACATCCCTAGTGGGGATTGTTTTTGTATTGTACACTGCATGGTGTAGTGATATGTGTTTGTGCATCCATGTCTTCCTCCTTATTCGCAGGTATCTTCTTCATGTCTTCACAAGGCCGTCTCCTTTGCAGATGCAGTTCATGTTGTATGCAGTACACTGACACATTTGCCTGAGAGCAACACTCTGCAGTTGGAAGGGGTCGATGTGCTGGCTTATTCAGGTTGTAAAACTTGCACTATTTTGATTTTGTCCTGTCATATTTTACCACTTTTTCATGTTGTGTTGCTGTATTGTGTTGCTGGTAAGTATTTGGTCATGTGTGCTGTTTGTTATTGATTACTGGGAGCATATTGTCTGTGGTCTGTTTCCATTTGGGACAGTGCACTTTGTGACACTTGTGTCATGTGTTGTGCATTCCTTAGTTTGCTTTCACATTGCATCACATGCCATGGTGTGTTGGGTGGCGGAGATGGGGAGGGGTTGGGTGACATGGCACTATTTTCATGTTGTATTTTGCAAGGGGGTAGTCATTCATGCAGCATAAATGTGTGTCTTTTTGTGACACAGCATTGGTTGTCTTTCGGTAGGTAGGGATGCACACAATGTAATACTTCCAGGTGACTAATCTCAGGCTGGTATGGTTGTGACAGTTGACTGTCCCTAATGTCATCATCATTGATTGTCAGCTGAAATGTGCCAGGGCTGTGTGCACCCCACAGGGGTGTGATTTTAGGTGAAGTAATTAGCCACCAGCTGCATACGGGCTGCCTCACCACGTGCCCTTTCCCCTCCCATGCGCAGCGGCCGTGCATGTGGTTGGGGATGTGAGGGCACCACCATGTCCACCGGCAAGCCCCGGCGTGTTGCAACGTTGTGCAGGACACATGCTGCCAGTATGATCCTGCACACTAGTGGGGGCGCGTATAGCAGCTGCCCAGCAGAGCAGTCAAGGGAGCGAAAGCGTGACTTGAGCACTCTGAATGTGCGCTCCACTATGCCCCGGGTTGCACTATGGGCTGTGTTGTATCTTACCTCAGGTGGTGTGGTGGGGTTCCAATTTGGCGTCATCATGTGGGTGCTCAGAGGGTAGGCACTGTCCCCTGGGGAGGTGATGATGGGTATCATTAGTGGGGTTGTGACATTACTCAGTATCTGACATGCATGCATGTGCAGAGGCATTTATACTCACCAAGCAGCCATGTATCGCCATGCCTCCCAGCTTCTAGGTCCCGGTTTAGGGTGAAAATGAAACTGTCATGGGTGAGCCCTGGATAGTTGGCATATACTGAGGTGATGATTCCCTTGGCATCACATACTACCTGCACGCTGATGGAATGCCAGTGCTTGCGGTTTCTATAGATGTGCTCAGTTGCCCGGGGAGGACGTAGAGCCACATGGGTGCAATCAATGGCACCTAGCACTTTGGGGAAGTGTGCCACCCCGTAAAAATCCTGGACGGCAGCCTGCCTTTCTGCAGGTGTTCTGGGCAGGTATATGTGCCTGCGGACTGATGGGCGTGCAGTCATGATGGCCAACACCTGGTGTAGGCAGCGTGACTGCGTGGCCTGTGACACCCCCCCACTATAGCACTTGTCCGCTGAAATGAACCAGTGGCCAAGAAGTGCAGTACATTGAGCACCTTTTCCAAGGGGCTCAGTGCTTGGGAGCACAGGGTGGGTGATGTGAGGTCATCCTCCCACTCACTCACCAGGTCGAGTATTATGTGAGGTAGAAACCTGTACCTCCCATACACCTGGTCATCAGGCATCCCAAAAAGGCTGGTCCTGGGTGTAAAAATTCTGGCCCTGACTATCCTCCTCCTCCTGCGGAGTCCCACGACCACTGTTGCGAGAAGCGGTATATTCATCGTAGCGTCTGAGCTTGTTTGTTGTTTGCGCGCACATTTATGCTGCGCGTGTTCGCGTACACCTGCTTCCTGCTGGTGTACGTGTTTCCAGATTAGCGCGTCTTTTTTGCCGCACACATTTGCCCTGTTCGATTCCATGAATACGTGTTGTAGGCGTGCGTGTGGGCGTTCCGTGCATTTGCCTCCTGTACTTCCCCCGTAACACCCACATTTTCACGCGTTGTTCCCCATTCGGCGTGTTACGCCCTGTGTTCCACCTACTTTTATTGTGTGTGCCGTGCCATGTGCGCTTTCGCTGTGTGCGTAGCGCATGCTGTTTGATGATGTGTGCGCCAGCGTGCGCCACTCAGGATTTTAGCGCACATCCCAGAATTTACACGCGCACAGACTTTCATGAATCAATGTGCGCAGCTGTCGCACGCTTGGACTGCAATTTTTGCACTTGCGCTGCGATTCGCACTCTTTCGCGTGCTTGCGCAGAGATTTCCGGCGCACATTAATTCCATGAATCGGCCTGCAAATGTGATGGAGTTGCAAACTCATTAAAAACAGGCAGTAACTTTTTAAACATATCTGCTGCCCAACTGCTAAAAATAATAAACAACAAAGATGAAGTTTTGTAGTCAAGTATCACAAATCTGTTGGCAAACATGCGCAGTACAAAATTATACTGGTTCCGTCATCACATTGATGTACCTTGTATGCTAAGGAACCTAGGCCTACTCCCATTGTTTGTTACTTTACGTTGTGCAGAGTACACATGAGATGACTTGTATGACTTCTTACAAAAACCCAAAATAAAGATGGAATAGATGTAAAAACACCAGGAGAACTCTGTTCTCTTGACCCTGTAAATGTAGCAAGGAACTTTCACCATCGCTTCATAGCCATGCTGAATTTCATCTACAATGAAACTACCCCTCTGATCGGAGAAGTGCAACACTTCTTTTGGAGAAAAGAATATCAATCTAGAGGAGCACTACACATCCACATGCTTTTGTGGGTAAAAGATGCTACAAATTGTGTCCATTTTTGTGACACCAGTGTTTTACAATTTATTGAAAAATACATTACCTGTGACATCCCTTCAGAAACCACAAAAATTGACCTACATACACAAGTGTCATGCCTCCAAAAACATAAATGTTGCAAATACTGCCGATGTAGATATAAAAAACAAAGGGAAATACTATACCAAATATGGCTTTGGCATCCCTAGACCAGTCTTCAAAAAAGGACAAGTAACTAGCCTAATGTCTTCTGTTAGAGACAGCATGAAAGGCAAATCCCCTAAAAATACATACAACATTAGAAGGGACAAAACATCCAAGTACTTCAATGATTGCAATGCAATCATTGCCCTCTTGTGTAATGCAAATATAGACATACAATACATTGCAGACAATTCCACTGAAGTTGCAAGGTATGTCACAGCATATCTCACCAAAGCTGAGAAAACAGAGCTAAAGGACCTCTGGGATGACATATCATGTTACAAAAGACTATCACAGAAATTGTACAGCTTCGGTATAAAAATGATCTGCCATAGAGAATGCAGGTCCTACAAAGTTGCAGACTGTTTAGTAGGTACAGCCTTATATGGCAAATCTGAGCACATTGTCTGGCTAAACCTTGCACCAGCCTCATCCCGAAAAAGAGTACTAAAATATTACCAAGAGATAGAAAACATAGCTACATATGATCCCAACAGCCAGGACATTTTAAAAAACAATGTACTTAATACATACTACCCAAACAGGACTACTTTGGAAAACATGTGTCTCGACATCATTGCCCAAAACTACACCTACAGAAACAGTATCACACCAAATGAGACCACTAGCAAATATTCAGTTTCAACTTGTGGAGGAAGCCTAGTGAAGCTAACTAAACCCAGTGTAATTGATCAGGTAAAGTTATCATTTAAAACTCTACAACATAGACAACTGTATTGCATGGCACTACTCCAATGTTTTAAACCTTGGAGAAAAGAAAACAAATTATTGGGTGACTATGACTCATTTGAAACTACATTTAAAACAAATGAAAGAAGTATAACAAAAGACAATTTAAAAAAATACAAACAAATATTGGAGAATGAGCACCAGCAAGAGGAAGAACTTGAAGCTGAACTACACAAAGACACTTTGGAGGGCAGTCAACCTTGCCTTACAGGCAGCCAGGACACGCATGTAGAGCCACTTATTCTAAATGAAGCATCAATTGCCATGGCTCAGGTTGAAAATATCATGTATCAATATAAACAATACGAGAAAGATGTGTCCGTTCTTGAATCTCAGCTAAATAATGAACAACTCACCATTTAGCTGGAAGTCACTCAAGATATTGAGCATGGTTTTAAACATGAAAGTAAAACCTGTACCTGTGCAAATTATAGACCTCTGCTCCTATATGCAAGTGGTGAGCTGTTTCTGGCAAAATATTCCTAATTAAAACAATCAGCAAATTTCTACAACCTGTAGTAACAGCCCCCACAGGTTTAGCTGCTTACAATATAGGTGGTGTCACTTTATACCGACTACTACTCCTCCCCCTAGCACAACAAAACAAATTAAAATATTACAAATGATCATCAGAAGCTGCAACTGAGGAATGCAGAATTCTAAAACAAATGAAAGTGCTCCTGATATATGAAGTAGGCATGGTGTCCAACATCATCTTGGCTGTTATTCATCTCAGAATGCAAGAAGTCCTAAAATCCAACCACCAGAAACTGTTAGGAGGAAAACATGTTATTGTTTTCAGATACCTCCTACAGTTTAAGCCAGTGAAAGGGCAATCTATTTTTAAAACATTAGGACACAAAGAACGGTGTAATGCTCTCGGCAGCATTGGAAATGTACATCTCTAGCAACATTTTCACTACGGGTAACTAACTCAAAACATGTCCCAGTCTGCAGACCTCAAATATGCTCACATTTTAAAAAGCATTAGAACTGGGCTCCTTACTAAAGATGCAAAATCCATCTTAAATAGTAGACTAATCCATGAGCTAAATGGGCAAAACACATCTGCTCCTGAAGTCACAGAACAATTAACATAACAAAATCGAACATGTATGTCCTTATGCCAACACTTGCACGCTGTAGTCAATTCAACGAAACAATGTTAAAAAAAGAAATGCAACCTATACTGCATATCAGCTCCACAGCCAAACTAGAAATGCACGCCATGACATTTCCTATGTGTCAACAAGCAACAACACGACTAAATAGCTTTGAAAAATGTACCTCAAATACAGCCAGATTGGAGAAAATATGAACTTTGTATCTAAACAGCAGAGAAATTCTAAAACGTAACCTTGACATAGAACAGGGCTTATTCATTGGACCAATTGGTACAGTTGTTGGCTTCCAGACATATCTGCATGACAACATCATTCAGTTTGCCAATATCCACTTTGACAAACTTGAAGGGCTTAAACAAACTGGCCAAACAATAGGACGCTTCCTTCTTTTCAAAGACATGTCTCTGTCACTTAAATATGCTGTCACTATGCACAATTCACAAGGTCTAACCCTAGAACCATAGATCAAGCATTGATTGACAATGGCAGTACAGTGTTAAAAGAAGGTATGAGTTATGTAGCACGTTCCCGTCTGCGTACACTCAATGGTCTATTCCTAGTTAACTTTAATGCAAACAAAGTCAATGCTGACATTCCTTAATCCTGGAATACAACAAGCTATTGGCACTATAAAGCCCCATCTAAATATTTACCCTGTAGCTGAAAGAAATAGACCTTTTGAAAGACAAACAATAGAAATAGAACCTATAGCAGATTTCCCAACAATACCACTAAAAAAAACAACAAACAGCTCCTGCATCAAACTATGCAACCACAAAACTATCTAGTACAAAGTCAAGTACACATTCATCAGAAAAGAAAAACACAAATGTCTTTTCTCCACAAACATCTGCAAGCCCATCTAACCATCCATAAACAGAACACTCTGGTCCAATTAAATTCACAAACACAACTGGAGTACATTGGTATACTAATGTGACAATTAATCTTCTCTTTCAGTTCCCACCAATTGTTAAAAACATTTACTTAATCGTCTCAGACCAGTTGTGTTTGCAAATTGTCGTCTTTCACAGAAATGCCACAAATAATCCTGACAACACAATGTCTCAGTTATAATGCAAGAATTGGACTGCTGTGCATGAATGGTAACATTTACCATAAATACACAAGAAGATCCACAGGAATTCATAATGTACTTACTACAAGTACTGGAAACCAAAAACATCCCTATAAAGGAAATCTTCCAGATTTCATACATGTGAAAACATACATGCAATCTCTGCAACCATGTTTCACAAGACCACTTCCCTAATGAACAATTTCTATATTTCTATATGCATGCATACCAAATTGCAAATCTATTCCATTTCACCAGCTTCTTCAGAATGCAAATCATGGCATATTATGCTTGTTTGCAATTCAGACAATCATTAAACCCTACAAATAAACTCACATAGCCAATATGCCATACTAACGCTTCTAAGGTACAATGCAAATGGTACCAAAAATAACTGTAAGCTTACAGGCATCACACACGGCCAAGTATCTCTTGGAAAGAAAACCTTCACAACAGTAGGTAAAATATACCACACTGGTGCCACAACTACTTCAGGGCACTACAATGCATATGTGAGAAAAAAAAATGTTTTGAATGTAATGATACCTCTGTTACCCCAAAACATAGGTTACCAGCAAATTTAACAAATACCTACTTAATATTCCTTCAACCTAAATGTAGTCACTAAACTGTAGCACAATTAACAGTTAGAATATACACCAGGTATCTAACTGGTTCATAGTGATAATACCGAATTTAAAAATCTCGAAAACCAAAATCTCGAATACAAAAGGCCGAAAAATAAAATATCGAATTTTTTTTTCAATGTGTTTTTTTTCAAAATGGGGGGGTTCCCCCCCAGCCCCCCTTTTTTATTTTTTTTATTTTACCCCTTTTTTTTATTTACCTGACCCCAAAAACATATATAAATAAATAAATAAAAAATTCGATATTTTTTTTTCGATATTTTATTTTTCGGCCTTTTTGTATTCGAGATTTTGTTTTCGAGATTTTGACTGACCACCATCTAACTACATACATAATACTACAAAAATACTTTGCAAAGTCAATCTATTTAGAATATACCAACAGGTATCTAACTACTTCAAAAACACCCTTCCTTACAAAACACTTCAAAAACGCTACCTGAATTGTTACATGACAAAACATCTTCTAACCACTAATGGAGTTTCAGTACACCAAAAGGTATCTAACTATTTCAAGCATTCCCTCAATTGCAACATACTTCAAACAAATATACTATCACCCTTACAGTCACATAAATGTTATAATTTTTTTTATCCAGTACTTATTTTCTTTCACAATGACCCAATGATTATGTAAAGTGAACACAACAGTGGTGTGTCATACACTAATGTTGTAGCAAACATATTACTTAAAATGTACTGTTAATGAGGGTCTAAAAAAGAAAATGTACATTAAACAACTGTATAACACTAAATCGTATGAACTATCATGCTTAACCAATACTGTTCTTTTTCTTTTCCACAGAAAAGAAATCACAGAAGACAGCTGCATGACACTACAACACTAAGTAGCCACAGCAATCTTAATCAACTATTCTGTGAGCACTATCCTCAATTCTACTACAATCATAAGTACTGTATACAATTTAATTACATAATTCCTCTATATTACAAACAGTTTGTACTCCGACTACATTACGTATAATTACTGTACACATATTCCTACTAGGGTGAGTCTGGGCATGCTCCTATTACATTACCTATATTACAATACACAATTTGCTACTGTGGTGATTTTACCCAGTGCACATATTCTGGCCACTAACCACAAAACAATTAACTGTATAACAAGTATGTATCATACACGGTCAACTAATAAAACTCACCCCACCCCCTTGTAACCGAAGTGATGTCTGCGGACACCGAAATTGACCGCGGGACCAGCAGCATTTACAAACCCCTTTTTCACCTATAAAAACAGATCTACCTAAGCTTCATTCCACTTCTCTGCCATTTATATGCCCTCTTCCAGCCATCAAATAACCCCAAATGTCTTTTCAAAGCCACCCGTTCACTGCTATGTTCACAAACTACTGCATTGTCTGCAGACAACTACAGAACCTACCCGGCCTTTTTCAACCTATAAAACAGCCCCATATCATCTTTTTTTCCAGGCCCTGCCCTTCTCAGCCCTTCTTTCCCCCACCAAATGACCAAAGATGTGTTTTCCAGACTTTTTCCCCACCGGTCTGCTGCAACTGTCTGCGGATCCAACTTGGTGGCCATTTAAAAACATATGACCATTCTCACACTCTTCACCATCCAATCAGTGAGTGCTTTGGATGTCCGTGGACATCATGTCGGCCCCTGGGCCAATTGGAGGCCCATCTGCAGACCAAACAGGGAAGTGAGTCCGCGGACTGAACCCAGATATCACAAATCATTTTTGGCCTACTTTTTGGTCATTTAAAAAAAAAAACTACTGGATGGATTTACACCAAATTTACACATGCACGCTTTTGGGCCCAAGCTGCCACTCCTGCTGCAAATTTGGTGAAAATATGTTGCAGTAGAGGTCAGAAAGTAAGGTGGGGAGGGAATTGAGGGTAGAGGCACCAACCACAAATATGGAGGGGCAGGTGGACAGGGAAATATTTTGCGTGCGTGTTACATCTCAGGTAGTGGGCAGTGTTTCTCATGCTCCTTGATTACAGCTTCAAAATCACTTCACAATTTCTCCCCCCTGCAGAGTGGTGTGTAGCAGTATATAAAGAGTACTTTTCACTTCGAAATATATGGATAAACAGCCTCTTTATCACTTGCAAGGTAGCTGGTGGGATTTTGTGTCCCACAGAGGTAGGCTGTGTGGTTACAGTTTTGGTTGCTTAAGATGTGGTAGAGGGAAACAGCCTATTACTTCCTAAGAAAGGAAGATCCTTTCTCAGAGCATTGCACTGGTTGGATTTGGTGTGGTGGTCGCATGTAGGTGGTCCCATAGGAGTACTGCCCAGGTAGACCACAACTGCACTCAGTGCATTTCACTTTGTTAGCATTAGCCTTTGGTACATTCCCAACAGTGGTAAAGAACTGCCAGACCCATGATTCTCTCTGCAAGCTAGAGATCGGCAATTCCTCTACCTCATCTTCTTGGTCCTCATCATTGGCTTTTGATGCACTGTGCTTCTTTGGTTGTGTAGAACCTTCAGATCTTAGTAGCGTTTGTGGCTCTTGGTGAGGAGGTATGGAGTCTCGGGAGGATAGATCAGCAACAACATGCTCGCCTTGGAAGCAAGACGACATGGAGTAACACAGGTTCGATCCCTGGGTGCGCGCTTAATGCCTAGAGGTTTTAAATAACCTATCAATAGCTGATGCCATTTTCAAGATAAATTGCAGTTTTACTAATATTCTACCAATTATGTGCTGTGTGCCAGATTGTTAATGGATAATGAGTAAGATTAGGTGTAGGACCTGTGCAAGGGTAAAGTTTGAGCTTCAAAGTTCGAAGATGCACTGAAAAATGCTGTTCCGAACTGTTGGTGAAGCACAGACCGGTTTTTGAAATGCAGACACCTTCACAAACATGTCATCATGCTGTGGGCATTTCCCTGGTGAAGTGACACTGTCCGGAAAGTCTGCGATTACATCAGACATTCGTGAATGTTGAAGAACACAAAAACAGTGGAAAAAGGTGGTAAATGGCAGAGTTTTAAGGTGAAAGTTTGTAAAATGGACACAAATGTTGCTATATTGGGTTAAGTATGATAATAGTAAGTTGTAGGAAATTAAGGGTGCACTGGTAAAAACCCTTGAAATTCAGTGAAAAAACTTGGTTAAAGGGACTTTGTGGTTACGTTGCACTAATAAAAACCTATGAAATTCAATGAAAAAACATTGTTAAAGGGACGTTATGGTTATAAGTCAAATTGAAAACCTCAGAAATTCGCCCGTTATGGTACGCTGAGCGCCACCTCTGTGCACTGCTTAGACTAACACCCAGGACATGTAAGATGACATCACAAATGTTATTGATGACATCCTGATTGGAGGATGTTTTCATTGAGAGTGCGTGTCTAGAGACCTCATCCAGTGCTATGGGCAAGGGGAGAGTAGAAGGGGAAGGGAGAGGGGAGCCAAGTGAGGCCTGCCAGCAGGGGAGGGACAGGAGCGGGAAGTAGAGGAGAGCGAGGACAGGATGTCTTGAGTTTTTGTTAAGAAGTGGGAGGCCAATGAATTGTAGACTGTCAGGGATGGCAAGGGAGAGGTGGAGACTGCAGTAGGACTGGCAATTTCCTTGCAGATTTTAAACAATTCCCCCGTGTTGTTAGTGGCCGCAGAGATGTTGGCTTGGATATGGGACCTTTACTTCAAGCGGATGGAGAGTCTGTATTGCCTTTGGAGCAGGCGGCAGGCCAGTTTTTCAGATGATGTTCCTGATGCCCACCATTTCCTCTCAGCAACTGCACTTGCATTTCAGAGAGGCTAGGTCAGAGTCATATCAGGTGTTGCGTTCGGAGGTAGTCTTCATGCGCATTCTCATGACAGGGGCAAGGATGTGCAGGGTGTTGGTGATAGAGAGATGAAGATTAGCAAGGGCAGAGTCAGTGTTGGAGTCAGTTGTTGGAGTCGGAGGGGGAATGAAAGTGGCAGAAATAGTGGCAGCTGAGACCATCAAATGACAGAGAAGGAGAATGGAAGTGCAGGCAGTTGCTTAGCCAAGGGACTTAACAGATCCAAGTGAGAGGACAGGAGAGCATGGTCAGACCAGGAAAGAGAGTTAGTGAGAGGGTTGCAGATGGAGATGTCTGCTGAAATGAGAGAATACAAGGTATGTCCGTCTGAGTGCGTCAGACCGGAGGGATGAATGGTGAAGCAGAGAAAGTCACAGAGGCTGCAGAAGAGTCCAGTGGCAGAATCATGAGAGTCAAGGTCGATACTGAAGTCTCCAAGGAAGAGAAGTTTGAAGGTGAAGGCAAGAACAGAAGAGGAGATGTCAGACCACTCCCAGAGGAAGAGGGAGACTGAACAAGGAATCCTGTAGATGGTGGCGAGAGACGATGAGTGGGTTGGAGAGACACCAAGCCTATAGACTACAAGTTATCTTTATAAAGTATAGTATTGTTGAAAGCCAGACATGGGGTGAGGAGGGGAAATGATGAGAGGGCAAGTAAGACATGAGTATTTGCCCACAATGCCAAAAGGTTTGTAATCATGAACACTGGTGCAGTTTTTTCCCCTGATTGTGGCTGCTTTTCAGGGCACAAGTAAAGGACACATGTGGGTGGGGTATGACGTTGTTTCATTGCCTGCTGTTACATCACCAGGCTTTTAAACGTGCACATTACATCGTATGTGCACATCGAATTTTTTAGGGGGGTGGGAAAGAGCAAATAAGGTTTTGGGTGGGTGGGCAATAGTAAAAAATAAGTGTGGGTGGTGGGCTTGGGGGGCAGACCCCCCCAAAAAAAAAACATGAGCACATATGATGGAATGTGCACGTTTAAAAGCCTGGCGATGTAAAAGCAGGCAATGAAATCACATGGAACTGTGGGTGAACAGCGTCACTTTTTTCAGATGGCGGATGCAACCCCTTGTATTTTTCTTTATGTTGGCAAGCTTGACAAGTATTTAACTACTAGGATTTTAGTTAGGTTGTCATGTTCCCAGTGAAGGTGCTTACCCACAAGACCACAAGCACTTGTTTTGTATTGGGATTTTGTTTTTCAGTGAATATTGCTTGTCAGATTGCTGGGTTTAAAAGGTGAACATATTTATTGGAACATTTCCTCTCTAAGGTTATTTTTCTGGTGTTCAGTACTTTTTTTAAAAGTCCAATGCTCGTTTGTCTTGCAAACTTATATTTGAAGTAGAAGGTCAATTGAATTACATTTGTATATTTCTCTTTAACATATATGTTGACTTACTGTTTCATGAGTGGCAGCTTTTGATTTTCGCTATGGGAGCAAAAGTACCTGAGCATATGTTATTGTTAAAGCTAGCCATTGTTTTACCTTTAGTGTGCTGTTTAAATGCGGTTAGTTGGGGTTGTGCCATGTATCACAACAGTCATCAAGAGACTGACCAAAAAACATGGGTCTGGTAGCACGATGCTTAACCAAAGTGTGTGATCCCCAGCAAATAATTTAATCTCACTGTGTAATGTCTAAAAACATTGCAAGCTCTCAAAGCCCGCAATATTTTATACACAAAAATACCATAGTCAAAATCAGTTTGTGATTGATGAACGTCTTTGAGTGATGGGTTCCAAGCATTTTAAAATATAGAGTGGCTGTGGCCACCATCCCTGGCCGTAACCATGGCTTATGGTCTGGGAGTGTTTTAAAATGGAAAGTGAGCAGGGCCAAAGGCCTTGGCTAGAGGTCTGGTAGCGTTCTAATGTATACCGTGAGCGTGTCCATGGCTTGTGGTCTGGTAGTGTTCTAAAATAAACCGTGGGCATGGCCATAGGCTGTGGCCACTGGCCATATGCAGAAATCTTTATGGAATAACAAAACCCTTGAAATTCAAGGAAAACACTTTTGTTGCAGGGACGTTAAGGTGAGAACTTAATGCAACAAAATCCCTGAAATTCAGCAAAAGCCACCTTAACTCCTTGTTGGCCTATGACCACAATTATGTCATCACAGATTTGTATTTTTATTTTTTGTAGTTATTAGATTTATATAGCGCTTTATGCCAAAGCGCTTTACATTACAACAAGAATACATTAGAATATAATAAAATAGAAGCATAATTACAAAACAAGCCATCAAAAATAGTATGTAGAACAATTTACCTAGGTCGATAAATGAGAAATAGAACAGAGGAAGAGTAAGAGGGAAGTAATGAGGGATGTCAGGCGGGGGATGAAGAAGAAGAGACTTCAAGGAGGCGCGGAAGGAGAAGTAGGAGGAAATGGAGCGGATAGAGAGAGAGGTAGAGATTTCCACTTTAGGGGGGCAAGGAGCTGAAAGGATTGGAAACGAGAAAAGGCACAAGGAGACAGAGGAACAGTGAGTAGGAAGAGATTGGCAGAGCGAGAGGGAGTGTAGAATGAAAGAAGAGAGGGAAGGTGGGGGAGTGATATCATGAAGAGATTTAAAAATGATACAGAGGAAGTTAAATTTAAGTTGGGAATGAAAGGGAAGTCAGCCAAGATAAGAAAGCAAAGAGCAAATGGAATCGTGAGGAGCGAGAAGACAAAGGGTATGGTTGGACGAGTGGTAGAGGGATTTGAGGGGAGCAAGATGAGAGGCAGGGAGTCCAAAGAGGAGAGAAGAGCAATAAAAAAAGATGGGAGAAGATGAGGGACGAGATTAAGAGTTTGGCAGCATGGAAGGTGAAGAAGGGCCGGATTTTGCGAACATTGAAGAGGTGATAGCGACAGGCGCGGAAGGTAAGAGAAATGTGGTGGGTAAAGGAGAGGGTGGAGTCGAAATAGAGGCCTAGATTGCGAGCAGAGGCAGAGATAGGGAGGTTACTAGGGGGAAAGAGAATAAAAGGAGGTGTAGAGGGTGGGGGAAGTGTGTTGGAGGGAAAAATAAGACTTCAGTCTTATCAGTGTTTAGGGTGAGAAAGTGGGATGACATCCAGTTTTTGATAGCAGTAAGACAGGAAGAAAGATTTAGGTGCAGGTCAGGAGTAATAGAAGAGAAGGAGAGGAAAAGCTGGATGTCATCAGCGTAGAAATGGTGATAAATACAGAAGGAAGAGATGATGGGGGCAAGAAGGGAAGTGTAAAGTGAGAAAAGGAAAGGGCTGAGTACAGAGCCTTGTAGAACACTGAAGTCCAGGGGGAGAGTAGAGGAGGTACAACCACCCCAGGAGACAGCAAAAGAACGGTTGGAGAGGTAGGAGGAGAGCCAATTGAGAACAGAGCCTTTAAGACCAAAGGAAGAAAGAGTGTGGAGAAGTAAAGGGTGATCAATGGTATCAAAGACTGCAGAGAGGTCAAGGAGGATGAGGCAGAGAATTGCTTAGAGTAGCGAGTGGTAAGGAGGGAGTTGATAACATAGGTGAGGGCAGTTTCAGTGGAGTGTTTAGGGTGGAATCCAGATTGAGAAGGGGGGAAGAAGAGAGAGATTGGTTACAAAAGCTGAGAGTTGAGAGTAGACTAAGCGTTCAAGAAGTTAGTAGAGGGTTTTTTTCAAAATAGGGATGATAGTAGCGTGTTTGAAGGCAGAAGGGAAGGTGGCAGAGGAGAGACAGATATTGAAGACGGAGGTGAGGTAGGTAATGAGGAAATGGTAGATCTTAGGAATCAGGGGGGTGGGGAGGGAATCAGAGGGGTCAGCAGTAGGGTGAGTTTTGGACATGAGGAAGGAAACATTAGAAGGAGTAACAGGAGAGAAGTCAGACAAGTAAGAGGAAGGGGTGGTGAGAGAAGGGGGAGGGGGGAATAGGAAAGGGAGCGAAGAATATTTTGGCATAGAGAGAGTATTTTGGAAGAGATAAAGTCAGTGAAATCAGAAGGGGAGAGGGACGAATTAGCTGACAGGTCAGGAGTAGGCGGGGAGAGATGACGAGATAGGGTCTGAAATATATGACGAGGATGGGAGGCTTGGGATTGGAGAAGGTTCGAGTAGTAGGCACGTTTAGCAAAGCTGAGGCAGGAGTCATAAAGAGAGTGGTATGAGAAATAGGAGGCTTGATTAGCAGGAGAGCGGAGCTTCAGCCAGCGTCCCTCAAGGCGAAGGAGGAGGCAACGCATGGACAGAAGATGAGGGGAAAGCCAGGGTTGAGAGGGTTTGCAGGGTAGGGCGGAAGGAGGAGAGGGGGTAAAGTTGATCGAGACTGGAAGAGATGGTTTTGTACGATCGAACCGAAAAAAAGGTCTCACCATACAAAACGTCCGAAAAATGCTACCACCAAAGGTTCGAACACCAAAAGTTTGAACCTTTGGTGGTAGCATTGCAGGTAAGTAATAAAAAAAAAGACTGTGGGGGATGTAGGGGTGTCCCCCGTACCACCCTGCTCACTATACTGTGTGGCACAGTGAGCGGGGTGTTGCGGGGGACACCCCCGCAGCACACCTGCAAAAAAAAAAAAACAGGGGCTGCAGGGATGTCCCCAGCAACACCTGCTCACTATACTTTAGAGTATAGTGAGCAGGGTTGCGGGGGACACCCCTGCAGCCCCCGTTGTATGTAAGTGTGTTCGCATGAGAAAGGTGCAAACTTTTGGTAGTACACACCTTTCTCATGCGAACATTCCGGCCACGGCAAAATCAGCCGCAGCCGGATCACTTAGAATCGAAGAGATAGAGGAGGATAGAGAGGATGAAGCTTCATTAGCCAAGAGAGAAGAGAAGTCAGAAAGAGGGGGGAGGGAGGAACAGCAGGTATCGAAGAAGAGAGAAGGGCTAAATGTACAGAGATCCTGTTGAGAGAAAGAAATGGGGGAAGAGGAGGGAGTGGACGGTGGGAGAGGGGGAGTGAGGGAGAAAGAGAATAATGCATGGTCAGGAAGATAGTTAGGAAGAGTAGAAACAGGCGAGGAGGAGGATGTTGATATAAAGATAAGGTCAAGAGTGGAGCTAGAAGAGTGAGTAGGAGAAGTAGGGAGGGGAGTGAGGAGAGGTTGGAAGGAAGAGGGGAGGTTGATGGCAAGAGGGGAGGTGAAGGTTGAAGTTGCCGAGTTCTGTGAGGGAGAGGGGGAGAGGGAGATAAGAGAGAGAAGGTGGTCAAGGTCATCATAGAAGGAGGAGAGGGGGCCAGGTGGTCTGTAGGTAATTAGAAAGGAAATAGTTTGAGGGGAAGTAAAGGATTTGTACAGGCATTCAAAGGAAGGGAAGGTAGGAAGAGGCATTGTAGAGGGAGAGGAGAGACATTTAGGGTGATAGAGGAGACCAATGCCACCACCGCGACCAGAAGGGCGGGAGACGTGAGACAAGGAGGAAGAGGAGGTGGTGAGGGAGGCAGGTACAGTAGATCCAGGTTTCAGTTATACAGGGGAATTGAAGGTTAAGTTGCGAGAACATGTCGAGAACAGCTGCATTCTTGTTGCAGAGGGATCTTGCGTTCCAGAGGGCGATATTGCTGAAACTGGAGGGTTCAACGATAGGGGGATAGATGAGGTTGGGACGATGAGGGAGGGTAGGAGGGGGATGGCGTGAACAGGGGAAGAGGTTGAGCGTGGCGATGGTCATGAGGATAAGGGAGAGTGATAGGAGAAGGGGCCAGAAGCAGGGGGGAGGAAAAGGGGATGAGAGGGCAGAGTAAGTCTGAAGAAGAGAGTGGAGTTTGGAAACGCGCATGTCAAAGGGAGAGAAGAAAGTGATGGACATGGGAGAATGATGAGAGTACTGGCAAAAGGAAGATAACAATAGGAGGGGAGAGTAGAGAGAAGGAGCACTGGGGGAAGGAGGAGAAGGGAGAGGGGGGAGAAAGGAAACTATGGGGTCTCAGGAGTAGAGAACACTGAGGAGCTGTTGGGTATTGATGAGGAGGAGGTGTAGTAGGAGGAGGAGGCACAGGGAGTTGGTAGAGTTGGGGGGGGGGGCAAAAAGAAACAAGCCAAGGCAGTGCTGGAAATGGTGTCCTAAGGTAGGAAGCATGCAGTGGCCAGAAGTCAGGGGAACTCAGATGGCAGCCGGCAGGGACCAAGCAGGTGAAGAGGCAAGCCACTGGAGGTGGGCAGGCTCAAAGGGGAGACAGCCACGAGGGTTGAAGGGGATGAGGGCTCTGGGGAGAAGATACAGGGCCCGGGAGGCCAAAGTTGTAAGGCAGCCAAAGGATTGAGGGAGGTTGGAGGGGACTGGACGTAACAGAGCAGCCAGCTTGCCCCGCAGCAGTTGAGGCCAGAAGACAGGAGAACACAGAGGGTAGGCCAGCAGGACCAAGCAGGTGAAGATGCAGAATAACAGATGACATTACTGATGACATCACTGGTGACATCACTAATAAAATCATCTGTGACGTACACAAAAGTCAATGGGCCTCATTATAATGAGGGCGACCGCAGTATGAACGGTGCCGGCAAGGGACTAGCACCGTTCATACCGGGCCGCCTCATTCCGAGTTCTGCAGTGGATCCCGCTCTGAACGCCTGGCCAGACCAGACCTGCAGAGCATGACCCGCTAGCAGTCCAGGATGCTAACAACAGGCCCGTCATTAACGGGCCTGTTGTTAGCATCCTCCCCATTCCCATTGAGCCCTATGGGGGCTCAAATGGGAATGGGGATGTACCGGGTCCGGGTCCTGCGAAAGGGAATTACTGGGCCCTCCAAGGTCGGAATGGCCCCGTAATTCCCTATTTTTGGGACCCGGACCCGGTTCCCGGTTTGGGGGTATCCATGCCAGTAAGAACGGCATTGCTACCTCCAAACTCCTAATGAGGCGCGATGTATTAATAAATTGGATTCTATTTAAAGGTTACTTTTACTTTGTACAATATGTTTTATTTCAATTGTAGCATGTTAATCACTTACAAAAGACAGAAAAAAACATATGCATCTATATACATGTTTTCAAGCAAATGTTGAATTTTAAAACTTAATTTCTTTCATGTATATATATATATATATATATATATATGTATATATATATATATATATATATATATATATATATATATATATATATATATAGTAATAATCACTTTTTGTTTTCAATACCCATGCATGGACATCTTGACATATATCTTAATTCTTAATACATAGTTGTTTCTTGTTTTATAGCACTTCTCATGTCATTTAGAAAATGATATGTGTACACATTTTTCTTATAATAAAACAATTGAGGATTTACATATGTTTCAAACATAGTAAATAATTAGGGTTCAACATGTGTCTCTTTCTATTCATTTCTACTATTTGTTTTGTAAATGTGTAGACAGATGATATTATAGTGAACATGACTACGATATATTTGGCACAGACAGGCACATTCTAAGCAGTACACTATTTATAATTCAGATATCTTTTACCAAAGTACTACAAAGGAAAGCTTCACAAGTAGTGATGTGATGCATGTGCAGCTGATTACTGTTTTCAACAAGGTACTCGTTGTTATTAACTATTCTAAAATGCTAATATCACAAATGTAGAAACCTAAGGGTGGTCTAAATATGAAAAATACCTAGAGTGTTCTTATGTCTGATGTCATTAGTTAAGTATTCATTGATGCCGTATATGATGTTATTAGCAATGACACCAGTGATGACATCAGTGATGCCATCTGTGATGCCATCTAGTCATAGATGAGTTCCCTTTAAATGTCACCAGTGATGTTATTGGTGATGCCATCTGTGATGTCATCACTGTGGTCATAGGCTGTGCAACAGGGGGCACAAAGTTAGGGTGGCCAATATCTCCAGGCGCATGGCAGCTGAGGTTGAAGAGCATTGCCTCAGTTGACATCAAGCACATGTGTCAATGGTGGGTTTGCCATTTTATGTTGTGGCTTGTTGTTTCTCTGCTACAGTCCACGCACAACATTGCCAGACAAGCTGAAATGGAACAGACCTTGAACACCGAGGGCTAGCCAGTGCAAAATATTTCTGGCTCATGGGGTTTTCTGTCTTTGTTTTGGGGCCCCATATGGTGCTGGGCTTATTCGCAGTGTCCTATTCTCCACCCCCAGCAGTACAACCTTACATCATATTTGGGCCTGCTAACTGTGCAGTGCTGTTATGCTATGTTTGGTATGTTATGCAATGCAATTTTTTGTTTATGCTATTTTAACTTATTCTATGTTTGCTATGGAATCATTTTCTGTTTTAGGATTGTTATGCTACACATTGCTGTGATTTGCTTTGCTTGAGGTCTGCAATCTATGGCTTTCTAGATGTTTTGGTCTATGCCTCCCATGAGTACTCA
Source organism: Ambystoma mexicanum (assembly GCF_040938575.1). Lineage (NCBI taxonomy): Eukaryota > Metazoa > Chordata > Amphibia > Caudata > Ambystomatidae > Ambystoma > Ambystoma mexicanum. The sequence continues at coordinate 602,234,772 of NC_090925.1, forward strand.
CTATTGACTTTTCTGGCTAGGTCTGATGGGAATGGTACTATAATGTATCCAGAGGTGCAACGTTTGCAGACTCCTGTGCTACACAGTGGTATGTTTAAATTCCCTTGATATTGTGTGCTGTGCCGGCTTGTTATACTAGGTTGTCATGTTTTTGTCATGTTTCTATGTCTAAGTGCTCATATTCAAGATAAGAAACCAAAGTATAGCTTTCAGGAACGTGGTGCGGCTTGACGTCTGTGATAGGTCCTTTCCTCTAATCGTGCGTAGGCTGCGAGCCGCGGTCGCTAGTACCAGGAGCTGACAGAGGAATTCGAAGGGCCTACGGTCTGCTGAGCGGTCTCCTTTGACCTGTGACAAAGCTGTGGCTGAGGCCGCCGGTGCTCGCTGCAGCCTTGGTGCCCTGGTGCCTTGGTGCTGCCTGGGGAGCGGGGGAGCAACGGCTCCAAGCACATGTGGTTTGCCTTTCCTTGCCTTGGAGGCCCCTTTGGGCATATGTGCCGCCGCAACCTGAGAAGCCAGCTAGTCGGGTAATTTGGCAGCCGGCAGCCGCCAGCAGGCAGCCAGAAGGCCTCAGCATTTAGGTGGGGATGCTTTGTGAACCGTGGAGCTGATTAAGTGGACGGAATATAGAGGACTGTAGTGGGAACATGGGGTAACAGGGGTGTTTTCTGTATACCTTCTTCTTGAGTCCCCCCTATTTCCCTCCCCCGCACCTTTTTGCCATTCTTTAAGTGGTTCGGCAAACTGGTACCACTCAAGCACTCACCCTTACCTATTTTCTTGTCTAAGGTGTCAATATAGGTACCAGGGAGGTGAGCCTAGTAATGCAGATAGTAACAATTTTGGCAGAATAGTGTCAGACCGCATTGTTTGGGATCACCACGTATTACCCACAACACTATATGTGTATGCACCTGAACATTCCCTAGTCTTATTTCAGGAGATCCTGAAATGTACTTCACTTAGGCAAGGAGTCCTGAGTGTCACTGAGCTCGAGCTGCTATTGAACTCTTAAGGGTCTTTGATCAACTGCAAAATTTGATCCACTTTAACAAGAAGTTGCTTGAGTCACACTTCTGTGGGTCTCTGATCTACACCAAAATTGATCCATTTCAACAAGAAGTTGCTTGAGACTCATTGAGTGGGAAGTGGAACTAGACATACAGTCCACCAGCAAATTGGCAATGTCCCAGGGAAGGGTTTTGCACAGACTAAATACAACCTGCGTAAAAACAGGAAACAACCCAGTAAGGTGAGCGCTGACTCAGCTCCCCCGGTGAACAATATGAGATTAAAAAAGAAACGTAAGAATCCTATTCCCACGGACCAATCCATGATTACGAGATTTTTTTCCCTGAACCCTTCGATTCCTCCATTGGATATTACCTCTACCAGTATTGAAGAGATTGCTGCCTCAGGACCTCTGCCAGCGGAGTTATGAGCTCGACTAATTACAAGGACATTGACAACAATTCCCTATTGGAGTTATGTTTAAATATCCAAAAGGGAATGTTGTCACAAATTCCATTGCCAGCAGAAAAATGCATCCCGCCTCAGGCTGAGATCTATCCAGGTGGAGGGACGGAACTACCTAATCCGTCGGGGAGCTCTGGCCGCCTATCTGCATCACCCAACCTGGCCTTGACCTCAGTGGAAGATGGACCAGAGAGAGACCTAGAAGAGTCAGACCGTCCGGCATCTATGGCAAACGAGATCGCGGAGCTACAGTCTTCAGTGGCTTCTATACAAGTTGCCCTCAAGATCCTGCTGCAAATGTCAGGAAGAATATTGGCCAATACCATCACACGCATGCCAACCCAGGACCAGCTGGGAAATGAACGCGAAGAGGCCGATGAAAATATTTCTGAAGCCATCCAAATTGCACAGGACAATAATGATCAACAAAACAATGAGAACTCTCCGGATCCTGAACAAAGCCCTTTGCTTTACTTCTCCCGGAAACAGCACCAACTGGCAAAGAAAGCATTAAAGAACACCAAACCTAGCACGCAATCTGCATTGGACCTAGATGTGTCATCCCCTATAATGCAGTCCAAAAAATGCTAGGAAAAGAGCGGCCAAATCTAGGAAAGAGATCCCTCCAGCTAAGGGCCATTTAACCAGCTGGCTGCTTAAGGAGCAAGTGAAGGCGGCTGACTTGGCTGAAGATGATGAATTGCTGGACATCCCAGTCCACAGTGAAGACGAAATGGCGCCCCACACACCTGCTATATCAGTAAAATCGTCAGACATAAGTGACAAAGCAATGAGGATAATTCCAACATTGCTGGAAGACTGTAAAGAGTCATCCAACAATCATGTGTGTCTTATAAAGAATTTATATCAGAGTGGCAAAAACAAATGGCTAGCGTGATCCAAATTACTCTGTGTCCTCACATCGGATGACTTTTTATTTGTCGAGCCACTAAAGGGTCCCAACCTTAATGTTTCTCCTCTACACTGCAAATTTTCATCAACAGCTAAGATCATCAGAAAATACAAAGATTATCTGAGGCTAGTGGACATTGATATTGATGACGATCTGAACAAGGCCGACCCTAATGCAGTACCGGAGGAGCCGACATCTCCACCTAAACCCTTAGTATCCTCTTGTGCTACGGAAGGGAAGCAAGTGGACATTGCGGAACTACAACAAACTAACGTGGTTGCTGGATTCTCTTCCGGGTGTGGTAGCCAGCAATTGAGATTTTACAATCCTCCCATGGAATTGCAGAGGCTTTGCCCACTTGCTGAGAGCGGAGGGGTCGGCCAAAGTTTTCGACAAATATAGCTGTTTCTGCCTGCAAGAACCCTGGGCGACTGACTCCCTGAACTTAGATGGGTATGTGGTACATCAAGCTTTTGCAACCAGAGGAGAAAAAGGTTGTCCCTCGGGCGGTCTACTTATTGGCGTGATCAATTCATTAGCCTCCAGACTGGTCAATTGTTATCAAAAAAACTATATTATTGCAATCGAAGTGAAGCTGGGTCTTGAACTTAGTCCAGAAAGATTCCTCCTCGTAAATGTGTACACCCCACCTGGAGCAGCAAAAAGAGAATTAATCCAAGAGGCACTGCAGGAGTTAATGTCAACATGGTCAACAAAATCTGGGAACTCAGCAGTGGTAGTGCTTGGTGACTTTAACTGTCATATGAAAGGGGCGGAAACCTCTTCTTCGAACCCCAAGCTGACAGACAAATGTACAAGGGTGCATAATAAACAGGATGTTGAGGGGATTTGATGGTTGCAGCTGTTTGAGGGTTGGGATCTTGAAATGATCAATGGCCGTACCCCCAGAGACTTTCCGGGAAAACAGACATGGACAAATGGTACGGCAGTTAGTACATTGGATTACATTTTTTTGTGTCCCAAAATGCTACAGCTAGTTGCTAATATGGCAGTGACTTCAAATAACTGGAGCGACCTTGCCTTTCTCCGATGTACTTTTAACATTGTGTGGGACAGCTGTGCACAGAGTAATATGGATACAATTAAGGTAAACCCGGCAGGGACAAGAATAAGTTGGTCAGACAACAACATCAGCCGGGCCACTAATGCACTATTAAATGAGGATACTTGTAGCCTGCCTGATTTTTATGCCATGTCCACTAACAATATTGAGGAGTGGATATCAGCTTTTCCTATTAAACATGCCAAATCCACTAGAGGACCAATGATAAGAGTGAAAGGAAATGTGCAGCCATTTAATAGTGAGATTAGAGATGCCAAGATGGGTCTAAGAGCTGACCTTCGTAAAATTAAGGTGCAGAACTTACCCGTGACACAATATGAGGCTTTGGCAAGGAAAATAAAGAAAAGATATAGGACCATCATTAGGAACATCAAAAGGGTGGTAAGAAATTGTGCTCATTAGCAATTAGTCCAAACTATTTGCTCCAAAAATTCGCGAAACATCTGGACACTTTTAAGTGAGTCTAGGGGAAAAAGCAAAAGCCAACTAGACAACCCCATAAGCAGAGTTGTCTGGGAAAAATATTTGGACGATCGCAACTCTGCATCTGAACCAGATGAGATTAATTCTAACAACGAAGCACTGATTCATCGCCCTATCGATGTTTCACCAGGGGCGGTTTTGGCCAAAATCAAAGATCTAAAATCCTCAAGAGCACCTGGCCCCAATGGATTGGCCAATGCCGTTATTAAAAACTATCCTGAATTTTGGTCCAGTTTATTATCCATCCTTTTCGATAAGATCTTGAAACATGGAACAATTCCCCATTCCTGGCAATCTGCAATACTTGTCCCTATTTTTAAAAAGGGAAACAGATTAGATCCTAATAACTATAGGTTATCTATATTATCTATGTTAGATGCTTCTGGGAAATTATTTGCATCTTTACTATTGAATGAAATGCAGAAATGGGTGGACAACGCTAACATTCTGTATAAATTTCAGTGTGGGTTTAGGCAAGAATATTCAACGATTCACAATCTAGCTGTGATGGACATCTTAAGCACTAGAGGACTCACTAAGGAGCAGCCCCCACTTTATGCATTGTTTATAGATTTTAAGGCGGCATTCGATTCCATCCCCAGAGACAGGCTGTGGCTCAAATTGGAAACCATTGGATGCCCAAAGGGATTACTATACTACCTCAGACTCCTCCACAATAATACTACGGTCAGGCTCAAATTAGATCAGGAAGTGCATCTGATTAATATGGTTTACCAAAATAGGGGAGTCAAACAAGGGTGTGTTACTGCACCATTGGTTTATAACCTATATGTGCATGACATACCAGTAGTAATTGAGGCTGCTAACAACTGCCCCCCTAACATTGGAGATTCTCATTGTGCTGTGGTAGCCTTCACGGACGATCTGGTACTGCTGGATAACACCATAAGTGGCCTCAGAAGATCTGCAACGGCACTATGGGAGTATGCCAAGAACAACGGGCTGACGATTAACCTTGACAAAACCAAGGTCATCAGATACACTCACAAAAGAGTCAGTCGGGTTAAACTCATGGTGGGCAACACAAGCATAGCATACATACCATGTTATCAATACCTGGGGATCGAATTTGAATCACACAGTGATTATAATGCAGCAGACAAACGTGTATTACCAAAGCTGCACAAGTGTCTGCCCTTATGGTTAGTTTTTCCTACAAACAGGGGGGATTCACAATGTGGGCACGCGGCATTTATATATCCAAGTGTTCTCTCCAATGATCACCTACGGCCTAGAGGCACTATGGACTTCGGACCTGGCTTGGCTCCAGGTTATAGAAGGAAAATGTTGGCGTCGGATTCTGGGGTTACCGCCTGGAGTCCCAATGGCCCTCATAAGGCTACAACTCGGACTCTGCTCTCTAAAAGCTATTGTCCTAAAAAAGAGAGCAGACTTTTTCCTGAGGACGATTAGTGGCTCTACAAACCCTCTACTGATAACTATCCAACAGGAACTCTGTAAAAGTGGCACCTCTAGCTCACTGTATGAGCCCATGATCAAATTCCTAACAGAGATAGGATGGAATCACAGAGGAACTAGCTATTCGAAAGCAGTGCAAAAAGCTCTCCACAAGCGGATACCATTATGGGACTGGTTAGAAAACTATGCCCATTTGAGTAAACTAAAAAGATATCAGTTTGTTCGCCACAGACACTAATGGCCCTCATTACAAGTCAGGCGGTGGACCATGGTGCTATTAGCACCATTGTCCATGCCGGATTCCGCCATGGTGGATGGCGGAATTACCGCCCCATTCCAAGGTGAGTGGGGCGGTAATTCCCTATTCACCATTTGCCCTTCCCCATTCCCATTTTTGCCCCATAGGGCATAATGGGGATGGGGAAGGCGCTAATTACGGCACCGTAAACTACGGTGCCGTAATTAGCACCAAGGTCGCTTAGTGCCTTGGACTTTAACGCCTGCAAAAAGCAGGCATTAAAGTGTGAATCAGGCGTTAAGGGTTTAACGGCGCAGACGGCGCCGTTAAACCCTTAACGCCTGACTTGTAATGAGGGCCTATGACTTCATGAAACCTCAGGCATACCTAAATTTCTGCCCAGCAATAAGACTCAGGCGATTCATCATCTTGCTAAGACTGGGACAACTCCCTACTAGGATGAACTTGGGAAGTAGAGCTAAAATACCAACAGACGATCGAATTTGTCGACTCTGCAAACAAGCAGAAACCCTTGAGACTGCTAGACACTTACTAACTAAATGCCATGCAATGGCATAATTCTCCCAGGCAATGTTAGCCAAATATGTACATAATTTAGGAACTATTGGCGATCAGTCTTTTTGGCAATACTGCATAAACTCTGGGAATATGAGCCTATTAGTGGCCTTGTACAATATATTGACAAGGATTGAATCTAGATTGGGCCCCCTGCTATAAAGTGTGACTAAAAGTAAACGTATTAACTGTGACTGATGATAACCTGAGTTGAGTACCAGCATAACTTTTTTTTTTCAGGAAATATTCATTCATTTCTCCTTTTTAATATTTCTTGTTGTCGACATAGGAAGGTATTTTGTTAACTGTGTAATTATATGAAGATGTACATATATCGATATTGTTTATTCTGTTTTTATTGTTTTTTTATTCATTGTGAATGTTTGTATTTTGATATGTGTAAAGTTTAAGTTACTTAAACTAAATCACATTAAATAAATTAATTAATAGATTTTGCACCATTCATGGGTGACCAATCGTCTCCTCCACACCCACTCTGCTGTCAGACTAGTCCTCAGCAAACAGCAAACTCTCCACTGGTCACTCACAACCATCAACCCTTAATAAATGCCTTGCCTGCCAGCCAAAACAGGAAATAGGCTCCAGCTCCAATTGAACAAGATTAACAATTATGGCAAGACCAACCATCTCCAAATCAGTCATCAGGCATAAAAGGCCAAGAGCAACAACACCTCCTTCCAAGCAATTCTACATAGGTGTGTGGGGGAGAATAAAAGAGAAATAGAGAATCTAAAATACAATCTGCTGAAATAGTGCATTGCTTCATTCACAATTTGTGTTTCTGATCAACTACTATGAAAATGATGCACCTGTGGGTTGCAAGTAATTAATTACCTGCACCAGTAAGAAATACCTGGAAAATGTCACAGAGTTTTCACACATCAGGAATATTGCTTTGAACTGTATATCAAACTAACAGCAAGGAATTTTGAAATCCTTCTGGTGAAATACAACAAAAATTATGCCTTGCTACACTGGAACAATATATTGAAAACCAAAGCACCAGTGCCACTTCCTACATTATCCGGAAATGATCTTAACGTTTCAACTTCAACTTCAGCTTAATATATTTCATGCACAAAATGCTACATTTCTTTTTCAAACCGCATTCAAAGTCAAATAGATTGCTCTTTTACAAATATATATCTGAACTATAAAAGTGATGAATATATAAATGAATTAAGAGGTCTATTGTGACTACACAATGATTTGTACATAAGCAAGTTTAAAAAAGAGAAACCAATGCTGTTTAAATATATACGAAGTCATTGGTTTTCTAACTTGCCTTTGTCAATGCTCGTTTTTGCTAGCGCCCCAGTGAAACCAATGAAAAGCCAATTTCTTCTGTTTTACCCCTGCATACATGATACAATACGTGGAGGGTTGAACTTGTAAAAGATTAGGGACCGCCTGAAAATAAGCAGTCTTGTTTAGTTTTCATTCCACAGACTCGTTATGTTTCCCAAAACAATGGGGAAATCTATGAAAGGTCCTCAAGTCATGGGATGTTCTCACCCACATTCAAGAGGATTTTCTTAGAAAATACATACTTTTGCATTCCAACTTGGGTAATGGCGCAGACACTGAGCTGATAAAAATGTAAACTGTTACATCGCAACCTGTTCTGTGAAAGCCAGACACCGTGTCAAACAAACCTTACTGCACTTAAGAGGTAAACTTTAAACTGGGAATTCCCATAACGTTCTCCAGATGGAGCAATGAAAGCATTTGCAAACAAAAGAATATACTGTCAGCAAACCATATTCATCATTAATTGAAAGGCTAACCTGGACACACGATTCCATAATTCAAGGACATTAAGCTCATTTAAAGTTAGCCTCAGAAATGCATTTTTCAATATAACTCTACAAACATATAATGTACAATCAAAGGGAAACGTGTGTTATGAGTGTGAGATTCTCCTCTATCAAATGAGTCTAAATTCGACATTTGTAGGATGAATTGTAATTTTTGAAATCCGAAAAATTAAAAAATAATTACATTTTCATTGCACATATTCCTGTCTCATGCCACAGCATTTGCGAGGACCTGGGGAATCCAGAAATGTACAGCTCCTTTTAAAGTGGAAAAGGGAGTATGCAGGGTTGTGCATTAGAGCCAACTTTATTTTTGTGTTATCCATTTCCACTGATGCTCCTATGCTATCTGGAGAAAGGTGCCCACTTCTCTTCACTGATTACACTGTGCTAATTTCTCTTACACCAGCCGGCTTCATGAAGCAATTACAACTGTTTGAAGGTCTTTTTGTCTAAAAGGCTTAAAGATTAAACAAAATCAGTGGTGTTCTCGGCCAAGAGCGGGAGGACCACCTTTAACCTAATGGTAGATACCTCTAAGATAGAACAAATTAATATGTTCGACTATTTAGGTATACAGTTTTTGACTACTTGAAGATGGGAGTGCCACAGAGAGAAGGCTGGCATCTGTCTCTCAAGATATACAAATACAATGGGCCTCATTATGAGGTGGGCGGTAAGGGATTACTGCCACCTGTAAGGGCACCGGTGCCGGTAATCCCTTACCGCCCTACTACGAGTTCCCTTTGCGGTTCCTCCCTTAACGCCTGTTTTTTTTAGGCGTTAAGGACAGGACCCGCAAAGGGACTTTAGAGCTAATAACTGTACCGCAATTTGCGGTACCGTTATTAGCGCCTTATCCATTCCCATTGAGCCCTATGGGGGCTCAAATGGGAATGGGAATGGGGAAGGGCCCTGGTGAATGGGGAATTACCGGTCCCGCCAACCTTGGAATGGACCGGTAATTGCTCCATTCACCTGGGTGGAGTTGGTAAGGTTTTGGAGGCAGCCATGGCGCTAAAAGCACCATGGTTACCTCCAACCTCGTAATGAGGCCCATTAGCTGGCTATAAAATCCAAAAATGGCAATGAAGCATTGAGTCCAACCATGAAAACCTATAGAATGCAAGGAAGGCAAGTAGCCTTGTAAGGAGCAGAAGTGTGAGCTATAACAACTGAACACATGTTTGTACAATTAACAATGGCTTCTTAAAGAGCATTTTGGGTTTACCAAAAAAGAGCTTCAGACATACCAGAGGCATAGACAGGGTAGGGCCTAAGTGGGTAAGGCCCACCCACAAACTGTAAATGCCCACTCAACAGTGCCATATGAGCATTTATAGATGTTAATGTGACTACAGTGGGCCCAACTACATTAGCTTCAGGCCCCACATGTTAGACAATGCTGCCTGCTCCTCTGACTAGTTCATGGGCAATTGGGCTCTCAATACCTAGATCAAAAGGTTGCAATTAGTCCAGTAATTTACTGGTTAAATCTGTGGTCAGTAACAGAAGTGGGGAAACATAGGGAAGCATTGACTGACATAATACACCAGTAAGGGGATTGGCATTGCCCTGGGTTTCGCATGTTAGAGGTCTTCTTAGTTCCATGGGATGCCTGGACCTTTGGACAGAACCAGCAAGAAATGGAGTCCATTCTAAATTGAATATTAAGAACAAATAGCAGGAGTCATGTGAGAGAGAACTTCTAAGGAATACCCCTGTCTCAATGCCCCTGTGAGGTACTTGGAAGTCAAAACAAACAGGAGATACAAGACTTACTTAGACAAGATGAACTCCAGAACAATGCTCTGCCTGTATACCAAATTGAGATTTGGGACATTACTATTGCCGAAAACCATGCACACATGAGATAATAGCCACACAGTCAAATGCTCCCACTATGTAATCGAGTGGAATGTGAAGTAAGTTCAATTCTTGTTGGTGTATGCTCTCTATTTTTAGATTATAGAAAGATGTACTTAAAGTACAATTTATTTGAGGCTGGATTAAGGACAACTGACTAAGCCATGTTATTTTGTAAAAGTGCAGCAGTTGAACATATTATATTTGCAGTAGCTAGTTAAGTGCATAACGCTTATATCAAGAGATCCTCAACAATAAGTGTAGCTCTGTGAACTAATCTTTCCTATATGCACCACATTTATGTGACAAGTAATTTAACTATCTGTGAAATGTTAAGATTATGTTTAGACTCTGACCAGCATCTTAACTAAACATGTTGTTTTAATGATATAATGATCTGGAATGTAGATATGAATTGGACTTGAAATTAAACCAATGTTTTAAAGATTATTGGTTGAATAAGGAAAACAAGTAAAATGAATTGCCATCAATTCAACTGTTCCCAATTCACATAGGATTGTGTCAACTAATGATTGCATGTGTGCCTTTATGGATGCGTACCCCAAAATAAAGTTTGATAAAAGAGTTCTTGAATCCAGATTTCATGAATGTGTTATAGTGCCACAATGAAATATGGAATACAAATGATTTTGAATTCAAATGTATCCAGAGCAACCAGCCTCCACCATTTCACATCTATCTATATATATAAAATGCTAAGGTATGTTTTTGTTAGTTTTGTGAGTTTCTGTACATTTCCCTACAAGTTTCATATCTTTCTGTACGTTGCTGTACACACTTTGTTATGTTTTCATACAAGTTTCAGGTTTCAAGCAACAAATATGGCCCTGGGATTCTCAACTCAGACTAAGCTGCACACTCACTCAGCCCAAGCTCTACACTCACTGGCAACTGCTGGCCCTGAAAGGAATTCCTCCTACAATGACACGCACGCCAAGGCACAGGTGTGTTACTGCACACAAGCACCATTTATGGTGACCTGTGTCAATGAAGCACACCAACACATTGGGAGGGGGCAGTCTGGAAGGACTAGCCAGACCACTACCTGAAGAAAACACTCCAGATAACCGCCCACATCTTTACTGACTGGTAAACACAGAGCCCGGGACCGGCTGCAGACAGAGTGTGGCGTTCACAATGATGGGCGCCAACATTAATTCACTGCCTACAAATGGTTGACACTGTTTTCGTCCACATGACCACATTCACCATTTGGTCTTGTCACTATATCTAAATGAGGCAGATACGGCAGTGTATGGACATTTATATATTGTTGATTCTGCTGAAGCAACAATCTGCAATCATATTTAATTACTGACCTTCAAGACATGCTAGAAGGGCGTATGTTATGCCGGGAACAGCTAGTGTATTGAAAATATATGAAAATTAAGGAATGTATGCTCTGGGAGCATCTGTCTATTAGGCAAGCCAATGGAAAATCTTGGCCAATCAAAAAGTGTGAGGTATGGATGATATTGTTTTGGGAAAAATACCATTATAAAATTAGAAACACACAAGGAATAGAGAGAGCTCTGGAATGAAAGGGTGCATAGAAGGAACATACCTGTTCCATTTGGATGAGGGCCAAACTTGGATATTGCCCAAAGGATTGGGCCCTATCCATTAGGAAACATGTACCTAGGGCAGATTTGCTTTGTAAGAGGAAGGAGGAAGAGACCAGAAGATGGCTGGATGAATGAGAGTTCCTTTAAAAACTCTTGAGGGCCCATCCTGGCTCAGTGCCTTAAAAACTATTCAAAATAACCCCAATGTCCCCTAAGACCATTTGTACTTTCTCACTATATTTAATGCCAAGTTAGATTTGACATGGCGTGGTTCTGTGCAAAAAGAGAAACTACGATCAATGTATACTAAAACACATGTCTGTGCAGGGGGTAACTTCCCCTGCAAACAAATCCAATTAAATAAGAATCTTGTGGTTTTTCACAGGTATAGTCAAAAACTGATGTTGTGAACGGATGTGCATGCTTTACATCCTGAGAAAGAATTAATTAACCATCACCTCTGAAAGCCATATATATTTTAAAATACAGATTGGGATGGAAGAGAGTTTATCATTTTCATTTCTGTGAAAAAAATGCATTTCCAAATGAACAATATAATGTCACTAATGATCCTGTCTTGAAGTGAGAGGACCCCTAACTAAATATACACAAATGCATTCATTGATGGGGATTGGTGGGGAATAGTTGTTGTCCTTTCAGAAAATCATGATCTTTTGGGGATGCATACAATAGATAAAAACATATTCTGTGCATTCTAAAATGTTAACACAGCTCACTCAAACAGCATTTCTTTTACATGATTATCATGCATATGCTAGGTAGAAACCACATGACAAGTCACACTGGAGCATGTTATTCTAGTGAAACATCATGTAATTGTACATTTCTGGTCTGATGTTCAAGCATGCTTTTCATACACTGGCTGGTAACCAGCAATTTAATTATTATGGACTTCTTACAAATTAAATTGTCCTATTAGAATAAAAAATATCATGAATAGCTCTGTTGTGTAACTGCATATGTGCACTTTTTTTAAATGAGATGTCACAGGCAGGTCAATTCTTATTATTGCATGTGAGCTCTGAATGTGTCCAGTTATTTTACTGTGGCTACTTCCACAAAATAAAGTTAGGGAGATTATTTTATTTGAATAACACAAAATGTGAACACCTAATACAGCCTGATTCTTGACCCAGAATTATTGTGGGGTGGGATTATTATATACTAGAAGGTATTAAATCAGATACATTATCAGGTATTACCTTAGCGAGAGATGTAACTGAAGCCACAAAATATCTGATAGGTGGAAGAAGTCGGACAGAGTAAATACATCCTCTAACCTGGTGTGGCCCTGACAGATAACTTGAGCAGGGATGCCCACATCAGCAAAGAAATCCAGATAGCACAACCCATGGCTAAACATACTCAGAGGTTGTCAAACCCTTAGGCAACTACATGTTTATCAAAATAATTATTGTTCTTGCCGAGAGATAGCTCAGGTGAAACACGTTTGTCTTGGAAGAGGGGCACGACATGTTCAAATCCCGCAAACATGCTTAGAGACTGGTCTCTGGTATTAAGCACATTAAAAAAGATTAATTAATTAACTACACCCATTTTGTGACTAATACCTGTTAAGTATTAAATCAATTAAAATAATAATAATAACAATAATAATAACAATAATAATAATAATAATAATAATAATCTTTATTTGTTTTAGTCCAAACAAACTTTAAACCTGTTAAGTATTAAATCAATTAAAATAATAACAATAATAATAATAATAATAATAATCCATATTTGTTTTAGTTCAAACAAACGTTTACACATTTCATTCATAAAATATAAAGTATAAAATGTGACGAGAAAAATAAATATATTATATATATATATATATATATATATATATATATATATATATATATATATATATATATATATATGTAATAGGAAATATAAGCTGCAATACAACATATCAAAATATGGAATATACACAAATACACAAATACATGAATTTGCAGTAATTATGTAGGCTATTTGATCCAATACAATCAAACAATACATTACCAACATTTACCAACATTTAGTCCAATGACATTAATTGGGTAATATTAAACAAATCATGTCATGTCATATTTCATATTTACACCCATGAAACAATTGAGATGCTAAACATTTGAGTGGATAGATACGCCTCCTATATCAACTCCACAAATGAGAAGAGCGCCCAATACTAACAGACAATGGAAAAGATAGATTTTCTGATTGAATGAATGGATAAGTGGATTGGCAATCGAAAGATGGGTGTTGGGATGGTCTCTCTCTCCCTCATTTAGTATTGTTGTATGAACATTTTAAGCATTTCAAGGCCTTCCCTCTTACTCAATATGCCGAAAGTAAACCCTTTATATGTAACGGTGGTCAGTCAAAATGTCCAAAAAAAAATGTCGAATGACAAAAATGTCAAAAAAAAAATGTCGAAAAAAAAGTCGAATCTATTATTTTTTTATTTATATGTATTTTTTGGGTTTGGTAAGTATAAAAAATGGGTAAAATACAAAAACAAAATAAAAAAAGGGGGGTTGGTTGGGAACCCCCCCATTTCGAAAAAAAAACATTGAAAAAAATATTCGACTTTTTTTTTCGACTTTTTTTTTCTACATCATGACTTTCGACATTTTTGTTTTGAACATTATGACTATAAACCATATGTAACCATAGGTTTTACAATGCAATATGTACTTTATCTGAATCAGTATTTAGGCAATAATGCCAAAAATTGTCTGACTTGATGGGATCATATTCTCCAACAATGGGTCCCCTTGTGCTCATATAGTTTGGGCCTACTTTGCACATTGGGTGAATACATGCCGTAGAATTTCCAATTTGTCAGTACATTTGCAAATGCAACATATTCGAGTTTCGCTAGGCATTTTTATAAAAGCACCCTGTATCACTAATAATGGCAGTTGGTTGGTTCTAAGTCGCAAGGCAAAACTGCTTACTTTCGAGTTTGGACATTGAGCAGGTAACGTTGTGTATGAAGGTATTTATGGGAAACACCTATCATTTACGTTTCATCATGTAATTTTTCCAAATGAGCAAAGTTATTCACCCAGTCATTTCTTTCCATCTTTATCTTAAATATTTTCTGTAACTTTTGAAGACTAGTGCCCTGGTTAAAATCAGGTACCCAGTCAATTTCATGGAAACATTTCTCATTCAGACTCACAAGGTCTGGTGATTTTAATTTTATTGTGCACTGTTTTGCTCTTCTCAGTATATTTAATAGCGGACATTTCAGGTTGCTACGTGATTTCATATATAACAGCCCCTGCCGTAACATACACTGCGCTCTCAGTGAGATAAGACCGAGTTCCAGTCGTAGGTAAGCCATTAGAGTGGACTGGGACAAGTTCAAGATTTGTCTCCAAAAATTGCCCTCCAATACATCAAGCCATCTCAAATTAGGTATAGCCACTGCATCTAAGCCATATAAAAAGGCAGGGACAAAACAATGTTTATATAATTTGATGATACCAGCAAGGATGAACCCTGCCGTAGATTTGGAGAAGGTATTTATCGCATACGTCAATTGGCGGGCCTTACATTTCTTTGCTTCAATTAAATTGTCATATTTGCCTTTGGCCGATAGTTCCACTCCCAGGTATTTATATGAATCTACATATTCAATAAGGCCCAATACTGTACTCAGTCAGACTCTATTACCTTGCCCCCAGAGACTACCATTATTTGTGTTACCATTATTTGTTTTTTGTTCATATTTATTGTCAGGTCGTTTTTCTTAGTATATT
Source organism: Ambystoma mexicanum (assembly GCF_040938575.1). Classification (NCBI taxonomy): domain Eukaryota; kingdom Metazoa; phylum Chordata; class Amphibia; order Caudata; family Ambystomatidae; genus Ambystoma; species Ambystoma mexicanum. The sequence goes on from NC_090925.1 coordinate 602,250,051, forward strand.
GAATCAAAATTTAAAATGCTTCCTTCACCTCTGTTATGGCCCGCTCTATGACTACAAAGTCATCTGCGTATAGGATGCTAGATATTAAAATGGTGCCTATTCTCACAGATCTACCTTGTGTGGAAACCAAAATCGGCGGAAGGTCTGCCAAATATAGGTTGAATAGTAGGGGTGCCTGCTTGCCCCTACATTTATTTCCACCCTAGGAGACAGGTTTCCGCATCATCAAGGCGGTATATACTACCGTATTGGTGTGCAGCAAGATCAATAATTCCACGATCCAGTCAGGGCAACGCATACATCTCAACTTTTGCCACAGAGTTTCCCTGTTCACTGAATCGAAGGCTGCACTAAAGTCAACAAATATAAAATAGGTGGTCGAGTTACCTCGCACTGTTGCTTCTTGGATCATTATGTCAAGCACCATGATGTTATGAGTGTTGCTAGAACCAGGTCTAAATCCTGTCTGGGTAAAATGCAAGATGATATTTCTAGATGCCCAATTTTGTAGGGCCTCTAACACAAAAGAGGTAAACACTTTCCCAGCTACATCAAGCAGAGAAAGTAATCTGTAATTTTCAGGTCTTTCTCAGACTCCCTTTTTATAGACGGGTAACAAAATGGCCTGTCGCCAAAGGTCCAGAATAACTCCCTGATCTTAGCCCAGATAAACGGGTTCCCGTTTAGTACAGCGTTGGATAATCCACTGGGTTCCATCGCACGGGAGCCCTCTAGCTTGAAGATTGCCTTTCTGATTGCATCAACTTTAATTACCAACGGGAATGGTCTACGCTCCTCATTGGTATTTTCCTCCTGAAATGGCCGTACAAATTTGGATTTGATGTAGTCACTTAATTATTTTCTCTTGCCATGCACTTGGTACTCACATCTACAAAACAGTCCAAGCAGATACCTTAAAAAAAAGCACCAAATGGAGAAGACATGAACTCGGTGAACGCCCATCACTTTTCCGACCTAGATCCGAAAGTAATGTAAGGGGTCACCAAAGGAAGTAACAGCCCTCAGCCAAGACCCGGTTTATTTATTTAAGTAATGTTTGTTGGATACATGGGCCCAGATTATTTATTTATGCAATGTTTGTCGGATACCTCCATCCCACACGCATTGCATAAATAAATAAATATACAGGTATCCAACAAACATTGCATGAATAAATAAATACCCCTATTATCATTGGAACTACCCCACACAATGCAGCCACCCAACTGCTTTCAGAGGGGAGCTGCAGGAGCTGTGACGGGTGTGGTGCAAGTAAAAGAAAACGTTGATTATGGCGAGCAAAAATCCCCCTGTTTGAATAGTACGCAAGGGGATTTTTTTTTAATATAAAATGGGATGCAAATTGTTCATTTTAAAGAATATTTACGCAGCAACACTAATCAAAACTGTTATACACATTGTGAAGTAACTCCCCACCAGCCCCATGGAAGTGGTTTAAAGTGGAATTGATATATAGTTTGGAAAAAAAGCAGCATGAAAGAGATAGCGCCGTTTTAAACTATTATGTTGGTCATTTTCTTTGATCGGAGGTCAACTGCCAGCTCTGCCCTTCTAAACCCCGCCTCCTCAGGCACCGTCAACTCCCCCCAAACTCCGCCCCTGCCCTTGTGGGATCCCCCACCAATTTCTTTCCAGACCACCACTGCACACCAAAGGGTCAATACTTGCTGCAGTATTTGGGCACAGCCCTCAGTGGGCGATGATGAGAGCCCGCTCTGTCACTTCATTGTTGCTGCTTCAGAGGCTGCCAGGCTTGGCATCTTGCTGGAGGAGGACCCATGCTTGGAGACTGCTCTCCAACTGCTCTGAGCCGCTAAGTGAGGGGGCGCTTCACGGCCTGCAGCTGCTCTGTCTGCCGCACCCTTCGGCAAAACCTGTAGTACGACTTCGCCAACTTTCCAATTTAACTGTGCAGCACAGTTTGCACACACGTGCAGCCATACATCAGACACACACCCAGGACCCTGCTCATTTGACACTCAAGCCCAGATTATTACAATTTTCATAATAGAGCCTCATTAGTCACATGACAGTAGTTTCTGAGTGAAAACAGACTAGTGTCAAGATTATTTAAGCTAGGCCCCTAATTTAAGTAACTGTTTGGATCAGCTCACAAACCATTTCATAGATTTTCCCACGTATTGCCTTCTCTGCTGTAATGTGTAATTGTAACATTGGGAACGTTGTTTTACACTTTAATAACTGCCTGAAAGCAGGACTTTTTAAAGTAATACACGTAAATGACTGCGCTAGCAAACCAAGCAATGTGGAGACCTCTGGAATTCTCTGCAGGGTGAAGGAGTGCACTTGGATCAGACGTCGGCGTAAGCGCTTGCTTACACGATTGCGAGAGAGAAAAAAAAAGCAATACATTCAAGAAAGCGTGACATGGGACATGAAAGTAGCAGTCAGTGCAGGGTTCTCAAGGTGCGTGGCTGTTTTAGGTATTAATTAATCATTCGCAAATCATGCATGCTGAACAAAAAGGAACATTAGGCCACTCCAACGGTATAAACATTTAGAACTAATGGGCAGTGAGCAAACTTTTCGAAAAGTATTTAGTCAAATGTTGCCGACCTAAATGTTTTGCCTAGTACTGCCTCGCGTAGCCGGCCTCTAGCATCCACTAGGCAGCAACATTTACTACTCAGGTTCAGGCCTAGCACGCTTATACTGCCTCAGGCAGCACCCCCTACCATGCCGCACACCATTTCTGCCTAACACACCAGCCTTCATCGCAACATCACCCATCACCTCCATAACACACACCTCTACGCCTCTCCTAGGCATAGCTCGTTGCCTCAGACTCTTCTCCAGAACTTACAACTCCTTCGCAAACACTAGACCATTAATATGAACCATAAGAAAAATAAGACTTTCCTCCAGCACCAGCAATAGCCCCGCCATCTCCCACTCCCTCAGAAACATAGCCAGTTATCAAGCGACCAGCACTCACAAACCTGCTAACAGCAGTTCACCGTCACATCCCAAACCCAAAATCAATCACTAGAAAATTCAATGCAGCACCCCACCTCCCCAATCATTACTGATAACCCAAACTAGCTGTTCCCCCTCAGTGACAGAACCCTTAAAGGGTGCCCTACGCAATGTCAGATCCTTAGGCGCACACAACATTGACGTACACAACCTTATTCTCGAATACAATCTAGATTTCCTAGTAATAACCGAAACTTGGTTCCACTCAGCATCAGCCCCTTTGCTCACACTAGCGAGACCAGCTGAAATACACATTACTTAGATCAGATCGCCAGGAGGCCACCGGAGGCAGAGTTGCCATTATCTCCAAAATTCCCTCCAGTTCAGAGAATGTAAAACGGAAACATTACGAACTCCGAGCCCTTAACCTAGCCATAGACCCTAAAACCACCATTAGCTTCCTAATAGTGTACAGAGCCCCCACTCTACCAACAGCCCTGATATTGAACTACCCCTGCTCATTTTCCCACTCCTCAAACCCAATTCTAAATTCATCCTCCCTGCCGACATTCATCTGGGGTACAATGACCAATCTGACCTCTGACCTCAAAGTTACAGCCTTTCACCATGCATTCCTAGAAATGCAATTTAAACAAATTGTTAATGCCCCAACTCACTCAAAAGGATGAATCCTTGATTGGATTCTAACACTGAACACCACAGTCCTCCTATAAAACAGCATAGAAATGTCTTGGACCGATCACCTCCTCATTAGATCAATATCATCACACAGAGGCCCCACACCACACCAGCCACCCAGCACTACCCATCCTGATGAGAAACTCAAGGAAACTCACCCCTGAAAACCTAACTCCTCTGCTAAATAAGTTAATTAATACTCAACCATCAATAGATCCCAACCCTAATGACATCTAAATACATTACCATACCTGCCTGAAGACAGACATCGATGAAATAGTGCCTCTCAGATCTAAACGACCTAAACATAAGTGCAGCAACATTTGGTTTAATGATGACCTCGTCGAACTAAGAAGAAAAAAAAGAGATCCAGAACACCTCTTTAGAAAATCCCCACTAGTGAATCCAAAAAATAACTCCAGTCAGTATCCAAATCCTAAAAGTTCAAAGTATATACCCAGAAAGCGAACTCCCTAAACTTATCATCACTAATGCCACCTCAAATACCAAAGAGCTGTTTGACATTATCAAAGAACTAGAAACACCCATCCTTCTTCCCAGCATAGTCAAATTAAGCAAAGCATGGTGTACCACTATCCAAGACGCACTAGCCACTAAATAAACACTCTGCAAAATAAAATCGACTCACAAAAAGATACTAGGAACCATCACAGAGCCAGCCTCTCTGCCATCAAAAGACACCACAACTAACATACCTGAATTCCATTTTACCCCAGTGACCGCAGATCAAGTACTAAAAACCATAGCTTCGCTCAAACCCTCCAACTGCAAAGGAGATAACTTTCCCTCCAAATTATTTAAGGACTGCGCCGTTTTACCCTAGTACCCACCATTACTAATTTCGTTAATGCCTCATTTAACACCAAGACCATCCCAACTAACATCAAAGAAGCTTAGGTTACCCCTCCTCAAAAAACACATCTTAGACCCCACCATCCACACCAACAATAGACCCATCACCACAGTCCCCTTCCTTCGCAAAATCATAGTTAAAATTGCATATGCCCAAGTCCAATCCCACCTCGAAAACAATCAACTGCTAGGAGAAAGACAATCAGGCTTCCACCCCAGACACAGCAAAGAGACAGCAATGCTAGATTTTAAAAACCAGATGGACGTAGTCAGGGACTCAAGGAAACTATGCATTCTGCTATTACTTGACCTGCCTGCTGTATTTAATCTAGTAGATCACAATAAACTATGCCTAACCCTAGCTAATAACTTCCATTTCTCCAAGGAAGCCACGCCTGGATTAAATCATTCTTCTCAGACTGTACATCTAGAGTAGGCATAGGCGATGTAGCAGCAGACCCAATTTCAGTCCCGCTGGGAGCACACTAAATTACTCTTTGCAGCACTAGACACAATGGTAGTAATATATACCAACTTCGCTGACGACACACAAATACTTATCCCTATATCATGCAACCTTGAACAGGATACCATTTGTGTGAATAAAATGTATTCCATCATCCAGAAGTGGATGGCGGCAAACAGCCTCGGTCTAAACGGAGAGAAAACAGAGATCCTCATAGTAGGCTCACCTGCCTGACTAGCCAAACTTCACCCACAATACACAGCTATAGTAATTGTAGGCACCCCATCACCATCTCCAACCAAGTAAAACCTTAGGGGTCTATCTGGACTCTAGTCTTAATATATGTAAACACATCAGTGCACTTGCCTCATCCACAGCCTACATGGCCAAACTTATCACACTGAGTCAACCCTTCCTCACACAACAAAATTTCATCACCCTTGCTTGAGCCTTCATATTAGCCAAAGATTGACTACTGTAATATACTCCTATTAGGAACCAAAAAAAAAAAAAATGCAACTACACCAGAATAAAGCGTTAAGAGCAGCACAAGGCATAAAAAAGAGACCACATATCTCAACACAGGAGAGAGGCACATTGGCTTCCTATTCAAGCCAGGATACTCTGCAAAACTCTCACCCTAACATACAAATTTGCCTCACGCAAAGCCCCCAGCTATCTCAACAAAAGCCTAAGCCGTAAAACTACAACTAGAACTCTTAGATCCAATGCACACACGCACCTACTCATCCCCCGCTTCAACAATGCAAGAACAGGCAGCTCCAGTTTCCTCGTAGCAGCTCCCAGAATTTGGTATTCACTCCCAGCAAATATTATTAATGAGCCTTCCCTCAACAAATTTAAGAAACTCCTCAAATTCTGGCTCTTTAACAAATACTAATGTCACGAAAGACACATAGCAAAACAGCTGACCTATGCCCCAGCACTGATTCTCTGTATCTCACCACTCCCATGCATAGTTCTACATATGCCCTCACTACCAACTTGAGACAACCATTGTAAAAAATTCTTCCGACTATGTATATAAGTACTGTATGTAACGTCATTGAATGCAAGTTTGTAAACTCACTTACTATGTAACTATTACGACTGTATATCTGCTGGAAACTAGATTCAGCACCATCATGATGACAGTCCTCCAAGTAACAAAATCTATTATCTAAATAACTGTAACGCTCACCTGGTATCCACAGGGACGTCACTCAGCCTGTTCTGACCTCTTACGACCTCGAACCCTTCCCTGGAGGCTATTCGACTGGAGACTGGGCCTGAAACACAGGATTGGTAGAGTTTAACTCCCTATTGTCTCTGTGTGCTTGAACTCCTTCTTCCCCGGGTTCCAACCCTTCCCTTTGATCCACAGCTCACCTTGTTTTCTTGGATAGTGTGCTCTCCATCCTGCTTTCAGCGCAGGGGCGTGTTGATTGATACGGGCTTGTTGCTGCCTAGTTACTTCACTGGCAAGAGTCCGAGAGGTAAGTATAATGAGTCTTTTGAACAGTTCTCTAACTTCGTTCCTTTCCTTCCTTAGATGATGGTTGGCATCCGGGGATGGCAGCGTGCTGCTGCGATGAGTGGCGCTGAAGGTGAGTGAGAGAGCGATGCGCGATGCACCCCTTTCGTATTTGCATTGAACTGAGTTCTTTTTCTGTGTCTTTTAGGTGCCGCAACGTTTTTAGCGTGGATGCCGGTTATGAAGAACAAATGCGGTGGGTAAGTGCGGTATGCGACACCTCTAGATGTTTCCACGCTAACCTGGACTGTCTTTTCCCTCTTGCAGATGGATGAGAAGGTCCGGAGATAGAGTTCCCCAAGAGCGGCTGGGATTCAGGTAAGCGTTTGAAGCTCGTACAGTATTTAAAAATAAGCAAAGATTTGCAGAATGCTTACTAATGCCTTTTTTCTGTTCTTTTCCCTTTTCCTTAGGAAGCAGCGTGCCGGGATGGGAATGACACCGCCAAAGATGCCGCTGAACAGAAGGAGCAATGAATGATGGGCAGAAGCGCTGCAAGGTAAGGCTGTTCCTAACAGTGTTCTTGTTCTTGCTGGAGCTGAGCGCAGAAGAAAGATGCAGGCCTACTGAAGACCAATCCGAAAACGGTGAGTGTCACGCTGCAGGTGAAAAAAACGCAAAGCATGTTTCTCAGCCTGGGTGTGGCTTAAATAGTCCCTGGATATCCCAGGTGTCTCTGGGCTGAACCACACCGAAAAGACTAGTCCGCACATGCAGTTCTGGGAACCAAAATATGTGGGTGCATCCATCTTGTCCCCATCATTGCACTACAACTCCAATCCCCAATGTTATCCTATGGGAGTGAGTGAGTCTGGTGCCACAAGCGCCAAGTCTGACTCCAAGTGGGTCTTTGGAGGGATGGAGAGGCCCTTGAGGGCCATGTAGGTGATCGTGGCCTGGCTCCAGCCTGACATCTTGGAGGGCTGGGGACATGAGGGGCAGGAATCATGACAGCACTCCCCCCCAAGGCCCCTGTCAAGGTGGATCTTCTGTATGGTCCTGGTTTGGTTGGATGGTTTTGATGAAATCGTCTAAGCAAGCGAGGTGCATGGATGTACTCACAAGACTCCCAGGTCCTGTCTTGTGGACCATACCCCTTCCAGTCTACTAAGTAGTATAATTTGGATCTGACGTACTTTGAATCTAGGATGTCCTTGACTTCGAATTCTGGCTCCCCGGTGACTACTACTGGCTGCGGTGGTGTTGCTTCCCGGATCCCAGGTTGAACAAGTTTAAGGAGAGACACGTGGAACACAGGATGAATCTGCATGTTTGACGGCAGAGCTAGTCTGACTGCCACAGGATTTATCATGGAGGTGACGGTGAATGGACCCAGCTATCTTGGACGGAAAGTTCGGGCTCCTTTAATGGACACGTGTTTAGACACCAGCCAGACTTTGTCTCCCACTTGGTAGTTGGGGGCCTTTGCTCGGTGTTGATCAGCAACATTTTTTTGACGATTCTTAGCTTGAAGGAGGTGTTCAGCTGCCCTTTTAAAGGTTTTAGAAATGGTTGTGTGCAAGGTTTTGACTGCTGGCATTTCCGGGGTTGTAGGAACGTCCAACTCAGAAGTACGTGGGTGCCTGCCATACATGGTTAAAAGGGTATCTGCCAAGTGCTGGTGTGTAGGGAATTATTATAAGCATATTCAGCTATCCATAATAGGTGGAACCAGCATCCTTCAGCTTGGTGTAACATGCAACACAGATACTGCTCAAGAGTCTGCTTTGTCCTCTCAGTTTGACCATCCGTTTGGGGATGGTGACTGGTGGATAGCCGGATGTCGATCTGGGCCATAGAGCAGCATTTTCTCCAGAAGTTAGATACGAATTGAGTACCTCGGTCTGAGACCAAAACTGAAGGAAAACCATGGAGCCGTACGATGCCTTCAAGAAATACCTTTGCCAGAGTGGAAGCATTTGGGAGTCCCTTAAGAGGAATGAAATGTGCCATTTTTGAAAATAGGTCCACGACCACAAGAATAGTGTTAAACCCTTGACTGGGTGGTAAGTCAGTCATAAAATCTAGGGACAATGTGTGCCAGGGTGCTGGTGGGATTTCCAGTGCCTGTAATAGCCCAGTCGGTTTCTGCTTGCATGACTTGTTTTGAGCACACACTCCACAAGATAGGATGAATTGGATAATGTCTTTACGCCACGTGGGCCACCAATAATTTCGTTTTACCATGGCTAGGGTTTTAGCGATTCCGGGGTGGCCCTTGATCAAGGAATCATGATAACCGGACATGACTTGTTCTCGTAATTCTTGGTTTGGTAAGAATAAACGATTCCTGAAGTAGGGCAACTGATCTTTTATCATGTAATGTTCTCCTTGTGCATTCCACGCTTGTAATTGCTCCGGACTCATCAGGTTTTGGATTTCTTCATGTAATTCTTTCTGAGTTATGGTTGCTGTGATTCCTAGGAGCTTGTCACTCGGGATGATTTCTATTGGGTCAGGGGTCTGATACCCTTGCTCTTCCACCCCATACGGGAAAGGGCATCGGCCTTCCCGTTTTTCACCCCTGGTCGAAATGCAATCACTTAGTCATATTCAGCAAAAAAAGAGCCCAACGTAGTTGTCATGAGGATTGGGCCTTTGCCGTTTTTAGGTACTAGAGGTTCCGGTGGTCAGTTATTACGGTGATTGTGTGTTTGGCGCCCAAGAGGTAGTGCCGCCATGTCTTAAAGGCTGACTTAATGACCAGGAGTTCTTTGTCTGTGATAGCGTAATTGAGTTCAGGGGGTGTGAATTTACGTGACCAGAAGGCAACAGGATGTAACATTGCCCGTTTCGGGGTCTTTTTGTGAGAGGATGTCTCCTATAGCCATGCTTGAGGCGTCCGTTTCTACCAGGTATGGGAGATCAGGGCGAGGGTGGCGTAAGATTGAGGCATATGTGAATTTTGCTTTGAGTTCCTGGAAAGCCTCCTCAACTTCTGTTGTCCACTGGAACTTTTTGTTGCTTTTCCTTAGTAATGACGTGATGGGATGCACGATTTGCGAAAATCCTGGGATGAACCAGCGGTAGAAATTTACAAAACCCAGCATACTTTGAACCCCCTTGAATTAATTTGGGGATTGCCAGTTCAGGATAGCATCTACCTTGTGTACATCCATTCGGATTCCTTTTGGGCTGCGAATAAAGCCCAGGAATTCCACCTCGGAGACGTGTAATGAGCACTTTTTGAGCTTGACATAGAACTGATGTTGACGGAGTTTCTCCAATACGGATCGGACGTGTTTAACGTGGTCCTGCTTTGATGCGGAATATACTAGGATATCGTCAATGTACACTAGAGCACAGACCTCAATCAATTCCCGCAGGACATCGTTCATGAAGTATTGAAAAGCAGCAGGCACGTTGCAAAGGCCAAAGGGCATTACTTGATATTCGTACAAGCCGTATTTGGTGTGAAAAGTGTTTTTCCATTCGTCCCCCTGTTTTACGCGAACAAGGTGATATGCCCCCCTCAGGTCTAGTTTTGTGTAGATGTGGGCATCTTTGACTTGATCAAGCAATTCAGGGATCAGTGGCAGGGGGTAGCGATTTTTTACGGTAATCTGGTTCAGTGCGCGATAGTCGATGCACGTTCTCAAGTCCTCCTCCTTTTATGGTACGAAGAATAGAGGACTGGCTGCTGGAGACTTCGAGGGATGGATGAACCTGTTGGCCAGGTATTGGTCAAGATAGGCCTTCAGGTGCTGGTTTTCTGGTTCTGTGAGTGCGTAAATTCACCCACAAGGGATGTGTGCGCCGGGTATCAGGTCAATTTGGCAATCATATGGTCTATGCGGTGGCAGGGTATTAGCCTGTTCTTTATGAAAGACATCTTGAAAGACCTGGTATTCACTTGGTAGGGTGCCGATTGCCACAGTCACAAGCGTGGAGGTTCTGGTGTCTATTGGTTGTTTCTCTTGGTGATAACATGTGTGGGCGCAAGTCTCGGAAAAGGCCAATTCTTTTGCTCGCCAATCGATTCGAGGATTGTGAGCTACCAACCAAGGCATTCCCAAAATCAACCGGAACTGTGGTGCCTTAAGGAGGTCAAAAACGATAGATCCTTGTTGTCCATCGTGGCACAGAAGGGTTAAAGCTGCAGTGCATTGGGATACTGCACCAGAAGCTATTTCCGTGCCATCGACAGTGGTATCAGTGTCGGAAGTTGATTTAGGGTGTAACGGAGGCCCCATATTTGCAGCAAGATCCTGGTCGATGTAATTCCCAATGGATCCACTGTCTATGTATGCTCTTACTGCGTGCATCCGAGATGGTTGTTGGTGATTGATCAAGACCACAGATAGCGCAAAATGGGAGGTCTGTAGTTCACTTTCTTCGCTCGACAAGTGGACCCCTACACTTGCCGTGCTGGGGAGTTTTCCGATTCCTTGATGGTATCTTCCTTGTCCCTTTCCCCTACCGTCCTCCTCGGTGGCTTCACAGGGCACTCTTTAAGGAAATGACCTGACCTTCCACAGTACAGACATAACTGCTGCTGTCTCTGTTTATCCCTTTCCACTTTAGTCAAGGGGGATCTGACCCCCCTGATTTGCATTGATTGTCCTGAACCTTCCATTGTTCAGGCAGTATTGTCCTTTGAATGCACATACATAGGGCGAGGGTCCGGCCTAGTTCGATCTGCTCTTCGGTCCTGCAACCTATGATCCAGCTGAACAACAAGATCAATTAATTCTGAGCAGACTGTTGGGGGGTTCACTACGTGTGCGAGAACATCCTTGAGCTCCCCCCGCAACCCCTGATGAAATAACGTGGTTCTCTTCTCCACTGGCCATTCTGCTTGCTTCAACTACGAGTCTATTGAACGTGGCTATGTATGTTAATAGGTCTTGATTCTCTTGGCGTAGGGACAGAAGTTCGTTGTCTAATGGCTGCCCATGAGTACGATGGGCGAACAGCTTTTCCATCTCCTGCTGAAAGCCTTTGAAGTCATGCAGTAAAGGATCGTCTTGGGCCACAAAGGGTACAGAACACCCCGTGGAGCTACCACTCAGGTAGGATAGCACAAAAGCGACCCGTGATTGGTCATTCGGAAAGGCCCCTGGCCTACAAAGGAAGTGCAGGCGGCACTGGTTCATGAACATTGCAAACCTCTTGCGATCCCCCGTAAATCATTCGGGCGGGGCCAAGGGAACTGCCCCAGGAAGGGCTATCTGAACGGGAGTGGCTGTTGGCGCTGGCATCGAGGGCACGCTTCCCAGCAATGGTGCATGCCCTGCTTGTGACTGGAGAAGTTGCCGGCTTAAATCACCAGTGCGTTATTTGGCTACTATCAGCTCTCTCCTCAGGGTGTTGATCTCCTGCCTGGCTGCATGTACTTCGGAACATAGCTGCCCCACATGTGGGCTAACTGGTCAGTTTCTGGCGTTTCCATGATGCCCAGGTGGATTTTGATGTGATTCTTTGCATTCTGTAACGCTCAGCTGGTATCCACGGGGACGTCATTCAGCCTGTTCTGACCTCTTACGACCTCAAACCATTCCTTGGAGGCTATTCGACTGGAGACTGGGCCTGAATCACAGGATTGGTAGAGATTAACTCCCTATTGTCTCTGTGTGCTTGAACCCCTACCCTTCCCTTTGATCCACAGCTCACTTTTTTTTCTTGGATAGTGTGCTCTCTGTCCTACTTTCAGCACAGGGGCGTGTTGATTGATGCAGGATCGTTGCTGCCTAGTTACTTCACTGGCAAGAGTCCGACAGGTAAGTATAATGAGTCTTTTGAACAGTTCTCTAACTTCGTTCCTTTCCTTCCTTAGATTATGGCCGGTGTCCGGGGATGGCGGCGTGCTGCTGAGATGAGTAGCGCTGAAGGTGAGTGAGAGCGCGATGCGCGATGCACCCCTTTCGTATTTGCATTGAACTGAGTTCTTTTTCTGTGTCTTTTAGGTGCTGCGACGTTTTTAGCGTGGATGCCGGTTATGAAGAACAAATGCGGTGGGTAAGCGCGGTATGCGGCGCCTCTAGATGTTTCCACGCTAACCTGGAGTGTCTTTTCCCTCTTGCAGATGGATGAGAAGTTCCGGAGACAGAGTTCCCCCAGAGCGGCTGGGATTCAGGTAAGTGTTTGAAGCTCGTACAGTATTTAAAAATAAGCGAAGATTTGCAGAATGCTTACTAATGCCTTTTTTCTGTTCTTTTCCCTTTTCCTTAGGAAGCAGCATGCCGGGATGGGAATGACACCGCCGAAGATGCCCGCTGAACAGAAGGAGCGATGAATGATGGGCAGAAGCGCCGCAAGGTAAGGCTGTTCCTAACGGTGTTCTTGTTCTTGCAGGAGCTGAGCGCAGAAGAAAGATGCAGGCCTACTGGAGACCGATCCGAACACGGTGAGTGTCACGCTGCAAGTGCAGAAAACGCAAAGCATGCTTCTAAGCCTGGGTGTGGCTTAAATAGTCTCTGGATATCCCAGGCAATGTTCCCTCTAATTTTTTTGGGCTGTGTGCGCCAAAGAATAGTTGTGTGCGGGCTGTTTTTCAGTCATGTGCGCAACTGAGTGACGCGCTGCGAGACCGGGGGTGGTCAGCGGCGGCGCGGGGGCTGCAGCGGCGCACGCCCCACCAGTGAGCAAGGCTTAGTGATCAGATTCCACAGTGTGCAAGCGAGGAATGCGAATTTGCGGCACAAAAAGCTCTACTTCAATTGACATTTGGGTGCTCTATTCTCCTCCCAAGACTTTAGCTCATATCTCAGGCTTATCAAAAATCTGTTCCCTCTCCATCCATCCTCTCCTCCTATTCTCTGTTCCACTAATCTGCAGACTGCAGGGACTGCGCCTGGGCCTTAGAGGTAAAGAGGCCTGTGCAAACAACAACACATACTGACCAAGTTCCCACTAACTTGCCCAAATCGCCGCTAATTCCTAGCCTTCCTCAGCAAAATTGAGCCCAGAGAAAACATATTGGGGGCATGCATGTGCAAACGTGCTCTGCTACAGGAATGGCCATCGCACCCGTGTGAACAGATCCGAATAAAGATACCCTGGCCTGGAGCTAAAAGCAGCCCCTGCACATTTTCCGCCTAGCCTATGCATTCATGTGCCGAAAAATGACTTCAAGCAAGCAACTGTATCAATTGTGTTCATTGTGTGTCTGCACATCGCCATAAGTCAGAGCATTTTTGTATGGGCCCAATCACTGTGCATTCTATGTCTTCTGTACAATAGGGGACACATACAACGAGAAGCATATACGTTTTGTTGAGCTGATTAAAGGTATATATACTTTTCTAATTGGTTTTGTACTTTTCAAACCATTTCCAAATGCTTAAAAGCCAAACATACTTTTTTGAACAACCTCTGTTTTGCATTACCTATGCAGTACAAAACACAAAGTTACAGCGCTACTCAACTATTGCATAATGCAAGAAAAACTGGCAATGTCAAACGTTTTGACTTTTGAGTAGGCATGGGTAATGCATTTGCCAGGCCATGTCATAGTGGTGTTACCTGACCATTGATGGTAGCAGCTGCAAAATGGTGAGAGTGCTCGGGTATATAATAGCAGTCCCTGGCAAATGTCTAATACTTATCCACAAGCCAAAACTGTGGGCTTTGCCAATGCTTGTTTTTAACAGGACCTCATTGAAGGACAAATCGAGTGGCTGAAGGCAGACCTGGCTCAGACATGTTTATTACATCAGTAGCAGTTTACAGCTCCAATTAAGTCATTATGTTTCAGAAGACTGCTAAAAAAAAACTGGCAGGCACTTGGAGCTCAAAGCAGACAAGGCATTGGCGTGTCTGTGGGAGGCCTGGTTCGATTCCTGGCCAATGCAGGCAGTTTCTATTGGGCGCTTTGAAACACAATGTACTCACTGTATGAGCGGCTAACAAATGCAAAATAAATAAATGTGTGTATGGAAGGGGCACACTGCATTGTTAACATTTTATAGTTCAGTTTTTTAAACGTTTGATTTCTTTTAATGAATGCATAATATACTGTGCAATCCAAGTATGTGGTTACAAACCCCAAACATCCTTCGATTAAAAAAAAAAAGCAAAACCATTTATTTTAGCTAGACCGATCTTTTCAACGTGATATCTATATGGATTCACACTTATCGTATGCATCACTCTGTCTGTCTGTGTGTCATGCACGCTCTAGTGTACAGCATGCTGCCATTACGAGGAGACCAATTAAAATGGTAAGTGGATTTTTGGTTTGTGAAACTATGTGTTTTTGTGATGTCTGTATATTGCCAGTGTGTGCATACTCCGTGGGCAGAGCATGTGAAATTGGAATGCATTATGCCTGACAATCAGCTTAAGGACGAGTGACGATTGGACCTGCTTTTATTACAAACGTTGTGTTAGCTCAGGCTCTTCAGATTTTGGATGCACTATTTAAGTGTGTGTCATTATTTGCACCCGAACCCAAAAGGTGTTGAGGAAAGCAATTCATAATTTTTTCAAAGCCTTTGGGTTCGGGTGCGAAAACACTTTCCTCCTATTGCTTCAACTGATATGTGCTCCCACCCACCACCCCAAAACATATACCAACCAAAGTCCACGGCTAACGAGTCGAACCCCCACGCCCTATGTGAGAAGCTGTTCATTTTAAGTGCTGATAAGCGGAACAGGCTGCAGGTCTTTCGCTGGCCTTTCAGAAAGAACGCAAAGCACAAATAGTCTTGCTGCTCACTGAAAGCGTGCGTGTATTGGAGGATATACGTAAAAGTGTTGCCCTGTGCCCAACTAGAAGGGTGCATGTTATTGTTCAATCCACATGTTGTAGGTTTTCCTGCTATTCCTGCTATTGTATATCTTTCTAAATCCAAAATATCAAAGCTCATTGGCTCGATTATTTTGAGGGATTGAAGAAGGTCACAAACAAACGGCCGGACAGACAAGGGATCCCTGCACCCTACTCATCCAACAGGCCCCATAAAACCCTGTGCCAAGAAGCGTATCTACAACGGTGACTGGCATATGTGTGGGTTGATTAGTGCTATACCCCTACACATCTAAGGTTCAATGGGCAGGGGTTGCTTTAGCAATAAGTACATGTTCAATGCAGTCTTTGGGATCTTCTCTGTGACACAGAATATAAAGTCCTCTGAAACAATTTATGCTAGTCGTGATGCTCTTCAATTTAGAATGAAAGAAATGTCTGCTGTGCATTTTGGGATAAAGGCGGCGGTATTGCTGATGAACCAATACTCCGGATTTAAATAACTGTGTAATAACAACATTAGCAGCGAGCGACTGTAGAAATAGCAGTATTTGTAAACTGAACCCCCGCCTCTGTGCCCTCTGCTTTTCTGCTTCCATAATGAGATAAAGGTCTGTGTAATTAAGTGTAGTGCTAAGATTTACGACAAGAGCGGCACTTCACGGAGCTGGTAGCAGACACATGAGAACCAACAGGCCCCTGATAGAAGAGGGGCAGACAATTACCAGAGCACAGCTTCGGCCAAAAGCAGAGAGGGCCTCAATGGTTCCTTCCATGTAACGTCAGGAACAACGGAAGAAATAAATAATTCATTTTAGATTCGGAAGAATATATGTACTAACCAACCTGTGCAGCAGAAAGCATACAAAATCGTCACCGTCACACGAGTCTCGAAAGCCACAGCATGCGTTGCTGCCTGCTGGCTTCTGATTCTGAAGGTGAGAGGAGGAGGCTGGCAAGCTGCGCAGAAGTGCACTGCGCACTCCAGCCCAGCCTGGACTGGCACGTGGGGGTTGTCAACAACTCTTGCTCGTGGTCCTGCTTCGTTCTCCTCCCCCTCCCCCACTGTTGTACATTGTGAATGAAATCAATCATGCCATGGAATCTAATCCACGGCGTTGGCCTGCGCCTGCTGCATGTAAACTTCAGACAGAGTCTGAAATTTGCACGCATCAGTGCACAGACTTGATGGACACAGGACACACAAACTGGGGCGGATAAAGGCCATTGTATCCCCCACTTAATATTGTGGGGGGATTTGTCCCCCCAATTCCCCTGTGTTCTATGCCCATGCCAGCAGGCCCCTTCCTGAAGCCCTAGAATCGAAGCAGACTAGTCGGACCATAGTCCATTCATCACATTACCAGCTCAGCCAACGGACTCCCCAAAAAAAATGTGTTTTATAAAAAAAGAAAATTGAAAAAAATAATGATTTGCAGCAAAATGAGCAAATGCGCGGTAAAATGTGCAATATGTGCAGCTCCCAAATCAAAGGTGCGCGGCCGACCAGGCGCGCACCTTACAGGGAACGTTGATCCCAGGTGTCTCTGGGCTGAACCACACCCAAAAGACTAGACCGCACATGCAGTTCTGGGAACCGAAATATGTGGGGGCATCCATCTTGTCCCCATCAATGCACTACAAGTCCAATCCCCAATGTTATCCTATAGGAGTGAGTGAGCCTGGTGCCACAAGCGCCAAGTCTGACTCCAAGTGGGTCTTTGAAGGGATGGAGAGGCCCTTGATGGCCATGTAGGTGATTGTGGCCTGGCTGCAGCCTGACACCTTGGAGGGCTGGGGACATGAGGGGCAGGAATCATGACAGTAACAAGAATACACTACGGTAAGCCAATCTATCATGTAATGAAGTATATATGCCTATGTAACTAGACTTAACCACTCTAAATATACATACATGTAGCAACCAAGTATACCTGTAAAACTATGCCGTGATACCCCTGGGTTTGGGAGTACAACAAATGCAATAAATAAATAAATAATCAATGTAAGTAGGGCTCTATTCGTTGACCTGAAAACAAGGCTTTAGTGGTGTAAGTGATTTCAGTCTGGCACACACCCAAGTCACGCCCAGCATGTAGTGCACAAATAAATCCCTTATTTATTTGATCTATAAATTCAATATTCTGAACGATAAACCACTCATATCACAGCCTTCTTCTGATCGCCTCTATCACACTGAACCAGGAATCAGGCTAGTTTGCAAAGGTAAATATTTATTTATGTATTTAGAATTTAAGTCAAAATATATTTTAATAGGTAACAACAATCACCAATGGGGTGACAGAACACTAAATAATGTCTTTAATGCACTAGGAGTCAAATAATGAACACAAAAACAAATGCAGCACAGAAAAAAATACTGTTGTGTTGGTTTGCAACAGACAGCACTATGGTTAGATGTTCCCCCTGCAACACCCTCAACCCACCAAAAGGCAATTTAAATAGATGTGAGGAGAGAGCAGGTATTCAGGAATATCACAAATCAAACAGAATATCACTCCCACCTTCCCCCTTTTAAACACAAGAGAAGAACAGAGTTGACTTTTCAACTGTCAGGATGGCTTTGAAATTGTCTGAGCAAAAAAAACAAATGTGGTCAAAATGCTTAAATTATGATACATTTCTATGAGAGCTGCTTTGCACAAATGCACACAATCACAAGCAATGATTTAGTCAAACAAAAACATTTGGAATCTCAAAGTCAAAGTAGGAAATAATTTAAGCTAATTCACACGTGTAAAATCTTTCAGAGTGTCAAATCGCGCAAACTTTACCTTGTGTAATTTTAGCTCTAACGGGACAATTGCACTGTTTTGCACTATGTTGTAGTGTTCTAATGATAGCTAAGGATGTTAGGTACACGTAGGAGTTGAAACCTCACTTCTATCATATAAACTGAGGGAGTTATAGAGGTTTTATTAAGAGACATCTTTGCAAAATAGGTGCGAGACTGGAAAACAGAAATTCGGGTTAAAAATGACACATAGGTTTTCTTATACTATGTTAAGGACTACAAAAAGGAGAATGACACACAAGAATCAGTTATTCACGGGCGCTCATAACCATTCATGCATGATACTCTAGTTTCCGTTTAGTTTGGGAATTACTTTTCTTAATCAAATCAATAAGAAGTTAGGGTTTAGTAACACAGATAAGAGAAAAGTCAGTGCAAGGATAGTTCTAGCAATACTATGGTTCTAAGTTAAAGAGGGGATGGTTTTGCAATTGAGATCATACAAGGCTGATATATTATGGATCACTGTTCTTCCTATTAATACTTACAGTCCTTTGTAATTAAATTGGACCGTCAGTTCTGGTCATTGGATCAGGTCCATCAAGGAAAGGACAGCACATCAGGCACGGGACTGGATCAGCTAGGCCGGTCACCGGATTTACACAGGATCTGCCCTCCTTGTTTCTGGGTATTTCAAATCAGCTGGATAGCAAGTTCATCAGGCTAGCCTTGTTGCAGCAAGCCAAATAGTTTCAGGAGACTGGTTCAGAAGGCCTTCCCATACCACAGAGCTCCACTGGGTTGTGAGAATAAGTTTGAAGGTTTAGGCCTTGCTGAAAATCAATAGTTCTCTACTGCTTGGCAATGTTCTGAGCATCTGGATCTGGAACAATGTTAAAGCTGGATGTAGAATGCTGGAACAAAGTGCTTCGCCAGAATCAGGAAAGTGAGTGAATCAGTGAGTCCCTATCTGTTGTCACCTGTCTCTATTTATCCTTTTAAATGACATCACAAAATGGGTGTATGGGCCAGCTTAACAAAGCTTGCCCCTGTGAGCTGGGATTGGATCAGGACCTCATCTCCGCCTTGCATCTGAGTGATTGGATCAAGGCCAGATGATTTCACATTTATGGTTTAGCTTTACAGTCCTTAGAAACCTCCCCTCAGCCACTAGTGTCAAAATCGGATTGTATCCTCAAAACATATTTCTAGATTGGTCACCTCTACACAAATCACACACAAAGATTCCATATTTTATGTAGCATCTGTTCATCAAAATCCTCCAGCTGTGGGATCTTTTTTCACCTCTCTACTGAATTTAGTCCTTTTCTCCATGAACACATTTTCCAAATTGTCTGCAACTTTCCACAAATGTGTGCGTTTGACATTGGGATGTGTGTGTACATTATCACAATTCTAGCATTAACACAGTTCCCATAAAACCACAGACATTGCCATTCCTGTCCAGAATATGGTACACAGTTCTACCACCTCTTAAAACGTGCAGCCAAAAGTTAGACTAACAACTCTGTCCTTTTTATATTTTTCACCACTTTGAATAACAAGTTATGACTCTCTAAAAATTGTTCATTGTTCATTCTTAACATCAAATGGTCTGCCACTTTTTCTCTTCCTGGAGTCCAGGAGTAGCCCCCTTCTTTGCGGAATTCCTTTCAGGAGCAGTTTACGACCCTTTCACACATCCGTTTCCTGGGCTGGAGGATCTGCCATTGTTCATTCTCTTTTTGTAGACAAAAGTCTGGCCTAACCCACAATTATCATCTACCAGTTAGTTTCTGCTGAGAGGATTTCCCTCCGCTTGGAAGAAACGTGTTTTTCCACTTCTTGCAGCTCAGCCAGGCTAATATATTCTTAACTTCTTAAAATCCAGCAAAAACCAAACTTGTTGCATCAAATAACATACATGCATTACTTTGTTAGCTTTACACCTGTAGAATCAAAAACAACTGAGATCTACATTCTTTTTAGCAACAATCCGGCAGACATTTAGTTTAGATACTTTGAAGTTTCATTAGGAGCTCATCTGACAGCTGTCATTCACAGGTAGCCCAGTGTACTTCACACAGATTTTGGCAGGAGCTGTCAGTTTCCAGACAATCCAGTTTGTCTGAGGAAATGTTTTGCTCTTTACACTTTAGGACTTTGTATATTCACCATGCTTCATTAGATTACATGAATTTGAGTGCCAAGCAAGATTTTGAATGTTGAGAAGTGTTGTGTATAGGCATTTTAGAGTTTTTAGCAACAAAGCAAATGTAATTTATAGGCACATTTTGGAGTTTCATTTGCAAAGTGCAGCTTCTCTCTCTGCACTCTATTTGCTGGTCATGGAGCTCACTGGCACATTTTCTGCAGTGTGTGGTCTATCCCACTAAATATGCACCATGGATGGCAGGTTGTGCATCCATCTTTTTGTGCATTTAAACATGCGGTTTTGGAGGTTTTTGGCACACATAAGAGTTTTGCCACCATAGTTGCTGTTCCTTGCACCATAACTATCAGAGTGATGCCACATAAGATAGAGGAGTAGGTCAATACATCCCACAGTGGGGCTTCCTTAAAAACGCATCACTATGTTCCCAAATGCCTCAATAAGAGCATGGGATGAATGCCATGAAGCTTCTACTGCACTGATCTTCATTCATGACGATCACATCCATGAATACTTGTTTCTATCAGTCATGATACACTGAAACATAATGAAATAGCTCACCCATTCGGAGTGAAATGGAGTCCATGTGCTACATCATTTTCGGCTGCTGTGTCTTAAAGAGCTGAACGAAGAGGAGGGACAATATATGACTGTTCACTGCATTTTCAATTTGTCGATTCACCCATATAAAAGTTGAGGGGGGCATTTAGTAGACCCATTACAATGGAGTGGGACACACTTCTTGCATACCCCTTGAAATTATGCACATTAGCATAATCCACATTTTGTTTTTGGTAAATTTATTAAGCAACTTTGCTGTGCTTCTTACAATAACAGCTTGTGCTTGTAGTCTGAGAGTGACATCAACGCCACGCCCAGTGTGAGAGAATTGAGGCAAGGGTCTTGCTACTGTAAGGAGCAAGTCGAAACTGTGGGAGGTTCTGGTTAACCTTGAAGAGTGCAGGCAGGCCGAGGGGGTTATTAAGGTCAGTGCTGTCAGAGAGGGTTGATGCTTCAGGAATCTTCCTGGTGGAGACAGTGTCCGGGTGTGATGCAGTCGTACCCCCGCATGGCAGCCTACAGATTTCAACGAATCTCTGATTTGCACATGGCTCTAGACAAGGGGCTCCCTCTTTGAGGGATCTTTCCCGGGGCATGTTCCTGGTTGCTTGGGAGAGGGCTCAGAAGAACATGACCCTCTGGATTGAGTGTAAGTGACAGATTGAATCTCCAGGTCAAACAGGTTGAAAATGTCTTTGAGGCCTTACCAACTGTGTGCACCCTACTGACTGTGCTAGCCCTGTCCTAATCCTACTAACTGTGCTAGCCCTACCGACTGTGCTAGCCCTACTGACTGTGCTAGCCCTATGGTGCACCTAGAAATGCTAACCTTCTCAGAGGTCTTTGAAATGCAAGTTCTACTGACTTGGGCAAGGGCTGTCCCAAATAAAGGTTAAGAATCTGGTGTGTATGTCCCAACTTCAGACTCTTACCAATAGAGGTTTATGGAGAATTATAGATGCTTATTTTCATGTAGGGTACTTGCAATGGCTCTCCAAATTGGGGGTCTGATTTGATCCCTAATCCCCCAAAACTAAAAATCATGAAAGTCATTCTTGAGGGTCACAAAAGCAATTCACTTGAAAGAAAGTCAAGAGGATGTCCCAAAAGTGATCCCAGACATGCCCAGGTTTCTGAGTTACTCAAAAGGAAAATGAGACAAGGGTGTCGCCAGGCTGTACACATGTTATGCCTATAATAGGCACTACGTAAGTAATGTTTAACATTAAAATGATGAATTTGGAAAGAATGCATGGGAAGCATTAAAGCATTAAAGTCAAAAATAAGAAAGTCACTCACTTCATGCACTGGGTGTATTGTTTGATGATCCCTTTATGTACAGGAAAGAGCTATAATAGTGTCATGTAACTTAATTAGCCAGTGATCCTCATGAAATGTATAGACATACCTGTCTGCAGCGGTTCCTTGATCTGCCCAGAATGGGGCGAATGTAGGCACTGTACACACTCATGAATTTAGTCATGTGGCACTACGGTGTGATGGAAAGGGAGATACCAAGATTGTCAGGAGTCCCTGTGCTGTGCCCTCATCCTGTTCCACGCACACAGCACTTAAAGGTTAATGGGAGTGACCCTGAGCCGGTAACTCCACAAGCAGGAGGTGACTCCTCAAACGTCACTGTCAATAGATAAAATTAGGAAACGCCATCTACCCTATGATCACCTTGGCTTATTAAGTAGAGATCATTTGTCTGTGTGTGGCCGGATTAAGCAACTGTTGTGTTTGCCTAGCTGTTTTCTGCAACTATTTTTTCCTATATACGACCCCCCCAATCTCTTATCTGCACTTTCCCACCCCCCCAAAAGGATTTGATAAGGTTTTTTGTTATTCTGTCCACGTTTACAATGCAGGCGTTAGAAAGTCTGGAGATGAAAGGACACTATATCCACTGGGCTCAATGTCTACGTTGTTTGTCTGATTCAAATTGATGTGAAGAGCATTATTTTCCATTGACTCTGCAAGTCAGAAACCATGAACATTGTGGGGTCGGTGCAGTTCTACAAAAATACCTCAGAGACTAATGATGTTGTCTGCCAGTCCATTGACCCAATGCATGGAGGATGCCTTAAAAGTTGTTCAAGCCCTTATTTAACAAGAGGGGGGTAAATGCCACTGCCGTAAATAGACAAACCTCCCCAGAATACAGGTAATGTATTAGATGAGATAACATTTACGAGTACACCAAAATATGAAAAGAAAGAAAAACTCCTGTTGGTAATGACTGCCCTCTAGAAGGGCTATCAACAGGCAAAAAGAGATTCAGAAGTGATCAAGAAAGTCAACCCATTTTTATTGAATTGCAAAAGCAAAAGTGAACAGCAGACAATACTGTG
Organism: Ambystoma mexicanum; assembly: GCF_040938575.1. Classification (NCBI taxonomy): domain Eukaryota; kingdom Metazoa; phylum Chordata; class Amphibia; order Caudata; family Ambystomatidae; genus Ambystoma; species Ambystoma mexicanum. The sequence goes on from NC_090925.1 coordinate 602,273,113, forward strand.
CTCATGACGTGTATGCAGATGTATGCCGCAGAATCTGTCGAACATATCACAAAGAAACCTATGGTATAATTGCTCGAAATTCGGCTGTACAAATATCACGTGCAGCTGAAAATTCTGAACAATTGCATCATCCGGCAGCATTATAATGAATAAGGGGAGCGGGGGTTGCCGAGGTGTCCCCTGCTCCCTCGTTCACTATAATGATATCAGGGGTTTTCGGGGCTGAAGTAAAAGTAAGTGGAAGGAACTTGCATCGCAGAGAGACAGGGGAGTCGGTGGCACACAACGGCAATGAAGTATGCTGCCTAAAGCTAAGTAGGCTGCAGGGTTAGGGGGTAAAATAAACTTTGTTTTTTCCTGCCGCAGACTTTTCCCTTTGGACATTTTCACTTATATCTGCCACAGGTTTACAAAAGAATGAGGAATATGAGCAATGGAGAGAGAAAGCAGAGGACATCCAACAGGAACTTACTTTATTACACGTTGAAGTCAACAGATATAAACACAAACACCCTGCAGTGAATCCTGTGCACAATCTGAATCTGGACATACCACGGGAATCTGAAAAGCCCCTTCCCCTGACAGGGGCCTCGGCACAGCTGGCAAAAACTGAAAACACTATTTTAATTCTTGATGAATCTTTACAAGAATTAGATGCAGAAACACTCACATCCTCTGAGGTAACAGCAGTGAAGAAGGCAAAAATGTGGTATCAGAAGTTGGTGGAGTCAACACAAACAAGTACCATGTTTAGCTCCCAGTTATAACGTACTATTTGGAGTATCTTGACATAGGAAGTACAATTACTTGCATTGATGGAAGTATTTCCCCATATCTAAAATTGATGTCTAAAAAAGGAGATGGATGTGGTCCCTGACAAAGGACTTTTAAAGATCCGAAATGCATAGGACAATTCCCATTTCAGCACCAAATTAAAAATGTAATTTTCTAAAATAAAAATCCAGATAATTTTGGAGAATTGTCTATTAACAAAGAACAAAATGTACTACAAGATCTAAAAATAGCAGCATTATTTGCAAGCACCATGGGGTTTCATCCCCTGCTCCTAGGTGTTCACATCAGGAGTTGGTGGACCAATGGTTGTCGGACTGGGACATAGGAACATGATTCCATGATGAATTGGAGAAGGTAATAACAGAGAAAAAAAGAACATGTGGCAAACTAGAAAGACCCAGGATTGCTAATACTCCCCATAACATCCTAAAGTTCACTCGATTACCTAGGTATTACCACAATGTAGGGGTGAGTCATCATCTACGCCACTGCCAGTCTTTTCTGGTGCTAATAAAGTGATGGATGGAAACCATATGGAGGAACAGGAAATAGCAACCCAACCAAGTGCTGTATGTAACCCCTGCAAGTGATTGATAGCAGGGGAGAAATCTTCAGACACAAAATGTATGACACATCCATCTAAGGCGAGAACAACATGGTGGGATCAAATAGAGAATATGATGACTATTTCGAAAAAAGGCTTCCATGTTCGTCCCTACTTTAACCAGTATTCCCAAATTCTCTTGGAAAAAACAGAGCTCTCCAGAATTTGCAGAACTGATGATGGAATGCACGCATTTTAATGAGAATGATCAGGGTGGCATGAGGATTGCCTTTTGGTCAGTGTGTACAGCAACTATTACTAAGCAAGTAGAACTGACGACCAATCTGGAGGATAAAATGCTCAGGGACAAATAGACTGCATCACTCTTTAAGAGGTGCCCTACCCTCCGTCAACCCTTATAGGGTCCCACCTGAGTCCCTGCCCCACATTTGGGAAAGTGTTACTGAACTGGAAAGAAGGGGTGCAGTACAAGGAGTACAGACAGCTTTCTCATTTTTGTCATCAGTATGGAAAGTTAAAAAAAATCCAGAGGTCAGCTATAGGATGACTCCTGATTTGACAATGTTGACCAACCACTTAGAACTAACAGTTTAAGTGGTGGCACCTTTTCCTCAATGATGCACAACATCAAACCAGGCATGACCATTTGCGCTCTACTGGATATCGCTAATGGGTTCCTCCCAATGCCCCTCTGCCCTGACTCTCATCACATAACCACCTTCAAACTGCAAGGCAATGCATTTATGTATCGAAAGTTTTGTCATAGGGGTTGAAGAACAGCCCCAATATATCCTACAGGGTCATGTAGAGAGGATGTCTTTTTACCATTATCAATTTAGAGGTGGTTAAAGGATGAGCCATAAGACACGCTTTACCCAATTACAAATGTAACCTCTATAGAATGCATATGGAGTCACCACTATTAACCAATCCCTGCACCCCGTAGGTTTTGGTAACAGATGATGACTCAGATGACAAAGTGATGTTTAATATAAGTCTTACATATGAGTTACAAATTGAAAATAGGTAGATACCTCTGAGAATGTCACTAGTAAAAAAAGGTAACATCCTTTCTCCAGGAAGATTTGCATATGAAGAAAGCACATTGTGGACCAGCAGTCCATACAATGTTGATCTAGTGAAAGGAATGGAGGCAGTCAAAATTAAATTGAGGCAAGGAGCTATTTTACCATGAGTAAGACAATATCCCATGTCAAAAGAAGTGGACAAATGTGTCTATGAGACTAGTGTGCCTTACTGCCACAAGAGATCTTAGTGCCTTCAGAATCCCCATGTAACACGGCTGTGTACCTGGTGAAAAAAGCGAAAGGGGAGTTGTGGAGATTTATCCAGGGCTTGCACCCTGAATAATATTGTTGAGGGAGAGTTCCTATTGGTTCCAAATCCAGCCAAAATTGTATGTAACATCCTATCCAAAGCTAAATATTTTACAGTGATTGATTTAGATAATGTTTTCTTTTCTATCCCCTTGCATGAAGAATAGCAGTATTTGATCTTGTTCACTTACAGGAGGATTGAACTAAAACATAGTTGGTTACAACAGGGATACTGTGAATCCCCCTCAGTATTTAACCTGGTGCTACACATGGACTTGGGAAATGTAAAACTAAGCACCATAGTGATACAATATACATTTATTTTCCCATTCAAATGGAGGAGTGATGACAGTTGTCCTCGCACATAAAACTACCATAGAACACAAACCATTAGAATTCTGCAAGGGGATTTTAGATCCAGCCATAAAATGTCATCATCTCTGCCAGCAAACATTGTTGGCAGCAGCCCTTGCAATTGATAAATCTGCCAGTAGAACTATGGGCTGCACATTGACATTATACTTTGAGCATGCCCTATTTCCCAAACTTATAAAACCCAAAAGCACATTGACTACACAAAGAACCTCTGGTTATGAAGTAATTACATCAAATCCATCGATTCAAATTGTCAGGTGCCGAGTGGTAAGTCCAGCCAGATTCATGCATAGCATGAAGTGCATGAAGAAGAGGCGGTACTGTTTACTCCAACTCCGCCTCTGTGACATCAAGAGTATATGCATGACTGTCACGTTGGAAAAGGAGGGTTACCTGCTTGCAGACAGCACACCAGTGCATCATGTGCCACTACTGGACAGGATCATAGAGACACTCCAACTCTCATCAGCCATCACCATGGTGAAGTGTGCAGCACACAACAGAGGTGTGGATTTAATTTCCAGTGGCAATGTGGCTGCTGAATTTGAAGCAAAAAGAGCAGCATATTTTATCCAAAATATCTGACATTGTGACTGCATTGAACAAATACACACATACAAGCAACATGGTGATGAAGGAGGGTTTTAATGCACTACCTATGACACAAATTACTGAACTACAGGGAAAGGGCATCACCAGAAGAGCAAGAGTTATGGAAACAAAACGTGTGCTCATTGTCCCCCACAGATGCAATATGAAGGCAGGACAGCACTGGGAAATCAGTCATGCCCTTAGGACTACTTAAGGTAGCACTAGACTAATTGCATTACCCAGCACACCCATCAAGAGAGTGTCTTGCGGTACTGTTTTCGGAGCCCTTATTTGTCCCGAATCTGCAGAAACACATTGCTTATTTTGTTGTAAATTGTTTAACAGTCAGAAATGCAATGCTGGGCATACTGTGTGAACAGTGAAAGAAGCAACACCCATTTCTACTGGGCGACCTCAGTATTTTCATATCGACTATGAATCTATGATAGAAAATGTGTAATGCTACAAGTACATGCTGGTAGGCGTATATCCCTTTTCCTGTTGAATTGAAGCAGGTTCAAGTACACATCCAGATTCCACATGTGCTACAAAGTTCCTCATACATGAGGTATTTCCAAGGTGGGGAGACTACTAAGTGCTTCGGTCATATAATGGACAACATATTATAAATGAGATGTTTGTGCACATCAATATCCTGTTGGTTATAAAACACAAATTCTCATCAGTTTATCACCCACAAGCAAACAGTGTTTTTGAGCCCCTCAATGACTTCCTTAAGGAGCAAATTGACAAACTAAAAGAGACACTGAAAAAAGGTTGCCTCCATTTCCTTCCTCTACTCCTATTTGAATTACGCAATCAGGCTGGCTCTGACCATCAGCCGACTCCACAGGAGCTGATGTTGGGATGCCGAATGCATACGTCCCTTGGTCCTTGAGCTCAAAATGATGCAGAGAATTCTACTGTTGTGTTATTGAAAGAAATGCACAATTATTTGACAGCTATGATGGAATCTCTTAAATCTATGCCTCAGCAGGTAGAAACGTGCCGGGGGGCTCAAATAAAACTGATGAAACAAATGAACAAATTGATTCAGATGTTCTACTGAAACCAGTAATACTGTTTCCAGGGTACAAGGTCCTATGTAGGAACTTCACATGACAGTTGCACAAGCCCCACTTTGTGGGACTGTTCATAGTGGAGGTGATTACACAGTCTGCAATGAAAGTTCAAGGAAGGTATGCCTGGTTGCATCTCAGTCCGTCAAACTCTACAAAGGAGAGCCCCCTCTGTCTGCTAATACTGAGCCCAAAGTTGAAGAAGACATGAGACGAATACAAACAAGGTGAAGAACAAGCCAATAAGGAGCAAGAGGAATAAAAAACAGATTATTTTTTTCTATTGATACACATACAGGTCAGTCCGACATCTTTTCAATAACATTTGCCTAAAATAAAGCGTGATACTTCTACAGTAAAAGGAAAATAACAGACATTCCCTACGTCAATTTTATTTTTCTTGGTTCTGTCCGTTTTTATGACCACATACCCCTTCTTAGGAGCTTGGACTCTGTGCATAACTATATTACTAATCAACCTTAAAGCTTACATAGTGTTGGAAGACATGTTTTCTCAAAATTGACATCATTTTTCTTGTGAACACTTGTTTTTAAGGAAACAAAAGCAACCACTTCTGCTGATACATGAATGCATATGTTGAATAATATAAAATTTTCTCTTTTAGCGTCTAGGAGAGAATTTACTTGCAGAGATTTGAAGAAAGTATATACCCTAGCAATTATGATAATAGCAATGTATTTTATATTTTGTAGTCTTTATATAATTATTTGTATTGCAACAAGAGAAATTAATATTTCTAATACTGCTCGACCAGTAAACATGAGTATAAGCACTGTAACAATGAGAAATTAAATGACACCAGAAAAATTCCGTGTAGTAAACACACAGATGAACAGACTAAAAAGAAGAGTGTCAGAAGACTCACTGCACCTGACCAAATATATTGATGATTAGGCCCATGTCACTAACAATATGTGGTACAAGCACATGAGCAAAGTGGGGAGAGAGACATCTGATGAGAGTTGTTTGTGTGTTCCCTCATCCCCTACTTCATGAGCACCTCCAGAATGTACCTAGCCACAGATGTACCCACCAACACAGCACATTGCATCACACACCTTGTACTATGTATGACCCAAGAACAAATCCAGGGGCAGAAAGCCTCCATAGAGTGGGTGACAAAATCAAAGTCTCCATGGGAGGATAATCTTATAAAACCAAAGGAACACCATGGTAAAAGTTAATACATAACACAAATTAGTGCAATACCTGCCAGTGGACATGAATGGGGAGGGATTTGAATAGAAAATCACACAACACTGCAGTGTAATGATGCACAATGAAAATAAATATCTGGGTGTTGGAACAGAGGAAAGTTATTAAAAAAGGACACATACGCATGGCAGAAGGATGGGGGAAAGGATTAATAGGTGGAAAAGCATTAGCACTCCTAGAGCAGCCTGAAGAGGTTGTGAAAAATGCTAATAAAGTATGCTTCAAGGACTGGCCCAAATATACCAAATTGCTTACCGTAGAAGATGAAAGAGGCCCAGTACCCATAATACCCTTGAAAGATGGCACCCTGTGCTTCAGAAATAATGGCACAGTATATGTTGGAACACACCCAAAGTGTGGGCCTATTTTTAATGCACCAGGTGTGAAAGTAGGAACAGCAATGATAATGGGCCACTATTGTGCTTGTGGTTCCAAAGCCTAAAGCAACATCCCCCAAATTGGGGAAGCCTCCGCTCCCTGGTAATAATAAGTGCACCAGCCTTGTTAGTACCCCGGAGTGAGATACAGATTGGTATCTTCCCTAAAATGAACACACACACAAGACATAAGAGTGACCTCACACTTGCACGCATGAAGAGGAGCGACTAAAACTCAATGAACATGGAAGATGCATATGACGCCATACCAGATGAACAAACATTTGTTCGGGCAAATTGAGATGTTCTTTACATTACTCTCTGCTACCAGGTTGCAAGCCAACATGAATGCAAAAGGGCCGCAAATAACCCACTGGGAGCTGTTGCACACAATAAACACAACAGTAAAATACTTTAATGCCATAAAAGAAGAGCTGAGGGCTATAAGACTCATGACCCTGCAGAATATAGTAGCAAGAAAACCATAACCATTTGTACCAAGAAACACAATTGCCTGGAAACAAAGGTAGGTGGCACAAAATGGGGGCCTCATCACCAAACGCACTTGACTGAATGACCCTCACAACCGTCGAGTGGACGTGTTTCCTTGAGTTTTGGGTACTCTGCAGCATTAACGCTCGAAATGGCCAGACTTACCGCAATACATACAAAGGCGGTCTGTCTGTCTCTTCTCTTTCTCCTCCTTGGTGATGTTCCCATTAACTCTCCCTATCTGCATTGGTTCAAAAACCCTGGTGGACTTCTCTGTTACTGGATGTGTTTGGTGGGATTGGTCTACCCTTGCTATGGGTGGTCTATTATCCCACTGCTTTCATTCCGTATTTCCACCTGACAATGGTCCAGACGTAAGGTCAGGTCTATCATAGCAGAACAGTCGGTAGGCTGGTGGTCAATCTGAGCTATGAAGCCTTCAGTTCATCCTGAAACTCCTTATAGAAGAGGGCTAACCTCAGTTCTCGGGGCCAACCATTTCCAGACACCAGTTGGTTCAATTGGGTAACATACATCACCAGTTCTCTGCTACCCTGCTTTAGGGATAGCAATTCCCTATCCTTAACTGTGGATGCTGCTTGCAGTTAAATATCTTTTCAAACTCATCTAGGAACATGGGCCAGTCATACAGCATCCCATTGTCCTTCTGGACTAGCTGAGTGGCCAATGCAGCTGCATCACCGCTGAGGTACTTGATTACAAACACTGTCCGGGTTTGGATAGAGTGAAAGGCACCTGGCTTGTTGAGGAAGTGTGGCTGGCATTGTTTTTTGAATGTCTGGGATTTCTGAGGATCTCCCAAGTAACGTTCTGGGGGAGCTAACGTTCACAGCCATGCCCCTTACCTGATTGGCTAAAGTTACATAGTCCTGGCAGCTAGCCGCCAGCTCAGATCAGAGGTCCTGAAGGGCTTTAGCAGTCTCCTTCTTTCTGCCATCGGGTCGTGCTACCCAAGCGCAAAAAATGCATGGCTTGCACTTCTGACACCGCTGAAAGGTGCCCTGAGCAGGGGTAGCACAAACCTCTCACCCAAACCATGGTTTTGGGGACCTGCGGTTGTTAGAACACACTCAAGGCTCTGCAACCCTAATGGGGAAGGAGGGTTAGGGTCTCGTTGTTTGGATAGGCAGGGGGTGCTATGGTAACTGAACAGAGGGTTAGGAAGAAGTAATGGATAGGTATGGGAAATTATATGATATGATATGATATGGCATTAATAACGCGCCTATACACAAGTGTTTCAAGGCGCGATGCTGGGTAGGCTGTGAAGGCTTTTGCTCCTCAGCTTTTGCGTACCCTCCCTGGGTGCCATGGTGTCACTTACACTCACTCAAACACACTGAAACACACTAAACAATAACCACTGTCGTGTACATAATTTTCAGGTGTGCATCATGTGATAACACAACATAACTCCCCCCGCCCCACTAAGAGAACATAACCACATATATCTCAAAACCATAGAAGAACAAACAGTTAGCTTGTTTTGGGCGGTGTGTGTTCTGTTTTCTCCTCAAGGCTCCTTTCTTAGCATGCTCTAAGCAGCAAGAAAGGAGCCTTTAGAGTGTTCAGGAATTGTTTCTTGTACACACACACCACCACCCTCACAGCATTAGTAATCAGCTGTTGTCACTGGTTAGCGAATTAGGCTTGTAGCACACGCACTGCATGGTCTGTTCTCGTGTTTGCGCTGACACGAGTAAGCGGGTGGGGCTCCTAAGGCTACAAAGTGTTACTTAGGCGCGCCCATTAGTAGTTCTGATGCGCTGTTCGTTATCTCTGGTGTGCTGGTCCGCCACATGCAGATTGCTGCCCCCACACCCTCTGACACTTAGCTTTGCTCGGGAAAGGGGCTGGTATGTAATCCAGTGGGGCTTATTCCCTTGTATGTCCCCTGTGTGCCAAAGCTTGCTCTAAATACTGCAGTACTTAGTGTGCCAGGGGCAAGAGGCAAGTGAGGCAATTTGGTAGGGCATGTCCTCCTGCTTGTGCTCATTGATGTGGAGTTCTTCAAAAACACATCGTGTTGGGTTGGTAGCTCCAGCACACGCCCGTACTGGGTTGCGTGAGGGATGTAGTGATGTTGCTTGCTCAAAATGGCCACGAGTTGTATTTGTGCTGCCCATTGTGCTTACGTAATGTAGATTTGGGCTGCTGATAGTGTATCTTCCTGTAAACATGGCAAAGCAGCACTTTTTAGGGCCTGAATGGTGCTTTAACCGATAAATGGCTAATATCACATGCCATGCATGTTTCCATTATGCTTTGCATTTGGTTTTGTGCGGTCCATGCCTTATTCCTAATAATGGGTCTCAAAATGTTTGCCGGTCTGGAATTGCCATGTAGGTAAATTCGTTTACTGGCACGTTTCCGGACCGGCAAACTACAAGTTTGCTGCTGGGGTGGCCATATTTACCTTCGGCCAAGAGCTGTAGGTAAGAGAGGCACCTCACTGGCCAAATACATCTGGTATTACCAGCACCGGTAACAGTGGTGCCAGTAATACCGGCATTCCCCCGATGGAGTCCAATGGGATTCCACGGAATGAGGATTAACCTACCCTTGCTGGCCCCTGTAATCTGCCACTAATTCCGGCAGACCAGGTGCTGGTAACGGTATTACCGTTTGGTAGTACCCAGCTGGATTTACCAGTAGGATACCACCAAACATAGAATGAGGACCATTGTGTTTGTTTTAGGGAGGCAGCAAATATATTTATTTTATCCCCCACCCTTCCATGGTCCTCTACTATAGTCCCTGCCTTCATCAAGTGTCTCCTTGCTTCTGTTGTCATGAATCCCTGTTCCCAAAATTCTTAGTCACAGTGCCCTTGTTGCTTGACACTTGTAGCTTCAATCTAGGTGACCACTTTCCACCAGGGGGCAGTGTTGCTACTGCCTGATCAACTTTAACTGGCGCACATCTCAGAACACTACATTGTTCTCACCAAACTGAGGCCTTCACCTTGCAAGCCTTGTAAGGTGTAGTGTATAAGAACATTATTTGTTATAATTTCTATTGTTTAAGACTTGGAAACCTGCTTCGCCCTATGCTGCAGACCAATCCCTGCACGGCTTCTCGCACCGTCCCTGAAGGGCTCTGACCTTGTCTCAAGCAGAAATGGAGTGTATCTTACCAACAGGAATCTAGATGTTTCTCTGAGACCTTGTTTTCTAATGACCACAAAAGACTATTCTTATGAGATGCATTTTATTCTGTAATGGCACAAACTTCAGTTGCTACTCGCTAGCTTGCCAACACAGATCTATATTATCCCTATTATTTTCTTAACTATTGTCTATTATATTTTTCTGAACAGACTTTCCGCTTTAGAAAGTGGCATGTGTCTCCTTCCTTCTATTACAAATGCATCCTATTGTCTAATGCTCTGCTGCATACCAGTCACTACCTGTTTTGCACTCTCAGTATGTTAAATGCTTCAGGTGACTACTCTATATTTCTTCATCGACTGCTCTCAGAAATTCATCTATCCTTTGTAAGCTTCACATAAGGCCTACATGTCATGCACAACAGTAAGGAGGCTGGCTTCCTGCGTGCCCCATATCTTCTGTTATAGAGATTTTCTTAACGTGTACTTTCTCTCCTACTTGGATGCTGGAGTTGCAGCCATAAACTATGGTTGTCAAATTAGAATGATGAGGGTTTTATTGATTAGTGAACCAGAAGCTTTTTCACAGCGATCAATGGCACATTCAACTTTCTGGATTTGGGGTCTTCTGGGATCTGGGTCTTACACAGTGGTGGGAAATGTAAGGAGAAGAACGGAAAATGCTCAGTGCGCCTGCTCAGTTGTAAGACAGCCTGGGCCCAACATTTACTTGTTTTTAAGAGAGAGAGAAAGCAAGAGAGAGATTAAATCAAGAGAGAGAGAGAGAGAGAGAAACAGAGAGAGAGAAAGCAAGAAAGAATGAAATAGAGCACGAATGCTTGATGCACTTTTGCTGTTCTGAGATAGAACAACCATTCAGCATCTCCATGTTTCTGAGAGTAGGGAGAGAAGAAAGATAATGGTTAGTCACACATTTGGCTGGGCCATCTAAAGCATTTTTGGAGGCCAGGACATGGACACCTTTTTGGCCCCCCTGCAAAAGAGCAAAGGAATTATGTGATCGAATATCTGGATGAACCGCCCCCTCATCGCAACCAGAACCCATAGCTTGAAATGCTACCTCACAGGGATGCAAATAAGCATGAGTATTCCCTTTCCCATCTTCATTCTTGCTGTAATCAGGGCAAAGTTAGTAGTCCACAACAAGAGTACATTTGTTCTAGCATAGCTACAGAACACTTTTCATCAATAACAACCACAAAGAAGGTATATAGGCCATAGTATAAAAACAGGACACAGGTTGTATGAAAAAGTTGCACCCAATCATATAAAAAAGTTACACACAATCCGGAAGAGACAAATGACTGAGATTAGCAGTCTCACATAATGCAAAAGTGGTCAAACATGCATACAGGAGACCAATTTGAGGAAAGGGGAAAGCTGCATATACCATAGCATACATAGTGGATGAACATTATATCTACTGGGAAAGTGTCCATATCCAGACATACTGAGATTAGAAGAGGGAGTTGGTTTTCAAGTAGTTTTGCCATTAGAGAGCAAATACAAGTGGTGTGCAATATATTAACACTCACTGTCTCGCTCAAAGAATCCTGGATCTCCCCACTGTTAAAAAAAAAACCTCTCGACCCAGTCTCCCCCATCAATTACCGCCCTATCACAACTGCCCATTTCCTTCTCAAAATCATTGACAGAGATGCCTATTTGCAGATCCAAACATTCCTGGAACTTCATCACGTCCTAGGAACCCAACAAACAGGCTTCTCCCCCAAGAATGGAACAAAGACGGTCCTCTTAGACCTTAAAAACCAGCTTGATGCAGCCAGTGACCAGGGCTCGCTCTCTCTCCTCCTACTGTTCAACCTTATGCATTCAACATCATGGACCACGCAATACCATGTGAAGCACTGTACAACTCTGCAAGATGCAACAAAATGGATATCCTCTGTTCTGGCCAACAGATCATATTGAGTCTTCTCAGGGGAGGCCTCCACCACCCCCACACCTACCTTACCTTTTGTGTTGTCCCTCAAGGCTCCTGTGTAGGACCCACACTATACAATGCGTACACCAAGCCCCTTTTTGACCACCTCTATGCCGACGACACACAAATCCTAATACACTCCGGAGAATACCCCAGAGACTCCTGCTGCATTGACACCATCTATAAAACATTACAATCGTGGATGGCCACACACATTTTCTGCCTGAACGATTACAAAACGTAATTCCTCATCACTGGCCTCCAGTGTGCCTATCCAAACTGCACAATGCTTACAAATCATTCATTATAGACACTTGGTATTTACCTGGATTCCACACTTAGCATGACCCGCCAGGTCAACCACATTGCTGCCTCTTCAGGGTTCATGACCAAACTCCTCAACGCCAGCAAACCATTCCTTTCGTCCCAAAACTGCCTCGAAATTGCCCGAGTCCTCATAGACTCCAAATAGATTACTGCAATTCTCTTCTCTGCGGAACATCAGGAAAAAACATACATACACTCCAAACTATCTAAAACAATGATTTCCAAGCTGCACTTGGCATTGACAGAGATGCCCACATATCGGAGGCCAGGAAGGCCTCACACTGAGTACCTGTTAAGGGCAGAATTCTATTCAAGATGCTCACAATCACTTTCAGATGTATCACGAATGAGGCACCTCAATACCTCACTGACACTATCAAAAAACATTTGTCGTCCAGACCCATCAGATCAGCCTGCAAACACCATCTGATCACACCCTGTTTCAACAGGAAAAGAGCAGGACGGGCAAGCTTTTTAGCCTGTGCACTAGCCCTCTGGAAAAAGCTCCCTCGACATCTGTGAAATGAACCCTTTTTTCACACCTTCAGGAAACACCTCAAAACCTTCCTCTTCAACTAAGTCCCCACTTTCACCCCTTACCACCTCCCTCTTCTGGAACCAGCACCTAGATGCCTGTGCGTTTTACGCACTTCCTACAAATGTACTATTATTATAGGGGAAGCATTACTATAGACAGTGAAACCACGAGCAAGACTTTTTTGAAGACCATGCCCTAAGAACAAACTCAATCCGAAGGGTTAACAATGTTTAACGGTTTAGGGACTGGTCATTTTGAAAGGTAAAGCAATACAAGATTAAATGAGATGTTGATTATGAGGTTACGCTGGGATTCAAGCCCACTTTGCACTTTCCCACTTTCTTTTCCAGTTCTTACCATGGACCAAAATAATCCAATTGTATAGAACTGGATAGGAAATTACACAATTCATATAACCCAATATGAACATGTTTTAAAGCTAAATATTATACAAGCATATTATGCAAAATGGAAATGACTCTAGCTTAATTTTCTCCATAATCAAGGGAAGTATACAGGTACCAGCATTCTAATTGATGTGATGTTAAAACATTGTATCTGGGTTTTCATTTTGCATTTCAAAGCTTTAAATATGCCCAACACACAGACTTGTGATATTGTGATTTCTAAATATGTAAATAAACATTTGAATTGTACAAAAAGACAAACACTTTTTTGTGTCAAATGATCTCCCCTGAAAATATGCTTACCCAGAGGCCTGTCATATCCGGTCTGCTTTCCCCTGTCTAGAACCCCTTCCACTCAAATGGCTTATATAAAAAGAAAGATCAGATAAAAGGCTAAACAATGCCACCAGCATGTGAGAAGGCAAACCTTCAGTACTGTCAGTGATATATGACGATTTGTCCAGGATGACTATATCTTTTGCCGGCAAAGCCAGGATACGTGAATTAATTCTTTGGTTCCACAGTCATGAAGTTGAATACCTAATCACCTCTAGGACAAACACATAATGCTTATCATTAGGGATGGCTGCCTATGTTTTACATCTTAGTGTATGAAGAAACCAATTTCTAGACTTTCACCGTACCGCTGCTATGTTTGTTTTTATCGCAACCGTGATCTGGTGTAGGTACATCGCTAATAATAGCGTCTGATGTGCTCTAAAACATAGTTCATATACATACAGGTTTATCAACTTCAGACATAGAAAAGGCTGAGTCGGCCTTGCTGGAATTTGGTTTTGCAATCTGGCACATCAACACAGATCTCTGCAATGAGTGCTTAACACACTGAGCTACCTTCTGAACCATCGACACACTCAACTACTGTTTCAGTAGCTGAAAGTCGGCAGTCACCTTGAATGCACACCTCAGATTCCATTGGTTTGAATCATGACAGCTCCAATGGAACACTTGAACCTTCTAATACTGCTAAATAGTCTAATAATAACACCTATTATTACAGTTCTTCATAGAGGTGGACTATAAACTGAACTGCTATGTCAAAGAGGTGATGTTATTATCTGCTCAGGTTGTTTACTGATGTCGGACAAATAGGCAACACAGTCTATGCCACTAGACCTCTGAGAGCCTGGAATGCTCCCCTCCATTAGGGCACTGACCACATGGTGAAAACCGGAAGAGCAGCCCCTCAGCTCTGCATTCTCTCCAGCATGGTCTACTTCCTGCCAGGGTGTGAAGCACATTCAGTTTATCTGAGCACCATCCATAGTAAGCATGGCCTGATGCTCTGCTTTTCTGATTGGAAACAGTCACATACTGCCAACTGCGTGCCTATGGTCTAAGTAAAACACATGCCTCTCTTCTTTTAGGAGAGGCAGAGCCTGAGACAGGGGGAATAGTAAAAGTCCGCACCAGCCACGAAAGCCTTGCGAGTTGTCTGCGCAGTATGGAAAAGCAGGACTTAGTAACATGCATGCCTGAATGTTTGCCGTGCACTTGTCATCACCTACAGAGAGCACTTATGCAATTGTTGCATTTGTCACCTTAACTGAAGCGTTAACTGAAGTGCCCCATTATGGACTCTGAGCTTCCTACGACTACAGTCCGGAGCTGCACCCATGACTCATTATGAGGCTGAAAGTAGTCTAGGCTTGTTTGTGGTCTCGTCCAGCAGCGTTGTGAGGACTGGACAACTTATTTTGGGGGTGAGGCCAAGGTTATTTGCATATGGTATTGTTCCCTCCCTCAAAGGCATTACTTACAATGGTTTTGAGAATTTCCCCGAGTGATGCTTGCGGTAATGGCTGATTTGACTACCTCCCACACATCACTCTTCAGTGTTGCTTAAGTAGCCTTTTCCATGATACCGAGCCTGCGACCGCTTGAGCAATTCATACAAGAACCAGTGTTGGGTAATCAACTCTAAACTCTAATTACTAAACTCTCCAACCGCTCTAACTCCTCAAACCTTCTCTAAACTCTCTAATTTATACTTTCTAAATTAACTGTAAACTGAAAACCTTACTACATAGCAAACGATAGTAGTATAGACCATACTATATTAAATACATTACAACTGTTCCCTTTTCTCAGATGGAAATCAGCAGGAGACACAGCTGGGAAGTCATGGCAGCAAAGGAAGTTTACTCAAGGGCAGCTTAAGAAGAAAGGACAGCCTGTAGTGAACCCCACCCAGCAGGCACCAGAAACCCTCCACTGAGTCGGCCGCCACTGCTATGCATTTCAGGGACTGTGCATGGATGGAAGTTATCAGGCAATGCAAAACCAGCTGGACCAAATGGCAGTCCCGATTGGTCAGTTTGAGGAGAGGCTAGAAAGACCCTCCAACATGGGTGGTCTTTTATAGCCTCCTTTTCCTTGTCCGAATGTATTCCTTTTTCTGTATGTTCTATACATTTATTTTGCTGAGCCTAAACAGTTTGACACAGTTCCTTCCTTTTGTTTTTATATGTGTGTTGTTGTGAGATAAAAGTTTCTTATTAAAACTGTTTGCACCCCCTTGAGACATTTGCTATATTTTGTTGTTCAGTTCACTGGAGCTCCTAGACCATTAACATTATCTCTATGTGAATTGTGTCAGAATGCATGGGTGGCAAAGGGCCTAAGTAACTCAGGCTACTACTAGTGTGACATGTTGGTCTCTTCTTCTATGTCTCTTAAATGCTATCATCTTTGAGGTGCAGTACGTGTCCTTTAAATTTCCCCGCAACATCACTGAGTACATTACGTGAAATACTTACATTGAGCTAAGGTGCAGCGTGCATTTACAACATGAATTAGGCACAAAAAGAGTAAACGAAGAAAAATCTATAATATATCTGCTCAAAGAAGAGTGCAGTAGTTATGAAAATAAATGACGTACACTCAACCTCGGTAATTGGTCTTCTTTTGTAATGCTGGGATGTGTGTGGTCAGAATAATTCAGTTCTTACTGGGTTTCCGTGGATGAATCAATAATTTCCTAAAAGTAAATGTGCTTTATGTAACTATCATTTCTGAAGAGGACAATAATAACGCACACATTCAGGCTGAATCAATATAGGTGTTACAAATCCCTTCCGTGTTTGCCATACTCTGGTCTCCCCGGTGCAGGCTGTTGCAGCAGACCCAAGCAGCACTACTGGATGATCATGCCTTCCTCTTACCCCGTTGCAGCAGGAACACGTTCAGAGTCTCACTTATGCGCATGCCCCGAATCCTCATTACCTGTACAAATATATGTGCGGTTTACGAAGTGCTGGTTCTTCATCAGCTTTTTCAAAATGACTAAATGTTTTGTCTCAAAAATTGTCCTGTCTCCGATGATGGCCTCAGCTGGACTAAAACCTGTTCAGAGTTGATTCTAGCAGCAGGGCAAAACAGATATTTCAAACCAGCATCCTTAGTATTGGCCAGTGCTCCATTTGGCTTTGTCAGTAAAGTAGAACCTCATCATTTGTGAACAGCAGTGGAGTATCTGTGAGCTGCTCAAGCATTTCCTCTGATATCCTTCCTGATATGGCAAATTTTTCTGCTCACCGTAATTGAGTCCAAATTTGACTAGACCTTTCCATTGGCCTTTATGCTTTTTTCTGAACTTGGGAAGCTCCTGTTGAAGGAAACAGACATGAATTTGGCTGTTGTGCCTACTGGTTAGAGATGGAAGCAGCGTTGGATAGGATGAGGATTTTCACTTACCTGGGATTAGGGGTGGCAGTGGTGGGGTCGTGGTGATGGTGCTGCCCTGGAACTGGGTGGAGGTGGAAGAAGATAGCGTTTCTCCATTTCCTTTCCAGGGAAGTTGAAAGTGAGAACGCTACCTATTAAGTGCTGCAATTAGGTCCGGGATCCATGTTTTGTGTTTTGCCACATCACCCTCCAAAAGAGGCAAAACCGAAGTGAACCAGGATCTGTACAATATATTTAGAATTGTAGCACAGTTGAATTCATTTAAAACGACTAATGTGTATTTTGATTCTGGAATTTGTTTCTAAGTTCTAGTGGATGCCTTTAACCAGACTAACAGCTTCAAATTCTTCTTCCCTAATTTCCTGACCGATTGGCAGGATCTGTCTTTGAGCACCTGAATCAGATGGATCACATTACTGATGGTAATCTTATCATTGTCGATAGCCGGTGAAGCAAAATTAAAAGGTGTTAGAAGCTGGATGAGTGGTTTCACAACACCCCCGCTGCCTAGGAGCCAAAGACATAGGCTTTAAAACATATATAGGGTTGAATTCAACTGGGCCGAAACCTCCTGCAAGAGCCTGACTTGGCAAAGGCCATTCATGATTTGCAATCTTCTCAGCATTCTGTGGGCTTTGATAGAGTAATCTCAGTCTATGCCCCAAGACTCTGGAACCTCCTCACCATCAACATCTGACACGCCCCCTCACATCAACATTTCAGGAAGGAGTCAAGACCCTCCTCTTCAAGCAATGGCTCCTCCCTAAACCAAGGTCCATAAACCATCCACTTTCTACCTTACCTGAGACTGGGTGATATGTGCCACATTGTTTCATCCCCTGGTTACTTGTTGATTCATTGCTGACTGTTGCCCTCTCTCTCCTGTTGTTAGATCCCCACTCCCTTGTTTCTATGCTCCCTGACCTCATTCTTCCCCCTATGATTGTAAAGCTATTAATTGCTTCCTGAAGTTAGGTCCGAGCTCACTAAATACCCTAATAATAGAAAACCTCATAATACAAGATTAAAAAGAATTCATGAAAACTGTAATAGTAACTAAACTTGTACTGGTCAGAAAAATGGATAATCCAACTTATTATTGTTTTAAAATAGAAATAAATAAACAACTACATATTATTAATACAAAATAAAAATGTCTGTAAACATGTTTTTTTTAAAAATATACCACAAAACTGTACAGAAAATAATAAATAAGAACAATGTACTTTTTTTTCTGTCAAGCCACACAAGATAATTGAAAAATTATAAAAACTAAAAAATTAATATGAAACAAGTGATGCATTTTTAATGCAGTTTTACACATTAATAGTAACTTGAACGATTACAATTGAATTAAATGGTTGACATGCTTGTCTTTCACATAGTTATACAAATTCTAAAATGTAAGAGAAATGTAATGTTATATGTTTCATTTTTAAACACCTTATAATGATTTTTAAATCATGTGTACTTTAAATTTGAGCCACTCAGGCCTCCACATGTCCCTCAAGTGGAAAACAAAGCTAGCAGGTCTAACAGCTTGAGTTAATGCATCCTCTTCTCCCGCTACCCATAGCACCAGCCTGCCATTGCCCTTTGCCCAACCCTCCTCTGTTGTGCTGTGTGTGTGTCAATGATTGAGCACCCACAACCAAATCCTACATTGTAAAAACTCGATCGAATTGGCCTCCTCCACACCTCCATCCAATCCAGCAATAAAACTAAGGAAAGTAAAACAGGGCTATTCAATAATCAATGAATTTGTTCAAAAATTCGACATGCAGCAGACAAGAATGCCTTCAGACTCATGGCGTCTGTTTGTTTGTTTGTTTGTTTATTGATTTATGTAGTACACCGAACCTGGGGGTATCTGGTGCATTGCAAGAAGGTTATAACTTGACATAGAGGAGGTTACACGCGATATATACAAAAAGTACAACTAGAAACACGAAAGGCAAAATGTACACAGGAAGCAGAGTTAAAACACAGTATACAGTGTGAAGCAGAGTAGCACATTTGACATTGTGGTTCTTGTTAGGCAGAAGAAAAATATAGAGCAATTGACAATAGGTGATGAGATATCCTAGGCACATCATTGGACTTTCTCAAGCAACCAATTTATTGTAGTTCTCCTAAAGCTGTGGAAGGAGTTGTTCAATCTTAGCGAAGATGGAAGTGTGTTCCAAAGCTGGGCCGCCATTACCGGTAAGCTGCTCCCCCCTGCTTTTTTCAGTTTGTACCTGGAAACTACCAGGCAAGAAGAGTTTGCCGACCTGGTGAAGCGTGATGAAGATATTATGACACATTTCTCAGTTAAGTATAGTGGGGCGGCATGATTAAGACACCTGTAGGTTAGAGATACAGTTATAAGCTGAATTTTGTCCTTGATGGAGAGACTTTTATTCTGTTTCCTTGACTCAGAGATATGTTCTCTCCTCGATACTCAAAGCAATACGAAGTGCATTGTTTTGAAGAATTGGAGTTTATTAACAGTGTACTTACTTGCACCTAGGTATGGTACATTGCAATAATACAATTTTGACAAGATGAGTGCTCTGGCTAGGATAAGGCAGCTTTCTTTCAGGAGAAAGGGTTTGCAGGCCCGTATCAACTTACATGTTTATGCTGTTGCTGAGGCTGTGGAATTAACTTGTTTATGTAGGTTAAGGGATTAATCTAGGTAGAAGCCTAGCGTTTTTACTTCTTTTACCACTTTAATGATATTTCCATCAATGTTGAATGAGGTATTTTCGTTCCTAAATTTGTTGAGGTTGGCTAATGAACCTAATATCAGGAGCTCTGTTATATCATCATTCAGGCAGAGGCCATGGAAGCCCATCCATGCCTGAATGATTAAGTAAATTCTATTCACTAAGGCCACGTCAGTCTCATAGTTTCCAGTGAGAGGTATGATGATCAGGGTGTCATCTGCCTAGTTGGTGTAGGTGTCACCCAGGTGATCAAGACCGTCAAATAGAGGCTTCGTGAAAATGTTATACATTGTTGGTGATACACAGGAGCCTTGGGGTTACCCTCATGTTATTGGGATAGGGTCAGTTGCCGAGAAGGGAGAGACGACTCTCATGGTATTATTGTTTAGAAACGATTGGATCCAAGCTATCGCGTCATTGGAGAAGTGAGCTGCAGAGATAAGATGATTGGATAGTACTTTGTGGTCCACCAGGTTGATGCAGCAGACAGATCCAATAGAAGTAACAGTGCAGTTTTCCCTTTGTCATGAGGATATAGTCAATCCCACAAAACAGGAGCAAAACAGGAAGCGCTAGTAGTGTACTGTTGAGCCGGTATGCTGCCTTGAATATGTGACACGTTCATTTCTTTCATCTATTTGACCTGGGAGTAATGGAAATGTGAGAAATATTTTCAGCAAATAGTATTTTCCAGGAATATTTCTCGACACCCAATTTCTTGGTTCGGCAGGAAAAGCACTGGCAGAAGTTGCAGAAGGGAAAAAGTGATGGATTTCTACAGCACCATTTATTGCACTAATAATCACATATGCTCACTTCATTGCTTGCAAAACCCAATTTGCAGGCACTTATTGTTGCCTATGAAAATCTTTGTAACTTTGTGAACTTTGCAAAGTTTTGTAGTAAAACCGCATGAAGTGTGCATAGGCTCACAACTTCATACAACCGTTTTATGGAGACCTCGGTGCCATAATTACGTAAAAGGTTCTTAACTCCAATACTCCACAGAGTGCTGGGGACAGTTGATCAATTTTCATGAATGCACATTTCCTCTCCATTTTGGACACTGCAACTGATTTACTTAAACCCTTGTGGTAATTGGTCACGTAGATTCTGTGTCTAATACAACAAATAGTGTATTTAGTAATACAATAGCCTTTTTTAGTTCACATAATCTTGGGCTGAACATTTGTTATTTGAATTTCTGGATCTAAGAGTGTTTTACAACAGCCTCAGACTAGTCTATGCACTGGCAAAAGTTCAGTGAGTGTCTGTGTGTGTGTGTGTGTGCGTGTGCGTGTGTGTGTGCGTGTGTGTGTGTGTGTGTGTGTGTGTATGTGTTTGAGGCTGGATGGAATGTTAAAAGAAAGAAAAATAAAGCAACAATAGAATAGAGCTACCTTTCCCAGGAATGAGTTGTGAAATAAAAAAAGTTAGAAAAAGACAGTGTGAGGCAGAGATAGAGAGAAGAAGGAGAACGACTTACCTGGGAGGCCGCTACCTCGAGCAGCACCCCCGGGCTTAAAGATCACTGATGGTGCTGGATGACATGTGGGGATTCCCCCCCATGGACTAATCCAAGGGTGCCGTGCTGCTTATGTCAAGGGAAGCTAAGCCACCCCGGGGACATGGTGAATGTCAGCCAATCTGGGTGAAGGCAGCATGCCAGGTGCTGTTTGGGCCAATAAAGAGCAGCCCCACCAAGGCTGCGTGTAGGGGGTGGCCCAGACCAGCTTGCCCGTCTGTGCCCCTCTGATGGCTCGCCTTGTAGCCAGCAGGGTGGGCCCTTGGTTGAAGTCCTCCAGGGCTGCATATGCTAAACACAGCCCAGGTGGTGAAGGAGCGAGCAGTGAAGCCTGCTTCACCCAGGAGGGTGCAGCAGAGAAGATCGAAATCCTGGGTTGGCCTGGACAGCCATCCCAGGTGAAGGGAAGGAGGAGGATGTAGTCCAAATTGAGTGGCTCGGGTGAAGAAACCCCCGGGACGCACTGCGGAGCAGCATGGGTGAAGACAATGGTCCGCCCCCTGTGTTTCATGATGTATTACAGAGGGGGTGGGCCCAAAGCCCCAGCAATGCCGCGGAGGGCGGTGGTGAGGTCAGCGGCATCCCCATTGTCATGGGGATGCTGCCTGAACCAAAGTGGCCATGGGGAGCATGGCAGTGAATGCAGCGGCATCCTCATGACAACAGTGATGCTGCACAAAGATAAAATGGTGCTGCGCTGATGTCGGCCAGGCCCTCAGCCAACGCTGCCCAGAAAGGATAAACTAGCAAATCCACGGGTGCAGTAATGATGTCGGGTGGGCCCCCCAGAATATAAAAGCAGTGTCACAGGTGCAGCAGTAAGCACGGGTGGGCCCACGCTGGGTTGGCTCCAACTCCTCATGCAGGGGACTGCCCAGTACCTTTTAAAGAGCAAGGGCTGAGTGGTGAGCATGTGCGGTTCCACATGGTGGACAGGGGCATCCTGAAGAAAGAAGAGGGGCCAGTCCCCACCAAGTGTCATCAGGGGACAGGCCCCAGCATGCAAGCAGCACCCAACCAGCCCATCATCCAGCATTGCCTGAAGCCAGCGTCATCGCCAGTACACAGCAAGTGCCACAAGGACAGACCTCAAGGTACTGTGAAGGGATGACTGACTGCAGCAGTCACTCCATTGTGACATAGGAGGTCATTGCAACCTTGGAGGTTGCCATGCCGCTATTTGCGGCATGGCTACCCCCATTCCGGGTACCGGGTCCCGGTTCCTGGAATGGTGAAATACTGGGCCATTCGGACCTTGGAGGGCCCGGCATTTCCCCATTCCAGGAACCCATCCCCATTCCGATTTGAGTCCCCATAGGACTCAATGGGAATGGGGAGCATTCTTACAGCGTACGCATTAATGAGGTGCCCATTGTTAGCATGCTGGTCTGCTCGCGGGACCTGCTAAGGATGCCTGGTAAAACCAGGCGTGCTTTCCGGGTCTGGCGAGCAAACCTCGTAATGCGGCGGTAGGGGATTAACAGGGCCGGCAGCTCTACCGGCCCCGTCAACCCTCTACCGCCAGGGTCATAATGACCATCATAGAGTTTTATGTTGTACATATGTTGCACTACGTACCTCATGATATTTATTCCAATGATCCTTGACACTTTTTTTATTAACATTATAATAAGAATCCCTTGCACAGACTTTTCATGAAAGGTAAATGCACATGTGATGTCATCAGTGATGTCATCAATGACATTTGTGATGTCATCTTTGATGTCCTGGGTGTTAGTCTTAGCAGTGCACGGTGGTGGCGCGAGTTATGGGTGCTTAGCTTACCATAACTGGCGAATTTCAGGAGTTTTTCAGTTTTGCTTGGAACCATAACGTCCCTTTAACAACTTTTTTCACTGAATTTCATGTTTTTATTAGTGCAACTTAACGATAACGTCCCTTTAGCAAAGTTTGTTCACTGAATTTCATAGGTTTTTATTAGTCCAACTTAACCATAACGTCCTTTAACAAAGTTTTTTCAGTGAATTTCATTGGTTTTTATTAGTACGATTTAACCATAACGTCCCCTTAATACTGTTTTTCCATTGAATTTCATGGGTTTTTATTAGTGTAGCTTAACCATAAAGTCCCCTTAACAAAGTTTTTTCATTGAATTTCATAGGTTTTTATTAGTGCAATTTAACCATAATGTCTGCGAACATCTGACTTCATTGCAGACCTTTTGGAGAGTGCCACTTGACCATATGCTGGCGCGCGGCATGATGACATGTCCGAGAACCTGTACGCACTTCACGATAAGATCTGTGCTTTGCGGACAGTTCGGAACTGCATTTTCTACTGATCTAGGAACTTTCAACTTCAAAATTTCCTTTGCACAGCTCCAACACCTATTCCTTCTCATCCATTAACAATCTAGTACACAGTACATACTTTTAGCAAAATTGCTATTTATCTATAGAATCAGCTAATGCCATCCCTCCTCCCCAAGAGACACCACCACTGCTGTAATCAAGGAGCATGAGAAACACTGCTCCCTATCTTAGAAATAACACACGTGCAACATTTTCCCCCGTCCACCTGCCCCTCCATATTAGTGTTTGGTGTCTCTTCCCTCATTTCCCTCCCCACCATTCGTTCAAAGTTCTCCTGCCCAAAAAAAATGCATCCAAAAACAAAATAAATGTTCCTTTAGGAACCACCTTTCAAAGTTAAAAAATAGAACTAAAAAAAATGTATAGACTCCATCTACTTTATATTTCTCAGTAAATTATATAGACTCAAAAAGATTTTCCAACATTTCCATTTGCATTTTGTGTTATGCTAATGGGAATATTGTGTCGTTCATCCTCCGTTCCAGGGACTGGAACGGTGGATACCGGCCTAGCAGCCCAAGTTATCAGCCAAAGCGAAACCAGGGTGGATAACGAGGTCTCTGGACAATTATCCCCCCATTCCAGCCCCTGAAATGGGGGATGAAGGCCATTAGCAGGCTAGGTTCCCAAAGCAGGAACCGGGTACTAAAAAAGAGGATTTTTCTTCCTACACCGGGACGCCTCTGGCGTCCCGGTGTAGGAAGAAAAAATCTTTTCCAAGATGGCCACTATGGAAAGGGAAGGCAGGGGTTCCATACAGGGCCCCTCTTCGCTGTCTATGGCAACCTGCAGAAGGCAAAAAGAGAACCCTATGAGCATATTACCACAAGCATATTGTTCTTCACTTTCAAATCTATCCTAATTTCGAATAACTTTACCACAAAGCCAGTCCCAGGTGGACATGGCCACTTTAATCCTATGTTTTGTCCCCTGTGGTCATGGCCAGTAGCCAGATTGGCCAGATCATGACCTTATTCCATGACCCAGACAATCTGGCCACTGTCCATGGCCACAGGCTACCCCTCAGTCTCTAAAGGTATACCGCTATTTTTTGTAGCTATATTATGACACTTGTCAAAAAATAAAACACTAGCACATTTCCAACACCATGCTTGTAGGTCTTTGCCAATGCTCCTTACGCAAGTTTGCTGGAAATCCACCCATGTTTTATTAGTTCAAAAGTGTCAAATGTATGCACATACAATTGTCATATAACCTAGCCCCCACTTGACAAAATCCATTCAGACTTTACGAAAACATTAATTTCTAGATCTATAATCTTTTTGCAAACCGTTATGTAGATTTGTCAAATGACACCACATTTATAAGCCTTTACAATATTTTCAGACCCCCCCTCTAATTTTGCTCCCTCTTGACAGAATCCCACCAAACTTCGCAAAAACATTTATATCTAGATCTATTATCAGTTTTCCAAATGAAGTGTAGATTCGTCAAATGGCACCTCATTTATAAGCCTTTACATTATTTTGGCACCTCCCTCTAATTTTGCCCCTTCTTGACAAAATCCCACCAGTGTAGATTCGTCAAATGGCACCTCATTTATAAGCCTTTACATTATTTTGGGACCCCCCTCTAATTTTGCCCCTTCATGACAAAATCCCACCGAACTTTGTAAACTCACTCAGAATCAAGGCAGACATATACATGCACATTTTTTTGCAGTTCTATTAAGTGGTGTCAAAGTTATAAGCCATTCAAGAACTGCATTTCACCAACCCTGTAATGCTGAGGTGTCCGCAAACTTTTCAGGACTGTTCGCGAACATCCGAACTGTTCGCTGACTTTTGCAGCAAAAAAACACCAATTTTTTTGCTTCTTGCAGCTATATCCCATCCCATCCTCATCACTCCTCACCTCCCCAGAAATTATTTGTTAAGTTTGACAAGTGAGATGTGTTTTTTTTTATATGTTTTTACCACGATGTTCGTGGACACCGGCAAATGTCCGCGAATCCAAGATGGCGGGTGTTTCCAAAAATCTGAAGCACTTCACACTCGTCACCATCCAAACAGGGAACACGTTGCATGTCCGCGGACATGACGCAAGCTGATTAACCAATCGGTGTCCTGTCTGCAGAATTTTTTGTGACCTACTTTTTGGTCATTGAAAAAAAAAATACTGGATGTATTTTCACCAAATTTACAAAAGCACGCTTACAAAAGCTCCATAAAATTGGAAAATTAATTTTGAATAATTTTTTTATCTCTTTAAGCACCTTGTCGTGATTCTTTTTTGAATTCTTGCCTTTTCTTTTCTTTTCTTGTCTTTGCTTTAAGCTCCATCTTGAGGAATCTCTTTCTTCTTCTTTTTTAAGAAAAAATGACTTTATGATGTTTTGTACACTTTCT
The DNA here is from genome assembly GCF_040938575.1 of Ambystoma mexicanum. NCBI lineage: Eukaryota > Metazoa > Chordata > Amphibia > Caudata > Ambystomatidae > Ambystoma > Ambystoma mexicanum. The sequence continues at coordinate 602,298,974 of NC_090925.1, forward strand.
TTTTTAAAGGTTTGTAACAAACCAATAAAAATATTTTAAAAAAAAATAAAGCACGCTTTCAGGACCAAGCCGCTGCTCCTGCCGCAAATTTGGTGAGAATCTGTCCAGCGGTTTGGGCTGTAGGCGTGAGCAAAGTTTTTTCCCCATTCAGTCTATGGGAAAAAAATAAATGTTGGGACCCCCCTATAACTTTGCCCCCCCCGGACTAAACCTCACCAAACTTTGCAAAAGATTTCAGAGTGGGCCATACACTTTTTCTGCAAAGTTTGGTGAGGATTCATCCAGTGGGAGTTAAGTTATAAGCTACCCAAAAAGTGCTCTTCCTTTGGGATTAGCAACTTAACCATGACTACACAGCCACTACCGTGGCTGTGTAATATGTGTGTTAAGATATATGTATATATTTATTCAAGTACTGATATGTTGGGTAAGTGTTAAGTGGGGGAAGTATAGACTTGGGGTAAGTATTAGGGTTTGTGTTATGTAGTGGTAAATGTTAGGTAGGGGTAGTGCAATATATATAGATGCCCATTATTTGAATTAGGGGGCAGAGAGGTGGTACACCTAGCAAGATGGGACCACCTATAGAGGCCATCCTCTGGCCTGACACTCCATGCGGGTTGTACCTGAGATTAAGTCGGTGGTCTGTTGCACAAAACTCACTGTAGGGGTCCATGAGACCCCGCCAAGAATGGGAGAGCTGACTTAGCGGGTCACCAGTGTGTAGGAGCTCATTCCAGGGGACTCCTAGGGAAAAGGGAAAAAGTAATAATGTTTTTATTGAATAAAGAGGGGTCCCCATAGGGATCCCTATACAATTCACTCTGGTGTCAGTGTCCCTTAGTGCTCATAGAACTCATCATGTGGCCCATCTCTTGTTAACAGCAATTTAATTAGAGCAGGTGCAGCGCCCCTCACTACCCACCATCCTGGGTGTGGGTGGGAGTAGTGGTATATCCATAGAAGCTGTCCCTGCTCCACGGAAGGGGTGTGTACACCCTGGCATGCACCAGGTCCAGGAAATAGGGGCTACACTAACGTTGGGAGGAGAGGCTATCCTACAACATGATCAGGCCTTGGGATCATTGATCGGGTCCTGGGGAACCCTGCATGCACTATATCCAGAGTGCTCCTCCCTAAGAGGGCAGGCTCCCCTGATTTCAAGGGCTCCCCTAGGTCCTGAACATGGGATGTTGGTCCCTATGACATTGCAATAGCTGAAATATACTGTTTAAAAAGGCCTAATGATTTCTGTTGTTCACAGTACAAACAAAAATGTGTTTTACCACGGCAATGCTTGCATGCATTGTAGGATACAAGCACCAAAGGAACTAAATCGATAAAAGATAGGAGGGAGGTCAGAAATAAATGGGGAGAAAGCGAACGACAATCCCAGGACTGCACAGTGACGGCAGAAATTGAGAGAGGTCTGGATTGGAGAGTGCTGAAAAAACAGTAGGAGGAGACAGGGAGCCCAAGGAACCTGTGTCATGATGGAGGAAGAGAATGATGGAACTCAGGAATGGAGAGGTGGATGAAAAATAAGGAAATAGATTAGAAATGGATAGGGCGATAGAAGGAGAAGGGAGATGAGTGCAGAGGAGAAGGCGAGAGCACAGGACAAAAGAGGAGCAGTCAACACAGGATTGGAAGCAGAAAATAAGTATTCTCTTGAAAGAGGCGGGGAAACTATAAAAACCAAGAATGGAGTGCGACAGTGTGGCCAAGGAAGTACTGTGAGGGAAGAGAAGTGAGAGAAGGAAAAAGTGCAGAAATAGAAAATGATTCAGGTGCAATATCGAAATAATTCTGAGGGAGAGAGCGCCTGTAACGCGGAGCGAAACTCGGATGTACATTGTTCTACAGAAATAACCTCTTCGGGACTTCGCCTGCATGCACAGATTTAGAGATGAGCAGTTGTTTACAAAGCTGCATATAAGGAATGAAACCGGAAATTGGACCCTCCGAACTGAGATCAAATGCACTGTATTTTTCAAATTAAAATTGTTTCAATCGCTTGTCATTTTCGTTTTTGTTTTAATTGCATTGAATGGGTGTTTGGCATAGTATTGGTTATTAGGTCCTATTGACATTCAAAGATTGGAGGTTACTTATCTGAGCTGGGTGATCTTGCGCATGTGGCCTCATCCCACCTCATTCATGCACCCAATGCTGGGTGGCCCTGCACCACTCCCGAGCCTGGAAACGTTGAAAGGAACCTGTGTCATGATGGATTTTGTAGTGTTTCTTTTCTCCTACTGTCCACTGGTAGCAAATAAAGAACAGAGTATCTAGTAAGAGTATTGGCTGTAATATGTCAAGTGGAACATCAAATGTCCCAATAAATGTCATGCCACGACTAAACGAAAGAAAGCAGAACAATGTGCACCATTGCGGCATTTCCTCGTCATACATTTCTATAATGCTGCAACTGCCATAACAGAAAGCCCTAATGCAAATGTTGCAATTCCAATTGATACAAATGATGAAGAAGAAAAGCAACATTCCATCTTTTAGTGCAGGGGGGTGTTTTCGGATTGGAGAAAGTCTTGGAGGAGGAATGGATGGATGAGGAAGTGGAACAGGTGTAGAACATTAACCCAGCAGAAATGGAGCCTGAGAAAGTCCAATTCGCCTGGAAACTGGATATTAAAGGGATCAAGAGGCCATTCCACCATGGATTTCATCTCCCTTGCTCGCACTGGAATGTGCTCCAAGACATGAGAGTCAATAGAAGAGCAGGCAATCACCAGTAGCCTAAGGCTTATTATTGTATTTCTATCTAATCAAATGCTCAAATAAAGGATGGTGAGGAATACTAATAGAATGTGCATATGGTGGGGCAAATTGTAGCCCCTGGGGATCCCAGGTGAAATAAGAGTGGACAACGGACAACTTCTCTATATGTCCCTACAAATTAGTCTTTGCTTTATCTTCGAGGGCGTTAAACATGTTTGCACAGAAAGTCACATTAATAATAACTACTAGAATAGGTAAGGGCACAGAATGCAAGGTTAAGGGTGTAACTGTCGAATGCAAACAGTGCTAAATAAATGTAATAGCAGCCCATTAAGCAATCCCAACAGATCGTAAACTAGGGAGGGGAAAGAGGGTAGCATATAAGCGCCTGCTCAAGGAATGCCAAATAGTCAGGTGACCATTGAAGGTTGGGAGGAACTAGAGGAAACGACAAGCTTACAGAACTCAGAAATTCTGGCAACTGGTGAAAAAGGGTACAAACATGGAGACTAAAGACCCTGAAATGGAATCTAGAATACAAACATTTAACAGATATCTATAATTGAGACTCACATTTACTGACGGAAGGGAAAGAGTGTTCAAATGAATGGCACGTAAGGAGTGCACATACCTTCCCAGTGAAATCAGGAAGAAATTAGTATGGCCTTCAACAAATAGCCAAAGATACGATGTCCCAGTACTGACTGGATTACGATATATCTTTTAGGGCAAATTTGAATAATGTAATACATGCTGTTGTGCAGACAGGATGTTCATGGACAGTGAAAAGACAGCTGTTCATAGAGATAGAGGTACCAAATTATAAGGAAACACGATGTCTACTAGATTCCAAGAATGGGTAATGTTCATGGAATCCTAGTAAAAATTCAACTGGGATCTGGGATGTGGACATGGTTTTGGGTATGCCAGAAGCAAGAGCTCAACTTCTACCTCTTAACACCGAAACGTACAATTGTAAAAAAAAGACCCTAATGATTTTAGCGTTACTTTACTTGCCCACTGCATTCGGAACTAGGAATTCAATGATGTTTTGGGATAACCCTGTAAAAGATAGGAGGCTCTGTTAAGACATATGTGATGGACATTTCCACCAGTGAAATAACAATTTGCACTAGGTCAAAAATTACTCTACTGGGAAAAACATGTTCTTTAAATGGATTTTGACCCAGGGCAATGTCCAATACCGTTGCCCTACTGCAAACAATACATACATACATGGAGAGGATATGGTTTTAGCGCAATGACAATGTTTTCCCTAGTGGAAATTGGGCTTGCACTGATGCAAAGTTTCTGTAACAGAGCTTGTGGTGTTGATACACACAGGGACAACTGAAGTAATGATTTGTACGCCAACTCCTTACAAGCAAAAATATGGGACAGAAAAGCTGATGCCTCAGAATACGGGGCAGATCATGAGCAGTACTAGCATGTACGCACACTATTCTTTCATTGGAGAAGATGTCATGCCCAGTTCAGATAGTTTTGGATGTGTTTGCTAAAAATATGAACAGACTTGAACTAAAAATAAATCCCAAGAAATTAGTAATCTTGGTGATAGGTCAACAACATAAGAAGAGGTTTTGCCCTATGGTACAAAGCACCCATTAGCTTTGGGTCAAGTATTTATATTACTTTGGGTTAGAGTCGCAAAAATTCTACTGAGTTGGACACACATAAATAAATCAGTTGACAATGATAAAACTGTCCATGGGAGAAATCTGTAGATTTGCTAAACACTTTGGGGCTCAATATAGATTCAAAATCGAAAATTTGCAGAATGACAATCAGTAGCAGTTTTTGAAGTGAGTCTTTAGAGGTCGGAATCTGCTCAGAGTCGGAAAATTCCTGATAATATTTGTTTATGTTATCTCCTTGGGCTTTCCCCCACAACAACAGTTTTTGCTCAGGACTGAAGTAGGGCTAACGCTTTGCGAGCAATTTGCAGGATTAGCTCTGATTTTCCCCTGGATATCAATCATGGCAAATGAAAAAGGAAAATGTACTCAATGAATTGTACAGGATGTGGCCAATTGTGATATCTGCATCAAACCCCTGGGATCACAACTAAGGGTGGATATCTCCAATTGCCAAAATGAAGGCACACTTTTCATTGAAATTACAGCTATCTCTGAGTATGTGTGATCATATGTAAACAATGTCAGCTTTAAACGCTTAGGATCTGTAGAGGAGCATCCACATGCCTCTGCAGGAAGTCCCGCCCCCTACTAACTATATGCTGGGAGCCTGAAAACGTGCCATGCTTGACATCAGCAGTTGTGACCATTCTGCAGCGAATATTCGAGAAAGGGTACCCATGAGAAAGCAGTATCAAATGTATTCCCGAAGAGAAGACAATCTAATGGAGGAGCTCCCCGAAGGGATATGAAAGTGAGTGAAAGAGGAGTTGATGACGTCACAAGAGATGAGTGTGGCGCACTGAGAAGATAGGTTGAAGAAGATGTATGGACCTTATCGAACCTGACGACGAAATGAAGAATTGAGAAAACATTCATATGCAAAAAGAAGATTGCACGTGTGAAGAGCACTGGAGAAAATGTAAGCCGTTTAATAACTGTAAAGATGCAGCAATGCAAGTAGACTAAGTGATCATAGAAGCTGGCTATATGTTGTGAATTGACTGCTGGCGGAGCCGTCGTTGTATAGAAGCAGGACATCAGTGTCACAACTTTAGTAAGTTCAAACCCATGGAGAGAAAGATAGAAAGCTGTGTTGCAGCAAAGAATTAGCCCAGATCGTAGGAGGGCTGTCTGGCCTGGTGTCAAGGCTGAAGCAGCCAAGACTCGTTATCTATTCTTGAAGGCAGTAACCATGAGATGCTGAATCATCCCTTCTTAAGGTGCAAAGCAAGAACACCATGAGTGCCAAGTTTTATTAATTCAAGACCATTAAATGCGGGAAAAATGGGCCGAAGTGTGGTCTCCCGTCACATGAGTCAAGGATGAAAAAAGGAGTTAGGCATGCAGTTCTGGAATTATGATAGTGCATGCTCAAACTCCCTTATATTCCCAGAGATGGGAATACACTGCAAGGCCAAGTTTAAAGACAATCTTCATGGCAGAAGGCATGGGTGTTGAGAGACGTTGGGCTAATTGGTTGTGGAGGTACAGTCAAGTCCACCTCCTGGCACCTGGGTATGTGCTCACGTGCTGCTAAGTGAACAAAATGTTCCAGACGTGGCATGTACATGCCAACCAATTGTAGAGCGCCTTATAACAAAGGGCCTTATAGTTTGAGAGCCAATGTTATACTGTGTACTTAATAGTGTTGAAGATGACATGTTTTAGAGGTAGGCATAAGTTGTCCATCTGACAGTAGATATCCTATCACAATTCCACCCCATACAGAAAGTATACTTAGATATTCCTCTTGAGCCTATCACAACTCTTCATAGGTTTTTCTAATTTGCCATGTAGTATGACATCACATATAGCACATTTTTTGTATATAAATGTGTTTTTATGTGAAATGTACTGAGAGAACTCGAGCAAACCTCTGTTGATGTCTGATGTGACTCCCTGTTTTAGACAATTGATGTTAAAACAGTAAACTTTGCAATCTTCCTGAGTTGGTTTGATCTGCATCTCCATTCATAGCATGCACGATATACAAGGGCCCTATGCTCACACTTCAAAGAAAAAAGTAGGTACAAACAAACACTTTTCTATCAAGGCATGGACATCTAAGGCTATTTTCATTTCACTGACAGCCAAGACAACAAATTGCAGCTAAGGGACAAACACAAGGTTGACAGTTTAACAAATCATATTGTCAAAAATACAAAGTTAGGGTACAATGGCACACAACTCAGACAGATGTGCATTCAGAAACATTTGCTCTTTACTTCTAGCCATACCAGTAGTTATGATCTGCTAGGGTTCACTAAAGTAACACTTTTGAGCCAAACCACAATCAATCACGTTGAATAGGGAAGTGTACTTTGATATTTTGGGTAGTGTTCGTTGCCTAACCACTTGGCACTGGGAACAGCTAAAACGCTGCCCCAGCAGCCTGCTAGAGACATTCCCTGCAATAGCCAATTCATCACAAAGTCCGCCATCACAAGAGAGAACAATTGAAAGTATAAAATATAAAGTTAAAAAGTGCAGCACTTTAATCATTATGTGGGAAGTTTGAAAGCTGCCAAGTACACCTCAGATGTCCCTGTTATTTGTAAACATTGCACACATTTCACTTCCAAAAAGCTGGCACTCTGGGGAAGGCAAAAACAAACAAACATGCTTGTCTGCCCAACCAAATATGGCTCCCAAAGTGAACATGCCGAACACAGAGTCCCACGGAACATTATGAACTGCAGGCTGTACCTTAAACTGGAGACTGCGGAGACTGATTAACATAAAAACATGATGATAATTATCAGTATGTGCATTACCTGAGATGACGTACCACCCCAGGCAGGTTTTCTATTCAGAACACTTGGTCATATTTTGTACACATCTTGAGGACACAACAAATGCGTATGATTTGTAGTCATTATCAGGGGTGGAATAGTTGAACCATTGATTAGGAAACTACAGTTACATTTGCAAGATGACCTTAATGAATATGTATGAGAAGAATGTATGAGTGTGAATTTCGATAGAGATAATTTGTATGGGTGTTCGTTTTCTGAAAAACGGAGTGGAATTTGCAACTGAGTGGGTCAATAGAGCCCACCCCTGTTCATAAACAAAAACGAGGGCTGCAGAATCAGACTACTTAAGAGATTAAAGCAAAATTGGGTCTAAAGTTGGTCAATGCAAGTTGGATCCAGTACTAATTGAAAGCACATTAACAATGGAAGCCTAAAGCGTATGAATAAGCAATTCAAAGATGGCTGCATGCATTACACTGCAATGTAGTCATCCTGATCTCGATGGACTGGTAATCAGATCAGTGAGAGAGTAAACTATTCAAGAATGGTCTTGGATGCACAGAAGGCTAATGCAAAAAGATTGCAGGCACTGGCAGAGAATCTCAATAATTTCAATTTGTGTAACCATGTTATAGTCAGGTACTAAAGAGATTAGGCAATATTCCAGTTAGTTATGTACTTGTTTTCTCAGAAGCTCGGTTTGTAGAGCGCTAACATCCCTGAAACCAAGCAAACCTCCAGGAATTGATAAAATACTAGATTATTTGTGCATACATGATTTATCAATGTGTGCCCAATTTCACAGACCTGTTTTAATGTGATAGATTGCACCGGAACACACCTCAAGAGTGAGCTATGCCACAAAATGGTGTCAATTTATAGAAAAGGTGACAATGGCTGCCTGGAGAATTGCCGGCCAATCACACTCATCGATTGCATGGCAAACATGTGTGGAACAATAGTACTAGCACGATTGGAGGAGTGGGCAGAGGAATATGACTTGATCACCGTCCTCAAGGGGGTGTTTAGAAAAAATAAATGCTTGGTAGAACCATGCTTTCTTTTATCTTTGAAGATGCATAAATATTGCGTACAGATTTTTTTTTCTTATACTACTTTAATGTGTTTTATTGGGTAAGGCAGGGCTGTATGGTAGACCTGTTTTCATTTCTCTGATTTGTCAGTGATTCAGCAGATGTAATTCAGAAACTAGATTGCCATGCTGCAACGATGTGTGATAAGAAGGTAGTATGCCGATGATGTGGTTTTTATATCAAAAAGCCAGTTTGGAATAAAGAAGCAAGCCCCGGGATAGATATTGTAGGCAGTGGGCATAAGAGGCGAACGTGAAAAAACAGTCTATATGATATCTCATATATTTTAGAAAATTAAAGCATGGTTTCTATGCAATGGAGACGTAAGTGGTAGAAGTGTACCAACAAAAGTAGTGGAGCTGTGACCCCAGTACGGGACAGATTAGACAGGAAGGGATCAACGTGCAGCACATTTTTCAAGGGTTGCAGCCATGCTCGTTGACAACAAACTGAGTTCAAAAGTCTAATGTTGGCTCTATCTGCTATCACATGTTAAAGCGAGGAAGTGTGAAAAAAGTAGGGCAAATGTTAACAGTAAAAAAATAAAAAGTAGTGGAATGCTGCACCCGACCGTTCAAGTTCACAATGGGTCAATTTGTATTACACAAATTGACCTATTTGGGCCTGATGCTATTAGCCAATGGTACCTCGTCTAACCAAGTAGAAAAAAAAGGCTGTTTGCTTAGGCAACGCCGCTCAAACACGGAGAAGGACTCAGGAGTGAAGCAGGAGCCTGTGATGCCTGGGAAGGGAGGCTGGGTCACTGGGGCGCTACAGCAGCTCCATCAAGTACCGATAAGCGCCACTTACATGAATCGGGTGACCCAATGAGTTTGGTTCACTCAGACATTTAACAAAGAAAGTAAATGAAAGTGGGTTTGAGACCCAATACTTTAATAAAAGTGAAACAGAATATTGGAACTGTGTGAATACAAGAAATATAAGAATGCAGAGAGAACCTGACAGGGGAGTGTACCAAGTGTTTGGACATTTGACAATGGAAGTAAACGAAAGTGGGTTTGAGACCCAGGGCCTCATTACGACCCTGGTGCTCCCGGATTGAATGGGGCCGGTACAGCACTGGCCCCTTCATTCCGGGAACGGCGATTACAAGCTTCCCATCGCGGGACCCGGATCGCACGCCTGGTAAAACCAGGCGTGCTTTCCGGGTCCCGCAAGGGGAAGAGGGAGGCAATAACGGGCCAGATGTAATCTGCCCGTATTACCTCCCTCCCCATTCCCATTTAGCCCTATGGGTGCTCAAATGGGAATGGGGAAGGGTTCCTGCATGGAGGACTTACCGGGTCCTCCTATCTCGGAGAAACCCGGTAAGTCCCCATTGTAGGAACCCGGTAATGGAGCCCGGAACGGTGGCAGCTATTAGCTCCATGGATACCGCCGTTCTCGTAATGAGGCCACCAGTGTTTTGATGAAAACAATAGAAAATATTGGAACTGTGTGAATACTAGAAATACAGGAATAAAAAGAGAACCTTGCAGGAGAGTATACCAGCTGTCTGACGAGTCTGGGACCCGCACCCACATTGTATAAAGGCAGTACATGATAAAGCCTGCCAGGAGAGTATACCAGGTGTCTGGTGAGCCTTGGACCTGTACCCAAATTGTGTTCCTTTGAAAAGAGAATCCCAAGGAAGAATCATGCCCTTCTTGGAATTTTGAATTGCAGTGTTTGTGGAAAAGACTTGGGGAACAGAGTTATTGCCCCTGGAGTGGATTGTAACACCAAGAGGAGAAAGTCATCCTCTTGGGCATTAAACCGGAAAACACACCTCTGCTCAGTGAACGATGTCACTGAACTGTAGCTCCCAACAGTACATTACAGCTCTCTTGTTCTTTTTTCCTGCTCAGTCCTATTATTAACTTACCCGCCTCCCTCCTTGGCTTACAGATCCATCAGATGAAACCATGCAGCTGGCAAGAGTGCAGGGTATAGGAAGCTTTAACATACCATAAAATAACAAAACATAACATAACATAACATGTGATGATAGGTTGCAAAGGGGAGATATCACGAAGCAGCCTCTTATCATCTGAGCTTTGTAACTGCTTTAAAAGCAGTGTTTATTGCGGAATCGATCACCAATTAGTCTACAGATAAGCATCATGTCATTGTACCTGCTATCATGGCTCATGCCATGAGCAATGTATTGTGGGTGGTTTGAGAATTGCTGTGCAACATGTTATGTATCGTACAGTCTTCTACAACACACATCTACCATTTTTGCTGTCTCGTGTCACAATAACTGCCTTAGCTCCTGCAATTTTAATTTGCAACCTTCAGGGCACATCAAATGTACATTTTTCAATTAACTCTGTCCATTGCATTGTTATATTCTGTCTGAATGTCTTTTTAAAGAGAAAGGGGAGCACTGAAAAGTACTAGAGCATATTCACACATCATATTCAACCCTGACAACAAGTTAAGCACACAAGACCGCCCGTTGTTATATTCTAGCACCTGTGAATTACAGGTGTCAGAGAACAATTTTAACTGGGGAGATACAAAACACAATATTACCTAGCAGATGCACCTCCTGTCACTATGCTGGTTGCTGTGGACCTGTCACTAACCTGGCTGCTGTTACACCTGTCTCTTACTGTGAATGAGCACCCTGGAGACAATTGGCTCTTTCAGACATGGTGTCTATCTGCTCCTTCAAACTGAGATACCTAAACAGGATTTGCCGGCATAGGCACATGGGCCTCTCAGGCACCTCCAGCCTGTGTTGGTGTGGGCCTGATTTGCACAAGGGTAAAAATCCTCAGTTTGAATGCCCCGTTCTCGATTCCATATGAAAATGAACACATACACATCTGCCTTTCTCACTGTCTCACTAATGAACCCCACCCCTCTTTTCCTACAGAGCCACATTCAGCACAGCCTTCAAAAGTGGCAGACAGGCGCTATACAAGCCCACATATATTACATTACAGAATGGTCTTACCTGTTCATGTTGTACGTGTGGCAGAGGTGCATTGTTAGAGCTTTGAGTGGGCCTCAGTATGGGTATATTTATTACATTCTGTAACTGTGGACAAAAGTGCACTGCAAGAGTCTTGAGGGTGCCTCATTATGGGTGTACTATAACATGCTGTAAGTGTGGATTGAGGTGCATTGTGAGAGCTCTGATAGTGTCTCAGTACTGTAGGTATATCCTTGTACATATTTTAAGTGTGGATGGAGGTGCATTGGGAACACTCTGAGTGTCTCAGTACTTGGGATTCTACTACATGATGCAAGTTAATAGAGGCTCATTGGGAGAGAACTGAGGGTGCCTTAGTATGGGTATAATATTACGTGCTGTAAGTGTAGATAGGGGTGCATTGAGAGAACAATTTAGGGTTTCTAGCTACCATATGCATATACAATTTCACGTTGTAAGTGTGATAGAGAGGTTCTGCAATATATCTGAGGATGTCTCAATACAGTATGGGCATACTAGTACATCATATAGGTGTGGCAGAGGTGCATTGTGAGAGCCTTAAGGGTACTTCAGCATGGGTATAATATTACATGGTGTAACTGTGGGTAGTGATGTGCTATGAGAGATCTGAGGGTTTCCCAGTTCTTTGTTTGCACTGTCATTCGTCCCGTGGATGCTTTACCATAAGGCACATTGCACAGGTGCTTTTTAGGTCACTTTGGTGGTGACCGGCACATTAAGAAAAGAACAGGAGCGGAGTTGGGAGGCGAGTTGTGAGGCAGTCTGCAGCAGCCAGTCTTCCACAGTGCCTTTTGTGGGAGTTGCCTACTTAGTCCCCTCCACAACGCAGAGCGGTGAGCGGAGTTGGGAGGCGAGTAGTGAGGCAGTCTGCAGCAGCCAGTCTTGATGTTTATGTTTATTATTTATATTGCGCTCCAGGTACCCGCAGGCTTGTGGGCGCTTACAGAACAAACAACATAGATACAAACAGGAAAACTAAATACAAAAATCGTACATTGGAGTAAAAGATTCAGCATTAAATCAGGAAATTACAACAGACTCAAAGGGGCCGATTCATGGAACAAATGTGCGCCGAAAATCTTCGCGCAAGCAGGCGCAAGCAGGCGCAAGCGGAAAAAAACAGGCGCACGCGTGCGATTCATGGAAGTCCCTGCGCTGGTTCACCTCGGGATGTGCGCCAAACCCGTGCATGGCGCACAAGTCACTGCAACATCCCGAAAGGCGTGCGCGACGCGCACAGTGAAAGCGCACAACCTCAGCGCATACACCAGAAAGTGGGCGAGACACGGGGTGTAACGCGTAGAATGGGGAACAACGCGCGAAAATAAGGGCGTAACTGGGGATGTACTGCAGGGAAGCAGGCGGAACGCCCACATGCACTCGAAGCACACGTATTCATGGAATCGAATAGGGCAAAGACACGCACAGCCAAAGACACGCACAAGCTGAAACACGTCCGCCACACGAAGGCAGGCGGTAGTGTCCCAGCGCATCACAAAAGTGGCAACTTGCAGCAATTGGGCCTGTGCGAGCGGGGCACGTGTATTGCGGGGGTGTGCGGGAAGCAACACACGCGATCGAGCGGGGTACGTGTATTTCGGGGGTGCGCGGGAAGTCACACACGCGATTGAGCGGGGTATGTGTACATCGGGGGTGCGCGGGAAGTTACACGAGATTGAGCGGGGTACGTGTATTTCGGGGGTGCGCGGGAAGTTACACACGCGATTGAGTGGGGTACGTGTATTTCGGGGGTGCGCGGGAAGTTACACACGCGAATGAGCGGGATACATGTATTTCGGGGGTGTGCGGGAAGTTACACATGCGATTGAGCGGGGTACGTGTATTTCGGGGTGCGCAGGAAGTTACACACGCGATTGAGCAGGGTACGTGTATTTCGGGGGTGCGCGGGAAGTTACACACGCGATCACATCAGGGTATGTGTATTTCGGGGGTGCGCGGGTAGTTACACACGCGATCTCATCAGGGTACGTGTATTTCGGGGGTTTGCGGGAAGTTACACACGCAATCTCATCAGGGTACGTGTATTTCAGGGTGCGGGGGAAGTATCCCACGCAACATCAGCAGGGTACGTGTATTCCAGGGGGGCGCGGGAAGTTCCACATGCAATTCCATCAGGGTACGTGTATTACAGGGGTGCACGGGAAGTTCCACACGCGATATCATCAGGGTACGTGTATTACAGGGGTGCGCGGGGAGCAGCACACGTGAATTGCACGTGTGGGTCCTCCCAGGTGTTCCCTCTACACCCTCCACGGCCCCTGCAGGTGGCTCACACCACAGGGGCCTACCCTGCACATGTCCTGCAGGCACCCCATCCACCATGGCCATGCCCCCCAGCCAAACCACATGTCAACTTGCACTACTGCCCACCAACGCATGTCCCCCTGCACCCCCAGCCACCAGGGGCACCCTCCACCAGGCCCCACCCATGTCTCCCACCACCCCCACCCCCCAGCACTGTGGGGCACCTGCCAGCAGGCCCCCACCCATGTCCAACTCATGTTCCCCACCACCCCCACCCCCCCAGCCACCAGGGGCAGCCTCCACCAGGCCCCCACCCATGTCTCCCACCCCCCCCCAGCAGTGCAGGGGCAGCCTCCACCAGGCCCCCACCAATGTCTCCCACCACCCCCCAGTCACCAGGGGCAGCCTCCACCAGGCCCCCACCCATGTCTCCCACCACCCCCACCCCCAGCACTGTGGCGCACCTGCCAGCAGGCCCCCACCCATGTCCAACTCATGTTCCCCACCACCCCCACCCCCCATCAGTGCAGGGGCAGCCTCCAGCAGGCCCCAACCCATGTCTCCCACCACCCCCACCCCCCAGCCACCAGGGGCAGCCTCCACCAGGCCCCCACCCATGTCTCCCACCACCCACACCCCCCAGCCACCAGGGGCACCCACCACCAGGCCTCCACCCATGTCTCCCAGCACCCCCACCCCCCAGCCACCAGGGGCAGCCTCCACCAGGCCACCACCCATGTCTCCCAGCACCCCCACCCGCCAGCAGTGCAGGGGCACCCACCACCAGGCCCCCACCCATGTCTCCAAGCACCCCCACTCCCCAGCCACCAGGGGCACCCACCACCAGGCCCCCACCCATGTCTCCCAGCACCCCCACCCCCCAGCCACCAGGGGCAGTCTCCACCAGGCCCCCACCCATGTCTCCCAGCACCCCTACCCCCCAGCAGTGCAGGGGCACCCACCATCAGGCCCCCACCCATGTCTCCCGGCACCCCCACCACCCAGCAGTGCAGGGGCACCCACCACCAGGCCCCCACCCATGTCTCCCAGCACCCCCACCCCCCAGCAGTGCAGGGGCAGCCTCCACCAGGCCCCCACCCATGTCTCCCACCACCCCCACCGCCCAGCACTGTGGGGCACCTGCCAGCAGGCCCCCACCCATGTCCAACTCATGTTCCCCACCACCCCCACCCCCCAGCAGTGCAGGGGCAGCCTCCAGCAGGCCCCCACCCATGTCTCCCACCGCCCCCACCCCCCCAGTCACCAAGGGCAGCCTCCACCAGGCCCCCACCCATGTCTCCCAGCACCCCCACCCCCCAGCAGTGCAGGGGCAGCCTCCACCAGGCCCCCACCCATGTCTCCCACCACCCCCACCCCCCAGCACTGTGGGGCACCTGCCAGCAGGCCCCCACCCATGTCCAACTCATGTTCCCCACCACCCCCACCCCCCAGCAGTGCAGGGGCAGCCTCCAGCAGGCCCCCACCCATGTCTCCCACCACCCCCACCCCCCAGCCACCAGGGGCAGCCTCCACAAGGCCCCCACCCATGTCTCCCACCACCCCCACCCCCCAGCCACGAGGGGCAGCCTCCACCAGGCCCCCACCCATGTCTCCCAACACCCCCACCCCCCAGCCACCAGGGGCAGCCTCCACCAGGCCCCCACCCATGTCTCCCACCACCCCCACCCCCCAGCCACCAGGGGCACCCACCACCAGGCCCCCACCCATGTCTCCCAGCACCCCCACCCCCCAGCCACCAGGGGCAGCCTCCACCAGGCCCCACCCATGTCTCCCACCACCCCCACCCCCCAGCCACCAGGGGCAGCCTCCACCAGGCCCCCACCCATGTCTCCCAGCACCCCCACCCGCCAGCAGTGCAGGGGCACCCACCACCAGGCCCCCACCCATGTCTCCAAGCACCCCCACTCCCCAGCCACCAGGGGCACCCACCACCAGGCCCCCACCCATGTCTCCCAGCACCCCCACCCCCCAGCAGTGCAGGGGCACCCACCACCAGGCCCCCACCCATGTCTCCCAGCACCCCCACCCCCCAGCAGTGCAGGGGCAAACACCACCAGGCCCCCACCCATGTCTCCCAGCACCCCCACCCCCCAGCAGTGCAGGGTCACCCACCACCAGGCCCCCACCCATGTCTCCCAGCACCCCCAACCCCCAGCAGTGCAGGGGCAGCCTCCACCAGGCCCCCACCCATGTCTCCCAGCACCCCCACCCCCCAGCAGTGCAGGGGCACCCACCACCAGGCCCCCACCCATGTCTCCCAGCACCCCCACCACCCAGCAGTGCAGGGGCAGCCTCCACCAGGCCCCCATCCATGTCTCCCACCACCCCCCCCCCAGCACTGTGGGGCACCTGCCAGCAGGCCCCCACCCATGTCCAAGTCATGTTCCCCACCACCCCCACCCCCCAGCAGTGCAGGGGCAGCCTCCAGCAGTCCCCCACCCATGTCTCCCACCACCCCCACCGCCTAGCAGTGCAGGGGCACCCACCACCAGGCCCCCACCCATGTCTCCCAGCACCCCCACCCCCCAGCAGTGCAGGGGCACCCACCACCAGGCCCCCACCCATGTCTCCCAGCACCACCACCCCCCAGCAGTGCAGGGGCAGCCTCCACCAGGCCCCGACCCATGTCTCCCACCACCCCCACTCCCCAGCACTGTGGGGCACCTGCCAGCAGGCCCCGACCCATGTCCAACTCATGTTCCCCACCACCCCCAGCCCCCAGCTGTGCAGGGGCAGCCTCCAGCAGGCCCCCACCCATGCCTCCCACCACCCCCACCCCCCAGCCACCAGGGGCAGCCTCCACCAGGCCCCCACCCATGTCTCTCACCACCCCATCCCCCAGCCACCAGGGGCAGCCTCCACCAGGCCCCCACCCATGTCTCCCACCACCCCCACCCCCCAGCCACCAGGGGCACCCACCACCAGGCCCCCACCCATGTCTCCCACCACCCCCACCCCCCAGCCACCAGGGGCAGCCTCCACCAGGCCCCCACCCATGTCTCCCACCACCCCCACCCCCCAGCCACCAGGGGTAGCCTCCACCAGGCCCCCACCCATGTCTCCCAGCACCCCCACCCCCCAGCAGTGCAGGGGCACCCACCACCAGGCCCCCACCCATGTCTCCCAGCACCCCCACCCCCAGCCACCAGGGGCACCCACCACCAGGCCCCCACCCATGTCTCCCAGCACCCCCACCCCCAGCCACCAGGGGCAGCTTCCACTAGGCCCCCACCCATGTCTCCCACCACCCCCACCCCCCAGCCACCAGGGGCAACTACCACCAGGCCCCCACCCATGTCTCCCACCACCCCCACCCCCCAGCACTGTGGGGCACCTGCCAGCAGGCCCCCACCCACGTCCAACTCATGTTCCCCACCACCCCCACCCCCCAGCAGAGCAGGGGCAGCCTCCAGCAGGCCCCCACCCATGTCTCCCACCACCCCCATGCCCCAGCCACCAGGGGCAGCTTCCACCAGGCCCCCACCCATGTCTCCCACCACCCCCACCCCCCAGCCACCAGGGGCAACCACCACCAGGCCCCCACCCATGTCTCCCACCACCCCCACCCCCCAGCACTGTGGGTCACCTGCCAGCAGGCCCCCACCCATATCCAACTCATGTTCCCCACCACCCCCACCCACCAGCAGTGCAGGGGCAGCCTCCAGCAGGCCCCCACCCATGTCTCCCACCACCCCCACCACCCAGCCACCAGGGGCAGCCTCCACCAGGCCCCCACCCATGTCTCCCACCACCCCCACCCCCCAGCCACCAGGGGCACCCACCAACAGGCCCCCACCATGTCTCCCAGCACCCCCACCCCCCAGCCACCAGGGGCACCCACCACCAGGCCCCCATCCATGTCTCCCAGCACCCCCACCCCCCAGCAGTGCAAGGGCACCCACCACAAGGCCCCCATCCATGTCTCCCAGCACCCCCACCCCACAGCAGTGCAGGGGCAGCCTCCACCAGGCCCCCACCCATGTCTCCCACCACCCCCACCCCCCAGCACTGTGGGGCACCTGCCATCAGGCCCCCACCCATGTCCAACTCATGTTCTCCACCACCCCCACCCCCCAGCAGTGCAGGGGCAGCCTCCAGCAGGCCCCCACCCATGTCTCCAACCACCCCCAAACCCAAGCCACCAGGGGCAGCCTCCACCAGGCCCCCACCCATGTCTCCCAGCACCCCCACCCCCAGGCAGTGCAGGGGCAGCCTCCACCAGGCCCCCACCCATGTCTCCCACCACCCCCACCCCCCAGCACTGTGGGGCACCTGCCAGCAGGCCCCCACCCATGTCCAACTCATGTTCCCCACCACCCCCACCCCCCAGCAGTGCAGGGGCAGCCTCCAGTAGGCCCCCACCCATGTCTCCCACAACCCCCACCCCCCAGCCACCAGGTGCAGCCTCCACCAGGCCCCTACCCATGTCTCCCAGCACCCCCACCCCCAGCCACCAGGGGCACCCACCACCAGGCCCCCGCCCATGTCTCCCAGCACCCCCACCCCCAGCCACCAGGGGCAGCTTCCACTAGGCCCCCACCCATGTCTCCCACCACCCCCACCCCCAGCCACCAGGGGCAACTACCACCAGGCCCCCACCGATGTCTCCCACCACCCCCACCCCCCAGCACTGTGGGGCACCTGCCAGCAGGCCCCCACCCACGTCCAACTCATGTTCCCCACCACCCCCACCCCCCAGCAGAGCAGGGGCAGCCTCCAGCAGGCCCCCACCCATGTCTCCCACCACCCCCATCCCCCAGCCACCAGGGGCAGCTTCCACCAGGCCCCCACCCATGTCTCCCACCACCCCCACCCCCCAGCCACCAGGGGCAACCACCACCAGGCCCCCACCCATGTCTCCCACCACCCCCACCCCCCAGCACTGTGGGGCACCTGCCAGCAGGCCCACACCCATGTCCAACTCATGTTCCCCACCACCCCCACCCACCAGCAGTGCAGGGGCAGCCTCCAGCAGGCCCCCACCCATGTCTCCCACCACCCCCACCCCCCAGCCACCAGGGGCAGCCTCCACCAGGCCCCCACCCATGTCTCCCACCACCCCCACCCCCCAGCCACCAGGGGCACCCACCACCAGGCCCCCACCATGTCTCCCAGCACCCCCACCCCCCAGCCACCAGGGGCACCCACCACCAGGCCCCCATCGATGTCTCCCAGCACCCCCACCCCCCAGCAGTGCAGGGGCAGCCTCCAACAGGCCCCCACCCATGTCTCCCACCACCCCCACCCCCCAGCACTGTGGGGCACCTGCCAGCAGGCCCCCACCCATGTCCAACTCATGTTCTCCACCACCCCCACCCCCCAGCAGTGCAGGGGCAGCCTCCAGCAGGCCCCCACCCATGTCTCCCAGCACCCCCACCCCCAGGCAGTGCAGGGGCAGCCTCCACCAGGCCCCCACCCATGTCTCCCACCACCCCCACCCCCCAGCACTGTGGGGCACCTGCCAGCAGGCCCCCACCCATGTCCAACTCATGTTCCCCACCACCCCCACCCCCCAGCAGTGCAGGGGCAGCCTCCAGTAGGCCCCCACCCATGTCTCCCACAACCCCCACCCCCCAGCCACCAGGTGCAGCCTCCACCAGGCCCCTACCCATGTCTCCCAGCACCCCCACCCCCAGCCACCAGGGGCACCCACCACCAGGCCCCCGCCCATGTCTCCCAGCACCCCCACCCCCAGCCACCAGGGGCAGCTTCCACTAGGCCCCCACCCATGTCTCCCACCACCCCCACCCCCAGCCACCAGGGGCAACTACCACCAGGCCCCCACCCATGTCTCCCACCACCCCCACCCCCCAGCACTGTGGGGCACCTGCCAGCAAGCCCCCACCCACGTCCAACTCATGTTCCCCACCACCCCCACCCCCCAGCAGAGCAGGGGCAGCCTCCAGCAGGCCCCCACCCATGTCTCCCACCACCCCCATCCCCCAGCCACCAGGGGCAGCTTCCACCAGGCCCCCACCCATGTCTCCCACCACCCCCACCCCCCAGCCACCAGGGGCAACCACCACCAGGCCCCCACCCATGTCTCCCACCACCCCCACCCCCCAGCACTGTGGGGCACCTGCCAGCAGGCCCACACCCATGTCCAACTCATGTTCCCCACCACCCCCACCCACCAGCAGTGCAGGGGCAGCCTCCAGCAGGCCCCCACCCATGTCTCCCACCACCCCCACCCCCCAGCCACCAGGGGCAGCCTCCACCAGGCCCCCACCCATGTCTCCCACCACCCCCACCCCCCAGCCACCAGGGGCACCCACCACCAGGCCCCCACCATGTCTCCCAGCACCCCCACCCCCCAGCCACCAGGGGCACCCACCACCAGGCCCCCATCGATGTCTCCCAGCACCCCCACCCCCCAGCAGTGCAGGGGCAGCCTCCAACAGGCCCCCACCCATGTCTCCCACCACCCCCACCCCCCAGCACTGTGGGGCACCTGCCAGCAGGCCCCCACCCATGTCCAACTCATGTTCTCCACCACCCCCACCCCCCAGCAGTGCAGGGGCAGCCTCCAGCAGGCCCCCACCCATGTCTCCAACCACCCCCAAACCCAAGCCACCAGGGGCAGCCTCCACCAGGCCCCCACCCATGTCTCCCAGCACCCCCACCCCCCAGCAGTGCAGGGGCAGCCTCCACCAGGCCCCCACCCATGTCTCCCACCACCCGCACCCCCCAGCACTGTGGGGCACCTGCCAGCAGGCCCCCACCCATGTCCAACTCATGTTCCCCACCACCCCCACCCCCCAGCAGTGCAGGGGCAGCCTCCAGTAGGCCCCCACCCATGTCTCCCACAACCCCCACCCCCCAGCCACCAGGTGCAGCCTCCACCAGGCCCCTACCCATGTCTCCCAGCACCCCCACCCCCTACCCATGTCTCCCACCACCCCCACCCCCCAGCCACCAGGGGCAGCCTCCACCAGGCCCCCACCCATGTCTCCCACCACCCCCACCCCCCAGCCACCAGGGGCAGCCTCCACCAGGCCCCCACCCATGTCTCCCACCACCCCCACCCCCCAGCCACCAGGGGCACCCACCACCAGGCCCCCACCCATGTCTCCCAGCACCCCCACCCCCCAGCCACCAGGGGCAGCCTCCAACAGGCCCTCACCCATGTCTCCCACCACCCCCACCCCCAGCAGTGCAGGGGCAGCCTCCACCAGGCCCCCACCCATGTCTCCCAGCACCCCCACCCCCCAGCAGTGCAGGGGCAGCCTCCACCAGGCCCCCACCCATGTCTCCCACCACCCCACCCCCCAGCACTGTGGGGCACCCACCACCAGGCCCCCACCCATGACTCCCAGCACCCCCACCCCCCAGCCACCAGGGGCAGCCTCAACCAGGCCCCCACCCATGTCTCCCACCACCCCCAACCCCCAGCAGTGCAGGTGCAGCCTCCACCAGGCCCCCACCCATGTCTCCCAGCACCCCCACCCCCTAGCAGTGCAGGGGCACCCACCACCAGGCCTCCACCCATGTCTCCCAGCACCCCCACCCCCCAGCAGTGCAGGGGCACCCACCACCAGGCCCCCACCCATGTCTCCCAGCACCACCACCCCCCAGCAGTGCAGGGGCAGCCTCCACCAGGCCCCCACCCATGTCTCCCACCACCCCCACCCCCCAGCACTGTGGGGCACCTGCCAGCAGGCCCCGACCCATGTCCAACTCATGTTCCCCACCACCCCCAGCCCCCAGCTGTGCAGGGGCAGCCTCCAGCAGGCCCCCACCCATGTCTCCCACCACCCCCACCCCCCAGCCACCAGGGGCACCCTCCACCAGGCCCCCACCCATGTCTCCCAGCACCCCACCCCCCAGCAGTGCAGGGGCAGCCTCCACCAGGCCCCCACCCATATCTCCCACCACCCCCACCCCCCAGCCACCAGGGGCAGCCTCCACCAGGCCCCCACCCATGTCTCCCACCACCCCCACCCCCCAGCCACCAGGGGCACCCACCACCAGGCCCCCACCATGTCTCCCAGCACCCCCACCCCCCAGCCACCAGGGGCACCCACCACCAGGCCCCCATCCATGTCTCCCAGCACCCCCACCCCCCAGCAGTGCAGGGGCAGCCTCCAACAGGCCCCCACCCATGTCTCCCACCACCCCCACCCCCCAGCACTGTGGGGCACCTGCCAGCAGGCCCCCACCCATGTCCAACTCATGTTCTCCACCACCCCCACCCCCCAGCAGTGCAGGGGCAGCCTCCAGCAGGCCCCCACCCATGTCTCCAACCACCCCCAAACCCAAGCCACCAGGGGCAGCCTCCACCAGGCCCCCACCCATGTCTCCCAGCACCCCCACCCCCCAGCAGTGCAGGGGCAGCCTCCACCAGGCCCCCACCCATGTCTCCCACCACCCCCACCCCCCAGCACTGTGGGGCACCTGCCAGCAGGCCCCCACCCATGTCCAACTCATGTTCCCCACCACCCCCACCCCCCAGCAGTGCAGGGGCAGCCTCCAGTAGGCCCCCACCCATGTCTCCCACAACCCCCACCCCCCAGCCACCAGGTGCAGCCTCCACCAGGCCCCTACCCATGTCTCCCAGCACCCCCACCCCCTACCCATGTCTCCCACCACCCCCACCCCCCAGCCACCAGGGGCAGCCTCCACTAGGCCCCCACCCATGTCTCCCACCACCCCCACCCCCCAGCCACCAGGGGCAGCCTCCACCAGGCCCCCACCCATGTCTCCCACCACCCCCACCCCCCAGCCACCAGGGGCACCCACCACCAGGCCCCCACCCATGTCTCCCAGCACCCCCACCCCCCAGCCACCAGGGGCAGCCTCCAACAGGCCCTCACCCATGTCTCCCACCACCCCCACCCCCAGCAGTGCAGGGGCAGCCTCCACCAGGCCCCCACCCATGTCTCCCAGCACCCCCACCCCCCAGCAGTGCAGGGGCAGCCTCCACCAGGCCCCCACCCATGTCTCCCACCACCCCCACCCCCCAGCACTGTGGGGGCACCCACCACCAGGCCCCCACCCATGACTCCCAGCACCCCCACCCCCCAGCCACCAGGGGCAGCCTCCACCAGGCCCCCACCCATGTCTCCCACCACCCCCAACCCCCAGCAGTGCAGGTGCAGCCTCCACCAGGCCCCACCCATGTCTCCCAGCACCCCCACCCCCTAGCAGTGCAGGGGCACCCACCACCAGGCCCCCACCCATGTCTCCCAGCACCCCCACCCCCCAGCAGTGCAGGGGCACCCACCACCAGGCCCCCACCCATGTCTCCCAGCACCACCACCCCCCAGCAGTGCAGGGGCAGCCTCCACCAGGCCCCCACCCATGTCTCCCACCACCCCCACCCCCCAGCACTGTGGGGCACCTGCCAGCAGGCCCCGACCCATGTCCAACTCATGTTCCCCACCACCCCCAGCCCCCAGCTGTGCAGGGGCAGCCTCCAGCAGGCCCCCACCCATGTCTCCCACCACCCCCACCCCCCAGCCACCAGGGGCACCCTCCACCAGGCCCCCACCCATGTCTCCCAGCACCCCACCCCCCAGCAGTGCAGGGGCAGCCTCCACCAGGCCCCCACCCATGTCTCCCACCACCCCCACCCCCCAGCACTGTGGGGCACCTGCCAGCAGGCCCCCACTCATGTCCAACTCATGTTCCCCACCACCCCCACCCCCCAGCAGTCCAGGGGCAGCCTCCGGCAGGCCCCCACCCATGTCTCCCACCACCCCCACCCCCCAGCCACCAGGGGCAGCCTCCACCAGGCCCCCACCCATGTCTCCCACCACCCCCACCCCCCAGCCACCAGGGGCAGCCTCCACCAGGCCCCCACCCATGTCTCCCACCACCCCCACCCCCCAGCCACCAGGGGCAGCCTCCACCAGGCCCCCACCCATGTCTCCCACCACCCCCACCCCCCAGCCACCAGGGGCCCCCACCACCAGGCCCCCACCCATGTCTCCCAGCACCCCCACCCCCCAGCCACCAGGGGCAGCCTCCACCAGGCCCCCACCCATGTCTCCCACCACCCCCACCCCCCAGCCACCAGGGGCACCCTCCACCAGGCCCCCACCCATGTCTCCCAGCACCCCACCCCCCAGCAGTGCAGGGGCAGCCTCCACCAGGCCCCCACCCATGTCTCCCACCACCCCCACCCCCCAGCACTGTGGGGCACCTGCCAGCAGGCCCCCACCCATGTCCAACTCATGTTCCCCACCACCCCCACCCCCCAGCAGTCCAGGGGCAGCCTCCGGCAGGCCCCACCCATGTCTCAAACCACCCCCACCCCCCAGCCACCAGGGGCAGCCTCCACCAGGCCCCCACCCATGTCTCCCACCACCCCCACCCCCCAGCCACCAGGGGCAGCCTCCACCAGGCCCCCACCCATGTCTCCCACCACCCCCACACCCCAGCCACCAGGGGCAGCCTCCACCAGGCCCCCACCCATGTCTCCCACCACCCCCACCCCCTAGCCACCAGGGGCCCCCACCACCAGGCCCCCACCCATGTCTCCCAGCACCCCCACCCCCAGCCACCAGGGGCAGCCTCCACCAGGCCCCCACCCATGTCTCCCACCACCCCCACCCCCCAGCAGTGCAGGGTCAGCCTCCACCAGGCCCCCACCCATGTCTCCCAGCACCCCCACCCCCCAGCAGCGCAGGGGCAGCCTCCACCAGGCCCCCACCCATGTCTCCCACCACTCCCACCCCCCAGCACTGTGGGGCACCTGCCAGCAGGCCCCCACCCATGTCCAACTCATGTTCCCCACCACCCCCACCCCACAGCAGTGCAGGGGCAGCCTCCAGCAGGCCCCCACCCATGTCTCCCACCACCCCCACCCCCCAGCCACCAGAGGCAGCCTCCACCAGGCCCCCACCCATGTCTCCCACCACCCCCACCCCCCAGCCACCAGGGGCAGCCTCCACCAGGCCCCCACCCATGTCTCCCACCACCCCCATCCCCCAGCCACCAGGGGCAGCCTCCACCAGGCCCCCACCCATGTCTCCCACCACCCCCACCCCCCAGCCACCAGGGGCACCCACCACCAGGGCCCCACCCATGTCTCCCAGCACCCCCAGCCACCAGGGGCAGCCTCCACCAGGCTCCCACCCATGTCTCCCACCACCCCCACCCCCCAGCAGTGCAGGGGCAGCCTCCACCAGGCCCCCACCCATGTCTCCCAGCACCCCCACCCCCCAGCAGTGCAGGGGCACCCACCACCAGCCCCCCACCCTTGTCTCCCAGCACCCCCACCCCCCAGCAGTGCAGGGGCAGCCTCCACCAGGCCCCCACCCATGTCTCCCACCACCCCCCAGCACTGTGGGGCACCTGCCAGCAGGCCCCCACCCATGTCCAACTCATGTTCCCCACCACCCCCACCCCCCAGCAGTGCAGGGGCAGCCTCCACCAGGCCCCCACCCATGTCTCCCACCACCCCCACCCCCCAGCACTGTGGGGCACCTGCCAGCAGGCCCCCACCCATGTCCAACTCATGTTCCCCACCACCCCCACCCCACAGCACTGTGGGGCACCTGCCAGCAGGCCCCCACCCATGTGCAACTCATGTTCACCAGCCAACATGTCATCACAATCCAGATCCCTGGTCCCTATGGTCAGCCTCCAAATGCAAAACACCCACCCGAGTATTGCATCCACCCACTCATAATTTGCAATTACATCACAGAACACCAATTGCAAGTTCCGAAACAAACACATTTCCCTCACATACACCCAATGGGTGTCAGTGAATCTCAAAACACTTTTCATGAAATGCATGAAACCAATGAGATACCACACATTGAAGTTCACCAAAAAAAATATGTCTTAAAGGAAACATAAATAGAATCAAAAATGAAGAAACAGAAATGTGAATGTACAAAAATTAAAAGAAGCATGTCCGTGAAAAAAAGCAAAACCAAAAATAAAATTCCAAAGTAATGTTGTCCAAAGTCAATGTCCACAAAACAAAATCCAATGGGAAATAAAAAAGAAAGCCATTGCTCCATGGTTAAAATGTGAAAAAAAAAATTCAATCCAACAGTGAACTATGTACATGGGAACAAGCCAGGGTCCATTATCCCAACAAAAGAAAGGAAACCTATCTAACTACACTAACTAATAAAATAAACTATATACAAAAATGTGGCCAATGTCCGAAAGGTCCAAATAAAATCAAAACAAAAATGAAACCTAACACTACCTACATAACTATGTACAAGGGCAGCGGGCTAGTTTCACGGCTCACTTGTGGATGTCCCGGGCCAGGGCATCATCGAACTCCTCCTCAATGTCCCGGAGGCGGTCCTCCTCCATGGCCCCGAGGGTCCGCAGGGCCGTCGACGTGTCCACCTCCAAACCCCTGCGGATTGCCTCGAGGCACTCGGCCCGCCTCAGGGCCCTCCGCATGGAGTTCTCTGCCCTGACCATTGTGAGCCATGCCTCTTCCGCCCGCTGCCGCTCCGCATCTATGGCGTGGCCCAACCGCTGCCACAAGGAAGACACTCTCTGTCCTGGGTCCTCCTGCCCTCCGGCCGATGCCTGCCCCTCCGATGTTGAAGGCCCCGAGCCTTCATGGCTCCCACCACGTTGCTGCTGCTGCTGTGCCTCTGCCTGTGCACTGCCTCCTGCTGCCTGCACATCCTCCGCCGGCTGGGGTGCAGTAGTAGATGTGGCCACCGCTGCTGGACGTCCGACTCCCGACTGTGGCAGGATGCCTCCTCCACCAGCCTGGCCGCACCGTTAGAGGCAGCTCCACAGGGCACCCTGGTGACTGATGGGTGGGAAGATGGCACGGAGGACGACTGGCGCGTAGGGGGTCCAGTTGAGGAGGGGGTCGTAGCAAGCCCCATCAGACGGAGGAATCCAGCCTGGGTGACCTGTCCCAGCAGGATGATGTGGTCAACGAGCCATTCGAGATGACGTGCAGTCTCCTCATGAAAAGACTGCAGGTCACCTCGCATGGCACGTTGACGCAATGACACACGAGCCAGGACAGGCTCAACCCGGACCTGGATAGCCACGTCCGCAGGCAGAGGAAGGCCAGTTGACGTGAGCTCATCCCCTGCCTGAAAACGGGTCTGGACCTAGGCATCCCTGCTGGTGCAAGATGATGCAGGGACAGGATCAGGGACAGGATTGCACACAGGCACCTCCGCGGCGGCCTGTGCTGCCTCCTGTCCCTGGTCCTGCACTGCGCCACTAGCACCAGTGGGATCCCCACCTCCAGACCCCGTCTCTGGTGCTTGCACGGCCTCCTCCTCCACCAAACCCCCCACCAACCTGGATGACTCCGTGCCATCTTCCCCTGTTGGGCCTGTGGGGTCCCAGCTGCCCCTTCTGCTGCTGAGGAGTCCAACTCCAACCTCCGCCTCTTGGACCTCCCCCCGGCAGCTGCGGCCTGGGACGCGGCACCGGACTCCTCACTCCCCGACGAGATCACAACATGGGAGGGGAGCTGGGCCTTGCGTCTCCGGCTGGCGGTGGGATCCCCGCCGCTGTGCTCCACAGCACCTTCTCCGCCCTCTTCATCAATTGACGCTGCAGACAGGGAGAAACAAAACACAGGCATCAGGGCACTGTACAATGGACACATACACACATGACAGTTGTACATGAGTGGCATTGGCAAACCTCAGACATGTCATCACAATCCCCAACACACATGTCATTTCAACTCGCACACATGAGCCATACCACAGCCATATCGCAACTGCCAGCACCATCCATACACATGCAACAGCATGAGCAGCCAAAGGTGAGCCAGACATCACATGCAACACAGGAAGTGCACCACACATGTACACACACCACCACACTTGCATGCATGTGTACACCTCTGCCAAGTGTTGCAGTGTTCAGACGGGCATCCATGTCACATCTGCCAATCAGGCTTCCACATACCGCTGTCACATGCATCCATGTTGCATCACTGTTGCACCCTTGTCAAATACACACACATGCACATGTACACAGTGCTGATACATGCAGCCGAAAACAACATACATGCGTGACATCACGGACATGTCTACTTACATACACATTCATCCAAACATGTGCGCCCACACAACTGCATTTGGCATGCAAGCCTACACACACAAGCACCATCCATGTCTCACACATACCAGCCCTCACATGTGTTAGCCCCACGGCCCTGTACACCCCCACACATACTCGACCCCATACAAACAGATGTGCAACCTGCACACTACTGAATAATCACCACACGCACTGCTCACAATCAGGATGCATGTACACTCACCGCTCGACTCCAGACGGGTCTGCCTCTCAAGGACCTGGACGTGGAGCGCTGGGGATATGCGTTCCAGGACCCTCATCTGTTCTTCCGACAAGTGGCCCCGGCGCCCCTTGGCATCCGCTGCCTTCAAGAGGCGCCGGGCCTTGTTCAGGGTCCTGTACCTGAAGTCCTCCCAGTGCTTCTTGACATGTTGGAAGTCGCGGACTGCCACCCCCTCCGCGTTGATGGCAGTCACGATGTCAGTCCAGATCCGAGTCCGTCCTTCCTTGTCGGCGCGGGAACTTCCGAAGAGGGCATCATACTGCCCCAGGACTTGCTCCACCAGGACACCAACTTCGGTGGCACTGAAGCTGGTGCCCCTCTGCCTCTCTGGCCGGGGGTTGTCAGTGGTCTCAGATGGTGTTTGCCCCGACATGACAACCCCAGAGGCAGGAGTGGGTGGGCAACTGGGTCCTGGGGCTGGACTGTGGAGTGATGGAATCCCAGTCGGGAGTCTTCGGTTCCAGCAGGGGTGGTCACAGCAACAGCACCCCTGGCTGATGTGCAGGCAGCAAATGGCAGGGCACGTGGGCAGCAGGCAGTCAGGCAGCAGCAGATGGCAGGTGGGAGCGTGCTCGGGGCTCTGGGGGGCAGTAGTTCGGCCTTCTGGGCGGGAGCGTGGTCTTCCGTGTGCTTAAGCGTGGCCAGCTTGATACGGAGTGATTTGGCACGTGAAAGATCTGTACGTCAGCGTGTAATTCGAGGAAAAGCCCTTAGCGCGTAAGCGCGTCTGCACGCATATGCATTTTCATTGGACAGAAGGCCCCTCAAGTGCAAGCGCCCCTGTGACGTGACGCGTACAGACGTGCATGGGCATTTCAGCGCACGTGAAAAACTGCACGTCCGCGTGTAATACGAGGAAAGGGCCCATGCGCGTAAGCGCGTGTGGAAAACTGCACGTCCGCGTGTAATACGAGGAAAGGCCCTTAGCGCGTATGCACGGCAGCACGCATATGCAATTTCATTGGACCAAAGGCCCTTAGCGCGTGAGCGCGTCTGTGACGTGACGCGCGCGGGTGTTTCCCTCATTGCACGTGATGACAGAACACACGTGGATTTCCACCAATCGCGTGTGAAAGTTCCCAGCACCCCGGAACACACGTACCCAGGCTAATCGCGTGTGGAACTTCCCGCGCACCCCGAAACACACGTACCCAGGCCAATCGCGTGTACGCTCACTCCCCTCCGATCACACGCGATGACACTCGGACCTACAGTCTTACCACGTATCCGAATACGGGAAACCCACGCACGGCAAAAGACGTGCACAGGCGTCAACGCGTCCGCACACACGAAGGCAGGCGGAGGCGTCCCCGTGCACAGCATAAAAGTGCGCGCAAACAACAAACGCGTATATACAGCTACGATGAATGCCCCATTTGTCGCTGCACTGATCGTGGGACACCGCAGGAGGAGGAGAATAGCCAGGGCACGCATTTTTGCACCACGGACAAGCCTTTTTGGGATGCCTGACGACCAGGGCTACGGCAGGTATAGGTTTCCACCCCATATCATCCTAGACCTGGTCAGGGAGTGGGAAGATGACCTCACATCCCCCACCCTTTGCTCCCAAGCATTGAGCCCCTTGGAGAAGCTGCTCAATGTCCTGCATTTTTTGGCCACTGGGTCATTTCAGCGGACCACTGCCATAGTGGGGGGGGGGTCTCACAGGCCACGCAGTCACGCTGCCTACACCAGGTACTGGCAATTATGACAGCGCGCCCCTCAGTCCGCAGGCATATATACATGCCCAGAACACCCGCAGAAAGGCAGGCCGTTGTCCTGGATTTTTTCAGGGTGGCACACTTCCCCAAAGTGCTCGGTGCCATAGATTGCACCCATGTGGCCCTACGTCCACCTAGGGCCATTGAGCACATCTACCGAAACCGCAAGCACTGGCATTCCATCAATGTACAGGTGGTATGTGATGCAAAGGGAATCATCACCTCTGTCTATGCAAACTACCCTGGCTCCACCCATGACAGTTTCATATACAGAATGTCCGCCCTGAGCCGGGCCCTGGAAGCTGGGCAGCATGGCGACACATGGCTCCTAGGTCAGTACAAATGCCCTTGCACATGCATGCAAGTCACACATAGACAAATATCCAAACCCTAATGATCTCAACTATTATCACCTCCCCAGCGGACAGTGCCTACCCTCTGAGCAACTACATGATGACGCCAATCCGGAACCCCACCACACCACCCCAGGTAAGATACAACGCCGCCCATATTGCAACCAGGGTCATAGTGGAGCGCACATTCAGAGTGCTCAAGTCACGTTTCCGCTCCCTTGACCGCTCTGGTGGGCAACTACTCTATGCACCACCAGTAGTGTGCAGGATCATTGTGGCAGCATGTGTCCTGCACATTGTTGCAACACGGCAGGGCGTCCCGGTGGACATGGTGGTGCCCCCACATCCCCAACCACAGGCACAGGTGCTGCCCATGGGAGGGGACAGGGCACGTGGCGAGGAAGCCCGGACCCAGCTTGTGGCCACATTTTTCACCTAAACTCCCACCCCTGCGGAGTGCACACAGGCCTGGCACATACCAGGTGACAATCGATGATGACAAAGAGACAGTCAACTGTCACAACCCTATCACCCTGAGATAGTTGCCATGGAAGTGCCACATCGTCTGCATCCATAGCTACTTAAACACAAGCTATACTGTGTGACCAAAAGGCACACATATGACATATGACATGATATGGGCCATACACAAGTATTTCAAGGCGCAATGAGGCAGGGAGGGGGGAACAATGGAAGACAGACAACGGTACTACTAGGCCAGGTGTCATTGAGATCGTGCAAGTGCAGGGGTAGGGGGAAGGGAAAAGTGCAAGGGGAAGGGTGGGGGGGAGTCCAGTACAGGGGAAGTAGCCCAAAAAAATAATACATAGGTCGGCTGGTGGCAACTGCAAAGGTAAGTGCAGACAAGTGCTGGGAAGGGAGGGCTGTAGGGATAGAGAGACAATACTGCAGTGCAGGGGTTGCCAGGGAGGCAGTGCAAGTGGAGAGTGGCTGGGCCAGGGACTGAGGTCGGTGAGAGTGGCCCAGTTGCAGCTCCTGTGCAGTTCCAGTGAAGAATTCTGCAA
The DNA here is from genome assembly GCF_040938575.1 of Ambystoma mexicanum. Taxonomy (NCBI): domain Eukaryota; kingdom Metazoa; phylum Chordata; class Amphibia; order Caudata; family Ambystomatidae; genus Ambystoma; species Ambystoma mexicanum. The sequence goes on from NC_090925.1 coordinate 602,329,837, forward strand.
GGGAAAGGCAGAGAGTAAGCAGAAGCAAAGAGGAAGGTCTTGAGGTTCCCCTCAAGTTCAAGTCAGGCAGGAAGTCTGTTCCAGGGGGAGGGCCCTGCTGCGGAGAGAAATCTACCCCCAGCTAGTTGCTCTGAGAAGCGGATGACCCGGACATGCAAGATGTGCATCACACACACCTGCAAAACAGGCCATGGCCATCACTGTCATGTCACTCAAACCCTCCCAAACATCAACATGACATGGCAAGCAATACCCATACACCAACACAGTAACGATAAGCTACACATTGCCATGTCCTAAATGTACAGTGGCATCGGACAATGATGCCTGACCCGGAATCAGATGAAATGACAGACCAACAAAATCTCCCACCCAAAATAAATCATTTCCAAATGCATTACAACAGTCGTAGACGTAACATAACAATGAATGCCTGTCTACATGCACATTATGCATTGCAAAATCAACACTGAAGCTCATGTGTGCAGTTTCCTACTCTTGCATCACACTGCTCAGCGCACAGCACAGTGTACAGCCATTGTGTGTGATGCACACCCTGAGCATCACATCTAAGTGACAGACCACATCAAACATCAAATTAGGCATGTACTGGATCCATAATCGGTCACAGAACATGTGCTGCCGGGACACAGTGGGCACCAGAAGGCAAACAGTGTACACGTGAATATGCAAGGGTGGGAGTACATGTAGTGCATCAGAGTGCAAGTGTGTGGTTCTGCAAGGACATGCACTCCACATATGCATGTGCACTCAAGTGACCATCAGTGTTCCCTACACATCACATGTGAACATCCAGCATGTCAAACCACAACTATCCCCTCGCACCTGAAAGGAAAACACAACACATGAACAGGCATTGATCAGCAGAACACAATATGTACATAGGATACCACCATTACTATGTCAGAGTTCCCATCACACTGCAGGGCAAGGCAACTATCAACAACAACCCCCCCTCCCTCACAAATGACCATGACCCACTGAACAACTGCACCTGGGTCATGGAGCCCCCAACCCTCAATTCCACCTGGCCACAGGATCACCTTTACCCTTCGTCACCATCTCCCACCTTGTGTGTAAAAAGATGCCTGAACCCTCAGAATCCACACTCATTTCCAAAATCACAAAATCCAAGGCATAAAAACGAACCCGAACACCCTCCAGTAGATGACTTGACGTAGCAGTACCTCACAAAGGCCAAGTGCTACCACAATGATGCAACAACCAAGGTAGCACAGCAAAACAATGCCACGACAGGATGTGAGACATGTGTGGTACATGACATAGGATGATGCACCATGAATGGATGTGTACTGTCACAGGTCCCCTGTACAGGCGCGGGAGTGTCACAAAACAACCACACCCACCATGTCCTGGGTGCCTGCAAGGTCAAACTCACACAGGCCCCTGAGACCCTGGTGGGGAAGGAGGTTCAGGGATATGCAGTCGGGACAGGTGTTGACACACTGGATGACTGGAATGAGTGGCAGGAGAGGGGAGGAGGAATGACACATGAAACTAGGGAATGCACGAAAATGTACAACCAGCATGAACACATACACAATCCAAACAAACTTGGACATCATTGTCATGGCCTTCTGTAGTCCAGGCTCAGGAGTGGTACGAACCAACCACCCCCTCTAGGGTTTTGGCGCCTGCAAGAGGGTACAGGTTTCAAAATTGCATAGGATCACGGGTGATTAGGGAGAAAAAAATACCAAATTGAACCACACATACATCCATGCATCAGTACACTCCCCAGCAAGCCTATGCAGAGCAGTTCGAAAGCAAAAACAACAAGACACTTAGCTCTGGTTTTGAGTGCTGGCCTCCTACCTGTGCACTCTCAGGTCCGGTTACAGGAGCACTGCAATGCTGCAAAGAGAGCCACAGTCAACAACCTGTACGTGCCAATTACACAAAAACACAACACCAAACATGCCCCATAGCAACAAACTACTCTACAAACAGACAATCTGTGGTCGATGCTTCGTACCCATATATAACATCACCCCTGTGACGGGTCATACACAGTCAATGCAGTAAGTCAGCCGCTGGTGGGTGCGTGGCAAATGGAACACCAATGTGTCACAATTCACACAACATGCAATGTTCCCTGGGTAAGCAGACAGACCCATATAGCAAGCCATGGCTTCAGAGCAAGTTGCGTACCACCATGACCGAAACAAAGTTGGCAGTGCATTTATCATGAAGTACGTGAAAAAGACATGCACTGCACCCGAGTATGTCCCTTGCTGTATGTCCCTGTAAGCTGCCCCTTTCCATGTCTCGGAAGGCTACATGGTTGATACAAGTGCCTCAATGGACCTTGGTGTACCGGAGGGTATGTGCCACTGCCCCTGCATGTGTCCCAGACAACCCTACTATCAACAGCCATCAGTCCACAAACACATCTGAGCTGCATTGTGTGCTTCAACACCAATATTCGTCTAAGCTCACCCTCAGTGCTGTGACTAAGCCTGCATGTGCAACTCGCCTGGTGCAAGCTTTGCTGTGTCGTGGCCCTCCTGTGATGCTCACCTTGCCTGGAGTTCCTTGGAACATGTCAGCAGTTCTAGGATGTGGGTCTGCAATCACTGTGCCTCTGCTTGTGCACACATGTGCATGTGGGCACCAACAAACGGGTCCAGAATTCCGTCGTCCAATGGGCCATGTCTGCTGGCAAAGGTGCTCTGGAGGCTCATCCCCCTGCAGAAAGGGCATGAAACACATGATTAATGCTTCAAAGTCATCTGTGTGTGTCTCATGAGGCATCTCATTACTTGACCATGTCAGAGAGTCACATCACAAATCACACCATCAGTCCGTCTTTCACCTCCAAAGTGTGGAACACTATCTACAGCATGAACTGCAACAAGCACATGTACAGGAAAGCTATGAAACATACTACACAATGCATAGCAATCAATGTACACATTAATCATGACACACCCCATCTAGCAAAAGCTGAACAGTGGACAATGACACCTAAATCATCCCCACTAGGGGTTTCAACACAAGTCACACAGCACCAGACATGCCACAGATATGACAGTCCAAAGCCCTGTGTAATATTCTGTAACACCGAACCATCCTTGCGAGCCCATGGATAAGGGAGGCAGGAGTGGCATATGTGAGTCAAGGACCCCAAGCAGCAAACACATACACAAGACAACCATGAAGGGCCCAGCTGGAACAGACAGTGGATGCCTTCAAAAGCCACAAAGCACCGCACCGTCACATGAAAGCACAATAGACTAGCAATTTTAAACTAACTCAACTATTAACTAATTACACTAACAATGGAAAACCTACATTACCTATTTAAACTAACTATCAAACAGAAACTTAACTAACTAAATTAAAAGAAAAATCAAAAATGGCCACATACGACCCGGGGGGGAGGGGAGGCACCCAGAAGGGGGGAGGTACAGGGTGCTGCTCAACATCCACATGCGATGATGCTGAGCCAAAAAAAAAAATCCTCCATGGGCTCAACGCCTGCAGAGCCCGACCTATGTGGGAGATAGATGGTCGTCCGAGTCTGGCTCATCCTGTAAAGGAGGACGTGGCACAGTAGCCTGGTCACGCCTAGCCGCAGCTTGCCCCTCGTCGGCAGCAAGTCTGCCGGACGGGTGAGCCTGGTTCTGTGTGGCGATGTGACATAGGTCTGCATGCAGAACCTCACGTGATAAATGTGCTTCCTCTTGCAAGGTAGCACGTGTAACACGGAATTCCTCCTGCAAGGCCTGCCTGGACAACCGCTGCACCTCCTGGCAAGCCTGTAGCTCAGCCGAGATGGTACGCTCAAGCTGTGCAAACCTCTCCTCTGCCTGCTGCCTCTGGGACATCATAAGGACACCCAGAGTGGATCTGATGGAAGCATACTCCTCCCTCAGGGCATCCATGTGCGCCTCTGCGTGAGCAGCAATTGCTTGACGCAGAGACGACATTTCAGCCTGGCGTGCCCTGTCTGAGGCCGCCATGCCCAGCCTGAGCGAGCGGGCCGTGGACCGTGCCGCCTGCTGCTGGAGAAGCACCTGCCTAGCAGGGGGGAGCACAGATCTGGCCACACGCTCCATGCTCTCAGCGATGTTCTCTATTGCTGCCCCCTGCCGTTCGGAATTGGCAGTCATGTCTTGCTCCCACTCAGTATACAGCGGTTGCGCGCGGCCACCGCGTTGCCGGGCTTGACCCCTGCGGGACCCACGGACCGGGGGTTCTCGCTGTGTTGGCACCGCCTGTGGCTGCACGACTACATGCCCCCGTCGACGTGATGTCCCAGGCACATCAGTGACTGGTGTGGAGGGTGACCCTGTGTCCCGATCCACCACGGGCGGAGGAACCAAGACTGTCTGATCCCTCAGTGCAGGTGTCGCAGACAAAGGAGTGTCCACATCAGAATCACTCACCCCTGACACATGGACTTGATGCTCATCCAACTCAACATGGACGTCAGAGTCGTCATCAAGGCTGGACTCATAGGCAGCCAGAGACAAGATGGACTGCAGCACTTGGGGGGTTTCGTGGCCTACCACCCCACGACCCCCACTAGTGCCGGGTTGATGTGGTGTTACCAACCCTGTGTCTGGCATGACAACACCATCCTCTGCCTCCATTGCGTCATCACCTGAAAAATAGAGAGAAAAAAGGTCACTACACATGTCAGAAGCACACGACACACACACACACCGACAGCAAAGGCATCCGGCAGACATGTGACACACAACATATGACCTGGCATGCATGCTGGGTCTACTTTGAATAGCTTCTGTGATCAGACCTGTTGAAAGGTGGCAGTTTCCATGGAAGTGGGTCTATGCAGTGCAGAAAATGTGTACGTCACTCACTATCTACATGTACAAGCACTCCATGGTGTGTGCCAGGAAATGTGAAGGCAGTGCAATGTCAAATTCAGACATCACCTGCATTGTGCATTCAATGTGTACCATGTCTAGAAGCCAAGCACCCCTCCACCCCAGTACCAAAGCAGGGATGCCTAGCATGGTATCAAAAGGCTGACCATACACCTGTGTATTGACAGGCAGTGTTGACTGGCATCAACAGCTTAATATGATTCAAATTACAACACTGCAAATTATGCTGGGACAGTGGTCAGGACACATGATGAAAACTCCGGAGGCCACCCACGTGTGAAGAAGACACAACAAGAGTTGGCCATTGAACAGGCTGAGGCCTGTGAGCCACACAGATTGTCAGAGCCTAAACATGTGTGCAACGCAGGACTGAGCCACAGTTGACATGGGGAGGCCGATGAGATGGCAGGCTGGGGCGTGGGGGTGCTGGGAGACATGGGTGGGGGCCTGGTGGTGGCCTGGTGGTGGGTGCGTATGTAACCAAGGACTCCTATTACAGTGATCATCCAGTCAAGGACACATAGGGGCATGCGTGCAATGCACATTGAGCATGAATGGGCACTCATGTCCCTGCGGGACATCTGACCCATGCACAGTACAAGTGGGATACCCTGCATCGAGTACTAAGGCTGTACCACACAGCATATGTCTGGCAGTTTCTACGCTGGAAGTTAGCATCTACACAGGGCACATGAACAAGAAACTACACATTGGCAAGATTGAAGCAGACCAGTGCAAAGGTGGAACTGGGGTGCAGAGTGGCGGAGGAGGGGCAAGGGAGCATGCCCACATGGAGTCCCGCATGCAGGCAGAGGATTCATGCATGACGGTAGCATTGCATTACTTACACATCAGAACCATGTACACGTCACATGTAGCAGCAATCATGCACAACACATCCCACAAGTGAAACACATACGTCCTCAACAAACACGCATCAACACTCACTGGACTGGGCATCAAAGTCCAGCATCTCTCCCACTCCTTCGACCAATTCAGGTGGTATGAACTCCGCAACGAGAGCCTCATGCGGAGTGAGTTCTTCCTCCTCTGGTGCAGGCCCACCGCCAGTCACCAGAGTCAAGTTGTAATTTGAGGCACGCTTAGCCTTAGTGCTGCGCTTGATGTCATTCCAACGCTTTTTGCACTCCTGCGCCGTGCGCACCTCATGGCCGAATGAACTGACATGTTCCGCAACATGCTTCCAGTGGGTGTCACGTTGGGCAGCCGTAGTCTGACTATTGGCACCCACTAGCATGTCACGGCTGTGGTCCCGCACGTAGTCCACAAGGAAGTCCAGTTCCTGCTTACAGAAAGGCTTCTTCCTCGACGTGCAGGAGGTTGTGGCTGTGTGTGGGGTCCCAGCCTGTGCTGCAGGTGCAACCTTCCTCCTCTTGGACTGTGGCGCAGACCCTGGCTGGCTAATGCCGCCCTGACCAGTATGGCCAGTGGGTTCGGTGGATTGAGCCAAGGGAGTGGCAGGTGGAGAGATGACCAAAGGCCTGACTTGTGTCAGTGGCAGCTGGGTGCCCACTAATGGACCCTGCGCAGCAACATCAGCTGTGGCAGGGTTATTGACCGCAACGGTCCTGGTTGGCAGACTCACAACCGGGGTGCTGTTGGGTGCATCTGCCCCTGCACTATGCCAACACCCGGCTGTTCGGGGCAGCAGATGACATGACTGCCCCAGGGACACGTGTCTTGGTCTGAGCAGCCCGGCGTGCCCCTATGGTTTCCCCCCCTGGCCTGTTGGAGATCTACCAGGGCTCTTCAAGTTCCAACGCAGCCTGGGCTGGCAGACCCTTAGCCTGGGTGGCGGTGTCCACAGCTGCACCTGCAGCTACCACTACCCTTGGGCCTGTGGTAGTCGATGGAACGGACTGCTGGGTCATACGGGTGCCAGTGCCAGATGCAGGAGCTGCATCCCCCGGAACCACAGGGGTGGTGGCATGGCTGCACGGCACATAGCACAACATTGTGCTCAAGTGGCGCACCCCTGCCTCTTCCCCCTCTGTGGCTGCCCTGGACACCCTGGAGTCCCCCTACTCCCTGGTCACCACGGCCACGTCCCCGACCACGCCCGTCACGAGGAGGACGCCCAGCTGAGGCGCCCCTCACCTTTGGTGGCCTCCCAACCATGGCAAAAATGAAGTAGTGCTGGCACAGATGGAGTGGTGCCAATGGGAGGTATACACCACAATTGACCTGGGCAATTGGGGTGAAGGGGGTGGGAAGCAAGATGTTAACAGCCCCCCTGCACCTGCAAGTCTGTATGTGACCCCGGTGATGTGGTGACGGGTCACGCAACGCTCAGGCACCCCAAAACTGCAGTAAAACCATGCACGCAACCCTGCAGCCTACGTGCGTGGATTCAACCTCCCGCAGTACGCGGTGGCACCCAGTAACACGAATAATGCGTACGCGTGGGACACGCAGGCTACTATGACATCGAAAATGGGTGCGATACACAGGGGCACCCGCAGTGGGAAAAAGAGCGTGTGCGACTCACCGTCTGACTAGCGCGATGCAGAAAAACACGCGTAGCCAATACCCCCGCCAAAAGAAGAGATACGTCCTTGATAGCTGTGAAGTTGTGATGGCACCCGAAACAACAGGAAGCAGCAACACATGTCGGTCTCCACGAAAAGGCACGTACAGCGAACTGCTGGGCCCGCTCACCTTTAACCCGTGCTGAGGGAAACGCACGCCCGTGTCACATCACTTACGCGCATGGGCCCTTTCCTCGTATTACACGCGGACGTGCAGTTTTCCACGTGCGCTTATGCGCATGGGCCCTTTCCTCGTATTGCACGCGGACGTGCAGTTTTTCACGCGCGCTTACGCGCATGGGCCCTTTCCTCGTATTACACGCGGACGTGCAGTTTTTCACGTGCGCTGAAATGCCCATGCACATCTGTACGCGTCACGTCAGAGGGGCGCTTGCGCTTGAGGGGCCTTCTGTCCAATGAAAATGCGTATGCGTGCAGAGGCGCTTACGCGCTAAGGGCCTTTCATCGAATTACACGCTGACGTGCAGATTTTTCACGTGCCAAATCACTCCGTATCAAGCTGGCCACGCGTAAGCACACAGAAGACCACGCTCCTGCCCAGAAGGCCGAACTACTGCCCCCCAGAGCCCCGAGCACGCTCCCACCTGCCATCTGCTGCTGCCTGACTGCCTGCTGCCCACGTGCCCTGCCATTTGCTGCATGCACATCAGCCAGGGGTGCTGTTGCTGTGACCACCCCTGCTGGAACCGAAGACTCCCGACTGGGATTCCATCGCTCCACAGCCCAGCCCCAGGACCCAGTTGCCCACCCACTCCTGCCTCTGGGGTTGTCATGTCGGGGCAAACACCATCTGAGACCACTGTCAACCCCCGGCCAGAGAGGCAGAGGGGCACCAGCTTCAGTGCCACCGAAGTTGGTGTCCTGGTGGAGCAAGTCCAGGGGCAGTATGATGCCCTCTTCGGAAGTTCCCGCGCCGACAAGGAAGGATGGACTCAGATCTGGACTGACATCGTGACTGCCATCAACGCGGAGGGGGTGGCAGTCCGTGACTTACAACATGTCAAGAAGTGCTGGGAGGACTTCAGGTCCAGGACCCTGAACAAGGCCCGGCGCCTCTTGAAGGCAGCGGATGCCAAGGGGCGCCGGGGCCACTTGTCGGAAGAACAGATGAGGGTCCTGGAACGCATATCCCCAGCGCTCCACGTCCAGGTCCTTGAGAGGCAGACCCGTCTGGAGTCGAGCGGTGAGTGTACATGCATCCTGATTGTGAGCAGTGCGTGTGGTGATTATTCAGTAGTGTGCAGGTTGCACATCTGTTTGTATGGGGTCGAGTATGGGTGGGGGTGTACAGAGCCGTGGGGCTAACACATGTGAGGGCTGGTATGTGTGAGACATGGATGGTGCTTGTGTGTGTAGGCTTGCATGAAAAAAATGGAGTTGTGTGGGCACACATGTTTGGATTAATGTGTATGTAAGTAGACATGTCTGTGATGTCACGCATGTATGTTGTTTTCGGTTGCATGTATCAGCACTGTGTACATGTGCATGTGTGTGTATTTGACAAGGGTGCAACAGTGATGCAACATGGATGCATGTGACAGCGGTATGTGGAAGCCTGATTGGCAGATGTGACATGGATGCCCGTCTGAACACTGCGACACTTGGCAGAGGTGCATGCAAGTGTGGTGGTGTGTGTACATGTGTGGTGCACTTCCTGTGTTGCATGTGATGTCTGGCTCACCTTTGGCTGCTCATGCTGTTGTATGTGTATGGATGGTGCTGGCAGTTGCGATATGGCTGTGGTATGGCTCATGTGTGCGAGTTGAAATGACATGTGTGTTGGGGATTGTGATGACATGTCTGAGGTTTGCCAATGCCACTCATGTACAACTGTCATGTGTGTATGTGTCCATTGTACAGTGCCCTGATGCCTGTGTTTTATTTCTCCCTGTCTGCAGCGTCAACTGATGAAGAGGGCGGAGAAGGTGCTGTGGAGCACAGCGGCGGGCATCCCACCGCCAGCCGGAGACGCAAGGCCCAGCTCCCCTCCCATGTTGTGATCTCATCGGGGAGTGAGGAGTCCGGTGCCGCGTCCCAGGCCGCAGCTGCCGGGGGGAGGTCCAAGAGGCGGAGGTTGAAGTTGGACTCCTCGGCAGCAGAAGGGGCAGCTGGGTCCCCACAGGGCCCAACAGGGGAAGATGGCACAGAGTCATCCAGGTTGGTGGGGGGTTTGGTGGAGGAGGAGGCCGTGCAAGCACCAGTGACGGGGTCTGGAGGTGGGGATCCCACTGGTGCTAGTGGTGCAGTGCAGGACCAGGGACAAGAGGCAGCACAGGTCGCCGCGGAGGTGCCTGTGTGCAATCCTGTCCCTGATCCTGTCCCTGCATCATCTTGCACCAGCAGGGATGCCTACGTCCAGACCCGTTTTCAGGCAGGGGATGAGCTCACGTCAACTGGCCTTCCTCTGCCTGCGGACGTGGCTAACCGGGTCCGGGTTGAGCCTGTCCTGGCTGGTGTGGCGTTGCTTCAACGGGCCATGCGAGGTGACCTGCAGTCTTTTCATGAGGAGACTGCACGTCATCTCGAATGGCTCATTGACCACGTCAGCCTGCTGGGACAGGTCACCCAGGCCGGATTCCTCCGTCTGATGGGGCTTGCTACGACCCCCTCCTCAACTGGACCCCCTACGCGCCAGTCGTCCTCCGTGCCATCTTCCCACCCATCAGTCACCTGGGTGCCCTGTGGAGCTGCCTCTGACGGTGCGGCCAGGCTGGTGGAGGAGGCATCCCTGCCACAGTTGGGAGTCGGACGTCCAGCAGGGGTGGCCACATCTACGACTGCACCCCAGCCGGCGGAGGATGTGCAGGCAGCAGGAGGCAGTGCACAGGCAGAGGCACAGCAGCAGCAACGTGGTGGGAGCCATGAAGGCTCGGGGCCTTCAACATCGGAGGGGCAGGCATCGGCCGGAGGGCAGGAGGACCCAGGACAGAGAGTGTCTTCCATGTGGCAGCGGTTGGGCCACGCCATAGATGCGGAGCGGCAGCGGGCGGAAGAGGCACGGCTCACAATGGTCAGGGCGGAGAACTCCATGCGGAGGGCCCTGAGGCGGGCCGAGTGCCTCGAGGCAATCCGCAGGGGTTTGGAGGTGGACACGTCGACGGCCCTGCGGACCCTCGGGGCCATGGAGGAGGACTGCCTCCGGGACATTGAGGAGGAGTTTGATGATGCCCTGGCCCGGGACATCCACAAGTGAGCCGTAAAACTAGCCCGCTGCCCTTGTACATAGTTATGTAGGTAGTGTTAGGTTTCATTTTTGTTTTGATTTTATTTGGACCTTTCGGACATTGGCCACATTTTTGTATATAGTTTATTTTATTAGTTAGTGTAGTTAGATAGGTTTCCTTTCTGTTGTTGGGATAATGGACCCTGGCTTGTTCCCATGTACATAGTTCACTGTTGGATTGTATTTTTTTTTCACATTTTAACCATGGAGCAATGGCTTTCTTTTTTATTTCCCATTGGATTTTGTTTTGTGGACATTGACTTTGGACAACATTACTTTGGAATTTTATTTTTGGTTTTGCTTTTTTTCACAGACATGCTTCTTTTAATTTTTGTACATTCACATTTCTGTTTCTTCATTTTTGATTCTATTTATGTTTCCTTTAATACATATTTTTTTTGGTGAACTTCAATGTGTGGTATCTCATTGGTTTCATGCATTTCATGATATGTGTTTTGAGATTCACTGACACCCATTGGGTGTATGTGAGGGAAATGTGTTTGTTTCGGAACTTGCAATTGGTGTTCTGTGATGTAATTGCAAATTATGAGTGGGTGGATGCAATAATCGGGTGGGTGTTTTGCATTTGGAGGCTGACCATAGGGACCAGGGATCTGGATTGTGATGACATGTTGGCTGGTGAACATGAGTTGCACATGGGTGGGGGCCTGCTGGCAGGTGCCCCACAGTGCTGGGGGGTGGGGGTGGTGGGGAACATGAGTTGGACATGGGTGGGGGCCTGCTGGCAGGTGCCCCACAGTGCTAGGGTGTGGGGGTGGTGGGAGACATGGGTGGGGGCCTGGTGGAGGCTGCCCCACAGTGCTGGGGGGCGGGGGTGGTGGGAGACATGGGTGGGGGCCTGGTGGAGGCTGCCCCTGCACTGCTGGGGGGTGGGGGTGCTGAGAGACATGGGTGGGGGCCTGGTGGTGGGTGCCCCTGCACTGCTGGGGGTGGGGGTGCTGGGAGACATGGGTGGGGCCTGGTGGAGGCTGCCCCTGCACTGCTGGGGGGTGGGGGTGGTGGGAGACATGGGTGGGGGCCTGGTGGAGGCTGCCCCTGGTGGCTGGGGGTGGGGGTGCTGGGAGACATGGGTGGGGGCCTGGTGGTGGGTGCCCCTGGTGGCTGGGGGGTGGGGGTGGTGGGAGACATGGGTGGGGGCCTGGTGGAGGCTGCCCCTGGTTGCTGGGGGGTGGGGGTGGTGGGAGACATGGGTGGGGGCCTGGTGGAGGCTGCCCCTGCACTGCTGGGGGGTGGGGGTGGTGGGAGACATGGGTGGGGGCCTGGTGGAGGCTGCCCCCGGTGGCTGGGGGGTGGGGGTGGTGGGAGACATGGGTGGGGGCCTGGTGGAGGCTGCCCCTGCACTTCTGGGGGGTGGGGGTGGTGGGAGACATGGGTGGGGGCCTGGTGGAGGCTGACCCTGGTGGCTGGGGGGTGGGGGTGCTGGGAGACATGGGTGGGGGCCTGGTGGTGGGTGCCCCTGGTGGCTGGGGTGTGGGGTTGCTGGGAGACATGGGTGGGGGCCTGGTGGTGGGTGCCCCGGCACTGCTGGGGGGTGGGGGTGCTGGGAGACATGGGTGGGGGCCTGGTGGAGGCTGCCCCTGGTGGCTGGGGGGTGGGGGTGCTGGGAGACATGGGTGGGGGCCTGGTGGTGGGTGCCCCTGGTGGCTGGGGTGTGGGGGTGGTGGGAGGCATGGGTGTGGGCCTGGTGGAGGCTGCCCCTGGTGGCTGGGGGGTAGGGGTGGTGTGAGACATGGGTGGGGGCCTGGTGGAGGCTGCCCCTGCACTGCTGGGGGGTGGGGGTGGTGGGAGACATGGGTGGGGGCCTGGTGGAGGCTGCCCCTGGTGGCTGGGGGGTGGGGGTGCTGGGAGACATGGGTGGGGGCCTGGTGGTGGGTGCCCCTGCACTGCTGGGGGGTGGGGGTTGTGGGAGACATGGGTGGGGGCCTGGTGGAGGCTGCCCCTGCACTGCTGGGGGGTGGGGGTGGTGGGAGACATGGGTGGGGGCCTGGTGGAGGCTGCCCATGGTGGCTGGGGGGTGGGGGTGCTGGGAGACATGTGTGGGGGCCTGGTGGTGGGTGCCCCTGGTGGCTAGGGGGTGGGGGTGCTGGGAGACATGGGTGGGGGCCTGTTGGTGGGTGCCCCTGCACTGCTGGGGGTGGGGGTGCTGGGAGACATGGGTGGGGGCCTGGTGGAGGCTGCCCCTGGTGGCTGGGGGGTGGGGGTGCTCGAAGACATGGGTGGGGGCCTGGTGGGGGGTGCCCCTGGTGGCTGGGGGGTGGGGGTGGTGGGAGACATGGGTGGGGGCCTGGTGGAGGCTGCCCCTGGTGGCTGGGGGGTGGGGATGGTGGGAGACATGGGTGGGGGCCTGGTGGAGGCTGCCCCTGCACTGCTGGGGGGTGGGGGTGGTGGGAGACATGGGTGGGGCCTGGTGGAGGCTGCCCCTGGTGGCTGGGGGGTGGGGGTGGTGTGAGACATGGGTGGGGGCCTGGTGGAGGCTGCCCCTGCACTGCTGTGGGGTGGGGGTGGTGGGAGACATGGGTGGGGCCTGGTGGAGACTGCCCCTGGTGGCTGGGGGGTGGGGGTGGTGTGAGACATGGGTGGGGGCCTGGTGGAGGCTGCCCCTGCACTGCTGGGGGGTGGGGGTGGTGGGAGACATGGGTGGGGGCCTGGTGGAGGCTGCCCCTGGTGGCTGGGGTTGCTGGGAGACATAGGTGGAGGCCTGGTGGAGGCTGCCCCTGCACTGCTGGGGGGTGGGGGTGCTGGGAGACATGGGTGAGGGCCTGGTGGTGGGTGCCCCACAGTGCTGGGGGGGTGGGGGTGGTGGGAGACATGGTTGGGTGCCTGGTGGAGGCTGCCCCTGGTGACTGGGGGGTGGGGGTGGTGGGGAACATGAGTTGGACATGGGAGAGGGGCCTGCTGGCAGGTGCCCCACAGTGCTGGGGGGTGGGGGCGGTGGGAGACATGGGTGGGGGCCTGGTGGAGGCTGCCCCTGCACTGCTGGGGGGTGGGGGTGCTGAGAGACATGGGTGGGGGCCTGGTGGTGGGTGCCCCTGCACTGCTGGGGGTGGGGGTGCTGGGAGACATGGGTGGGGCCTGGTGGAGGCTGCCCCTGCACTGCTGGGGGGTGGGGGTGGTGGGAGACATGGGTGGGGGCCTGGTGGAGGCTGCCCCTGGTGGCTGGGGGTGGGGGTGCTGGGAGACATGGGTGGGGGCCTGGTGGTGGGTGCCCCTGGTGGCTGAGGGGTGGGAGTGGTGGGAGACATGGGTGGGGGCCTGGTGGAGGCTGCCCCTGGTGGCTGGGGGGTGGGGGTGGTGGGAGACATGGGTGGGGGCCTGGTGGAGGATGCCCCTGCACTGCTGGGGGGTGGGGGTGTTGGGAGACATGGGTGGGGGCCTGGTGGAGGCTGCCCCTGGTGGCTGGGGGGTGGGGGTGGTGGGAGACATGGGTGGGGGCCTGGTGGAGGCTGCCCCTGCACTGCTGGGGGGTGGGGGTGGTGGGAGACATGGGTGGGGGCCTGGTGGAGGCTGACCCTGGTGGCTGGGGGGTGGGGGTGCTGGGAGACATGGGTGGGGGCCTGGTGGTGGGTGCCCCTGGTGGCTGGGGTGTGGGGGTGCTGGGAGACATGGGTGGGGGCCTGGTGGTGGGTGCCGCTGCACTGCTGGGGGGTGGGGGTGCTGGGAGACATGGGTGGGGGCCTGGTGGAGGCTGCCCCTGGTGGCTGGGGGGTGGGGGTGCTGGGAGACATGGGTGGGGGCCTGGTGGTGGGTGCCCCTGGTGGCTGGGGTGTGGGGGTGGTGGGAGGCATGGGTGGGGGCCTGGTGGAGGCTGCCCCTGGTGGCTGGGGTGTGGGGGTGGTGTGAGACATGGGTGGGGGCCTGGTGGAGGCTGCCCCTGCACTGCTGGGCGGTGGGGGTGGTGGGAGACATGGGTGGGGGCCTGGTGGAGGCTGCCCCTGGTGTCTGGGGGGTGGGGGTGCTGGGAGACACGGGTGGGGGCATGATGGTGGGTGCCCCTGGTGGCTGGGGGGTGGGGGTGGTGGGAGACATGGGTGGGTGCCTGGTGGAGGCTGCCCCTGGTGGCTGGGGGGTGGGGGTGGTGGGAGACTTGGGTGGGGGCCTGCTGGAGGCTGCCCCTGCACTGCTGGGGGGTGGGGGTGGTGGGGAACATGAGTTGGACATGGGTGGGGGCCTGCTGGCAGGTGCCCCACAGTGCTGGGGGGTGGGGGTGGTGGGAGACATGGGTGGGGGTCTGGTGGAGGCTGCCCCTGCACTGCTGGGGGGTGGGGGTGGTGGGGAACATGAGTTGGACATGGGTGGGGGCCTGCTGGCAGGTGCCCCACAGTGCTGGGGGGCGGGGGTGTTGGGAGACATGGGTGGGGGCCTGGTGGAGGCTGCCCCTGCACTGCTGGGGGGTGGGGGTGCTGAGAGACATGGGTGGGGGCCTGGTGGTGGGTGCCCCACAGTGCTGGGGGGTGGGGGTGGTGGGAGACATGGGTGGGGGCCTGGTGGAGGCTGCCCCTGCACTGCTGGGGGGTGGGGGTGGTGGGGAACATGAGTTGGACATGGGTGGGGGCCTGCTGGCAGGTGCCCCACAGTGCTGGGGGGCGGGGGTGGTAGGAGTCATGGGTGGGGGCCTGGTGGAGGCTGCCCCTGCACTGCTGGGGGGTGGGGGTGCTGAGAGACATGGGTAGGGGCCTGGTGGTGGGTGCCCCTGCACTGCTGGGGGGTGGGGGTGGTGGGAGACATGGGTGGGGGCCTGGTGGAGGCTGCCCCTGGTGGCTGGGGGGTGGGGGTGGTGGGAGACATGGGTGGGGGCCTGGTGGAGGCTGCCCCTGCACTGCTGGGGGGTGGGGGTGGTGGGAGACATGGGTGGGGGCCTGGTGGAGGCTGACCCTGGTGGCTGGGGGGTGGGGGTGCTGGGAGACATGGGTGGGGGCCTGGTGGTGGGTGCCCCTGGTGGCTGGGGGGTGGGGGTGCTGGGAGACATGGGTGGGGGCCTGGTGGTGGGTGCCCCTGCACTGCTGGGGGGTGGGGGTGCTGGGAGACATGGGTGGGGGCCTGGTGGAGGCTGCCCCTGGTGGCTGGGGGGTGGGGGTGCTGGGAGACATGGGTGGGGGCCTGGTGGTGGGTGCCCCTGGTGGCTGGGGTGTGAGGGTGGTGGGAGGCATGGGTGGGGGCCTGGTGGAGGCTGCCCCTGGTGGCTGGGGGGTGGGGGTGGTGTGAGACATGGGTGGGGGCCTGGTGGAGGCTGCCCCTGCACTGCTGGGGGGTGGGGGTGGTGTGAGACATGGGTGGGGGCCTGGTGGAGGCTGCCCCTGGTGGCTGGGGGGTGGGGGTGCTGGGAGACATGGGTGGGGGCATGGTGGTGGGTGCCCCTGGTGGCTGGGGGGTGGGGTGGTGGGAGACATGGGTGGGGGCCTGGTGGAGGCTGCCCCTGGTGGCTGGGGGGTGGGGGTGGTGGGAGACATGGGTGGGGGCCTGCTGGAGGCTGCCCCTGCACTGCTGGGGGGTGGGGGTGGTGGGGAACATGAGTTGGACATGGGTGGGGGCCTGCTGGCAGGTGCCCCACAGAGCTGGGGGGTGGGGGTGGTGGGAGACATGGGTGGGGGTCTGGTGGAGGCTGCCCCTGCACTGCTGGGGGGTGGGGGTGCTGGGAGACATGGGTGGGGGCCTGGTGATGGGTGCCCCTGCACTGCTGGGGGGTGGGGGTGCTGGGAGACATGGGTGGGGGCCTGGTGGAGGCTGCCCCTGCACCGCTGGGGGGTGGGGGTGGTGGGGAACATGAGTTGGACATGGGTGGGGACCTGCTGGCAGGTGCCCCACAGTGCTGGGGGGTGGGCGTGGTGGGAGACATGGGTGGGGGCCTGGTGGAGGCTGCCCCTGCACTGATGGGGGGTGGGGGTGCTGGGAGACATGGGTTGGGGCCTGGTGGTGGGTGCCCCTGCATTGCTGGGGGGTGCTGGGAGACATGGGTGGGGGTCGGGTGGTGGGTGCCCCTGCACTGCTGGGGGTGGGGGTGCTGGGAGACATGGGTGGGGGCCTGGTGGAGGCTGCCCCTGCACTGCTGGGGGGTGGGGGTGGTGGGAGACATGGGTGGGGGCCTAGTGGAGGCTGCCCCTGGTGGCTGGGGGGTGGGGGTGTTGGGAGACATGGGTGGGGGCCTGGTGATGGGTGCCCCTGCACTGCTGGGGGGTGGGGGTGGCGGAGGCTGCCCCTGCACTGCTGGGGGTGGGGGTGGTGGGAGACATGGGTGGGGGCCTGGTGGAGGCTGCCCCTGGTGGCTGGGGGTGGGGGTGCTGAGAGACATGGGTGGGGGCCTGGTGGAGGCTGCCCCTGCACTGCTGGGGGGTGGGGGTGGTGGGAGACATGGGTGGGGGCCTGTTGGAGGCTGCCCCTGGGGGCTGGGGGGTGGGGGTGCTGGGAGACATGTGTGGGGGCCTGGTGGTGGGTGCCCCTGGTGGCTAGGGGGTGGGGGTGCTGGGAGACATGGGTGGGGGCCTGCTGGTGGGTGCCCCTGCACTGCTGGGGGTGGGGGTGCTGGGAGACATGGGTGGGGGCCTGGTGGAGGCTGCCCCTGGTGGCTGGGGGGTGGGGGTGCTGGGAGACATGGGTGGGGGCCTGGTGGTGGGTGCCCCTGGTGGCTGGGGGGGTGGGGGTGGTGGGAGACATGGGTGGGGGCCTGGTGGAGGCTGCCCCTGGTGGCTGGGGGGTGGGGATGGTGGGAGACATGGGTGGGGGCCTGGTGGAGGCTGCCCCTGCACTGTTGGGGGGTGGGGGTGGTGGGAGACATGGGTGGGGCCTGGTGGAGGCTGCCCCTGGTGGCTGGCGGGTGGGGGTGGTGTGAGACATGGGTGGGGGCCTGGTGGAGGCTGCCCCTGCACTGCTGGGGGGTGGGGGTGGTGGGAGACATGGGTGGGGGCCTGGTGGAGGCTGCCCCTGGTGGCTGGGGGTGCTGGGAGACATAGGTGGGGGCCTGGTGGAGGCTGCCCATGCACTGCTGGGGGGTGGGGGTGCTGGGAGACATGGGTGAGGGCCTGGTGGTGGGTGCCCCACAGTGCTGGGGGGGTGGTGGTGGTGGGAGACATGGTTGGGTGCCTGGTGGAGGCTGCCCCTGGTGACTGGGGGGTGGGGGTGGTGGGGAACATGAGTTGGACATGGGTGGGGGACTGCTGGCAGGTGCCCCACAGTGCTGGGGGGTGGGGGTGGTGGGAGACATGGGTGGGGGCCTGGTGGAGGCTGCCCCTGCACTGCTGGGGGGTGGGGGTGCTGAGAGACATGGGTGGGGGCCTGGTGGTGGGTGCCCCTGCACTGCTGGGGGTGGGGGTGCTGGGAGACATGGGTGGGGCCTGGTGGAGGCTGCCCCTGCACTGCTGGGGGGTGGGGGTGGTGGGAGACATGGGTGGGGGCCTGGTGGAGGCTGCCCCTGGTGGCTGGGGGTGGGGGTGCTGGGAGACATAGGTGGGGGCCTGGTGGTGGGTGCCCCTGGTAGCTGGGGGGTGGGGGTGGTGGGAGACATGGGTGGGGGCCTGGTGGAGGCTGCCCCTGGTGGCTGGGGGGTGGGGGTGGTGGGAGACATGGGTGGGGGCCTGGTGGGGGCTGCCCCTGCACTGCTGGGGGGTGGGGGTGTTGGGAGACATGGGTGGGGGCCTGGTGGAGGCTGCCCCTGGTGGCTGGGGGGTGGGGGTGGTGGGAGACATGGGTGGGGGCCTGGTGGAGGCTGCCCCTGCACTGCTGGGGGGTGGGGGTGGTGGGAGACATGGGTGGGGGCCTGGTGGAGGCTGACCCTGGTGGCTGGGGGGTGGGGGTGCTGGGAGACATGGGTGGGGGCCTGGTGGTGGGTGCCCCTGGTGGCTGGGGGGTGGGGGTGCTGGGAGACATGGGTGGGGGCCTGGTGGTGGGTGCCCCTGCACTGCTGGGGGGTGGGGGTGCTGGGAGACATGGGTGGGGGCCTGGTGGAGGCTGCCCCTGGTGGCTGGGGGGTGGGGGTGCTGGGAGACATGGGTGGGGGCCTGGTGGTGGGTGCCCCTGGTGGCTGGGGTGTGGGGGTGGTGGGAGGCATGGGTGGGGGCCTGGTGGAGGCTGCCCCTGGTGGCTGGGGGGTGGGGGTGCTGGGAGACATGGGTGGGGGCATGGTGGTGGGTGCCCCTGGTGGCTGGGGGGTGGGGGTGGTGGGAGACATGGGTGGGGGCCTGGTGGAGGCTGCCCCTGGTGGCTGGGGGTGGGGGTGGTGGGAGACATGGGTGGGGGCCTGCTGGAGGCTGCCCCTGCACTGCTGGGGGGTGGGGGCGGTGGGGAACATGAGTTGGACATGGGTGGGGGCCTGCTGGCAGGTGCCCCACAGTGCTGGGGGGTGGGGGTGGTGGGAGACATGGGTGGGGGTCTGGTGGAGGCTGCCCCTGCACTGCTGGGGGGTGGGGCTGCTGGGAGACATGGGTGGGGGCCTGGTGATGGGTGCCCCTGCACTGCTGGGGGGTGGGGGTGCTGGGAGACATGGGTGGGGGCCTGGTGGAGGCTGCCCCTGCACTGCTGGGGGGTGGGGGTGGTGGGGAACATGAGTTGGACATGGGTGGGGGCCTGCTGGCAGGTGCCCCACAGTGCTGGGGGGTGGGGGTGGTGGGAGACATGGGTGGGGGCCTGGTGGAGGCTGCCCCTGCACTGCTGGGGTGTGGGGGTGCTGGGAGACATGGGTGGGGGCCTGGTGGTGGGTGCCCCTGCACTGCTGGGGGGTGCTGGGAGACATGGGTGGGGGCCTGGTGGTGGGTGCCCCTGCACTGCTGGGGGGTGGGGGTGCTGGGAGACATGGGTGGGGGCCTGGTGGAGGCTGCCCCTGCACTGCTGGGGGGTGGGGGTGGTGGGAGACATGGGTGGGGGCCTGGTGGAGGCTGCCCCTGGTGGCTTGGGGGTGGGGGTGCTGGGAGACATGGGTGGGGGCCTGGTGATGGGTGCCCCTGCACTGCTGGGGGGTGGGGGTGGCGGAGGCTGCCCCTGCACTGCTGGGGGGTGGGGGTGGTGGGAGACATGGGTGGGGGCCTGGTGGAGGCTGCCCCTGGTGGCTGGGGGGTGGGGGTGGTGGGAGACATGGGTGGGGGCCTGGTGGTGGGTGCCCCTGGTGGCTAGGGGGTGGGGGTGCTGGGAGACATGGGTGGGGGCCTGGTGATGAGTGCCCCTGCACTGCGGGGGGTGGGGGTGCTGGGAGACATGGGTGGGGGCCTGGTGGAGGCTGCCCCTGGTGGCTGGGGGGTGGGGGTGCTGGGAGACATGGGTGGGGGCCTGGTGGTGGGTGCCCCTGGTGGCTGGGGGTGGTGGGAGACATGGGTGGGGGCCTGGTGGAGGCTGCCCCTGGTGACTGGGGGGTGGGGATGGTGGGAGACATGGGTGGGGGCCTGGTGGAGGCTGCCCCTGGTGGCTGGGGGGTGGGGGTGCTGGGAGACATGTGTGGGGGCCTGGTGGTGGGTGCCCCTGGTGGCTAGGGGGTGGGGGTGCTGGGAGACATGGGTGGGGGCCTGGTGATGAGTGCCCCTGCACTGCGGGGGGTGGGGGGAGACATGGGTGGGGGCCTGATGGAGGCTGCCCCTGGTGGCTGGGGGGTGGGGGTGCTGGGAGACATGGGTGGGGGCCTGGTGGTGGGTGCCCCTGGTGGCTGGGGCTGGTGGGAGACATGGGTGGGGGCCTGGTGGAGGCTGCCCCTGGTGACTGGGGGGTGGGGATGGTGGGAGACATGGGTGGGGGCCTGGTGGAGGCTGCCCCTGCACTGCTGGGGGGTGGGGGTGCTGGGAGACATGGGTGGGGCCTGGTGGAGGCTGCCCCTGGTGGCTGGGGGGTGGGGGTGGTGTGAGACATGGGTGGGGGCCTGGTGGAGGCTGCCCCTGCACTGCTGGGGGGTGGGGGTGGTGGGAGACATGGGTGGGGCCTGGTGGAGGCTGCCCCTGGTGGCTGGGGGGTGGGGGTGGTGTGAGACATGGGTGGGGGCCTGGTGGAGGCTGCCCCTGCACTGCTGGGGGGTGGGGGTGCTGGGAGACATAGGTGGGGGCCTGGTGGAGGCTGCCCCTGCACTGCTGGGGGGTGGGGGTGCTGGGAGACATGGGTGAGGGCCTGGTGGTGGGTGCCCCACAGTGCTGGGAGGGTGGGGGTGGTGGGAGACATGGTTGGGTGCCTGGTGGAGGCTGCCCCTGGTGACTGGGGGGTGGGGGTGGTGGGAGACATGGGTGGGGGCCTGGTGGAGGCTGCCCCTGGTGGCTGGGGGGTGGGGGTGCTGGGAGACATGGGTGGGGGACTGGTGGTGGGTGCCCCTGATGGCTGGGGGGTGGGGGTGGTGGGAGACATGGGTGGGGGCCTGGTGGAGGCTGCCCCTGGTGGCTGGGGGGTGGGGGTGCTGGGAGACATGGGTGGGGGCCTGGTGGTGGCTGCCCCTGCACTGCTGGGGGGGTGGGGGTGGGAGACATGGGTGGGGGCCTGGTGGAGGATGCCCCTTTTGGCTGGGGGGTGGGGGTGGTGGGAGACATGGGTGGGGGCCTGGTGGAGGGTGCCCCTGGTGGCTGGGGGTGCAGGGGGACATGTGTTGGTGGGCAGTAGTGCAAGTTCACATGTGGGTTGGCTGGGGGTCATGGCCATGGTGGATGGTGTGCCTGCAGGACATGTGCAGGGTAGGCCCCTGTGGTGTGAGCCACCTGCAGGGGCCGTGGAGGGTGTAGAGGGAACACCTGGGTGGACCCACACGTGCAATTCACGTGTGATGCTCCCCGCGCACCCCTGTAATACACGTACCCTGATGGAATTGCGTGTGGAACTTTCCGCGCACCCCTGAAATGCTCGTACCCTGCTCGCACGGGCCCAATCGCGTGTGGAACTTCCCGCGCACCCCTGGAATACACGTACCCTGATGGAATCGCGTGTGGAACTTCCCGCGCACCCCTGGAATACACGTACCCTGCTGATGTCGCGTTTGAAACTTCCCCCGCACCACGAAATACACGTACCCTGATGAGATTGCGTGTTGAACTTCCCGCGCACCCCTGAAATACACGTGCCCTGCTGATGTCGCATGTGAAACTTCCCCCACACCCCAAAATACACGTACCATGATGAAATCGCGTGTGGAAATTCCCGCGCACCCCTGAAGTACACGTACCCTGCTGCAATCGCGTGTGGCACTTCCCGCGCACCCCTGAGATACGCGTACCGTGCTCGCACGGGCCCAATCGCGTGTGGAATTTCCCATGCACCCCTGAAATACACGTACCCTGCTGAAGTCGCGTGTGGCACTTCCCGCGCACCCCTGAGATACGCGTACCCTTCTCGCACGGGCCCAATCGCGTGTGGAATTTCCCGCGCACCCCTGAAATACACGTACCCTGCTAAAATTGCACATGGCACTTCCCGCGCACCCCTGAGATACGCGTACCCTGCAGAAATCGCATGTGGAACTTCCCGCGCACCCCTGAAATACGCGTACCCTGCTCGCACGGGGCCAATCACGTGAGGTACTTCCCGCGCACCCCAGTGATACACGTAGCCCGCTTGCCATGTTGGTACAGGGTTAGCGCAGCCCTTTGCGCTGGATTGAGTATATTGATGGCTTTTCCCTGCGCGAGAGGCGTTCTTGGGGCGTAACTGGCGCTGCTGCAGGGTCGCTGCGCCACTGTGCGCCACGGCTGGTTTTGGTGGCTGGAATCCATGAATACGCTGTGCGCGGAAATGGATTTTAGCGCACGCGGCTGGCGCAGGGATTCGCACGCGCCCACTGTGCGCCAGCCGCGTGCGCCACTTATGCGCTGAATTCTATGAATTACCCCCAAAGAGCGTAAGGTCCGTAGATTTGGGGTGTATAAAGGGACCAAAGAAGGTATACCCTAAATATTCATCAAAGAATCAAATTACAGCTCAAGGGTCCTCTCGGTAAATATATACAGCAGCTGAGAAACGCAGGTAGGGTACTGTCCCCACAACCCACTAAGACACAATCGCTATTAGGTTGGGAGCACCAGTCACTCTGATCCATTCTGCGAATGATTTTTAAATCGGAAAGTCTAACCACACCAGGTCCAGTTCTCTGACGCAGCCAGGCAAGAACCTTATTGCGCAAACCTTCTCTAGTCTCTTTTCCTTCTATTTTGCGAATGTTAGTTATGACAAAATTTCTTTGGTCCATGATGAAATCATGCATATTGGTGTCCTTTATTGTTGAAATTTGTGACTTTTTTAAGCGAATGTTCCATGTGGGTAAAGTCTCACAATTAACTTTCATCGTTATAGGCAGGTTGCCGTTTCTTGGTCGATCTTCTTACTAGAAGGCTTTGAGGGGAGTAATAAATCCTGTATTACACTCTTAGGGTACAAATTGGGAGTTGTTATTTCCTTCCTACTGACTAATATAGGCAGGGTGTCGTTAGTTGGCCTCTCACTACAAACATCAGTTTGTATTGCTTGATCTCTTATCTCCTTTAAAATACGAACTTGACAGGCATTGTTGACATTTAATATCTGATGTGGGACTGGAAGACTGAGCATCTCAACTGTTTGTGATGCAGTATTCACTTTTGGCGGTCGCATGTCCGTTACCCAATCATTGAGGGTGTCAGCCAGAAGACCTAGGTCAAAAGGATCCTTACATAGAAGAAGCTCCTTGGCTATACTGGCCATAAGAGCAGACCATTGTGAAGGGTCGATGTGCTCAAATTGAGCTAAAATAGGCCTGGCCCGATCTTGGAGAGCAAAGCCTTGATTGTTACCCATGTAATTCATGAGTTTTCCTAGGCATGGAGATTTGACTGGGGTTAAAACTTGCACCGTGGTCTCAGCAGTGCTAGATTTTATTAGGCACTCTGGTGACACAGGTTCTGGGGGGCCAATTTTAAAAGAGGAACTACATGGTTCCTGACTGATTTTTTTTTTTCGAGTAGGCAATCATTTTATTATGAGGCATTGTAATGGCAGGAGGTCTATCCCGCAATCTCAGTCTCCTACGAGTACTGAGTGCCAAGATCTCCGAGACACGGTCTCTGTTGGTCGAAGGGGAAGAGGCCACAGAACCCTGTGAGGCCCCTTCAGTCTGTTCCTGGGGACTGCTCAGCATGCCATGACGATTGCCCTTCTTATTAGTGGACATAATGACCCCAAATTATACGGCCAGGGCTGGACAAACAGAATTGGCAAAATATGCAACACCGGCAGATTGGAAAGTCCAAAGAAACAAAGAGGGCACCTGCCAAACGCTATACCTCTAACATGGTGCAAAACTTGGCCAAAAGGTATGTTTAAGTTCTAAGCACTCACCACGAGGGCCGGCTAAAACGCCCAAGATGTCAAGGGTCTTCCACTGACACTCGCTGCCGAGTATCAGTATGTCAGCCTCATCCACTGCAACACGAGACCACTGGAGCCCCTGAACCGCAGAGCTGCAGATCTGCGGAGCCGCTGAGGCTGCTGGAATATATGCGTCAACACGCCAGAGTGAGCGAGGGAGTTAGAGACAGGGACCCATCGGGCGTCCCATCAACGTCGACATCTGCTTCAAGCCGCACGGCCGCCTGAAGCTCCCGCCAACTCCGATACCCACAGTGCCACTGATACCTCTTTCCACGGTGCCTTTTGTGGGAGTTGCCTACTTAGTCGCCTCCACACCACAGAGCGGTGAGCGGAGATGGGAGGCTGGTTGTGAGGCAGTCTGCAGCAGTCTGCTGCGGAAGCAGAGCCGGAGCAAAAATGGAATCCCATGTGAGACCAGCACGACCGCTGAGTCAAGCAGCACGGAAGACGGGAAGAAAGGAGCGGAATGAGGACGCACAGATG
Source organism: Ambystoma mexicanum (assembly GCF_040938575.1). Lineage (NCBI taxonomy): Eukaryota > Metazoa > Chordata > Amphibia > Caudata > Ambystomatidae > Ambystoma > Ambystoma mexicanum. The sequence continues at coordinate 602,354,316 of NC_090925.1, forward strand.
TGGACGTGGACCAGAGCCATCGTCGCCTAAGAAGTAGCAAAAATTCTCAAGACCAAGAAAAAGACCAAGAATAAGAGCAAGATCACTGGCAAGGTAAAGATGCAGAATTGAACAATTTATCAGCTGCAGAGTACCAGTCGCCTGTCCAGCCGCCAGTTCAAGCGTTCTAGGAAACGCAAGCCGTCCCGGTGAGTGAGGAGTGCGGGGAATGAGAGAGCACCCAGAAGGGAAAACAACTGCCTCTCCACGACGCAAGCAAAGACCCACCTACCGCTGTAGACGATGCGATTGAGGTCCGGGCGGGGGCAGTCGGAAGGGGGCCCCCGCGGGAACCTGTGGGGGTGTCAAGTAGTGAAGAGGAGGGCAGTGGCGGACCCCACCTACCTGGGACAAGCGGAGCAAACACCACCCACGAGGAGAGCGACAAGGACGCAAGGGTGAATCAGCGGGTAGCGATGCAGCTGGGCTCAGGCTCGGGCAGCGCGGTCAGAGTAGACACAACATCCAAACAAAACCCAACACGAGAAGGGGATCTTGGATAAGAGCATGATGACAACCCAAATCAGGAAAGAAGAAACAGCCGAGGGGCAGAGACACGACCAAAAACTCTGGTCAAACCACCGGCTCAGACAGAATGCCTCAGAACAAAATAAACATAAAGGCTATGGTGCACTTTGACTTTAGAGTGCCTCAACACAATCAACAAAGTCGAGACATAATGAGCCCAAGGCTGGCTAGCATGGACAAAGGTGCAGAGCACATTATAGCCATTCAAGACAGTGACGCGGACACAGAAAGTGACGAGGAAGAAGTCACAGGTGAGGCAAACTCAAACTCAGACGCAGACCCTGAGGTAAACCAGACTTTACTCAAAGCGAAAAAAGGGAAAAACGAAAAACCGAGCAAGGGATAAAAAGCTACATGAAAGTGAGGACAACAAAGAAACAAGAAACCAGCGATCAGAAACGAAAAATGAGGTAAAAGTAACAACAAGTAAGGGTTCAAAAGCTAATAAAAGAAGCAGAGTTACTTCGAAAGGGTTACCGAATCCGCTGCTGTCATGCCCCTTGAAAGCTTTTTTTACACAACAGCAAAAGAGAAAATTAGATACGTACACGGAACTGTCAGATGCAGAGATGCTAGAAGAGGTGCAAGAAACCCCCCCAGTAACCAAACAGCAGAAAACTGAGGTGGTGTTGAGACCAGAACTAAAAGCAACCGTGGAACAGGCACATCCCGGACTAGCAGAACACAGACTAGCAGAACAGCAAACCTGTAAAGCGCAAGGTGGGAATAATTTGCCATTGGAGCAGTCCAGCAAGCAAATGGACAAGAGCATTGTGCACGCCATGACTGAAACGCGAAAGAATGCAAAGCAACAATGTGAAGGGGCAGGGCAGATGGAAAGCAGGAGAGATATGCCTGTGGTTAGTAACACGCTGGAAAACAAACAGAGTGATCAAACACCAGGAGATAAACTCCCGCCAGGGACTCTGGAGGACCAGTCCCAGGTACAACCAGAGAGAGAACACTGCCTCGCCTGGACAAAGGCCCATTTGAACACAGGGCAGAAACCAGAAACACCAGCTAAAAAGAGCGAATGGAGCATTTTAAATCATGACCACCAAGGAAATAAGAGAAGGTCAACAGGCTCCTACCTAGAACCGGAACAAGAACAAACTATGTTAGCGGAGGATTCGACATCGGAATCACCACGGATGCCAAGGAGACCGGAAAGAATCCAGTTATCACCGAAGAATAGACGTCTAAGTGAAATCTCCTCAACAACCCAAAAAGACTCGCCGAACAAAAAATCGGACATGTTAACGATCATGTCGGCGATGACAATTGCTTTAGCTCCTTTTTGTAAACTTTACGAGGCAATCAAAGAGGAGGTTCAAGACAATACCTCAGTCCTGACTAACATGCTCATGAAAATGACCTACTTAGAGGGATACATAACCGCAGCAGAAGAACAAAATAGTAACCATCAAAAAAACTGGGGAAAAAAATAGAATCACTGGAAAAAAAGACTGAAACCATGCAAGTGGAAAACAGAAAATTTACTGAAATAGTGGAAACCAAACAAACTCTAGGTCCGACCAAAGAAGGGGGGAAAATCGTACAGAGGAGAAGGGACCAATACGAAATTTGGAATTAACCAAAGAAGAAGGCACGCCCCCCCAAAGGAAACTCTAGAGAACCAACCTCACAGAATCAAAGTAATCTTTCCAGGACCCCATAAAGAAATATACTTGTCCATCAACACAAAAGAAAACGGTCCTTAAGTGAGGACCGTGGCTATGATGAAACGATGAAACGAAAAGAAACAGAAGTGGGTCGACGCCACGTAGCCACAGGTCATCAAAAAAAGAGGAGGGGCAGCAAAGGGTAAAGACTAAATTGGATGAAGAGATTTGCGTATTTAAGCTAGAACAATCAGAAAAAATGGAAGGCTACATGATTCTGAACAGACCCACAGTGCTTAAAATAACAAGGAAAACAAAAGCATTAAGAAGAATCAGAACAGAAGACATCAAACTTGTAGAACCTTATCATAGAGGAAACACAGCAAAAGCATACCTCAATCTCAGACCTGCTGGCATTAAACAAATAGGCACAACAGCATATAAGGAAATGGAGCGTATGGGCTTTTATTTGACGGAAATAAAAAATTGGAGGGGAAGAGAAGAAAACGAGTCAGTAAACAAAGCTGCAAATCATCACACACAGTGATATTTATTGAAAACGGAGGAACTATACCAAACTCGCCGATTAGGGAAACCAGTATACGTTCCAAGATGAAAAAGGACAGAGATATAGAAGACTCAGTGATGAAGACGAAAAATTGACGTCACAGGATCAGATGAAAAGACAAAACAGTAGACAAGGCCCAAGGACGCCAAGGATCAGAAGGGAGGAACAGCAAAAGCTGACACCACAGAGAAATGCACAATTAAAGGCAAAGGATATAAAGAACAAAATCAACGAGAGAAGCTCATCGAGAACAACAGAGACGACGACAGCAAAGGGACCATGGGAATGGTTAAAAACAGCCCTGAATACGAAAAGTGAAAAATAGCAACGACCGTTGACCTCAGTCTCCAAGCCCAACGATACAACAAAATTGGCGGAACAGACCCCAAAGGAAAAGTACACCTTGGGATCCTGGAACATGAGAGGTCATTCACACCTAACACCATTAGGAGACGTGGACCTGGGCCTTCACGATATATTATGTCTACAAGAGACATGGCTGGCGGACAAACCCTCGTTAGATGGTTTCATGGTGGAAATTTTGCCAGCGGTCAAGGGACTATTAGGCCGACCATCGTCGGGTCTGTTAACGGCTATTAGAACAGGCACTGGATTAATGGCACCAAGAAAACTGAAAGGATTCTATGAAATGTTAGTCACCTTGACAACATGGACCCATCAAACGTCAGCTCCAGTGCGGAAACAGGTCAATCACCTAACAATAATAAACACTTACAGGAATCCGCAACGCATGACAATAAAACCTTTTGCTCGAAAATGGAAGAAACAATTCACCAGATCTATGCAGAATTTGACAAGATGGAAATCATTGTATGTGGCGACTTCAAAGCAAACTATAATGCAAATCTTGGCGAGGATATAGAGAACAGAGCAAAAGAAGCATCAGTGGAACAAGGAAAGGCATGGAATACGGTCATCAAATTGAGAAATATCCATAACATCGCCACTCTGTTCCCGGAACAAAATTCCATCCCAACCTAGGAACGTCTGAATTCACAAGCTACGTTAGATTACATTTTTGCCAGTGAAAGATTAATACCGACCATTCACAGCTTCAATGTCCAAGGAACGGCACACAGTGATCACAACCTACTGTACTGCGCATGGCAAGGAAGGGGACCTGAAAAACAAATCTATAAAGCCAATATCGAAGTAAACAACCAGCAATCACAGCTCCGTCTGTCAGAAGCAGACATTCGGAAAATCAAAGCCACTTATGAACAGAGCGGAGGATCAAACGGCCATAGTAATGCTGAAGAAAGACCTAATTATCTCCCATTACAACTGGCATATAGAATCCCAGTGACAGGCCAGAAAAGCAAGGTGGTGCAACGCAAACACGTATATGATAAATCGGTGATGGAGAAAAGAAAATTGATGCAGAAACTGAGGAGAATAGCTAGAAAAACAAACTCCAAGGAAGTCTGGGAAAAATGGCAAAAGGAAGTAAAGGCCTATAAAAGCTGGCTGAAGCACCACAGATTATCATTATAACAAAAATGATGCAGCGAAAATGATGAGAAAACTGAGCACCAAAAAATTGGGAGATATCTGGGCATTAATTAAAACGATGAACAGTTCTGCCAACACTGAGCTCTTCAACGCACGGTCAGAACAAAAATGGACAACATATTTAACGACTCAATTTGATGGTCCAAAGTCATCTGCACCGAGTACGGAGTGGTTTACCATTACAACTTGGGTCGATGTATCAAATCTGGAGGATATCGAAATAGCAATCCGGAAACTCAAAACATCGAGAGCACCAGGCCCGGATGGACTGACTAACCTGGACCTGAAACAGTCCCCTAAAGAGTGGTCAGAGGTAATCAGCAAAATCTTCGCGGAATGCAGTAAAAGAAAATTGATTCTAGAAACATGGTTGAAAGCGACAATTGTCCCAGTATGCAAAAAAGGGAGCAGAGAAAACCCGGAGAGCTATAGGCCGATTGCTCTTCTGGATATTATGAGTAAAAAATATGCGACACGCCTGCTGGACCACTTTAGGATCTGGACCAAAAATGCCCAGTCGAGAGACAATTTCCAAACAGGATTTCAGAAAAACGGCAGCTCTGCCGTTAACATCATGTTGATAAATATCCGGAAAGCTAAGGTGAAGGAAGGAGCACCGAAAGTGTACCTCGCATTTGTAGATCTCTCTAAAACGTTCGACAAAATAGACCAAGAAAAACTGTGGTTGAAACTAACCGACTGGAAATGTCCAACATCGATCCTTGAACCGATAAAAGCACTCCACTCCGAAACCAAGATAAGAGTCAAACTGAATAAACAAGGTACATTGTCGGAGGAGATTCCAGTAAACCAAGGTGTAAAACAGGGATGCCTGTTAGCCCGGCACTCTTTATATCCTTTCTCGGAGACTACCAGCTTGTGGAATCTAAAATCAGGGCGTTCCCTCCAAAAATAGGGAAAACTAAAATTTCAAGACTTCTGTACGCAGTCAATGTCATCATTATAGACCAAACTCAAATTGGTCTTCAATGAAAATTAGCCAACTTAGCGAGATACATCAATGACAACAAAATGAAAATGAAAATTCTGATCTTAGAGAAAGCAGCCAGAAAAATATTCAAACAGCAGAAGTGGAAAAAATAAAAATTGAAATTGTAAAGCAATTCAAATACCTAGGAGCCAATATTGACAGCTCAGCAAGTGACAAGGCGACGCAAGAGATGCTGTAGGACAAGGTGAAACAGTTAACATCCGAGACAAGATCAGTTGACAACAAATTTGGAAAATTCTCGCTAATTCCATCCATAAATTTCTACAAGACAAAGGTGGTACCTTCACTCATCCATGGAATGGAAGCATCGTTAAACATACAACGGTCCCTCTGGAACAAACTTGAAGGCCATGTATGGAAAGCAGTGTTGGGACTACCTAAATCGACATCAATGCCCGCCATCAGATGTGAATTCTGTCTGGTATCTTTATCATCTTCAGTTGACCAAAGCTCCATGAGATTATATAGAAAAATCATAATGGCAGATACTCTTCCTCTATACAACAACATCTTGGAAGAAATCGAAACTGGATCATGTAAGGCACTGAAAAAATGGGTTGGAAGACAAAAAGAGATGTTGAGTCAGATAGCGTGCTCAGAAGACGACCTGAAAGAAAATCCTGATAGAGTGAAACGTAAAATGGAGGAGATGGATTGGATGCCACTATTGAGAAAGCAACTGCGAACAAACGATTGGCACATCTTCCTCCGACTTTCAATAAGGTCAAAAGCCCACAGAACTATTGCGCCAAATTTCCGAACAAACGGCAGCGAAGCCTGTTCTTGAAAGCAAGACTAAATTTGTTGTTAACACATGAAATCGTAGCCATTCGCGCACCGAGGATTGCAAATGGATGCCGCCTATGTAAAAATCAAGATCAAGCAGAAACACTGAAACATCTGGTGATGTTTTGCCCCAAAACCAAACAAAATAGATGTGTATGCCTCCAGCCACCCATATTAATCCCTTGGATGGCCGAGGAAGAAGAACTTTGCAACAGACTAATCTCAGGAGAGACCACTAGATGGACCGTGGCTATGGTCAAGCTAATAGAACTAGCGTTTCAGCAGATCAGCCAGACCTCGAGTGAGGATGCAGCTAGCTGACTCCTAACCTGTGGAACGGGGTCCTCATGAAGGAATACGCACATCGAAAAAAAGAAAACAAACAGCAAGTAAGGGTCAACCGTCGTAGTAACGATAGAGAAACCCAGACCCATAGACATTCCATTTGTGAGGGGCCGCAAACAACCCCATCCTGATCCTAAAGCAGAAGACAGTAAATGGCAGGAAATTGACAGCTTATTCAGTGACGTAGATTTGAAGAATGAAAGAAATCAAGAAGCCAACCTGTAACAGCATTTTTCTTTTGATTAAATTAAAAAAAAAAAAAATATGTATATATATATATATATATATATATATATATATATATATATATATATATATATATATATATATATATATATATATATATATATATACCTGTGCGGAACAGCAAGATTCTTCTTTGTGTGTATATGTTTATACAGCGGCAGAGGAGAATAAAAGAGCTCCTACAGGCAGCATTCCACAACACTAGACCCAGTTTACAGAGTCGTCCAGGAATTTACAAAATGGCTCATCCTATCCACTCAGATGTCATTTTTTTCAATTTTCAGGGACTTGCAAGCTTCCTCTTTGTGTTGCACATCCCCTGTTTACATTTCTCAGCTGGGACCGAGCTGAAGGAACTCTTCCATTGCTTTTGTAATCAAAGAGGGCACGCACAGCAGCTCCCCAGTTTAGAAGCGAGTGTGGTGTACTTTTGCTGTCCTCTCAGATATTTTCCTTAGATGTCTTGCCAACTAGTGTAAAAGTTGTAACTGTAAGAACACAATTCATTCAACACCCGATGTACTTCAAAGAGTCAGCCTAACAGCCTTTCTCCTCCCTCCTCTCTTCTATGGTGTAAATAGCTGTTAATGGATGAGGCAATACCTTCCCTGGCACTAGGAGACCACCTGTGGAGAACAACGCAGACCATGTGCATATGCTAATCCCTGACACACCCTGCCTGCCTTTGGAAGGATAGCCCTTAAAATCTGGATGGATAAAGCATGGTTGTTTTCTGCCCGCGTCCCATCATTCAGCATTGGCACACGTAAGGAAATTCCCAAGACACTTAGCTAGCAAGGGCTCAGAGAGACGGCAAATTCAAGATTGCTGTCTTGTTGGATACCATCATATCACCCACCCCGAAACTCCCTGTCTTCCACTGCTGTTTGCCATCCTGCAGCTATCACACCTCCCCAAACCCTCTTTTAGGCCAAGATACTGAAAATGTTTTGAGGAATCCACACACCACCGCCCATCTTTTCTGCTCTTCATTTAATTATGAAGAATCCTCTGCAGGGTTGCAGCATAACTCTGATGCCGAAGGCCTGGTGCTGCATTCAAAACCTGGTGAGTTGTGTCTGTTGATGGTTTGGGAGGGGTGGCTTCAGTATTGATTGCATGAGAAGAATTTGGGACTTCGGAGACACAGCAGGGTAGACATCTGGGCAAAATGAGCAGGGATTCTAGCCCCTGCCCCGATGAGTGCATGTTAGAGTAAGATTTGAGGCATCTCCCAGCCTGCTAACCAATTTACCAAGGAAGGTGAAAAATGGTGATTGTAGGCTTCAATTTCAAGCTGCTTGAAGGGATGTGTACTTCAATCACGACACAGAGAGACCATGCAGGGGTGAGTTACTTCTTTACTATGATGCAAGTAGACAAGGTTATAGGTTCAGGTACGTTCTTTAGGTAAGAGCCGTAGGGAGATATCCACCGGCACCCTCTCTCCCAGGCTCTCAGCTCACAACTAACAATCAGAGAACACTCAGGGGCAATCACACATCAATATTCAACACATCAATATTCCACACTTATTCCAGCAGCTTGCAGGCTCACAGCACAGGGAATAAGTCAAGATACAACACATCTCCCTCATTAAAACAGACAAGAGGACGTGAACGGCATGGAACACACAAAAGGATCATCCTCAAATATAACCAGATGTCTCCAACTATCATTCCATTCTAAACTCTGAAGAAGGAGTACAACTCCCATTAAACCACATCCCCTCACCGTCCTCCAAATTAATTGAACAGGACAACAACATGCCAAAACAACGCACAGTCCACGCTTGTGGACCCAAAAGCGGGACACTTCAACCAGGGCAAAGAGCTACAACACTTGAACTTCAATTCGAAGTCCACCATGATTCCAACTCAACCATCACTCATCATCCCTCAAACAACCAACGGCGCACTCCGCAGATCAGCACAGCCCCAACCAACCAACACTGCCAAAAGACTAAAGCGATGCACCAAAAGCACACCACAACACTTCAACCTTCTAACCTCCAGAACCAAAAAAGATGACACACGCCCCTAATACGGGTACTGGATACGCACTACTCACAAGGATACCTGGTGCCCATCTCCAAAATGCAAATGCACAGGCAGGAAACCCCCAGCCATGACACCTACTACACCTCTAAACCACTGGGGTGTCACACATCCCCACCACCATCTCTACTGGCACGGGTCCACCAAACCCCAAAATGTGCTGGGTGTCCAACACCCCCGAATGGCCTATAGTCAGATCAAGGCTCACACTAGTCAGACACTGCACTACACATGCAGTCAGGTTAAGGCTCAGCTAGTGGCTACTGCACTGCACACACAAACACTACTGATTGGCCACTTCAAACCTAACCAGTGGTTTTCTAGGTCATCAACTGGTCTACAACGCAAGACAAACACACATATAACCTCACCTCACAATATTCAGCAAATATGCACAGGCAGCCATGATAAATGCAGAGATTCCCTAACTCTTAACAAGCCCAAAGCCTGAGCTACCTACAAAGTCCACAATAATGGTGGTCCTGTGGAGGAAACAGATTCACATAAAACATCAAATAAATTACTTCATGCCTAAAACATAGGCCACCTCGCTTACAATTCACAACAGCCATCACTTCAACTTGCTTACCACATTTGTAATGATTTCTAAATAAACAGGCCTTACATGACTAACTACTAATGCTGATTGCGGATGAGCATATGAAGTCAACACCAACTCCTTTACAGATGCCTGAGCAGACAAACAGAAAGTGACCTAAAAGATGTCCAACAATGCAGAACTTGAAACTCCCCTAAATTACTGCAGGCCTCACAGTACCTCTTGGGATGTTCTCCCCAACTCGCATTATCAGGACACTTAGCTCATGTATTTCTTATTCTTTATCCCCAGGCTCGCCAACACTGGACAAAGTTCTTGAATCCGCCACCTGACACCACTGGCAATTCTCGTCCACGCCAGCAAAGTTCCTCAAGGAGATCAGTTGGGCAGTTTCTCTCCTGCCCCCCACCAGCGCCAAACCATGCCGACTTGCACTTGTAAGAACCAATGCCGCAAAACAGACAGGGACCTTCCGTTGACCATATGGAGCAGCAGATTGCTCTACGCATGAGTGGGTTCCGATCCCATTCCCGTCATCAATGAAAGAATGTGTTCTTCAATAAGGACACAGAGAGGCCATGGGGGTGAGTAGCATCTTTACTCTGATTCAAATAGAGAAGGTTACAGGTTCAGTTACGTTTTTTAGGTAAGAGACATAGGAACACATCCACCGGCACCCTCACTCCTAGCCACTCAGCTCTCAACTGACATTCAAGGAATACTCGGGCACAATCACACATCAACTTTCCACACATCAATATTCCACAGGCATTCCAGCAGCTCCCATGCTCATAGCACATGGACAGCGGAGAAGTCAAGAAACAACACTGCTCTTACACTGAACCTTAACTTCTTGCCGTCCCTAAGCCTTGGATGGTTATGTTAAGGTCTGAGTTTTCAGACCGCCACCTTTCCTCATCTGCCAACTCGCAGATGCTTGTTTTGTTCCTCCAGCGGTAGCATTGACCTATTTGAGACAGAGAGAGGGAGGGAGATCCCATAGAAAGCAGATCAGCACTCAAGAAATGGGTATTTCCAATCTGTACCCATCAACACCACAGGTTCCATATCTGCCTTTCCCGCTGTCCCACTAATTAATCCTAACTGGCTATTTTCTTACAGAGTCAAACACAGCAAGGCCACCAATAGTGGCACACAGGTGCTATGCAAGACCACTTACATTACATTACACTACATACAATCTTCAAGGCAAAACACATTTTCTGGTTTGCTGTAATGGGTAAGTGTTCATAGGCTCTGCATTGTTTTTTGCCCTCCACTCAAAGTCGGCCCTCTGAGGGGGTCTGTTTAAGCTAGGCGAGCATAGTCTAGCAGGAGGAGGCCAGAGCCTGGTGATGCCTGGAGAGATGCTTAAAAGACAATGGGGATTGGTGCTGCATGCTTTGGAGCAACTATGGGCCAAGTTTGAGAACTGTCCGGGGTGCCATAGTGGAGTTCTAACCCAGAGTTGAAATAGGCCGAGAGATGCCGTGTGAAGGCACAGTCCATGGTCTGCTCTGGGTTAGTGACACCAGAACTAGCGCCATGCATAAGGGTGGGAGCCCGGTTGATGACTGCCATTCCTGGAGGCCTTGTGAAGAGCAAGGGCTAGCTTGGTGGTGAGGGTCCCACCCGAGGGTAAGAGCTGTCACCACATCACCAGGGACCCTGTTGCAAGGGCAGCAGGCTGCTCACATGCGGCCACTATGGAGCTCGCAGCAGGTTGGAGGGGGCTGCTGTAGCCAGCAGCCAGGAAGTGCTCAGCATTGTGCAAGAGCTGGCAGTTACTTGCTCCTAGGAGCAGTAAAAAGCACAGAGGGACTCACAGAGCTATCTGGCTGAGCTACTACGGCCTCTGTGAGTACCAGAGAAGATCGGGAGGAGGTTGTGTGGTGCTCTGGCATATTGTATGTGACTATAGTTGTGGATCAGCTCTGATGCCAGGATGGGTGTGTGCTTTCCTGTTTCATATTGCACCCTCCAGCTTTACTCTTTGTTGTGGTCGCATTCTCCCTGCACACAACCTGATTAAAGAGCATGAGACTGTAGCATTGGTCACATATTTAAAGGAGCTACTCTGGGTTGACGTGAATTACATTGGATTTGTACTCTTGACTTACCTCCTTGCGGATGCAGGCGTGTGATGGTGCAGGCACTGGCAGAAGAGGTGGTGACTGGTGTGCACTGAGGCCATCCTGCATTTGCTTCTGCCCCTTTCTTGTTCAGCTACCTATTACTTGTGAGGTCTGGGTATAATAAGGACAACTGCGGAGTGTGAAGGTGGGCAGGAGAAGTTGTTGTGGAGTGGAAGTGGTCTGGGGGTCCTTGAGAGTTCACTGAAGAGGGGGCTCCCCTGGTTGGCAGCTTTGGGCAGCTGGTAGTCCTTTTGTGGCATCAGGAAGTGAGTGTTGGATGGCCAAGGGCAAAAAGAAGCAGGGCCACCTGCAATTTGCCGGGAAGGAGGGCTTGGCTCTGTGTATGGGCAACATGGCAACATCCCATTCTGTGGGGCCAGAGGAGGCAGCAATGACTAGTTCGGCCTAACTGTTCTTGGGTGTCCAAAAGCCCAGCTCCAGAGTTTAGCCTTATATTTGCAGAGACGAAGACTGGCTTTGCGCCTGTGAACACCAAACTTGATGGTATGAAATACAAAATGCACCGCATGCAGGAGCGTATCGAGAAGGAAAGTGCCTGTCTCTGCAAGCCTGAACACAGAGTGGGTGTGCTGGAAGATATGAGCTCTGAGGTGACTCAGGCAATCTGTGTGTTGCAGCGGAAGGTCAAGGACATTTGTGATAATAATGAGGATCTAGAAGCAAGGTCTTGTCTTGTCATAACAACATAGGAGTGGTTGGGGTCCCGAAATCTGATTCAGCAAAGATCTTGGAACTGTTAATGGAATCCTTTATCATGGAAGTCCCGGTGGACCCTATGCTTTGTTCCCATTTCTTGATTGAGAGAGCTCATTGTGTGCCCGTACAGAAGCCTAGACCGGGGCAGAATCCATATCTGGTCATGGCAAGATTTCTCACCCACCGGGACGCAATGTCATATTGCGCAAAGCTCATGAATGGTGTGACCTGTAATACAAGGAGTCCAGAGTGTTGTTTTATCCAGATTTGACTCGAGTGGTGCAGAGGGCACAACTGTCATTTTTAGAGGCTAAACGAATGTTGAGAGAGAGGGGGTTACAATATGCTATGCTATATCCTTCTAAACTACGTGTAATCCATGATAATAAGACGCATTGCTTTTCAGATCCAGCTGAAGTGATTGCTTTTGTGAAGTCCCTGCCTAAAACCTGATGGAGAAGTAATTGGGGAACTCTGTATGGTGATGTTGTATTGATCCCATGTTCTCTGTTTATTTTTGCAAGTGGGCTTTGGTGCTGGAGCAGGTTGGTGTGGGACATTGGTTGCTTTGGTTATTATTGAGCACTGTTATAGCATTGTGATGGTTATGTAATGAAGCGGGTTAGTTGCTGAATATCCTGTTATGTATTTGGACTGCTCTCATTGGTTTGGGCCAACAAAGTCACTGAGTCCTGTGTCCCTGGGTAGGTGCACAGATTGGTGGTGTTGGGTTGGATCGGTGAGGGGGGATTTCGCTGAATGTTGGGGTAGGGAAGTGAGGATGGGGGGGTTTGGATGGTTTGTGTGGGGTTGTGGTGGGCTGTAGGGTAGTGGGGAGGGAGGTGTTCAAAAGGGCTCACATGGCTCCACGCCCAGTTGGGCTTACAGGATATGGGTTATGAGTCATGAGATAAAGATGACTGTCCTATGGATGTGGCAAGGATGTCAACTGGGTGTCTGAGACAGGAGTCGTGCACCCTCCTCAGCTGGAATGTGCGTGGCCTTAACAATCATGCTAAAATGCATAAGGTACTGGGAACGTAATTGAGCTATGATCCTGATGCATTAGGAGATTCATTGGTGTGGGGCGGAATGAAGTGTTTGATAAATCATGGAATGATGCTCGCTTTTACGCCGCATATTCCTCTTACTCTCACTGTATCCTAACACTCATTCATCAGTCATTGGGGTTTTGACTCTGAGATCGAAATCTGATCCTGATGGGTGGTACATGATAGTTTCCGGAATGCTAGCGTGGCGAGTGGTCACATTGGTGAATATCTATAGCTCAAATATTGATGATCCCTGGTTCTATGACTCCCTTTGGCTCAAGTGCTTGGCGTACTCACATACACAGTTGATTGTGATTTGGTATTTTAATACAATTTTGCATTCAGAGTTGGACAGGTCGACATCAGGGGTGCACACGCTGTCACTGGTAGCTACGGCTATATATGGCGGTTTGGAGGCCCTAGGCTTGCTTTATCCTTGGAACACGTTACACCCTGATAAACAGGATTTTTCCTTGTACTCCTCTGTCCATGACAAGGTCACGAATTGATTATATTTTAGTGTGGCAGGATCGAGTGCATAATACTAGTAACTGTTTGATGTTCCCGAGGATGCTATCGGACCATTCTGTGATTCAGTGGCAGTTTTGGTTGCTGGATTTAGTGGTTCATAGACCGCACTGGAGTTTTTAGGGGTAGGTGTTGTTGGACGTAGTATACGGGGGTGAGGTTCAGGAGGTAGTTTTGTGGTGGCAATGCATCTCACTAGAGAATGGGGTTCTCAATGCTTTCAGGAGATGACTGGTGAGCCTTGAGGCCGACTTCAAAGAACTACAAACGGAGGGATAGGATGGAAAGATGAGTGCTGGTTTGTCTGTGGCAATGGTAGAGCTCGATCAATTTAGAGTCGAGGCAGAGAGGGAGGTAAGATTTCCAGTGGCTCTGCAGTTGGCATATCGTAATGGGGAGGAAGGTAGGACCGACAGATATTTGGGCCGGTTGGTGCGAGATGAAAGGTGTCAAACAGATATACCAGTATTGAGGTGATTGAATTGTATGTTGATTTTGGAGCCTCAGTCCATTCTGTAAGAATTTAGCAGGTCCTATGAGAATTTGTATGCAGCTTGGCACAGGCAAGTTCGGAGCTTATGTAGTCTTTTATCAAGAATTCCTCAATTGACATTTATAGAGGAGGGTGCTAAGGGTGTGAGATGAGATCCTGAAGGTGATAAAAGAGTTGCAGACCACTAAAGTCCTGGGTTCAGACAGTATTACATCAGCATTTTCCAAAGAGTGTGGTCCAAGGATGGCACAATATCTTATCCAGGTGTGGCAGGAGGAGTTACATATTAGGGTGTTGCCGCAGATAATGCAGGAAGGCATTATTACTCTGCTTTTTAAACCTGACAAAGATAGGTTGAGTGTGCCTCTTAAAGACCAATCACTCTGATCAACCTGGATATAAAGATATTTTCCAAAATCCTTGCAGATAGGTTGCTGCCGTACCTCTCGTCTGTGGTGCAACTAGATCAGTCAGGATTTGTTCCAGGGCATTGTACAACACTGAATCTGAGACAATTGTTTGCAGTAGTGGCTCAGATTGATCCGGAAGTGCAGGCGGTGGGTGCCCTGTTGGATTTGGAGAAGGCATTCAACTCTGTTGTGTGGTATCATCTGTGGTGCTGAGGAGGATTAGGCTTCCGTCTCATCATATAGAGTGTGTGTTATTTGTGATTGCTATGGAACCACTAGCGATCCGACTGACATTGTTGCACAGGCACAGAGGTTTGGCGTTGAGCAGGTTCAGGGCATTGATTTCTTTGTATGCTGATGATGTGATCCAGTATGTGAAGGACTCCGAGAGGAACATAAGGCCCTTGTTGAAGCATTTGGTAACATCTCTGGGTTATGAGTTAATTGGTCTAAATCGTTATTGTTTCCACTGAATGAGGCTACCAGGTGCCCACTTGGATTAAGGGAGTTCTGTTGGGAAAATCTGCATGTTAAGTATTTGGGCGTGGAGGTTAGTACGACTCAGTCACAACTTTTGAAGGACAACCCTGGGCTTATCTGGAGATACTGTGAAGGAAGCTTGAGCTATGTGCTGCGCTTCCTATTTCTCTTATGGGTAAGGTTGCTATCATTAAAATGGTGATTCTCCCTAAATTGCTATACTTGTTCCTCAACATCTTGGTTTGGCCTGGGGCTCAGTTCTTTAAGGAACTGCAGACATTACTGATTAAGTTGGTGTGGAGCCCTAACTCTCCCAGGATTCGGTGGGAAGTGCTCACTGGCCCAGTGGAGGAAGGGGGACTAAATGTAGCGGATATGGAGCTGTATTATTTAGCTGCTCAAGTCTTGTTTGTGTTGTACTGGATGCCGGGTTTGAAACCATTCCCCCATGTGCGTGTTGAGAGGCAGTGCTCAAGCCTTATTCCCTACAGGGCACCCTAGTGTCGATGAAGGGCTCTGACAAATGCCTGTTTGACCAGGTCTCGTGGCACATATTGTGCTTGAGATTGTGAGTGCAGTGCCCTTACACCCCGGAACTTGCAGTCTGGGATATTCAGTGTATTGCTCCTATGTAAAATGGGGTCATTAAGAGAGAGTGGTCGGGCCTGGGTATTAATAATATGTTCGACTTTTATAAAGATGGGAATTTTGTAATCTGGGAACTGGTGGAGGCCAAGTTGGGGGTGGGCATTCAGGCTCACGTTCCAATACTTAAGGATCCGTAAAGGTTTTAGGGCATGGTTCCCCAGGATTCCCGGTTTAGCCGCAGTCAAGTGCAGTTTTGAAATTCCTTGTCAACTCGACAAGCGCAGTCTTTGCTATATATCACATGGTGCAGAGTTTGATACCCAGGGGGGCGTTAGCATGCAAATCAAAATGGGCCAGTGATATGGGATCTGACCTGGCGGATGCTCGATGGCGATCTATGTGTGTATGTAATAAGAAGGTGGCAATAAGAACTATATTTACATTGATACAGTTTAGAATTCTTCACTGCGCCTTCCTGTCCCCGATAGTACAAAAGAAATTTGATAACGCTGTGGATGACAGGTGCACTCGATGTAAGAGTGATAGTACAGGATTCATCCACTTTTTGTGGGAGTGTCCATCTCTGGTGCCTTTTTGGCAGCAAGTAGCTTAGCTGACGGGGTGCATGATGTGTTACGAAGTACCTTTGGATATTGATTGATGCTTGTTTGGATGGCTACCGGGACTTCCCATGAGTCGCAAGAAACTGTTATCGATCTGTAGGATTCTGGCAAATGGTGCATTCTGAGACTTTGTTCTAGCCCTGTTGCACCGACTTTGGAAGCATGGATACACAATCTGGCATGGTGTTATAATGTGGAGCATGATTATGCAGGGAATTATCGACCCGGAAATAAATGGGGTTTTGCACATACTTTTTTGTTAACTGAGAGGTTAGGCCAGGATGCAGAAGGAAGATGGGGGCAGGGTGAAATGGGGGTGGCGTTGACTGAGTGATTACGATGAAGTAGCTAGCTGGTTCATGATGACCTTGCTATACGGCTGTTTTGATTTATTTTTATAGATCAACGAGAAGAGTGCCTATGGGTACTGCCTCGATCTGAGGAAATATTGTTTCTTGGGGACTATTGTGGGTTTCCAACTAGAGCTGGGCCCTGCTTTGGGCAAGCCGGGTGGGGCTCGGGCCAGCCCGAGCCTCATATAGGTCTCTGGCCTGACCCCCTCTCGGGACAGTGCCTGCCCAAAGCAGGGGCCGGCTACGAGTCACACAAAGCTTTAAAAATAGGTTGCTCATAATTTCAGCATCTGCTTATTTTTTTCGTGGGTCGGGTTTCAGCTGTCGTATTGTACAGACCCCACTCCTCGTCTGTGATGCATTTACTTGAAATCAAGCCAGGCCTGCTACTCTGCTTGGATGTCAGGCAACAGTACTACATTTTCAGAGTCCCAATTTTAACCTAATTGGGAAATGTGGGCCTGCGCGAAGAGTGCTTTGCTGCTTGATAGGAGAAGGAGTTGCGGCCATCAAAAGGGGACAGGATAACCAGTCAGAGGTGGAGAGGCGCTCCAACTACACAAAGCCTGGACACCCACAAGGGTGAGGCAATACCTGCAGATGGTGCGGCGGCCCATGACACAGAGGCGAACCGTCCCCTGCATGGGGAGTAACACGCAGAAACTGCAAGCGATTAAACCATTTCATGGCGGTATGCCTAAACCTGTCAAGCCTGAGAGAGACAAACCAGCAACAAGAATGCAGAAGGGACCCTAACCAACGCGAATCATCTCGCCAACCGAGAGGAAGAGGGAGAGTCAGAGCAATTGATAGCTTGCAGAGATCAGCCAGTAGCAGCGAAACCGAAGAATCATCCGACGAGAGTGGGTCCCCTGACAGACGAGGGAAAGAAAGGTGGAAGAAGTCAAACAAGAATGGCCATCGCATGCACATGATCTCAGCCATAAAGCCGTGTAAAACAAAACATGGGAAGATAAGAAGGCAGAGCAATTGATCCTGCACAATCCTGTCAGATGGAAGCCCGACCAAGGTAGTCATCAACACCGGGGCAACTGAACGTCATGCAGGTACACACATATAACAAACTCGACCCGAAGCCAGTGTTTCAAGACAGGTGCATAGAACTATTCTCCTATGGCAGCCAAAAACCACTACCTGTACAAAGGTCCTTTCGATCGAGCCTGGCCTATGACGGACGAGAATATATGTGGTGGATGCTGGCCTGGAAACACTTCTGAGTTGCCGATCAGCAGAAAAACTGCACCTGATACAGTTCGCTTTCAGCATCAATCTGACAGAGATGACGGCCTTCTCATAAAACACTGATGAGTATTCCAAGGCATTCGGTGCCTCCGAAGCAGGACGATTAAGCTACATATCGATCCAACGATAGAAGCAAGTGCGGTACGGCACCGCCCCATTCCATTTCACAAGAGAGAAGCAGTTGAGAGAGAACTCGAAAAACTATAAAAATCATGGAATTATTGAAAAGGCCTCTCGGCCCACCCCATGGGTGTCGCCGATAGTTGTTGCACAAAAACCAAAACAGCCTAGTGCCGTTAGGATATGTATAGACATGAGACTACCAAATGCAGCCATTGGACGAGAATGCCATATCACGCCAACTATTGTAGAGCAAACAGGAGCCAAGTTTTTTAGCAAGTTGGACCTCAGTTCCAGTTATTACCAGCTCCGGCTTGCTAAGGAATCGAGATACATAACAACGTTCTAGTCCCACATAAGATATAAACAATGACTCAATTTTCGCGCCTTGAAACACTTGAAACGCTTGTGTATAGGCGCGTTACAAATGCCATATCATATCATATCAATTAAACTTCGGCATATCCACCGCAGCTGAGGTGTTTCAAAATGAGATTAGGAGAGTTCTTCACAGCCTTGAAGGAACCACCAACATAGTTGACGCATACTCGTCTATGGCACCACAACCAGCGAGCAAAATGTGAGTTCAACAGGGAGGAACTTAATTTCTTCGGATAGGTCTTCAACTCCAACGGTGTATCACCGGACCCAGACAAAGAGAGTGACATAAAGAGCACAGAAGCCCCAACATCAGCCACCGAGGTGAGAAGCTTCATGGGTATGGCAACCTACTGTGCCAGATTCATACCTCACCTCGCTCCTATTGCAGCGCCATTAAGGGAACTTTAAGAAGGACACACAGTGTCAACAAGCTTTTCAACAGATAAAGGACTCACTGTCCAGCACCACAAGAATGGTGTTCTTTAATGTAGAGCGAGAAACTGAGCTCCTGGTGGACGCAAGCCCAGTAGGGCTAGGGGCAGTCCTTACGCAAGTGGACAGAGATGGTGGCATACATCCAATCTCATTCACCAGCCGAACGCTAACGAAAACAGAGCAGAATTATGCGCACATCGAAAAAGAGGCACTGGCAATCCTCTGGGGCTGCCGCCATTTTAGAGTTTACCTACTGGGACAACCAGCCAAGGTGTTCACCGATCATAACCCACTGATCCCAATATTCAAGGGGTCTGTGCCACACAGCACGGCCAGAAAAGTGAATGCTGCAACTGCAACCATATAACATTGATGTAAAATACAGGGTGACAAGCTGGCAGATTACCTCTCCCGCCATCTGAACCCCGCCAAGAAGCTTGCGGAACAACACGCAGCAAAAACGGAAGAGCACATATGCCACATCATCGCATGCACGTGGCCATGAGCACTCACGCTGCAGGAGATAGCGGACGAAACAGGGACAGATGCATCCCTGCAAAGATCCATCCAAGCAGTCAGATCAGGAGACTGGAAGAATTACCTGACAGCAGTGGCCCAGCGCACACCCAAAGCCCAAGAAAATCTACAAGCCCTGTTTGGGATTCGCCACAAACTCACACTATCGGGAGAGGGCATGTTGCTAAAAGGACACAGGATCATCCTGCCAAGGACGCTGGAGTAAAGAGCTTTGAAGCTAGTGCATGGGGGCCACCAAAGCATTGTAAAGACTCAATTGTACCTAAAGACTAGAATGTGGATACCGCTAGTGCACCAGCGCGTGATAGAGCTAATCAAATCTTGCACAGCATGCCAATCATCAAGGAGGCTGGCAATACTTGAACCCATCATGAGCGCACCGCAGAGTCACACACCAGGTGGGAGGCAGTAAGCATGGACTTTTACACCATTGCTGGAGAAGGGTATCTCCTAGTCCTAGTAGATGAGTTCAGCCGTTACCGAGGTAGGGCCTGTGACGTCCACAAACGCAGAGTCAGTGATCACTGCACTCGAAAAAATAAAAATGTTTGCAGTGCATGGAATACCTACCAAACTGAAAAGCGACAACGGCCCACTGGACCTCAAACAATTCCTCCATTTCCTCCAAGACCTTAGTACAAGACACCAACCACAACATGAAAACCACAGCGCGAGGAACGTGTCTCATTTCTGGAAGGTCCCAGAATCAATGTTGAAGGAACAACCGGGACACCAACCAAGTGACGTAAGCCCTCCTCCATGACACGAGGTACCAGAACGACAGGGGACGATCCTACACCTCACATGACAAACAAACAGTTCTCCCAGCACGACATAACAATTCCAAGCTCTCCGAGGGTCGAAGGGGTGGAAGAGCTGGAGAGGGCCCAGCCCCAGTACCAGCTGAGGGAGAGACCAAAACCATCATCCTGTCTCCACGGGTATGTGCCACCGGAGAAGCGAAGCAGAAGAGCAGCAGTAAGAGACTATCCATTTTACATGAAACCTATTGTGTTTAGCATTCTTAGTATGGGAGGAAAGTGGTGTAGCCAGGAGAGGCCCAGTCATGTGGACGAGGGGAGAGCCCAGTCACGTGATGTGGGCGGGGAATAAAGTCGGACTGGAACTACGTCAGTCCGGAGCTGTAAGCTAAACAAAGTGGTTGCAGTGAATTCTTGTGCGCCGTATGCCTGAGGCCCGTGCGGGCCTGTGAATGGAACGTAGGCCCCGCTCAACATCGGGGGGCCTACTCTTGATATCAGAACACCTTTCATAACACACAACAGCCAATATTTCTTTCTTTGAACAAATATAGCACATGTTCTTTATTTCCCAAACGCTCACTATACCTGTATTTTGTATTCACAAACTGTTCTAAACATTTTCATGCAGAGCTCTAAGACCAGTCACGTGACAGCAGCTTTCAATCTCCCACATTCCCACGAGTTCCTGCTCGGGGAACGTGCGAGATGCTCAATATTGCGTCATACTTTTTCTATCAGCCAGACCAGTGTTTAGTAAGATTTCCAAGCCAAGCACCTGCTGTTTTTATAATGATTCATTTTAGAAAGCTCGTCCGACAACGACTCACATCAGTAAGTACACAAAGTCGAAATTCGTTGGTTTTCCACATTTCTTCACAAGGATACTTTTAGGTTCAAATTTAAAAACAAGCTAATCAGATAAGCCACTAGACAGTCGGGCTGGAGTTGCCATGGAGACCCTGCTTTCTGCACTTATTATGTTATTTTAGGCTTTTTTAGTTTTAGAATGCATTGTTATTCATAACACATGGACTAAACAATGCATTCAATTGGAGTAAGTGAATTCCATGTCAGTATTCACTGCTTGGTGTGTGGAGGAGGTGTTGGTTGCTGCTCAAATGAGGCTCCTCTGTAGTTAGGCCTGTGTGTTCCACTGGCTCCAAAAGTGTGAACAACCTACACATCCTTCTTTGCAGGCATATTGAGTGCCTTCCTGTAGGACTCACCTGTGACCTGCAACGAACAAACTATTCTAATTCCAGAGCCCAACTTATTACCCCCACATCCCCTCTCCCTCGTCCCAGTCCTTACACCTGTGAAAGACGTTATCCGCACCCCAGTCCTTTCCCAAAACTGCTATATTCAAGGTGTTTCTCCTTACCCTTGCCCCTCGCTGAAGGGTATACAGCAGGTCCTTCCCAGCGGTAGGGGTATGATGTTAGTACAGTGACGAGGAAACCGAGGACTTGGTTTAATTAAGATTACTTGTAAATAATCAGAGCATTGCCCGCACTGTTCCCTCTTCCTCGTCCCAGTCCTTACATCTATGGCGTTTCTCTAAGACCAGACTGCCCACCAGAAACCAGGCAGAGCCAGGGTTCTGCAAAGCCCAGTGTACCTTTAATCGCAAACAGTCAGAAACAAAAAAGCTTCAAATAATTGTTAGCAGAAGAAAACCCCCTATCTGCCCTTCTAGGAATTGCCAAGTGATCAACCTTTAAAGGAAATATCACTCCAGCATCATACAAGCATACATGTTGGATGGGCAAAGTGTTGGATGTAGCTGTGCTAGTTGGTTTAGCGGCATGGAATACATTGTACCCAATGCTAAGATTAAAACTTTAGTGAGAGTGCGTGAGTGAGTAGAGCTTGCAGTGTTGCAAACTGTGTTGTGCCTGCTCTGTAAGAGTATAGCTTGCACTTCTGCTACTCATGCTGTAAGTGCTTTGAGTGGTAGAAAGCTTGCACCCATGCTATCTGCACCCCACTAAACCCCACACTTGCTACAATCCTGCCTGTGCTTCACTCAACATCCTCTTCTGTTATCTTCCTCCCTTAACCAAACACGCCTTAAAGGTTTCAGCTTACTTGTTATGTACAACCCCCAACATTACACATTGATTGTGATAACATACTTGCAGTCAGTGGCGTTGTTGGGGGGGCTGAGGGGGCTATAGCCCTGAGTCTTTTGGTTGTAGCCTCGGATAGAAGCTCAGGGGCTACAACCAAAAGACTAGCTAGCCCCAAGTCCTGACAGTCCTGACATCAGCTTAGTCCCTGATCTTTTCCAGAGTTAGCAACACCCCTGCTTGCAGTTGTGTGTCCCTCGGATCAGTAGGGGTATCAGTTAAGGTGACCAGATGGTAGTGTAACAATAGGACATTACTTTTCAGGTTTTTGGCTTTTCCTCCACAAGTCATCAGTATTAATTGCATACGTCCAGTGGGTTCTATTGGAAGTAACAAAGACTACGAGTACCACAATGCTTTTGATCTGCTATATAATCATTTACAGTGAATGCAGTCTTCTATGCAAATAAACAAACCAATATTAATTCAGTGCCCAGGTCCAGGCAAGCCCCCTACCCCAGCAAAAGTTAGAGGATGTAACATATTTTAGTTTTTTTATGGTGAGTACCATGTCTCACAAGTGGCTGTGTCATCAGTGAGCTATGGGTAAATTTATCCCTGGTGTTTGCTATGCTATGTTATGTTATGTTTTGCTGTGCTACTATGCTTTTGTACTGTAAGGATTCACCTGTGTAGCAGTTTCAAAGCAGGCAGGTACTGGCCTCTACTGCAATAGGGCAAATCCTGAGACAAAAAAAAAAAACCTAAAACACAGCATGCTAGTATGAGCCAGTTTTTTTGGTCAGAGTGGAACACCTTTTTTGTCCATTTTGGTCACTTTGATATGTTACACTGAACGACTATTAGTTTTGACAAGCGTTACTGAATGAATATTCTTTAAAATGCACAATTAGTATCATATTTCATCAAAAACCTCCCCCTTGGTTACTGCTCAAACAGTCTGCCATAAAAGGAATTAATTTCCATTTGCAACTGTGGGCCACTTTTTCATTGGTGCCCGAGACAATTTTATGCCCCGGTCCGATCCTGTTTCTACGCACCAATTCTTGTCTGAGGCTTATTGTACCGATGCCTGGGGGAACCACGCTTTGGGATTTCAAGCAGTTTTGGAGTATTCTAACACAGAGATCGAGTAGTGCTCGGTGCATGAGGAGCTTGAAAGTGTGCTTCGGAAATCCTGTTAGATATGTACCAGGATCAAAATACCTGTACTATTTTTTTAAGATACCGCCAGTAAATTCCCTAATAATCATTCTGGTACTGCCAAGCAAAATTTCAGGAGATGTCCTTATCCAAGGGTAGTTAGGACTTGTGGGATGGTGAATATTGTTAGAAACAAGAAGGCAGTGAAGAGGGAAAGTCCTACTTGCTAAAGTAAAAGGTGTTATGCCTACCGGCTAGATATAGGACACCATGGGCCTCATTACGACTTTGGCGGTAGCCATGCTGTTCTTAGCGGCATGGCTGCCTCCAAATTCGTGTCCGGGTCCCGAAAAAAGGGAATTACCAGGCCATTCTGACTTTTGCAGGCCCGGTAATTCCCTTTTTTCGGGACCCAGACCAGGTACATCCCCATTCGAGCCGCTATAGGGCTCAATGGGAATGGGGAGGATGCTAAGAATGGACCCATTAATGACAGGTCCGTTGTTAGCATCCTGGACTGCTCACGGGTGGCGGTATGCACGTCTGGTCTGGCCCAGATGTGCATACCACCACCCTCAAGCAAACTCGTAATTTAGAAGCCCGGAATGAACGGTGCCAGTACCTTACCGGCACCATTCACTCCGCGGCCTCTAGCCTCGTGATGAGGCCCAATGTGTGTGTATCCCTTGCTATTCTAGGGATGGTTGATCAGTTACTGCCTTAATGCAGAGGGTCAACAGTCAGTGGACCCAAGATGTGCCCGGGCCGACCTCCGAAGCATCATGTCCTGTTTGCCCAGGCCCACATTCAATTTCACCACAGGGCAAACTCCAAAACAGCAAAAACCGGGAGCCAAGCCTGATACGGCCAAGAATACTCTGAGCAAAATGTTAATGTCTGTGGACAACAAAGGGCAGTGAGGTCTAGCATGGTCGGACTGCCCAATCTGACATATTGACAACATGGAACATCCAAAAGTGAAGTGTTCCCACTGACCCAGTGATCATCTAAAGTCAAAAGGTTAAAAAAGAGGCCAGCATAAATGCTCAATAGTATCCTGATAACATATGGTGCAACACTATAGTCGTCAAATCTATGTCTACATGAGGGTTTTTGTGTACTGCATGTTTAACAGAATCCCTTCTGTGTGATTCCCAATGTTGACATCCAAGGAAGATGCACCCATTGGGTAGAGGGATTTGTGCAGGATCACACATTGGTAACGTTTGGAAACCAAGTTTTGAGTCCATGTTTCTGTGTTGCACTGTTTGCCATTTGTTACATATTCTCTCATTTCTAGAGCATCCTCCGTTTTGGAACAACATTCAAGGCTGAATTCACAGGGACCCGTCAAGGGCTAAACAAGTACTTTGTGCATGGGTGCACCCATTTGGATGTTCTGCATGGGGGGGGCACAGCCTAAAGGTGCATTTGAAGAAGCTGAGAGTGAAGTTACAGCAAAGGGGTGACCTGTGCCAAACATGTCGGTCATGGATCGAGGGAGTGGATGAAGCAATAGGACAACCTTACCATCAGAATCATCCCTTTTTAGTCCTGTTGGTCCTCTCCATCCCAATAGGCGGAGAGATAAAAGACTAAATCACTGCAAGTGATCCCTATGTTTAATACCTATGAAGAAACAAAGCTCTCGAGTTCTGCCCTGTGAGGCTGAGTTGTCAAAATGTTAAAGTCCTGGCCTTTATCACACTCCACTCTGTATTGTTGGTCAGTATTTGTATTTGTATTTTCAAAGCAGGAATACAAGTACCAGAAGGAAAAGTGGTTATGAGGACGCTTTCAGCATCCCAAACCTGACATGGATCAACTTTACATGTCTGGAGTCTTCCCTTTGTGTTATACATTTGTGATACATTCACCTGCTCATGTGTTTTATGCAGACATGTAGCTTCTTGATATGCATAAAGGGATTATAAGCAAGAGACAGGATATGTTTAATGCACAGAGAAATAAATGCAATTCAATCACTTGCTAGTGTGCACTCATCAAGAGAGAGTCTAGCACTAATTAAATGTGACATTACTCCTGGCTCCATGTTAAAATACAATGGGCCTCATTACACGGTAGGAGGTAACCATGCCGCTATTAGCGGCATGGCTACTCCCTTACCGCATTCCGGGTCCGGGCAGGCGGTATGGGGACTTACCGGGTCATTCCGACCCTGGAGGACCCGGTAAATCCCCATTCCAAATACCATTCCCCATTCCCATTTGAGCCCCCATAGGGCTCAATGGGAATGGGGAAGGAGCTAATAACGGTACCGCAATTTGCAGTACCGTTATTAGCTCCAAAGTCCCTCAGCGGGTCCCGTCTTTAACGCCTGGTCAGCCCAGGCGTTAAGGACGGGACCTGCTGAGGGACCTCGTAGTAGGGCGCTAAGGGATTACCGGCACCGGTGACCTTACCGGTACTGGTAATCCCTTAGCGCCTACCGTGTAATGAGGCCCTATATCTCATCAGAGACAGTCAGGTTTCCAGAAGAGACATTTCCCACAGCTTAAAGTCCTAGCATCTAATGTGAGCACAGGATAAGTATTCAAATTCAATTAAGCAATTTGACAAGTTAGGTACATGTTAGGGACTGGATTGTGGGAGTAAATACTCAAGAGGTAGGGCATGCACATTTGTGCCATTTGTGAGGACAGTTCCACAAAACTAAACACACATTCTGAAAATCAACTCTTGACTGTACATTTGATAACATGTTTTTACAGAGCCAGTGTCTGTTGCTTTATATTGAATTGTAATCAGTAACATTTAACAATCAACAGTGTGTCCCAGTGGGACCTTTCGTCTCCTTGCTCACAGAGTATAACCATCAGCTGTGATTATTGGTTACCTAGGCTTGAGCCTCATTACTCCAGCCTCTCGAGTTGAGGATGGAGTTGTAGGTTAGGATTCTTCATGGTCTGTGTGGACTTGTCACAGTGGGACTGGTTTCACTGGGTCTTTGCCGTGATGGGCCGCAGGTATCGGTCATCTGTGTGTCCCAGCATGTGGACATGTTGCTTTTAAGATTAGATGCCCTCCACGCTAGTGCTACTGGTGCACTAATTCCTGGTGGTGTCTGCTTCAGGTCATGGTAAAAAGCAGCCCAAAACAAACTGTTCATCATGACTGGGATTGACAATCGCTCAGGGGAGCATCTTTTATGACCACTGTGATTGGGCCATCTCCAGAGGGGGACACAGCACACGGTGGGAGAAGACAGAACCTAGCAAGGGAAACACAGTCAACGTTCTGCACCCACAGGGATGCCTATACCCAAAGGTAATGCTGAGTTTGGGTGTATGGCATTTCTTTATTCTTCAATGCTGCATGCTGCACCTTGTATGACCACTGTGTGTGGGGCCATCTCCAGGAAGGGGGCAGGGGGACTTCACACGTTGGGAGAGGACAGAAGCAAACATGGAAGACATCTGCACTCTTTTGCACCCCTAGGGATTCCTGTATTCAAAGGAAATGTTGGGTGTGGATGCATGACAAATGTGCATTCTTTCATTCTAAGTTCTGCACCTTTTATGGCCACAGTGTGTGGGGCCATCTCCAGAGCAGGAGAGGGGCACATCACACATTGGGAGGAGATAGAACCAAGCAGGGTAGACACTTGCACTATTTGTTTACCCACACAGCTGCCTATACTCAAAGTTAATATTGGGTTTGGATTGTATGATTTATTTGCATGTTTCAACTCTAAGTTCTGCACCTTTTTTGAACACTGTGTGCAGGGCCATATCCAGAGGGATTGGAGGACTTCACACACTGACAGAAGGCCGAACCAAGTAAGGAAGACAATTGCACTGTGTTGCACCCCCAGGGATGCCTATGTACACAGGTAATGTTGGGTGTGGGTGTATGACATATTTGCAATCATCCTTTCTAAGTTCTGCACCTTTCATGGCCACAGTGTGTAGGGCCATCTGCAGAGGTGGAGGCAAGGTTTTGCTGCCTGCAAGTGATTATTTGCCATGCTGTCATAGGCAGTTCTGTCCTCTCAACAGGGCCACAGGAAGTTAAAAAGTTAAAATCTGAAAAACTAAAAGCACAGGATTTGCCTTTGGCACACCAAGTTTTCTTTCTTTGTTTACTATTATAAATGCATAGCTGGAAATACTATTCACCTCAGAGTCCTCAATTTATGTTAATCGTGTACTGACTTGGCCAGAAGGGAAAGGGGGGTGGATAAAGGGCGAATCATGCAAAACAAGAAAACTGTAGGGGAGTAGAAGCAGCAGTGGCACAACTGTTCTGTGACCCCAGAAAGAACTGTGTCTGCATTTGATATTGAACAAGGACCAATTTTGAAATAGATGTGAAAAGCTGCTCCTGATGTGGTTTAACAAGAGCTAAGTATCCAGTCATTAAATCTCCTGGAAACAGAATTGTATGGGAGACAATGATTTTTTTCATCCACTAGCCAGCACTTTATCCACATATCCTAGGATGGAGTTTGTTTATATTTTTATACCAGTCACAGAATGTGTTGAGATTACTTATAAGTAGGAGAAAGAAACTGTTATAAAATAAAAATAAATGCATGCACTTGTATATGGTTTTGGATTCCAGAAAATGGTAGAGTTTGCCTTTACGAAAAGATTATTTCCAAAGCATAAGATATATAAATAAATTATAATATTGCTTGTATTGTTTGCTGAGATAAATTAACCTTTTTGCTGTTCATAATTTGTCCAGAAATAATACATTTCAATTCTATGTCAAGAACGGAGGCTCGGATTATGCTTTCTCCTTAACTTTACTTCTCGAGCAGCATTTAACAAAACAATAATACAACCAGTAACAAAGATAAAGACTACAAGTCCCACTTGTTTTGAGTCTTTAGTAGTCCAGGTTTTATTGGTTCCTGACAAACCACGTGCCAAAATTGTCCAACCCATAGACACATATCCTCATAAACACTGGAACTCCCTTGAAAACCCCTCTTTCTTTTGCTGATCCCAAGTTGCGCCCCCCCCAGTAGACATGGATTTCACTGTAGATTCTCTTACCTTAAGCTTCCAGCAGGCTTGTTATCCACAATTGTACCTAATATGAAAAAAAATCATATTTCAGTCAACCTAATCAACAGGGTGGGAAATCGTGTCATAATAATAGAGCATGTCATTATGACATGTCATTACGTTCGGTTCATTCCTCAGCACCAGTTCTGCTTACCAAAGTTGGCCCACTGGGCACTTGCATTCGATATACTCATAAACACTGGAACTCCCTTGAAAACCCCTCTTTCTTTGCTGCTCGAGCAGCCAGTTAAGTGCTATGCTATTTATTTCATATATATGTAAATGTATTGATTTAATTGGTTGAATTTGATAAAGCGTACAGGTGCTGAGGGTCTTTTAGCGAGGCGCAGCGTGGCGGTACATTTCCGCTAAGAGAGTGTTACATGTCTGTCAACCGGTTCCTCCGGCGTCTGCAATTACAGAGGCCGGTTGACAGGGGGAACAGCGGTCACGAAGTGTGATCAGAGAGCAATGGAATCTTTAGTGTCGGCGCTCCGCATCACACTTCCATGACCGCTGCAGCACTTAGTCACCCAGCATGAAAACAGAAATTAGATTTTAGCGGATTACCGCTTACGGTGAAGGAACAGTTTTATATAAATATTCCACAAAACCATGTGGATAAACGTGCAATCTCAACACACACCGCCCCTGCTGGCCAAAGGAGAAGGTTCGTTGTTCAACATATGACAGGCACAGCCCCCTGAAAAACCTGGTAGCTGAGATGTCAGCAGCTGGACTCACCCAGTACACATCAGTGTACACTTTGACGGGGAACAGGCCCAAGACGCCTAAAAAATACATTATATAAAAGGCTATACCCTCCCACAATATCGAGAGATGGGTAGCACCAGTGATGATAACAATGCTCATGTGAGCCAGAAGAGAAGTTACCCCGACATGCGGAAAATAATACAGAAGGATATAGGAGCAATGGGTCATGCGTCACATCAGAAGACTCTGATGGAGGACTGGCTAAAGTTATCCCATGGAATGGAGGAAATTAAGGGTATTAAAAATGGGAGAGGTAAAGGGGGAAGAAAAGGACCTGCATACAGACCCCCCTGGGCACGCCACAAAAGAGGAAGAGTGGCAAAAGAAAAAAGGTGAGATCCAGGGTAAAGAATAGCAGGTGGTGTTACAGGTCATCCAGTAGCTCAAGTGAAGAAGATGACGACTGGCAAGAGGAGTCCTCGGAGGAGGAACTAGTACCGATATCATCTTCTGATGACAAGTAAGCTCCAAAAAAAAGAAAGGTTGATGAGGAAGATGTTGAAGGGGGTGATGATTTTGATCCAGATGCACTAATCCACCCTTGATCGTCACAGTGGGAGCTGCCTAATAAGGTAGCAGCCTATTTTAAGAAGCGCCTCAGGGCCCCAATGGTAAAGGAGGTAATGAGTAAACTAAGGGCTGAATGCCCAAGACCATTTGTCCCCCAAGGAATAGCTGACACCCCAGAGAGATAGACGAAGATCACCTTCTTGGGGAAATATGTGAAGGATGTGTGGAAAGACTGGACAGGTCCTCGTGTTCTTGCCAGGACAAGATGTTGGACATCGTGGGTCACTCACAAAAATACTCCAGATGGCGGAAGATACCCGGGAGCAAAACGAAACAGTAAACTCAGTGATTTTAACTGGATGGGCACAAATGGCCATTTGCAAGCTAGGAAATGCCAATTATGTCATTACTACTGAAAGGAGGCTGTTGCTGTTGCCGGAGATAGAACCTAAGCTTAGCGAACTGGCATCTTCAGAGTCAGCAGCAGCTGCAAAAGGGAAAATATTTGGAGACGCCTGTATAAATGACCTGACTAGATTTGCCAACTCGTATGCAGCCCTCGACAAAGCACAAGCCTCACTGAAGAGGGTATTCGGCAGACATATTTCCGGTAGCCGATACCACTACAACAGGTCCTTCGGTGAGAGAGTGCAATTGAGGGATCAAGAAGATTGAAAACCAAACACCTTTATTCCCTCCTGGGGCAGAGGAAGGCGACAAGGAGACCACCAACAGAATAACACAGGTGAGGGCAAGTGAAAGCAAGCATACTTTAAGCAATTCCCCACCCCCTCACCCCTCGTTAGAAGAGAGATTGGCAAAACCTGTAAACACCTGACTTTCCATATCCAAAGATGCTTGGATTTTTGACACAGTACAGAGGTTTCACATAGATATTCACACAATAGTGAGTCAGTTTTTTCCCCCGAGTCGTATGTATACAAGCATAGAAGAACAATAGTTACTAGAAGTGGAACTGAGAAAACTAGAGTCCAAAGCGACCATAGTGCAAGTAACAGATTCTTCGGTGGATTTCGTAAGCAAAGTATTCCTGGTCAAAGAGAAAAACAAGTTGATTATCAACCTGAGAAGCCGTAACAAATGTATGGTGTACAGGCACTTCAAAATGGAGGGGATCTACCTCCTAAGGGACATATTGGTACAGGGTGATTGGATGGCCCGGATAGACCTCAAGGATGCATATCTGACGATACCAATTGCAGAGGAACACCAGAAATCTCTGAGGTTCTTCTGGGGAGGCGAGATGGGAACTTTGTTGCCTTCCTTTTGGCTTGGCGTCAGCACCATGGTGCTTCACCAAGCTGATGAAACACGTAGTGACATATATGAGAGAACAGGGTATTCGACTCATACTATACCTGGACAATATATACATAATGTTCCAGGACAAGGACATACTCAAAGTGCAAATGAACATCACACTGGAGACACTTCAGAGTCTGGGGTTTCTAATCAACTGGGAGAAATCCAGTGTCCAAACAACCAATACATGCAATTGATGGGATTCGTGATAGATACGGCCCACGGTTCACTCAGCTTCCGATGGCAAAAGTGAACAACATCAAGAAATAGATCAGACAGACGCTGACGAAGAGAGAGTTATTGTTAGAAGAAATTGCCAGACTGGTGGGGTGTTTAGCCTCTTCAATTCAAGCTATATTTGCGGGACCGTTAGATTGCAGAGCACTCCAGAGACTGAATATCCAGCATCTCAGGAGGGGCACTTCATATGAACAAAGGGTCCCGGTTTTCTAAGGGGTGAAGAGAGAAGTTGGAATGGTGGATCCAACACATGGATGCACTGAACAGGAGAGTTATATTTGGCTGGGGTGGAGCCGGGCATTGAATGCAAGTGCCCAATGGGCCATCTTTGGTAAGCAGAACTGGTGCTGCGGGATGAACCGAACGTAATGACATGTCATAGTGACATGCTCTATTATTATGACACGATTTCCCACCCTATTGATCAGGTTCACTGAAATGTGCATTTTTTCATATTAGGTACAATTGTGGATAACAACCCTGCAGGAAGCTTAAGGTAAGAGAAGCTACAGTGAAATCCATGTCTACCGGTTGGTGCACAAGATGTAATCCGCAAAGGAAAGATGGGTTTTCAAGGGAGTTCCAGTGTTTATGAGGATATGTGTGTATGGATTGGACAATTTTGGCACGTGGTTTGTCAGGGACCAATAATACTTGGACTACAAAAGACTCAAAACAAGTCGGACTTGTAGTCTTTATCTGTGTTACTGGTTGTATTATTGTTTTGTTAAATGCTGCTAGAAAAAAAGTAAATTTAAGGAGAAAGCATAATCTTTCACCGCAGTGTCTTCAATAGAATTATGACTTTCTGGGACGAATGTGTTGAAAATCTGAATTTATGACTTTAGTGATTTTTTCAGTCACTCTGCAAAAAATATGTACTGTTCATTTTTTTAGTCACTTATGAAGTGAAGAAGATCCCAAAACTGATTTCTTTTACCAAAGATTAATATTGGACAGTTATCCACTCTTTCCCAACAACAACAATAACGCAGATTCTTTATGTTCAGATGCTTTAATATTTCAGAGTAGTTGTGTCAAAGGATAAGAACACAGCAAGTGGGTGGCTTTGCTTCAGTTAGAACTTCTGGACAATTTTCATTGATCAGAAGTAGCTCTAATTGCAGAGAAGGGTGGCAACCCGTAGACTAAAATAAACTTTATGTCAACATGTTTTTAATTCCAGCTAAATGTGTGGAAGCCTTAAACACGTGTGCTTCTTTTTAGGGATATCATAACCATTCATGTCGTGCAACCTTTCTCAGGGAGATTTCATGTCTTTTGTTCCGAGTAATTGGATGTTCTATTGATCAAAAGCTGTGATGGTGAAACACTTTGATTACTATTGAGGCAGAGTGTGTTGTAGAAAAAACTGGACATATAATCCAGTTAACAACCAGACAGCACAGGTAACTTCAGGCTTTATTGCTTAACTACAATTCTCTCTGCTCGTGGCTCATGAATGTCCAGGCGCCCATGAGAAATGAAATACTGTCGACAACAATATTTTACACACATTTTCATCCTCTCTTTTGCATCCGTTGTTCTTTTTATTCAGCTTCTATTGCGTCCTCACACAATAATAATAATAATAATAATAATATTAATAATAATAATAATAATAATGTATTTCTTTTATAGCGCTACACGTGCATATGTCTCAGAGCGATGAAATAACAGACAACATTATTGTGCCACAGAGTGTACCTTTCTCCCTACTTCTCCCTACTTCGTTCATCCCATCATTTCTGTGGACTCTCATTTATCTTTCCTCTCTCTTTATTTTTTGAGGCTTCTGTTTTGGAAACAATACAATGTGATTTTGTTTTGTCTCTTCCCCACACATGGCTACCCATTCGACCATAAAAAAGTGTTCCAATAAGGATCTAGTCTTAAAGACAATCCTGAAATGTAGGGCATTTGCCAATTTTGTTGACTATTGCGGGTTTGAGGAGACGTGGGCTTCATTACGAGGTTGGCGGTAACCCTGTAACACTGATTCCGCTGCCTGATAGCCCGGTGCCACTGGGATATCACAAGTGGCGGCAAAATGGTAAATCTCCATTCCCGTGGAGTCCCATAAAACACTAAAGCACCAGCACTGTTGCTAATGGTGCCGGTGCTTTAGTGAGAGACATGCTAGTACGGGCCTCATTTCACGGCAGGTCCGTCCTGCCAGGGGATCCGTGTTCCTACCGGCATTCTCGTAGTATGGCAGTCTGGAAAAGGGTGGAGGTACGTTGCTACTGGCACCCTTATTTCCAGACCGCCGTGTAGCTATGGTTAAGTTGCTAAACCCATAGAAGAGCACTTTTTAGGTGGCTTATAACTTTGCTCCCCCTGGACGAATCCACACCAAACTTTGCAAAGAAAGTATATGACCCACTCTGAATTTGCCAAGTTTGTTGAGGTTTGGTCCAGGGGGGGAAAATGTCTTTTTTTCCCATAGACTGAATGGGGAAAAAACTTTGCTCATGCCTAGAGCCCAAACCGCTGGACGGATTTTCACCAAATTTGCAGCAGGAGCAGCGACTTGGTCCCGAAAGTGTGCTTTTGTAAATTTGGTGAAAATCCGTCTGGTCATTTTTTTTTAAAACAACCAAAAAGTAGGTCACAAAACATTAGTGATATCTATGTCCGCTCCGCGGACATGCGTCGTGTCCCCTGATTGGATGGTGAAGAGCG
This sequence comes from Ambystoma mexicanum, assembly GCF_040938575.1. Taxonomy (NCBI): domain Eukaryota; kingdom Metazoa; phylum Chordata; class Amphibia; order Caudata; family Ambystomatidae; genus Ambystoma; species Ambystoma mexicanum. The sequence goes on from NC_090925.1 coordinate 602,388,291, forward strand.
TGAAGTGCGTCAGATTTTTGGAAACGCCTGCCATCTTGGATCTGTGCTTGGTGTCCGCGTACATCGATCGCGGTATAAACATATTAAAAAACACAACACTGCACTTGTCAAACTTATCAAATAATCTCTGGGGAGGTGAGGGGTGATAAGGATGGGATGGGGTATGGCTGCAAGAAGCAAAAAACAGGTGTTTTTTTGTCACGAAAGTGCAAACAGTTAGGATGTTCGTGAACAGTTCTGTGCAGGACCGGAAGAAGTGGTTGATTGACTTACAATCCCACATGGGGCTATTGTTAGAAACACTTTGGGCCTCATTACGACCCCGGCGCTAAACCATGGTGCTATTAGCACCATGGTCCATGCCGGGGTCTGCCATGGTGAATGGCGGAATTACCGCCCCATTCCAAGGTTGGCGGGGCGGTAATTCCCCATTCACCATGGGCCCTTCCCCATTCCCATTTTTGGCCCATAGGGTTCAATGGAAATGGGGAAGGCGCTAATTATGGCACCGTAAATTACGGTGCCTTAATTAGCTCCTAGGTCCCTTTGCGGGTTGGTTTTTTAACGCTTGCTAAAAGCAAGCATTAAAGTGCAACCCGCAAAGGGACCTCGTAATCAGGCGTTAAGGGTTTAACAGCGCCGCCACCTTTTATGGCGCCGTTAACCCCTTAACGCTTGGGTTGTAATGAGGCCCTTTGACTCTTTTTTGTGTACCCTCTACTTCAATGTTGGAGTAGGGTGCATTCTGTCATTGCAAAGTTTACTTACCCCTTAGCAGTGGGCAATGTATCACTTCTCTGCACAGTGCTTTTAGCCTGCAACCTTCACAAATTTTCAAGTTGATTGCATTATTTTAGTGACAACACAGATGGTGAGGCAGAAACGTAAATGGTGGACTTGTATACATAGATTGTTGCTTCTGCAGTCTGCAACCCCAACCTACCTTGTGGTATTACAGAGTAATACTACATTCCGAAAGCCTGTTCTTCTATATTTTTTATATTGGGTTGCCCAATATTTATTAATATTAATAGAAGTAATTTCAGGTTATTATACACTCTTAATTAAAACGATTGATGTTTATAAATTGATGTGCTTGTGCTACACCCAGAGCACAGCAAAGAAAGGGCTATTTATGTCTGTGTTAAAATGTAATTAAAGTATAATGGAGTCAGGCTGGTGCCCCCTACAGTCGGCACCTCAGGCAGCCACCTGCACTGCCTGATACAAAGACCGCCCTGCACGTGCATGAGAATTACAGTTCTCATGGATGCGGTGAGGCAAGTTGTTGCAAAGTAGGAATATATTTTGATTTTGAGTGAAGGTCACCAGGTTTGAATTTTGTTTGCGAGCTCAGGAAGCCCACGCATCGGACACACAGTATAAGGTTCAATTGTTTTTTGAACTTGAGAGAAAGGGACCATTCCGAAAGGAATTGAATGATGGAGGGTTGTTATAATGTAAGATATGATAAGGTTATGTATTCAAAAAGTGGACTAAGGAACATGTAAATCCAGTTTATGAAAAATAGTTGGTGCGAACAGAGTCTGCCTTATGGTCTGAGTTACCCCAAGAGAATGGAAATGGTGAATGTAATGTAAGTTTAATTTTGGATGATTTTATACTTGAACGAGCATCAACTTATCATTATCTGAGCATTATTTGTGGGTTACATTGTACTTGTTTGTTCTGTGTGGCATATTACAATGAAACGCAAGTATAACCTTTGTGTGTAATGTTCTTTTTACCGTCCAGATGGGCAGGCCAGCATTGATATGCATGTAGACCACTACTCAGTTCTCCCAGGTTCACTGCTAATATTTCATTAAAATGCCATCTATGAGCACCTAGAATTGTAGCATCAGCTTTCATATCCCGTTTAGAGTTGATCATACTACATAGCAATGTTCTCGCAATGTTCTCAGAAGCAAATTGTAATAAAGATCGGCTAGTGAGATATATTTCTATTATGTTTCCGAAACAGGTACATTTTGCCATTTTGCGATTGTCATAGATTCCAGAAGCAAACTGACAGATTTTTTAATCGGCAGCTCCAGCTACTTGTGAACAACTGGATGTGTTTGACAGTTTTTTGGGATGATCAGCAAGGGCAGATATACCCTTACGCTGTACTAGCGATTAGGAGCAACGTAACATCCTTTACGGTGGTCTAGCCTCAAGTTGATGCACAAGCCCTTGAATTCACTGTGCGACCCAAGCGCTTCTTTTGGCCAAAACGAACACCTTGTGTTTGCAAAAAGAACAACACATGACTCACGATAAACATTTTGGATCGCAAGCGAAGAAAGAAATGTCCAACTTGATTGAATATGGCAATAGTCAGATGTTGTCAGAGCATTTATTGTGAAATAAAAGTACTTTACAAATTGTACAGTCATGTTGTTTCTTTTTAAAGTACGGTTTAGTATTCCGAATTGTGCCGTGCTGTGTTGTGAGAAGTTGTGTGTTGATTTTCGGGTTCTGCGTCACGTCACGTAGGTGATGACTGGGCACGTTTGGGTACGCTGCTCAGGAACGTCACTGAGAAAGGCGGACAATATCACTAGGTTTGGTGATGTGAGGCTCAGGGGCGGGGCATATGATTTAGTGCCGTCAGGGAAGTTCACCTTAGGCCAGTGGTCTTCAAACTTTTTTGGCCAGGTTCCCCCTGAGCAAAATTGGGGTATGTCTCGACCCCCCAGAAATGCCAAATGGACAGTATATATTGTGCTACATCACCTGCTCCCATCACAGTCGCTGGGCTCCCGCATCCCACTCCTACCCAGTCCCTGGTCTCTCTGCACCCCATCACACACCCTGGGCTCTCCCCACTCTGCTCCCACCACTATCCCATGGTTCCCGCCCAGTGTGCTCCCATCATAGTACCTGTGTTCCCCCATCCCGTTTCCAACACAGTCTGAGGGCCAGTGGCAGCTGGTGATTTTTTTAAGTGGAGAGGCATAACTATTGCCCCCAAAAATTCCATAGCGACCGAGCATAGTGAGGGAGCCAGAACCAATAAAGGGGGATTCGGGGGGGGGTCCCCCTGTGAATGTTTTTTAAATAATGGGTTAAAATGTTGCATTGTAGAGCATACTTTTAACAAAAAAACGGGTAAATAGCCAAACAGTTTGCAATTGCTGCTGGGGACCCAGGGGGCAGGCATGACATTTTTTACTGGACATCTATAATAGATGTCCAGTAAAAAGATACCATCCCTGTCCCCTGGGCCCCAGTGGGCCTAACACAATCAACATGATTATGTGTGTATGCAAGGCGCTGCACATTTATACAGCAATCACTCTATCATTCACACGAGCATCCATCACCATACATTCACACATAACATAAGCATACACGCATCCATACACATGTTTAAATAAAAACAATGAACATAAACGTACCTTCTGCATTGGCCTGCATTTGGGTGCTGAAACGCCCTGCTCCAGGCTGCTCTGTCCGTATGTGGAGGAGGCGCAGGAGCTCCTCCTCGGACATACAGACATGCAGTGCCCCAGCCAGCATTTTCAATGAGCTATGCAATGCTGATGAAGAAAAACTCTCCAGCACTTGTATGGCTCAGTGAGCATGTCTGTCTGGGGAACTAAACTGAACTGTCAAAGGGAAACAGTTTTCCCTTTGACAGTTCAGCCAGTCCTCCAGAAGCACTCCATCAGCTGGAAAAAACAGCTAAGGGAGTGCTCACTGTTTCACTGGGCTGGCTCCTTAGCTCCTCCATAATGGATGAGCCGCCAGGCTTGGACTGGCCTATAGCGCAATGCCTGTACCAAAAATGTAAAATGCTACTGTGGGCCAGTCAAAATGGACCACCATTTTGGCCAATGTGGACCAGTTTGATGAGTTACTTAACTATGCAGTTATTAATTTTGACCATTGTTGCTGAATATATCAAAATTGACTTACATTTTAACACAAAGCACCCCCTTGCATACTTTTGAAACAGTGGGCCTCATTACAACCCTGGAGGTAGCTGTGCCGTTAAAACCGGCATAGCTGCGGCTCAATGGGAATGGGGAGCTTGGATGCACCGGAACTGTTAATAACGGTGCTGTTGCATCTGACAAGCTGTGCTCGCGGGTGCCGCACGGCCTGCCAGGTCAGACCTGGCAGGCTGTTAGGCACCCGCGAGCACAACTTTTACTATGGCGGTATGGCGGAGAGATAAAAGACTAAATCACTGCAAGTGATCCCTATGTTTAATACCTATGAAGAAACAAAGCTCTCGAGTTCTGCCCTGTGAGGCTGAGTTGTCAAAATGTTAAAGTCCTGGCCTTTATCACACTCCACTCTGTATTGTTGGTCAGTATTTGTATTTGTATTTTCAAAGCAGGAATACAAGTACCAGAAGGAAAAGTGGTTATGAGGACGCTTTCAGCATCCCAAACCTGACATGGATCAACTTTACATGTCTGGAGTCTTCCCTTTGTGTTATACATTTGTGATACATTCACCTGCTCATGTGTTTTATGCAGACATGTAGCTTCTTGATATGCATAAAGGGATTACAAGCAAGAGACAGGATATGTTTAATGCGCAGAGAAATAAATGCAATTCAATCACTTGCTAGTGTGCACTCATCGAGAGAGAGTCTAGCACTAATTAAATGTGACATTACTCCTGGCTCCATGTTAAAATACAATGGGCCTCATTACACGGTAGGAGGTAACCATGCCGCTATTAGCGGCATGGCTACTCCCTTACCGCATTCCGGGTCCGGGCAGGCGGTATGGGGACTTACCGCGTCATTCCGACCCTGGAGGACCCGGTAAATCCCCATTCCAAATACCATTCCCCATTCCCATTTGAGCCCCCATCGGGCTCAATGGGAATGGGGAAGGAGCTAATAACGGTACCGCAATTTGCAGTACCGTTATTAGCTCAAAAGTCCCTCAGCGGGTCCCGTCTTTAACGCCTGGTCAGCCCAGGCGTTAAGGACGGGACCTGCTGAGGGACCTCGTAGTAGGGCGCTAAGGGATTACCGGCACCGGTGACCTTACCGGTACTGGTAATCCCTTAGCGCCTACCGTGTAATGAGGCCCTATATCTCATCAGAGACAGTCAGGTTTCCAGAAGAGACATTTCCCACAGCTTAAAGTCCTAGCAGCTAATGTGAGCACAGGATAAGTATTCAAATTCAATTAAGCAATTTGACAAGTTAGGTACATGTTAGGGACTGGATTGTGGGAGTAAATACTCAAGAGGTAGGGCATGCACATTTGTGCCATTTGTGAGGGCAGTTCCACAAAACTAAACGCACATTCTGAAAATCAACTCTTGACTGTACATTTGATAACATGTTTTTACAGAGCCAGTGTCTGTTGCTTTATATTGAATTGTAATCAGTAACATTTAACAATCAACAGTGTGTCCCAGTGGGACCTTTCGTCTCCTTGCTCACAGAGTATAACCATCAGCTGTGATTATTGGTTACCTAGGCTTGAGCCTCATTACTCCAGCCTCTCGAGTTGAGGATGGAGTTGTAGGTTAGGATTCTTCATGGTCTGTGTGGACTTGTCACAGTGGAACTGGTTTCACTGGGTCTTTGCCGTGACGGGCCGCAGGTATCGGTCATCTGTGTGTCCCAGCATGTGGACATGTTGCTTTTAAGATTAGATGCCCTCCACGCTAGTGCTACTGGTGCACTAATTCCTGGTGGTGTCTGCTTCAGGTCATGGTAAAAAGCAGCCCAAAACAAACTGTTCATCATGACTGGGATTGACAATCGCTCAGGGGAGCATCTTTTATGACCACTGTGATTGGGCCATCTCCAGAGGGGGACACAGCACACGGTGGGAGAAGACAGAACCTAGCAAGGGAAACACAGTCAACGTTCTGCACCCACAGGGATGCCTATACCCAAAGGTAATGCTGAGTTTGGGTGTATGGCATTTCTTTATTCTTCAATGCTGCATGCTGCACCTTGTATGTCCACTGTGTGTGGGGCCATCTCCAGGAAGGGGGCAGGGAGACTTCACACGTTGGGAGAGGACAGAAGCAAACATGAAAGACACCTGCACTCTTTTGCACCCCTAGGGATTCCTGTATTCAAAGGAAATGTTGGGTGTGGATGCATGACAAATGTGCATTCTTTCATCCTAAGTTCTGCACCTTTTATGGCCACAGTGTGTGGGGCCATCTCCAGAGCAGGAGAGGGGCACATCACACATTGGGAGGAGATAGAACCAAGCAGGGTAGACACTTGCACTATTTGTTTACCCACACAGCTGCCTATACTCAAAGTTAATATTGGGTTTGGATTGTATGATTTATTTGCATGTTTCAACTCTAAGTTCTGCACCTTTTTTGAACACTGTGTGCAGGGCCATATCCAGAGGGATTGGAGGACTTCACACACTGACAGAAGGCCGAACCAAGTAAGGAAGACAATTGCACTGTGTTGCACCCCCAGGGATGCCTATGTACACAGGTAATGTTGGGTGTGGGTGTATGACATATTTGCAATCATCCTTTCTAAGTTCTGCACCTTTCATGGCCACAGTGTGTAGGGCCATCTGCAGAGGTGGAGGCAAGGTTTTGCTGCCTGCAAGTGATTATTTGCCATGCTGTCATAGGCAGTTCTGTCCTCTCAACAGGGCCACAGGAAGTTAAAAAGTTAAAATCTGAAAAACTAAAAGCACAGGATTTGCCTTTGGCACACCAAGTTTTCTTTCTTTGTTTACTATTATAAATGCATAGCTGGAAATACTATTCACCTCAGAGTCCTCAATTTATGTTAATCGTGTACTGACTTGGCCAGAAGGGAAAGGGGGGTGGATAAAGGGCGAATCATGCAAAACAAGAAAACTGTAGGGGAGTAGAAGCAGCAGTGGCACAACTGTTCTGTGACCCCAGAAAGAACTGTGTCTGCATTTGATATTGAACAAGGACCAATTTTGAAATAGATGTGAAAAGCTGCTCCTGATGTGGTTTAACAAGAGCTAAGTATCCAGTCATTAAATCTCCTGGAAACAGAATTGTATGGGAGACAATGATTTTTTTCATCCACTAGCCAGCACTTTATCCACATATCCTAGGATGGAGTTTGTTTATATTTTTATACCAGTCACAGAATGTGTTGAGATTACTTATAAGTTGGAGAAAGAAACTGTTATAAAATAAAAATAAATGCATGCACTTGTATATGGTTTTGGATTCCAGAAAAGGGTAGAGTTTGCCTTTACGAAAAGATTATTTCCAAAGCATAAGATATATAAATAAATTATAATATTGCTTGTATTGTTTGCTGAGATAAATTAACCTTTTTGCTGTTCATAATTTGTCCAGAAATAATACATTTCAATTCTATGTCAAGAACGGAGGCTCAGATTATGCTTTCTCCTTAACTTTACTTCTCGAGCAGCATTTAACAAAACAATAATACAACCAGTAACAAAGATAAAGACTACAAGTCCCACTTGTTTTGAGTCTTTGGTAGTCCAGGTTTTATTGGTTCCTGACAAACCACGTGCCAAAATTGTCCAACCCATAGACACATATCCTCATAAACACTGGAACTCCCTTGAAAACCCCTCTTTCTTTTGCTGATCCCGAGTTGCGCCCCCCCCAGTAGACATGGATTTCACTGTAGATTCTCTTACCTTAAGCTTCCAGCAGGCTTGTTATCCACAATTGTACCTAATATGAAAAAAAATCATATTTCAGTCAACCTAATCAACAGGGTGGGAAATCGTGTCATAATAATAGAGCATGTCATTATGACATGTCATTACGTTCGGTTCATTCCTCAGCACCAGTTCTGCTTACCAAAGTTGGCCCACTGGGCACTTGCATTCGATATACTCATAAACACTGGAACTCCCTTGAAAACCCCTCTTTCTTTGCTGCTCGAGCAGCCAATTAAGTGCTATGCTATTTATTTCATATATATGTAAATGTATTGATTTAATTGGTTGAATTTGATAAAGCGTACAGGTGCTGAGGGTCTTTTAGCGAGGCGCAGCGTGGCGGTACATTTCCGCTAAGAGAGTGTTACATGTCTGTCAACCGGTTCCTCCGGCGTCTGCAATTACAGAGGCCGGTTGACAGGGGGAACAGCGGTCACGAAGTGTGATCAGAGAGCAGTGGAATCTTTAGTGTCGGCGCTCTGCACCACACTTCCATGACCGCTGCAGCACTTATTCACCCAGCATGAAAACAGAAATTAGATTTTAGCGGATTACCGCTTACGGTGAAGGAACAGTTTTATATAAATATTCCACAAAACTATGTGGATAAACGTGCAATCTCAACACACACCGCCCCTGCTGGCCAAAGGAGAGGTTCGTTGTTCAACATATGACAGGCACAGCCCCCTGAAAAACCTGGTAGCTGAGATGTCAGCAGCTGGACTCACCCAGTACACATCAGTGTACACTTTGACGGGGAACAGGCCCAAGACGCCTAAAAAATACATTATATAAAAGGCTATACCCTCCCACAATATCGAGAGATGGGTAGCACCAGTGATGATAACAATGCTCATGTGAGCCAGAAGAGAAGTTACCCCGACATGCGGAAAATAATACAGAAGGATATAGGAGCAATGGGTCATGCGTCACATCAGAAGACTCTGATGGAGGACTGGCTAAAGCTATCCCATGGAATGGAGGAAATTAAGGGTATTAAAAATGGGAGAGGTAAAGGGGGAAGAAAAGGACCTGCATACAGACCCCCCTGGGCACGCCACAAAAGAGGAAGAGTGGCAAAAGAAAAAAGGTGAGATCCAGGGTAAAGAATAGCAGGTGGTGTTACAGGTCATCCAGTAGCTCAGGTGAAGAAGATGACGACTGGCAAGAGGAGTCCTCGGAGGAGGAACTAGCACCGATATCATCTTCTGATGACAAGTAAGCTCCAAAAAAAAAGAAAGGTTGATGAGGAAGATGTTGAAGGGGGTGATGATTTTGACTAAATCCACCCTTGATCGTCACAGTGGGAGCTGCCTAATAAGGTAGCGGCCTATTTTAAGAAGCGCCTTAGGGCCCCAATGGTAAAGGAGGTAATGAGTAAACTAAGGGCTGAATGCCCAAGACCATTTGTCCCCCAAGGAATAGCTGACACCCCAGAGAGATAGACGAAGATCACCTTCTTGGGGAAATATGTGAAGGATGTGTGGAAAGACTGGACAGGTCCTCGTGTACTTGCCAGGACAAGATGTTAGACATCGTGGGTCACTCACAAACATACTCCAGATGGCGGAAGATACCCGGAAGCAAAACGAAACAGTAAACTCAGTGATTTTAACTGGATGGGCACAAATGGCCATTTGCAAGCTAGGAAATGCCAATTATGTCATTACTACCGAAAGGAGGCTGTCGCTGTTGCCGGAGATAGAACCTAAGCTTAGCGAACTGGCATCTTCAGAGTCAGCAGCAGCTGCAAAAGGGAAAATATTTGGAGACGCCTGTATAAATGACCTGACTAGATTTGCCAACTCGTATGCAGCCCTCGACAAAGCACAAGCCTCACTGAAGAGGGTATTCGGCAGACATATTTCCGGTAGCCGATACCACTACAACAGGTCCTTCGGTGAGAGAGTGCAATTGAGGGATCAAGAAGATTGAAAACCAAACACCTTTATTCCCTCCTGGGGCAGAGGAAGGCGACAAGGAGACCACCAACAGAATAACACAGGTGAGGGCAAGTGAAAGGAAGCATACTTTAAGCACATCCCCCCTCACCCATCGTTAGAAGAGAGATTGGCAAAACCTGTAAACACCTGACTTTCCATATCTAAAGATGCTTGGATTTTGGACACAGTACAGAGGTTTCACATAGATATTCACACAATAGTGAGTCAGTTTTTTCCCCCGATTCGTATGTATACAAGCATAGAAGAACAATAGTTACTAGAAGTGGAACTGAGAAAACTAGAGTCCAAAGCGACCATAGTGCAAGTAATAGATTCTTCGGTGGATTTCGTAAGCAAAGTATTCCTGGTCAAAGAGAAAAACAAGTTGAGACCAATTATCAACCTGAGAGGCCTAAACAAATGTATGGTGTACAGGCACTTCAAAATGGAGGGGATCTACCTCCTAAGGGACATATTGGTACAGGGTGATTGGATGGCCCGGATAGACCTCAAGGATGCATATCTGACGATACCAATTGCAGAGGAACACCAGAAATCTCTGAGGTTCTTCTGGGGAGGCGAGATGGGAATTTTGTTGCCTTCCTTTTGGCTTGGCGTCAGCACCATGGTGCTTCACCAAGCTGATGAAACACGTAGTGACATATATGAGAGAACAGGGTATTCGACTCATACTATACCTGGACAATATATACATAATGTTCCAGGACAAGGACATACTCAAAGTGCAAGTGAACATCACACTGGAGACACTTCAGAGTCTGGGTTTTCTAATCAACTGGGAGAAATCCAGTGTCCAAACAACCAATACATGCAATTGATGGGATTCGTGATAGATACGGCCCATGGTTCACTCAGCTTCCGATGGCAAAAGTGAACAACATCAAGAAATAGATCAGACAGACGCTGACGAAGAGAGAGTTATTGTTAGAAGAAATTGCCAGACTGGTGGGGTGTTTAGCCTCTTCAATTCAGGCTATATTTGCGGGACCGTTAGATTGCAGAGCACTCCAGAGACTGAATATCCAGCATCTCAGGAGGGGCACTTCATATGAACAAAGGGTCCCGGTTTTCTAAGGCGTGAAGAGAGAAGTTGGAATGGTGGATCCAACACATGGATCCACTAAACAGGAGAGTTATATTTGGCTGGCGTGGAGCCGGGCATTGAATGCAAGTGCCCAATGGGCCATCTTTGGTAAGCAGAACTGGTGCTGCGGGATGAACCGAACGTAATGACATGTCATAATGACATGCTCTATTATTATGACATGATTTCCCACCCTATTGATCAGGTTCACTGAAATGTGCATTTTTTCATATTAGGTACAATTGTGGATAACAACCCTGCAGGAAGCTTAAGGTAAGAGAAGCTACAGTGAAATCCATGTCTACCGGTTGGGGCATAAGATGTAATCCGCAAAAGAAAGATGGGTTTTCAAGGGAGTTCCAGTGTTTATGAGGATATGTGTGTATGGATTGGACAATTTTGGCACGTGGTTTGTCAGGGACCAATAATACTTGGACTACAAAAGACTCAAAACAAGTGGGACTTGTAGTCTTTATCTCTGTTACTGGTTGTATTATTGTTTTGTTAAATGCTGCTAGAAAAAAAGTAAATTTAAGGAGAAAGCATAATCTTTCACCGCAGTGTCTTCAATAGAATTATGACTTTCTGGGACGAATGTGTTGAAAATCTGAATTTATGACTTTAGTGATTTTTTCAGTCACTCTGCAAAAAATATGTACTTTTCATTTTTTTAGTCACTTATGAAGTGAAGAAGATCCCAAAACTGATTTCTTTTACCAAAGAATAATATTGGACAGTTATCCACTCTTTCCCAACAACATCAATAACGCAGATTCTTTATGTTCAGATGCTTTAATATTTCAGAGTAGTTGTGTCAAGGGATATGAACACAGCAAGTGGGTGGCTTTGCTTCAGTTAGAACTTCTGGACAATTTTCATTGATCAGAAGTAGCTCTAATTGCAGAGAAGGGTGGCAACCCGTGGACTAAAATAAACTTTATGTCAACATGTTTTTAATTCCAGCTAAATGTGTGGAAGCCTTAAACACGTGTGCTTCTTTTTAGGGATATCATAACCATTCATGTCGTGCAACCTTTCTCAGGGAGATTTCATGTCTTTTGTTCCGAGTAATTGGATGTTCTATTGATCAAAAGCTGTGATGGTGAAACACTTTGATTACTATTGAGGCAGAGTGTGTTGTAGAAACCTGGACATATAATCCAGTTAACAACCAGACAGCACAGGTAACTTCAGGCTTTATTGCTTAACTACAATTCTCTCTGCTCGTGGCTCATGAATGTCCAGGCGCCCATGAGAAATGAAATACTGTCGACAACAATATTTTACACACATTTTCATCCTCTCTTTTGCATCCATTGTTCTTTTTATTCAGCTTCTATTGCGTCCTCACACAATAATATTAATAATAATAATAATATTAATAATAATAATAATAATGTATTTCATTTATAGCGCTACACGTGCATATGTCTCAGAGCGATGAAATAACAGACAACATTATTGTGCCACAGAGTGTACCTTTCTCCCTACTTCTCCCTACTTCGTTCATCCCATCATTTCTGTGGACTCTCATTTATCTTTTCCTCTCTCTTCATTTTTTGAGGCATCTGTTTTGGAAACAATACAATGTGATTTTGTTTTGTCTCTTCCCCACACATGGCTACCCATTCGACCATAAAAAAGTGTTCCAATAAGGATCTAGTCTTAAAGACAATCCTGAAATGTAGGACATTTGCCAATTTTGTTGACTATTGCTGGTTTGAGGAGACGTGGGCTTCATTACGAGGTTGGCGGTAACCCTGTAACACTGATTCCGCTGCCTGATAGCCCGGTGCACTGGGATATCACAAGTGGCGGCAAAATGGTAAATCTCCATTCCCGTGGAGTCCCATAAAACACTAAAGCACCAGCACTGTTGCTAATGGTGCCGGTGCTTTAGTGAGAGACATGCTAGTACGGGCCTCATTTCACGGCAGGTCCGTCCTGCCAGGGGATCCATGTTCCTACCGGCATTCTCGTAGTATGGCAGTCTGGAAAAGGGTGGAGGTACGTTGCTACTGGCACCCTTATTTCCAGACCGCCGTGTAGCTATGGTTAAGTTGCTAAACCCATAGAAGAGCACTTTTTAGGTGGCTTATAACTTTGCTCCCCCTGCACGAATCCACACCAAACTTTGCAAAGAAAGTATATGGCCCACTCTGAATTTGCCAAGTTTGGTGAGGTTTGGTCCGGGGGGGGGGAATGTCTTTTTTTCCCATAGACTGAATGGGGTAAAAACTTTGCTCATGCCTAGAGCCCAAACCGCTGGACGGATTTTCACCAAATTTGCAGCATGAGCAGCGGCTTGGTCCCGAAAGTGTGCTTTTGTAAATTTGGTGAAAATCCGTCTGGTCATTTTTTTTTTAAAACAACCAAAAAGTAGGTCACAAAACATTAGTGATATCTATGTCCGCTCCGCGGACATGCGACGTGTCCCCTGATTGGATGGTGAAGAGCATGAAGTGCGTCAGATTTTTGGAAACGCCTGCCATCTTGGATCCGTGCTTGGTGTCCGCGTACATCGATCGCGGTATAAACATATTAAAAAACACAACACTGCACTTGTCAAACTTATCAAATAATCTCTGGGGAGGTGAGGGGTGATAAGGATGGGATGAGGTATGGCTGCAAGAAGCAAAAAACAGGTGTTTTTTTGTCACGAAAGTGCAAACAGGATGTTCGTGAACAGTTCTGTGCAGGACCGGAAGGAGTGGTTGATTGACTTACAATCCCACATGGGGCTATTGTTAGAAACACTTTGGGCCTCATTACGACCCCGGCGCTAAACCATGGTGCTATTAGCACCATGGTCCATGCCGGGGTCTGCCATGGTGAATGGCGGAATTACCGCCCCATGCCAAGGTTGGCGGGGCGGTAATTCCCCATTCACCATGGGCCCTTCCCCATTCCCATTTTTGGCCCATAGGGTTCAATGGAAATGGGGAAGGCGCTAATTATGGCACCGTAAATTACGGTGCCTTAATTAGCTCCTAGGTCCCTTTGCGGGTTGGTTTTTTAACGCTTGCTAAAAGCAGGCATTAAAGTGCAACCCGCAAAGGGACCTCGTAGTCAGGCGTTAAGGGTTTAACGGCGCCGCCACCTTTTATGGCGCCGTTAACCCCTTAACGCCTGGGTTGTAATGAGGCCCTTTGACTCTTTTTTGTGTACCCTCTACTTCAATGTTGGAGTAGGGTGCATTCTGTCGTTGCAAAGTTTACTTACCCCTTAGCAGTGGGCAATGTATCACTTCTCTGCACAGTGCTTTTAGCCTGCAACCATCACAAATTTTCAAGTTGATTGCATTATTTTAGTGACAACACAGATGGTGAGGCAGAAACGTAAATGGTGGACTTGTATACATAGATTGTTGCTTCTGCAGTCTGCAACCCCAACCTACCTTGTGGTATTACAGAGTAATACTACATTCCGAAAGCCTGTTCTTCTATATTGTTTATATTGGGTTGCCCAATATTTATTAATATTAAATAGAAGTAATTTCAGGTTATTATACACTCTTAATTAAAACGATTGATGTTTATAAATTGATGTGCTTGTGCTACACCCAGAGCACGGCAAAGAAATGGCTATTTATGTCTGTGTTAAAATGTAATTAAAGTATAATGGAGTCAGGCTGGTGCCCCCTACAGTCGGCACCTCAGGCAGCCACCTGCACTGCCTGATACAAAGACCGCCCTGCACGTGCATGAGAATTACAGTTCTCATGGATGCGGTGAGGCAAGTTGTTGCAAAGTAGGAATAAATTTTGATTTTGAGTGAAGGTCACCAGGTTTGAATTTTGTTTGCGAGCTCAGGAAGCGCACGCATCGGACACACAGTATAAGGTTCAATTGTTTTTTGACCTTGAGAGAAAGGGACCATTCCGAAAGGAATTGAATGATGGAGGGTTGTTATAATGTAAGATATGATAAGGTTATGTATTCAAAAAGTGGACTAAGGAACATGTAAATCCAGTTTATGAAAAATAGTTGGTGCAAACAGAGTCTGCCTTATGGACTGAGTTACGCCAAGAGAATGGAAATGGTGAATGTAATGTAAGTTTAATTTTGGATGATTTTATACTTGAACGAGCATCAACTTATCATTATCTGAGCATTATTTGTGGGTTACATTGTACTTGTTTGTTCTGTGTGGCATATTACAATGAAACGCAAGTATAACCTTTGTGTGTAATGTTCTTTTTACCGTCCAGATGGGCAGGCCAGCATTGATATGCATGTAGACCACTACTCAGTTCTCCCAAGTTCACTGCTAATATTTCATTAAAATGCCATCTATGAGCACCTAGAATTGTAGCGTCAGCTTTCATATCCCGTTTAGAGTTGATCATACTACATAGCAATGTTCTCGCAATGTTCTCAGAAGCAAATTGTAATAAAGATCGGCTAGTGAGATATATTTCTATTATGTTTCCGAAACAGGTACATTTTGCCATTTTGCGATTGTCATAGATTCCAGAAGCAAACTGACAGATTTTTTAATCGGCAGCTCCAGCTACTTGTGAACAACTGGATGTGTTTGACAGTTTTTTGGGACGATCAGCAAGGGCAGATATACCCTTACGCTGTACTAGCGATCAGGAGCAACGTAACATCCTGTACGGTGGTCTAGCCTCAAGTTGATGCACAAGCCCTTGAATTCACTGTGCGACCCAAGCGCTTCTTTTGGCCAAAACGAACACCTTGTGTTTGCAAAAAGAACAACACATGACTCACGATAAACATTTTGGATCGCAAGCGAAGAAAGAAATGTCCAACTTGATTGAATATGGCAATAGTCGGATGTTGTCAGAGCATTTATTGTGAAATAAAAGTACCTTACAAATTGTACAGTCATGTTGTTTCTTTTTAAAGTACGGTTTAGTATTCCAAATTGTGCCGTGCTGTGTTGTGAGAAGGTGTGTGTTGATTTTCGGGTTCTGCGTCACGTCACGTAGGTGATGACTGGGCACGTTTGGGTACGCTGCTCAGGAACGTCACTGAGAAAGGCAGACAATATCACTAGGTTTGGTGATGTGAGGCTCAGGGGCGGGGCATATGATTTAGTGCCGTCAGGGAAGTTCACCTTAGGCCAGTGGTCTTCAAACTTTTTTGGCCAGGTTCCCCCTGAGCAAAATTTGGGTATGTCTGGACCCCCCAGAAATGCCAAATGGACAGTATATATTGTGCTACATCACCTGCTCCCATCACAGTCGCTGGGCTCCCGCATCCCACTCCTACCCATTCCCTGGTCTTTCTGCACCCCATCACACACCCTGGGCTCTCCCCACTCTGCTCCCACCACTATCCCATGGTTCCCGCCCAGTGTGCTCCCATCGTAGTACCTGTGTTCCCCCATCCCGTTTCCAACACAGTCTGAGGGCCAGTGGCAGCTGGTGATTTTTTTAAGTGGAGGGGCATAACTATTGCCCCCAAAAATTCCATAGCGACCGAGCATAGTGAGGGAGCCAGAACCAATAAAGGGGGATTCGGGGTGGGGTCCCCCTGTGAATGTTTTTTAAATAATGGGTTAAAATGTTGCATTGTAGAGCATACTTTTAACAAAAAAATGGGTAAATAGCCAAACAGTTTGCAATTGCTGCTGGGGACCCAGGGGGCAGGCATGACATTTTTTACTGGACATCTATAATAGATGTCCAGTAAAAAGATACCATCCCTGTCCCCTGGGCCCCAGTGGGCCTAACACAATCAACATGATTATGTGTGTATGCAAGGCGCTGCACATTTATACAGCAATCACTCTATCATTCACACGAGCATCCATCACCATACATTCACACATAACATAAGCATACACGTATCCATACACATGTTTAAATAAAAACAATGAACATAAACGTACCTTCTGCATTGGCCTGCATGTGGGTGCTGAAACGCCCTGCTCCAGGCTGCTCTGTCCGTATGTGGAGGAGGCGCAGGAGCTCCTCCTCGGACATACAGACATGCAGTGCCCCAGCCAGCATTTTCAATGAGCTATGCAATGCTGATGAAGAAAAACTCTCCAGCACTTGTATGGCTCAGTGAGCATGTCTGTCTGGGGAACTAAACTTAACTGTCAAAAGGAAACAGTTTTCCCTTTGACAGTTCAGCCAGTCCTCCAGAAGCACTCCATCAGCTGGAAAAAGCACTGCTCACTGTTTCACTGGGCTGGCTCCTTAGCTCCTCCATAATGGATGAGCCGCCAGGCTTGGACTGGCCTATAGCGCAATGCCTGTACCAAAAATGTAAAATGCTACTGTGGGCCAGTCAAAATGGACCACCATTTTGGCCAATGTGGACCAGTTTGATGAGTTACTTAGTTGCTGAATATATCAAAATTGACTTACATTTTAACACAAAGCACCCCCTTGGATACTATTGAAACAGTGGGCCTCATTACAAACCTGGAGGTAGCTGTGCCGGTAAAACCGGCATAGCTGCCGCCGGAGTTGCATCCGGGTCCGACACCCGCGAATGGGCAATTACCGGGTCATGGCAAGTTAGGCGGACCTGATAATTGCCCGTTCGCGGGTGCTGGTACCGCTAGATCCCCATTCCATTGAGCCCGATAGGGCTCAATGGGAATGGGGAGCTTGGATGCACCGGAGCCGTTAATAAAGGTGCTGTTGCATCTGACAAGGTGTGCTCGCGGGTGCCGCACGGCCTGCCAGGTCAGACCTGGCAGGCTGTTAGGCACCCGCGAGCACAAGTTTTACTATGGCGGTACGGTAGCAACAGTGCCGGTAGCTTACCAGCACCGTTGTTACCGTACAGCCATAGTGGTAATCAGGCCCAGTCTGTGACTAAAGGAATGAATATCCATTTACAACTGCAGGCCACTTTTTCATTGTTGCCTGAGACAGTTTCATGCTTCAACCCGACCATGTGAGCCACACTGCCCATTTCTTCCAATCTAAAAAAAAAGAAGTGCCCCACAGTTTGAATACCGCTGCCTTAGGCCAATGCAGCAACAGGTAAGATTAGCACAAGATGGCTGAGCCCTGTTGCCAGATTTTGCATGTGTACAAAAGAGGAAAACAAAGGTAAGGTGCATTGGAAATATTTGTGAGATCGATCAAAGTATGTATAAAAATACATGCCTGAACCCTCGGAACAATAATATTTTCTGAGCATTGCTCTTGTCAAACTTATCAAATAATCTCTAGGGTGGTGAGGGGTGATGAGGATGGGATGGTATATTTGTGACTTGATTGCGAATGAGTTTACAAAGTTTGGGTGGATTCTGTCATGACGGGGGAAAATTAGAGGGGGGTCCCAAAATAATGTAATGGCTTATAAATGAGGTGACATTTGATGAATCTACACTTATTTTGGCAAACTGATAATCGATCTATATATAAATGTTTTTGCGAAGTTTGGTGGGATTTTGTCAAGAGGGGGCAGCATTAGAGGGGGTGCCAAAATAATGTAAAGGTTTATAAATGTGGTGCCATTTGACAAATCTACAAAAAGGTTTGCAAAAAAATTATGGATCTAGATATAAATGTTTTCATACAGTCTGAATGGATTTTATCAAGTGGGGGATAGGTTATATGACGATTGTGTGTGCATTCATTTGACACTTTTGAAAAAATAAAACATGGGTGGATTTGCAGTAAACTTGCATAAGGAGCATTGGCAAGGACCTACAAGCACGTTTTTGCCAATGTGCCAGTATTTTATTATTTGCCAAGTGTCACAATGTAGCTATAAAAAATAACGGTATACCTTTAGTGAATGAGGGGTAGCCTGTGGCAATGGGCAGTGGCCAGATTGTTTGGTTCATGGAATAAGGTCATGATCCAGACAATCTGGCTACTGGCTATGACCACAAGTGACAAAACATAGGATTAAAGTGGCCATGTCCACCTGGGACTGGCTTTGTGGTAAAGTTATTCGAAATTAGGATAGATCTGAAAGGGAAGAACAATGTGCTTGTGGTAATATGGTAATAGGGTTCTCTTTTTGTCTTCTGCAGGCTGCCATGGAAAGCGAAGATGGCCCTGTATGGAACCCTCGCCTTCCTTTTCCATGGTGGCCATCTTGGAAAAGGATTTTCCTTCCTGTACTGGGACGCCACAGGCGTCCCGGTGTAGGAAGCAAAATCCTCTTTTTTAGCACCCCGGGTTCCGCTTTGGGAATTTAGGTTCCTAATGGCTTTCATCCCCCATTTCAGCGTCGGTCCGCGGACATACGCACAGTCCGTTGATATCAAAATCACTAGCTGGGGGTTCAGCATGTTCTATGTTACATGTATTTAAAGTACGGGAATCCTAGTAAACATACATCAAATTCACAGTATGTATATGAATATTCAGTAAAAAAACTTTGTTGAAGGGATGTTATGGTTAACTTGCGCTACCAAAAACCTATGAAATTCAGTAAAAAAAACTTTGTTAAAGGGACGTTATGGTTCAAAGTAAAAACGAAAAAATCCTGAAATTAGCTAGTTATGGTAAGCTAAGCAACTGTAAATCGCGCCACCACTGTGCACTGCTAAGACTAACACCCAGGACATCAAAGATGACATCACAAATGTCATTGATGACATCACTGATGACATCAGCTGCCTGGCTCACTCCTTTTTCCTTTACTGATATATATAGGCCAGTAACAGTCAGGAACTTAAAATTCAAAAAGTACTATATTTGTAGACTTACACTTGAAATATGTTCTTACAGTCATTCACTTAGGGTCCACTCACAGCATGTGAAACATGTACAAAGGGGAAAACACAGACTTGGAAGATAGCAATACTATGTAAGTATAAAGATGATTAGTAAGCTTATGAACACTGTCTTATAGTTCTGTTGTTTTGTTGTTGTTGTTGTTGTGTGTTGTTGTTTTGTTGTTGTGTTGTTCTGACTAAACTCCCTCATATGTCCCATACACAAACTGCCCACATGCTTTCTCTATGTACATCTTGCTTTCTCAATTATCTCACCTTGTGTTGCCCCTTTTTGTGACCTTGCTTTCTCAAACCCATTTCAGTTCAGTAAAAATGCTCTATTTGCGGGGGCGATTAACTTAGCCGCTCCGTCTCACTCACAATAACTAATGGCATTTATTCTACTTTCTGATGCTTTTTCCTCCTACCTTTGTTGAGCTGGATGGCCTAAATAGAGTGTGTGAGCTGTCGCTTGTACTACGGAGCCATCCTGGCTTTTTTTTTTACTGAAACTGGGCTCCGTCGCTCCTTCAACGACTGCTGCAGCCTCGAGAATCCGCTCTCACTGAGGAAACATCTGGCGTCACACCCATTGTGATGCGCCGGCTGCGGCCTTGCCGGCCCCTCCTCCTCAGCACTGCTGCCTCTGGTACCTGCATCCTACTGCACAAGCTATCACAAAGAACAGCGTTCTTAATAACATAACCCTTTTTTATTCTATTTAAGCATGTAAAGCGTTATAAGGTATGGGAAGTATTTATTATTAATGCGCCGCTGGGTGCCTTTTCTCATCACAACTCCTCAAGTAGAAAATAATATTGCTCACAACATTATCCTTGATTTAATATGTATTCTAATATTATTTCTACTTATCCACGTGCCTCTCTACAGTTTATTAGGATTTCATTTCAACACGTGGCACTAGTACCTACCTATCAGAACAGTAGAAGTTATCGGTTATACAGAGACATTCCTTTAATATTTCATCATAAACTGGTTGAAGTTCGATAACACTGCCAAATGCTTTTAATTATCACCTTTTTTTCTGATATCTTCTGGCCTCTACTGAACATTTTTGACTACCTTTTGGCCACACCTGAATACACATGAACTATTTGCTCGGCCTTTATTGAATACACCTGGACTACTTTTGTGCTACTATACTGATGTCAAGGAAAACTCACAGAATTTCTCATCTAATTATCAGAGTGCAGAACCTAACTGCTTTACTATTAAGACGTGACTGGTGGTACTTCATAACTCACTTCTTCGGTTTACTCCTTATTGTCCTCTGGTGTTTTCATTTTACCTCCTCTATCAGGAGAAACACCAGCTGCATAATATGGAAATAAAAATTGTAAACTGTAGGCAATGACGTCACAAGGTCCAGTCACTGAAAGTAATCTTTAAACTGAATACAATACTCCAGGCCTTTCGGAAGACTACTCTTATGCACCACATTTTTACTGATTAGTGCCTCTAACGCCTGTTTTTTGTCCGCCCCTCCTTGGTCTCAAGCTTTTGGATACATATTCATATATCTTTACACCGAAAATACTCCTACCTTTCGCAGTTACTAACATGGCCACCAATGAAAACTCTCAAAAAAGCTTGCCTACTACAAAAGAATCCAACATCACATCTACTAACCTTAAGAGACCTAAAAGAGACTCACTACCCGCGCTAAGCATCTCTGTTAAGGATTTCAATCAAGCACACACCTGGGTCTCGCCTAGCATGTAATGCACAAATGAAATGCTTATTTATTATGCCCATATTCTTAGTGTTATACCACTCATATCACACCCATCTCAAAATACCCCCCAAGTCCCAGTGGACCAGGAATCAGGCTAATTGGTAAAAGTAAATAATTATTTAGTTATTTAGTTTTCAAATCACACACACATTTTAATATATATATCTATGGGGCAGCAATCACCAAGTGGTGACAATACAATCCGAAAATAAGTAAAGCAATTGAATTGACTTATAAGGATGCAGAATAGAAAACCCTTGAAAAAGAACAGTTTTGACTTCTGAAAAGATAGTGTTTAGGTTAATATTTCCCCTTGCAAAGTTCTTAAAGCACAAATGAGCAATTCTACACAGATGTAAGTAAGCAGCATGAATTCAGGAATCAAAGAACAATGTCTAGAGTTTGAATGCAATCTTCCCTCCCCAAACAAGAGAGAAAACTGCTTTTGGAAATTGACACTTTTTAAACTGACAGTTGAAAATGGCTTTGTGAAACTATGCAAAGAGGGCAAAAATGCTTACATTGATACAAATTCCTATGAAAGCAACACTAAACAGGTCCTAACACACATGAGCTACAACATGAGCAACAGTGCCCACTTTAGATCAGAATGGGAGTTAAGAAACACTTTGGATGGGAAAAGACACGTGTACAACTTTTGTAAACTGTAAATTCGCAGCAGAATGTCACTATGCAATTTTTTAAAGAAACAGGTCAAATATACTGTTCCATGTGGTCTTTAGTTGTGGATGTAGCTACAGGTCTTACATTTCAGTGAGAGTTGAAATTACATTGCTATCTATAAAATTGAAGAAGTTATGGGAGTTTTAGTGAGAGGCGTTTTTGAAAAAAGAGGTGCCAAAATGAAAACAGAAACCAATTCTTACAATGACAATTATGCTCTAAACTAGGGTATTCAGGCTGGTTACCAGTTTGAAACACAGTACGCCCCAGAGTGGTCTGTGGAAACCAACCCCGGCACCTTGTGTCTGCCTTGGAGGACTCAGTCGGATTACCCGTGGGATGATATTAAGGGTTTGGATTTTCAAGTAATTATTACTTTTACTAGAAATCAAAGCAAGTTTTCAGATTGGTGTGACACTACTACAATTTCTTAAGTTAAAGAAAGGATGGGTCAAGATTGGGATAGGAAAAGGAAATACACTATGGGTTACTATTATTCCTGTTGATACTTACAGTCCACTGTAATTAAGATTGGAACGTCAGGGTTCTGGTCATCGAATCGGGTCTACCGGTAGCAGGGCACTTCTGGTGGAATTGGATCAGCTGTGCGGTTCTGGTCAATTTGAACTGCATGTCAGACTGGATTTGGATTGGCCCTTCTGGTCACTGGATACAGTAGATTAGCAGGACTGCGAGTTCCAGTGGGCAAGCAAGAATAGTAAAAAGCCAGACTGGATCAGAATTCATTTCCCTTGAGTTTGTGATGATTGGATTTGGCCCTAGCTAAAAAGAGTTCAGCAAATGCTGAGGCTTGGGTTTTGCAAAGAAGTCTGGAATAAGCTGCAATATGAAGAGTGCTGGAACAAAGTGCTGCGCGGAAATCAGGATGTGGTCAGGAAGCAGTGTGTGTGGTGAAGTTCCTATATTTATCCTACAAAGTGACATCACAAAGTTTATGGTAGGGGCAGAATTTTAAACCACACTCCCACAGCTGTGAGTGTTCAAAGGCACTTGCCTTGCTCTGGTTGGCAGTCAGAAAGAGCTGTCATATTTTATGATGCGATTTAGGAACTCCAACATTGATTTGAACCACAATTTAACTTTTGCACAAATGTATATTTGTATAATTATGCCCTCTACTAAAATAAAACACATGCATTACATATTTTATGGATTATCCTGGCATCTAACTCCCATCTCAGCAAGAGCTACCTTTGTCATTCTGTGGAATTTGGTCCATTTTTATCATAACGGTTTGGCCTAACAATTTCTAATTCAATGCATATCTGGGTGATGACCCCTAGAACATGGGTATACAATATCATATTTGCAACATTAATATTTTTGCCACAATCATTGTTTTGGTGTATCTTTAGTTCCTTATGTAGTAAGAACTCCTACCAAATCTTCAAATATCTAGCATGAGTTCAGATTTATAAGTATGTATTTTTCACTCATCTACTTATTTTGACTGCCATGTTAAATGTCATAAAGTTCTGAGGCAAAATGAGTAATTTACATTCAAAATCAATGCCAGGTTTTTTTTTCTTACTTCACAAGTGAGCAAACGGCCAGTCCTTTGAGTTTACTGACAAACCTCGTCCACATCCTGCCCTTCCTCTGGGAGGATGGGTGTCCAAGCCTTCCTTTGTCCTTGGGTCAGCCAAAGACGAATGGCTAATGAGGTCTTTGTTCTAAATATGCGGGAACCTCCAGCATCCATTAAGCCTTCCATTAAGCCTTCCTGGGAGCAGCTTAGTGTCCACATGAAGTGTCATTTTTCCCAGGCGGGACATAAAATAAACAGAATTTATAATGGCTTTTGACAATTAAAGGAATTAAGCCCTTCACAAAAACATGCTTAAAACAGGCGAATTGTGTACTTCTTCAGAGAAAAAACACAATTAAACTCAGCCTTTTACATCTAGTTTTCTTATGCGCCACACATACATTTAACTCAGCTTTATTTTGTCTTTGAGTGCTGGGATTGGTTTTGCATGAAATACATTTCTTAGCTGCTGTCAGTCAGTAAGGCCCAGTTTCTTCTGACTGTGCTGGATGATCTGTGGTTTCAGCACACTTTTAATTTCAATAGTTCACTTGGAAAATGACTAAATTTAGCGCCAAAGCAGCACTTTGAAGGTTGCAATTGGTTGGGAAAGCTGCATTTTAAAAGACATTTCGTTTTTTTTAGCCCACTTCTGTGTCCTGGCTTTATATTACATGTAACAGCACCCACTTGCATTCTCCTTCAGTAAGTACTGTTTTTACACCAACTTTGATTGTGTGTGGCAGTGGTGTGCAGCCTTTTGTGATTTATGAACCATGCACAATTTTACTGATTTTTGCACACACAGGGGTTAGCACATCCATTTGTGGCTGTTTCTTTCCCCGCTGGCAAAAGGGGTGTAGTGGGGCGCATTGACATGGGTAAAAATATCCCACATCTCAGATCCAGCTATTGAAGCCATATTATCAGAAATCAGATCACTCAAACCCTTTATTGAGACCACGAACCTAAAGTTACAACAATTAGATGATAGATGGAAGGGCTTCGAAAATAGAATGGATGAGGTGGAAAGAAGAGTCGGTCTTGTGGAAGATGTGTCCCCCAAATTGTCACAACTCGAGAAATCTGTCAAAGATCTTTAGAGGCACAGTGAAGATTTAGAAAATCGAAGCTGACGTAATAATATGAGAATTTCAGGCCTGCCGGAGGGATCCGAAGGAGTCAATATTATTGCTTTGCTGCCAAAATTCCTACCAGCTCTACTTCACCTACCCTAGGAAACAGCACTCAATATTCAACGAGCTCATAGAATTGGTCAACTGTCTGTCTCCTCTTCTCCTCATTCATTGCCCAGATATTGGTTCACGTGCCCTGAAGTAACAGATACTCCAACATGGTATACTTTAGAGAAACACATGGTTCATCCCCTTCAAACTGCAGACCTTATCTATACATTTAAACAATTTCTCTCAGCCTATTTCTGACCCCATCAAAGCCTCCATTTCGTCCCTACAAGTCTATCTCTTTCCGCATATAAAAACCCCTAAATGTGTCTCTCCCCTCTATTATGGCAAAATAAGAACATTGTGATGAATAAAAGAACATTGAATCGGAAATCCTGGTTGAAAAATGGCATTAGATTCATACAACAAATCATAAACAGTCCTTCCATTCTTCCTTTTCAACAACTCAAAAACCGATTCTTCATTCCCAACACTGACTTCAACTTTTATAATAATCTTGTCAATTCTTGTTTTGATGCACTTCATCATTTTTCTAATGACATTCTTACACCTGATGCTTTTAGGCTACTGCAACTAACCATGCTCTCTGATATTAGGGCTTCCAAATTTTGCAGCATACTCACCTCATCCTTTAAGATATACTCTGTTTGTGCACGATGGGAAAATGATTTTGGTTGTACTTTTGAGACAATATATGGTCCCTCCTTTTTTCTAAAATCAAATACATATCTGTATCTGCTAACATTACAGAACATTTTTTCTATGACTCCTGAAAAACTAGCAAAATCAAAAATTAGCAACAATGATAAATGCTGGTCTTGTGGTTCTGCTCCAACCTCATATGAACATATGTTTTTTAACTGCTCCTTTAGTTTTAGATACTGGCAGGATATATGGAAATACCTTAAACTTATTTGTTCTTTTTATGTTCCATTACCTTTCTTAAATATTTTCCTGGGAAGCTTTGCTATCACTACTGACCTGTCACCTGACACTGCCAAACTCTATGATCTACTCATCATCATTGGACTCAAAATTATAACTGCAAATTGGAAAAACGTTTGATCCCTATCTGTTAGAGGCTGGTGGAATAATATATGCCACACACAAAGACTGGAACTATGTATGGCTAACAATCTAAACTCTATCCCTAAGTATAATGCTAAATGGTTATTTTGTATTCACTATTTGGATTGTTTTACTGTAACTACACATGGAATGTGAACCTCTACATGTATTCTAAATTATTCAGATGTTCAGATGTTCTATGGATATTTTTACCTTTAAGACATGCCTGATACCATTTGTACTATGTTTATCATACTTCATATGCCACATCACCCTCATTTATCTCCCTTGCCCCTCCCTCCCTTTGTTTATTGTATGTACTGTTTAGGTCTCCTTCTTTGTCTTCTCCCTTTTTACCTACCAACACTGCAGTATCCTTTGTTGCAATTGTTTATTCATATTATTCAGTTACACATCTTCTATTCTCAATCATATTGCCCATTGGTCATGCTATGTATATTTAGAATAGTTTTCTGGAGCTTCTCAATGCTCTCTCTTTTATGTTTCTAGCTAAATGCTTATGGATGATTGCATTGCATTTGTAAAATACACTATTGTCATATTAAAAAAATTCGGATAAAAAGTTACCAAAAAAAAACAAAGGCTATATGTGCATGATATGGTTATGAATATTACCAGAGTCAAATAGGTTGTTAGCTGTTGGAACTGCTTAATTGTGTGTGTCAGTGATTACCTGATAGTGTCACAGGGTCCATATTCTGATGCTTTCAATACACCTATTTGGTTTCTCACACTAGAGTATATTTACTATAACTTCAATCTTTGTGAGTTTTTTTATCCTACACGAGAATACTGCAAAGTAGCAGTTTCTTGTTTCTACATATGTATGGCCGTGTGCAGGGAAGTGGGTATTGTTTTCTATGAGCCGCCAAGGTGCACTGACGACAAAGCAGGACACGCTCCATGCTCCTGGTCTGTCTGTGCCTGAATCTTTCAGTTTCTATCTTGTGGTGCTGACCCTACTTCATCAATTGTCTCTGCTTGGGGATCATCTGCTCAGGTGTTGTTCCTGTCTACAAGTCTTAAGCACTTCATTTTGTTTCATGCTTCAATGTTAGATTCCTAGTGAGATGAGTATGTTTGCTTTGTCTTGTTAGTAGGGCCTTAAGGTGGTGCATTTTAGGTTTCCTCTTGCTTCTCAGATGGCCGTGGGGCCTTATCTTTGGTTGTGTTGATTTTCTCGAGGTGTGTATCACATTCTGCTCTCTGTTATTTTTTGTGCCACGTAGTACTCAGTGCTGTCTTTACTATGTTTGAAAATCGCTGTTCGGGAACTTCCTCATCCCTTCATCCCTTTTTAATAGTATGACTGGGGCATGGTTTCCGTTGGGCTAGTGTCCCATTTTGCGTAGTCCTGGATGTCAGTGTGGCTCATACTACACTACCCTAAGGGTATTGCTTGGTGATAATATCAAATAATTCCATCCAGAATTTTCTAGATGGATTCATGGCTTGGAGCGTCGTGGCATAGGACACTTTCATGACCTTTTCTTGGAGACATTTAATGGATGGTTAAAGTCTCCTGAGGTATTATACGCTATCCCAATAATCTTTCACTGTTTATCTTTAGCTGATATTGGATTAGGCTTTTTATGCTGTCTATTCTTCTAGTAGACCATGACATTAGTCGTTGCATGGTTTACTTTCTGGCTTCATAGGTTGCTGTATCTTTTAAGTGTTTTGAGACTCAGTGGTAAGGCGTGTTCTATGGAGGGTAGAAATACCAGAAAATCAACATAGGCCAAACAGGTAGTCTTTGTCTCTCCTAGTTATAATCCATGCTTATGTGGCTTTTCCAAGCAGAGATATGAGTAGAATAGGGTGAGGCTTAAGCAGCATCCCTTTTCAACTCTCATTACTGTTTTACAGAGTTTATTCTTGTGATGTTTAATTTTACATGACCTACTGTCTGGAAGTACAGATCATGGTTATAACGTAACCCTTCCCCTGCTTCCCTTTCGAGGTGGTTTACTGGGAGCCCTGTTTGCCAGATAGAGTCAAATGACATTTGGAAGTTGACAAAGCATGGACAGATGTTCCATTTCTGTTATTTGAGAGATTAGTTATGTATTGGTCAGTTAGTGTGAGGGTGTCAATTAATTTTAATTGGCTTTATGATATCTCGATGAGGAATTGTAGGCCTTCTTATTTAAGGCGGCACATGCTAGTTTCACCGGGTTGTTGTTCATGCAAAGGCCTCTGAAATGTAGGGTGTTCAGTAGGATCCCCTATTTGTATATCAAGGTAATAGTCTGAACTGAGTGCAAGGTGGAATAGTTTCAACATTGCTGATTGTCGCCTGTCTGTCTATCAGTGTTGTTTGTTGTAAAACTCTGTTAATTATATAGTCTGCTTCACATGTGTCTTTATATTTTGAGTTGTTCCTGCATCTCTATTATTGTCACTTAGCTGTGTAGGAGATTATAATAGTATTGCTGTACCCCAATACTGACTCTTCATGCTCCTAGATTTGCACACATGTATTGTCTTTTTTGCTTTCAATGTTGTTGCAAATTTGAGAATAAATGCACAGTGGCATGTTGTAAATTAAATATCAGTATCTATAATAGCTGTATAGTGTATTAGATAAACAAAGACAAAACTTCAAGAGAGATTCAGTACTGAAAACATCAAAGTCGAGGCATTCTTTTAAGCTTGAAAGGCTAGTATTAGATATACCAATCATCATATACCTGAACACCAAATAAAACAAGAGGGAACATTCCGAGCTCAGTTTGATAAAACGCAAGTGGTAACACAAGAACATCACTATAAAGAACAAATGAGATAACAATACAGTAAAATGTGACATTCTCAATGCTGAAATATGTAAATTTGGTAATCCAATAGCTGTTAGAAAATGGGTAAATGTTGTTTCAGTTAGTAGGACTTAAATGTTATCGATTGCTCGCATTTGCCACAGTGTAGAGCACCATTCAGATATGGCAGGAAGTTTGGAAAATGTACAATGTTTTGCAATGGTCAACTTTCCACCAATTAGAAATGTTTTCTAAAGGTCAAAGAAGAGCCATGTAAATGATAATCCTTGGGCAAGATTTCCTAGGGTAGTTATCAGTGGACCCCAGTGGGTTCTCAAATGTGGCTGTATGTATGCTTCCCTCAGGTGTACTGTGGGTCAACTGTCTATAATAGAATGTCCCCAATTCAGAAAGTGTGAATGCCTGTTTATAAGCCTCCACATATAATGGTTATCCCTCCAAGAACAGCTTCTCCAACCATTCAAGACCTTCCTCACTCCATGCTGAAAAACAATATTGAACGTAGAGCAAGAGAAAAATCTGGGATGTTAAATATCAGAGTGAGCGGGAGAAAGAATGGAAAAGCACAAACATTCTCCTTCTCAATGCCAAAGAGTAGTTATAATGGTTTCCAAAACATTTATATTTGTTGAATTTGGTATAGAGGTAGGAGAGGATTAGAGGAAATTATATCAAGGGAGAATGCTGTTCCAAATTAACCCCTACTTTCTGCGTAGAGGGAATGATCTAGGTACAGGAATGGTTCATTAAGTAGCAAAAAGGTGTTGCATGAACATTTAGGAGAGATATACCTTCTTTAGTAACTCCCATTTCAGTATCTTCTGCACAGTTCTGTGTTGTTTATTAGCCTAAACAAATCTAAATATCATCTGTTGACATACTTGTATATTTATGGGAGGAAATGTAATAGGGAGAGTTTGAAAACTTGAAAGATTCAAAATAACTGCAAAATGGTGCTAGGCTGAGAGAAATCTGGGGAGATGTTGACAATGATGATAAGGAAGAGATTTGGTGATATTTACTTCTAAATATTCTGAAGTATTAGAGGCCCATTTAAACTGAAGACAAAAATGATTGGCGGGGGGGACCCTTGCCTAGTACCTAAAAAAATGTACTCGTTGTGATAAAAGAGAATTAACCCTACATTTGGTAGAGTTGTAGAGGAGGTCCCAAATAAAGCCTGCACTCCAATCGTCCATTTTGGAGTACCAGGAACGTTCACACCAAAATATGTGATGTATGATGAGAAAATAAACCAGCAGAGAGCCGCAATGGGGCTCTGCCCAGTGCCTATCAGAAAAGCAACACCTATTGAGGTACCGATACCCAGAAAACCATAGACAGTAAGGTATCCATAAAGGAAACCCTACCAACAAATTAAATGAAATGAAGATTGCCTAAGTACTGTCCCGGAAGAAACCAAAAAGGTCTTAATGGAAGACGAATGGTGATGTCACGAGGACCCAGTCCGAATCACAAATAGAAGAAATGGCGACCCGAGAATGACACAAAGAGACTAAACGCCATGAGTAAGGATATCGTGAACTTAGAACAAAAGAATGATGTCCAAATGTAAGAAAATTAAGCTGTAGGCAATACGAAGACAGTCGACCAGTTTACACCTGTAAATATTTTTGGAACCACAAGAAAGCTAAGGAAACAGTGCGGCTTGCCATGCTAAGTAGAAGAGTAGTGCGGCAAGCGCCATCATACATAAATCTACTTCAAACAAAGTACTTTATTATGAATATATTTCCACTTTGCAAATGAAGCAGAATCAACCCAGGTTGCTAAAGGCCAAATGAGCAGAGATTCATATTTAGCAAAACGAGAAGAGACGGCTGACGAAACTCAGCAGAAGCAACTCGTGCCAGGGAAGCCACGGTCATACCAATAGACGAGGCAAACAGTAGCTATATTTAATTAAAACTAAGAACAGACTATCTTGCTTCTGAAAGGTAGAGCTAAGAAGACGTAGTCAGGTGGCGGGCTAAATAAGAATCAAATACACAAATTGAGAGAAACGAGACAAATTCACGGTGTGGAAAGCACATGACCAGCCGAGCAAGAAGAAGCGAGGGTTCACACCTATGCTTGGCACCTGACCAGGCAGAGATCTCAGAACATTTCCAGACAGAAGATGCAGTTTCCAGGCCAACCACAGTGAACTAATTGACACATGGCTACTAAACTGATGATTGATTGTAACCATAATCAGAGGAAGGCCGGGTAACTAAGGGGCACCCGGCACCTGGCCGACCATTCTGCGTGCTGCTAAGTGAAGTGGAAAAATATGTATGGGGTTGGTGCCAACCCAATCTCAATGGACCAAATAGTCTAGGGTCCTATAGCTAGTAGAACCAATGAGACGTTGTACATTTAGTGACATCTACAGTAGCCATTTTTGAAGGAAGGGCTTAGATGCCCACCTGAGAGTGTTTACCCAATCCCCTCACTCAGTTACCGTACACAGATATAGTACCTATAGTAAAGTTACCTTTTCCTAACCAATAGAATTGCATGTTAACTTTTGAGTATTACACGTCAATTATGATGAGTTTTGAGTATAAATGTTACAACTTGTATGAAGTTCATTGGAGTTGAAGCAAGAAGGACAATTGCATCACTGCTGATATCCATGGCTCCCCGTTTTTGTACTTGTCATTAAACAGACTCCTTTTGACAAACCATTGAGTTGTCCTTATTGATTGGTGTTGGAGTAATACATCTGCATCCCCATCCATCTCAAGGGTGCAGCTATCTCGTCTTAAAGTACTTCTGAGCAAACTTCAGATCTATGGGCCGGCCAGGGGTCTTGGAGTACACAGTGATTAGCAAAATTTGCGATACCTCGGTTTTTAAAAGAAGACAAAAATAACCTATAATTAGTAACTGGTCCAAATAGGGAAACTCCATTGAAGTGAAGGCTTTGTGTGCCTCTAATGCACGGCAAGTGAAAAGTATGTCCAATTTTGTAGATGTAACCATCACATCAATTACCCTATTTATGTTATCATGGGCTCAGCACACAAAAATAAACCCAATTTGCTTTGAATTAACTGATTTTGTTAAAACTTGATCTTAGGGATTAGCCAAAAAATTCCTGTAAATTCTTGCATCATAATTTAATATGGCTATTGGACATTGAGAGCAACAGAAAAGGGATCTTTTCGAGGCTGCAGCCAGATAGAGTGACTGCTTCACTAATAAATAGAGGGAATTATTGTAATTGAAGATATGCATCGCACACAATGTGGGAGCCAGTATAGATGCAAATACCTTAAAAATAGGGCTTAGAGTCCATCTGGAACAACAGCCTTGTTAGGGGGTAGAGATGTGATCACGGCAAGCACTTCAGGCATTAATGGAGAATCACACAGATGTATTCAGAAAGACCAAGGGAAGTGATCCCAGCTAAGGGATCCTTCTGGTTTTCATTGTCGGTCAACTGTCTCTGGAATAAGGGTTTATAGCAAACAAGGATGGACCAGTAGATACTAAAAGGGGTGTACCTACTAAAATCCCTGGTCCCGTAGGCAAATATAAGAAGTTTATAGCAAACAAGGATGGACCAGTAGATAGGGATGACACGGGTATTTTTCAAAACATAATATTACACATTTTAATCAATCAACACATCTTTCATTGTTACATGCAATGTTTTAAAAACCATAAGTAACAATTAATCATCATATATTTCATCTATACTTCTCTCATTCCCAACTCACACATTCATTCAAAAACTTTCTTAAAAAACAAACAAATTTGTCTCTTTCCAGAAAATGTATCATACACTTAATACATATATTTCTACACACAAAATTTCAGTACTTGTCTGCCCAGTTTTGCTTTCAGGTGTCGTATTTTTCTTGGTCAAATAATTAACCCAAGTATCTTTTATGGTCGACTATAAAAAACATAATATTAAAGGCACACGTGCAGCTCATTCCCCCTTGAATCGCGGTCGAAAGCAAAACTGAGCAGACAAGTACTGAAATTTTGTGTGTAGAAATATATGTATTAAGTGTATGATACATTTTCTGGAAAGAGTCAAATTTGTTTGTTTTTTAAGAAAAATTTTGAATGAATGTGTGAGTTGGGAATGAGAGAAGTATAGATGAAATATATGATGATGAATTGTTACTTATGCTTTTTAAAACATTGCATGTAACAATGAAAGATGTGTTTATTGATTAAAATGTGTAATATTATGTTTTGAAAAATACCCATGTCATCCCTATCTACTGGTCCATCCTTGTTTGCTATAAACTTCTTATATTTGCCTACGGGACCAGGGATTTTAGTAGGTACACCCTTTTTGTTTTGAATCTGGAATAAGGGTGCCTAGTATCTTGAGAAAATTATTAATTTACTCTGTTCATCCAAATGAATTCTTCCACAATAGTCCAAGAGCTGTTTAGCTACTTAGAAAGAGTGCAAAGTCCTTAATTTATAATTCATTCATCTATTTAATTAGAATGAGAGAAACAATATTGCTTGGCCAATCACAGTCTCCTCTGCTTGTAATGATTTTACTTCACCCTTAGTTGCTCTGAGTTGTTTATACATTTTGGTGTATCCCATCAATAGGTGTTTCCTTCCAACGTATCTGAGTGGTTGTAGAAGGGGAGGCATGTAATAGAGGGCTAAAGACATCCCACATTGAGTCGAAGGCAGGTTCACTCCCCTTGGTTTTTAGTGAAAATGTGTTTAAAGCTGTTTGCCATCGTCTGTTAATACTCGATCATGGATTAATTTATACTCTGCCCTCCATGATCTGTTTTTATATGTATGGCCAAACGATGGATTAAATGAGAGTATGATTGCAGCATGGTTCAAAACAGAGGTAGGAGCAATAATAGCTAATTCAATGGGCCTCATTACAACCTAGGCGCCCACGGTATGAACGGTGCCAGTAAGGGAGCAGCACTGTTCATTCCAGGCTGCCGTATTACGAGGTCTGCAGCAGGTCTCGCTCTGGAACGCCTGGTCAGACCAGGCATCCTTAGCGGGACCCGTTAGCAGACCAGGATGCTAACAACGGGCCCGTCATGTTAGCATCTTCCCCATTCCGATGGGGGCTCAAATGGGAATGGGGATGTAATGGGTATGGGCTCCGCAAAAGGGATTTACCGGGCCCTCCAAGGTCGGAATGGCTCAGTAAGTCCCCTTTTGCGGGACCCAGACCTGGTACCCGGTATGGGGGTAGCCATGCCACAAAAAGCGGCATGGCTATATCCATACTCGTAATGAGGCCCAATGTGTTGCCGCACAAACCTTGCGGTAAGAAGCACATCAATTCAGAAATGAACTAGCAGAGGGTCTTTGACTTAATTAAAATCTCATCTGAGTATCAGCTCCCCAGAACACATTTTGGTAACTTTAGGAAGCAATTCTTTGAAAAAACAATTGTGGTCATCATTAGGTCCTAAATTAGAGAATATTTTTAATAACTGATTTTCATAACAAAGTTTAATACCTAGTATACTGCATTGGTTACCCTACAACACTCCATGAACCTCAACTTCTAGTTTATAATTGATGGAAATGGCCACACCCTGTCCTTTATAAAGAAAGTTAAAACTTGTTTTGGCACCCCTTACAGTGTAGGCATTTTCCTTATGTTTCAAGTAGGTCTGTTGTACAAGAGCAACGTTTTCAATACAATCTCTAAGTGTATTTAAAATGATTACATTTTGCACTCCTGCTTACATGAATATTTCAGGACCTGGAAATTTAGAGACAATCTTAAAAAAAAAGAGTTGTCATAGGCGAGACTAAAAACAACTAAACACCAGTACAAATGATAACAATTCAGAAGTATAGTACACCTTTGGATCAAAGAGTACCCTTTTTCCCTGATGTGAAGATCCCAGTCCAAACCAACATGTGCCCCTCTTGCATGTCCTTTGATGTCCGACGGGATGCAGTAAAATAAATGATAGCAAAAATATCCCGCTGCAAGATAAGCTTATGAACAATGAACAATACAATTGTGTTACATAACCATAATGTTAAGGTTTGAAAATGGGTGTCCATCGTGGCTGGCAGAGCCCTTCGGCACCTTCAGGGAAGAGAATTTAAGGGATGCAGGAAAAACCATCAAATATGAAAGACATTATAAGAACCACCTCATGGAACTAGCGGACAAATGAACTAGCAGATTGAAATATTGGTAAATTGACAGTAACCAATATAGAGAAACTGAGGGAATGGCTAAAGCCCAATCTTAGATAACGAAAGTCATACACAATAAAAAGATAGAATGATGCTTGGTCAAAGTCTATGCTTCTCTGCCTCCCTTCATGCAAAGACCATCCTATGTCAATGTTTTCTTTCTGCTCTCAAAGTTCTGGTGGGTAAATCAAAGCTCTTCTCACTCACCCTCTAGCTTAATTATTGAACATGCATCGGCCACCAATGTGGCTTGCTGCTGTTTTCCTTGAAAGTTGAAAATTAGTTTAAACGGGAATCTCCATCTACACAGTGTTGTGATAATGCAGCCAGGAAGTAATCTGCTACATGCAGCATCACTGTTGAAAACCGCTCATGTCTATGGCCCTCATTACGATACTGGCGCTAAACCATGACGCTATTAGCACCATGGTTGATGCCGATATCGTAACGAGTCTGCCAATGTTCAATGGGGAATTACCACCCCATTCCAAGGTTGGCGGGGCGGTAATTCCCCATTGAACATTGTCCCTTCCCCCTTCCCCTTTTTGCCGCATAGGGCTCAATGAGACTGGGGAAGGCGCTAAGTACGGTACCGCAAATTGCGGTACCGTACTTAGCACCAAGGTCCCCTTGCGGGTCCCTACTAGACCAGCCGTTCAGGTTGGGTCCCGCAAAGGGACCTCGTAGTAAGGCGCTAATGGGTTAACGTCGCCGCAGCCTTCTACGGCGCCGTTAACCCATTAGCGCCAGGGTCGTAATGAGGCCCTATATCTTGAAAATGCAGAATTCCATTGCTTCCTGCTGTCTCATCTTGGTCATGATGGGCTTCTTTTATTGGAAGACATGAACTCTTTTAAGTGCATCTGAAATGTAGCCTTTCTTTTTTGGAAGCCTCAGAAATCCCTGTGATATCTGTCCAGCTGGATTGCAGATGACTGCACCTCTTTCCTTTTCCTTTCCTTCTCTGAACACATCTCTGACGTTTCTAAAAAGTCAAACTTCTTACTGCACCTCCTTACAGGTACTCTGCTTTTCGTCTCCTTGCCTGAAAAGCTCACTGTCTCCCAAGCTCTGGTTCTCTCCAGGTTGGACTACTGTAACAGCCTCTTTCTAAATCTACCAGCCTCCACTCTCCGTCACTCTCCAACTAATCCAGAACAGGACTGTAAGACTTGTCCTTGGCCTCAAGCCCTGGGATCGTATCTCTCCAGCTCTGAAATCCCTTCATTGGATCCCAGTGGATGCACGGATTCAATTTAAAACCCTCTGCGTTGTCCACAAGGCTTTCTGGGGCCTGTGTCCAAAATACCTTCAACTATCCCACTGCAAATACCTCCCCTCTCAAGCCCATCGCTACTCTACTTCTAACTCCCTCAGGGTCAGTTGTTTTTCAAAGAAATGAGATGGGGGCAGATCTCTGTCTTCGGCTGGGGCCTCCCTATGGAACAGCCTCCCGGCCACCCTGAAACTTGAGGAGAACCATCTCTCGTTCCGTATGAACCTCAAGCCTTTGCCCCTGTTCTCCCCTGCTGACCTTTTTTTCTCGCTCAGCACCGTGCACCTGGAGACCCTCTGTCCTTTGGGCCCAGGTACCTGCTCATCCTGCCTACCTCCAGCACTGCCTCAGGGCCAACCCTTGCACTCGGGTTCTGTATCTGTACCCATACAGTCCCCCACTCTTCTTCTGAACTGATCAGATATACACTATCTGACTAATCTTGCACTTGCCACTTGCTGGCTGCACTAACACTTTTCACTCCCTTTATTTATTTACTGCACTTATCATTTACTCTGTTCCGCCCTTTCCACTTCCCCCCTTCCACTCACTTTCCCCCTTTTTCCCTTTTCCATGCACTTGCGCGTTCTTAATGTCACTGGGCCTAGTAAAATCACTGCTTATTTTGTTCTCCCTTGTTCCCCTCCCTTTGCTTGGTCGCTCTCTGAAACACTTGTGTATGAGCGCAATATAAATAAAATATCCAATCATATATCATACCTCTCTTTCGGATGGACGGTGGCTTTATATTAAACGAGAGCACTGAATCTGGCCCTTCGGGAGGCATCCCGCAGACCACGAGATGGGTTTTACCAGATCTTCAGCCTGGTCTCCTAGGTCTTTTTGCTCTGTTTCAAGGGACAGGAGTCTCTGGGAACTAATTGTAATGCTAATCGGATTGTTCACACAAGACTGTCTCAGCTGCCTTCATTCTTTTTTCTGTTTGCAGCACATTCTTATTCAAATAATACATGGCAGAATTCAGCTCACTTTTACTATGAAGTATGTCTTGCCTCAGTTCTCGGTGCACTTCCACCAAGTCCCCTTTCATTGTTGGTGCATTCTCTGCGTCGCGCAGCGGACAGTTTGAAGCTTCAGCATTCGCTTGAGTTTGGGGAGCTTTGATGACCTCTGCATCTTTCGACGAGTGAAACATGTCTTTGAAGGAGTTTGTTTTGTTTTTTGTGCTCGTGAAGGCTCAGGGCCTTTCAAAACTCATAGTGAGTGGTTATTAGATGCTGCTAAGAATAGAATAGACCAGTGTGGTTATTCCCAGGATAGCTGTGTAGAATGTAGCAACTGGCGTTGAACCTTAAAAAGAAGCATTCCTTCCGGTTGATGGGTTGCCAATGGAACGCTCTAGATGAGGGGATCTTGAGAGAAGCACAAAAAGAAAATGAAGGAAGGGCAGCATGCTAAGCTCCTCTAAACTAAAAGTAAACTACAATTAATAACGGTACCTTAGTTTCCAAAGACAATTGAAGGGATACACAGCATATCATAAAGCAGATTTATGGGTGGGTTGTCAGGATTGTATGCAGGTATATTCAAAAGATGAAACTTTGAATGCAAAAAATATTCTTGAGTTTCAAAACCTGCATTCTTTTGTGTTAACAAACTTAAAAACAAACAATTAGATCTCTCCTGTTTTCCACTCTGTGCAGTGTTATAGTTGATTAAATGAAAAACCTGTCACTTTAAGAAAAGCCAGGCTCCATAGAGGAAGCCGTTGTATGGGACTAATGTCCACGAATTCGTCATTGACCAGGAGGAGAGCGGAGTTTGAATCTCTGGAGCAAGTCAATATGAAAGCAGCGGGGGTGGTGGGAGCCCAAACATACCCAGGCCCAGCACCCCTGCCACCACAACAACAGAGAGGACCTCTTAAAGCCTGAGCCCCCAGGGCTGTGGCTTTGATTATCTTTGCATCGGCAGTGTCCGACCTGTGGTACGCCTACTAAGGGACTCGAGAAGACACACTGCTCAAGTTGCTACAAGAGGCAGACCAATCTGGCGGAAGCCATTCTCTGGCGACATTTACTCTCAATGATCGCCTGTAAGCTCCATGGCTTGTTGACTGCAAACTGGCTGCTAAGGGGGCTTCAAAAGCACAACATTCCACTTCCGATGTGCATGTCGAATACACCTTGCAGGCTTGGAACACTGCATATTTATATAGTTGCCAGCTGTGCACCCGAGGGCACCAGGGAACAGTAAGCCACCATTTTGCCTGGTTGGTCATGCCCCACAACCGGGTAGCATTTTTGAACTCCCATTTATTAGACATCTTCTTTGTTTATTCTGCCTATTGTTAGGAAAGATTTCGTAATTGTAGGTAATTTTCCTTCCATGTGGCAACCCCTAAACTTTTTGCTGTTGTTTTTCACCTTGTTCTTGACTTTGCCAGAGAAGTGCAGCCTTCTGCCGCACTCCTCTGGGCTTTCGCTCCTTTCTTATGGGGAAACTGACATGCCCTTAAGACAGTCAGTACCGGGGAACGCTGTTTCCCGTAGTTTCTTTTATCATGTTGCGGCTTTCGTGCAACATGACACAAGAGGGCACTGTAAGCTAAGTTACAGCTCTCTTGGGTCTCTAGCCTTCTACAGGCCCTAGATACTCGTTTAGGATTGTATCTGATTGGTGCAAGTGATTCAGGGACGGGAATGGTGGCAG
Organism: Ambystoma mexicanum; assembly: GCF_040938575.1. Taxonomy (NCBI): domain Eukaryota; kingdom Metazoa; phylum Chordata; class Amphibia; order Caudata; family Ambystomatidae; genus Ambystoma; species Ambystoma mexicanum. Next base: position 602,426,838 of record NC_090925.1, read on the forward strand.
CGATCGTTTCTTGTGTTTTGAGCTCCTTTTGGCATTCTAAGCGCGTTTTCCGTGCTTAACCCAAAATGGTGGCCTGGCTCCCAAAATGGCCAGACCACGAGGCTCCTTTGTCCTGTCCGCTGACCGGCTTGCTCCCTTCACCTTCCCCAGGTCGAGCCGACCCGGGGCCTTCCTTATTTGGGCATGTACTTTCCCGCGAAACACGGATGCTTTCGCGGGCTTCTACATGTCTTGTGTGTGCCTCCAGGATATGGGCTGGGATGTCTGGTCCCAATACACATCCTGGGTGCCAGAGAGTCTAGGGTGGTGTGAATGCCTGGGACCACCGTGGTCCGTGATTGGTCCACGAATGGTGTGAGTGTTGATGAGCGGATCTCCCATTGGGTCCCCTCCGTTTTGGCGCGAAGGGAACCGTGGATAAGAGGGGGCTGGAAACACCACTACCATGTCGATCTCCTGAGTTCTCACGAACGAAGGAATACAGGAGCCAAGTATCCTGCAACCAAGAGGCTGGACCGAGGAATCGCTGGTGACCTGCTGAAGGACTTCTCCTCTGCACTGCTGTCGCCTTGTGAAACCCTTTTCACCTTCGATCGAACCAGAAGGCCTGTACTGGTACTTCGACCCTTGGAATAGCGGGAACAGCTATTCTCGGCATCTTCACCATCTCCTGCCAGTAAGCCTTCGGAAGCGTCTCTGGGCCATCCAGCTGACTGACCAGCTTACACGGGAGTCTTGCTCTGTAACCGCCGCCAGGTTGTGTAGTATTTCGAGTCCTTGTCACTCTCACACGCTTCGTACACTTGGCGTTCCCAGGTCAGAAGTGAGTAGTGTACATTTGGCTCAGATACACACGGCCGCTCCGTTGCCCTGCTGTGGTAACAAATTGTGCGGGTTTCTTCGATTGGGACGTCTTTTTACTCAACACGATGACGAGGCGTTCACTGCTCTTCTGAACCTGCCAGCTGCTGAAACTGACACGGAGAAGCCTGGGTCTGCTTGCATCGAGGACCGGTGAGTAGCATAGCTAGGATCTGGTCGCCCTCCTGCAGGAGCCCATTGCTTTTCCCCGCTGTGTCAAACAGCACCCTTTTCCGTACTCGCGCTCTGCTTCTGCCCACTGTGGAGGCTGCGCTTGAGTCGCGGAACTTGTTCTTCTTTTGTGCACTAAACTGAACTGCCTGATTTCCCTCGAAGAGCTTCTCCTTTTGCCCGTTGGCACCAGCGCGTGCAGGTACTTTTGAGCACAAGGCTCCACTCTTCGCAGGGCTCGGACTTCCATCTAGTTAGGTGCCTCTGAAGGCGAACTGGGTCTAAGCATTATTGCGCACTGCCTGGTTTCCCTCCCTTTTAGGTGGACTACACATTTCGTGCATATAACGCTTGAGACTTGTTGTATTTGTATATATATTGTGTTGATATGGTATGTGTTGGTTTACTATCGTTATATTGTGATTTTCTCGCTACGGTCATTGTTTTAAAGGCCTTGAAATAAATGTGTATATATTTTTAATATAACAACTGTTTGGAGTAGTTTGTAAGTGATCTTGCTTTGTGTGCTCATTGCTGGCTTTCAGTCACCCTCACCCCTCTTGAGACCTAGTCTTGACCGCCGCGATCGCTACCTTCATTGGTCTGGCTCGTCCAGAGGTTACCCTGTTCCAAGTAATTAGGTTGGCCTTCTGAACTTCTGCGCCACCAGGACAGAGTTCAGAAATCCGTCTTAACAAATTGGTGGCAGCGGTGGGATACGACTGAAGGTATCCAGTATTGCGCACGAACTAAGGCATTTCAGGTTATTCCAACCAGGACACGTAGTGAATTGTTGTAGTATAACTTTAAAAAGGCCATAGTCCTATCTAACAGTATGGAAACAAATACCTTGTTAACTTTAAATGCTTCGAAATCAGAAACATTGAAAAAGATGTGTGCGGAGAGAGGTGTTTCCTCTCAAGGCACGAAATTGGAAATGATCCAAAGAATCGTGGTGTGGCAAGAAGCGCAGCTTAGCGCTATAACTTCTGAGGACAGTGCGGAAGGAGGTGGGGCTGCTCTCACTGGTAGAACCGACGGTTCTGCCGCTGCACTGATCCATCGCGACCACGAGGACAGGGAGGACGAGATGTCTAATGTTTCCTCTGCCAGTGCTGATGGGGAGGCTATGCTTGAATTCAAGAAGCAAGAGCTGCGGTTTAGGCAGCAGGAGCATGAATCCAGCATAGCCAAACTAAAAATCGAACAGGCAGAAAAACAAAAAGACAGGGATCACCAGTTGGAACTGGCCAAGCTTCAGTTTGCAAATGGGTCCAAGGGTCCTGGACATGGGTCTGGGGCTTCCTCTCATCCACGGTTTCCGAAAGATCTGCTCAGTGTGTAAGAAGAAAGGAATGACATTATGGACTGGCTGAATGCGTTTGAGTATGCATGCGAAGTTCAACAAGTTGACAATGCTGATAAGATTGCCTGGCTACTCAGCAGACTGCCCCATTCTGGCTGTAGTGCCATTATGGAAATGTCGAAGGCTGAGCGAGCTGATTTCGCAATGTTAAAGCAAACTCTCATTTTAAAGTTTGGGAAGACTCCGGCCCAATATTTGAAACGTTTCAGATAGTATAAGAAAAAGGAAGGTGGTACTTGGGTATCTTATGTCACTGAATCCTTGAAAAACTTAACTGGCTGGGTCGAAGTTTATAAGGTTTCTACCTTCGAAGGCATGATAAATCTTGTCATGCTGGAACACATTTTTGCATCTTCTTCCCCGGAGCTTAAGCAGCATTTGGCCGATTCGAAGGAGATAGATCCTAAGAAGCTGGCCATTGCAGCCGACTTATGGGTGTCACATCGAGTGTCCCATAAGGACAAAACTCATCCTGGTAAGCAGGAGGAAGGGAAAAAGTCCAAAGATAATGAGGGTGGAGAATCTGATAAATCTTTTTCTCATAAGGGCCACAAAAAGAAAAATAAGGGTAAGACACAAGAGAACTCACAGGGTAGTGGAGGTCAGCCTCCGAAACAGAACTCTGGTTACAATAAGCCTCCCTATGTAAACAGACCCAATGGATCTTGTTTTGCTTGTGGAGCAAATTACCACGTGAAGGGGGATCCCCGGTGTAAGGTTAGACCTTTGGGGGTCCACTCCGCTAATCTGGCCTTCTCCTCCTAAGAGGAAGAAGAGATTACAGGAGCATCCTTCTCCTCAGACTCATTCCCATCGGGATAGAGGCTGAGGTAGTTTTAGTGTCCCTGAGTTCCTGGGAGCCTAAAGTCGCAGAGGCTTATGCTAGCATTCCGGATAATACCAAGCACTACTTTAAAGAAAGTGTGCTGATCAATGGAGTAGATACTCCAGCTCTTAGGGATAGTGGGTGCAGTCGCACTGTAGTGGATTCTACCTTGGTAGACTCAGAGGAAGTTGCCAGAGCTATTCTGATGCCCACTAAGTTAGCTGACGGCCCACTCCGTATGTTCCCAGTAATACCTGTAAATCTTACTTTAAATGGTACAGCAGTCAGGATTCCAGTGAGCATTCAGAGAAACGTCCCGGGAAAGGTCTTTTTAGGTAATGATCTCAGAGCTTTAGGGCTCGTAGGAGACACTGCCGAAAGACCCTACACACGGTCTCAAGCATGGGCAGCATTGGCCAAGACCAATACGCTGCCCCAGCCGAAGGGGAAACCCAAGGCGAAAGGAGTCGACAAGTCAAGACGAGGGAAAGAGAATATTCCCCCGAGCTCGCCTACCACTGCGGTGGAGGAAGTTGGTCAATCGCCCGGGCCTGACGAGGAGGTGGCGATGCCTGAAATATTTGACCCCAACGATCATCCTGAACTAAAAGACTTGTTAGTTGAAGGAGGTCCTGATAGGGACGAATTCAGTAAAGGCCAACGTGAGTGCCCATCTCTGGAAGGCCTAAGGAGACAGGCCTGCTCCCAGCTTGAGGGTGAACCTCCTGGGACGCATAGGATTTATTGGGAAGGTGGACTCCTGTATAGTGAGCCCACAGAGTCTACAGAAGGAGACCATAGGAGGTTGGTGGTTCCCCTTGCTGTTAGGCCCTTCCTCCTGCAGTTGGCGCATGAAGTGGACCAAGCAAAGGTTATCCATGCACTTCTACTGGCCCAAGATGGGGCTGCAAGTAGAAAGTCACTGCAGGAGTTGTGCCTCCTGCCAGTTGTCTGGTAAGGTTGGCGCGACAATCCAAGCTCTGTTGGTACCGCTCCCAGTTGTGGGGGTACCATTTGAAAGGGTAGGGATCGACATCGTTGGTCCCCTTGACCCGCAAACATCCTCGGGCAATAGGTTTATCCTGGTGCTGGTCGACCATGCAACCAGATATCCTGAGGCCATCCCATTGAAAACTGTAACTGCCAAGTCAGTTGCAAAAGCTTTACTTGGCATATTTACTAGGGTTGGCTTCCCTAAAGAAGTTGTGTCGGATCGTGGCAGCAACTTTATGTCGAAGTATATGCAGGCTTGTGGAAAGAATGTGGGGTCACCTACAAGTTCTCTTCTGCATACCACCCCCAGACCAATGGTCTGGTGGAACGTTTCAACAGAACGTTAAAGAGCATGATTGGGGCTCTGGAGGAACCTCAGAGAAGAAAATGGGATCTTCTTTTACCATGCTTACTGTTTGCCTACCGAGAGGTACCACAGGAGGGTGTTGGCTTCAGCCCCTTCGAACTTCTGTTCGGTCATCCCGTACGGGGACCCTTAGCCATCGTCAAAGAGGGATGGGAGATGCCCACTCCCCCTGTTACTACCAACGTAGTTGATTATGTGCTAGGGCTCAGAAAACGGATGGTACTTCTGATGGGCTTGGCTAGTGATAAATTGAAGGCAGGACAAGCGCTGGTGAAACATTGGTACGACCAGAAAGCTTCCCTCATCAACTTTACACCTGGTCAACAAGTCCTGATCATGAATCCCATAAGGCCTCAAGCTTTACAGGACAAGTGGTCAGGCCCTTACACAGTGGTGGAGCCCCTGGGTGAGGTTAACTATTTAGTGGACCTTGGAAGGCCTGGACAGGCTCCAAAAGTGTTTCACGTGAATATGCTGAAGGCTTTCGTCCCAAGAGTCGAAATCGCAGCACTGCTACTGGCTTCAGATGTTGAGGAAGAGGAGTCGGAACCTCTCCCCCACCTGTTCCAAAGCGGTCCTTCAGATAGCTCCTTTGAGGGTGTCCGAGTGGCCCCTCACCTGACTTCTGATCAGCAGGCTGAGGTGAAAAGTTTGCTTAGGCAGTTTTCCCCCCTGTTTTCACAGTCGCCTGGTTTGACACCTTGGTGCAAACATAACATTGACACAGGAGACAGTGTACCTACCAAAAGTAGGAGATACAGGATGTCAGACAAAGTACAGTCTTATATTAAGACCGAGGTCAACAAGATGTTAGACCTTGGGGTGATTGAACCCTCTAGTAGTCCTTGGTCCAGCCCTGTGGTTTTGGTTCCAAAGGCAGGCATTTCTGAATTGAGGTTCTGCGTGGATTACAGGGCTCTGAATGCTGTCACCAAGACAGATGCACACCCCTTGCCTCGAACAGATGAGCTGGTGGATACTTTCGGTGCCTCCAAGTACCTCAGCACGTTTGACCTCACTACTGGCTATTGGCAAATAGCTTTAGCAGAACATGCCAAGGAGAAGACAGCATTTTCTACTCCAGACGGCCTTTACCAATTCCGGGTAATGCCGTTCGGGTTGAAGAATGCACCTGCCACTTTCCAGAGGCTTGTGAATCATGTGTTGAATGGGTTGGACGAATTCTGTCTTTCATATCTGGACTATATAACAGTTTTCAGTGCCACCTGGGAAGACCATGTGAAACACCTCGGGATTGTGCTTCAGGCTCTTCAGAAAGCACACCTGACCATAAAGGCTAGTAAATGCCAGATTGGACAAGGCTCAGTGGTTTACCTTGGACATGAAGTAGGTGGAGGGAGGATACAGCCTCTTCCCAGTAAAGTACAAGCAGCACAAGACTGGCCTACCCCCACTACGCAAACCCAAGTGAGAGCCTTTTTAGGACTCACTGGGTATTACCGCAATTTTGTGGCAGACTATGGCACCATAGCTGCCCCTCTGACTGCCCTCACAACTCCGAAGAAACCCAAGAAGGTAACTTGGACCGACGAGTGTGAGAAGGCCTTCAATGGCTTAAAAGACTCCTTGTGCCAGGCCCCTGTCCTCAGGGCCCCTGATTATCAAAGACCTTTTATCGTGCAGACGGACACCTCTGACACTGGGATAGGAGCTGTACTATCACAAGTAGATGAGAAGGGTAAGGAACACCCTATTGGTTTTATTAGCCGCCAGTTTAAGGACAGAGAGCTCAGATGGTCCACAGTAGAGAAAGAATGTTTCTCTGTTGTGTGGGCCCTAAGGAAGCTGAGGCCCTACCTCTATGGGACCCACTTCACTGTGCAAACTGACCATAAGCCCTTAAAGTGGCTAATGAACATGAAGGGGGAGAATCTAAAGTTGCTTAGGTGGTCCATAAGTCTACAAGGCTTCGACTTCACTATTGAGCATAGGCCAGGTGTCCAACATAGCAATGCTGATGGGTTGTCCAGAATGTTTAACCGACCTGAACAAGAGACTCATCCAGGGGTGGATTAGTTCCCCCTGTCCATAGTCTGGGAGGGGCGAGTGTTAGGAAAGATTTCGTAATTGTAGGTAATTTTCCTTCCATGTGGCAACCCCTAAACTTTTTGCTGTTGTTTTTCACCTTGTTCTTGACTTTGCCAGAGAATTGCAGCCTTCTGCCGCACTCCTCTGGGCTTTCGCTCCTTTCTTATGGGGAAACTGACATGCCCTTAAGACAGTCAGTACCGGGGAACGCTGTTTCCCGTAGTTTCTTTTATCATGTTGCGGCTTTCGTGCAACATGACACAAGAGGGCACTGTAAACTAAGTTACAGCTCTCTTGGGTCTCTAGCCTTCTACAGGCCCTAGATACTCGTTTAGGATTGTATCTGATTGGTGCAAGTGATTCAGGGACGGGAATGGTGGCAGCGATCGTTTATTGTGTTTTGAGCTCCTTTTGGCATTCTAAGCGCGTTTTCCGCGCTTAACCCAAAATGGTGGCCTGGCTCCCAAAATGGCCAGACCACGAGGCTCCTTTGTCCTGTCCGCTGACCGGCTTGCTCCCTTCACCTTCCCCAGGTCGAGCCGACCCGGGGCCTTCCTTATTTGGGCATGTACTTTCCCTCGAAACACGGATGCTTTCGCGGGCTTCTACATGTCTTGTGTGTGCCTCCAGGATGTGGGCTGGGATGTCTGGTCCCAATACACATCCTGGGTGCCAGAGAGTCTAGGGTGGTGTGAATGCCTGGGACCACCGTGGTCCGTGATTGGTCCACGAATGGTGTGAGTGTTGATGAGCGGATCTCCCATTGGGTCCCCTCCGTTTTGGCGCGAAGGGAACCGTGGATAAGAGGGGGCTGGAAACACCACTACCATGTCGATCTCCTGAGTTCTCACGAACAAAGGAATACAGGAGCCAAGTATCCTGCAACCAAGAGGCTGGACCGAAGAATCGCTGGTGACCCGCTGAAGGACTTCTCCTCTGCACTGCTGTCGCCTTGTGAAACCCTTTTCACCTTCGATCGAACCAGAAGGCCTGTACTGGTACTTCGACCCTTGGAATAACGGGAACAGCTATTCTCGGCATCTTCACCATCTCCTGCCAGTAAGCCTTCGGAAGCGTCTCTGGGCCATCCAGCTGACTGACCAGCTTACACGGGAGTCTTGCTCTGTAACCGCCGCCAGGTTGTGTAGTATTTCAAGTCCTTGTCACTCTCACACGCTTCGTACACTTGGCGTTCCCAGGTCAGAAGTAAGTAGTGTACATATGGCTCAGATACACATGGCCGCTCCGTTGCCCTGCTGTGGTAACAAATTGTGCAGGTTTCTTCGATTGGGACGTCTTTTTACTCAACACGACGACGAGGCATTCCCTGCTCTTCTGAACCTGCCAGCTGCTGAAACTGACACGGAGAAGCCTGGGTCTGCTTGCATCGGGGACCGGTGAGTAGCATAGCTAGGATCTGGTCGTCCTCCTGCAGGAGCCCATTGCTTTTCCCCGCTGTGTCAAACAGCACCCTTTTCCGTACTCGCGCTCTGCTTCTGCCCACTGTGGAGGCTGCGCTTGAGTCGCGGAACTTGTTCTTCTTCTTTTGTGCACTAAACTGAACTGCCTGATTTCCCTCGAAGAGCTTCTCCTTTTGCCTGTTGGCACCAGCGCGTGCAGGTACTTTTGAGCACAAGGCTCCACTCTTCGCAGGGCTCGTACTTCAATCTAGTTAGGTGCCTCTGAAGGCGAACTGGGTCTAAGCATTATTGCGCACTGCCTGTTTTCCCTTTCCTTTTAGGTGGACTACACATTTCGTGCATATAACGCTTGAGACTTGTTGTATTTGTATATATATTGTGTTGATATGGTATGTGTTGGTTTACTATCGTTATATTGTGATTTTCTCGCTGCGGTCATTGTTTTAAAGGCCTTGAAATAAATGTGTATATATTTTTAATATAACAACTGTTTGGAGTAGTTTGTAAGTGATCTTGCTTTGTGTGCTCATTGCGGGCTTTCAGTCACCCTCACCCCTCTTGAGACCTAGTCTTGACCGCCGCGATCGCTACCTTGATTGGTCCTGCTCGTCCAGAGGTTACCCTGTTCCAAGTAATTAGGTTGGCCTTATGAACTTCTTCGCCACCAGGACAGAGTTCAGAAATCCGTCTTAACACCTATGCCTCTGTTTATCTTACATTTCTATATGTCGTGTGACAATATTCCCTGCCTGGTTCCATAAACCATGAGGGCAGTGATTCAGGGCGCCAGGTGCCACCCTGAGCCAGTGAATGCTGGGTCCCACGAGATGTATGGGGAGGATCCCCTGGGCAATTTACCCCGGTTCCTGACACTGGCAGAGGATGGTGACACTGCCTCACCACAGGTCAGTAATGCTGGTTGATTCCATCCGCACAACAAAGATCCACTGGAAAAAAACAACTTTATGAACTTAGGCACTAATACAGAACACTCTAATAAACTGCATGTTAGTGGACAAGAGTCCTCTCCCAAATGGAGGAAGCCAAAAGCTTAACCTAGCCAAACCCAAACTCCCAATACTGAAGGAGAAGGATTCCCTTTTAAAACAAAATCATTTGGTGCGACCATAGAATGTATCACTTGCAATCTGTTGTTACCAGCTCCTTTGGCAAATCAAAAGTGTCATAAAAGAGGATTCTGATGAATCCACGAGGAACGCCACAGATGCACAGATTCAATGATTCCCATCCATAGTATTCTGAATGGGAGAAACTGACAGGCTTCCTGCTTCCCTTGCATGAAGGGTTGACAATAAGGCTGAAACTGAAAAAAGTGTATGCATTTCAGAGGTTCATTCACTGGAAAGATCAGAGCCCTCGGGTTACTTTGGGCAGCCTCAGAGAGGGCCATATAGACAAGTCTACCTTCCAATATGGCAGGCCAGGCAGATATGGTTTGGTCACACACCCTGAACCCAGATCAGCCACAACTGCCTGACACAATCTAACCAATCCCAGCTCACACCCAATCAACCATCGCATGCACAGACCCTCCAAGTGAAACCCATCCGGGGGTACGGAGGAACACACAGTATAAATGCAGCTGGTCGCTGTGCTGAGTGTGGGAGTAGAAGAAGGTGGCTCACATTTGCAGAGACTGGAGATGGAAGAGCATCGGAATAATAGGACACTTGAGAGAAGGAGGAATCCCCGGAGGGTGAGGAGTCTGGAGAGGTGGTTGCACTGAAAAGCATGAGGAGGCTGTGGAACAACAGCAGAGGTGATGATGTTATTTGGTACAGCCAGAAGACAGGGTCAGGTGAAGGAGGTGGGACTCATCAGGTCAGGTCATTAGACAGTCGGTGTGACACAAAAACGGTCGGTATAATCTCTTTATACTTCTTCCTGCCTACTTCCACCAGCAACCTGGCCATCCTCTCAATTTGGTGTCGGTTTTATTTGAGGAGCACAGGAACCCAGAAAGCCTGCAACAAGAATAGTTAAAAGAAGAGGATTTGGGAACCCAAAAAATTGCAACACCTAGGAGGGGGGTTGAGGTAACTTCCAGTGACCTATAAAGACTCGGACAGTGGCATCAGGTGCCCGAAATCAAGACTACATGCATCCGCAGAAGAGACATTTTCTTTGGGCAAGACCATCCTGACCAGTGCTATTATTTCTTGTTAAACAGTCCCTGGATTTGACATTTCACTTGACCCTACTTCTACATAGCGCCAACATAAAAGTAATGAAGAACCAATATTATGTCATGGCTCAATTCTATGTCCCAAGTGTCCTACCTGAATGTTAGTGGACCAGATGCTCAAGAATAAGCACACATTTCTGAAATGCTCATGTCACCTTATTCTCAAAGGGGACCTGAACATTTCAGGACCAGTAGCTCAAAGATCCGCAATCCAGCCCCCTTGCATACATCAGTGTCGAGAGAGTGCTGCCACACAAATGTATGACAGGCTCTGAGCAACCACACGGTTGCTGGGAGTGCATTTCACTGAAACTGGCCAATCTTGATCAAATGCACAAAAAAATTAAAAAACATTTCCATCTGCTTTGGGGGATGGAAATATGGAAATGCTAGTGTGACAGCAGCCATTTTAACTGCGGCTGTCACACTTCAAAAACAAATCATACCAGGGCCAGATATGAGATGTGTGCCTCCCACTGCGCTTGTTCTGAACAGGCAAAGGGGGAATACCCTTGTTTCTAAGCATTTTAAATCACATCGCAATTGTGAATTCGGGATGTGCTTTAAAATGCCCAGAAACACCCCCTTATTTGCGCAAAACGGGAAAAAGAGCATCTGGATGTGCTTATCTAGGATGTGCTCATTTAGTTGTACTTTGTGAATTGGGCTGCCACTTTCTTTGGCACAAGTGACGAGATATAAATCACCTCAGGTTTGCCAAAAAAAAAAAAAACCTTTGAGAATCTGGCCCTGTATGTCTATGTCACTGTTTGTTCAGATTTGGCCAGTCTGCAAATTTGGGTTTGTTTCGACCTTTTATTAGTATATGGTGTTTTATCAAGAAATATGTACACATTAACATTCAGAAGCTAAGTCAAGCGTGCAAGCAGGTTCCCAACAGAAGAACATGCTCAATTATTATTATTATTTTTTTTTATTTGTTTATTAGTAATGTGAACCAGCATATGTACAATCATCATAATTAAAGTATCATCATCACATTACATTTTTTAACACAATTACATCAAAAAATAATAACAGTTTACTCGTTAACCTGAGACACGGTGTCAGGAGTGGCACTCTATTAAGGTTGGTTGTGCCAAATAAAGTGGACAGATAAGAACACACACAGCGGAAAGGAAGGAGAACGAAGAGTAAGCAAGAGAAGGAAGGGAAAAGATACAGAATGAATACCCTCTTGGGGTGTATGCAGATATAGGAAAAGAGTATTCCACGAACCTTGGAAATACTCTAGCCTTCTGCACAGTTTGCTATAACAGAGGCCCACGCTGTTTGCTCAGGACTTGGAACAGCAGCTCTGGGTGTCTGTAATGTAGAAACAGGACAAGGGAAGGGGCAGAGGTTGACTGAAGGGAACCAACAGACAAGCTCTGTACAAAAGGGTCTACAAATAGTACAAGAGAAGATACTATAGACAAATCCAGGAAAGGAGGTGATAGCAAACTAGCAGAAGGAAATGAAAGGAAAGTCGTGTAACAGGATAGGATAGCAGAGGACAGTAAGGAACAAGGTTGAGAGCTCAGAGGAGCAGGAAAGCAATGAGTAAGCCCACAGGGGTAGGACTGTAAGGTAGAACGCCCAGAGGAAAAGGGCTTAGGGCAGCAGAGTAAAGCAGACTGCACGGCAAGGATCCCGTAAGGGCCGGGCAGTAAGGAGTGAACCCTGAGGGACAGGGCCGATAAACGTAGAAGGTAGCAGAGGACTGTAGAGAGCTGCTAGGCCGAGAACCCAGCGGAAAAGGTAGGTAGTAGGTGGCGAAGCGGGATAAGCTGCAAATTAGGAAGGCCCAGAGGACAAGGGCTGTAGGTAGCCAGAGAGAGGTAGGCTGCAGAGCAGGGAGCCCCAGAGGACAAGGGCTGAAGGCAGCCGGAGTGAGGCAGGCTGCAGGGCAGGGAGCCCAGAGGACAAGGGCTGAGGCAGGAAAGCAGCAGAGCGTGATCAGCTGCAATGTAGAGGGTACGCAGGGCAAGGGCAGAGGATGGAAGGCAGCAGAGCGTGATCGGCTGCAATGTGGAGAGCCCGGCAGGGCAAGGGCGGAGGCTGGAAGGCAGCAGAGCGTGATCGGCTGCAATGTGGAGAGCCCGGCAGGGCAAGGGCGTAGGCTGGAAGGCAGCAGAGCGTGATCTGCTGCAATGTGGAGAGCCCGGCAGGGCAAGGGCGGAGGCTGGAAGGCAGCAGAGCGTGATCGGCTGCAATGTGGAGAGCCCGGCAGGGCAAGGGCGAAGGCTGGAAGGCAGCAGAGCGTGATCCACTGCAATGTGGAGAGCCCGGCAGGGCAAGGGCGAAGGCTGGAAGGCAGCAGAGCGTGATCCGCTGTAATGTGGCGAGCCCGGCAGGGCAAGGGCGGAGACTGGAAGGCAGCAGAGCGTGATCCGCTGCAATGTGGAGAGCCCGGCAGGGCAAGAGCGGAGACTGGAAGGCAGCAGAGCGTGATCCGCTGTAATGTGGAGAGCCCGGCAGGGCAAGGGCGGAGACTGGAAGGCAGCAGAGCGTGATCAGCTGCAGTGTGGAGAGCCCAGAGGAGCAGGGCTGTGAGGCAGGGAGCCTGGAAGGCTATGGCTGGAGGCAGCAGGGTGGAGCAAGCAACAAGGCAGGGTCCAAGCAGGAGTGAAGGTAAGCAGCATATAAGATCCGTAGAAAGATGCAAAAGGTGGAGGAAGAACTCTCAGATGCAAGAGGCTGAGCCACTGCAGGCAGCAGCCTTTATACTGCCTAGCCCAGCACAGAGGCAGGCTAATTGGTTGCACCTGGCTAAGCACACCTGCAGGCAATCGGCCACCTCCCTTTCTGTTCCTGGGCTGGTGGAAGCAGGGCAAGTCTCTAGAGCTTCTGGGGGGTGTAGTTCCATTGATAACCAATAGGAACAGCCAGGAATCGATGCTTGTAGCCAGGTGCATTATGGTATGCGTAGTTTGTTGGAAATAATAATTAAGCAGCAAAGTCTCGCAAATGGGAAATAAAGTTTCCAAAGTAAATATAGATGGATCCAAGAGTCTGTTGTAAATAAATGATAAACATATAGTCCAAATTGAGCATAAATGGATGCGCCCATGGCGCAGGCATGACAGTATGCCCCACTCCAGGCCTCTCTCCAGGCTCCCTGAAGACAGACCTATAGGAAGAATGTCTGTCACACCGTACAAGAGTCTTACTCCAAAAAGGCAAATCATGAAGCACCAGAAACGGGTTGCAAGGTGAGAGTCTTGAATGGCTGTAGAGAGTATCAAGGCGGTAGCAACTGGGTGTGTGGGTGTCATGAGAGAGCCAGCGGGCTGGAACGCAACTGAGACTGGTAGAGTAGAGTCTGGCAGTCTTAGTGCTATAGATACACCAGCAGAAACAACTGGAGCAGTAGTCTTAACAGGAAAACCCTTCGCTGACCCTGCAACAGTTAGCATGGCGGATGTAGGATCAGGAAGAGAAGGTGCTGAGGGATCAGGTTGTGTAGCAGAGGATTCTGCTGCAGCGAGCACAGCTGCGAAGGAAGTAGAAATCTGGGCATCGGGAGCATCAGAATTAGCAGTAGCTTCAGGAATCACAGTAGCTATAGCAACCTCAAGATTTGCAGCAGAGACTTGAGGAGTCTCAAATGTGGCAGGGAGTTTAGGAACCACAGCAGCAGGAAGATCATGGATTGCAGTTGGAAGTTCGGGTGCTGTAGCAGCTACAGATAGTTCAGGTGTTGCAACTACTGGTAGATCGGGTACCACAACCACTGGCGATTCAGGGGGTATCGAAGAAACTGAAGATGTTGATTGCTCAAGAGTGTTGTCTGATAGCACAGCCACACTTTGGCAAGCCCCGCTTGCCAACTCAGCATGCTCGGTGTGAGCTGCGCCAGTCTCTTCAGCTGCCATTGTCATTTCAGAAGAGGTCGTAAGTGTGAGTACTGGACAATAGGCAAGGGTGAGGGCGAAACCATCCTTTGACTCAGAGGGATTTCCAATCAGAAGACCACCCTTGTTTTGCGGTGTAATGGCTGTGTGCGTGATTTGACCCACCGGAGGAGTTAATTCTTTTCTGTCAGTACAACAACCTGAGTTTCTGTGGCTGGAAGGTGAAAGAGCTGTGTCAGTCTTTAGAAGGGATACATATGCTATGTTTAGGTCTTCCATCTGCTTGGTATAAGTCTGTATACTTTTCTGTATGGCAATTCCAGGCCTTATCATGTCGATCTCTAAAGATAAGATGTCAGGTGTTGGATATAGTGTCAGATGGTCTGGTGACTTGTGTCCCTTCATAAGATTCTTATAATGCAAATAAACAAAGTCATCATAGAGGTCTTCGGTCTTTCTTTTAAGGCGCAGGAGTTGTTCGTGTAGCAGGTAAGTATCATTAGTTTGATCTAAAGCTTCAGAAGCTGGTGTGGTAAAAATTTCGGTTGTAGCAATGGGAAGGCTGACCTTAGGGTTATTGTGTTTAGTAGATACTGTAGAAGCATTAAGACAACCGATGGTTAGTATAGGTCTTTTGTACCCAGGACCAGATGCACAAACCTCAGGATAATGACTGCCTTGTCCTGTCAAAAAAGGGTTTCCAGCATTCTGGGGAGCTTGCCAAGCTGATCTTGCGCATATCACTCTGGCAACAGCGTATTCTGGTTTAGAGTCTCCCACAATGAGTGCTATATCCTTGTCTTTTGCGGTGTTAGAAGGCTTGTCAGAAGACGCAGGAGTGTCTTTCACTGTTTGGTTTAACAATATCTGTAAGAATTCATTATCTTGCTGTAGCTCTGCAACAGATAAGGACTGCGGGTCATAGTCGCAAATGTCATAATAATTGTACATGGAAGAAGGGTCAGCTAGCCAGTGAGTATAGTACCGTGCTTGTAAATCCTTGTTTACTGAGGCGAGACTGTGCTTTAGACTAAGGTTCTTGTTTGCTGTCTTTAGGGAAACCATAGGTTTATGCAAAGGTTGCTTAACCCGAAAGGAAAGCATCTTTGTTCTGTGTGTGCCTTTCCGGCCTATGGAACAAGACATTTTTGGCTCTTGCATTCTGTCAGGAGTGGCACTCTATTAAGAGTGGCACAGGACACCCAGAAAGGGTTTGGGTGGTTGTGCCAAATAAAGTGGACAGATAAGAACACACACAGCGGAAAGGAAGGAGAACGAAGAGTAAGCAAGAGTAGCAAGGGAAAAGTTACAGAATGAATACCCTCTTGGGGTGTATGCAGATATAGGAAAAGAGTATTCCATGAACCTTGGAAATACTCTAGCCTTCTGCACAGTTTGCTATAACAGAGGCCCACGCTGTTTGCTCATGACTTGGAACAGCAGCTCTGGGTGTCTGTAATGTAGAAACAGGACAAGGGAAGGGGCAGAGGTTGACTGAAGGGAACCAACAGACAAGCTCTGTACAAAAGGGTCTACAAACAGTACAAGAGAAGATACTACAGACAAATCCAGGAAAGGAGGTGATAGCAAACTAGCAGAAGGAAATGAAAGGAAAGTCGTGTAACAGGATAGGATAGCAGAGGACAGTAAGGAACAAGGTTGAGAGCTCAGAGGAGCAGGAAAGCAATGAGTAAGCCCACAGGGGTAGGACTGTAAGGTAGAACGCCCAGAGGAAAAGGGCTTAGGGCAGCAGAGTAAAGCAGACTGCACGGCAAGGATCCCGTAAGGGCCGGGCAGTAAGGAGTGAACCCTGAGGGACAGGGCCGATAAACGTAGAAGGTAGCAGAGGACTGTAGAGAGCTGCTAGGCCGAGAACCCAGCGGAAAAGGTAGGTAGTAGGCAGCGAAGCGGGATAAGCTGCAAAGTAGGAAGGCCCAGAGGACAAGGGCTGTAGGTAGCCAGAGAGAGGTAGGCTGCAGAGCAGGGAGCCCCAGAGGACAAGGGCTGAAGGCAGCCGGAGTGAGGCAGGCTGCAGGGCAGGGAGCCCAGAGGACAAGGGCTGAGGCAGGAAAGCAGCAGAGCGTGATCAGCTGCAATGTAGAGGGTACGCAGGGCAAGGGCAGAGGATGGAAGGCAGCAGAGCGTGATCGGCTGCAATGTGGAGAGCCCGGCAGGGCAAGGGCGGAGGCTGGAAGGCAGCCGAGCGTGATCGGCTGCAATGTGGAGAGCCCTGCAGGGCAAGGGCGAAGGCTGGAAGGCAGCAGAGCGTGATCCGCTGCAATGTGGAGAGCCCGGCAGGGCAAGGGCGAAGGCTGGAAGGCAGCAGAGCGTGATCCGCTGCAATGTGGAAAGCCCGGCAGGGCAAGGGCGGAGACTGGAAGGCAGCAGAGCGTGATCCGCTGTAATGTGGAGAGCCCGGCAGGGCAAGAGCGGAGACTGGAAGGAAGCAAAGCGTGATCCGCTGTAATGTGGAGAGCCCGGCAGGGCAAGGGCGGAGACTGGAAGGCAGCAGAGCGTGATCAGCTGCAGTGTGGAGAGCCCAGAGGAGCAGGGCTGTGAGGCAGGGAGCCTGGAAGGCTATGGCTGGAGGCAGCAGGGTGGAGCAAGCAACAAGGCAGGGTCCAAGCAGGAGTGAAGGTAAGCAGGATACAAGATCCGTAGAAAGATGCAAAAGGTGGAGGAAGAACTCTCAGATGCAAGAGGCTGAGCCACTGCATGCAGCAGCCTTTATACTGCCTAGCCCAGCACAGAGGCAGGCTAATTGGTTGCACCTGGCTAAGCACACCTGCAGGCAATTGGCCACCTCCCTTTCTGTTCCTGGGCTGGTGGAAGCAGGGCAAGTCTCTAGGGCTTCTGGGGGGTGTAGTTCCATTGATAACCAATAGGAACAGCCAGGAATCGATGCTTGTAGCCAGGTGCATTATGGTATGCGTAGTTTGTTGGAAATAATAATTAAGCAGCAAAGTCTCGCAAATGGGAAATAAAGTTTCCAAAGTAAATATAGATGGATCCAAGAGTCTGTTGTAAATAAATGATAAACATATAGTCCAAATTGAGCGTAAATGGATGCGCCCATGGCGCAGGCATGACACACGGTACTGCCATCCAGGGATCATTATAGAAGAGAACCCACCCTCCGCAACCCCTGCCCAACCTTCCGTAACAGCCCTATTGTTCCCGTTCTGTCCCATCACCCCATCCGATAACCCACTCATGTTCTACATACAGTTTGCTGTACTAGGTTACTTGAGGTTGGTTTTTCATCCGGAGAGGAGAACACTGATTGAACCAATGTAGTCTAAGCCACCACATTGTCACTCTCCTCCCACATCCTCCCTGCAGTGCCCTATAGCATACCACCGATTCAGCCACTGACCAGTGCTTCATATCACTCCACCAGCTGTCTATGTGCGGCCTTTCATGAGACTTCCAGTGCATGGCAATTCGTCTTATTGCGAGTACCCTTAGAAGATCTAACATCCTGGTCTCTGGTTTGGCTTACTTAGGGTACGGGAGCACCCCAAGCAGTCACATTTTGTGACCCCTCCCCGTTCCACCATGTTTGCAATTCCTCCCCAGAACTGCTTAATCACTGCACATTCCCAAAACATGTGAATCATGCCTGCTTCCTCCCCAATGCATCTAGGGCACCCCATATCCATTGCTCCTGGAAACTGTGATATTCTATAAGGGTAATGTAAGCCCTATATACAACAAATAATTGAGTGAGTTTAAATCTCGCTTTCCTGGATGTCCTCTTGGTGCATAACAATGCATCAGCCCATTCTTGCTCCGTCAACTCTCTGCCCAGATCCACATCCAAATTATGTTTCACCGTCAATATCTCTGTATGTAGAGCCACCGGCAGTTTCTAATACAGTCTCGAAACCCAAAGTCCTCCCCCTGATATTTCATACAATGCCCAGGATCTTCCAGGTGTTCATGGAATCTGCTACATGTAATCCTGCCCTTGTGTAGTATTGTAGCGTGTGCCAAGAACTGACCTGAAGTCATCTCAGTGCCCCCTACCATTTCTTGAAATTCCAGAAGCGTCCCATCTAGATTCCTGCAGCACAGCGACTCCCTTTTCCTCCCATTGAGATCTAATGCGATGAAGGTTCCCCTATCCATCCCGTATATATCAGCCAATGGGATGTTATGATTCCAGGTACAATGTTATGGAGGTAGGGTTTCAGCAAGGTCTTGGTTCTTGCCCAGATCTTCTTACCCAGTAACATCATGTATGGAGAGTTTGAAATGATTCCAATTGCTAGCCACAGCACTTCTTCCAGTAGCTATGGCTCTATCATGCTCTGTAACAGTGTAGTCTCCTGTGTTTCCACGTCTGATAGTCGCTGCACAACGTATTGCAACTGCCCCGCTAAATAGTATAGCTCCAAGTGACGCACAATGAAAATTAAACACGATGATGGTGTGTGTGAGTTAAAGCATGACCTGGGGACAGAACAGGTGGCAAATACTGAGGAATATTTCAAGGAAGATGGCATTGGAATTTCATTGATAGTTGGTTCAAGGATTGTGCTGGTATAGCATGGGACCCTTTCCATGTAAAGGATATGGGCAGGACGCTTTTCTCCATAGAATATAAAATTCATTAAAAGGTATGAAATACAAAAAGGAAAAGCTGGGGCTTCCAAAATGAAAAAAAAAATGATGTACCCATTATGTGTACATAGCTATATTCACGCTGGAAGTTTAAATAATGTAACTTTAAGTACAACTTTTATAATATGCGCAGCCAAAATCAAGAGGGTGTTTCATTAAAAAAAAAAAAAAAACAGTGGTCTGTTAATTATATTTTTTTGAAAAACAGTGAGAAACAATGTTTATTTTCAAAGCAACAACAATATGTTACGATATATGTAATTTGCGGTAGAGTGTTGATTTGGGTGGCATACAGGCCAACGTGGTATTGAGAAGCTCATTGTCTAACAAGAGACAAAGGTAAACAGATGCTGTTATAAATGACTTGAGCTGAAGTCCTAAGTTTAAAAATATACACATGACTGAAAACATGTAGTATTCCAATATTGCCATATATTTTCTTGATAGGTTTATATTGTAATTAATGACATAACGCATTTGCTCAAATGACCAAACAATCTATTATATTCAATTAACCTCTAGGTCACTAAATGCAGATTAGCCTGAGCTAATTGCATTCATAGTGACAATGGCTATTCTGTGGTGAGCATTCATGGGTCAGATGTCACAGGGAAGGATGGGGGTAGAGATTGGTTTGAGAAAATGAATCATAACCTTGGTTGCTTTGTATATAATGTTTAAAATGGGTGTACAGACAACTAAAAACATATCAGAGACTCCCAATGTTCTACAACAAACATACAAACGGATGTTATTGTCACCTCATGATGCATCCACACATAAACAATATTAGACTTAAATAAAGTTTTACACCTAAATTCGTATAATCATAACTTTGCAATGGCTCCTTCAAGAGTGAGATGGGGAAAACTGCAATGTTTTGCACACAGTCAGCACCGATGAAAATGTGATTTTGTAAACTGAGAGACTCAGGGAACTCATATTAATAATACTGTGGAATCATTCTGCCTAAAGACAGTGATTCAGTGATGTCAGATGCTGTGGGTGGGTGGGGGTAATTGGGGGCTTATTAGGAAGGGAAACAAGAACTTAAGACATCCACTACTGTATTCACCCTTCTTATGTGAAAGCACTGTTGTACTCCGTTCATTCGCTCGTACACAGGCCTCAGGAATGACACGGAGCCAATGCTGCTGTGAACTGCTTTTATTCACTCCTAAACACCATCTGCCGTTTTTCCCCTCCAGCCCCTCCCTTTCCTCTTTCCTTCCCGCTCTTTCTTTGTAGCTGCTCTTAAAGCGGCAGTGTCCCTTTTGTCCACGTACAACACCTCCCCCGTACTTAACAAGGGAGTCCAGTTACATCTGCTCGATGAGTCTCACTGGTTTCTTGATTGTCCTTGAGGGTCTTCCCGGTGATTCTCGACTTTCGCCAGTCGATTCCACTAGGGGCTCTGCTTCTTCTTCCTCGCTCTGGTTCTCGTCGAGTGTCTCTTGCGTTTCAGGTTCTTCCAGGTATAACTTCCTGAAGAACGAGGAGTTGCGGGTAATGTCTCCTAGTCCTCCGGTTGCTGTGACCATGGGCCCTTTGATGGCTGTGATTATTCGGGGTTCTGGGCTGTATCGAGTGTCCGTTTTCTTCCGTTGAGTTTGTCGCACCAAGACTGTTTGTCTGATTTCCAGTTGTTGTTCTTTCGCTCTCCTTTTGGCGTCAGCCCATTGTTTGGCCTTTCTCTTTTTCTCGGCGTCTCGTTCTCTGATTGCTGAGTCTTCTTCAGGTGTGTAGTCCTCCCATCTGGGTATGTGTGTTCTGGGTTGGTACCTCACCATGAGTTCAGCTGGCGGCTTCCCCGTGGCGTCATGTTGAGTGTTTCGGTAGTTTCGTAGCATGCTGCAGATGGCTTTTGGGTGAGGCGTCTGCTCTGCTGCTGCTTTTTGTCTGGTCAGTTTGATGGTGGCCATAAAGCGTTCTACCATCCCGTTGGCCTGAGGCCAGAGCGGCGTAATCTTTTGGTGGAGGAATCCTAGGTGATTCGCGAAGTTTGCGAATTCCCGTCCTTGAAAGGGAGCTCCGTTGTCTGTCTTGACAACATTGGGGATGCCCCATTCACTGAATAGTTCATCTACCATAGGTGCAATCTCCATGAATGATGTCGAGGGTGTTTGCTTGACAAATGGGAATCTGGAGTATTCATCTATTACTACTAATAGGTAACCTCCCTCCTCTAGAGGTCCATAGAAGTCCATCGCAACTTTTTGCCAGGGTCTGGTCGGGAGCGTGGTTAGTTGCAGAGGTATTGAGTTTGGTCCTTTAGCTGCCAGTTGGCAGGGTCTGCAGTGTCTGAGCATGTCCTCTACTATCGTGTCCATATATGGGAACCAGACATAGTTCCTGAGGAATCTTTTTGTATTGTCAATTCCTCTGTGCCCTTCATGGGCCAGCATTGCTAGCGTCTTCCTTAGGTCCCTCGGTGCTACTAGCCTCTTCCCACGTAGCAAGAGTCCTTGGTCAGTTGCTATGAGTTCGTCTTTAATCTTAGCTAGCCGGTCAAGTTCTTTCGGGTCTGCGTCTTCTACTTCTGTTCCCCTTGTGCGGCGTTCCTTCCATTTGTTGGAGCGGGTGATAGAGATGGCGGCTCTGATCGTTGGGTCGGCTTTGCTCCTTTCTTCGAATGTTGAGGTCGAGATGGTAGGTGACATGGCATTGGATGACAGGTACGAGATGTATTCAGTGGCCTCATGTGCCAGGGTGTCGTCTTCGTCTAGTAGGGGGTGTCTGGATAGATAGTCCGCTGGGTTCGCGTCTCCTCCTGGTTTATGGACAATAGTGTAATCGTACTCTTGCATTCTTATTCCCCATCGCTCTATGCGGGGTGGCATTTTTGTTTTGGGGTTCCCGAAGATGGATATGAGGGCTTGGTGGTCTGTCACCAGGGTAAATCTCCTGCCAATGATGAAGTGGTGGTATTTCTCGCATGCCCATACTGCCGCCAAGCTTTCCCTTTCTGCTTGTGAGTATGCTTTTTCCGTGTGTGACAGGGCTCGGATGGCGTAGGCAACTATCGTGTGATGGGCGTTGTCTGTGGAGTCGGTTTGGGCAAGGATGGCTCCCAGTCCTACTGGACTTGCATCAACTGTGATAATGGAGTGCCAATCTGGACGAAAATACGCCAGTTGTCTGTTGCTAGTGAGTCCCTTTTTTATAGTCACGAATGCTTCCTGGCAGGGTGCGTCCCATATGAATGGTTGGTTCTTCTTTAGGAGGTTGCGGAGTGGGTCAGTTGTTGTGGCGTAGTTTGGGAGGTAACGCGCACAATATCCCGCCATTCCTAACAGGGAGCGTAGCTCTGCCGTGTTCATGGGTGCTTGGAGATCAGTGATGGCCTTGATCTTGTTTGGGTCTGCGGTTATGCCTTTATTTGAGAATGTGTGTCCAAAAAATTTGAGGCTTGATTTGTTGATGTCACGCTTGGACTCGTTGAGTGTCAGTCCTGCCTCTTGTAGGATGGAGCAGATGGTATTAAGGGCTCTGTCGTGTTGCTCTTGATCCCTTCCAAATATCAAGATGTCGTCACTATAGTTTAGTGCGTTCATCTCCGACGCTATGAGGCGTCTGATGGTCTCCTGGAAGATCTCTGCCGCAGACGATATGCCGAAGTTTAGCCCTTTGTATCGAAATAGCCCGTCGTGCGTTGCAAACGTGGTGATGGGTCGTGATTCTGGGTCCAGGACGAGCTGATGGTAGCCCTGGTTGAGGTCGAGCTTTGAGAAGAACCTCGCCTGGTTTAGCCTGATCAGCATGTCCTCTAAGCTTGGGCCTGGGTGCCTTTCCCTCTGGATGGCGGTGTTTGGGATGCGCATGTCCACGCATATGCGGAGACGACCGTTGTCCTTGGGAACTATTACTATTGGCGATACCCATGCTGTTGGTCCTTCCGCTTTCTCTATGATGTCGTTGAGAAGAAGATGTTGGATTTCTTTTGATACTTGTTCTTGAAGGTGGAAACCCACTTTGCGTGGGTGTTGCGGTACAGGTCGGATGTTCTCGTCGATGTGTAACTTGATGTGTGAGCTTTTCAGCATGCCAACTCCCTCGAACAGCTTGGGGAATTTGTTCTTGAGATCTTCTTTCGCCAGTGGTCTGTCTATCATTGTTCTGATGGACTCGTGTGGGAGTGGTAGTCCTTCGATTACCTCCGATTGGTCATAGTGTAGGTCAATCAGGGCAAGGGCATTAGCCGTCCGATAGCTGAGAAGACAGCGGCCGATAGACGGGCTCCTTATGACGTGTATCGTGGCAGTTGTTGTGATGTCCCTGTGTCGTAGATCACATTGAAATTTTCCTTTGGAGGTCATAGGTTGGGCTGCTCCCCATTGAAAGATGTGTGTTTTGGATTCTTGTAGAGGGTAAGCAGAGGCTACCTCACGGTAGATGTCCTCGTTCATGACATTCACCGTCGCTCCTGTGTCGACGATGAATCTGTTTTTAATGTTTCCCATCTGGATCGTGACTCTGGGAGCTGAGGTGTCTTCAGCTTCCACACTGAGAAGGCATACGTATTCTCGGTCATATCCATCTTGTAGGTATAGAACCTGTTCTGTTCCTCCCACCTGGTATTGTGGCGGGGGGTTGAGGTATGACTCTATGGCTTGCCCGAGGGGGTTTAGTGTTTCCGTTTTGTAGTTATCCTCTCTCTCTAGCTCTTGCATGAAGTCACTCTGGTGGGTATCGTATAGTTCGTGGTCTTTCCTATCCGGCTCGATCCGGAGTCCTTCCAGGGCTCTCACTCTGTTTGGGCGCTGATATGCATTCATGGGGGGTGGCGCGTTCCTGTCTGTCTGGCGATGTGGTTCCGGGTGTGTGTCCACCATGCGGGAGCCAGGTCGTGGGCGTGTTGATCCTCCTTCCGGTAGTAGTTCCTTGCACATCACCTGGAAGTGATTTTCCATTCCGCAGCTCATGCAGCGTTGCCCGATGGCGGGGCATGGGCCTCTGTGTGGATACTCGAACCCACAGCGATAGCATTGACGGTCGCTTTGTGTCCGTTGCGTTGGGTATCTCGGATTTGTCCTTGTCTGCGGGGTTGGTTGGCGGGCGTAGGGGTGTATTGCTGCGATTACCTCTCCTTTCTTGGGGTTCTCAATGGCTGCTGCCTGAATGTCCACTCTTTCATAAACTCTGGCTAGGTCCAATACCTCTTTTAGGGACAGGGGTTTTTTTAGGAGGTGTTTCCGGAACATCGAGGATACGCAACCTTCTATTATGCGTAATCTAATGGCCTCTTCGTCGTTAAAGTTTGCGAAGTCACACTTTGGTATCTTCCGTTGGAGACGTATAACGAATTCTCCTATTGATTCGTGAGGGAGTTGGCCACATTGGTTAAATGTGTATCTCTCGTAGTCACGGTTGGGTGAGATGACTAGTTTCTCATTTATGGCTTGCAGGAGCTTTGCGTATGTAGTACGGTCCTGTGGTGCAATGGTGCGTATGATGTTTTTAATTTCTCTCCCTGCGACATTTGCGAAGATACTTAGTATGTTGGGAGGTTCTTGTGTGCCAATGGCACCCACAAAGTCTTCAAATTCCTCCATCCATTCTTCCCATCGTTGGCCCTGGTCATGGTGTGGGTTTAATGTGAATGGGGCGGGTCTCAAGGACGGGAATTCGCAAACTTCGCGAATCACCTAGGATTCCTCCACCAAAAGATTACGCCGGTCTGGCCTCAGGCCAACGGGATGGTAGAACGGTTTATGGCCACCATCAAACTGACCAGACAAAAAGCAGCAGCAGAGCAGACGCCTCACCCAAAAGCCATCTGCAGCATGCTACGAAACTACCGAAACACTCAACATGACGCCACGGGGAAGCCGCCAGCTGAACTCATGGTGAGGTACCAACCCAGAACACGCATACCCAGATGGGAGGACTACACACCTGAAGAAGACTCAGCAATCAGAGAACGAGACGCCGAGAAAAAGAGAAAGGCCAAACAATGGGCTGACGCCAAAAGGAGAGCGAAAGAACAACAACTGGAAATCGGACAAACAGTCTTGGTGCGACAAACTCAACGGAAGAAAACGGACACTCGATACAGCCCAGAACCCCGAATAATCACAGCCATCAAAGGGCCCATGGTCACAGCAACCGGAGGACTAGGAGACATTACCCGCAACTCCTCATTAGGCTTGCGTGAGATGGTGGTGCCGCTGGCGGTGGCGGTTGGGTGATGGGGTCCTCTGCTGCTGGGGCCGACATGCTGTTGTCACTTATTTCGTTCTGGTAGGGTATGTGGCACGTGGACGTTGGTCACGGCTGCTTTTGGCGCCGTGAGTTTCCGTGCAGGTCCCGGACGTGAGGCACAGGCTTTCTCTTTACGTGGTGTGTCTCACTCCATTGTGTTCTAATGTCTCTTGGGGGGGGAGACACGTGGTTCCCTTCCTTCTGTTGTATGGGGGGGGTCCCTTCTTCTGGGTGATTTCCGTGGTATCTGTGGGTGTCACTTATGGAAGACACGGGTTCCCCTTTGCTGTTGTGGTAGTCTCTGTTGTCTGCTCTCTTTATGTGTCACGTGGGGAGCGCGGGGATTCGTAATGCTACCCCCGTAACACTGTCTCTTGGGGATACTCTGGGTTTCTCTTTCTGTGATGTTTTTTTTTCTTTTAATGTCACGTGCGGGGGACACGGGATTCCCTTTGTTTCCCTCTCAGTGCTATGGTGTCACCCCTTTCCCCCGACACCTTACTTGTGGCTGTTGATGCGGTCTACGTTGCGGGTGCACGGGGCCCCCGTCCTTCTGCCTGCCGGTCCTGCTGCGTGGTGCCGGAGGGTAACGGTCGCTCACTCCTGTTCCTCGGGCGGGCTGATCCGCTGCTGGCTCTTCTGTCCTGGGCACACGGGCCCCTCGATCTTCTGGCGCTCTCCTGAGCTCCGGTAGGGCTGGTCTGCTGCTGGCGGGCCTCCGCTGCTGGGCTCTTCGGTCCTGGGCACAGGGGCCCCTCGATCTTCTGGCGCTCATCTGAGCTCCGGTCGGGCTGGTCTGCTGCTGGCGGGCCTCCGCTGCGTCGCGCGGACCACGGTGGTAGGGCTCACGGGCCCTACGTATTCCTGAGCTCACGGGCTCTGTGGCAGGGCACACGGGCCTCTGCGCGTTTGGCCTGCTGGGCACACAAACCCTCTGCGGGCCGGCCGGCCACGCGATTGTTGGGCGCACCGCCCGTTTTCGGCAGGGCACACGGGCCGCTGCCCCTGGTAAGGCACACAGGCCTACCTAAACTGCCGGGCACGCAGGCCCTCCAACAGGGCGCACGGGCCGCTGTTCTGTTCCGGAGCACGTTGCTCTCCAAACCTGCTAGGCTTACAGGCCTACCGACAGGGCACACGGGCCCCTCTGGACTGCTGGGCTCACGACCCTCCTTCCACTGCTGCTGGCACGCGACGATTCGCATGGGCTTCGTCGCCAGTGTTGTACTCCGTTCATTCGCTCGTACACAGGCCTCAGGAATGACACAGAGCCAATGCTGCTGTGAACTGCTTTTATTCACTCCTAAACACCAACTGCCGTTTTCCCCTCCAGCCCCCTCCCTTTCCTCTTTCATTCCCGCTCTTTCTTCGTAGCTGCTCTTAAAGCGGCAGTGTCCCTTTTGTCCACGTACAACAAGCACCATCCGGAAATACGTGGTTGTGAGATGTTTCATTTCCATCAGGTCTAGAGACCAATCAACTACATTGTATGAAAGGAATCAGAAGTTACTGCGACGTTTTCTTGGTAATCAAACTCAAACACATAAAAAGAAGAGAGAGTTTTCGGAACACAGAGAAACACGAGAGCTTGTCTGACAGGACTCTGCAATGGGAGAAAGCAGCGTGGTAGCGGATGGGAAAATACCTAACAAGGGAGAGATTACCTAATCCAGAATCGACTGAATATAGAAATATTTCCCAAAACAAGGCCAGATATTACCCTAGATGGATTTTGGAGCACACACGGAATGGAACTAATAGAGAGGTTACCGGACACAGCTGCCTGAGGCCAGTCATGTGTCTTTAACTCTCCTGGGTCATTGAAACACATACAACAAGTGAATAAAGCCCAAGATTATTTAAATACTAGTATTAGAAGCAGACGACAGCTACCAGCTCATCCAGATACAGAATGAAATGGTGAAACAGTGTGCTCATAAAAATTAGAACATCCATTCCAGACACTCACCTCTCCTACCAATGTGCTCACTCTCTGCACCAACACACAATAGAGCACAGCTATACCCCTCGATCAATTTCGGCCCAGCTGCTCACATACGAACAATACTCCATGAACACCTCAACATCCTGCTAGAACACAGTTATACCCCACGAGAAAAGGAGCCTAACTGCACACATGAATGTCCTACACAGGCCTAATGCCGCCAGAATGCAGTCTCGGAAGACCAACCACCAGACAGCACACATTCAACCGATCTCTCACTATCACCGAAACCTAAGGTTAGGATGCAGCTACCACCAGGCAAATGCCTCAGCTGCTCACATATTGAGTCACCCAAGCACCCTATGCTACCCTTCTCACTCGACTGGCCTTGACTACGGTCCTCAACCCACAAGCGCTTTGAGATCATACCAATGATATAAAGAGTGCAATATAAATGCCAAATAACATACCAGGACATAACTTTACCAAGAATTTATTAAATTCTTCATAGCATTTAAAAAGGATTCCTGGGAGCCCTGTTTAAAACGTATACAACTGAAAAAAGGGAATATAGCGAAAGGTGTATATGCTTTGTGGATTATAATTATACTGAAACCCTAGGGAGCTCCATTGCATTATGGCTTTCTCCTCTAACGTGGGATCGTTGAAAACCTTAGACATCTCAAAATGTAGAATAACATGTTCTACGATTGGTGTCCACCATAAGCAACAAAGTTACTGAAATGCATTTCTTAGTGAACATATTGAACTGGTGCTCTCTGAGGCTCAACCTGATTCATTGTTAATAATTAGTGAATTATGCCGTGCCCCGTCTCAAAATTCATGAAGCAACATAATTCATAGCAAGCTAAGCCTTTATATCTGTTTGCAAAAAATCAATATCATACAAGAAACAGTCAAGTAGTACCATACCAATGATCGCAACCAATAGTTTGCCATGGATTGTTTCTAACATTTTTGACTGAGTAAACTCTTCAGTTGTTAGCCTTATCCTGAGCACCGCTTCAACTATTGATTTCTGGGTGGATGTGGTTTTAAAGTAAACATATTTTTCGGATGCAATAGTCAATGTCAATTTTCTTGCATGTAGAGTAAAGGGAATGTTAGATGGAGGTGTGGGTGCAGTTCCATTGTATTCATGTGGGGACTCACATGCCACAGTATTTGGATGCCATTGTATTTAATAAAATACATTGTTATTGCTTCTAGATTCTTTCCTGTCTCAGGGTATGTATCATGCTGATACAAGCTAAATTATTGAACGATGGCTTATCTGAGACCGAAAAATAGAAACTCAAAAGATAAAAGTTATTTGTGTGCACCTTATTTGGGGTGGGTTTTTAAGCTTCCTTCGACAGGTTGTTTCCCAATTGATCAAAATAATCCATCAAAGGCCATCTTCACATCATATATCAGGATGCAGGGAGTTCTAGTGGTAGAGGCACAAGTAGGGAAAAATAGAAGAAACAAGAGGAATTACAGGGTGGGCAAATAACAGTAAGCTTCAGACAGGTGCTGGAATAGACGGCGCGAGTTGGAGAGAAGTGAGTATTAGAAGCAATCAAGTGCTGTTGGACTATCCCAATAATATATTTGAATGGGAAGCAGAAGCAGAAATTTGAAGAGAGCCTGGTTGTGGATAGAAAGCTTACTGGCATTGAGCGGGGCATGCTGTAGATAAAGCAGGCTACAACATTGAGAATTCTGTTCAACTGGTTCAAAGGCAGAGATGGGCGAAACTAAGGCTGGAGCAGTAGTCAAGTTTCCTGAGAACCATAGTGTGGATGAGAGTTTAATTTGAGTGGTTGGTAAGAAGAAGAGCCATTTTAAAGGATTTTTATGCTGCCCTGGCAGTGATGAAAATAAGCCCAGATACTCCTTGCGGTCCCCGCACCCCTTCATTGTAGCTGGAATCATAACAACACACAAGTGGCATTTGAAAGGCAACATTAGCAGTCCAGGACAATGGTACTTGTGTTCTAGCAGGGGTACATGACTTCATAACAATAGCAGTCACAGGAAGGCGTATAGGGTGTAGTCTAGATGCAGAATACTGATGAGTAACCATATGAGAAAAGTACAATGCCCTCAAGGCAGACACAGAACTCAGATTACCATCCTCACACAATGTGAAAGTACTAAAGCACTGGTACAGGAGAAACATTTGAAGCAACACGGAAGATGCACATACCATGTCATAAATAGTGGATACAGATTATAAACCACCAAGAAGGCGCATGTATCGAGACAGACTCAGATTAGAAAAGGACCTTGGTTTCCAAGTGGTGTTACCATTAGTGAGCAATGAAAAATCTCTTTGTAGTATACAATATATCAATTATCGAATATGTATATCAGTGAAAAAGCTTTGTTAAAGGGACGTTATGGTTAAGTTGCACTAATAAAAACCTGTGAAATTCAATGAAAAAACTTTGTTAAAGGGACGTTATGGTTACAAGTAAAACCGAAAAGCCCCAGAAATTCTCCAGTTATGGTAAGCTAAGCAACCATAACTTGTGCCACCACTAACACCCAGGACATGAAAGATGACATCACAAGTGTCATTGTGATGATTCGTTCAGGGGGGCGAAGTTATAAGCGACCCTAAAAGTGCTCTTTCTATGGGCTGAGCAACTTAACCATAACTACAGGGCCGCTACCTCAGGCCCTGTAAAATATATATATATATATATATATATATATATATATATATATATATATATATATATATATATATATATATATATATTAATTACACAGCCACAGTAGTGGCCGTGTAGTTACGGTTAAGTTGCTGTTTCCATAGGAAGAGGACTTTTTGGGCGGCTTATAACTCTGCTCCTCCTGGACAAATCCACACCAAACTTTGCAAGCAAAGTGTATGGGCCACTGCAAATTCTGGTGATGTTTGGTCCGGGGGGGAAAAGTTATAGGGGATCCCAAAACGTCTTTTTTCCACATAGACTGAATGGGGGAAAAACTTTGCGCAGTCTACAGCCCAAACCGCTGGATGGATTTTCACCAAATTTGCGGCAGGAGCATGGTCCCGAAAGCGTGCTTTTGCAAATTCAGTGCCAATCCGTCCAGTAGTTTTCTTTAAAACGTATAAAAAGTATGTCTGAAAAATTAGTGATATCTATGTCCGCTCCCCGGACACACTTCCCTGTTCGCTCCGTGGATAAGATACCGATTGGCTAATCCGTAGCGTTGTGTTCGCGGACATGTGGCGCGTTCACTGATTGGATGTTGAACGGCGTGAAGTGTGTCAGATTCTGTCGCTGCGCCCACCTTCTTTCATTTGTGTTTTGGTGCACGCGGACATCGCCGCTAACACATATAAAACAACACACCATTGCACTTCTTAACCGAGGCAGGCACCTGCACTGTTTGATGGAAACAGCGGTTTTGCAAGTGTATGGTTCTCATGCATGTATTCAGATATGTTGTTGCAAAGGTCAGAACGTATTTTTATTCTGAGTCAAGGTCACTTGGTTTGCTTTTTTGGTTGCGAGCTCAGTAGGCCCACGCATCCGACTGAACCCATAAGGGTCAATTGTTTTTTGACCTTGAGCGAAAGGGAAAATTCAGTAAGGATGCAGGGAGTGCAAGTTTGGAAAAAATACCATTTGATAAGGTTATGTATTCAAAACGTTTGTAAGACACATGTAATATCAGTTGAAGAAGATTTTTTGCTGCAAGTACATTGCTGTCTGGGTTTAACGAAGACAATGGAGATGGTAAATATCGTGTAAGTTTACTTTTGATGACTCTACACCGGAACGAGTTTTAATTTTTTATTACCAGAACAATAATTTTGCCATTGTAACTGAGGTACTATCTTTCTGTGTAGTTGTCATTTTTTTTAAACTTATGGAGAGTGCAGGTGCTTGCCGTTTGTAGGCTATCATTAGGTTCACCCATGTTCAGCACTATTATTTCTTTAAAATGTCATGTATGACCACATCGATTTGTGTATCAGTTTCCACATTCTTTTTGTCTTTTTTTAAATTGTTTGGTAAAGGTTGGATATTGATATGTATTTTCTATTATGTTTTCCGAACAGCTACATTCTGCCGTACTGTGATTGCCATGGATTCCAGATGCCAAGTGATAGGTTCTTTGGAAGCCAGATGCACGTATTCGTGACCGGCTGCCTAACCGTCACTGTATTGTGGGACGTCCGGCCCAGCCCCATTTGTCCATACGCTGGAGTAGCCATTAGGAGTAACATAACATCTTTTATGGTGGTGGAGGCCAAAGTTCATGCTGATGTCTTGGAAATCACTGTGCGACCGAAGCGGTTGCTTTATCGAAAGCAAATACTTTGTGTATGCGAAAAGATCAACGTGTGCCTCACAATTAACATTTTCTATGACGACCGAACAAACAAAATTAATATTTGATTGAAAATGGGAATAGTCCAATGGTCTCGGACAGTTTATTGTGAAATTAAAGTACTTTACAAATTCTAAAATTGTTAATGTTTTCCTTTAAAAACAGTTTATTATTTCAAATTGTAACGTGCTACGTTGTACGTCCCTGTGTGTTCATTTGCAGGTTCTGCGTCACGGCACGTAGGTGCTTATGGGCGCATTTGGCTATGCTGGAGAGGAACGTCATCCAAAAAAAGTGTACAATATCATTAGGGTTGGTTATGTGACAGGATGTGGGAGTGTTTTCGTATTACACAAGTGTCGTAATGTAGTTAAAAAATGTAGCGGTATACGTTTATTGACTGAGGGGTAGGCTGCAGCCATGGGGAGTGGGCAGAATTACGGGGTCATGGTATAAGGTCATGATCCGAACAATGTGGCTACTAGCCATGACCAGAAGGGAGAAAAGATAGGATTACAGTGGCCATGTCCACCTGGGACTGGCTGTGTGGTAAAGTTGTTTGACATTATGATGCATTTGAAAGGGAGGAAAAAAGTGCTGGTGGTAATATGTTAACAGCGTTTCATTTTTGCTATTTGCAGGCTGCCTGGAAAGCGAAGAGGGGCCATGTATGGAACAACCGCCTTCCCTTTCTATGGTGGCCATCTTGGAAAATAAATCCTCTTTTTCAGTAGCACACGTTACTGCTTTGCAAATCTAGATTGTTAATGGCAAATGTTATTGCGTCTATGTCCTTTACTGAGAAATATAAAGTAGATGGAGTGTATGCGATTTAAAAACAAAATATTTTTAAACCGTGAAAGGTGGTTCTTAAAGGAACATTTACTTTGTTTACGGATGGCTTTTTTTTGGGAAGGACAGCTAGGAAGGAACGTTGCAGACTGAAATGAGCAAAGAGACACAAAACAGTAATATGGGGGGTAGGAGGACGGGGGAAAATGTTGTGCATGTGTTATTTGTAAGGTAGGGGCACAGTGTTTCTCATGCTCATTCATTACAGCAGTGGTGCTGTTTCTTGGGTAGGAGGGATGGCCTTAGCTCATGTTGTTTTCAGATAACTAGTACTTTTGCTAAAAGTATGTACTGTGTACTACATTGGTAATGGTTGACTATGAATAAGTGTTTGAGCTGTGCAAGGGAAATGTTGAAGGTGGAAGTTCCTACATCAGTACAAAATGTATTTCCACACTATACACGAGTCATACATCTTATTGTTAAGTGTGTACGGATTCTCGGACACGTCACCGTGCTGTGCGCCAGCATATGGTCATGTGGCATTCTCTGCAAGGTGTACAATGAAGTCAGATGTTACTTTACATTATGGTTACATGCTACTACTACAAACCGATCAACTTTAGCAAAAAAACTTTTCTAAAGGAATGTTATGATTAAGTTGCGCTACTAAAAAACTATGAAATTCAGTAAAAAAACTTTGTTAAAGGGATGTTATAGTTAAGTTGCCCTACTAAAAACCTGTGAAATTCAGTGAAAAAAACATTTTGTTAAAGGACTTTATGGTTAAGCTGCGCTACTAAAAACCTATGGAATTCACTAAAAAAAAAAAGCTTTGTTAACGGGACGTTATGGTTCGAAGTAAAACCGAAAAACCCTTGAAATTCGCCAGTTATGGTAAGCTAAGCAACCATAACTCGCGCCACCACTGTGCACTGCTAACACTAACACCCAGGACATCAAAGATGACATCAGAAATGTCATTGATGACATCACTGATGACATCACATGTCTGGCTCCCCCTTTTTTCCTTTACTGACATATCTAGGCCACATGGTTTTCTTCAGTAACAGTCAGGAATTAAAAATATAAAAGGTACTCTATTTGTAGACTTATCCTTCAGTATGTTCTTACAGTAATTCTCTTAGGGTCCAGTCAAATCATGTGATATATATGCATAGGGTAAGTAGCACCTTTGAAACAGAGCAATCATTTCTCTACATGAAGATAATCAGTTAGGTTATGAACACTTAATGCTACTAACGCTGTTTTTTTTTCCTTACTTCAATTTTCGTGTATATACTCATATTTGTATATGATTTTGTCTCTTTGTGTTTTGTCTATAATAATGCCATTATGTAGTAAGTGGTTTTCATTACCTACTTATCATATGTTTCACAGTACCCAAAACTCTAATAAGAAAACAGTTATCATTTCACTGTTCAACATGGCAAGCTTATGAATATTGCACCTCCATCATGTATGCTGCACACAATGCCTATGTTTCAACATGAGTATCTTAGTATACTGCATAGAACTTCATAATATAATGCTAAGTATATCAACGCATTGCTTAATGCACTAATTAGCAATTGATATTTATTCCAATGATCCTTGACACTTTTTTGGTCAACATTATAATAAGAATACCTTCTACAGAGTTTTCATTCAAAGTAAATGTACATGTGATGTCATCAGTGATGTAATCAATGAGATTTCTGATGTCATCTTTGATGTCCTGGGTGTTAGTGTTAGCAGTGCACACTGGTGGCGCGAGTTATGGTTGCTTAGTTTACCATAACTGATGAATTTCAAGAGTTTTTCGTTTTTACTTTGAACCATAACGTCCCATTAACAAAGTTTTTTTTTGTGAATTTCATAGGTTT
Organism: Ambystoma mexicanum; assembly: GCF_040938575.1. NCBI lineage: Eukaryota > Metazoa > Chordata > Amphibia > Caudata > Ambystomatidae > Ambystoma > Ambystoma mexicanum. Next base: position 602,460,761 of record NC_090925.1, read on the forward strand.
TTAGTAGCGCAACTTAACCATAACGTCCCTTTAACAAAGATTTTTTTTACTGAATATATATATATATATATATATATATATATATATATATATATATACACCAGCATTACCACTGATCGCATAGGGCCAGACCCCACTCCACCCCTTTGAAGGGGGAATGGGTGGGGTTGGTCAGATTTCACTATTGCTAATACACCCCAGACTGGTATGCCAACATCAGGTCAAAATATAAGCCCACCAACTGTTATGGGGACTGGAGCCAACTCTGAACATACACACTTTCACAAATATATTTAAATATATATGTACAACAGCCCAGAACCTGACATTGTAAGATGCCTTGATCGCACAGCTCGCGCACAAAAGCACAATCACAGACAACATACATAAGTCTGTTAAAAATTATATTTAACACTGACAAATGTCCACACGTGAAAACAGCACAGCAACAAGTGTAGTCCAGCTCCATAGTATTTCTACCACTAGGTAAGATGTTAAGCAAATACGGCGGCCATCTTTTAGTATAACATTCACCATCAAGAATCAGGAGAACAAATACTTTTGTAAAGTGCACAGTACCAACAATTAATAATTCACATCAAAAAAGACATAACAATGTTATACAATGCATACAAATATGAATATAAATTTAAATACAAAGGTCTATGATGATACAAAAACATGGTGTATTGCATGGCATTATGATTTATACTGATATCGGATCAACAACCAATGCAATGCAAAAACACCCGGATCCTAACAATTTGAGGTTTTGTTCCAAATACGATTTTCAAATTGTGTTTCCTTTAAATTTAAGTGACTCTTTTAGAATAGAGATAACCCCAAGGAAGCAAAATAAGTTATCCATAGCACTCGAAGTTTACCCCCTGAATGGCATATAGAGGTAAGTGCACATCACGCAATTATTAACAGAGTATACAAATACAAATTGCAAATTGTAAATGCTTCTTAGCCCCAATCTATCATTAACTTGTACAATACAACATTGGTTATGTAAAGATTACTGAGCTCAAGTAAAGATTATAAATTACAGATGTAAACTCTACGCACAGCCCTACAGTGCCTAGTGCAAAAATCAGCTGAACACAGACATTCAAGTGCATCCTGCAAGTGGGAATAAGGCCCAAATATAAGGTGATAGATGTGCAGTGTGTAAATTGTAGTTGTAAACTCAATGCAGGTATAAAATGCAAAGTGCAAGTTACAGATATAAACTATGCACACAACAAGTGTGTGATGCAAAAATCAGCTAAACATGGACTGCAAAGTGCATAGTGCAAATGCAAACTGTCACATCTCGCTGGTCATGGTGGTACTGTGGCTGACTTTGTGATGCTGGTGCTCTGACTTCTTCCAAGATGGCGGCCGGGAAGCACTGATTTATTAGGACTGTTCTGCCAGGCTAAATTTTCCTTCTTTCCTTTCAGAGCTACTCCCTCCGCGGTTACCCCTGCTCCAGGATCCCGCCCTCTCTCTCTGCCCATTACTGTCCATAGTGTTTCACCTTCAGTCTCTGCTCTCAGTTCATTAAACACTTGAAACCCAGGAGATTCTGAATCACGGTAGGGATACGCATTTATCTTTTAACCGTCCCTAGTGTAACAAAGACGGTCGAGGTAACTTCTCTGTCACTCATTTCGACTGCAGGAAATGACACGCCCCCGTTGGTGATGTCCGAATGTTTACTGCATAAAAGGTATGGGTCGACAAGCATGCACGTCCAAGTAGGGTATAAGGGGACAGGAACACATTACTGGGGAATCCGAGAACACTATACTTATTGTTTCCTTCTTACCTGCATAGGAGACAAGCCAAATTCTGGGGGTAACATTCCGGCTCCGAAGTGCAGCATCCGCCGTTTGGACAAAATCACCAGTGCTACCGTTACAGGTGCAGATCTCTACATTTCTTTCTATCTCTGTAACCTCTTGTCTCTGGTGCTTCTACTTACCAGTCTCTTATCTTTGGTAGACAATCTCCAGACAACCGCTATGGAAGAAGTCCAGGTCCTGCTTCCGAAGATCCTACATCCGTTGTTATCATCACTCCCAAGTCCGGCACAGGGTTGTCTGCCCCAGAGGGTTTCCCTGGGGATCTTGCCTCTCTCCGTTTCCTGTTCCAACCAGGCGGAGTGTGGTAAAGTTCACATGGGGGTTTTCCTGATGCCCAGGTTAGTGGCTATCTGCATCTTATGTTTCAAGTTTGTAATAAAACAGAGCACAAATATAAAGGGCAGAATGTGCAAAGTGCATATTGCAGATGTAAACTGAATAATAAAGTATATGCATAATGCTAAACATGGGGAGAGTTCCCTGAGTTAAAAAAAAGATGCTTCTTTTGACAAATTAATCACTGGAAATATAATATAACAAACCCTAAGACTAAAGCAATACACAATCTACTCATATTCATGCCACAGATAATAAACCAATGAAACATCCAGGATTATTCCAACCCTGCTATAATACAAAAGAGACTACACACCAGAAAAGATACCCAACTAGAAAGAGTGAATTTATGAACCATATACTTACCAAATGGATAGGCAAATTCAAGCCAACTTAAAAATGATATACATAAATATGACTAAAACCAATACAAAACAATGGAAAACCCATGAAAAAACAGAAAAAACAATTCAATAACTGTTCACGATTACACTTTCATATGAAGTAAAAAAAGTGAAGATATGAAAAAGCCAACATCAATCATAATTAAACACCAACAAAAGTGTAAAGCTCCTTATCCACATTATGTCCTGATGGAAATGTTGTTTGAAAGTCAATGATCAATCTGGTCTCCAGCTGTCTGAGTCTCAATGTCCTATCACCTCATCTGTGATGTGTATTTATATGTGCAACTCCAAAAAAGGAAAACCCATTCAACTGTCCATTAATGATGTTCATAAAAATGTTTGGCAATGGGATTTGGAAAATCCATGTTCTTGATTGCACGGACATGTTGTAAAATACTGAGTTTCAACTTACATTTTGTGCTCCCAACATACCACTTGGAACAGGAGCAACCAAGGACATGAACAAAAATATCGGTGTTGCAATTAATGTTGCCATGAATGGAAAATGTTGTTCCAATTACAGGATGTTTAAAAGAAGACATTGATGTTGCATACTCGCACACCTTGAATCTAGTGCATTTGACAGACCCAAATGTATTCTATGCTAGCCATATATTTGATTTAGCTGCGGCTAAAACACTAGAGACAAGTTTGTCTTTCAAAGACCCTGCTCTGTGAAAGGTGAGGCAGGGGTGGACTGGGAGGACTTTATTTAGATCCTTATATGCTTCGATCACATGCCAGTATTTAGGAACAATGTCCCAGATACAATTTGAGGCAGCACCATATGTAAGAATGAGATGATTTTCTTGATTAGTCTTACTGGCACTGAATTTGGATGCAGCTAGGACAGAGTCTCAATTTAGAATATGTGCTTTTGAAAAAGCATGTTCAATTGTTTTTTTTAGAATTGCCTCTTGAGGCAAAACGAGATGCAGCCAAGGCACTCTGGATATCAAAATCAGCCAAATACGAACAATTACATCGGAACTGTGCAAACCCCCCAAAGGGGATGCTGTTGAGGCAGTTCCTGGGATGATTGTTCTTAGCTGAAAATGGCTGATTGGAACTCATTGGCTTGCAGAACAGAATAGTGCCCAAACCATTTGTCCCTTTAGGTACCTTGGCATCCAGGAACACCAGATCAGTGTCACTATGAGTTTCTGTGAAACACACATTCAAATCATTGGGCCTCATTAGGACCCTGGCGGTCCCGTAATGAACAATGCCGGTACGGGACCGGCACCGTTCAATACTGGCTGCCCTATTACGAGGACTGCTGTGGGACCCACTAAGGAACGCCTGGTCAGACCAGGCATCCTTAGCAGGTCCCACTAGCAGTCCAGGATGCTGACAACAGGCCCATCATTAACGGTTCCGGCAAGGTCCTTTTCTGGGCCCCGGTAAAAAATCAATACTGGCGGTAGCTACCGCCAGGGTCCTAATGAGGCCCATTATGATTTAGGATTCTGAAAAATCCAGCCACTCCGACTCACTGCCCTTCCACAGAATGAACAGGTCATCAATGTAGCAGAGCCAACAAGACATTTTATCAGTATAAAATTCATTGGCAGAGCTCCACACAAAATGATGTTTTATCATCCTGTAGCTATTTGGAAATGAGAAGACCAGCCTTCAAAACTTTAGACCTACTGACTTTTATTTGCGGAAACAACAAGCTTCTTTAATTCTGGGGAAAATGAGAGACAACATGCCGTTTGCTTTCCTTTCTCAAAAAGGTGAGGATACTGTTCACAAATCATTCTGTTGAGGCTAACAGTGTTCAGGAGTCTTCTCCAGGAGATGAGATTCTATTACTGTTTATTCTTGTATTGTCTCTAAAGCCTCTCTATTCATTTCTCTATAGTTCTCCAGGGAGGAGGTCTCCAGCTCACACCCTCACTGGTGTTGGTTGTACTCCAGCCCCCTTGGCCCAACCCCTCCCCTTGTTGGGAAGGCTTCCTGGACAACTGTTAGCACAGTCCTCTGCCTCTCTGTTCATTCAGTCTTCCTCTCATTCACTCGACACTCACCTTTGTTTCCAGATGACAGACGCCTCCAGCTGGGTCTCAAGTGCCGTTAGGGTCATCAGCAGCAACTCTCTCACGGCTAACTTCTTCTTTGGGGATAAATGTCTTAGTAAGTCTCTATAAACGGGTTACAACAGGATAGGGCACAACAGGTGCAACTTGGACTACTGTTTCCTTATGGCCAGACGTCAATAGGCCCACTCATAGGCCACCTCCTCCTCAGGCCCCAGGCCCTCCTCCAACTCTCCTCTCTAATTCAAAAGACAAACACCAGAGACCTGTATCAGTAAGCCATTCTTGGAATCTTTCTTGTTCTAGAGCATTACCATTGGTCCAATTGTCTGTCTCTCCCAGGTTGTAGCCTCCCTCCATTATGACCTCATCCCCCAAGGTCTGATTGGCTTCTTGCTAGAGATCTTGTCCTGGCTCTGATCTTCCTTCTTTCCACCGCCTTGTCACAAAGGAAGGGCATGCAATCTGGATAAGTAATCAGCTTGAGCCATTTTCCTGCCCGGCTGATAGATGGTGTGGAAAGAGTATGGTTGTAGCGAGAGAAACCATCTTAAGACACAGGGATTTTTATCCTTATTCCTGGACAGCCAGACCAAGGGAGCATGGTCCGTAACCAGAGTAAATGTTCTTCCCAATAGATAGTACTTTAGAGTTTCTATGGCCCATTTCACTTCCAGGCACTCTTTTTCGATGGTTGCGTAATTCATTTCATGAGGTAAGAGCTTTCTGCTGATGAACAAGACAGGCCTTTCTTCTTCTCCCTTACTCTGGAACAGTACAGTGCCTAATCCTGAACCAGAGGCATCTGTATGTAGGTAAAAAGGTTTCTCGAAATCCAGACACCTTAGAATGGCCTTATCCGATAGGGCTCTCTTAAGGGCCACAAACGCCTCTTCGGTTTCTGTATTCCTCCATTCTCTCTTACGTGGTGCATTGGCTTTCAGAAGGTTCGTCAGGGGGGCAGCGATTGTCGAGAAGTGTAGGATGAATCGCCTGTAGTATCCTGCGAAGCCCAGAAAGGCTCTGACCTGTCTAGTCGTTACAGGGAACTGTAGCTTACTGATGGCCTCTACTTTCTCTTGGTGAGGACGGATTTCTCCTCGACCGACATAGTAACCAAGGTATTTGGTATATGTGTTGGCCAAATGGGTCTTTTTGGGATTGACATGTAAGCCGGCTTCCTTTAGGGTTTGGAATATCGCCTTTAAATGTTTGAAGTGATCCGGCCAACTTTGACTGTATACCACTATGTCATCTAGATATGCGCCGATGAATTCTTCATGGCCCTTTATCAAATAGTTAATTTGCCTCTGGAATGTGGCTGGGGCACCATGTAGCCCGAAGGGTAATACAGTAAACTGGAACAATCCGGCCGGGGATGCGAAAGCTGTTTTCTCGCGATCAGCATGGAACAGTGGTATCTGCCAATACCCCTTTGTCAGGTCAATTGTCGACAGGTACTCCGCTTTGCCCAGCTTCTCTAACAGATCGTCAATTCTGGGTATAGGCTATGCATCGAATTTCAAAACTTCATTTAACCTTCTAAAATCCATACAGAAGCGAGTGTTCCCATCTGGTTTAGGGACCATTACTAATGGTGAACACCACTCACTGTGAGATGGTGCTATTACCTTCAGGTGTAGCATCTTTTCTATTTCTTTATTAACCGCTTGTAGCCTGGCTTCCGAGATCCTATATGGTCTCAGCCTCACCTTTGTACCTGGGGATGTTTGTATGTGGTGACATGTCAATGATGTTCTACCTGGGATTGAAGAAAAAATCCCTGTGTATCGATTGATTAGGTCACACAGTTCGTTCTTTTGACGTGGGCCAAGGTCTGGGTTGACATTCAGGGCTTCTTTTCCTATGTGATCTTCCGCTGAGGTTAGATATTCTGGAGCTATTTGGTCATGCTCAGTATTAATATCCGAAGTTTCCTTAACGGCGTGAACCCCTAGCTTTAGTAGCTGCTTTGATGGGATCTCTTCGGTCTTGAACGCCCCTATTGTGGCCACCGGCTCCTTCCATTCCTTTAAAAGATTAATGTGGTATGTTTGAAAGGGAATTCTATTCCCAGGTTGATGGACTAGGTAAGTAACAGGGCCCACAACTTCTTTTTATCTGGTATGGACCCTTCCAAGATGCTAGCATCTTATTTTCTGTAGTAGGGAGTAGCACGAGGACTTGGTCCCCCACCTGGAAGGTACGTAACTTCGTTATTTGGTTGTAACAATGCTCTTGTTTGACCTGAGCCTGTTGTAGATGTGACTGTGCCACCTCCTGCAATTTCTCCACTCTGGACTTCAGCTGAGCCGCATATTCGGTCAACGACATTTCTGTACTTGGCTGCTCCTCCCAACTCTCCTTTAGGATACCCAGGAGAGTCCTTACTGGTCTGCCGAATAGCAACTCGAAAGGAGAAAAGCCCGTAGATGATTGGGGGGTATTTCTCAGCGTCATCAAGATACATGCTATTAGTCGTTCCCAATTCCTCTCTCCTGGCAGCATGGGTTTCTGCAGCATTTGGTTTATCGTCTGGTTGTATCTTTCGATGAGTCCATCCGTCTCGGGATGAAATACTGCCGTCCTGATTTCCTTGATACATAGGGTGTCGCATACGTGCTTTAATACACTGGACATAAAGTTAGTGCCTCGAACCGTGATTATTTCTTTGGGGATCCCCGCTATGGCCATGAAAGGAACCAAGACGTTGCATATTTTTGAGTATTCGCAGAACGCAAGGGAAAGGCCTCTGGGTACCTAGTGGCATAATCTACTATTACTAATAAGTATTTGTGGCCCCGACTTGAAGGTTCCAGAGGTCCGACTATGTCCATCCCTATACGTTGAAAGGGTTCCAATATCAACGGCATGGTTTGGAGGGGTGCCTTTAAAATTTTGGGATTGTTCTCCTTTTGGCACTCAGGACAACGCTGGCAAAAACGTACCACCTGGCCATAAATCCCTGGCCAGTAGAATCTCGCCAAGATCTTCTGAGTGGTCTTCTCCGCCCCGAGGTGTCCCTCTCCCACTTGAAGATGGGCCACTTCTAATACAGTCTGATAGTATTTGCTAGGGACCAGAGGTTGTCGTGTGGTTGCTTTTTCTGTAGATTCTGTAAGGCGATAATATAAGCCGTTCTCTTTCACAAAGCATGGCATTCTTCCATCCGGTTTGTCGACCACTGAGGCTCTTGCGTGTTTCAGGATTGGGTCTAGCTCTTGTGCCATGCGAAAGCTGTCCCCCTGTTCATCAATCCTCCAATCTATCACCACCGGCCACATTTTTTTCTCTATCTAGCCCCTTTTTTCTAGCCTCTTGGTAGACTTACTCTTCTTCAACTTAGGCTTTCCGGCGTTTAGGTCTTGGTCATAAAAGGGGGCTTCTTTCAGCCAGTGGTTTTCCAAATTGTGGATAAGGCGGGGAAGATCTGGGACATCAGAGCCAATCAAAAGCGATTCAGGCAACGTTGGCATCACAGCGGCTTGTACAGCGATTTGCTCACCTGCTAACGTTATCTTGATTTTCTTAAGTGGGTATATTTTAACATCCCGGTGAACACATCGAATGGGTATATTTTCATTTGAACTTCTCACCACTCTTACCAGTTCCGGTTGGACTGCTGTCTGTAGACTTCAGAGTCCAACAAGGCTCTGGTTGGCCGACCTTCCACTTCAGCCTGACAAACAAATGATAGGTGATCTTGTGACTTGGGGTTGAACTGTATGGATCTACCTCATTTCCCCCAGCTCTTTCAAAACTTCCGAAGTCCATTGGCTCTGACTTGATTTTCTTTGGACATAACTTCACCAAGTGCCCCCATTCTCCACATTCAAAACACTGGGGGCCCCGCAGCTGGGCGCTTGTGGTTCGGGAAGGGAAGGTTGATGTTTCATGGTTAGGTCAGGGTCTTCACGGGTCCCAGTCCGTTCTGCGGAACATCGAATTTGGCCATCGTGGATTGTTGGCCTGTCTAGAGCCTATGTTATTAGGGACTCCGACAGCCCTAACTTGAGGAGGATAGGAGGCCAATCTCCCCTGTCCTGCTTTCTGGAAGGCGGAAGCTATGTCCACTGCTTCGAGTAGGGTGGGTTTATGGTGTTGTCGCACCCATCTCTGCATTGGAGGAGGAAGGGCCTCCACAAAATGCTCGAGGACCACCTTCTCTACCATCTAATGCACAGTAGCAGAAGTGGTTTGCAACCACTTGTCCCCAAGTTCCTTGATTCTGTAAAACAACTGTCGGGGGGTTTCCTCGGGCAACAGCTTGGTATCTCTGAACTTGATCCTGTAGGCTTCTTCATCGTGGCCCATTCTCGCTAGGACGACCCGTTTCATCTCAGGGTATGTAATGTCTCCTATGGGGTTAGCGGCCTGGTATGCGCTCTGCATTTCCCCCATCATAAGGGGAGCAATATAGTGCATCCACTTCTCGACTGGCCATTGAGCGTTTTGGGCTACCCTTTCAAAGTTAACAAAAAAATGGGCAGGATCTTCCCCTGGGGAGTATTTCTGCAACAATGACGCAGGAACTTGTGGCTGGGCTCTAACTGCGGTAGCTATTAGCAGCAGAGCCTGTTGCATTTGAATAGCTTGCTGGAAAGCTTGCCGGTCAGCTGGCTCTGTATCTGAAGGGCTTGTTGCAGCAGTTGTTGTCCCTCCATTAGTGATTTTATCAACTCTTCCATCGTGTTTCTTGATCCCACCGCTGCCACCAAATGTAGGTATTTGGAAATGAGAAGACCAGCCTTCAACACTTTCGACCTACTGACTTTTATTTGCAGAAACAACAAGCTTCTCTAATTCTGGGGAAAATGGGGATCAACATGCCGTTTGCTTTTCTTTCTCAAAAAGGTGAAGATACTGTTCACAAATCATTCTGTTGAGGCTAACAGTGTTCGGGAGTCTTCTCCAGGAGATGAGACTCTATTGCCTTTCATTCTCTGGAAATTGTTTTCCTAGGGATCATTCATCATCAATTCCTTGAAGTCTCGTATTGTCTCTCAAGCCTCTCTATTAATTTCTCTATGTTTCTCCAGAGACGAGGTCTCCAGCTCCCCCATCGCAGTCTCCCTGACCTGGTGGTAGTAACAATCATTAAAATGAAAATCATTGTGTTTGAGACAAAAATCCATCATTTCAATGATCATCTCAGAATGGTGGAGATAGTTGAGAGACCTTGTATCAAGAAAGGATTTGCATGCTGCTAACCCGATGCGATGGTCAATGGAAGTATACAATGATACAACATCAAGGGTTTCCAGCAGCATGCCATATTTCCATGGTGTCACATTAATATGGGATAGAAAATCCTTTGTATCTCGTATAATGGAAGGCAGAGTCGGGAACAGTGGATTCAAAGTCTCATCACTGAAACCAGCCATATTTTCTAATACAGACCCAGAAAGTGTAACAATGGGTCTCCTCAGAGGTCTATGGAGGGACTTAGGTTACTCGGGAAGAAAATAAATGGTACGGATGACTGCAGAGGAAGGCAAAATAATTTTAGCTGTGTCTGGGTGCAGAATACCAAGAACCGACCATTTATGCAATAGGATGGAAAGATCCTTGACGATGTTGGGAAAAAGGACTGCATGACAGTTTCATATAACAACTCAGATCTGAAAGCTGTCTATCGCCTCTTTGATATAGTCAACACGGTCCATACGGACCCCTTATCAGATGGCTTAATCACAATTTCATGAAGATTTTGTAAATCATGCAAAATGTTCATCTGTTTGACGGTCATATTATGTGGTGGATCGAACCTGATATCTCTCAATTTCTTCATATCTGTGATAACCAGATCTTGCAATGTTTCAGACATCCATTAGGAATAGGTGGATTAAATCTGGTTTTCGATGGGATTTTAGTAGTCTTGGACCAATCTGTGCTTATATCAAATTCATATAGATCTAAATAGGATATTTCAGTAGGAATATCTGCCAGCTCTGCCATATTAGCCAGAACAGGAAGATCAGCAATCATTAACTCAGTTCTACCCTGATGAGTCGGTCTGGACACCTCTTTTTTGGGATTAGAAAGAAAGAATTTGGTGAGTTTCAATTTCCGAACAAACTGGTCAAAGTCCAATCTAGTTTGCATATAGTCAAAATTAGTGGATAGACAAAAATTCAGACCCATCTGTAAAAGTTCAGTTTGGTCCTGGGTCAAAATATGTTTGGACAAATTCACCACTTGCATAGACAAGGAACCACTTATATCTTCCCCAGATTTCCAGAGTGTGCTGACCTCTCTGTTCTGCTGTTTTCTGATCCTCCTGCCTGTCTCCCTCTCTGGGTTTTCCACTTCTTGAAGCTTGATTCCAAACTCTGCCTCTTCCTCTGCCACGACCCCTTGCCCCCATATGAGCATTCCCATCCTTGCAGAGGAGCTGCATCTCTTCTAAAAAATGCTGTCTTATAGGTTGTACTTCATTATCACTGGAAGAGGCATCAGATTCAGAGGCCGAAGCGCCATCAGGTGATGTAGTACTTACTGTAACAATCCTTTTAACTTGTTGCCTCAGAGTATCAAACCTTTTTGCAAAAGTATACACTTGGCCAGATTGATGGTCGATCTTATCCCTCAGAAATGTGTGTTTTACATCCTCTTCGAAAGCAAGAATATCTGTATCAATACTAGCCATCAGCTTATTTCCGGTTTCATTAATCTGTATACTTTTCAATTTGGTATCTATTTCTTCAATTTGAAGTAATACTTTGCTGCGATCAGATTTGGCAAATTTGACCAGCGAGATCAAAAATCTTGCTGAACAGTCATTAGTTGCCAACATTTCCGGGTTCGGGTCCTCAAATGATGGCGTAATGAGAATGTAAACACCACGTGATATCCGTCCCACATCCAAGTAATTCTGTAAAGAGTGTTCCTCCCACCACTTGGAGATTTCTCTTTTTTGCAACTTCTCCCCCTGTTTAAGCAAAGAGGTCTCAACATCCTTGCTAGTTGTATTCCCATTATTAGAGATCAGTGGATTGGTTATGATCTGTTCCTCATCAAATAGAGCCTTGGCTTGTGTAAGCCTTGCTGCTTCTCTCGTGTTTTGCATTGTGATAATGGAATAAAACATTCCTGACTGGTGTTTTCGCAGGTATTACCACTGACTGAGACTATAATAGTCTTGATATCCTCAGTCAAAAAGAGGAAGGACAGAAAGTCAATGCTTGTCTAGGTTAAAATACATGTATATATATATATATATATATATAAATATTCAGTGAAAAAACGTTGTTAAAGGGACGTTATGGTTCCAAGTGAAACCGAAAACCCCCTGAAATTCACCAGTTATGGTAAGATAAGCAACCATAACTCGCGCCACCACCGTGCACTGCTAAGCCTAACTCCCAGGACATCAAAGATGACATCACAAATGTCATTGATGACATCACTGATGACATCACATGTGGATTTACCTTTCATGAAAAGTCTGTACAAGGGATTCTCCATACTTTTTTTGCAAAGTTTGGTGAGGATTCGTCCAGAGGGAGCGAAGTTATAAGCCACCCAAAAAATGCTCTTCCTACAGAAACACAAACTTAACCATAACTACATGAAATCTACAATCACCAAGGCACTCAAATCTGTGTATCACATATCATGACTTCAGCTGTGTAGTTCAAATGCGATAACCCTCGCAATATTATACAGTGATGGTGGAAATGCCTGGCAGCCTGACAAGCGTGGCATCCTCCAAAAAGCTTAAATGAGCTATGCACTGCAGCAGCGGACTTGTAGGATTCCAAATGACAGCAATGTATTTTTCGCTTGTGCGCAATCACAAACTAAGTAATACATTGTGAGTGCAGACGCCATTTTTATTCCACAACCCAGAAACTGACATCATGAGATGTCTGGGTCCCACAACTCGTGCACAAAAGCACGATCAAAGACAAAAAATAATTATATTTCATACAGCAAATGTCCATATATATATGGGAGGTTTAATTGAAGAGTGTACACTAAGAACTGAATCAATTTTAGGGGCTGACCATTTTGACAGGTTAGTCTCAATAAGATTAAATATGTTACCTTGGATCACACACTTTGGTAAAGAGGCTAATGTGGTATTTGCAAAAAAGGTAGCAAGCGCCCATCTGTAGTAAGAACATGGCATGATAACCGGTTCTGTGTTTTTTTCCCACTTTGAGAGTCCACAGCTTTTGCCTTTTGCTCACTGTACTTTTCACAAAGGATGGAAATCCATTTACATATCAGTCATTGTCCCGCTCACAATGGCAGTCCAGCACCGAAATGCCAGGCAAACCTCCTTTGAACCAGAGTACCAACAGCAACCACAGGCACATGTTTCAGCCTTGCTGGGCCTCATCAGTGAAATGGAGCGGTGCCTCTCTGAGTACAGTGAGCAAGGGGTCAATGTCTGGGTTCCCCCAGGTAACTTTGGGTGACCAACCCCAAGTTCCTTGCAAAGATACAACAAATCTAGCAGGCGCCCTTCCCTAGAAAGAACATGTCATGCTAACCTGTTCTTTGTTTTTTTCCCACTTTGAGAGTCCGCAGCCATCGCTTTTTGCCTGCTGAGAGGAGGTGTTTGAGTTCATTAAGATGGAGGAGTGGTAAGAGAGGCAGAAAGACACACAGTACAGTATTTGTCATTAAGGCCAAGGAGCGTGTCCTTAGGAGAGCGCTGTGAGCACTGTATTGCCTGCTGCAGAGAGATTAAGTACAATGAGTTATAAGAGAGGTTGGAGTGGTGAATGGTGGTCAGTAAATTGCATGAAGCAGTTTTTACTCCGAAATCCTGATTGGTGAGGAACAAGGAATGGGTGACGTGCAAGGTTTTGGAGTGGTATAGTTGTTGGCAGATAGGCCCATAGAAGGAGGGATTTGTTAGGGTCAGTAGTGGGTTTCTCCATTATGGAAATTACTGTTGCTGGTTTATAGAAGGCAGAGCGAGGATAGGAAGGAGGAGATTGTGGGTGTAAGTGCTTTAACTATTTGTGCTGGAAAGAGGTAAATGGTTTTACAGGATGGATTGGCTAAATGGGGAATGGGTAGGAGTGGGGGAGGTGGGAGAGTAGTGGGATAATGAGGAAACGATGGTGGTGTCAGAAGGACAAAGGAGTGGTAGAGATGCCAGCTTGGGCAAGGGGTCACATATTTTGTTTATCTTAGAGGAGAAGAGGCAAAGTTATAAGCAGAGAGAGATGAGAATGGGCGCAGTTTAAGGGGTCATACAAAGGCCTAGGGGGTTGTGGATAGTTTGCATGGAGTGTAAGTAAGGAGAATATGTAAGGTTAGTACAGTAAGATTATGTGGCCAATTCAAGATCAGTATTGAGGGTGAGATGAGTAGGGGAGAGATGTTTGTACAAGCTGGATAGGTGGACTCGCAGGGTTGGCCTCAGCTTATAGATGTAGGGGAGATCCATCGTTGAATAGAAAAGCCAGAGGGGTTGAAAGATCTAGCAAGATAGTGACCTTCAAAGGAGGTAGTCAGTGCATTGTTCAATTTGTCAAAGGCAAGTTCGTTAGAGTGGGCAGTGTAGGAGAGAGAGGTCTTGAAGGGTAGATGTCAGTGTCCAGGTAGTGGACATTGGGGTCGCGTATGAATTTGCTTCTAGTAATCAAAGGAAGTGGGGTGACGGATGGAGGGTAATCATGAAGCTGGTAAGCAAGCTGATGGCGAGAGCGAGCAGACAATTACCTTTCACTTGAACAAAACATCCTGTCTGCTACAACACATAGTCCTCTACACTCGAAGGGACCTGGACTCCTTTTTTCATTCATTTTTTCTACACCGGAACTTTGTTGCTAATATTGGCATTAGCTCAGGGTACCAGCTTACTTTGGTAGCAAAGGCTATCAGTGACAAAATAAGAGAGTAATACCCCACCCCCATCACCACTCGCGTTGATAGACAGTCTAACGCGGCACCATGCAATACCAACACAGGCCTGTGAAGAAAATCCCACCAACTACCTGGGGATTGAAACTGTCGGGCAGTGTTGTAGGGCTTTCAATCACACAACTGAACGTTGGAACCTTATACAACAGTTCCTATTTTTAATGTTTGCAATTTTTATATAGGTTTATTGGTATTATTTGTCTTTTTTAGGGTGGTACGATCTACAGCAGGTGGAAACAGGCAATTCTCATAATCACTTGGCGTTATATTTTGATGCACAAGAAGTGTTATAAATAATGAAACAACTGAGAATGAATGTACTCGTGTTTATATATATATTTATTAGAATACATCATTTTTAAATTAAACTATTACATGCTATTGTAGTAACAACTATGTGTCTATATGCATATTTGTTTTTCTTAAGATACCACTAAAGGAAGGGCAGTTGTTGAACGAGAGCTTTTAGCACACAAGGGTGACTTTTCTTATATTCAGCTGATAAGCGATTGGTTAGAGGGAGACGTGTGAATGGAGAGAGGAGATGAATGAAGACTGGAGAATACAAAAATGAGATGCAGGGGGGTGCTGAGGGTGTGAGTAGGAGGGTTTTGCAGGTTGTGAAGGGAGTGACCAGAGAGAGGTTGAAGTTTCCAATCATGACTGTGGGGACATGAGCCAGTAGCAGTCAAGTAACAGGTCTGGATCAGAAAAGAAAGTATTGAGGATGCCAGTGGGTGTTAGGAAGATGATAACTGAGGTGCGAGCAAGACGCTGAGCACAAATGTATTCCAATGAGTTGGAAGTACCATCAGAGACTGATTGTGCAACCTTGTAGATCTTTCTGCCAACATCACCACCTTTTATAGAGAGCAAAGGAGAGGGGGAGCAGGTAGGCAAATCAGTTTGGAGAGCAGATAGAGATGCACTTTGGTGAGGGGAGTTCCAGTTTGACATCGAGTAATGCACATCACAGAGAGTTTAGGCTGATGGGGTTTATGTTGAAAGGCGTTTTGTTGCAGAGGGATTGGGCGTTTCAGAGATCCATAGCAAGGCCACCTGGTCAGCTAGGTGGTGACTAGTTAGGGGAGTAGTTGGAGGACGGAGCAAAGGGCGGAGAGAAGAGGTGATTACGTTGCAGGTCAGAGATGGCCAATAAGAATAGAGCTAACCCATGTAGGTCATTAGCAACCAAAGTACAGGAACAAGGGCGTTCAGGGACCAGAGAATACAGCATAAATAGGTTGGAAGTGACCAAAATAAAGGATAAACAATCAGATGTCGAACACAAAGTAAAAGATAAATTGGCTCATTGTGATAAAATCACACGATAAATAGGCTGGTAGTGACGAGAAAATAAAGGAAAAATACAGGGAAGGTGGGCTGGCAGCAACCTAAAAATATAGGATGAATAGACCAGTAGCGACCAATAACTACAGGATAAATAGGCCACTCACAGCCATAAATACAGCAAAAACTACACAAGTGTTATTTTTGTGAATGTGGACCACTACACTTCAACGGATTACATTTGGATTAATTCAATTGGTTGAAAAGCTACAAACCCATAACAAGTCAAATTAATATTGCAGCGTTAGGCTTAAGGAGAAATAAGCCAACAGCTGTAACACTCGGGACACATGCCTTTTCACCAAGCGAGAGTCACGATTGATTGAATACATGGCGTTAGGCTTGAGGAGAAATAAGCCAACAGCTGTAACACTCGGGACACATGCCTTTTCACCAAGCGAGAGTCACGATTGATTGAATACATGGCGTTAGGCTTGAGGAGAAATAAGCCAACAGCTGTAACACTCGGGACACATGCCTTTTCACCAAGCGAGAGTCACGATTGATTGAATACATGGCGTTAGGCTTGAGGAGAAATAAGCCAACAGCTGTAACACTCGGGACACATGCCTTTTCACCAAGCGAGAGTCACGATTGATTGAATACATGGCGTTAGGCTTGAGGAGAAATAAGCCAACAGCTGTAACACTCGGGACACATGCCTTTTCACCAAGCGAGAGTCACGATTGATTGAATACATGGCGTTAGGCTTGAGGAGAAATAAGCCAACAGCTGTAACACTCGGGACACATGCCTTTTCACCAAGCGAGAGTCACGATTGATTGAATACATGGCGTTAGGCTTGAGGAGAAATAAGCCAACAGCTGTAACACTCGGGACACATGCCTTTTCACCAAGCGAGAGTCACGATTGATTGACTACATTGGCACAGAGATGGCTCATAGAAAACAATTTATACCGTGGCTTGCTTCTGCCTCAGACGTTTAAATAATCATTGTAAATGGGAGGGTGAGACGCTATGCTAGAATCTTTGGCGGATAAATTAGATTATCCATTTTCCACAATAGAGAATGTCCCTGTCTTTTCTATGGGTCCATCAGAATAAAACCAGTCTGCTGCTCCTATGGAGGATCTGTGCCCAGGACACAGCAACGTTCTGTACCCATAACGTGAATACGTACATAGTGACAGCACTGCTTTGTTTGACATCACTTCTGTGTATTTGCTGCCATAATTCAAGCCAGATGAAGGCTCTGATCTTTTCAATATGATTAATTAGATCATTATGCGAATCTAGTAGGTCACATCGTTTTCTTCCTTTTCCCTACCCAAACGTGTAATTCCCTGTGTAGTTGCCTGTTGACTTTGATAGAAAACAACATACATGGGTAGGTTCCGAACACATGTACACATAATTTGAAAACATGATTATAGTTTATTAAATGTCTATGATTTGGTCCCTTTTAATTGACAAATGAGACCAAAATAGGGGATACTTGTTTCCCCTGAAACAAATCAAATTTCAAATCAGACCATCATCTTCCTAGTAATAACCAACAGACATCAAATTAGATTTTATTGGGGGATAGAAAATGCATCTGGACCTATCAATAGGATCCATATGACATCCTTAGTAGTCTGGTTTCTAACTATTACTGTGTAAGATATATCACTAAAGGAAAAAACAGCGAGTCAGACATGTGATGTCATCAATTACATCTGTGATGCCATCTTTGATGTCCTGGGTGTTAGTCTTAACAATGCACGTTGGTGGTGCGAGTTATGGTTGCTTAGCTTACCATAACTGGCGAATTTCAGGGGTTTTTCGGTTTAACTTTCAACCATAAAGTCCCTTTAACAGAGTTTTTTAACTGAATTTCATAGGTTTTTAGTAGCGCAACTTAACCATAACCTCCCTTTATGGAAGTTTTTTTTACTGAATATACAAATACATAGGGCCTCATTACGACCCAGGCGGTAAGTTACCGCCTGGGCCGTGACTTTACCACCATGGCGTAAACTACGTTTGCGCCATGGTGGTTGGCAGACTTACCGCCCCATTCCGAGGTCGGCGGGGCGGTAAGTCCCCAATCCCCATTTACCCTTCCCCATTCCCATTTTTGCCCCATAGGGCATAATGGGAGTGGGGAAGGCGTTAATTACGCCACCGTAAATTACGGTGGCGTAATTAACTCCATGGTACCTTAGCGCCATGGATTTTAACACCTGCTAAAAGCAGGTGTTAAAAGCGCCATGGCGCTAAGGGACCTCGTAGTTGGCGGTAAGGGGTCGGCGCAGCTAACGCTGGCGTTAACCCCTTACCGCCAGGGTCGTAATGAGGCCCATAGTGTTAATTTGATAGATGTTTACTAGGATTCCTTTACTTTATATACATGTAACATAGAATATGTTGAACCCCTTGCTAGGGCTTTTTTTTAATGTCCGGGGACTGTGCGTATTTCCGCGGACAGGCGCGGACAACATCAACGCTACCCATAAACTTAAGGGGTATCTTAGATTGTTCTATCATGCCATATAAACACTGAACAAGTTCAAAAAGCAGCACATAAACACATTATGTGCAATAATAAATAAGAAGTGCAACATATATATGAAATACATCAACCATCCATTTGAATACCATATGTACTAAAATGGAATATACCAAAACAAAAAAGATATGCTTCCAACATAATTACCTCACAGGACTGCACACCTAGGAGCAACAGCAGACCTACACAACAGTAAGAACACAACTTACCAGAAACTAGTAAGTAAACTTCATTTTTCTTATATATTTCTAAACTTTCTGTATTTGGTACACTAAAAGTAATATATTTTTTTTTTACACAGAAATGTCCAGTACATTGGAATGGCTTGAGGAAAATTTCTCACATGAGGAAATGTCTGAAGACAGTGATACTAATGGTAGACACTTCTCTATATAAGCAAATAAATAATCATTACATTATGTGTACTTAACATATATATATATATATATATAGTTTTAACAGACTATACAAACATTGAAAATAATACACCAAAGGAGACATTAGAAAATACTATGCAGCACATGGAACAAAAAATTGACATGCTTATGCAAAATTTCTTTTGAAACATTTTGTGGAAGACCACATTATAGAAAAAAATAAATATCATTGTCCAACATGCACCTGTTCCCCCTCTCCATGTCCCAGTCAACTATACCCAAACCCTCAATGCCAAAAAAAAACATTTTGATGAGACTTCCATCCCTTCATCCCCTCCCATCCATCCTCTCCACACCCCTAATTTCCCTGTATTTGTGTCAGTTTCTGCTTCCCCGTCTCTGTCATAAATTTTATATCTGTATATAATTAAAAAAAATATTATGCATGTTTAAAATCAGTCCTTTGTGTCTTTATTTTTTAAAAGGCAGTTGGAATGTCTGCAGACAGTGCGGGTGTCCGGGATGTCTCTGATTAACCAAAATGAGGGCGTCCTAAGGACACTATACCTGTCCGTACTGTCCACAGGCAAGATGAAACTGTTCTTAGAACACGCGCGGTGCCCAGGATGTCCATAATTAACTAAAATGGAGGTGTCCTACGGATACCATACCTGTCCGTACTGTCTGTAGAACATCTACGCACATGCGCACCACACCCATAAGTCTTACGAACATCGTGCCTGTCCGTAACTGTCCGTCTCACTTGTGTCGCACTTTTAATTACTTTAAGGACCCGAACACTGTCCGTAGAACACCCGCACGCATCCGCATGGCCCTTCATGTGCATTTGGTGTCCTGCGGACACCCCTTCCCTTCATGGATCTTTAAAAGTACATTTTTAGACAATCCAAAGTATTTGACAGAAGGAAATCACCATTGCACATGTCCCAGACAATGACCCTGGCTTTCCACATACTTTTTAGAACTTTTTGAGCCTTTTTGGGGTGTTTGATCTGTCCGCAGACAGCGCGGCTGTCTGTGGAGCACGCCCCTGCACCCCTATAAAAGGCCACACCCCAGAGCTGATCTTCATTGTGCTTCTGGCTATTGCAGATTGACTTTTGCTGCCTTTGCTGCTTTTGCTGAGATTATCTCATCAACCCTCATGACATCCATGGCTGCTGCTGCTCCAGCTGGTGCTACATCTGCCTCAGCACCACCCTCAACCCCTCTACCACCACCACCTCCCCAAGGGCCTGCAGAGGGGAACAGGTGTGAGGATGTAGAGGAGGAGGATGAAGAGTATGAAGAGGATGAGGTAGTGGAAGTCCCTACTACCAGCACTCGCCAGGAGTCTTGGGTGTGGCGGTAGTTTACCATTCATGTTGACATAACAAAAGCACGTGCAAACAAGTTCACCTGCAACCAGTGCAAAATGGTGCTGAGTCGTGGGAGGCGTGGTTTGTACAGCTTTGGTATGAAATCCATGAAGCGACACCTGAGGTCGTTCCACGGTGGGGCCGTTCGCAAGGTTGTACTTTGTGATGAACGTAGTAGGTTGAGTGCCTCTACCACATGCTCTGTTTCCACTCCTCTCACCACAAGAGACACTCCTGTGGGAGAGCGCATCCATCCAGCTGCTTCACAGGCCATTAACGATGCTGTTGACCATTACGTTTCGAGGGTCACAATATTGTGTATGTACTGCAACACAGTACTCTCCAGGGGGGAGAGTCTTCGAAGTGCTTTCGAGACTGCGGTCATGGAGCACCAGAAGACATGCTATCTACCTATAGTAAGGCTCACCCTACATCTTCCTCTCTCCACCTGCCAGTTCTTATCCCCGTGGTTGGTGTCCCTTCTTACCCTCCTTTCAAAAAAAAAATATAAAAGATCAAAAATTAAAAAAAAGGCTCTTTTCAGAGCTGCCTTTCACAGTTTAAAAATAGAAGTGGCAAATAAATAGTACAGGACCCTGTGCATTTTTTAGAAGTCCGCGGACAGTGCGAGGACAGTGCGAGGACAGTGCGAGGACATATAAAGTTTTGGGATGCTGCCCTAGCAAAACCAATGCACTTTTGTCTGGGAGGAAGTGGTGGCTCTGAAAAGCGCCTTTTGGTGGTGTTTTTGTGTGTTTGAGAAACTTGAAATCGTCAACTGCAAAATAGATTACTGTAATTCCAAAAAAGGTTGCAATGCATTTTGTACATTTCTCAGAAAAATCTGATTGCCAGCATAAGTAAGATGGACTCCAACTCTGCGAAAAATGTATGTGCTACGAAACATAATATTTTCATTGTGAAAAGAGGACATGCCAACATCTCTTAGAAAGGTACAAACAACCTTATTGACAATGCGTCTTGCTTTCTCCATTTGTGGACCAAATGAAGAAGAACGTTGCCACATTTGTCTCTGCGCAATACGAGAAAAAATTACTTGGGAATTTGGAAACATGTCCATGACCTTCCCAAGTCCGTCTTTCATTGCAAATTGCAAAGAAATTCCAGACACATGTAAAAAAACTGTTCCCTCCACAATGAATTATAATTATGTCTGGATGATGCTCTGTCTCCAAAGTAGCACAGAAAGGTACCAAGTCCTGCCACTTCATTCCACACACTCCGTGCCAGTGCACTTCCACATGAGGGAATCCAAGATCTGCAGCTACTCCACAGCGTTCTGCATGCACCTCCATCCAATGTATCCATGAGTCTCCCAAAATCCAGACAATCTGTTTTCTGAAACACACAGCCATAGCTAGCTGGTCTTTTCTCAGGAAAAAGACTTTCTGACAAACTCTCTCCTTACACAACACACCCAGCTCCTTGCTCTGCTCATTCTCATTTGCATGCCTCTCCACCCCAAAATCCCTGTATGTAATACGCGCTGTCCGTGGACTACTGCCATGTCCGCGGACATATAGAAAATCTGAGTGTGGTGAATGTAAATTTAAATAGTGTGTCCCATTTCCACTTTGAGGTTGGCCCTGAAAAGAGCTGTTTATTTATTTATTTATTTATTTTACAAATGCTTGACAGACACCTGTTATTTTGTATTTTTTTTGGTTTCTTTTTTCTTACTTTACACCTAAAATCTTCACATAACGTTCTCCAAAGCAACCCTAACATTCCAAAACAAAACGGCATTTACCATAAAAGATAAGGAAATGCCATCTTCTTTAAAATAAACAGCGTTACTGGAATCAATATTCTCATTATTACAGAAGAACATACCAGCTCTAAGCATGAAAGCACAAGTGCCTCGGTTGATTGCACACCTAGTAATATTTTGTAGAGGACAAAAAATAGAACTATTGTCCCATATTGCCCTAGGTACTAATCCAGAAAACATTACTTTGGCATTTGGAAAGATGTTCATTACTGCTTGAACCAAGTGTTCCAAAAATGCCAACAAAGTAGGGGCACTCACATAGCCCAAATGGAAAACACCATAGTGCAAAACTACCACACGGGGACTGTTCATCCTGCCCATATCTTCACAAACTTCTACAATTGCCTGTACATTGCAATCAGACACAGTGCTCCACACCACCTCCACTCCTTTAACATCAAAATGGTTTGCCACATGCCTGCATTGAGCATACTTCTGTGAACCATGCACAAACATATCTCCAAGCACCAACACCCTGACCTTCTCCACCTCTGCCATCTTCACTACACACAGTCTATTTCAACACAAATCCACAACCTCAACATCTGACTTCTCAATAAACGGAATGTAGACAAAAGTAACTTTTTAAATATCTGTGGAGGTGAATGGAGTCCCATCACGAGCACAGAACCATATTTCGATGAAGAAGCATACAAACAAAAGCAAACAAACACAACTGCCATACATAGCAGTGGACAAGGGTATGAAAAACTTAATAATGCAACAAGAAATACTGCTTACAAAATATCCCCAGAAAACTCAGTATCATCTCTCCATTCGACTAAACCAGAACGTCCAGTATACAAATGGTCATGCACGTCAATGTGTAACATTGCCAAAAAATCTTTCAAATCTTTATGCCAGTTCCTCAATCAGTATGTGAAAGGCAAAGACAAAATCAAAATGCAACTGCTACAAAATATGGATACCTGTCCAGTGCGCAAATACACAGGACTAAAAGGACATTCATTAGCCTGTATTTCAGGACCTATTTGCAAAAGCATATTCCATCAAATCAAAATGATATCAGCACATCATTCAACTATAAGCAATCTAGTCTATAAACTGTACTATGCTTAAAGTCCTGCTTTAGCACTAGCCAATTTAAATAACAATCTTCTACATGGTACAGCCAAAGGCCTACTCGAAGAAATAGAGCATATCCAGACAAAATATTTTGGAAGTGAAAGCCACTTACAAAATGCAATAGCTTTACAACAGACAAGCAACAATTGTACAGATGACAACCTTCTACTACACACATACAAAAAAGAAATACTAAAATTTAAAAGTACATCCGCTGAAGTACCAAACCATGTGTGTGTGTGTTGCCGCAGAACTTTTTATAAAATTAACACAAAAACTATAGAAGTAACATACAAAATATCAGACAATGAAGATTCCAAATGGTTTGAATTAGCTCTCTACCTTATAGCAGAAAACAAATATGAAATAACTGACCCCTTAATACTTTGCAGTTACTGCACTACAAAACTTGACAACAACCAAACTCATTCACGTGCTATCACAAATAACTTAGAATTAATCTCACTACCAAAACCCCTGCAACAACTCAATTTATATGAGAGCATCATAATTCAAACAGTGCACCCATTTCAAGCAATAATACGCCTTCAACCAAAAACAGCAAAATTACCTCCCTCTGAATTAGTGAAAGGCATTAGTGGCAAAGTAGTTTATTTACCATTCGATCTAAAAGAAAATGTGCACACTCTGGGAGTGCAACGTCCAATAAAGCAATCTTTCATTGTCTTAGTAAAGGGTGTACCTACAAAAGATAAAACAAATGGCAACAACTCATAGACTTACATAAAGTTAGACAAGCCTTGCAATATATAAAAGACAATAATGAATACTACAAAGAAATGAATATTGAAGAAAACCTGAGGGAAACCACTGAAATAACTCAAGAGTCACCAGAAACTGGTCAATTTGAACTTCTAGATCCTGCTACAGTATCCAATATTTTAGACCATTATACAATTCATCCATTACACTCTAATGACACCATAGATGATGCATTAGAAACGTACCAAATATGACAAACCAAAGGATCACCAATCAGCATATGGGAAAAAAGTATAGAGCATGTGCTTTTCCTCTACTCTTTCCTACTGCAAAAGGAGGAAGGTACGATGATAGACACGTTCTGATAACAGCATCAGAATACCGCTCATTACGAATGTATTCTGAAGATCCCAGATTTAGACAAAGGGCCTCATCACGAGTTGGGCGGTAACCCTTAAAATCGGCAGTAACGCTATCAGCACTGAATTTAAGGGTCCGTCGGATCACAAGTCCAAATACCGCCGGCGCCATTACAGCCGGCGCAAGTACAGCTGGCTGTACAAGCATCGGCTGTAAAAGCTCCAGTAACCATTCGCGCTAAAACATTAGTAATCATGAGTCTGGCGTAGGCACAATTAGCGCCAGAAAGGCAGCGGATAATACGCTGAAAAATACCCCCAGCAAAAAGCTGGAGGTAAAAAAACACAGGCCACAGCAATAAGGGCCCAGGTGAAACCAATCCAATTCAGAGGCCTACAAAGGACCCACCCATGCACAACACACCCTCCCCAACACCATTACACCAGTAGGAGCAGGGAGGAGACAGCAATAAGGGCCCAGGTGAAACCAATGCAATTCAGAGGCCTAGAAAGGACCCACCCAAGCACAACACACCCTCCCCAACACCATGCTTCCATTTAGAGCCGGGATCCTTGATGTGGACCTCTACCTGCTGCGCCTGGAGCTACAGAGGCCAGCCAACCAGGCCAGGGCCCTGGGAGCACAGGAGGTGGTGGGGATGAGGAGAAGGAGGAGGAGAGCAGCACCAGCAAGGCGGCCAGCCATCCCCAGGGTCAGGCAAACCCACTGGGCCCTGACTGATGGCCAGTTGGTGACTAAATATCGGCTGGACAGGGCAACCATCACCCAGTTGCTGGACACAATCCATGCTGACATCGGCAGCCGCATAGCCATCAGCACAGCAGTACCTCCGCTAGTGAAGCTCGTGTCTGTGCTTCAATTCCATGGGACTGGCAGCTACCAACATACCGTTGCCATGATGCATGGAATGGCCTAGTCCACATTCAGTGCCATGCTGGGACTGGTGCTTGATGCACTGTTGAATCATGTGAATGAGCACATTGCTTTGCCAGCCACACAGGCACAGGTGAACCAGCTGAAGGGTCAATTCCATGCCATTGCCCAAGACCCGAATGTAATAGCAGCCCTGGACTGCACACATGTAGCACTTGTACCACCCCAGGCACATGACGCAGCATACAGAAACCGGAAACAGTACCATTCCCTTAATGTGCAGATGACATGTGGGCCTGACCTCACTTTCAGCCACTTCTGTGCCCGCTACCCAGGATCCACCCACGACTCCATGGTCCTGCAGAACAGTACCCTGCCAGCTTACATGGAAGGGTCCCGAGGGCAAAACACATGGCTGCTGGGTGAGAAGAAATGTATACCATAATGCATGTCCACAACTGATGGGGCGGGTCACACACAATGAAATCCATGATTCTCAATAGGCAGCATCATTACTGCAGCATTCCCATTCAAGCATCTTGCATGAGAAACCTTGGACATGTCCAACACAGCAGAACACACCCATTCAGTATGTAAAAGACATGTGGCAGCACAGTGACAAATGGAAGGCCTACCAATACAAAGCCTCCTGTGTGAGTAGCACTATGGCTCCCAACACTGACACAGTACAAACATCCCACCCGACCCACTCGACAGTCATGCAAATGTAACCCATAAGTTGTCGCATCCACAAATGCACCACACATAAGTAGCCTGAGTAATGGAAATATACATCCCACAAACACTGTCCCCAGAATGGCCAAGGAAATGCATGGTGAACAGTACATAATAGTGACAAACAGCAAATGCAACTGCAGCCAAAGGGAATGGCAATGACACATGAGGCAGCCACTTCTCTCATGCAGAAGTAGATGGAAGGGCCCCCTTACCCAGTGAAAAGTGAATGAGTACAGTACATTCTGAAACAGAGGCGTACCAAGTTGAGAGTACCTCATTGATTCAATTGTGCTTGTAGCACAGCACACTCCACAATGTTGTTGACCTTATGACAAGTATGGCAAAATGACACTGATGACTGAGCTCTGTACACCCACTGGACTTACCTTGTCCCCATACCGGCTTTCTCTCCCCTGCAGGTGATTCTGGATATCCCCAGTACACGTGGGTCATGACCCCTGTGCGTCATCCACACACGGCAGCGGAGCGGACATACAAACCTGCCCATGCTCATACACGGATCTGCCTGGAGAGGGCATTTGGACTGCTGAAGGCACGCTTCCGGTGCCTCGACTGCACAGGAGGGGCATTGATGTATGCACCAGAAAAAGTTGGCAAAAGTGTACTGACATGTGCCATGCTGCACAACATCTGCTGTCGCTGAAATGTGCCACTGCCCCCTGATGCCCATGTGCAGCCACCTGAGGATGGGAGTGAGGGTGAAGACGTGCCTGAAGGTGTTGCATGTGCACAAAGGGTTGGGCTGAGGGAGGGGAGGTTCGCCAGACAGGGATTGATTGATGTATTTTTTTAACACGGGTGATGGGTAAATTGAACAAAAGTCACTTCAACATTAAATAGCACTTTTTCACAATTACTACTGTCCATGCATTGTGATTTTTGAAACATGATTTATTCTCAGTGCAACAATCCCCCCTCCCCCCAGTGAACACCCAGCACACAATCCCCCCTCCCCAGTGAACACCTATCACACAATCCCCCCTCCCCCCAGTGAACACCGAGCACACAATCCCCCCTCCCCCCAGTGAACACCCAGCACACAATCCCCCTCCCCCAGTGAACACCCAGCACACAATCCCCCCTACCCCCAGTGAACTCCCCACAACTGTGCAGGTTGGTGCATGTGTCTTATCAGGGCACAAAAAACGATGCCATGTGCGACTTGGATGGTCATGGGTGCTTTCCTTGTCCGAGCCCCTCTGGTGTGTGTGACCTCAGGTGGTGCATAGACCGGCGCCTAGGAGATGGCTCAAGGGATCCCTCCGTGGGTGTAGTTGAGGTCGAAGGGACTGACCCGGTTGCCTGTATGTGCTGGCGGATGAGGTTGTTTCCCTCCCTTGTTTTCTCAGTAAGTGCTGACACTGCCTCGCACAACTCCCTCACCCTTTGTCCAAACCCTGTCAGGGCAGCGGTACATTGCTCAACATTTCTGCATGTGCGTGCATTGTCACGCGCTATGTACTTGGCTTATGGATGCACTGATCGCCTTGATGTGCCGGCTGTGCACCTTGGCCATTGATTCTACCTTGGTTTGTTTGGCCTCAATCACATCCAGTTGGCCCATCACTGCTGCCCCTGTGATGAAGGGCACCCCTGATGTGGCAGATGCCGGCCTGCCACTTTTGCGCTTTGGGGGGGCTGCAGGGGGACATGGCACCGGCTTGGATTGGGCTGCCAGGCTCTGAGTGCCGGTCTTCATGGCTGCCATATGATGGCGTATCCTTGTCCGGCTGTGGTGTGCAGACATGACACACAGGCACATGTGGGCTTTGTGCATGCTGTGTGCCTGGCCTTGGGGTTCCCTGTGGTGTGACCATCCCTTCTGCGTCACTGCTTCCAGGTGAATGCAATCCTCCTGCATGATGTGCATGTGGAGGTGTCACTCCCATGTCGGGCTCTGATCCAGAGGTCAGTCCCTCTGCATCGGGGCTGTGCCTGGTGGCTTGGGGCGAGCTGGCCATGGCCTCCCTGCGGGCATGTGGGTGCTGCTGCGGTCTGGTAAGGCCGCGTTGTGGTGAAGTGGGGGGCGGCTTGCATCGGCTCCCTTCCGTGCGGCCTCTTTGTGGGGTGGTGGTGCTGGGGAAGGTTCGCTGCCGTGGGCGCTGTGATGGTGTGGCCTCCTCCCCATCATCTTCGTCCCGTTGGGCTTGACGTGTGTCTGTGGGATACATGGGGTGTGGTTTGAGTTAAATTCTACCTACATTAGTGTAATGCAGTTCATGCTAACAAATGGGATTGCAGACAGTATCAATCATGCATTCAACTTGCAATTTGTTCATTCGCCATGTGGTGCTTGTTGTGAGTGAGCATGGAGGTACACTGCATGGGAATGTGTGAGTGACAAGATTGCATGTGTGGTTGGGGTGCACTGCTCTCAGGGTCTTGGGGGTGTATTCCTGCACACTCAAACACTACGTGGCTTTCCCATGGCTATGGATTTCTATCCCCTGCCCCTAACATTGATGCACTGCACGTGCAGGGTCGTCTAGGCAGCACTATGGTTCAATGGATGTAGGGCTCACTTATGGGTGTCTGCAGTTCCTCACACACATTTCTTCACATTCATTCACTCAGGGTCTGCATGTGTGGTACTTTCAGTTGCATGCATTCGGGGTGGGGCTCACCTGCAGTTAGGTCGATGCCAGTGCCTGCCTCTGCTCCACCAATTCCCTCAATGGTGCCAATATCAATCAGGGCACTCATCTTCTCCTCCCAAGGTGTGAGTTCGGGTGGGGGTGGTGGTGGCCCTCCTCCAGTGCCCCTGCTTGTACTCCTGTGCTGTGAGAGGATGCAGTGGACTCGCACACGCAGGTCGTTGAGGCACTTGCGGCAATCCTCCCCATCCCGTGGCATGCGCCCCACAGCAGTGACCCTTTGTCTGATGTTGTGCGAAATCTGTGCTCTGCGCTGGCCACTGGTTTTGTGCTGCTTCAGCTCCTCATGATGTGTCTCCACCACCAGTACTGCCAGCTCCTGGTCGCTGAATTTGGGCTTTCTCACCCTGTCCAGAGCAGTCTTGCCCCTAGTGTGTTCCTGTGACATGTTTTGGTGTTAGATGGGGTGGATGGCTTCCAGGGCCTGTGATATCTGACGGATTGTGATTTCCAAGATGGCCGTCGCTTTGTTTCCTGTTCCGGCGGTGACGCGTTTCCCGCACGCTAATAGCTATTAGCGCGATATGGCGGTAGCACACGGTGCACTGGATTTAAGGGTTTACCCATTGCGTGCTATTTGCGCTAACGCCATGTCCCGGTGCGCATGCACGAAAACTCCTGATTTGGCGGATTAACCGCCGGGGCCTTGTCATTAGCGCTATTTACGTCCGACGGGAAAACTGCTGCATTACCGCCAAACTCGTGATGAGGCCCTAAATGTAGAATATATATTCCACCTACTCTTTGAAAGTGAACTAGCAACTCTATGTTACGGAGTTGCACACACATTGAAATCAGGAACCCACTTTCAAAATTTGTCAGCTATGTAATTACTACAAAAAGTGTAAGAAAAAGATGAGGTTTTACAATCAAGCATTACAAATCTGTTAGCAAACATGCGTGGTACTAAAGAGTACTAGTTCCTACGTCACAGAGATGTACGTTGTATGATAAGAAACATTGGCCCACCCACTTGGTTTGTTACATTAAGTTGTGCAGAAAATGCATGGGAAGATTTACATGATTTCCTATGCATATCAAACAAAAAAAAACAAACATAGATATACTAACACCTGGAGAACTTTGCTCTCTAGATCCTGTTAAAGTTTCAAGATATTTCCATCATCGCTTCATTGCCATGCTACACTTCATTTGTAATAAAACTGTTCCTCCACTCGGAGAAGTGCAGCACGTCTTTTGGAGAAAAGAATACCAAGCCAGAGGAGCACCACATATCCACATGCTTTTATGGATTAAAGATGCTCCTAAATTTGGCCAAGACAGTAATGCCACTGTTTTACAGTTTATCGAAAAATATGTCACTTGTAAACTTCCATCAGAAGCAACAAATAGTGATCTTCATGCACAAATTGTACAATTTCAAAGTCACAAATGTGGGAAATATTGTTGTTGCAAATACAAAATCAAAGGGAAATACTACACCAAATGCCGCTTTGGTTTCCCTAGACCAGTTACAGAAACAGGTGAAGTGAACAACTTCATGTCTTCAGTTAGACATAGTGTTAAAGGTAAATCACCTAAGAACACATATTATATAAAAAGAACAGAAGAAGCAAACATATCAATGATTACAATGCAATTATTGCCCTCTCATGGAATGCACACATAGATGTGCAGTACATTGCAGACAATTCCACTGCAGTTGCACAATATGTTACAGCCTTCTTAACCAAAGCAGAAAAAACAGAGCTTCAAGACCTCTGGAATGACCTATCATCGGACAAAACACTGTCTCAGAAATTGTACAGCTTAGGCATAAAAATGCTCTCTCATAGAGAATGGGGATGCTATGAAGCTACCGATAGTTTAACCGGTACTGCTTTGTATGGAAAATCTGAAAATATAGTAGGGCTAAGTCTTGGTCCTGCTAAATCTAGAAAAAGAGTTCTCAAATCATACGACGACATAGAAACAGTAGCTAAAAATGATCCCAACAGCCAAACAATTTACTAGACACATACTACCCAAGCAGGAGTACCACTTTGGAAACCATGTGTCTATACTACATAGCCCAAAAGTTCACATACAAAAATAATATAAAACCCAATGAAAATAAAGGTAGATACAGAGTGACAAATTGTGAAGGCAGCTTAGTGAAACTTACCAAACAAAGCTTAATTAATCAAATTAAATTGTCATTAAAAACTCCTCAATATAAAGATCTACATGCCCCTACTACAACTTTTTAAACCATGGAGAAAAGAAGAAGAGTTACTAGATATCTATGACTCCTATGAAGACGCTTTCAAAGCAAATGAAAGCACTATAACTGATGTAAACTTTATACAGTACAAAACAATGTTGCACAATGAACAGCAAAACGAAGAAGAACTTCAGGCCCAACTAGATAAGGACACTCCCGACAGTAGTCAACCTTCTGTAACAGGAAGCCAAGAGCCACTGGGACAGCCACTAATAGCAAATGAGGCAGAATTAGCTATGACAGAAGTAGAAAACACCATGTGTCACTATGACTTAACTGTACTACAATCAAAACTGAACAAAGAGCAGCATACCATTTTTCAAGAAGTAACAAAAGAAATTGCACATGGTATACAGCATGAAAATAAAGAATGTACCTGCCAAAATTACAAACCTATACTACTATACATCAGTGGTCAAGCTGGTTCAGGCAAACCATTCTTAATCAAAATCATCAGCAAGTTCCTTCAACAATTGACAAACAACAAACTGTCAGCTGTTGTAACTGCCCCCACAGGTTTAGCTGCCTACAAAATAGGCGGTGTCACTTTACACTGATTACTACTCCTTCCAGCAGAACACCAAAACAAATTAGACTATTGCAAACTATCTACAGAAGCTGAAATGGAACTACGCAGAGTCTTCAAACAAATGAAAATGCTATTATTAGATGAAGTGAGCATGTGAGCTAATGTTGGCTTTGATTCACCTCAGATTACAATTAGTACTCAAAACAAACTATGAAGAGCTCTTTGGAGGAAAACACATTATTGTTTTCAGAGATCTTTCAATAACCACCAGTGAAAGGTGAACCTATTTTTAAAACCTTAGGACACAAACTCTGTTGTAAAACTGTTGGCAGCATACGAAATGTCAACCTTTGGCAACATTTCCAATACAGAGAATTAACTGAAAATATGCGCCAGTCTGCAGACCTTACATATGCCAACATTTTTAAAAGTATTAGAGTTGGTGTACTACCTCAAGAAGCACAATCAATATTAAAAACCTGGGTTATACACTCACTGGTGCATCCGGACCAATGTGGATTCATGCCACAAAGATCCACTAGAAAGAATATATCCAGACTACATACAGCACTAGAAAAATTACCTGAGCTCCATAGTCCCCTGGCCCTACTCGCTATAGACTTTTAAAAAGCTTTCGACTTGGTCTATTGGGAAGCAATCTGGTTAATTATGCAATGCATGGGCATAGGACCGTACCTCATGAGCTGGGTTAAACTACTATATAACTCCCCTGAAGCAGTAACAAAGGTGAATGTGCATGTTTTGAACCCGTTCCAATTAGGTAAAGGTACAAGACAAGGTTGCCCCCTATCGGCTTTAATCTTCGCGTTGGCAATTGAACCTCTGTCAATCCTATTAAGAACCACACAATCATGGAGTGGCTTCAAGTAGTCGGATGGCTGGGAAGACAAGGTGTTCTTACACACGTACGACCTGCTAATATACTTAAAAGACCCGCGAGAATCCTTCCCCATCGTGACACGATTATTAAATAGATATTGCATGTTTA
This sequence comes from Ambystoma mexicanum, assembly GCF_040938575.1. Classification (NCBI taxonomy): domain Eukaryota; kingdom Metazoa; phylum Chordata; class Amphibia; order Caudata; family Ambystomatidae; genus Ambystoma; species Ambystoma mexicanum. The sequence continues at coordinate 602,492,933 of NC_090925.1, forward strand.
GTGGTTTTCGTGTGAACTGGTCTAAGTCCATATTGTTCCCATTGAAGCAAACAGATAACACAGTGCCGGACGAATGTTGAAAAAGAGCAATTCAGGGTCCTAGGCATACAAATTACGAATAATCTAACAGACTTTGTGCCCAAAAACTTACACCTATTAACGGCAAGGTTCAAAGAAGACGTTGACACTGGATGTCCTTACCACTAACACTACTAGGACGCGCAGCACTTTTCAAGATGATGGCTCTCCCCCGCTTTCTTTATATATTACAAATGCTCTGTTATCCATAGCGCCTAGTGAATTTCATAAAATAGACCAAACACATAGGAAACTCCTATGGAACGGGGCCACCCACACCTAGCACTCACCACCCTACAAAGATCCGTATGGGAGGGTGGGATTGGACTTCCCCGGTTACAAACCTACTATTGGGCCAGTCAAATGGCAATAGTGAACGATAAACTTCATGGAGATACCACACTGCTGCACAACAGAACACAAGACCTAAATCCACAAGAAAGGCTCATCATGAAAAACATCTTTCGCAAAAAGGACCGGCCAGCTGCCCCATCCATGCTGTCACACATAACTCAAGTATGGATGGATACACATAAATACTTAGGTTGGGACAAACAACTAACCCCAGTTCAACCACTGTGGGACAATAAACACCTCCCAGAAGTGAACAAGCTACCTAAATGGCCCTCTTGGTCACAACTAGGCATAACGAAAATTGGAGATGTTGTCAGAGAAAACAAGATAATACCATTCAGAGACCTAGTCACCACCTGTGCACTCCCCCGAACGAGCAGTATCACTACACGCAACTTAAACACGCACTTCAGGCCCACCTCCCTGACATGATTGATATGCCTGACTATATACCCCGCTGGAACGCAACCTATTCCCAGAAATGATCAAGCACAAAGTCACGTCAACTATGTACAGTGCCATAACCTCTTTTTCCACCAATGAACTAATAGATCTGAAAACCAAATGGGAGACGGATTTGGGCGCCATACTTCCGGAAGAATGGGTAGCCGCACTGATGTTTCCCAGAGAATCAACTATCTCTTCCAGGCTCAGGCTAATCCAACTTAAGATATTGCATAGAATTGATTATCCAAGCGTAGCATTATTCAGATGGGGATAAACCACCAACCCATCCTGTATGAGATGCAAAAGTGAGGAAGGTTCCTTCTATCGCATCCTGTAGGAATGTACTCTTATTCAGCAATACTGGCAGCAGTGCTGCGATGAACTGTCAAGGGTAATGGGCAAAGTGATTCACAGAAACCTGAAACAGTTGTTGTTGGGGATAGAGGAGGATATTGAACTGTCACAATATGAACAATTGTTTTTATCAACCACCACTGCATTGATCAAGAGGAACATAGCGCAACTTTGGGGTTCTGAGACGACACCGAGCTATGCGCAATGGACCACAGATGTGGACATTTGTATTACAATGGAAAAAATAGTTTATATTGCTAGGGGGTGTCCCGAGAAAGCCCAGAGAATATGGCAGAAGTAGGAAGATGCACAATGAGGGAAGGTTTATTCCGACAGACCGTACTGTCACCTGTGGACATGTGAAGGGAACCAGGAATACGAGACATTGGTGTAGTAGATGTAACTAGACGTGTTAAGAGACTCTATCAAACTGTAGCCATGATGTGAATTCAATGTTTGGCGGGTAAGGGAAGTAATTGTTACCTCGCAGTGCGTGGCTGTATGTTTTATGTTATTGGAAAACAATAAAATGTTTAATTTATAAAGAAAATATTAAAAACCCGGCACATCCATGCACTGTATGGCCAAAATGCATGTGCTACTGATGTCATGGAGAAATTAGCACACACAAATGTCACTTGTATGTCCTTGATGCCAACTCTTGCAAGCAGTTAAAAATTCAATGAAATGATGTTGAAAAAAGAAATGCAACAAATAATTGAAATTTGCTCCTCAGACAAACCGGACGTACATGGTATGACACTACCCATGTATCAACAAGCCACAGCAAGACTAAATACCAACACAGCTGGTTTGGAGAAAATATTAAAATTATCTTTAAACTGTAGAGTAATGCTTAAACTTAACCTTGACGTGGAGCAAGGACTAGTTAACTTAGCACTTGGTACAGTTGTTGGCTTTCAAACATACCCATGTGACAACAACATTCAGTTTGTCAATATTCTCTTTGACAAACTATCAGAAGTAAAAAGGATAGGACGCTCAACAGCCCGATTCCTTCTTTTCAAAGACATGTATGTACGCAGAGAGCAATTTTCTGTAACTCTAGCATACGCAGTCACCATTCACAAATCACAAGGTCTTACCATATATAAAGCATTGATAGATATTGGGAACAAAGTCTTTAAAGAAGGTATGAGCTACGTAGCACTATCACGCTTACGTACACTTGACAGTCGATTTCTAATCAGCTTTGATGCAAGTAAAATAAACGCTGATATTCCTTGCATTTTAGATTAAAATAGACTACGTTCACTGTACATCGCACATCCAAAAACGTATCCTGTTCCACAGAAAGTAAAATGTTGTAAAAGAAAACTACTTCAAACAGAAATGCAACAGGATCTCACTGCAAATCCTCGAAAGAGAGTAAAAGAAGGTAATACTTCATCAATTACTACAACCAAAGAAGAATCTACTACTCAAAGTAACTCAGGTACTTCCTCAAAGAAGCAAAACACACTCCGAAGAAATGACTTGGACACAGAACTATCTGGTCCATTCAAATTTTCAAATACAACTGGTGTAAGTTGTTACGCAAATGTAGAAATAAATATTCTATTCCAATTGCCACCAATTGTTCACAACATTTACCTTCACACTACAGACCAATTGTGTTTGCAAATGTTAGTCTTTCATAGAAATGCAAGCAACAATCCTGACAACACATACAGTGTTCATGGAATAAGACAAGAATTGGACTACTGTGCTGGAATGGTGAAATTCACTATAAACTCACAAGAAGAGCCACATGAATGTCTAATGTAGTTACTACAAGTACTGGAAAACAAAAACACACATATAAATGAAATCTTCCAGATTTCATACATGTGGAAACATACATGCACTCTCTGCAACAATGTGGCACAGGAACAAATCCCCAATGAGTGCTTCGTGTATGTATCCATACCTAATTGTGAATCCGTTCCATTTCAGCAACTTGTACAAAATGCAAACCAAGGCAGATTATGTACTACCTGCAATTCAGATAATCGCTCCACCTTACAAATACAAACACATAGTAAATACGTAATACTAATGCTTTTACGTTACAATGCAGATGGTACCAAAAACAACTACAATCTGACTGAATTCACACACGGTCAAATATCACTAGGTAAGAAAACCTTCACAACAATAAGTATAATCTACCACGCAGGAGCCACAACCAATGCAGGTCACTACACTGCATATATAAAAGAGAAATGTGGATGGTTTGAATGTAATGATAGTACCATTACTCTAAAGCAGAGATTACAGCAAATCTTATAAACAATTATTTAATCTTTGTAAAACAAAAATTTAATAACTAATCTGAACATAAACTTTAACAAAACTTCCATTACAAAACTATAAAAAGTTAGAAAACTCCAACAGGTATCTAACTGCCCCAAGATTCACAACAATCAAACAAATAAATCAATACAACACAATTATAAGAAGAAATAAACAGTTAGAATACGCCAAAAGGTATCTAACTGCCCCAAGATGTTTCAACAACCAAACAAATAAATCCAAACCACTAATAACTAATCTGTGCATAAACATTAATAAAACGTCAATTAAAAAACTATAAACAGTTAGAATAAGCCAACAGGTATCTAACTGCCCCAAGATTCTACAACAACCAAGCAGATAAATCAATACCACTAAATTAAAAGAAGAAATAAACAGTTAGAATACACCATGTATCTAAATGCCCCAAAAATCTGCAACAACCTAACAGATAGATCAGCAACTTGAGAATATAAATTAAAAACTATAACCAGTTACAAATCGACAACAGGTATATTTTTTCCCACAGACCCAATGATTTAAGAAACAAACACAGAGACTGAGCAAATTGCACAGTACACTGGTTTGTAAACTACTAAATATGAGGGTCGAAAAAAAGCTGAAATGTCTATTATGCATTGTAATAAGTCTTTATAAAATACCTACACTAACATGCTCTTTTCTTTTAACACAGAAATTGAAAAAGAATATCTGCTCCAGTTACCCAACTCATGAAAATAATATATCCAATAAAAAAAAATCAAACAGTAAGTATATTATAATAGAACTCATAAGTACTGCTGCATAACAGAACCATTGAAGCAAACATCTAACCATGCACCACAGTACTAAATGTTTACTTCCATGGAAATGTTATACTGCATTGCTTGTTACCAAACTCTACAATCTTAATGACATGACGTAGCCAACACTTCACATACAAACTATACAAATGAAACAGTACACAAACTGTATATTTGCAAATATTTGATAGATATTCGATTCTATGGGTGTTATCTATGGGTGTGATGTGCTGCGGTTGTTGTGGCCAGGGCACCCAAGACTCTAGGCCCTGGACACAACCACAGCAGCATATCACACCCATAGATCACACTCATAAAATCAAACATTTTAACTGTCCACAAATAAAGATAGAGTGGATGCATAACCCATAAATTATGCAGAAGACCCACCTAAAGCTGCCTGTCCATGGTTAGGGAATTGCCCATCAGACATATATTATTGAGATTAATGACCAGGCATATTCCCTTTGCCTTCTAAAATGTACTACTGTGCATAATAGTTTAGTAAAACACCAAGGAGATGATGACAGATAGAAAGGAATACAAGTACACACATAGGATTAGAGAGAGGTACAAATATAATCAGATGAATCATCACATCCTCTGCTCTCAAGACATCGCTCAACAAGGACAGACCAGACTTGGATAAATAACATGCGAAATAATATGCACTTCAGGAACACTTGAACATTATACAATGAGGTGGAATTGGTCAAGAAGGTCACTTTATTTTTTATTAAGTCTGCCCTAAAGAGGGTTAAAGTGAATCAAACATTTTAACTGGCTATATGGGCTACTGCATTGCATTTTTTACGTCTGCGGTGCCCGTGGACATGACAAATACACCAGGGGTGCCTGGCAGCTAAGCAAATACAGAATTTGACCCATCTCTTACTCCACCACCCTCCCCAAGCACTCTTACACAACAACACACTTGCCAAAGTTGTATTTCTCCCCCGTTTGACGCAGCGCTGTCCGTGGATGTCCGCGGATCCAAGATGATGGGCGCATCGAAACAATACAATGCACCTCAGGCTTCATTCTAGCCAATCAGAGGACATGTCGGGTGTCCGGGAACATTGCGCAAGCCGATTGGCCAATCGGTGTCCTGTCCACGGAGCAAACAGGGAAGTGTGTCCATAGATACCACTAATTTTTTGTGACCCACTTTTTGGTCGTTTTAAAAAAAAACTACTGGGTGGATTTTCACCAAATTTACAAAAGCACGCTTTCAGGACCAAGCCGCCACTCCTGCCGCAAATTTGGTGAAAATCCATCCTAGCGGTTTGGGCTGTAGGTGTGAGCAAAGTTTGTTCCCCATTCAGACTATGGGAAAAAAATAAATTTTGGGACCCCGCCTATAACTTTGCCCCCCTGAACCAAACCTCACCAAACTTTGCAAAAAAATTCAGAGTGGGCCATATACTTTGTTTGCAAAGTTTGGTGTGGATTCGTCCAGGGGGAACAAAGTTATAAGCCTCCCAAAAAGTGCTCTTCCTATGGGATTAGCAGCTTAACCATAACTACACAGCCACACCCGTGGCTGTATAATAAATGTATCTATGTATATGATTGCATTGCGGCCGGTGTGGCCAAGGCATACCCTCTGGGTGCATGGCCGAAGGCCGTAGGCCAAAGGCCATCCACCCAGGAGGGTAGGCCTTGGCCACACCCATTGCGACGTACTGCAGCCATGCATGCCAACACTGTGATATTGCTATATGGATTCAACCAATATGTTTATGGAGTGATTTCTTTTTTCCTTGCATCCTTTTGGTAAGTTGTTAGAACCATACGTTGCTGCATCGTACATAGTTTTAACTCTGCATTTCACTCAGTGTGGTCACCTTTACAGAATGGTTGTGGAGGACAATTTAGACTTGGGAGAGGACCAGAAGTGAGCTGACATGTGTACGCTCCCATATGGTGTAGGTCATTGCACTGGTTGCACATTAGGGAGCGACATGACACCATTTGATTTTGCTATGGTTTGCCTGTGATGACACCCTTTGCTCAGGGAGTGCAGTAAGATATTGTGACATGAAAGGATTTCATTAGCATCACACATGTGAAATATGGACAATGTACGCAGCCACCTACATACAGTTGAAGGTGTTCTTCTCATACATATTTATGAAATGTTTTTTATTTGAAAAAAACATATCCCATACCAACAGAAGGAGCATTTCACCATAACCTACCCTTCCTCTACATAATTGGTTATACAAATATCTTCCGCTACATGTGTATGCTGTTATTCTTTTTTCCCCCATCCAGCATGGAAGGTACATTAGTACCGGATATACTACTGTGCAAGAAAAAATGTACACTTCACTCTGAGAATTACAGTTTTACTTGAAAAACACCAAGCTGCACTGCCGCTTTGTAATCACTCCAACTTCACATTTCTTAAAGGACAATAGTGCTTGCTAATATCCCCCATGACACCTATTGATGTTTCTCTGATGCCATTGCTATGCTCTGTTTACACAGAGCAACATCTTCAAATGCTGCACATCCTGGGAGAGCTGCATGCTGCCTATGTAGGCGGGGCTCCTCTACCGCCTTTCTGCCCTGCCGTTCCATTATTACACAGAAGTGTGCGCTCAGGGCACAAAAGGCTTTAATCCGCAGGGGGTTAGGGCAAATTCAGCATGTTTACAGGTCCGCACAGAGTGCCAGCAAATTACCGGCCAAAACCATCAATGCGGGTAACTCGCGCAAAATACGGGACGGTTGGCCATTTTACAATTTCCTTTGTTATGTGTACTTTTTCAGATGCGCAAAGAACGCGCTTGGCGTTGCCATTTTCTGCTAATGTTATGTGTGCATCACTTGCACTAACTGTAAGTGAGGGTGCACCACTGCATCTGAACCCTCGCCACCATTAGTGACATTACATGCAGACAGTAGTAGCACAAACTGTGCGTTACTGCTATTATGATAACGTTTGTGCGCAGGATAACCAAACGTGCCATGTACGCACCTACATCCAGACAACAGGATAATAAACACAAGGTAAAACAGGCATGACACACAGAGTGTACGGTTCCTGTCTTCTTAAATACAGTAGTTGGTCGGACAATATTTGAATAATTTATGAGCAACACTGTGTACTGTCGCCAGTGGTTTTATTTTTAATAGAATGTTCACAAGAAAGGCTATAGTTGTGAAGGTTTTGTGGGCAAGTGATACCTGTCCATGTGTGAAGGTAGTAAGCTTGCAGTTATTTTTTCTTCCATCTGCATTGCATGTTGAAAGGATTCATATTACGTATTGCCTATGTGATTGTATATGTAAGGTGGAAGGATTGTCGGAATTGCAAGCTCTACACATTATGCTATGGTTTGCATTTTGTAGCACTTGCTGAAATGGAATGGAATCATAGTTATGTATAGATACATAGAGAAAGCATTTGTTAGGGACTTCCTCCTAAATTACATGATTGCAGAGAGTGCACGTATGTTTGCACATGAAGGAAATCTGAAACATTTCATCTATGGGTATGTTGTTTCCTTTCGAGTACTTGTAGTAAGTACATTACACCTTCCTGTTGATCTCCATGTCTGTTTAGCGTGAATTTACCATTCTAGCACAGTAGTCCAATTCCTGCCTTATTCCTGAGACTCTGTAACTGTTTTCAGGATTGTTTGCTGCATTTCGGTGCAGGACTATCATTTGTAAATAGAACTGATCTGAGCCGTTTAAATACATGTTTTCCACAATTCCTGCCATTTACCATACACCATTGATTGCTACATTTGCACATTAATGTAAACCACTTGTATTGGAGAATTTGAATGGACTAGGCAGTTTTGTGTCTGAGTACCTTTTGCATAGTACAGTTTGTAAACGAGATGTCTTACACTACCGTGGTGTGTTGCTAACATTTTGATATCGTAGAAGGTGCTTTTGCAAACAGGTCCAGAAATGCAGGCTAAGGAATGTCTTTGTAGTGCTGTGTATATCCACAGTGGACAGGAGTTCATAGTTTGTAGTATGTTACTTCTTCCTTTGACGTTGGCTTTCACATGGTGATTGAGGACCTGCTGCAAACACTTGGTAGAGTTCTGGCGACTGCTACACATTGATGTGCAAGGCCATTTGTAGATGGGGCATAATGGTTTGGTACCGTGAAGAGTGGCGTCTAAGTTTCATGGCGATATTTGTGAAAGCAATGTTTCTTCTTCCATTATGTATTGTCTACCTTTTCACACCCTCTTCCAGTGCTATGCATGGCAATTTGGTTTGTTTGCTCTTCTTTGTATGATTGTTCATTGAAGCATGGCTCTGTGCTGGTGGTGTCACTTCACTCACCTGTACAGATGTTGCCAAAAGTATCTATGCTGATATTGTGTTTGTTTCAAAGTGGTGGTTGTAGTGTACACATTGGTTTTGTTAGTGATTTCATTCTGTTTAAAATTAATAGAAAGAATTTTCATTTCAGGAACATTGCACTGTCTATAAGAGCTTCCAGGATTATTTTTCTGCAGTAAGATTTAAGGGTTGAGCATGATTTCTCCCTTCTACTTATACGGTTCTGATGGATTCTGTTATTGGAAAAATGTTAGTAAAATTACTTATTTGGAATGTTTCCTTGTGGTGTCATTAGCATTTGTACATGCTCCATTACCAGTAGTGAGAGTTTCACTCTTTTTAATACCTTTCTTTTCATTTCTACATTTTTACAGAGGGATTACATTGTCCTTACTGGTAGGTGCTTGTGTTTTCATTGGTGGCTGTATTAGCTGTTCTCTTTCAACTTTCTGTACACAATCTGCTAGGGATGGATGGCTACTTACTATGCTTTTAGGTTGAGCTGATCTATTTCTGTCTTGTTTTCTATGCAGTTCCTTTTTGGTGGGCATTCTGCTGTAGCTGTTGGAGAAAAAAGGAAAGTGTGGGTGTGCACATTTTGTGATGTATATGTGTGCATCTGTGCATGAATGGATGAATATGAGGGTAGGAATATAGATAGAGTTGTATAATGGTGCCTTAGTGTAGAGTGGGAATGTTATATTGCTATTTGGGAGTTACTATAATGGCGGTGATATGATAACACAAAGTGAGCAACTGTTGAGGTGCAATCACTAAGAATGAAGCAAATACCACTGGGTTGCTGCAATTGTGCACCTTACAATACAATAACACTGCACTGTCTCATTAAGAGGTAAAACTCTACAATAGCATTGCACTTACTTTGTTGGCTGTCGAAAGTAGGTTTACTCTAGGTTGCATGTTCAAGTTGACATGCCACGGCTTTCAGGACCGAGGTGGTTATTACAACTGTCAAAGAAGATAGTAAGAAAATATGTTTTTTAATGGCATACTGATTGCATTTCAAGAATACATTACTTAAAAGGATAGGGGATGTGCTGGCAGTAAGACTTAGTGTGTGTGCGTGTAATTGGATGGCTTTGTATATGAATGGGGCAAGGGAGCATCAGCACTGTTGGTAAGGGGGTAAGTGGTTTATTTGAAAGGGTGCAGTATGGTGTGCATTTTAGCAAGTGTGTGTATTGGTGTTGGAGTATTTACTTTGCAAATGGATTAGTCCTACCTGTAGACGGGAGAGAAAAAGGTTTGGAAAGGTGTACAGCTTGGAAAGCTTTCAGTGCTATGCGGACGATACCCAGCTCATTTTCAGGCTACCCTCGGCCTCCTCCTCTCCTTCCCTCATCTCTGACTGTCTGTCTACTATCCAGGAATGGTGTGCCGCCAATGACCTCTGCCTTAATGCCAGTAAGACTGAGATTCTACACACCTACTCCCTCCTTCCCTGCAGCTCTCTTGCCAGCCTCTCTTGGCCCTCTTTCTGCTCCTACCTGCAAGGCAAAAAAACCTCGGGGTCATCTTCGACTCCACACTCTCCTTCTCTCCTCATATATCTGATGTCTCTAAGAAGTCACACTACCAACTGCACCTCCTCAGAGGTATTCTTCCCTTCCTCTCCTTCCCCCAGAGCTCTGGTTCTCTCAAAGCTGGACTACTGTAACAGCCTCTATCCTAATCTGCCTGCATCCACTCTACGCCCTCTGCAACTCATCCAGAACAGGACTGCAAGACTTTTCCTTGGCCTCAAGCCCAGGGACCGTATCTCTCCAGGACTGAAATCTCTACACTGGCTCCCAGTGGCTGCGAGGATTAAGTTCAAAACCCTTTGCATTGTCCACAAGGCCTGCTGGGGCCTGGGGCCTGAATACCTTCAACTCTCTCTTCCTAAATATCTTCCTTCCTGAGCCCTTCGCTCATCCGTCTCCAACTCCCTCAGGGTCAGCCGCTTCTCGAAGCAACGAGCTGGGGGTAGATCTCTCTCTGCGGCAGGGGCCTCCCTCTGGAACAGCCTTCCTGCCTCCCTGAAACTTGAGGAGAACCATCTCCGGTTCCGGAAGCACCTCAAAACCTTCCTCTTTGCTTCTGCTTTCTCTCTCCCGCTCCCCTGCTAAATTCTTCACTAAACTGCACTGAATCTGCAACTGGGCCACTCTCACCGACCTCGGTACTGGGCCCAGCCACTCTCCACTTGCACTGCCTCCCTGGCAACCCCAGCACTGCGGGACTGTCTCTGTATCCCTACAGCCCCCCCTCCCAGCACTTGTCTGCACTTACCTTGCACTTGCCACCAGCTGGCCCTATTTTATTTATTTTATACTACTTACCTTGTACTGCACTTCCCCCCCTCCCCTTGCACTTTTTCCCTTCCCCTTACCCCTGCACTTGCGCGATCTAAATGACACCTGGCCTAGTAGGATCGTTGTCTGTCTTCCCCTTATTCTCCCCTCCCTGCCTCATCGCACCTTGAAACACTTGTGTATAGGCGCGTTACAAATGCCATATCATATCATATCATATCAAAGGAAAATGTTTTTTTGTGTGTGAAATTCCATTAACTTTTCTGCGCATATATACGCATATAAACTTCCTACATGAGTAGAGCAATAATGTCAGTTGTTGGGTTGATTTATGCACATTTACGATTGGTACTTTTGTCAATGGACACATCAATGTTTTTGCCTTTCTAAGTAACGTTGCATTCTGTGAAGTGTGCAAGGTAAGTGGCAGGCACCCTGTTGTCATGCATGTAATGTATATACTTGGTTTAGGTTGGTATGATAGAATCAGTGATCCTTTTCTGTGACAATTTTATGAATTTTATAGGACATGCGAGAAAAAGTTGTACAATTGACAGAAGGAAAGAAGAGAGTAACTGTTTGGATATTGCAATGGCTGATATGCGTAAATGAAAACCTTCAAAGCATGTGCCATTGCAAGTGGCATTTGATGGTAGGTGATGGGAGAAATGACTATGTTTTTGAGTACGTTATGGAGTTTCATTGGCAGATATCCTGTTCAGAGGCACTTGTAACAGAGTTGCAAAAGTACTATATAAAAAAATATTGATACCTGTACTTTGTGGTGATGGGTGCTGATGTGGATGTATCTGTATGCATAAATCTTTGATAGTTTTAAAGTACTTTCTAGTGGAGGTGCTATTGATTCACACAAGACTTGTACTCTGAGTTTTTAGCGGAACACATGGAGTGTTGCACAGAGATGATAGTGTCAGATGCAGAGGTCTTGTATGTGATTGGTGGGTGTTAACAGTACCCAATGAGGAAGTGCTGGAAGCAGAGTAGTGGAAAGGGAAGAATGACTGCCCCAGCTTTACTGGGGCATGACCCTCACGGTAGTTGGAGAAGCACAGATGCCACATCCTACCCTTCTTAGCATGCTTGGCATGGAAATTGGACTGTGGGCATTATCCAATCAGGTGCTGAGGGTGTGCTTCACAGGAAGGGCGGTAATACTTTTTTCGTTGCTCTGTGTAGTGAGGCTGGCAGAGATGGAGAGACTGAAAGTGCTGATCATGTGTGATGCCTTTGTGCATGAACTGCACAGGTATGCCCAGGAAAGAGGCATTGCTGTCAATTTTAATTTGATAGGAGTGGAGGCTTTGTGGCGCAGTGTGCATGTGTGCAGTTTTCACGCTGTGGTTGCACTTTCCAGAGAGGTGGCCAATGTCACTACTGTTCATGTTGTAGTGGTGCACTATGTATCCCTGCATTTGGGTTACTCCACTTGTGCACATTTGCTCCGTGGTCTGAAGAACTTGATCAAAGCAGTGATGCAGAGTTTTCCCAATTGTAAGGTGGTTTTCTCATGCATACAACCGAGAAGAGTATGGGGCTTTCCTGCTCTACTTTGTCCCCAGCCAGAGGTCGGAAGGTGTCTTATAAACAGAGGCATGTCTGATTTTATGTGGGCTGCTGGGATGTTCTCCTGTGACAATGACATCCTTAATTTTCAAAATCTGCACTTGTTCAGTCCAAATGGCATTTATTTGTCCCCCATTCGTAATGTTATTTTGTTTTACAATCTGCATGATTCTCTGAAGAGATTCCTGTAAGAATGTCAGGAGGAGAAGAAAAAAAAAGTTGTTTTTTTTACAAGCACCTTATAAAAGACTCTTTTCATAGCCACCAGTAAAGAGAAAATCCCCTACCCTGGTTGACATTTTTTCCCCCACTCCTGTGCACAGCATAATAAGTTTGCAGACACTGCAGTAGTTCAAGGATTGCATGTGCCACATCCGGAGTTTTTGAGGAAGGCAGGCATGGAAATGGGACTGTGGAGGCTAAGGGCATGGTCAATAAGGTTTCTGGGTGTGGTGTGTACCAGAGACTGTGGCAGAAGGTCGGTTTGCACACGTCCAGTCCTGAATCCTTGTCTATAGAAGCTGCTGTGGTCCACAGTGCCCCCAAGATGTACAGTCAACTACTGGTTGTAAACAGCAGCTATCTTCACATCTCTGAGGGAAAGGGAAGTGGATTACATAAAAAAAGGACCCAGGAAACCTTCTCCAAGTAGTTGAGCAACTGCAGAGGATGAGAGCGTTAAAGAGATTATTTCCTTTTTGCTTAAACATTCCCCCCTTGATTTACCTTGAAATATCTTATACCTGTTTTGCCTCCCGGGAGTGCTGGAAGGCACAATTAGAAGTCTCCTCTGAAGGACCTCTTACTTATCTTTTTCTAGAAAGGAAACTTCTTTTGATCTGCGATAACTGAACGTTCAGGATATTATATTCAAAGGAATGGAGTTCATGAAGCTCTAAGGGTATGACTGGATTAGAGCTTGTCCCATAACTTAAGTACTTGTCCCCCAAGGAATTGTGTCTTCATACTTGGAAAGCATGTGTACTGTTGAAATTTTCCAGTGCTGTCTTGCACTTTAATGGTTCATTTCCCATAAGAATAGGATACTCAGTTCATCAACAGTATGCTGTAATTACTATCTCACTGCAATGGCCATTCAAGTTCAAAAAGAGAATTTCTGAGGTACCTGCTCTCTCCTTTCTTGCACTTCACATTGACTCCTAATTGAAAATATTGAACTTTCAAGATACGTGTGCAGTCTTTAGTCTTCTGTTTAACTTGCTTTTTGTTACATGAAAAATATTCTTTTATTTAAAATTTTACTTCAGAATAATACCCTCAAGAGATTTTAATATTTGTTCTCTAAGCTAGTAGAAAAACAGTTCAAAGGACACGCGCGCAGCAGTGTAAAACATGAGAACTCCTGTTGCCTCGCGTGTGTGAAGAAATGCTAATTACTTTTATCAAGTGCGTGGGTAGCATTAAACAAACAATGCTCACCGTTGCGCATGCGTATGAGACCAGCTCTTCTACTAGTGCATACATGCAAGCAGCCATCTAAACAAAAGAAAGAAAAGGCTGCCTGCACTGCACATGAGGCTGTTACAAACACTACCTGTAAATCATGTGCGCAGCAGTGAAAAGAAAAATACGCTGGCAGCAGCGCTTGAACAAAGTTGTGAACACTTGTTCCTGTTCACAGAGGCTTTGGCATACAAGTTGATAACGCGTAGAGCGGCACACACATAAAGAAAACCAGTGTGTGCGTGGCGAATGTTACAAATATTAAGAAATGAATAGATTCTCTTGATTTCGAACTTCTTTGCCAAATCAGAGTCACATACAAATAGGAAGAAGATATTGTCTCAATTCTAACATACCCGACTAACTAAATACCTAAACTAATAAAGCAGCAAATGAAACTGTTTCTTGACTTGACATGAAGATTTAACGCTGACTTCTAATGTCTCTTTCCATAGAAAACAAAATACAGAGCTCCCACCAAATTGTCAGCTTTACTTGTTCCACAAAGTCATGAATTCAAACCTGCTCCTTTTTCTGTCTGGACGAAGTTACATGGATTACAAATTGGGATTTGACTTGAGATACTCTAGAAACAGGACCTTCCTATTAAGGAGAGGACAATGAAAGGCAGTTTAGAATCTGTTTACAGTTCCGAAGCACCCTCATCCTCCAATCATCCTGTGGAACCTTCAGAACCAATCAATGCCCAGCTTCTTCAGCACCATGCTGGATTGGGACACTCTCCCTCTAGCAGAATGGTAGTTAAGGATAAATCAACCAGAAAAGTAATTAAAATACAGAAAAGTAATTAAAATATAAAACATAGGCTAACTACCCTGACAGCAGAGAAGAAGGCAGATGCCGACGGGTATGGCTGTGTCGTTCAGGAGGCAGAGTGTATGAATTTTGGGGGACCCCTAAATATATTGCTTGAACATGCATGCAGAACACTGTGAGTGGTTGTACATTTTGGATTCTATTATGTGGATGTGACTGGTATGGAGTACGTGCAATGAAGTTCCTGAATTTGGTTCCTCTTTGTGCCACTTTGGTGACGCTCGGTCATCCAGACATTACTATTATTAATTGTGGAGTGAACAGTTTAGGACATGGTACCGGAATCTCACTGCAGTTTGCTATGAAGGAGACACTTCTGCAAATCATGGACATGTTTCCAAAGTCTCGAGTAATTTGTTCTCGCATTGCCCAGAGACAGATGTGGCTGTGTTCTTCCTTATTTGGTCTGCAAATGGAGAAAGTGTGGCACAATGTAAACAAGGCTGTTTGTGCCTTTTTGCAAGATGTTGGAATGTTATTCTTCCACAATGAAAGCATTACGTTTTGTAGTACCACCATTTTTCGTATAGATGGAGCCCATCTTACTGATGCTGGCAATCAGCTGCTTTTGTGTAACATCCAAAATGCAGTGCAGCACTTTTTGCAAGTATAGCAAGCAAAACCGCAGTAGGTGATGACCACTTCAAACCTTCCAAACTGAAACAGCACAAAAAGGCTCTTTTCGGAGCCACCACTTACTTTTGGGAATGAGTGCAATGTTTTTGACGGAGCCATCCCTCACCTTATTGACTGCACTGTCATTGGAGCTTATAGGCTGAGTGGCGCCTGCATCCTTTAATTGGAATTCTACTTTTGCACTGTGAAAGGTGGCTTTGAAAAAGGCCTTTTTTTCCCAATGTTCGCTTGTTTTATATTTTCTTCGTCCTTGTAACACACGACACATAAGGAAAGGAATGGAAGGGAAGTTACGGAAAGGGCACCAACAACAGGGATAAGAAAGGGCAAGTGGGTAGAGGAAGATGTTGGGTGGCCGTTACTTAGGTAGGGGGCAGTCCTTCTCATGCTCACGGACTGAAGACTTTCAAAAGCACTTCGAAGTTGCTCTCCTCTGCAGAGTACCGTGTCTCAGTACATGCACAATACAGTGACCTTTGAAAGGTAAGGGTCTGCTGCCATGCATATGGCCTGCAAGGCTTGTTTAGGGATCTGCTGTCCCACGAGAGTGTCCTTAGTGGTGTCAGGAGCAGATGCAGAGGAAGCTGTAGAGGAAGTTCGAAGGGGCCAACCCTGCAAAATTCTGCCTTGTATTTTGATTTCAGGTGTCGCCGCATGGAGGTGGTGCCGTAGCTGTGCAAGCCAGGTTTTCTGCGACTGAGTACTATGTTGCACTCATTGCATCTCACATGGTTAGCACAAGATTTGGGCACTTCTCCTATGGTGGTAAATAGTTTCCACACCCAGGACTCACGCTGGCTGCAGGCAATGGGGAATTGCTCAACTTCATCCTTGTTCTCCTCTTGATCTCTATCTACATTACCACGCCTGTTCCCAAGTCCAGGCCCTTCAGAGGTTGTGGAGGTGAGGATGAGGTTGTGGGTGCTGCTGAGTTATAGGCAGTAGCAGCAGCCATGGTTGCCATTAGTTGCAAAGGTAATGCCGCACGGCAGAATTGGTCACAAAGCAATTCCAGCATAAAGCAATGTGTAGCCGCTGTTCTGTTCTGGAAAGTCAAAAACAGAATGCGGAGCAGCCATGGGGTTTGACCTTTTATAGGGGTGCTGTGCAGTACTTGCAACCGGAAAGTGCGCCTAAATCGTTCCCAAAAATATTTACATGTACAGGGGCACAGTGTGGGAACTCTGTAAGGGTGCACGTTCACAGTAACACTGCATAGATAGCAGAAAACAATACTTTTTTGCTCTCCATGGGCTCAGATCGTGTCCGGCAAATAAGGGCCCACACGCAGCCAGGGTGTGGTTACATGGTCCTGTCGCAAATGTTCGCGAATGGGAGGGCTGTCCGCTGGACGCGTATTTGTCTGGAATACTTTGTGTGCATGTGCATAGGTGTCCTACGGTCCGGGTTGGGATCCCCGGGCTAATTAAAAGTGCGACACATGTACGGTGACCATTTTGGAACAAGGTGGTTGTTTGTAGGGTAGAGCAGGTGGGATGTTCATGTCCACAGCTATCCGTAGAATGTGGGTGGGTGTCTTCAACTACTAAAAGTATGTCAGAAGTTCTTTCCAACATGCTGGACAGGGGTGGCATTACTAGCATAGGGGGGAAGAGATGCGCATGTGCGTAGTTCTGCAACAGACAAACGTGCGCCCCCCCAACTAATCAAAGGTCTTTGACAAGATGCAGACATGCGGCCACCTCCATTGTGAATGCACATAGGCCAGGCAGGTGAAATGTTTTGATTCATTGTGGTCATCCCGACCACTACTGTGATGTCATCTTTGATGTCATGGGTGTAAGTCCTTGTAGTGCATAGTTGTGGCGCGAGTTATGGTTGCTCAGCTTTCCATAACTGGCAAATTTATGGGTTTTTTTGGTTTGACTTGTAACCCTAATATGGATAGGTTGTTATTAGTGCAAAGTAACTGTAATGTCCCTTCAAAAAAGTTTTTGCACTGAATTTGGTAGGTTTTTCTTATGGCAACTGAACCATAACATCCCGCTAACAATGTATTTTCACTGAATTACACGGCCACGGTAGTGGCCGTGTAGTTATGGTTAAGTTGCTGTTTCCATAGGAAGATCACTTTTTGGGCGGCTTATAACTCTGCTCTCCCAGGACGAATCCTTACCAAACTTTGCAAATAAAGTATATGGCGCACTCTGAATCTTTTTGTAAAGTTTGGTGAGGTTTGGTCCAGGGGGGGCAAAGTTATACGGGGGGTCCCAAAACTTCTTTTTTCCCATAGACTGAATCGGGGGAAAAACTTTGCGCACGGCTACAGAGGAAACTGCTGGACGAATGTTCACCAAATTTGCGCCAGGAGCAGCGGGTTGGTCACAAAAGCATGCTTTTGTAAATTTGGTGAAAATCCGTCCAGTAGTTTTTATTTAAACGATCAAAAAGCAGGTCTAAAAAAATTTGTGATAGCTATGTCTGCTCCGTGGACACACTTCCCTGTTAGCTCCGCGGGCATGACACCGATTGGGTAATCGGGTGCGTCATGTCCGCGGGCATGTGACGCATTCACTCATTGGATGGTGGAGAGCATGAAGTGCGTCTGCCATCTTTGATCCGTGTGTTTTGGTGTCCGCAGACATCGCTGCAAAAATATATAAAAAAACACAAAACTGCACTTGTTAAAGTTATCAAATACTGTCTGGGGAGGTGAGGGTTGGGGATGTGGCAGCAAGAAGCAGAAAAGTGGTGTTTTTTTGTCACGAAAGTCATACGGTATATTTGGAGGTAGGGTGGACAACTGTCCTGTAATTCTTAGGATTGTCCCGCAATTGCGCCTGTGTCACGCCTTGCCCTGCGGCTCTGCGGGACGCGGGTTGTCCCGACTTGCTCTGTTCAAGCAGAATTTGTGATCTAACAGAGTAAGTCAGGAGTCACAATTAGTCATGCTGGGGGTTGGGGCCGAGCGGGGAGGGGGTCATATACATGCATTTCCCGTGAATGGGAATAACAGTGGCTGGCAAGTGACAGCTAATCTGAAAATAAGAGTCCCATTGCATTGCATTGCAACCGCAGCTACTGACGTGACATGCTTGCAGGGCGGTCATGTCAGTAGCTTCGGGTGCAATGCATTGATTGTGCCAGGTGAATGACGCCGTGACGTCATTAACACCTTTTGTCCCGCAAAGGGATGTGACAAAGTTGGCCACCCTATTTGGAGGCATTCCTCAATATATTGTGCGTGAAGTACCAGTGAAGAACTAATGTGTCTGTGTTACAATGTATTTAAAATAATATTGGAGTGAGACTGGTATCCCCTACAGTCTGGAATCTGAGGCAGCCACCTGCAATGTTTGATGGAAACAGCGGTCCTGCACCTGTATGTGAGTACGAGTTCTCATGATTGCGTTGAGCATGTTGTTGCAAAGTGAGAATGTATTTAGATTCTGAGTGAAGGTGCACCACCTTTGATTTTTTGGTTGCGAGCTAAGGAAGCCCATGCTTGGGACAGAAAGTATAAGGTTCAATTATTTTTTGACCTTGAGAGAAAGGGAATATTCCGTTAGGAATGCAGTGAGAGGAGGTTTGTAATAATGAACATTTGATAAGGTTATGCATTCCAAAAGTGTGTGAGGAACATGTAATTACGGTCTGAGTTACGGCAAGAAATGGAAATGGTGAATATACTGCAAATTTTATTTTGATGGATTGTACACTGGAACAAGCTTTACCTTATTATTATCTGCAGATTAATTTTGACAATGTAACTCAAGTACTATATTTCTGTGTGGTTGTCTTTTTTATGTGATTAGATTCACCCAGGTTGAACGCTACTATTTCTTTAAAATGTCATGTATGACAATATTGAATTGTGTATCAGTTTCCAGGTTGTTTTTGTCTTTTTGAGATTGTCTGATGTGTGTGCTAATCGTTAGTTTAAACTCTATGCCGAATTAAGAAATCAATAGATATGCTGTAATAAAGGTCGGGTATTGATACATATTTTCTGTTATGTTTTCCAAATGGCTACATGCTGCCTTAATGCGATTGCCATCGATTCCAGATGCCAACTGATGGCTACTTCAATAGGCAGGTGCACGTTGTCGTCAATGGCTGGATCACCGTGACTGTTTTGTGGGATGATCGGCCAGGGCCCATGTGCCCGTACGCTGCACTAGCGATTAGGAGTAACATAACATATTTCATGGTGGTCTAGGGCCACGTTGATGAAGAAGCCCTGGAATTCACTGTGCTACCCAAGCGGTTCCTTTATCGAAAACGAAAACTTTGTGTATGGAAAAAGAACAATGTGTGCCTCACGATTAACATTTTGGATCACGAGCGAAGAGAAGAAACAAATTTGCAATTTGATTAAATATAGGAATAGTCGATGTTCTCGCAGAGTTTATTGTGAAATAAAAGAACTTTACAAATTGTACAGTGTTATTGTTTTCTTTTAAAGACCGGTTTAATATTTTGCATTGTGACATGTTATGTTGTTAGTCGATGGGTGTTGATTTTCGGGTTATGCGTCACGTCACGTAGGTGATTATAAGTGCATTTGGCTACGCTGAAGAGGAACGTTACTGAGAAAGGTGTAGAATATCACTAGGGTTGGTGATTTGAGCGTCAGGGGACGGGGCATATGATTTAGTGATGTCAGACCACTTTGCCTTAGGCAGATGCAGCAATGGATAACAATAGCACAAGATGGAGGAGCCCTGCTGTCAGAATTTGTATGTTTCTAAAAGAGGAAAAATGAGGTAAGGTGAATTGGAAATGTTTGCAATAGATCAAAGTATGTACAAAAATACATAGTCAAACCCTCGGCACAATAATATTTTCTGAGCATTGCATTTGTGAAACTTATGAAATAATGTTTGGGGAGGTGAGGGGTGATGATGATGGGTGGAACATTTCTGACATGCTTTTGAATTAGTTTGTGATGTCATCTTTGATGTCCTGGGTGTTAGTCTTAGCAGTGCACGGTGGTTGCGCGAGTTATGGTTGCTTAGCTTACCATAACTGCCAAATTTCAGGGGGTTTTCGGTTTTACGTGGAGCCATAACTTCCCGTTAACAACGTTTTTTCACTGAATTTCATAGGTTTTTAGTAGCGCAACTTAACCATAACGTCCCTTTAACAACGTTTTTTCACTGAATATATATATATGTATATATAAATTAATTGAAACACCCTTATCTAAGGTGCAGTTAAGTTGAGAAGATTTAACGCAACAAAACCTTTGAAATTCAACAGATGTGGGAAGTCGACCCACTCCCGTTGATGTGCCCCATAATGTTATGTCCCCCATAATGCAATTTTGTATGTCATTGTGAATCCCTTCTCTTATAATATGTATATGCCCATGAGCTTAGCAACGGGAATGGGCCGAGTTAAGCCGGTCACGATTTCTCACATCCGCTGAATTTCAAGCGTTTCGTTGTGTTAAATCTGCTCAACTTAACTGTACCTTAACTAAGGTTTTTTCAGTGAATTTACAGGCTTTTGTTATACCACAGGTTTTTTTAAAGGCCACAGCTTTTGGCCATGGCCACTTTACATGTCCCCCAATATGTTTCTTTTGGACCCACTAGGTGGCCATTGTCACTATTTTATTTCATTTGTTTTTTATGGTGTGCTTGTTAGGTGCTTATACAACAAGAAAATACAAATACACAGGGCGAAGGGAGGGAAAAGGTGAGTGAAACACATTACAAACACAGTTTTTAAAGAAGTGGAGGGAAAAAGAACAAACCTCCTATGCCTTGTGAATATCCAGAACCTGCAAATACAGCAAGGAAGAGGGCAGAGGCGGTAAGTGCCTGGGTGTTCGAGCTCATGGGGGATCCGCAGATGAAGTGCTCGGAATGTTGAATGCTACACGGCCTGGGGCCATGATAGGTATAAGTATAAACCTCCAGGGTGGAGGGTGTGCGAAGGCAAGTTCTGAGGGTTGACAGGAGCTGGGGAGATTGGGTGTGGGTGGTCAGGGGACCTGAGGATGCATAAGCGCCCTGGACACCAATCACAGCAACTGTGAGATTAGCAAAGCAGGGAAGAAGATTAAAGCAGAGGTAAATAGAAAAGTCTTGAGGAGCTTCTGGAATTTAATGAAGTTCTGCTCAAGGTGCAGAGGGAGGGGGAGGCTGTTCCATTGGAGGGAGCCAGCTGAGGAAAGCCATCAACCACTTACCCTCTGTTTAGCGAAATGCTTTACACACAAAGAGTTGGTGCTAGAGAAATGTAGTGGTCTAGAGAGTGACTATTTAGTAAGATAAAGTTGAAGATAGTGACGTCCAGAGAGCTCCAGAAAGCCTTGTGGATTATGAAGAGGGATTTGGATGTAATCTGTGCAGCTACTGGGAGCCAGTGAAGACTTTTTAGGGCAGGAGAGATGCAGTCCCTGCGCTTAAGGCAAGGATACGTCTTGCTGCGCTATTCTGGATTAGCTGGAGGGGTCGCAGAGTGGAAAAAGGTAGAATCAGGAGGAGGCTATTGCAATAGTCAAGCTTAGAGTGAACCAGGGCTCGGGTAACATTGAGCCTCTGAGGGAAAGTGAAAAAAGTGAGAATACTTTTGAGATGAGCTGAAAGTGGGACTACCTGGCAATGATGAGGGAAGAAGGAGAGGGAGGAGTTGAAGATGGCTCCAAGGTTTCTGGCTTCAGATGAGCCCAAGGAGGAAGGCCAGGTTGAAGGGAAGAAGGAGGCAGCAGGGGTCTCAGGATCTCAGTTTTACTGGCGTTGAGGTTGTTGGAGGTGCACCAGGACTGGATGGTAGATAGGAAGTCAGGGATGATGGAGGGTGCAAGAGGGTTAGCAGGAAATTTTTAAACGTGTGTGAGTCATCTGCATAACACTGGAAGTTGGAGGAAAAGGAGGAGATGAGGCATGCACGCTGAGCAAGGTAGATGTTAAAGAGCCAAGGGGAGAGGATAGAACCCTGGAGGACACCACAGGTGGTGAAGGAAGTAGGAGACGAGAAGGTGCCCAGGATGACTTGGGATGAGTGGTCAGTAAGGAAGAATGACCACCAGTCCAGTGCCCTTGTCGAGATACGAAGGGTATTGTGGAGCCTTGTATGAGGATGGAATGGTTGACTGTGTCAAAGGCAGAGGAGAGATCGAGAAGGATGAGGACAGCTGGGGAGTTGGAGTAAAGAGATGCAAGCAGTTCTTCACAGGTGTTCAGAAGAACAGTTTCCGTGCCTCTGGACGCTTGGACCCAGATTGATGGTCATGGAGACCACCAACAAGTTTGGTGTACGATTTGAGTTGGGGCAATGCCTGCATCTCCAGCAGCTTACCCAGGAAAGGGGTGATGGAAATAGGGTGGCAGTTGGCAGGACAGGTAGGGTCTGATTAAGTATTTTCAAGAGGGGGGGCAACAGAGAATGCTTAAGGGTGGAGGGGAAAGATCCAGTGGCATAAGAACATATTGGCACTATACATGTCTTTCTAGCCCACTAGCAAGGGCCTTTTGCCCTGCCAGTGAGCACGGCCTTCGGGTGTGCCCACTGTATATTTAAAAATATTACCGGGACAGCAGCCTTGGCCTTTGACCATGTCCACTGTACATGTTCCTCCAATATGCTTCTTTTGGACCACTAGGTTGCTGCGGCCACCATACATGTCTTTCGAGCCCACTACCAAGGGCCTTTGGCCCTGGCCAGTGAGCATTCCTTTCAACATGGCTAGTGAGCATGGCTTTTGGACCTGCACACTGTACATTTTAAAGCATTTTCGGCCATGTCCACATGTACATGCTCCCCCAATATGTTTCTTTTCACCCTACTAGGTGGCCACGGCTAAACTATACATGTCTTTCGGGACCACTAGCTAGGGCCTTCAACCCTGGCCACTGAGCATGTCCTATGGCCCTGCCCACTGTATATTTTAAAACACTACCGGGCCACTAGGCATTGCCTTCGGCTATGTCCACTGTACATTGTAGAGACACAGATGTACACGTCATTTATAGAGTCCGCTCCCTCACCTCCATAACACTGGAAGAACAACATGAAAACACTGTGCTTGACACCTGGTATCATCCCAATACCACATCGAAGGTATGAGAGACGTTATGCACTCAGAAAACCGTATCAAGTCTACCCTCAAACTGATGAGATAGACATGAGCCTGCAGGCACCACTGGACATAGAAGAACTATAAGTAAGGTCTGGCAGATGTCAAGGTATGTCACTAAAGAGAGAAGACTGATGGATGCACTGAACTCGATGTATGGACATCTAAAGAATGAAGGTGTGAGTAAAGTGACAAAGTAAACATATATGACACTAAGAAGAAAACCATATACACTAAGAAGATAAGTGATAAGAGATGTAATAAACTTATATATGCAGAAACGATAGGTTCATGAGACACATAGAAACCTGCTAACATAGGAAATAGTATGTGAGTCAAGCAGCCATGCTAAGAAAATGGATGTCAGCATCACATAATAGTAATCAAGAAGCCTTGAGAAGGGAAACCAAAGCTACAATTCTGACATGCACTGGAATACAAATTTGTGCAAGAAAAAAGGGTATTTGCTTGGCACAGAATCAAGGATGCTGCAACAAGAGCAACTACATGTCTTGAAAGTAGTTGAAGAGAATAATCTACATACGTAGGACATATTTCTCTTAGCTTAAGTAAAGGAGTGAACAATTGCAAGTGCCAAGTTTGTTCAATTAAAGATGCAGAAAGCTCCTGCAGAATGGAGCAACCAAGTCTACAGATGCCAAGGAAAGTAATAGCACCCAATTTAATTGAATCAAATAACATTAAATAGAAGGGAAAAATTGACAAAATCATGGTCTCCTCACACGTGATTTAGAACTGGAAAGAAAGGCCTATTTGTATAGCTCCAGATAAAGATAGCAATGTACCTTCACTCCCTTTAAAGTTCAGAGGAAGAGAACAGTCAGCAAGGTCAACTGCAAAGAAGAAGCCCTGGTTTAGGGCCTAACTAATGAAAGATGGTAGGCTAATTAGCTAAGAAAGCCAGTTGTCTGACGTTGTTCCCTTGCACCTGGGTTTCATTGCTTACATGCTAACGAGCCGAATGTTCAAGGTTGGTAAGAGTGCCAATCGATCATGAGGGTTTATGTAATGGTGGACCCTACATTTTTACACCATCCTATCCATTGCAGGTATTACATTATTATCTGTATTTTACATAGTTAGAGGTTGTTCAAGGAGTGCCAACCAGATAAGAGGCATCCAATGATGATACTTACACTTACACAAACTATATGTATATGTTTCCCTTAACTAATCCCTCCATCCAGTAGGTATTTTACTGTTAGCCGCGTAGGATGACATCATAGCTGATGCATTTTGAGGTATAAAACCTTTTGTGTAACTGAAATGCATTGTGAGTGTGTGAGCTGCAATGTGTTTGTTCACCAGGTTTCCCTACTTTATTGTACTGATAATAAAGTAGTATTTGCCAAATTCTTTGATTCGGTCTGGTTATTTGGGCCTAAGATGGTGCTCCCATGGTAATCCCATTCAGCACTTGTAATGCTTCAGGTGCTATCGCACCTTTTGCAGCGATGTGGATGGTTCAGATGAAGACTCAGATTTTTGATGTCTTCCACCATTACCGAAAGTTTGCAGAGTTTCCTGTGAAGAGCTGAAGAATAACGCGTGTAAATCGAGACAGTCGGCAGGGGCCTTTTTGAAGAAATTTCTGTCCGGTCCCCATAGGTGCCCCTTGGAATGAAGGCGAAGTGGTCGATAGGGAAAGAGTCGATACTGAAGGCCTCGAACTGAGCAACGGACGTAAGAAGAAGATTGAAAGTGTCAAGTAAAAAGGGGAGAGATTGCATTGAATGTATAAATATATGTAGTGGGGAAAACATAATGGGATTGATTTGAGAAGAGATACATCGAATATCTATTCTCAAGAAGATAGAAGGAAACGCATAACACTCCAAGATCGAGTATTAAGTAAGGCATTCATGAGGCAAGGTCAATATGAAGGATGTGTTCCACACTCCATAATGGGGTAAAATGAAAATGAGATACTTTTACTAGAGAAAGCAAGAAAGATGATCATGAATTTACTGTGCACATTTATTTGGGGTTATTAATTTGTTAGTGTAAGAAGTTGATTTGTTTTGAAAAAATGACAGGTGGTTTGTATTAGTTGTAATAAATTAGGTTGTAGACTAGAAATATAGAATACTAGTAATGTTACTGCTTACCCTAAAAACAAGCGATTGGCACCAATCATATGAGGGTAAAAGTTGGGTAAAATTATAGCAAGATAAGATTCTTAGATGGTCAATAATAAAACAACAGCATAGTGAGAATCAACAGAACTGTAACAAAGAAGCAAAGAGAATAATATTGTGTAGCCTTGTGAAGGTTTTTGGAGCATATTTTATTAGGTATGTCCGGCGAGTGATGGTGCTTGCACTAACGGATTGTTATTATATATAAACCATTGTGAAAGAGGAAAAAATAACATTGATATAATACAAATTGATTTAAGTTTTAGCCGAATAAAAAATCTGTTAAGTATTGACAGTTAAACATGACTTGTCATTATGAGGGACTCTCCCATTCTACACGTGTGCAAAACCTTACAGAGGAACACACCTAATATTAGGAAACATCATGCTGAATGGGTAAAAGGCACGGGTGACAACATGTTCATACCTTGGCCTCAGGAGGGTTCCCTATAAAGAACAGTATTGCAAAACATGACAACATACTTACATGCTGTATATAGAGGGAAAAAGTATACAAAAAAGGTTAGCTATTTTAGACCTATGGAAAATGTATCAGAGCAAGAAAGAAGACATGCCCGAGAAGGATTGGATGCTTAATCCGCATGAACGGGAGGACAAAACACCCTCTGCTCCTCTTTCTACTTCTGAAGGCAATTGTACAACCACTGAGATACAGGGATGTTATTCTCTAAAGGAGTTAAACGCAGCAGTGGGGTATATTAATCCGATATATAGATCCCACGCTTATAGTAGTGAAGATGGTACAGAAGGAAATAAGATTAAAGAACACAAATATATGTCTGGATGTAGTAAATATGAGGAGCGTAACGAGGGAAGGGATATACTAATAGAGATGGAAGAAGAGACCAAGAGACAACAAGGAGAGAAAGATAAAGCCAGTGAAGTGACACACATACAGAAAGAACAAAGGACAAATGTATGACAAAATAGATCACATTGTTAATAGATGTGTACTACCAGCTGAAGAACGAGAATGATGGGAGGAAGAGAAAAGGTCACAACAGTCCCATAGGGTGCGGCACAAGATACCTAGAGTACCAATATGGGCTGATGAGCATGAGGCAGACTATATAGGCAGATAAGGTAACAAGATGGTTATGAGACCAGAGGGAGTATCGAAGGATCTCCACCAAGGCAAATAAGAGGCATATCGGATGACGTAATGATGGACAAGCATATAATGCTGTCCCTAAACTGAATAGATCTTGATGACGGGTAAAGGATAACAGTCATACCAGTTGGGGTATAATGGTGTCAGAAGATGAGAGGGAAGAAAATGCGAGGACAGGGTGCATGTGTCTCCTCGACAGACAAAAACATAGAAAGAGGGGTAAAGTGGTCAGATTTAGGAGAACCGGAAGGAAAAACACCTGAACCTAAATCTTATCCTGAATGACTGCAAGGATGGATGTATAGTGTAGGGGAAATGTCCCCTCTTTATGTAAGTAGATTGAGGTAATTGCCAGGACGAAGATGAGCAGGTGAAACCAGCCCCACCTGGAAGGCAAGAAGCATGGGCTGATACGATTGTAGAACAGGATTTACACAATTCCCGTCAATAGAGAAAAGGGAAGGACGACCACAATCTCTGGCCGCATATGGATAAAGATAATTTGAAATGTAAATTACCTAATTCGCTTTCAGGAGCGGGCACTTGAATTTATGAGTTAGAAATAATGACAGTGTGAATGGTTTTAGCAGTGGGTGACATAAAAAGTCTACTAGCATCTATTCTATGGGAGAGAGCTGACAGCATATGGAGAAGAGCGGATGTGCAAATGTAACAGCACAAAACACGATGTATGATTGAGCGCCATTTAATAATTGTAGAGCAGACGCATGGAGGGCAATTAGAGTACGATATCCTGATATGTCAGACAAGGACACAATTCTGACATGGAAAATGGGAGAGAACGAAAGATCCTGTTGCTTATATTCAGAAGTTTCAAGAACGTTGGCGTCTTGAGATGAGGGAACCGTCGGACGAGGGAACTGTGGGCTAAAACTGTGATGCTATGTCATCATATTTTATGTCAGGGACTGCCCTAGCTAGTGCAAAGGCAGATGGAAATACAAGTAGGGATGGAACTGAAGCCATGGCCAGAAATGCAGTTGACTATCGTACATTATTGTTGATTGTTACAAGATAAGCATAAGAAAAAAGCTGAGAATAGGAAGCTTGAGGAGGCAAAGTTAGTTAAGAAAAAGTTGCCGAAATTTGCTATAGAAGGAGCAATACTGGCGAGCAGTGAAGGAGTGGTTACACAAGGGTTATCACCTACAGAGCCTATCAATTTAGGGTACCCCATAGATCAGGGTGCGAAACATTTTTGGCCATGTGGTAGAGGGAATGGATCTTGAGAATAAGGAAGTGGATTTTAAAACCCTCAGGGGGGTAGGATTGCATGGAGGACAGCTGCAACAGTGCTGGAATTGTGGGACGATAGGACATATTGCCCGAACGTGTAGATTTATAGGGGGCATGCATCAGAACTGCCAAGCACCAAGAGGGGGGGAAGAGCTATTTCCCACAGTATAATACAGAACCACCAGAGTATTATGCACAAGATCACATGCAGTATCAGACAAATGCGCTGTGACCACAGCAAGCACCTATGCAAACACAACAGAAACAGACATAACAGTATACTCAGATGCAACAGGCGATGATGCCGCAATGGAAGGCAAATACAGGATCCCCCCCAAACCCCTACACCCAGGATAAGGAGTGTGAGAGTAGTGGGAGGGAATCCTTTTACGGGTACAGGGATGAATTTATACCCAAAATAGGAAAACCCACAGAGTGACCTGATGTGTTCAGTACTATCTGTGACACCAGACCCCAAGAGGAACCGAGGGTCAGTGTACCGATAGGAGGCAAGACATTTTCTTTTCTTGAAGACACAGGAGTGACTTGCTCTTGTGTTCGAGAGGGAAATAATTCAATATCTGGCATTGCCATTAATGCGCAGGGATTCTCTGGGGCTATCCATTTGGTTTCTTTTACTGACGAATTACCAATTTCAATAGGAGAACATGACGTGTCTATGCCATTATTGTATCCTCTACAGACACTAGTTAACAAATTAGTACATCACTTGATGACAAAACTTAATATGGCGATATCTTTTACTGACAAAGGGATAATGTGTTCCACTGCAAGGATACATGACATGAATGTAAGAGATTTTACATTAGCATTTACATGTCAAAAAGCATTTTGAGGTGTCCCTTTAGATACAGAAGTATTTCTGCATGGAGTAAACATTTTGTTGACATGGTTCCTGGATAGATAGGTAAATTATTGTGGATACCTTATGAATGTTTGTTTAGACAAGAGGTACCCATGGATGACGAGGAAAGACAGGTAATTCCCATAGAACTGGAGGAAGTGATAGTAAGAGAGGAAAGGGTGATTATTCAAGAGACAGACGATGTCTTGCCATCTACATCAGGTATACAGAATGCATCTCCACAGCATTTTTCAGGGCCGGGGGGCAAAGAGGAAGAACAAGGAGACCGAGATCCCAAGCCGAGTATGGAGTCTGCACTCGTCAATGGAGCGATCGGCAAGAAGAGACATGGTTGGCCCCATTTTCAAACTTACAAAACACATGCTTGCGAACACAGAAGAACAGGTCCTGACAAAAGGATTAAGTTACGTGTCCATGAAAGCAGCTGTTTATTTTGGCTACGAAATGGAACTTAGACGATTCTTCAGTATCAACAGGTCAAAATACTTCTTTCGAGAACAAAAATAACAAGAGAATAATACTGACAAAATAGAAAACATCACAGGGCTCAAAGCACCTTCTACTTTCACTCCTCCTCCGTCAACCATCAGTCCAGAGATCCATGCTTTCGAGAACAAGGTGCTCCATGAAGTAAAAAATATCATTACAACGAAGAACTACACAAGAGACAATCTCAGGATCTTCTAGGTTCTTTTTTGAAACATATATAAAAATATCAGGGTGCATTGTTTGAACACTGTGGATAAACTACATGAACAGGATATACCATGAATGATATACATGTCCAAATATTAAAATGGATCTAGCCTATGCCTGAATGAAATGTTATATATATGCCATAGGAACGGATGTCCTTGATTTTCTCTTTTTCAGTGACCCTAAGTGTTACTAACCATCCCAATACCTTGCCCGGGCACTTTCCCGTAATGACGAAAATTTATAATAACAACCATTAATCTAAAACCAATAAAAAGATTATGATTTTCCATTCAGAGCAATGACACCACTTCCGAACGACTATGGCACTGCATTCACGGAATACACATGGAGCAGAGAGATGGCAGTTGTCCTACCTCTAGCTCTATAAGCGCGAGTATTTAGTTACAAAATGTACTTCAAAGAAAATAGATAAATGCTACACCAGCTACAATTGAGGCGTTAGGCATTTAGCATATTCTCCCTTCTGATTACCTGAATGGAGAAACGTTCCCCCTTCTGTCTAAAATATTTCAGAATAGAAACATTGGAGACTTACGCAGTCCTGTTTCTATTTCCATGTATTTGGACGAGCTGACAACAGATAGCTGGCGGTAGAAGAATAACATTGAACGCGAGAAAACGGGTTCTCCACAGTTCGTGGAATCGGAGAACCTAGACGCGTCTTCTTTCCATTCATAAAGGTAAGCATTTTTTGTACAACGACCAAATGGTACAGTGCTGAGAAGTCTCGGGTTAGCCTTACTCGTATATGTAACACTTTGTTACAGCCAGTGTGCCACTGGAATGTGCATCACGACAACTGTGGCAAACGCGTCGAACACCGACATAACTGGCATACTGGATAAGCCGGTTGCTTTCCTGATTAATAGACTGTATACACATTTAAGCAAATGCCTGGTAATGGTCGACTAATTTCCGGGTTGTTGACATTTCACGACCCGGTTTACACTAAGAAGAAATAATAGTGGTCACCATAACAACAGGATGCTAAGTCACAGCTATCCCTGCCATAACCATGTGATTTCCACACAGTGAAATAAACGTTGCAGGTAAGAGCGGCTTCATGTAATTTAAGTATGTTGAAGAGCTCTTTGGAAAGAAACGGCCCAACTTTCATATAGAAGAATTTATAGAAACGATATGCAGCAGGCTGTGTATCAACAGCTTCCTTTTTGTCAATACAACAAAGGTTTTTTCAAATATGGACACTGTGGTAATAGGTCATTTGCGATTACAGGTCCACACAGTGATCCTTAAAAGAAACACAGTAGAAGACAGGCAAAGACATATGAGAGATTAGAATACCCTTCTTTAACAACAACGTAATTCTTTTTACATGGATACACTACGAAAGAAAAACGAGAAAGGTAGGAACGGTTGGTTACCCTCCCACGTCAGTTTAAATTAAATGTCAATGATTTTTATGATGTTCATGCATAATACACATAGCTAAACAAGTACCCTATGTGATTTAACCCAACAGGTATTTACGTGCAGCGTGACTAAGCGATGCTTTGATACTGAACTCTGTCCCTGCCCTGTCCACTGCAATAAGGTTAGTGAACTGGGCCGAGCTAGTATCCTCACGCTCAATATTAGGAAGAGCTGTCTGACCAAATGTGACACCACCTTATGCTATTTTTCATTTGTAGATTGTGAAGAAATTTGGGGTTAGAAGGCTAAAGACCTTTGATAGGTATCCATCCATGTCCTCGCGAAGGCCCGGCATAAACAACGAGAAGACCATATCTAGATGTGGTCTATCTTAAACAAAGGGGCCGAAACGCAGTGCGTCAATACAACATCTGTATAGATATCCATGACCAATTAATAAACTCAATAGAGGTGACAGGAAGTCAGCACCGTTCAGAGATAACTAAGGGGTAACAGTCGAGAAATCTCAAAATCAACAAATAAAGGATTAGGTCCTTTAATATCATGCAATGACATCATTCTTGATACATAGATAGGAAGTAGGCAGAGTTGTCTATCCCTGTAAAAACATTTGTGTATGTGATTTCTCTGTGCATTTTTTGACTCCCCTCAATCTAATACTCTGTGTAAGAAGTCTGAGTAATGATTTGAACTTCTGTAATATGGACACTTGCCACTCCAAGGCATATTATTGATGCCTTATGATATACTAACCCACAAAGAAATTTTGTGAAATGTGAATGTGTCACTTGTATTTTGTTATGTGTTTTTTAAGATAAAAAAGGAAATGTGGTTTGAAAAAATGGGAACCTTGACACCCCAATGAATAAAATATGTGTGATTTTTGGTCAATTAGAGGCATAAGAATTTGCTGAACTCTTGTATACGTGCTTAGGCCTGACTATTAAGAAGCACAAAACGAAGGAGTACGAGGTAGTCTGTGATTCTCTTATTTTCACAGTTTGATGTACCTGTTACATCACATACCCTTCATAAACAACACATTAATGGGTACGACCTATTGTATACATATTCCAGCTACAGCCAAATATTTTAAAGTAGTAGATTTAAAGAATGCTTTGTTTTCAATTCCCCTTCATGAGCACTCCCAAGATGTAACCTCATTTTTTTATAGAAACCAGCGGTGGAATCATACAATATTAGCAGAGGGGTACTGGGGTTTTGCTCTGCTTAACCGTGAACAAATGATGTTCTTCTTTCTTTCTGTATACATTTTTCAGAAATGTGATCCAACGTGGGCAAAGTTGTGTTAGTTTGATAAATACACTTACTGAAAAATTCTGAGGATGAAACCTTGAAAATATTAAAGTGCTTGATGAAAACTTTGGAACATTTAAAAGTAATTTGAAACATATAAGTCGAGATACAAAGATCACTTCTTACCAATTTTAAATTGATTGGAACAAAAGTCAAGCAAAATCCACATTTTTATACCTTTTATTTGACTAACAATTTCCTTTAGAAAACAACTAAAAACAGCCCATTCCACTGGCTATGAACCCATGAACCTTTCTGGTATTGAACCTATCTCCCTCCTGTTGTTCTTCCCCTTCCCATCCCTTCGCCCCCTCGCAAACAGCGCCTTGATGCCTGTGGGTTTTGTGCGCTTTATAAATAAAAAAAGACATAAATAAATTATGCTAAGATGGTAGTTCCATAATAATTCATAGTCCCAGAGATCTCTTAATCATATGGCGGTCACATGATAAATTATACACAAACGAAAACACACACAAAGCTGCACATCACTTTTGCACAGGAAAAGGCAAGGGATTCTCCCACTTTAAACTCCATTGGCTGCAAGAAAAATGTATGTCAGGTATTCAGTCTTCGATGGTCCCTTTACGTAGGGCCATAAATTGGAAATTAAACAGACCTTTACTCAAACACTGGTGTAGAGGAGGAGCCAGGTACCCCCACCTCAGTCGTTTCACCTTTATTACCTATATGTTGGGAGGCAGAGTGTCAAAACCATGCAGTGCCTTTAAGAATACTGATACCTAAGAGAATCCTAGAAGCTAGATTCCCATTGAGAAAGCCATACCTGCATACAAGGAAATATGATGGTTGTTTAAATGAGATTCCAGAAAAAGCAGAGCAGATGAGTGACAAGAATGAATGGTGATGTCACACAGATCTGAACTGACGTATATAGAAGATGCAGACTTAAGAGAATGAAGATATTCTATAAGGCATCAAGAAAGTATCAAATATAAGTGACATCTTGGGATCAAGGTGAAGAAATGTATGCAACAGAACTGTAGAAGATATCAGGCTATTTTACACATGTACAGATGCAAAAGAAATGCAAGTAGAGAGAGTAATCATGCGGCTAGCTTTATGGTGAATAGATTGCGTCAACCACCAATGTATATATATTTAAATGATCAAGTAAAGGACGGATGTTTCCACTAAGTATTATAGCAGTGCTGGACTTTAGCAAGAAGGCCTCATGTCTAGTGTGTTGCAGTTAAAAAGCAGCTTGAAAAAATCGAGTGAAACTTCTGTTCAGAAGGCATGAACAGAACAAAGAAGACATCAGAGGTTCATTAAAAAATAGTATTTTAAAGACACTAGAAGCTCAATTCCATGGTTTTCAGTCACGTGGAAGGAGGAAATTGGACGAACGAGATGCTAACACCTACGCGTGAGGGCAGAGCGTGCCTTCACTTCCCTGAATTGTCCACAGCACAGAACCAACTCAAGGCCAATCTTCAAAGCCTAATTGACAGCAGACCTCTGAGGTGATGATAGATGAGTATGCTAATTGGTGGGAAGCTATGGTTAAGACAAGCTCCCCAGCACCTGGATGGCCAGCCTGCGTGCTTCTAGACGTAGGTGGAAAAGTACTGATGGAGGTTAGAGTGCCAACCAATTGAAGGGGACTGGGTAATTTATGCTCCTATAGTTTGTGTAACCAATGGGACATCGTACATTTAGTGACGTTCATAGTGGTCATTTTTTAGGGAAGGGCTTAGTTGCGCTACCTGATGTTCAGTAACCAATTATCTTCACTCATTGTCCCAGACTAGTATGGAACGTATATCTAAGTGCTCCCCCTTATCCAATTACGTTCTTCACTAGGTTTTTGTAGTTTGCCATGTAGGATAACGTTTATAAAACGTAGGTTAACATCACTTACGACGAGTTATATAATCTCAGTTTTTTATGAAATGTATCGAGTAAGAGTATCGAACACGTTTGTTGATGTTCGTTGTACTCCCTGTTTTAGATAATTGATATTAAAACAGTTATCCTTTTGGCAACTACCTGAGTCGTTTCGATTATTGATGTATAAATACAAATATGGATCCCCATCCATCTCCAGGGTAATTGCTACTCATCTTAAAGGGCTGAGTTATTCACTTCACTGGGAGGCAGTTCTCCTCACTGAGAAATCACATTTCAAGCAAGGCCAGGTTGTTCAACCAATTTATTGAACGTAATGCTATTGTAAAGAAATTCCAAAATGTTAGATTTACAGGCACACAGATTGAGAAAGAAATTATATTCTGTTGTCACGCCGTCCCTTTGCAGTGAGGTATTTCACATGTTCAGTGGTCTTAATTTTCCAATGTTATAAGCAGACACACGTCTTTCCAATTACAATGTGTATTAGAATCTTATTGGCAGTCATATCCAAATAATTGCTTGCACTGATTGTGATGCCCCACCTAAGAAAAACACTGTGCACCTGAGTGTATGAACTAAAACGTTGTCAGGGGTTGCTACATGTTTCTGCAGCCTCCATGCTGTGCTTGGGTTGCACAGCAGAGTTCCCTGAGTTACCTAGGCCTACTACTATGCATATAATGGAACTAATAAAGACATAGGGCCTCATTACACGTAGTGCGGTAAACCATGGTGCTATTAGCACCATGGTTCATGCCGGTAATTTACCGGTACCTCCTTGGAGGAAAGGGGAATTACCGCCCTATTCCAAGGTTGGGAAGGCGGTAGTTCCGCCTTCCTCCATTGCCCTTCCCCATTCCCATTTTTGCCCCATAAGGCTCTATGGGAATGGGGAAGGCGCTAATTACGGTACCGCTAATTGCGGTACCGTAATTAGCACCCTGGTCCCTTTACGGGTTGGTTTTTAACGCCTGCTAAAAAGCATTACCAACCCGCAAAGGGACCTCGTAGTAAGGCGGTAAGGGTTTACCGGTGCCCTTACCGGTACTGGTAAACCATTACCGCACTACGTGTAATGAGGCCCATATTCTCTAGGCTTACAAGGTGCTATGTCCAAATGTATCCTCATTGAGCCTCATATTTGGTAGTGCCTTAATGACCTGCATAGAAAGTTGCAAATACACAAATATTTTACCACTGTTTCAATAGTGAAGTTTCTACTGTTTGCTGGGCATGACTCTTATTCAATAATGGGTACCAATAATGTCTGCTCAGACATCCAAAATCGCCATCCATGATGCCTGTGTCCTTACTCATTCAGAGATCCAAACTTTGAGCCTCATCATGAGACCGGCACAGCTGCCGCGGGTATAATTTTTTTACCGGCACCTGTGAATGGGCAATTACCGGGTCCGGCTGGCCCGTAATTCACTGGAGGCCGGAACGAAATTCTCCCCATTCGCAATCGAGCCATATAGGGCTCAATGGGAGTGGGGAGGCCGGATGCAACGGCACCAATCCTGAATGGTGCTGGTGCATCTGACATGGTCTGCTTGCGGGTGCCGTTCTGCCCGCCAGGTCAGACCTGGCTGCCGGGAAAGCCCCCGTGAGCAGAACTCGTAGTTTGCTGGTCCAGAAGTAACGGTGCTGGTAGCTTAGTGGCACCGTTACTATCGGACCAGCAAACTTATAATGAGGCCCACTGTAAAATACATATGTGAGTGGTAGTAGTGGCAGCTCATCTTCTGGTACTGTTGATGTGGTTGCCTTGAATGTCGCAGGTTCAAAGTATGACATAGTGTGTCAAAAATCCTGCGTCTTTGTTCAGACCAGCATTTTTCAGGTTGAGAATCATTAAGTACTTGAGCTCCCAGGTTCTTCTTTGTGTGGTTTTCGAGAGGTCACCTTTCAGTGCCATCAGTGACAGGCCACGCAGCATGCGCCCATCTTGTGTGAAGTGTTGGCCAACCGTTGTTTCTGTTTTGTGGTTCAAGATGGTGAGTCTATGTTTAGGATCCAGGTGGAGTGACTCATAGCTTGTGTATTGGGGTCTTATGGTCTTACATTTTTTACCAGGTTAGGTCACCTTCATAAATGTCGGTGTTTTTCCTTCAGCACAATCTCCTTTTCTAAGGGAGTATGGAATAGTGTTCCTTTCCTCTTATTGACAAACCCAAATCACTGAATGATTATTGCAAATTCTAGATGTCTACATAGCTCTACGAGTGTATTTCAAAAGTAAGAGGGATTTCTACGAAAGATAGATATTTTCGTTCGGGCCATTGAGTGCCTCTGAAAATGAGCTAAACCCATTGGTATTCAGTGTGACTAGGTGGCCTTATTTTACCAATCCTAGGTTGTTGGGTGGCACAGCCCCAGGGTGTCCAGGGTATGTCGAAGAATGGAATGGATGCCACTTGCGTAGAGTTCAATCCATGGTATCTGCAATGCTGCTCTTAACTTTTGTGCTGCATTATAAACTGCAAGGGCGTGGTGGGTCTTCTTTGCAGGTAGGAACAGGGAGTATGTTGCTTAATGAGTAAGGCCATTTGGCTTGAATTATTCACAGGTTTCAGAGCATTGAGGCATGTTGCCTTTCTATTTCAGGCTGTGTATTTGCTTGGTACCTCCTGATGTAAAAGGAATTTGATGAAGAAGACAGCAGAGAAGGGGCTATCCCTATGACTTACCAGTAATCCTCATGTCTTTCAATCATAGTCATTTCAGTTGCAGCCCTACTTCCCCCAACCCCAAAGAGAGCCTCCTGTTGTTTAGACCACTTGCTATCTGACAGGTCACATTAAACTGATTGTAAAGGCGATGGGAATTATTAGCACAGTATGGGCTATCAATGGCCCAGGGTGCTGTCAATCAAGCTAGTAAAGAAAATGGTGTTAGGACTATGATGAGGAATACATACGATAATTGATTAGGGCATGTCTGTCGATCTCCTACTCTGCCTCGCAGCCTCTACAAAGAGGTTTTTCTTTCTCCCTCACTGCCTCCCACTTTTCATGTTTTGCTTCTGTTTTGTATCCTTTTCCTCTTTCATCTCTTTCACCCCTCCTCTATCTCTTCCTTCTTTCCTTCCTACCTCACTCCTTCTTTCTCTACTTCTTATTTCTCTGTAGCTCCTCAACTGTAGAAATTGTCTCTCGTCTTCCCTCATTTGACTCTCTTTGACATCACCATGCTCTGCTTGTTCTCTCTCTCTGCTCCCTCCACCCATCTCTGTCTCTCTCTGTCTCTTTTTCGCCCGTCACAGGCCACTCTCTCCAGCTCAGAATCTGTGGCGTATAACCATTTTTTTCCAACGGCTGTGAGGTCTTTCTATCGTGTTAATAAAGTGACGTTTGTTTATTTCATGTGAGACAAAAAATGATAAATCAAGGTGACTTTGGAAAAGAGAAATTTTCTCGCTCCCTTGCGATTTGCATAATCCTGGCTGGCAATATGATAATGATGTTTGTTAAAAGACCGAGCACAATAAATTAATGCATAGCTCTCAACTCACACGCTTTTGGCGGGTGTCACCCGCCTTCTAAACAGCTGACTCACCCGCCAAGCCTCCTGCATGTCCATTCATTTCAATGGGCCTCTCACCCGCCAAAAATAAAATCGGGTGTTTTCACCCGCCTTTGTGACACAAATGGTTGAGAGCTATGTTAATGCCGTTAAGTTGTTGCAGCAAAATGCAAAGCAGGTAATTTACAGCGCCCACGAGTGAGCGAGTCTTTAAAATTTAATGGATTACTTTTTCCAACGTGGAAAGTGATTTCTTCCTGACAGCTGTAAAACGTCCTCCGTCAGACAGGCCGCGACCTAGCATGTAATGGCGGTGCGCATGTCTGGGCGATGCACAGGTGACTACAAATGCCGTTCGTATATACACACTCATGTCTGCACTCACGTGCACGAGAAGCAGGTGCTTGTCTAGATGCCATGTGAGATCCAACAGTAACATTGGCCTTGCCAATAGTTTTGGCTTTTGTCTAGGGCCTGGTAAAGGCATTTGCCAGGCCCTGCCGTAGTGAATTGGCCTTCGATGGTAGCAGCTGCAACACAGTGGGAGTACCTGGGCAGATAATAAAAATGCCTGGCAAACCCCTAATGCACAGACACAAGCCAACACTGTTGGCTTTGACAATGCTTATTCTTAACAGGACTTCAATGAAGGACATGAATAGTGCTAATATATAGAGTAGAAGGAAAAAAGGAAAACAGCCTCCCTGATGATTGATAGAGTCAAGAAAACGCTTGGAGGAGAAGACTAACTGTTGCTTTAGCTTGTAAATCTGACTGTGAATCAGAGTGTGCGCCTCAACTCCATTTCTTCTTACAGTGTTTCAAGAGTCCCAGGCTCAAGAGGCAGCAGCACCAGGGTCATGATGCCTTACTATGGAGAGCCATAAACCTTGTTTACCCCCTCCTCCTATCATCGGAACGATTTGTGCTTTGGAGGAGAGTTGGTTTCTAGTCACCTGCATTGAAACAAGTGTGCAAATACATGTACCAAAATCCTTAGAGACTTTAATGAGAATTAACCAGATACGCCTGAAAAGGAAAAGGAAAACAGCCCCCCGATGATTGATAGAGTCAAGAAAACGTTTGGAGGTGAAGGCTGTTGCTTTAGCAGGTAAATCTGACTGGGAATTAGAGTGCACACCTCATCTCCATGTCTTCTTATAATATATAGAGTGGCTGCAGGAAGACCTGGTTAAGACATTTTTATTACACCTGTAGCACATTTACAGCTCCAATTATGGCATTAACTTAAACCATCCTTACCAGGTACGGCATAGTAGGGCCTAATCATTGAGGTGCAGCGTGATTCCCTAGGAGTAGCAAGCAGGGAGCCCACATCTGAGCATATACACTGTTCTTTAGGGAGACACATTGAAACCAATACACATTGGCAAAGACAGCAGTTTTGGCTTTGGAGTAGCCATTGCATAGGCATTTTCCAGGCAATGCCTTAAGGGTACTACCTGGCGGTAAGATGGTAACTGCTGGAACATTGTGTGAGCATCTGGGCATGTGAAAGCAGGGAGTGAAAAACGCCTGCCAATTATCTATACACAAGCACAAACTGTTCTTTTAGACAGAAGTTTTCTGCAAGAAACAGACGACAGGACAAATATATTCCTAAATCAAGTGGGTATTTTTGTTTCGCTATGAGCTCATTTACAGTGGCAAATGAGGAAGCCATTAACTCTCAGGAGAATGCATGGAAATAACGCTTGTAGGCCTGATACAGCACAGCATTGGGTCTTACTCTATGGTAGAGCTAGCTTTCTGCAGGAAAGGGCAGGGAGTTGGTGGGAATGGCCATCGGAATTAACATGATCATGAGTGGGCAATGGGTGGGAAAATGACTAAATATGCCCCTAGGCTGTGTGAGCCTCCTCACACCCCATTTCTCTTCTCTCAGTATTTAAATGTAATAGCTTTGGATTGCATCAATTAGCCAAAATGAAATAATTGTTCGATGTGGGACTTTGAAACATTATAACCACTGGCATTGCTCTTGTCAGCCGCCTTCCCTACCATTGTGTGCACATCAGTTTTAGTCCTACCACTAATGTGAGCAGCTCTGCCCAAACTGTTGCACAAAATCCTATACATGCCATTGGTGGCTTGTGATCTAGGGCAGAGCGGACATAACCAAGCAGCTGAGATTGAGCTGCACCTTTTCAGTGGCAGAAATAGTACTCATTTGCTGGTGGCTGGTCCCCTTCTTTAATGACGCATATATACTAAAGAATTGTGGCATGGAAGGCCGCCAAGAACAACATTAATTGAAGGCCATGCATCTTTCTTTTTTGATTTTATTCAACTCTCCGCTCTAGAATATATTTTTCTTGTACCAACTTTTTTCACATATAGTCCAGTAGTTAAAATTGCAGAATATATACTTTGAATGTAATGGGTTGAGGTGCTCAGTCAGTTGATGCACCTGCTCCAGATATGTGTGCAAGCTGCAATTCTCAAGTGTGTACCTTGGATGAGCCAGCAAACAATTTCCTTCTGAGACTGTTAAAAAGAGTAACATTGGGATGGCTCATGCCCCCCTGTTTTAGGGAGGGAACAGCAGAGAGCTGCTAGATGGCTTATTCCCTGGGGGGGGGCTTTTCCCAATCTCCAACAGGCAGGAGTGAAAGCAGCAGGTGCCACCACATGCCCTTTCTGGTGGAAAAGAGGGGAGAACAATATGTGACAAGTTGTAAGCATCACTCATGAACAATACATGTGAGTGCCGCAACCACCCCACTCAGAAGCTGGGCAGAATATGCAGACCTCAAGGTGAAGGAAGAGATGAGTAATAGTAACCATGTTGGTGGGCTCCTTACACATTGCAAATTCATGCCCAAACAAGCCCCTCACATACGAAATGTTATAGTCAATCATTTAGCTCCCCACTGCTGTTTTCCGCCATTGTGACTGGCTTGTGTGGGTCCCCACTATCGCTTGTTCCCAGATCTCTTCCGCTTGGTTTGCAGTGATTTTGGCTTAGGGGCTGCACGCAGTGATATTCGCAACCACTGCAGGACACTCTGCGGCTCTCCCAACATTGACTCTGAGTTGAGATCTTCATCACTACACGGGATAAGATACTACAAACACATATTGGGGCCAGCACTGTCTTCTCCCTTCAATAAAACACTAACATTTTACTTTCTACCTGATAATATGCACACACATACACCAATCAAACCCCCTCCCCACACACACACTAAACACGCCTACGCTCCCACCCACTTGTATTGCACAATTGGAAGCCTCAGCATCGGAAGCCTCTCCTACCTTGTGGTATGAGTCCATTATTATGCTGATCAAACTGCCTTTGGTTATTCACCTGTGGCATGCCTATAGTTTGTTGCAAACCTGACCCTTCCCCACTAGTCAACATCGCCCCTTTTATGGTGTGTTTTGACAATTTGTTCTGCACTCATTTCGCTTCTTTGCCTTTCCTTACATCATCTTTCAGAATGTGAATGTCAGCATGTACCGCACCTAGATGGAATCCC
Organism: Ambystoma mexicanum; assembly: GCF_040938575.1. Taxonomy (NCBI): domain Eukaryota; kingdom Metazoa; phylum Chordata; class Amphibia; order Caudata; family Ambystomatidae; genus Ambystoma; species Ambystoma mexicanum. The sequence continues at coordinate 602,534,236 of NC_090925.1, forward strand.
ATAACTGCAAGGACAGCAATGCCAACTAACCAACCAACTAACAATATCATCCCTCTGCATACACCTCTCAAACTCTAACCAAACACAAACACAAGCCTAAAACGCAGCAATCCGCACAAACTTCACAACACTGCAACAACAAAACAAACCACACATAGACTTGCACAACAGCACACAACGACTATCGACCGTAAAACACCTCAAGCCCAGCCAACGGACGCACCGGGCTGAGGCTGCCAACAGCTTATTCCCACTAACCCACCCCCCTCTCCTCCCCTTTTTCAGAGCTGCCAGAGCACAAGGGGACCACTTCGGTGGTGATAGTGTGCGGTACAAAAGTCCTTTAACATTAACATTAACAATTCAGACTAACATACTCTTGCATTGTAGTACACAAGGCTTCACTGTGGACACATATATCTCAGGTGATTTTGCCCAACACTCCTCGAAAGTGCTGTATAAAGCCCCCAAAAATAATGTATGTCACTTTCCTGTTAGGGGGAGAACCATGGCACACACGTGATGGCACAATCCTACGACGACCACCGAGGGTAGAGGGCAGGAGCCCCCCTCCTCTGATGCTGCCACGGACACCAGGCTGCACCAAGCAAGCCAGCACAGACCGGCGCTACACGGCCTGCCTGACCGTGTCCCAATCCTGTGCCTGACCTGCCCATGCCGGGCGCGACGCGGCACCACAGCGAGGCTGAGCCTCGATCTGGCCCTTATTTTGCATTGGGCTTCCGCCGGCAGGCGGATGAGCCGGCGGCCTGCATGAAGGCCGTATAAAGGCCCTGTTTGCGCCCAGGATCCCCCTTCCTACGACGACCACCGAGGGTAGAGGGCAGGAGCCCCCCTCCTCTGATGCTGCCACGGACACCAGGCTGCACCAAGCAAGCCAGCACAGACCGGCGCTACATGGCCTGCCTGACCGTGTCCCAATCCTGTGCCTGACCTGCCCATGCCAGGCGCGACGCGGCACCACAGCGAGGCTGAGCCTCGATCTGGCCCTTATTTTGCATTGGGCTTACGCCGGCAGGCGGATGAGCCGGCGGCCTGCATGAAGGCCGTATAAAGGCCCTGTTTGCGCCTGTTAGCGGCCTGGAGCGGTATTGAGCGGCCCCAGAAAACACCTACAGACAGAACTTAAATCGCATCAGGAACTTAAACCGCCCGTTCTCCGCATGCCCTCGCTGCTTTTACCATCCAGTCTCGGAGCATGCATCTGTAAACACCTGCAAATAAGGCTCACAGTACGAAGGTAAACTTAAAAGCAAACGCTGAATAGTATCCTTGCATGAGCTGCCTGATTTTCCCTGCATCTCCGCCCTAGACTAATTTCACTACTTCCATAGTACACCCCACCCATCGGCTGACGCACTGCATCTCTGCTATTGTGATTTCTCTAAGTGATCTGCTCTTCCATAGCATCACATATTGTGCCCCATGGTCAGGTCCAGTCTCCCTTTGACCTTTGCTGAACCCTGTGTTGTGCCCCATGGTCACCATTCGACCACATTTAACCTTTGCTGAGCCCTGTGTTTTGCCCCATGGTCGCCATTCGACCACATTTAACCTATGCTGAGCCTTGTGTTGGACCTTGTTGCGCCCTAGGTATGCTTTACTAGTGAATGCCTCACCTAACCTACATATGCCTTGTTAGTGAATGTCTCACCTAGCCCAGTTGTGCCTTGCCACCGAATTGCCCATTTGTGCCTTGTCAGAGAACGCCCCACCCTGCTGCCTATAGTCCTAAGCACCCACGTGCACATATCTGGACTCACTAAAAATGCTGCATCCATTATTACACTACAGCATTATAGCTGCTACTCTAAGATTTATCACCATGACCCAAGAACACCTTACGGCATCTCCTGCCTCGATATTAGACCCGGCCCTACATACGTTGCCCAACACAGCAACTAATAACCCTACCAACTCTCCACCAAACAACATTAGTACCAGAGGCGAAACCTTCACCTCCCTCCCACCCACCTTACTAGACAGAAATCTTAAACTTCGCGCAAGACTCACACAACTTTATGAACCACCCAGAAGAACTTTACCATCAACCAACCTAAAAACAAATTACCCACATAAACCACACCAGATGGCAACAACAAATGTCACTACAATCAAAACACAAAAGCTTAAGACCTCAGATACCAACTTAACTACCCTTAGCCTAACAAACATGCCCAAAGAGACGCTAGTACTCAAAGGAGCACTCCTTAATGCGAGATCCCTTGTCGCCCATGCCCTTGACATAGCCAACCTCATCACAGAACACAATCTGGACTTCCTGGCAGTAACCGAGACCTGGCTACATAACAGCTGGACCATCGCTAATGCTAGCCAATCCAGAAGGCTACACTATAACATGACAAGACAGGGATGGCACACAAGGTGATGGAATTGCCATCATTTCCAAATTGAGCCTCTCTCTCAGCACATCCCCTCCTCAAATCCTACAATCCTGTGAAAATATCTCAGTTAAATTCCAGATAAATAACATACAAACCCTCACCATCCATCTAATTTATAGACCCCCAGGTCCTCTCGGTACCTTCGACGAGGACTTGCATAGCCTGATTACCAACAACCTTAAACCTACCTCCCAGCTTCTACTATTAGGAGATTTCAACCTTGGCTTTAATGACCCTATGGACAAACAAGCCTTAGACATAGCCAATACCATCAATGCATCAGGCCTGTTTCAGAAAGTCAACAGACCCACTCATGCCAAAGGGAGAACACTAGACTGGATAGCAGACTACAACTGCACAGCCTCTATCACTTCCATCTCACCCCAATCATGGACAGATCACTCTCTCGTAACCTTTAACCTATCTACAGCCAGACCTTCTCCGACGGTCCCATTGTTAGCACCGCCTTGTCTAACCAGAAACAAAGAGTATTACAGCGGAAAAAGTCATCCCCGCCATCCTACCCACGTTAAACGCTCTATCTGACAATCTAGACCCTAGTACTCTAGTTGAAGAATATAACAAGATTATGCTCAACACATTGGACAAAATCGCCCTGCTCAAACTTAGAAAAAGCAAACCTAAAGCGCACCTTAACAAATGGTTCACTCCCCAATTGAGAGACTTACGACTCCTAAAAAGAAAAAGTGAAAATTCCTGGAGACTATGTCCCTCTATCGAAAATAAAGCAAAACTATCCTCCAACTCCTCTCACTTTAAAAAAGAAGTAAACCTTGCCAAAAAGAATTCCTATGATGAACGTATCACCAACTCTAATTCTAGCATGAGAGAACTCTTCACCATACTGAAGGAATTAGAGTCACCAATAGCCACAACAGACTTAGTTACCAAGGATAAGACTTGGTGCACAGATATTCAAAATGCGCTAGCAAACAAAATGAATACACTTAAAACCAAAATACAACAAAAAAAAGATATGCTCAACCTTCAGCACTCCCCTAATACCTCTACACATAGTATCCCACCAGAGGCAAACAACAAATTTCACTTCTCCAAAACATCCCCACTAGAAGTAGAAAAAATCATTCTTTCACTCAAACCATCTAACTACAAGGACGATACTTGCCCAGCACAGTTAATAAAAGACGCTGCCAGAGACCTCTCACCATTTATTTCTAAATTAATCAATGCCTCCTTCACATCAAGCACTATCCCAGCCAATTTAAAACATTCCTGGGTGCTCCCACTTCTCAAAAAACAGACCTTAGACCCACTTATCCCAACCAACTACCGCCCCATTACCACTGTGCCATTCCTCCTCAAAATATTGGACAAAGCTGCCTATATTCAGATACAAAAACACCTTGACTTGTATAAGCTCCTAGGAGCAAGACAATCTGGTTTCCGTCCACTTCACGGAACGGAAACCGCCTTAATTGATTTAAAGACGCAGGTCGACGAGCTGAGGGATGGTGGAGGAACAGCACTCTTGCTCCTACTTGATCTCTCAGCAGCATTCGACTTGGTCGATCACAAGGTACTCTGCAAACACCTGGACTCTGCTGCCCATTTCTCTCCTGAGGCCATCAAATGGCTAGAATCCTTCCTCAGCGAAAGAACAATGAGAGTTTTTTCCCCATCGGCCGCAGCTGACCCTACCCCTATATTATGTGGCGTTCCCCAGGGTTCCTGTGTCTCGCCTACCCTATACAATATCTTCACCAAACCCTTGTTCGATGATCTAGACCTTCTGGGTATCACCTACACTAACTATGCAGATGATACACAGATTCTCCTCCCGCTTTCTGGGGATCATAGGAAGGACTCGGAATTGGTGAACAGGGTATATCTCGTCGTTCAAGCATGGATGGCCACACATGGCTTGTGCTTGAATGACGACAAGACGGAGCTGATAATCCTGGGAACACATATGAACACCAAAAAATTAGGTCAGGAATTCTCCTCCTTCAATATTGATGGAAATCCTATCACGGTCTCCAAGGAAGTAAAAACCCTCGGTTTCTACTTGGATTCCACACTATCATTCGACAAACAACTAAAATCCTTGGCCTCCACCACCGCATACACCTGCAAACTGATAAGAGCAGGCAAGCCTTTCCTCTCCAATGACAGTTGCATGATCCTGGCTAGAGCACTTATCCTCTCCAGGATCGACTACTGTAATGCCCTTTACAGTGGCGCCAACAAATCTACCATTCAGAAACTTCAAATGCTCCAAAACAATGCTTTGCGAGCAGCGCTTGGCATAAACAAAAGAACACACATCTCCACCATTAGACGTCAACACAAATGGCTATCTACAAACCACAAAATTCAATTAAAAATGATCTCTTTGACACATAAAGCTCTTAACAACGCCGCCCCAAGCTACCTTACGAACAAAATACAAAAAAAAACCTCCATCAGACCTATCAGAGCTACCAATACTAACTGTCTGGTAGTACCGAGATTTAAACTTACCACGGTTGGTGGGAATAGTTTCCCTGTGAAGGCGGCCAAAATCTGGAATCTACTACCCAACAATCTAAGAGCAGATCAGCCGTACCCACTATTTAGAAGGAATGTTATCCAATATCTTATCTCCAACGACCACTAGATATAGGTTTATAACATTCCCAGACCTGACACTTGTCCTCTGACACTTGTCCTCTGTCTCACGAAATGTTAGGCGTACCATCCCCTATGTAACTCATCGACCTGCAAGATGATGGTCCTGCACATTTGTATAATATTACTGTATCCTGTATAATCTGTATAACTTGTATAATATCTATAATATCCATTACTATATCTTGTATAATATGTATAACTTCTACTGTATCCTGTATAATCTGTAACAATGTAAGTTTTGCATTATCCTACCTGCTGCGCCCTTCTACCTATGGGTCTGGAGAGCATTAGAAATAAAATAAACAAATAAACAAACAAACAAACAAAACAATCAGCATTTTAAGGGGCAATTCATTCTATGAAATGTACTATAAACGTTATCATTATTTACTTATTTATTTATTTGTAATTTACAATGCACCTATACACAAGTGTTTCGCAGAGCAGCAAGGCCAGTGGGTGGGGGAACAGGGGAGACAAAAAGAAGCAATCTTATTAGGCCGTTTGACATTCACATCGTGCAAGTGCAATAACGAGAAGTCAGGGGGATGGGAAGAGGGGGGAAGTGCAGGAACACAGCAGAGGGGCCAGTGAGAACGAGAGTGTGTGACAAATACACTTCCGGGGGAGTAAGTGGTCCAGGGATGAAGATCGGTTTCTAAACCACCAATCAACCCCACACCTCTAGTACACCAAAAGGGATCAAAACAGATTGGAACACAAGTCAATTATAAACCTCCTTGTCCAATTTTGGACGGAACGACAGGCTTATCTCCACAGGGTCGTGGATCGCTGGTTAGTTGTAACACAGAGAAAATACAATTATTACCCAATGATAAAAGGAACTGTACAGTCAAGGTTGCATAAACATATCTACTTTATTTATTTATTGGTCACTTGTTAGGCGCTTATACAATTAGCAAAACTGTTTCAAAATGGCAAAATGGCATCAGGGTGGGAACAGGGAGACAATGAATTACACTAACGATAAATAATTGAATTCACCGTACAACAAATCAGAAGAATAATGGGGAGGGGAGGCATACCTATATGGATTGTGAGTGTTCAGAACGTGCAAGTGAAGAGAGGAGGGGGTAAGATAAATCCTGTGGTGAAGTGCTAAGAGGAGAAGAAAAAAAACTAAGTGCAACCTCCAGTGAGGAGGGTGAGCCTAAGAAAGTGCAGCAATTAGACAGCAGCTGGAATGAGAGATGTGGGGGGCTAGGGCTCCGAGGATACATAAAGGCACTGCACATCAGTCAATCAGTCATGCTACTGTATGATTTGCAAGAAAGAGGGGAGGAGGAGTAAGATGTAAAGAGAAAGGTTGTGGGGCTTTTTTCGGAACTCAAGGAGGTCCTGCTCAAGATGTAGAGGGAGAGGGAGGCTATTCCACAGAAGGGAGCCTGCTGAGAAAAGTGACCAACCACCAGCTCTCTGTTTAGCAAACCGCTTCACAAACAAGGAGTTGGTGCCAGAGGAATGCAGGTGTCTAGAAGTAGAGTATTCGATCAGGAATAGTTGAAGATAGAGTGGACCCCAGCAACAGAAAGCCTTGTGGATGATACAGAGGGATTTGAATGTATCTGTGATGAGACCGGGAGCCAGTGAAGGCTTTGCAGGACAGGAGAGATGTAGTCCCTAGGCTTGAAGCCAAAGATAAGTCATGCTCCCCCATTCTGGGTTAGCTGGAGGGGTCGCAGAGTGGACAAAGGAAGATTAAGGAAGAGGCTGTTGCAATAGTCTAGCCTGGAGAGAACCAGAACACAGGTAACATTGAGTCTCAGGGGGAAGGGGAGGAAGGGATGAGTTCCTTTGAGAAGGAAGAGCTGAAAGTGGGACTTCTTGACACTGTCCTGAATATGAGGGATCAAGCAGAGGGAGGAGTCAAATATGACTCCAAGATTCTTGGCTTTAGAGGAGGGGGCAGGGGAGAGCCCATGAAGGCAGGCCAGAGTGCAGTGAAGAAGTAGGGTGCAGGGGACCCAATAGGGAGAATCTCTGATTTGCTGGCATTGAGGCAGAGTTCATTAGCAGTGAACCAGGCCTGGATGGCAGCGAGGCAGTCAGAGATGAAGGAGGGTGCAAGGGTGTCAGTAGGAAGTTTAAAGAAGGGTTGTGTGTCATCAGCGTAGCAGTGTAAGTTGGGGGAGAAGGAAGAAATGAGGCATGCCAGCAGAGAACATGTTAAAGTGCCAGGTGGAGGAGGAAGTAGGGGAGGATAAAGGGCCCAGTATGATTTTGGAGGAATGGTCAGTTAGGAAGGAGGAAAGCCAGTCCTGTGCCCGCTCTGAGATACCAAGGGTAACACGGAGCTTTTTTATGAGGATGGAATGGTTCACTGTGTCAAATGCAGAAGAGAGATCAAGGAGGATGAGGACAGCAGGGAATTTGGAATCAAGGGATGTAAGCATTTCTTCACAGGAGTTCAGAAGAGCAGTTTATCTATCTCTAGATGCTCAGAATCCAGACTGGTGGTCGTGGAGACCGCCAACAAGTTCAGTATGAGAGTTGAGTTGGGGGATGGCCAACTTCTCGAGTAGTTTCCCCAGGAAGGGGGTGATGGAAATGGTGCAGTAGCTGGATGGGCAGGAAGGTACGGCAGAGGTTTTTTTTAAGGAGGGGGTGCAGAGGGGAGTGCTTGAGGGAGGATGGAAATGAACCAGTAGCAAAGGAGTGTTTGCAGAGCTCAGCAAGAGCAGGGGTGAGAGAGGAGATGTTGTCCTTGATGGTTCTGGAAGAGCATGGGTCAACCTGTTTCAAAGAGACTTTCATGGAGTTGACAGCTCTGGTGACTTCTTCAGGGGAGACATTAGTGAAGGAGGAGCGAGGAGGGTGAGTGGTTGGGGGAGAGAGAGGGGCAGGGATTGGTTGGAGAAGTGTGTGTGACAAGGCTGGTCAGTATATACTGGGTTTTGGAGGTGAAGTGAGAGGTGAGTGCATTAGAGAGGGCCTGGGAAGGAGTAGGGGCAGAAGATACTGAGGACAGGTTGGCAAGTTCCCTACAGATTTTGAAGAGTTCAGCCGTGTTGTTGGACGCACTGGATACTTGTGCCTGAATGTGGGCTCTGTTTTTGGCATGGATGGAGATTCTGTCTCTGGATCATGCGGCACGCCAGTTTGTCAGAGGGTGAGCCTGTAGTGTGCCCCTTCCATTCAGCATTATTATTACAAAGGACAGTTCTAGCACAATACAAAATACAACACACTCTGTAAAGGAACATAGAGGACAGACAGTTTAACAAAGGAAAGGGAAGCACTCTGGATACTGACAGGAGGGTAGAGGGTAAAGCAATCAGTCTTGCCTGTTCAAGGTTATTTGGTTCCAGCACCAAGGGAGCAAGGGGTCGTACATTTCACTAGGGGCCTTCAGAGAAGGACCAGGGGGACAGAAGAAAAATGTACCTGGTGCTTGAGGTGTTCTTGATGCTCAACAGCGTCGAGTCAGTTCCAGGACACTTTGCAGCTCCTGCGACAGAGTTCAAGATGCAAGACAGCTGCAGGTATCAGGCGGCAGGCAGTTGGGGAAGCGAGGCTGGACGGGCAGCTGCAGGCTGGCCTACACGGACGCACAGGGTCAAGAATTGTTGTCTCTGTGCTGGTTGGTGGATCTGGAACGCTCGCTGAAGCATCTCGGACAGCTTGAGTGATTGCAGCATGCCAACAGTCAGTGGTGCAGCCGGTCACGGTTCGAGGGCTCGACTGCCTCGAAAATGTCCTTAAAAGATGGCTGGTTGATGCTTGTGGTGCACACCTCCTAGCTTCTTCGCAGGGCTTGTGACAGCCCAAAGCTCAGGAGAGTGCTTGTAGGCAGGTCCTTTTTTCAGAGACTCTCTGGCACTTCCCACCTAGGACATTTGCTGGCAGCGGTGAGCATTCGAAGATGTGTGCAGATTAGCCCCGCACATTTTCTGAGGTTGATCTCCCATCATTCCATTTCCTAACAAATCATCCAAACAAAGCCCAGGTGAGCGCACACTCCCCGTGCGGATGATCAAATCCCTTACAAAGTGCCAGAGAGGGGCCAGGAGGACAAGACTGGTGGAGAGAAGTAAGCAAATGGGGGAACAAGCTAAGTGTGAAGATGTGGGCTGGAATGGTTCAAGGCCAGCCAGTCAAATGCAGGTGGGGAGGCCGTAAGGGCAAGTGCAAAAAGAGGAGGAGGCTGGGGGTAGGACAGGGGAGACCAAGTTAAGGGGTGGACTGGTCAGGGGGTGAGAGGGCTGGTGTCCTGTAGGACCCTGAAGGACACAGGCCGCCAGTCAGGGGCAGAGGGGGAACATTAGCAGGGTAGGGGAGAGGGAAGGAAGAGGAGAACATGAAGGTTTTGAGGAGCTTCCAGAACTTAAGGGGATCTGGTTGAAGTGTGAGAGGGGCTGGGGGGCAATTCCAGAGTGAGACACCTACAGAGGAGAGAGATCTACCCCCCACTCTCTGATTGGCAACATTTCTGATTTGCAGAGAGGTAAAGCTCGACGACTGAAGGGCTCTAGCAAAGAGGTATTTCAGGCGAGGGATTTGGATGTAGTGGGGTCCCAGGCACCAGAAAGCCTTATGGATGATGCAGAGGGTCTTGAACTTAATCCTTGCAGCAACCCGGGAGCCAGTGGAGAGATTTAAGGGCTGCAGAGATGCAGTCCTTGAGCTTGAGGACAAAGATAAGTCTTGCAGTCCTATTCTGGATTAGTTGAAAGGGGGTGGAGGGAGGTGTTAGGAAGATTGAGGAAGAGGCTGTTGCAGTAGTCCAGCCTGGAATGAACCAGAGCTCTGGAAACATTGAGTTTCTGGAGAAAGGTGAGGAAAGGGAGAATGCCTCTGAAGGGGTGCAGCTGAAAGTGGGCCTTCTTGGCAAGGTCCAAGATGTGAGGGAAAAGGAAAGGGAGGAGTTGAAGATGACACCAACGATGTTTGCTTCACAGGAGGGTGAGGTGAGGGGGCCCATGTAGGGTGGCCAGAGTGTGGGAAGAAAAGCGGGAGCAGGGGTCCCAATTAGAAGAATCTCTGTCTTACTGGCATTACGGAAGGGAACATTGGCAGTGCACCATTCCTGAATAGCAGAGAGTCATTCAGCAATGAGTGAGGAAGAAGAGGAGGAAGGGGAGGGTAGTTTGAAGGAGAGCTGCGTGTCATCTGCTTAACACTAGAAGTTAGGAGAGAAGGTGGAGATTTGAGGGGCTCGAGGGGCCAAGTAGGGATTAAAGAGCCAGGGAGAGAGGATGGATCCCTGGGGGTCACCACAGAAGGAGAGTGAGGTGGAGGAGAGAAAAGGGCCCAGTTGGACCTGGGAATGTTGGTCAGAGAGGAAGGAGATCAACCAGTCCAGATCCAAGTCCATGATGCCAAGGGTGTCATATAGTTGATTTATCAGGGTGGCATGATTGACCATGTCGAAGGCAGAGGTATGGTCAAGAAGGATGCGGACGGTGGGAGAGCTGGAATCGAGATTAGTGAGCAAGTCTTCACGGTTGTTCAGGAGAGCAGTTTCCTCTGCCTCTGGCAGCCCCGAATCAAGACTAGTGGTCATGGAGGCAACCAACAGATTCAGAGTGGTGGATAAGCTGTGGGATGGCCAGCTTCTCCAAAGGTTTGCCCAGGAAGGGGGTAATAGGGACAGGGTGGTAGTTAGCTGGACAGGAGGGTGAACATGAGGCTTTTTAGGAGGGGGTGAACAAAGGAGAGCTTGAGGAGTGAGGGAAGGATCCAGTGGCAAAGGAGTGACTGCAGAAATCGGCCAAGGCTGGAGCAAGGGAAACAATGTTGTCCTTGATAGATGTGGAGGAGCAGGGGAGCACCTGTTTAGATGAGACTTTCATAGAGCAGACTTGTCTAGAAACCTCATCAGGTGTCATGTGTGAAAAAGAGGGAAGTTGGAGGGGGGATGCAAGGGATGCCTGAGAGAAGGTGAAGGAGAGGGGTGTGGATTCGAGGAGAGAGGGTAGAGGATGTCCTGAGAATTGGACATGAAGTGAGAGGCCGAGAAGTGCAGAGGGCAAGGGAGGACAGGGCAGAAGTGGAAACAGCATTAGGGTTGGCAAATTCCTTGCAGATTTTGAAAGGTTCAGCTGATTTGTTAGAGGCAGCAGAGCTGCGGGCTTGGATGCAGGTTCTCTTCTTACAACAGATGGAGAGTCTGTATTGCCTTTGGAGCAGGCAGAAGGCCAGTTTGTCAGAGGGTGTGCTCGGAGCCTGCCACTTCCGCTCAGTCGCTCTGCACTTGAGTTTCAGAGCAGACAGGAGCAGCCGGAACACTTCCCGGTGATCCCAATGTCAGTAGACAATGAAAATAAGACCCAGTTAGGTAGATAGATTTGTCCAAGATCACATAGATTGGCCAAGTATGAAGCTCTAACTGTGAGAGCAGCCTTTCCGACTGCAAATGTGTGACTTTGTGGGCTTTTGAGTACTCTTTTCTTTTCCATTGGATCTTTTTTTATTCACCAACGTGCAAAGTAGTTTTTTTAACAGTCTGGCAAGAGATATTCTCGCACTCTGTTCTTGGGTGCCAATTTGTAGATTTCTTTGATGGGGACTTAGTCATAAAACACAACCTTGGAATGAGCCAGCGGTGGAATCACAAGAAAGGGACAATCTACCCCAAGCACATAAGGGACAGTGCAAAGGGGGCAGGGGTGATGAGTGCCTGGATGTCAAATTAGTCTCTTTTTTTTAGACTTCATGTAGAAGTGCTCCACGGCTCTTAAACTGCCTTCTGAAATATTCCAGAAATTTGTGGGAATGCAAAAAGGAAGGCCAACCCAATCAAAGTGCTACGTAGGCACACCAATTGTAAGAAAATAATATGCAGCAACATAGCTCTCAGGTTGTCCTGGGTAACTGTTGGTATGTTTTGCAAAGAGTTTTATTAGCTCACACCAGTCTGTATGTGTGTTCACTATGTGCAGTTTGCGTTTCCCAAGGACAACTTTGTGCTTTAAGGAGACCATTCTGGGTATCCTGGTGCATGTGATATCACTATTTGCCCATCTTCCGTAAAAGGGTCTCTTGATGCTCAGCAGAATACTGGGATGTGTAGAGCAAACTAACACTGAGACTAAATGGCCCCCGAGCAGAGATCTACAACACTGGAGACCAATCGGAGAGAGAAATGTGAAGAACATTGATTTTGAGATGACAGGAAGAGGCACATTTTGAAGCAAAGATAACGTGTTCTGGGGCTCTGAAAGATCCCTTGGGTCATACAGTCTCTGAAAGGCTGGGTGGGACCAGCTAAACACTTCAAACCCCACCCTTTTTCCGCCAGGGAGAAGGCCTTAGATGAGGGATAATGCCGTTTTTCCTACGAGAATCAGTCAGGGTTCTGGTTGAAGCTTTTTGAATAATCTATAGCCTCCTCAGTCAATATGCTGGACGGCCTGAATAAAGGAAATTCCCACTATCGAGATGGAAAGTGATTGCCTTTCTGGCCAGAGGATTTGGGGTGGAGGCTCCAACAGAGATGGTATATTTTTAAGGGTCTGGAGGTGGACAAAACAACTGGAAATCACAGTTGAGATTTACAACCATGCGGCCCATCCAAAACATAAAAGACTTGTTGATGCAGCAACCACCATGCCCTTCCCTCATCCTGCTATCCTTTAGCTTGAGAATGGGGCCCCGGACTAAATTGGCCCTATTCAGAGAAGTAACCATTGGGCGTAGATACTTAAATGAAGGTTTATAGATGTTGGATCCTTCGATCCTAGGTTGGATTTGAATGGCAGTGTTTTATTCTGACTTTGGTAACTTGTGGGGTGTTTCTGTAGATGGCTTTATGTGTGATGATGAGGATTTTCTATCAATCTTCAAACAATCTGGAGGTTTCCATGTAATTTACCAAACAAACTCAATCCACTCTTTTCACAAATAACAAAGTGCCAGCAGACCTTGTAATGGTGGCTGTTTGCCTGGCTGATGGAGCGCTCAGGTTTCACTGGGCCTGCCCTCTGGCTCCTCCATAATGTGTGATGGGTGGCAGGGCGCTGCTATGTCGCCTATTATGGCCGGGCCGCCACTGCACGAGATATAGTTAGTTCTATTAATTATTTCATTGATCTTGTTTGCTCCATGCCAGCATGTAGGCATAGGCTTTAGCCATATTCTTAAACGAGGTTATGTAGGAGCTTGCAAAGCACTTGCCAGTGCAGGATATTCTAAAAGGTTTGACACTGGTGACGCAGTATGACTCCCTTGGCCTTTTCTGTGAAATCTGGGACTGTGCGCACAGGTCCAGGAGCAGCTGACCAGGTATCCTGGCAGGATCGCTCACAGAGGTGATTGCAAACTCTAAATATATGGAGGCTGTGAACAGCATGGTCTTCATGGCTTGTCATGACCTGTCTGTGCAGCGTGGAGCATGCAAGTGCATACTGACTGCGAACAGCTTGTGTGGAGGCCTTCACTCTCCACTGCATGTTTCTCTCTTCTCTATAGCACCAATCTCTCCACAGACAGGTATTCCGACTACTCAAAGCAGTCTCCTCTTTCAGATTTGCACACTCCTTGATGTGCTTATAAACACAGTAACTAAAAACTCAGGGCCTCATTACACGGAAGGCGGTAATGGTTAACGGCCACCGTTAATGGTAACGGTGACCGTTAACCATTACCGCCTTACTACGAGGTCCCTTAGCAGGTTGGTGCTTTAACGCCTGCTTTTTGCAGGCGTTAAAAACCAACCCGCTAAGGGACCTCGGAGCTAATTACGGCACCGCAAAATTGCGGTGCCGTAATTAGCGCCTTCCCCATTCCCATAGAGCCCTATGGGGCAGAAATGGGAATGGGGAAGGGCAATGGCGGAAAGGGGATTTACCGCCCCTCCAACCTTGGAATGGGGCGGTAAATCCCCTTTCCGCCAAGGCGGTGCCGGTATTTTACCGGCATGAGCCATGGCGCTAATAGCGCCATGGCTCACCGCCTTCCGTGTAATGAGGCCCTCAGACAGTAATGTGTTCAGTTTGGATCGTTCGTGTCCATTGCTGTTAGATAGTTATCAAGAGCTTCTTTCTGCTCGGGGCATTTTCTTGCATCCATCCTTCCTCCCAAGAGGTGATACACAACAGTGTCCAGCAGTGTCGCCATTTGCATTGGGTTCTGTGTATGGATATTTTGGTCTGCGGATATCAAGACAGCTCAGTTGAACTCGGTTACGTTTGCTCCCCTTTTCTATCTGATCTGCACTCCTATGTCTTCAACATCCTTCTCTGGGATGATTTGATGCTCTTGAAAGACCGTTTCAAAACATGCCCTTCATTCATTACACACATCTCTGATGTGGTTGAGGCATTGAGGGCATCATAGTCACGGGTACCGAGGCAACGACTTGCAAATAGTTTTATGCTCCATGATCAATTTTAGTGTCATTATTTCTTTAAATTGGATATGTTCCTGGTCGCAATGCTGTCTGGATCCTATCTAGCGACCATTGTGCTTGTCATTGGGTGGTTGAGAGAGGTACGTCATCGACCTTGGTGTCAGCCTAAGAATGTTGACGATGTCTCACCTTTACTAGAACCCATTTGCAAGAGGCAGTGCCCTCGTCCTTATCCTTTGTGCACACGTGGTTACGTTTTCACAGTTCTTTCCCTGTCTCAATGTCCACCTCTTTGTAGCCCCTGAATGCTTCTACCACTAGATACAGGAGTCGCGTTCTAACCTATCTCACCAACACGAGCTTAAAAGGCATCCATCAGGTGTCCTAAGAGGCATGTTTCTATTGCCGTGCTGCACTCTTCTGAGCAAATGACATTTGTTTTACCTCTGTTTCCTGGGCCACCATCTAGAGGGGACTCATAAATCGTGTGACCATGCATCAGTTGGTGGCCACAACAGTGAGATTTTGTATTAATAATCCTGAGTTATTGAATGGTAGTCTGCTGTCTGACTTGAGCACCACTGGGAGGCCGAATAAATAGACTGTCATGCATCATCATGGTAACTAACTGTGACGCCATCAACATAATTTCACTAACCACTGGATGGTATCTTCCATATTGCAAGGGTCCAATGAAGCCTACACCATCTGTCTATGACATGCTCTCCTGATGCTCTTGCATATGAACTGCTACAGGTTGCTCTGTCTTCATTGTACTTTGACCATTGTATCTATTTTCTTGGCTGGAACTTCCCTCTGGAACAGCCCCCCCGCCCCCTCAGACTTGAACTTGATCTTCTTACGGCCGGAAACTCCTCAAGATTTTCTTTTTCTCCTCTTCCTTCCCTCTTCCATGCTAAACACTCCATCTGGCGCTGCAACTGGGGCCTGCTCCCTTTAGAGTCATACAAGAGCCAGGCCACTCTCCACCACTCCCCGCCAGCATCCTTTTACCAGCATTTGCCCTTGGGCTCCCTTTCCCGGACTATCCCAATATAGTCCTTCCTGTCCACTGCACTCCTCCACCCCTCCCTCTTTCCCCTGGCACTTGCTGCCTTGGCCCAAGTAGCATTTGCCCGCCCCGACCCATGGGGCTACCTCACTTCTGCACTTAAACCTCTACCCTCCTCCCCCTTGCACTTTTCACATTGTCTTGAATTTGCACTGTAGGATTGTCACAAGCCTAAAATGACTGTTTCTTTGTTGTTGTATTCTTATGATTTCCCATATCCCCCGACCCCCTCTTGTCTTGTGGCATCTGGAAACACCTGTGTATAGGCACCTTACAAATGTCCAATAAATAAAATAAATAAATATGACAGCACTTTAATGATGCTATCACCTATATATCCAGTGACCGAGCCATGTTCTTTCTCTGATGAGTGTAATTGTAGCCACCACTCTCTGGTGACTTTTTCAGGTTAACTATCTGCTTCCACCTTTGCAGGGACATCACAGGCCATGTGCCTTGGAACAATTCCTTCTCTGGTGAGAGACAACCCTTTTGGAATGTCCGAATGATCTTATGCACATGGAGTGACAACATGTATTGTTCCTGTTGTGGCAGCCTGAAATATATTTCTGGACTGACTTCTAAGTGGGATGCACCCTAGCACACACTGCATTGTGTTTCATCGATGGTAAAAGAAGTGGGGGACCATGCTGAGTGATCAAATGCATGGTCCCTTCTGCCAATGATGTGGCAAAGAGGATTCTGATAGTCAATATCTTTTTGCATATTTCATAGTGTTATGTCCTTTAGAAGGTTTGTAGGCAACTTCAGAGCATATCCCTGTAGCTGACTCCACTGCTGTTCAAACCATGAATTGAATGCATCCTTGCCATACCATGTTTGTAGGTAATCAGGAAACACTAGGTCTGCCTTACATTGGGATTGGTTTCCGAGGATCTTCTCACCGCACCGGCCAACTGTGACTATCATGTGAGCGGATCATCTTCATCCAGTGCCTGCTTGGCATATGCTTAGCAAGTATGCAGCCCAAGCGGACCTGTTTAGCATTTTTTTCTCAATTGTATTGCATTGAGTTGGTCTTAAGGGCATCATGTAATCATTACCGATCACTGCATCTTCAACTGTGCCAAATGCCTTCTGGCATGGACAGCATCTGCCCAAACCCCAAAACTGCCTGCTGCATTCCCGGATGTATCTCACACAATGTGTGACCATGACCAGAAACAATAAGAGCTCACAAACCTCACCAGGTAGCAGCAGGAACAGCAGGGGTAGAGCATTGAAAGGGTTTGGCTACATGCCACTGAGTCTTTCTTTGAGGACACGTGCGCAAATGGATCTCTATGTTCTTTTCTCTTTCTTTACAGCCATGAAACTGCAGGTAGCATCTCATTCGTACACATTAACATGCACTTTATGTTCACGCTAAACTTGATATTTCGTTAAGCCCATTATTTTATTTTTATTTTTTTTATTGTGATTCAGTTTGCAATTTAAACTTTTCACGTAAAATATACATACATAACAACACGATGAAATACACAACTATTATTCATAATACAATTGATAATTCCAAATTCGCCTGTAATCACAAACACAATAAATAATAATGCAAAAAACAATGGCACTAATAAAAAAAAAACTGGCCCCAATGACACGACCTACCACTCGCTCAACCTGCATCACTGGAAAACCCGAATATATAGCGCAGACAGAAAATACCCTTACCCCCATATTCAACAATCCTCTTAAACGCATCTCAGCCTCCACCTCGTGCCACACCTTCAACATGGCAGTAGGCAAAGCCAAACTACGGCCTGAGACGCAATTGAACCAAAACATGCCATCAGTAATATCTTCCAAATTCCCCACACGTTTAGCAAAATACACAGCAAATATACCCGTGAAAGTTGTGCAGGCTGTGATAACGTGCCTTATCGTTTCCAGTTTGGCAATTTTACCATTTAACCTACCTGATCGACTGGCCGCTGGTATCTTATACCAGGCTCCCGTGCCCGCCCGCACTGGCACTTTGCTAAATCTGATCATCATACAAATACGCCTAAATACCAGAGAGGGAAACTGACAGATGCTTTTTTGAGGTTTCTGTATGGCAAGTACAGCTTACATAATTGTTCAGATCCAGTATTAGAATAAGATTAAACCACATCCAGAAAACCCTGTTCTAGAACCACTGGGATGCGGCCTCCCTCTCGTGCAGTAGTTGGAGGAAAACTGGAGCTCTGCAACATGACACAAGGGCACACGTGAATGACATGATGACCTGATTACCATCACCTTGAAATACCATGATCCGGTCTCATCACCCAAACATAGGGAGTGCGGTAAAAGCGCCACAGTCATAAAATGTTTACAGTGGTTAATAACCCCAGCCCGTGCCACCTTTGCAGCATACATCTCGGCAGTAAGGAGATCCTCGGGTCGAATCACACCAGCAGGTTTTAAAACCTCTTGAAACATATTCTTTTACACAGAGTTGAAGGGAATTATGTTCAGTTCCTAGGCATTATCTAGTGATTCTTTGCCTTGACATCTATTGGGCTTGATCATGTTCTACTCCCTTCTCTCTCTTTGTGGTCTATGTGTGCTTGCTGTTTATTTTTTTTCATAATAACAAAGTGACTCACCAGGACCTTGACGGAGAGACTTCCTCATTCCCATCACCTTCTGCGCCAACTGCACCTCCTGCTGCCCTATCACCGAGCCACTTCCTGGGCGCAGGGGATGACAGATTTAGAAAGACTGCTCTCTCTGAGCGGTCTTCCTAAATACATTTTTTTCGGTTTCTTTTTTTTAAAAAAAGGTCTTTTGACCAAATATCGATTCAGGGCCAAATCACCTCCAGAACCAATCGGATTATTATACCGTTCATTATTACAACCGGTGCCACTTGCGCGCGCGCAAGCACATTCAGAGACATACCCACCTCTGGATTTGAAGTCTTCTGCCACTCTGGGGTTGACTGATTTCAAGTTGTGAATGGAGAGCTCTTTTGTAGGACAAGGCCCATACCCAGGGCTCAAAAACCTTCAATCAAAAAAATCTGCCCTTCCTTCATCCCACTGAAGGGTAGATTGATACTTCCATTCATGACGAGTTGTTATCTCTCCTGACTATAGGAAGACATATCAGGCCCCTCTTTGGCAACTGCGTCATATCTCATTCCTTGAAAGGAATGTTGTTTTCCTTCAATGGAGTTATTTTTTTTTTTTATTTACTTGGTGTTACATGCTTATATAATATGTGGCTTCACATTTGCTTTCTAGTGCTTTGAAACACTGCAGCATGTTTCAAAGCCCTGGAAAGAAAGTAATTAAGCTAATACAAACTGCATCAAAGAAAATAGGTGTTTGTGCACCATTGGGATTGTGCCTGCTCTTATGTCCATAAGAGGGACCCTTATAAGGCACAATGGGCCTCATTACACGAATGGCGGAGAACCATGGCGCTATTAGCGCCATGGTTCATGCCGGTAAAATACCGGCACTGCCTTGGCGGAAAGGGGAATTACCGCCCCATTCCAAGGTTGGCGGGCGGTAATTCCCCCTTCCACCATTGCCCTTCCCCATTTTTGCCCCATAGGGCTCTATGGGAATGGGGAAGGCGCTAATTATGGTACTGCAAATTGCGGTACCGTAATCAGCTCCCTGGGTCCCTTTGCGGGTTGGTTTTTAACGCCTGCAAAAAGCAGGCTTTATATTCCCCAACCCGCAAAGGGACCTCGTAGTAAAGCGGTAAGAATTTACTGGTACCGGTAAAATACCGGTACCGGTAAACCCTTACCACCATCCGTGTAATGAGGCCCAATGATAAGGATCAATGCCTCTAAACCTCTCTCTATGGAGCTGCTTGGCCCTGAGAGCCCTTTCCAGTGACAGAATGCAATGGGATGAGGAGCAGGGAGCGAAGCGTTCAGGTCAGAAGCCATCAAATGTGAACACTAGTGCAAACAAAGAGCAGCACTGAAGGGTCCCTCAACCAATCAGGATCTAAAATTGAGAGAATGGGCATGAAACAGTGGGGCATTTGCTCCAAAACTAAATCACAGCAAGGAAACGGTGAGCTGGGCAGCTTTTACACCTGGAAACACTTTTAGTAACAATATTCGGGAAGGGTTGTATACCCATAACTCACCTCTTGCTCATAGAGACACCCTAACATGTACGCCCTACATTCACATAGAGTTCCATTTTCACAAAATGTCAGCTTGAAGTTGTTTTTATCACCATCCTATCTACCACCTCCTATGATAGTACCCTCACCTGCTAAGCCACCTAAACCCCTAATCATCCATATGACCCTTTGGGACTCAACAACCAATCTGGCTTGCTCAACCAATCACTACCGACCGACATCACCCTCTGCTTTCGATCAGTGATTGTCATTGCCTTACTTAAAATAAAAGAACCGCATACCACAACATTCTTATGAATTACTGCCCTGTCTCCATTTTTCCATTTGGTTTTCCAAACTGTATCAATAATAGTATTCAAGGAATACATTCAGTACCTCGCCAAACATAACCTTCCATCCTCCACTAATTCGGATTCTGCTTACTGAGGCCTTCGGAGGCTATGTTGACCCACATTTCCAACTTTCCCGCTACTTCTAATCAGAATCATACACCATCAATTCTCAGGATCGCTTTGCCTCCTGTTAAGGATTTCAATCAGGCAATACACCCGGGTCTCAGCCTAGCATGCAATGCACAAATTAAATACTTATTTATTGTGTCTAAAAGGTTATAAATTCCTAGGAGAGCAACACTGAAAAGATCCTAACAAACATAAGCTATAATATGAGCAACAGTACACACTTTGAATCAGAATGGAGGTTTGGAAATACTTTGAATTGGCAATCACATGTGTAAAACTTCGCACAAATGCAAATTTCCACCTAATTTTCACTAAACGGTTTTTCAGAAAAACATGTCAAATACACTATTTTTTGATGCGGCCTGGGTGTGGATGTAGCTAAAGGTCGTAGGTTTAAGTCAGAGTTGAAATTAAGTCTCTGGCTATTAAATTGAGGAAGTAATGCATGTTTGAATGAGAGGTGTTTTTAGGAAAATAGAACAGAGAAAAGCAGAAAATCGTTTTTTAAAATGACATGTTGATTTTATTTAAAATAGATTTAATGGCAAAGAAAAAGAAGAATGCCGACCTTAAATCTCCACAAATACTTGGCCACTTTAACCCTTCACATGGTGGATACCCCGTTTTCTTTATGGGAATTACTTTATTTAATCAAAATCACTAATGGCTTATGGTCTAGTAAAACACAATGAGGAGAAATCAGCGCTAACACTCGGAATCCCATATAGGGTTGCACAAATGGTTCTGACAAGATTATAGGTTATTAAGTTAGAGATGGGACAGGTTATAGATTGGGATAGGACAAGGCAAGGCAAATATACTATGTATTACTATGATTCCTATTGATACTGTCCACTTTATTTTAAGATTTTGGACCGTCCAGGGCTAAGGTCATCACCGGATCGGGTCTACAGGCAGCAGGGCACTTCTGGTGGGATAGATCAGCTGGGCGGTTCTGGTCAATTGGACTGGCACCTCAGACTGGATGCGCTGGATTGGATTGGCCCTTCTTGTTGCTGGACACTGTAGATCAGCGTGATGGCGAGTTTCAGCAGACAAGCATGAATGGTAGCAAGCCTGACTGGATCAGAATGATTTCCCTTAGATTTTGGGATGGTTTCAGGATTTGGGCCTAGCTGAAAAAGAGTTCAGCAATGCTGATGCCTTGGCTTTGCAAAGAATTCTGGAATCAGGAACAAGATGAAGAATTCAGGAACAGGGCACCACGCAGAAATCAGGATGGAGTCAGGAATCAGTGTGTGTGTGTGTTGTGATGTTACATTATTTATCCTGTCAATTATTTATCCTGCCAAATGACATCACTAAGTTTATGGTAGGGGCAGACTTACAACCCACACCCACAAGGCTATGATTGGTCAAAGGCACAGTTTCCGCCTTGCTTTTTGCTGGTTGGATGACAGAAAGTGTTGTCATATTTTATGATATGACTTGGGAACCTCCCATAGTTAATAGGACCAAAATGTAACTTTCCCACAAACAAACATTTATATAATTATGCCCTCTAAGAAAATCGGCTACATAAATTACATATTCGTGGGTCACATTTACATCCAACTCCACCTGCTCTCGTCTTTAGTGGAATTTTGGCAATTTTAATCATAAAGGTTTGGCCTAACAATTCCTAATTTGGTACATATATGTGCAATCACCCCTAGAACATGGGTACACAATATTAGATTTGCAGCATTAATAATTTCTGCGCAATAAATCATTTTTCATAACTTCAGTTCCTTACGCAGTAAGAAATCCTACCAAGTCTTCAAATGGCTAGCATAAGTTCAGATTTCAATGTATGTACTTTTCATTCCTTTACTTATTTTTGATGCCAAGTTAAATGTCTTGAAGTTTAGTGGCAAGTAAGCATTTTGAATCCAAAAATCACAATTTAGCTTTTTTTTTCTTCCTTCACAAGTGTGAACAAGTGGCTGATCCTTTGAAGTTGAATGAGAAACCTCTCCCAGGATCCTGCCCCTCCCCTGGAAGGATGAGTGTCCCAGCCTTCTATTGTCTTTGCCTGGGGCCCAGCTGCATTCCTAATGAAGCGCATTGTCATGAGTATGCAAGGCCTCCCAGCAGCAATTAGCCCTTTCCTGCCAGAAGTGAAGTGTCAACCTTTCCCAGGTTGAAAATTGTCAAGGCAGAATTGTTTGTTTTTAAATAAGTTAATTAACTCAAGACTGGGTTACTTTAAGTTCCATCTAAATCTTTCATTAAACATATAAAATGAACACAGTTTAAAGGTGGATTTTTACATTAGCAAACCTTTGACATATCTTAAAGAATTAACCCTTTAAAAACATGCTTTCACAACAGGCGATTTTGCACTTTCTTCATGGAAAAGCACATTAAACTGAGTTATTTTAAAAACGCTTTCCTATGCAGCACATACATTTTATTCAGCACCAGTTCTTCCCTTCAGTGCCGGGATGTGTTTGCAATCTGGATACTTGTATCCTGCCTTTGTTTAGAGTTTTCTCTCTGCACAGCTGATTCTGTTATTTGTTGCAATTTTAGCAGCTTTTTTCCTGTGGAAATGAAAACTATAATGTTCCTGGGATGCTTTTTCCTTAGATACATTTTATATAGCTGTCAGTCAATGAGCCCGGTTCCTCTGAGCCACACTGGAAGATCCTGGCCATTGCAGTATCCTTTTAATATCAATGATTCATTGGAAATGAATGGATCAAGCACCAAAAACAGCACTTTTCCAGGTTGCAAAGCTAACATTTTAAAAGGCATTTTTGGTTTTCAGCACAATTCTGCTGCTTTGCTCCATGTTGAATGTGGCAGAGCCCACTGGCATGCTCCTGTAGTGAGAACTCTGTTTTTCACTCCCCCTGACTGTGTGTGGCAGGGTGTGCAGCTTTTTTTGGTTGTGACCCAACACAGTCTTGAAGGTTTTGGGGCGCACAGAAGTCAGCACATCCATTTTGGGCTGTTTCTTTCATCATTTGTGAAGTGATGCAGTGGGGCACATTGGAATGGGTCAAAATATCCCACAGAAGTCCCCAGTCGTGGGGAAGTCGGGTATGTGGAATTTTTCTTTCTCTCGTGAAGAACACAGGTTTCTTCAGGCGTAAGTTCTTCTTCCATGAGCGAATGATGCGACACACTCTCCTCGTGAGAATAGGAACGACACCCCTATCTTGTTTCATGCTTTCTTTTCCGGTGTGGAGTGACTCTCCGGATTTCTTTGGTTTTTCCTCCCGGGTCCCCTTGGTTGTTAGGTACACAAAGTGCCAATACTAGAAAACAGAACACATCCCAGTTATGAACATTTTCCCACTACTGCCCTCCTATAGGGGTGACAGCCCTAGGAAATACATATGCATTCAATGACAAAATACAATATTCCCTGCATGTATTCAATGACAATTTAACATTTTTCTAGGTTTCAGGATTCTCTCCTTCTGGAGTTTCTGTAGACTCCTCTATTTTCCACAAAGTATGCCTGGGGTGGCAACTCTTTAGCTGATTTATGTGGACCCACTTGTCTTCCTCTGTCAAGTTGCCCTTGGGAATGCAGATTCTGTAGGCGACTGGTGAGATTTTGTCCACAATTTCAAACGGTCCCCACCAGCTGGGCAAAAATGTGCGTCTTTGGCTTGATTCCTTTGGAAATTGTAAAAGTAGACCTAGTCTCCTACATTATATTTTTTGGTTGTTTTAACGTCATAGTGGGTCTTTATATTGTCTGCAAATCTTTCAAGATTCTGCTGACCATACGCAAAAGCATGTTGACTGTGTTTTCTCAGATTCTCAACATACTCATGAGTTGTGGAAGCATTTACCAATGTCTGCTCTTGGATTCTATAGAGCAGATGCTAGGGTAGCACCATCCTTCGTCCAGTTATCAGCTCAAATGGAGACATTTTAGTTGCAGAAGAAGGGGTAGATCTGATGGCCATCAGTACAAGGGGTAATCGAATATACCAACTTGACCCAGAGTCTGCCACAAACTTTTTTAATATGCTCACAATGGTTTTATTGTACCTCTCAACCCATCCATTAGAGGACAGTTGTTATGCAATGTGTAGTTTCCTTTTTACCTCAAGTATCTCCCATATCTTTGTCATCACCTCGCTGGTGAAGTGACTACCTCGGTCTGACTCAATCCTTTGGGGTAGTCCAATAAACGAGAAGATGTGATTGATCATCAGAACAGCTGCTGTTTCTGACTTGCAATGTGGGGCCGGGAGACATTCCACCCACAAAAGTAAATATAGCATGTTACGGTTAACATGTAGTGGTTCCCCCTTTAGTAGCGAATCACGGGCCCGATGAAATCTACTTGTAAATCTGACCAAGGCAGTGTCATCCTCCTCTTTTGGAGGGGAGCATGATGTGTGAGTGATGTTGGTTGAAATTGTGCACACACGACACCCCTTCAAGTATTGATCGAGGTCTTGCCCCATGTGCGGCCAGTATGCAACCTCTCGCAAGATATTTAATGTAGTGTGAAACCCCTGATGACCGGCTGTGGCCGCATCACGGGCGTGACTTAGCATCAGGCTTCGGAATGAGGTGGGGACCACCCACTGGTCACAGCCAGATATGGATCTCCTCACCAACAAATCGTCTTGGATTCAGAAAATTTGTGGACATTTCATCAACACTCTGAGGTCCTTCTTCCCAATGCAATTGTTATCCATTAGGGGAAAGTTCTCAGTGTCCTCAATGTGTTGATAAAACTTACCAATGATTGGATAGCCTTTTTGAGCCGTGATTAAATCAGCATCTGGGGACTCCTTACTCCACTGGGCAGTTGAGAGTTCATTGTGAGCATTTGTTTGGGACCTAGTGATAGCAGTGACCTGGATTTCCCCCAACAGCAACTCAATCTCAAGGAGATCCCCTTGGATGGCTCCGGTTTCA
Organism: Ambystoma mexicanum; assembly: GCF_040938575.1. Taxonomy (NCBI): domain Eukaryota; kingdom Metazoa; phylum Chordata; class Amphibia; order Caudata; family Ambystomatidae; genus Ambystoma; species Ambystoma mexicanum. The sequence goes on from NC_090925.1 coordinate 602,559,169, forward strand.
GCCAGCTGATCAGCTAAGTCATTTCCAGTTTTGTCTGATCCCTCTACTTTGGAATGACCCTTGATCTTTTTCCAGTAGATGGTCATCCCACTAGAGGGGACCAGATAATCAATATTATGCATTAGCTTGCCATGTTTTAGTGGTTTGTTGTTAGCACATAGCATGCCTCCGGTTTTCCAATTAACCAGGTGCTCCACGAACCCGTTCCGGACATAATCTGAATCAGTGATTATGACCAGTTCGTGGAGTTGGTGTTGAACAGCAGTGAGGATGGCTTGATGAACTGCCATCAGCTCTGCCACCTGACTACTATGGGGACCAATTTTGTACCCAGCGCAGGGTTCGAAGCATCATTCACCCAGGCATTCCCAACGCCGGTCACAAGTTCCTTTTCCCTGTTGTCAACATGGTAGGAGAATCTATCCACATAAACCGTGGGCATTCCCTCACACTTGTCTTCTTCATAAACTTTGTGCGGGGAGTTTAGGTACGCCTCCATGTTGTCGTGGATTTTAAGACTTTCGTCCTCAAGACAGTTTTCTCTGGCACAATCATGCAAATCAGCCAGATCTTGCGCGAGAGGAGTCTTCTTGTTTTGGCCATATCTGACCTCCACAGGAAAGTCTTGCATTGACAGGATCCAGGAAGTAATTTTGGAATTACTCACATTTCCGGCCCGGATTCTGTCACTTTGAAGATATTGCAGAGGCTGGTGTGGAGTCTCCATTATGATGTGCACCCCCTGTATAAAAGGACAGTAATTTTTCAAAGCCCACACCATTGCCAGGAGTGCTTTCTCACAATAGTTGAATTTTTACTACACAGAGAATAAAGTCTTGCTTGCATAGGAGATGACTTTATTGACCTTGTCATGCTTTTGGTATAATACTGCAGTCAGGCATGTATTTGAGAACCCTGTCCCCAAGAAGAACTCCTTGTTTTTGACAGTGTAAGCTAGGCAAGGTGCTTGTGAGAGGCTTCTTTTGAGTTGCTTTACTGGCTTGGCTTGCTCTGGACCCCCACTCCCACTTGACCCCCCCTTCAACAGATGGATCAGGGGTCTTGTGATCTCTGCATAATCCTCAATGAACTTTCTACTGTAATTAGTGAGTCCAAGGAGGCTCCCTAGCTCACGCAGAGTTGTTGGGTCTTTTAGTTTATGGAGTGCTTCCACTTTCTTTTCCTGGGGACAGAGACCCTCTGGAGGATTCTTATTCCCCAAGAAGTTGACATGGGTCCTGCACCACTGTGCCTTTTAGAAAGATAGTTTTGCTCCGGCAACCCTCAACTGTGTCAGAACAAAATGTATTTCCACTATGTGTTCCTCCACAGTTGATCTTTTGATCAGAACAACATCTACATAGGCCAGGTTACTCCTTTCACCCAAGTCGGCCATGGCCTTGTGTAAGAAGATATTAAATTAATTGCCGGAGTTGATGTATCCGAAGGTAGTCCAGGTCCATGTGTACTGCTGCCCCCCAAAGGTAAAGGCCAGTTTGTATTGGTCCTCCATACTGACAGGTAGGGTCCAGTACCCATTAGTCAGGTCAATGGCAGTGGATACCCTTGACCCCTGGATCTGGGCCAGCCCTTGGTCGATGTAGGGAAGAGGCCATCGGGACATGTGGACCCGTTAGTTTAGCTCCCTTAGGTCAGAACAGAGTCTCCACTGGCCGTTTGGTTTTGAAATCCCCAGCACCGGATTATTAAAGGTGCTGTGAACTGGACGAATTATCCCACGGGACTCAAGGTTTTTAATTATTTCTGTGAGGGACTCCATGGATGCGAGAGGCAAGTGATATTGCTTCACAAACCCTGGATTCATGCCAGGGTCCATGGGAATTGTTTTTGTATGGATTTCGGTGGGACCACGGTCATGAGTCCACCGCAAAGAGATCTGGAAAATCTAAGAAAACTTGTTTCAACTTTTGCTTTTGCTACAGAGTCTCACAGGCATCAGCTAGGTTGACTCTCTCTTCAACCATCTGCCTGAAGCATGGAAAGACTTCTGGTTTTGCTATCTCAGCGGCCTCCTCCAGCTGGGTGGAGAAGTCCCTGGTTGAAGTATTGACCAGGACAGAGGGTTTCAGGCAGGGAAGGCAGTCCTTGTGGACTTGGAAGATCACCTCATCGCTCCTGAAGTCACAGATCACCTCTTCCTTACCATAAGGGCAGGAAGAGTACACCAGGAAATTCCCCCCATGACGGGTGAAGATCCTGTCTAGTGTTGTGTCATTGTCACTATCACTGTCAAAACAGTCATTGGAGATCGGTCCTATCAGTTCATTACCTAAATCTATGGAAAAATGTCAGTCATCAATCGCCATTCCAATAATGGTGCATGCGCCTAGAGTGATGCTCTTAAGGTCGCTGTTATCCACTAATATTGGAATGGTGTTGTGTTCTATATTGACTAATGGTGTTGGGTGTATCCCCAACCCTTGCTGTTGGAGATGGGCGTTGAGGTGAACAAATGCGTCAGGATTTTGCAGTTTCTGTCCTCTTTTAATTTTTACTTTAAGTGGGACTAGTCGCGTCCGTCCTGAGATGGTGACTTCCTCTCCAATTTGAACTTCAACTGCATACGGCAGCAATTGGGCTGACGAACATGCTTTTTCTGAATCAACAAAGTCCATGGGATTACCCCTTAATCGGGACCAGGCTTTGAAGTTTATCAGGTCCAATTCAATGGCAAAGCAATTGAGAATGCCACTGCCTAAATAGAATGGAGCAGGGACATCTCGCACGACCCAACAGTTATGTACTATGCTTTTGTTGCCCATTGAAATTTTGAGCATGCACCTGCTAGGCAGGAGGTGTTTGGAATTGGGAGTCTCCAGGTCCATTTCCCATTTGTCTATCAATTTAAAGGTGGCTATGGCTGGATCTTTTGGGAGTTTTTGGAACATGGCTTTGCTGATGAAGATCTTACCGTTGTTCACGCACACTCGGGGGAGAACAAATTCCTTCCCCTCATTTAACTGAATGGAGATGTATAACTGTTCTCTAATCTTCTGAATGTCAGCTAAGCTTTGAGCTGGTTTCTCAACATTTTGGACTATGGAAGTGGGATTTTCTGATTGTGAATTAGTATAGAATTTCAGAATATTTCCTTCCAGTGTGGAATGCCATTTAAAACTGGAAGGAAGGTTGATTTTCAGAAATAGGGAGGACTTCCCATAATTAGTTTGTTGTCCTACGGCAATGACTGTCACGTCAGGATTTGGTGGTTTTGAAAATGGAACTCAATGTGATCCTATTTTTGTTCAACCATGTGGCATGTGCCATTAAAACTAACATGGTTGACGCTATGTTTTAATTTTATTGGTCGGTTAGTCTGGGTCCAGAGGACCTTGTTTACACAGTCTATTAGGGGAGACAATCTGTGCAGGATGTCATTCCCCAGTAAACATGGTGTGCCCTACAGAGTCACGACTATGACTGGGTGTTTTACCTTTTGTTGCCCAATTTTAATTTCCAAATCCGCAGTCCCCTCGACAGGAATTTAATTCCCATCGAAGTTCTGAAGTTGTCCAGGAAGAGGGATGAGAGGGATCTGCTATCTCTCCCCCCTTCCTAAATTCAGCTGATCAAAGGCTCTCTTTGAAAGAAGAGTGGCTTGGGATCCAGTGTCCACCAGTGCCAAACATGTACATTGCTCTTGTACTTTGACCGGGGCATAAAATCTTCCCTCCTTCTCAAGGGGGCAAAGATAATGTGCATTTTGGGACAGTTGGTGGGTAAGTTTCTTGATTCTTGATTTTGACACAGGGGTAGATTGGCCTGATTCTGTGTGGGTGTTTGGGGATCTGTAAGAAAAATGTGGCAGTTTGATATTGGGGGAGTTTTGGGCTCCCCTGGTTCTGATTCTGCCCCCCCCCCTTTTGGAGGCAGTCCCCAGAATATGTTTGGGCAAGGTGGTTTTCTGGATCATCATTCTGGGGTTCCATAATGGGCGATCCTAACACAGTCCCCACAACCCCCCAGTTGTCGTTAGGATCTCTCGGGACCCATTTTTCTTTGGGAGGAGTTCCCCCATCCCTGAAGGAGAAGATCTTTTTCGCAGAGTACACTAAGGACCCCTCTCCTTCAAATTGGAGGACACTAACCTCCTCCGCAAAATGGGTCTTTTTAGGTCCTTTATTTCTCCTACCCGCCCTCTGTTCCTTGGGTTGCAGACTTTCCGGGGCAGGAGATTTTGGTTCCGGTTCCTTGGTTTCCAGGGGCTTTTCACAAGTGGGAAAGCAAGCTTTCTCTAAGGCTTTGCCCTTGTATTGGGGGCTAATGTAATCAGGGAAGTTAGGGCTCCCATTTGTGGGATTACTTCCCTGACTACCTGTTTGGGATTGGCCCGAGGGCCTTCTGGTTCCTTGATTGGATGGGTTCTGTGCAGGTATATTTTTAGGCCCCCCATCTCCCGATCTAAAATGGGGGCAACCCTCACCTCTGCCACGTTAGCAGCAGCAGGAGTGTTGGCTGGTTTGGGGTTTTATCAGTGTTTTTGTTCTCTACAGGTTTCTGCACCTCATAAATATGGGTTGCCTGTTCTATGACCTAGTCCAGTGATCTCTTCTCGTGAAAGTCCCTCACCAGGTGAGTCATAATGTATTTGGGGAGTACATGGAAAAAGGTGCAAATATACTCCCTACTATCTGTGCGCACCCTCCTGGTGGTCTCTGCAAAGGCCCGTTTGAATTCCTGCACAAACTCTTGTGGAGCCTGATCTTCGCCACACTGCAGATTGTAGGCCGCCTTGCGGGCCTCTTTGGGAGTTCTATGGACAGAGAAGTTTTTTAAGATGGCCGCCCTGTAGGTAGACCATATTGAGTGGTTCTGATCCTCCAGCCCCGCAAAGAAGCTGGAGTACTCAGGGGAGAATGTCCATTTCACATATTGGATGGAATTCTGACTATCTTTCAGATGAAACGTATCCTTCATCTGTTCGTATAATTCAAGGTGTTCCCAGACTGAATACTTAGCATTTTCATGATAGGGAGTTTTAACACTCCTTATGGCCTGGATCTGCTCAGGGGATCTTTTTGCATAGCCCTCTTGATTTTGATTGCCTTTTTGGTCTTAGTCACCCGTGTCCACTCATCCTCTAACTCAGAGGCACTACTACTGGAAGTGGCTATCTGATCCTCTAGGCCCTCCCTGATTCTGCGAGCTTGAGAAGGGCTTGCAGAATGTGGGGGCCTAGTTTTCCTATTCCTGTGGTGCTCAGAAGAGTTTTCTAACTCTCTCCTGCTCCCAGGATTGGCAGAGTTACCTCCACCCCCCACTGCCCTAGCTGGGAAGAGGTCTTTAGGATACTCTTTTTGGGCTTTATTTCCTGGAGTTCCAAACCAAATTTAACAAACTGAACTTTTGGTAGGCAGTATTTTTGAGGATCCAATTCCCTGAGGAGTCTTCCTGATCACAGATGTTAGCCCTAACATTTGGGGATCTGTGCAGAGATGCCAATCCATCAAATTCTGGAGGCGCTGATCCATCAGCCCCATTTTACCAATTCTTTTGAAGTCTACCATCCCCATGGCCCCTGGTTCATATGCGCTTGTGGACATGAAGGTGGCAAAGTTCATGGTACTGAAGGTGTTTGAGTCCCTGGGTACAGGGGTCCTGATGTGATGCTCAGGGGTTGCTCTGTCCCCCTCAACCGTTTCTATTTCAGCCCCTATTCCCTGGTGATATGCCAAAATCTGAGTCTTTTGTTCCTCTATCAGAGCCTCACTTGTCTCAATACTTCGCTCTTGCATTGCTGTCTGTTGGTGGAGCACATTATTCTTTTCACAGAGAGCCTCGTTGTCTGTGCTTCCTGCCTGGTCTGAAATATACTGAGCCAATTTCTGCTGCAGGGTTCACGTCCTTTCAATGCGGATGGGCCAAAGCTCAGGAAGGTGTTAGCAGGCAACAGCCTTGTCCATTGTCCAGAGACTCTCCGGCACTTCCTAACTAGGAAGATTGCTAGCAGAACCTAGCAAGGCACAATGTGTGCAGGCTGGGTACCGGTTCTGTATCTGTTGGAAGGGTCCTCTGAGTCTGGTATCTCCCTCCGTTCCGTAGGAGATGTTTAGGAGAGGGATCTTGCTTCCCTCTTGGAACTCCTGGCCTTCCTTCACTGGCAAAAGATGTAAGATAGACTGTACCTTCAGCTTGGGTCCAAATGAGTCCTTCTTCTTACTCCTTTTGAAATCTTCAGATGATCTGCTAATTTAGGGGTTCAGCCCTCTTTTAAAGCCAAAGGGCCCCAGTGATTTGTGCAGGCTAAGCCCACCTTAATAAACTGTTCCTGTGTCCCCACCAACAATCTTCTGTTATGCAAGAGGTCAGGACCAGAGTTTTCTGCAACAGGACAGACACAGGGGTGGCAACATATACCTAAGCCCTACCCATTTCCCTGTCTGTTGCTCTGGTTAACTGAGCCCTCTGTGATTCTTGATTAAAGCACAGGGTTCCCTTGAAGTTTGTGCTGGGAGCAGACCTCCTGTCTCCCTCAAACCATATAATTCTCCCCTCTGAAAGGGGTGGGAACTTACTTCAAGTTGACACATTGCATACCAAAGGGGTGTCAGTCCTGCCTTCCTGTTGTCTGTTTGGCAATCAAGCCCACACAGCAGGCTTGCCTCAATTATCTCATTAGTATGCACTGCCGCTAGCCGGAGGACATACGGATATGCAAATCCATGGAACCTTTGATATTTAATTTAGGCTGCTCATGGTTGAACGAAGGTGTGCCTTGCCCCTTCTAGAGATGCTTTGATGTACCTGTGGCTGTCACATTCCAGCTGAATATGACAGGGGTAGACAGTGCCAGTAGGCTGTGTCTTCCCTGAGTAGATCTGGCTATGCGTTTTGTGCGGAAAGCAGATGGACTATGTGTGGAATGGCCTCACACAGTACTTGGAGGTTGATCTCCCATCATTCATTTTCATTTATCAAAAAATCAAAAATCCCAGGCAAGCACACTCTCTCCGTGTGGATGGTTGAATTCCTCACACTTATACCGAGCTGCACATTCCTTGAACTCGTCTATCACCCTTACAGAGAGTGATCTGACTAAGAAACATGCATCCATACTACCACAACCACATTTCACCCCCTCATCCCAAGTGTTTTTCCCATAATGAATTCCTTTGTCGGCTAATCCCTCTTTCCAATTCCCTCTCCAACCTTCTTCTCCATTACATGCACAATAATGTCTGACAACATCGGGACCAGGTCACCATACACCCCCTCCCAGACAAGGTTGAGGTGCCATAATACCACCATGGTGTTGATTGGCGCAGTAGAAATATTGTATAACATAATACATACATTAAGTTACATTTGCTTGTTAGCCAAGGGTTGAATAGAGTGTTCATCCAAAAGAAAATGACGAGTTGATACCTTAAGCAGGCTAACAAAGTAATTTATCTTGCATATTTGCAAGCGTTAGTGGTACATCAACACTTCCTCAGGTAGGAATGTAATGAAGCCTTTGGAAAAGAATACTAAATTGCAGCTTAAATAGCCCCTCCTGAAAAGACCCATTATCAATGCCTGTCTTTGTACCTGATTGTAGTTTTACTCAGAGAGTCTTGCATTAGATTTGAACTCTTACACACATTGCAGTCTTCAATGTCTAAACGGTGCTGTGTTAGTAGGGTAGGTGCCAGTGTAACTGAAGAGAAGGCAAACAAATACAAAAAAAGCCCATCCTGTTAAGAGTGCTACCATGAAGGCAGGAGGGGATGGGTTAGTGTCAGTCATAGTAGGTGTAGTACAGTTAAATCTCAGTATATCAGGCCAATCCCCTTTCAAGATCAGTGGTGGCACAACTATCCACATATCAGGCTTGTGCCTCTGGAAGTCCAATAGTGGGGGGGGCACAACCAGTTATGGGTTAGGCCTATGACTCGTGGAGCCCAGTGTGGTAGATTTGTGTCAAATACATACTGGGATTGTGTGTATCACAATCATAAGGAAAGGTTGGAGTTTGACTTAAGATAGGGGCCCTTACAAGTCGGTGGGAAGCTTTTCAGCTGGGGAATTTTGAGGGGACATGGGGCTGGGTTGAACGGAGTCTGCAATTATTCATTTCCTAAGAGAAGCTGGTGGGGCTGGTGATGTTTCAGTTGGATGTCTGTGAATGGCTTTGGAATAAATGATGGCACATTCCTAACACATAATGGGCATGTGCCTCTAGAAGGTCGACAGATGGCATGAACAACCAGTTTTGTGTTAGGGCTATGACTCGTGCTTTGTGTCACATACCATATTGGGATTGTGTTACAACACAACCACAAGGAAAGGGTGGGGTTTGACTTGAGGTAAGGGCCCTGACAAGTCTCTGGGACGCTTTTGAGCTGAAGCATTTTGAGGGCACATGAGGATGTGTTGAACTGGGTCTGCCAAAGATAAATTGCCTTAGAGCTGGTGGTTGGGCTGGTGCAGTGTCAGTTGGATGCCTGTGAATGGCTTTGGAAAAAAATGATGGAAAGTGCCAGGTCTGAATGTTGTGATCCCTGCATCTCTATGGATGGAAAGAGGGAGAGTCTGTTGGGAAATTGACTCATTAAACTGTGATGTCTGTTCAAGCCCCATGCCAGTGCATGCATACACACACACTCAATGCTTTGTTTTTTCAAATAAGTGCTCCATCAACTCAGCAGCTGCCTCAGGACTCCAGACTGACACCCACACCAGCTCTCAAAGATACAGTTTGCATAGAGGCAGCAAGCAGGATAAGGTATCAATTAACAGCCAATGACCATGCAAGTTTGGGAAAGCATTGGATGGACAATAGCATGTGCAGGATGTGATACCCAAAGTAAATGGAAATTCAGGTTTTCGAGAAACAGCAGCCAGCCCACCCAGGAGCATGGTAGAACATTCAATAGCATAGCATAAGTATACAAGACAAAATAAATACAGAGTTATTTGCAATGACTTTCTGACACCCTTGTTGTAATAGTTTGAGGTAAACACTGGAAAGGTTATAAGTCATTTAAAAGGACCACCTCTTGCTGTTCAATATATATGTGGCCCATTTCTCCTTTTCCACTGATGGTCAGTGATAAGGTATGAGATACAAAGCACAATGAGTGGTGCGAACAGTAAGTGTGAGGAATTCAACCATCCGCATAGTTGGTGTGCACTGGACTGGGCTTTTAAAAAATTGTATATGAAATTGAATGATGGTAGATCAATCTCTGGAGAATGTGTGGTGCTAATCTGCACACATTTTCCTATGCTCACCGCATGACATACACATAGTCCCGTGTACTCTTGGTGGACACAGCCTACAGGCACAGTCCTCCTTTTCACATTTAGTTGGGATCTGACAGATGGAGTACATGATGCATCACAGAAAGGGGAGGGTCAAAACCTTCCTCCTGCCATGGCAGACAAATTACCTATCAAAGGCTCCATTAATCTGCCTTGTCCTTTTTTCTGCTGAATGGTGGCATCAATTAACATAATTAGCATACTAGAGTATACCTCAAACAGGCCCACATGGGGCCTAGTTGCAGAGGTGAACAAAGGAGACAGAAAACCCCAACAACCTTTGATATGCACTGTGTCAACCTGAAGCTAGCTCCCACCTCTCAGTATCAAAGGCAGGGACCTGTGATGTCTGGAATTATGTATTTACAGTAGTCATCCCCCCAGGGGGACCCCATTCAGAATGTACTAGTATGTGGTTTGGTGGAGACCAAAAGTCTGGTCCCGCTGCAGCTTCAAGGGAGACCTGCTGCTTTAATAAGGAATCACAGAGAGCTCAATTAACCAGAGACACCCTTTGATCCACAACACACAGGAAGATGGGTGTGATGTGGTTTTGCATGTTTTCACACCTTGTCTGTTACAAAGCACACTGGTTATGAGCTCACGTACAGAGGAGATTGTTGATTATTCATTAAGGCATTAAGGCAGGCTTAGCCTATACCAGTCACTGGGGCTCATTTGGCTTTAAAAGAGGGTCAAGCCCGTCTTTTGGCAGATCATCTGAAGATTTTGCAAGGAGTAACAAGAATAACTCATTTAGACCCTGGCTGAAGGAACATACTGCCTTACAGATTCCTACAGTCAAGGAAGGCTAGGAATTCCAAAGAGGGAAGCAAGATCCCTCCACTAAACATCTCCCAGGGAACAGAGGGAGATACTGAATCCAAAGGACCCTCCAGCAGCTCCAGAACCGGTACCCAGCCAGCACCTTGCGTGCTCTGCTAGGCTCTGCAGCAAGCTTGCTAGGTGGGAAGTGACAGAGAGTCTCTGAACCGAACCAAGGACAAGGCAGTTGCCTGCAACACTCTCCTCACGTTTGGCTCATCTGCCTTAAAGGATGACATTTAAAACAATGAAGAAGGTAGGAGGAGTGCATTGACAAGCATCTACCTGTATCCACCTTAAAAGACATTTTCAAGCCATTCAAGTCCCTGAAGCTGCAATCAACTGCAACACTGACTGTTGTCACGCCACAGTTGCTAACGACATCCGAGGCGCCTCGACCAATGCTTCAGACCTGCCAACTGGCACTGAGATAAAGATTCCTGACCCAGAGCAACCGTTTAGGCAAGACTGCAGCTGTGGCCTGATACCCTTATCTGTCTCCCATCTTGAACTCTGTCTTAGAAGCTGCAAAGCCCCCTGAAAGTGACTCTACATTGTGGAGAACCAAGAACTTGTACAAGCACAAGGTGAATTGTGGTTCTGTCCCCCTGGTCCTTTTCCGAAGGACCCTAGTGACATTTTACCACCCATTTCTCCTTGTTGCGAGTAATTACTTTATCGACTACCCTTCCTGTCAGTATCCAGAGTGCATGCCTTTTCCTTCTTGAAACTATCAGTTCTCTGCATTCCTTTCTTTAATTTCTTTTTTTTAATTATTTAACGTGTTACATAGTTATACAGAAATGACAACTTTTAAACACACATTATCAACTGACATTCGTTCCCCATTGTCCTACCGTCCCCCACTGTACTCAATAAAAAAAAAACATTACAAGTATAAATCAATTCTCCCACCTCCCCCGCATACTCAATAGGGACCGTCAAAAATAGTTATCAATTTTCTCCACAGACTAGTAAAGAAAATGATGCAATGTTCATTATTGCGATTCAAGAACATCGGCCACAACTCTTCGTTTGCCACATCCTGAATTCCTGCTGCCAAACAAGCAGCTGCCCTCAATGTCTCAACTGCTTCCAGTTCATTAAGAGATGCTTGGCAGTTTTAAGCTGGAGGTCCCTGAAAAGCCTACAAAAATGTTGGGTCTGCGTAATATTAGACCAGGCTCCCGTTATTTCAAGGGTCTTGACAACATTAGTTGTAATACTTAGGTAGTCCCACACCAGAGCGTTACCCACGAACTGATGTATATATCTGTGGTACTGCCCCTGATGGAGGATGTACTCATAGAACAGAGTGCATTTTCTCTTCACAGAGAGTTTAACAAGCTGCAGGTCAAGGTATTTTTGTTGGATATTAGTACTTATGCCACATTTGTGTAGAGGAACAGCCACGTGCCTCTGCAGGACGTCCCACTCCCCTGCTACCTGTATGCTGGAAGCTTGAAATTGTGCCATGCTTGACACCAGCAGTTGTGACCATTCTGCGGCGAATATTAGAGAAAAGGTACCCATTGAGAAAGCTATATCAAATGTATTCCTGAAGAGAAGACAATCTAATGGAGGAGCTCTCCGAAGGAATATGAACATGAGAGAAAGAGAAGCTCGTGACGTGACAAGAGATGAGTGTGATGCACTGAGAAGATAGGCTGAAGAAAAGATACATGATCTTACAGAAACTGATGACGAAATAAAGAATCAAGTGAACGTTCATATGAGAAAAGAAGATTGCACGTGTGAGAAAATGCAAGGCGTTTAATAACTATACAGAAGCAGCAACGCAAGTAGATCAAGTAATCTTGGAATCTGGCTATAAGTAGTGAATAGACTGTAGGTGATGCATCCATTGTATAGAAGCTGGACATCATTGTCACACATTAAGTAAGTTCAAACGCATGGAGAAGCAAGACAAAAAGCTGTGTCGCAGCAAAGAATTAGCCAAGATCATGGAAGAGGCTAGAAGGGCTGTCTGGGCTGATGTCAAGGCTGAAACAGCCAAGACTGGTTATCTATTCTTGAAGGCAGAGAACGTGAGATGCTGAATCATCCCTTATTAAGGTGCAAGGAAAGAATAACATGAGTGCCAAGTTTAATTCATTCAAAACAATGAAATGCTGCAAAATGGGCTGAATTGAGGTCTCCCGTCACCTGAGTCAAGGATGAAAATAGAGTTGGGCATGCAGGTCCAGAACTATGATAGCATGTGCTCACACTCCGTTATATTCCCATAGATGAAAATACACTGCAAGGCCATGTTCAAAGACAATCTTCATGGAAGAAGGCATGGGTGATGAGAGAAGTTGGGCTAATTGGGTGGGGAGGTAAAGTCATGTCCACCTCCTGGGTATGAGCTTACGTGCTGCTAGTGAGTCAAATGTTCCAGACTGGCACTAGCATGCTACCCAATTGTAGAGGGCCATGTAACGAAGGGCCCTATATTTTGAGAGCCAATGATATACTGTGTACTTAATTTAATAATGATGAAGATGACTTGCACTAGAGATGGGCATAAGTTGTCCACCTGACAATAGATATCCAATCACAACACAACCCCTTATTGAAAGTACACTTAGCTGTTCCCCTTGAGTTTATCACAATCCCTCTTAGGTTTTTCTTAGTTTGCCACATAGTATGACATTATGTATGATGAATTTTTACTATATAAGTGTGATTTGTTATGAAATGCTTCGAGAAAACGTGTGCGACGTTCGTGGATGTCTGTTGTAACTCCCTGTTTTAGACAATTGATATTAAAACAGAAATACCTTTACCATATTCCTGAGTTGGTGTGATTATTTGGTGTCAGAGTTATTCTGCATCCCATCCATTGCATGCGTGCTATCCAAAGGGTTCTATTGCTCATTTGTGTCGATCGTACGTGGAACTCAGTGAATTTCCCAGTTCCGTAGTGGTCCGACACTGCCCCTATGTTAGCCAAATTGCTATTAGGCATAAAACTAGCTTTTAGCCTCCCCGCCTCACAAATTTAGTGATTTAGGGAGCCAAGTGTGGCATTAGTCAATTTCCGATAAGTGTTGACACATGACAACTGGAATTTTGCCTCACAAGAAACCAATTTTAATTCAAGCTGAATCAAATCCACTGATGCATGCAGTAGTAGATGAAACAGCTTCTTCAGCAGTCTGGATTTGAACCTATTTAGGGCTGATATATTAACAAACGCCCAATTTTTGACTCCATACAGGATGATAAGGAGGATCTTAGCCAAATAAAAATAGGCCATAATTGCCAATGAGTATCCTCCTTCTCTATGAGCCAATTTTGACAATCCAACCAGGATATGCAAGCATTTACGTTCAAGTAGCTCAAGGTGTCGTGTGCCCAATGTTAGGGGGAATTCTCCAAAATGGCTGATTTCCCTTACCTACTGAGTGCCTCAGCAGCTTTGCTGGATTTCTAGGATTTATTTTTTCACCTGGTAAGAGTGTGGGCCTTTTTTTCCCACTCTTACATGCGTTTTTGCTGTGTGTGTTTAACATTTTTTGTGTTCATAGACTGTGGAGCCTCACCTACTTCACAGGCATTATCTTTTTACTGTGTGTTACACAGCACCTTCAGTGCAGTGACACAGGGTTGTGTTTTAGACTTCCCAACTCAGACTCCATTTTTCGCGGACTGACTACTGTCTCCCAGAACCCATAAAGTTGCCATTAACCTTATTAGCCTCTGTAAAACCACAGACCCAGTACAAAACATCTTACATGGAGTACTGAAAAGGGTTAATACTTATTCCTTTTTGTCTGTTTCTCTTGGAGCATTGTTTTGCTCCCTTTATATCAAGACTTGGCTGGTGGCAGTGATAACTACCCTATTTTTCCTACCACGGTTATCTTAAATAACCTTGGTATGGTTTTAGGCTATCTTGGTAGCCTCAAACTTAAACCCGCTAGACCATATATGTTTTATTTCGGTTCCGGCTGGGTTTATTCACCATTTCTTTTTGAAAATGTCTTTCTCATGTTTTACTCTGTGCGCCAAACCAGGTTTGGTTCCTTTGTTCACTGTCTTTTCACGGGCATCTACGCAGAAGCCCTCCTTAGGCGCCTGTATGTCTGGGGGAGACAGGATGTGAGGGAGGGGTTTAGGACTCCCTGCACAGGGTCTCCTTGGAGACCATGTCACACTCTGAAATGATTGGATGTGGTGACTGTCCCGGCGGGACAGCCACCCTGCTGTGTGATTGACAGCCAGGCTTGGTGAATGGGGGAAAACTGCATAAAAAGCAGGTCTCTGGGTCTGGAAAGGCAGAGTCACCACTGGAACAAAATAACTGACAAGGAGCTGATGGAAGTGGACCCCTACCATGACTGAACCGCCCGGTGAAGCCCGGCTGCAGGTCCGAATTCTCGAACTCCAACGACAGAGAAGATCCTCCAGGAATCTTCTTCCCCTGAGTTGGTGGGACCAACCAGTTCACCCAAACTGCAAACCAGGACTGCCTCCTCTGGTCGAATTCGCTGTACAGAGCTACAGTGGGCTGGATAGCCAGGAAGGTCGGACCCTGCTTGGGTTTTAAGGAGCGCACCTTTTATTCGTTGCTTTGCTCTGCTACTGGTTTCTTCCCTGGGCAGTGCAGGACCCTCCAGTCTTCCTACTTCACGTCACTCCGACAGTTGCTTCATGAACCGTGAGCCTGCAGGAACTGCCAGGAACGTCTGCCTCAGCTACAGCTTCTTCACCATTTAAAGGTACTGTGCAAATCCGGTTGTTTGTTCCGTTCAGCCGTGGTGAAAGTGTGTGAAATCGTTCTCCAATCCGAGGGCTTGTCCTTCTCTACTCTTTAAACTAACTTTTCTGCCGACCAACTTCGTCCGGAACTCTTGGCAAAGCCTTAACGGCGAACTACCCTGAGCTGTGTGATCTTGAGCAAAAGACTTTTGTCCTATTGACTTTGGCCCTAAGCCTTTTTGCTTTGATTCCCTTGCTGTAGTTCCTCTTCCTAGATTGCCCTGCTTACTTGCCTGTTGGTGCTGTTCAATTTCTGCCTAACTTTGTCTTTCCCTCCCCTTTAAATTTCTGGAGTGCCATTTTGCTCCCACATAATTTGTGAGCTTAACTTGTCTGGAACCTATTTGGAGTGGTGTGGTGTATTAAGAGTGTGATTTTTAAACTGCTTTACTTTAGTGAAATGTTATACAACTGATGTGTAAATAAATGTATATCTTTTACTTGAGTCAGTGTTTGTTTGAATCATAGTAATTGCTTTCCTTTGTGTAACTATTGATACTGCTCATTTGCTCTTGAGATAGGTGTGGCTGTTCAGCCATCGTTACCACTTTTACTGTGTAGTACAGGCTTGTACCAAAGGTGAATTTGTACTGTCACTTGTAGTCTTAATTGTGTGTGGTGTTCCCAAAGGGTACTGCATATAATTCTGCCTAACACCCAATAGCTTGTTATCAAACAGCACTCCTAGGTACTTGTATTCATCAACCACCTTCAATTTATACCCGTTCAACCACCAATCCATAGATCTAGTTTTGGCATGGCACGGGGAAAAAAACATATGATTTTAATGGTCAGGCAGTTTACATGAGAAAATTCCAATAGTTTGATTACAGCTGCCTGTGGCCCCACAGGGGTTGGATCTAACAGGACAATATCGTCCATGTACCCCATCCTTTGGAGCGAAAGGTTCCCAATTTAGGTGGAATGGAAATAGGGTTGGACAGTGCACTGCCCATGTCGGCCATGCACAGAAGGGGAGCAAGAACGCACACCTGTTTGGGTGCTTGGTAAATTGGGATACAGGATGACATCCTGCCAGATTTGTCAATCCGGACTTTAATACTGGTCGTGTCGTGGAGTGCGATAATCATGGTAAGCAGACTTCATACTGTTAACGGAGTCAAAGGCAGTGCTGTAGTCGATGAACGCCACATACATAGGCCTCCAACATATACCCCATGCTTGCTGGATGGTTATTATCAAAGCAAGGCAGTTAGTGGGTTGTATTTTGTTGTGTGCTAGAACTGCCTGTTGAATAATAATAAAGTAGATAGTGTTATACAACCTTTAATGAACAGTCCCTTTGATCATTGCGTAATAATTGTATTTTAACTGTGTTGCAACTAACCAACGATCCATGACATGGCGGAGAAAAGCCTGCCGTTCTGTCTGTGATACCAGAATTTCAACAAAGAGGTTATTTAATCTGCTTGTGTTTCCAATCTGTTTGTATCCTTTCTGGTGTACAAGATGTGTGGGGCCGATTGAGGGTTTAGAAACAAATATTCATCCCTGGACCACTGGTGCCACGGAAGTTGATTCGTCACGTTGGTGGCAAGCGGTCGGATCTAGTTGGAGCCTTGCACACAGCTTAGTCACTCAATGATAAAAGTACTGTTGCAGGCAACATTTAGTCACTGCTAGGTATTAGTAATAGTCATGGATCTTGACATGGAGACTTTAAAAGACAGGACCAATGATGTCCTGCACGTCTGACATCAAGTGAGGTGACTTCCCCACAGCCTATGGTTAATAAACCTGAGTTGCTGACCAACCTCCTAGCTCGGGTAGAAGCGAGGGCCATTGGGGAGAAGACCCCAGGAGACCGCCTAGACCCTTTCAACCCGAACGGACAAGACCTTCCGGAGTGGGGAAATGATGAGCACAACCACATGAGCAGTGTTTCTCACCAATCATCCCATCAGGGGCAAGTATGGTTTCTCAAAACTCGAGAGTGTGAGTGAGAGTGTCAGTGAGGACAGGGGCTACTACGGCATCCCCCAGGTACAAGGCCTCAGCACACTCTTTAAGTGGTCCAGTAATTGTTCCGGCTGTTAATGAGGTAGCAGCTGGAAAGCTGCTTGAGGAGAGGAGAGGATACTAGTGCTAGAGGAACAGAATAAGTGGGACATGGTCACCATAGAGCGGGATAGGGCCACCATCAAGCTGTGCAAGCTGGCGGTTAAAGAGAATGATTCCAACAGATCCACCTCTAGTGAAAGCAGCAGTAGTGGCTCAAACCAGAGTGACCGGGATAAGCCCTGCGGCACATCCCCAACGACTTAGTGCAGGCTTATGAAGTGGGGAAGAATATTTTTGACTGGTTTGAAGCACTCTAGGTCACTTTCCAGCTTCAGGAGGTGGATGAGGTACTGTGGGGTGCAGCCCTGAGGAGTCACTTACGGACACTGGGACTGATGAAATTCTTCAGTTAACTCCTGAGGAAAGGCCTGTTTATGAAAGCATGAAGGCAGCCTTCCTCAGGAAGTTCTGTAAAACCCCAGAACAGTATCTCAAGAGCTTCAGAGAGCTTCGAAAGAAAAGTGGGCAAACATTTGAAGCGTTCACACACTTGTCACTGAAATATCTGGGTTACTGGTAACAAAGTTGACACATTTAAAGGGATGTGCAATTGGATTGCAAGTGAGCATGAATTGAACAATTGTGAGGTTGACCTACAAAAGCACCCTGTGGACAAGACAATCACAGACTGTAGGGAGCTTGCAAAGGCTTCCGACAGGTTTGTGAGCACTTGAGTCCAGAAAAAGGCTCAGACCGAGCACTCCCAAACTGGAAGAGAAATCGGTGGACAAAAAAGTAAACAAGGATGGTAAGGACAAATATCCAACCCAATCCTATCCGAAGTCAGTTCTCCAAAAGAACAAAGGGAAATCCCAAAACTCTAGTTCAGTTGTGTACACTGAAAAGAACAGTGCGGGCACCCCTAACCCTGGGACACCTGTGTTCTCACCACCCAAAGGTTGTTTCGTGTGTAAGGAGCTGGGCCATAGGAAATGGATCCTGCTTGCAACGGCATTCCCAAGCAAGCCATAGTGAATGTTGGACTCATGGAAGAGGCCATCATTAGTGTGGGACTCTTAGAGGAGGACTTCCCCCTAGGCCAAGGAGTGGCCGAATGGGGATTGGTTACACTGAAAGGGAACAGTACTGGGTCTCCAGAAGAGATCCCAGTTCCCAATAATAATCAACTCTATCTAGAACATGTGTATATCAATGGACACAAAACTCCTGTGGTCTGAGAAACCATGGCTAGCATCACCACTGTCACTTGGCAGTGGGTACAGTCAGGCAGTATATTGATGGGCCTGATTTGTGCATCAGTGGGTTTGACGGAAAGAGTAAGTGTCCCTTGGCGATGGTAGAGTTCAGCTGGTGAGGTGAAATGACCCATCGCCGTGTAGTGGTGAAAGACTCAATCCCTGTCCCATGTCTTTGGGGTAATGATCTTCCTGATCCTGAAATAGTTATGATATGATATGATATGATATGGTATTTGTAACGCGCCTATACACAAGTGTTTCAAGGCGCGACGAGGCAGGGAGGGAGGGAAACAAGGGGAAGACAGACAAACGATCCTACTAGGCCAGGTGTCATTCAGATCGCGCAAGTGCAGAGGTAAGGGGAAAAGGAGAAAGTGCTGGGGGGGGAAGTGCAGTACAAGGTAAGTAGCGTAAAAAAAAAAAAAAAAAAAAAAGTTGCAGGGGATACCTGATCGAGGGCCAAAGGGAGTGCCAGATTGAACAGTCTGAGAGCCTTAGGACCTGTAGTGTTTCCGTATGGCTTGCTGGAAGGGCCGGTGTAGCTGGTAGCCCCTATTCCAGTTCCACAGACTACTGAGTTGCCTCCTTCTGCGGGAGAGGGACTAGTAGCCACTGAGGACCCTACTTTGGTAGCAGGGGACTCAGTGACTTTAGAGTTGCCTGGTGCATCGCAGGAACCTGAGTTGGAGGACTAGGTGGGTGCAGATCTGAAGGGCCTGCCCAATCTGGATGAGTTTGCATCAGCTGGGGGCCCAGGTCAGACTGACTTCTTCACAGCCCAACAAGAGTGTCCAACTCTGGCAGGTCTACAGAAGCAGGTGGAGGAGCAGGCTATGGGTGAGGCGCCTGGCCTGTACTGGGGGGATGGACTCCTGTATAGTAATTCGAAAGACTCTGAGGGTGAGGGCACCAGGAAGCTGATGATTCCCCCAATGCCTCAGAAAGTTCCTTTTGGATTTGGCTCACCAGATTCCTTGAGCAGGTAACTTGGGGGTGACTAAGCCACCAGACCGGTTGTCTGCGCACTTTTCCTGGCCGCAGTTCAGCGTGAAGGTTAAGGAATTTGTCCGGTCCTGACCGACTTGTCAAGCTTCAGGCAAGTCACTCGGTGCCACGAGGGCCCCCTTTGTATCTTCAAACCAGCTCACAAAACAGATACATCTTGGTGGTGGTAGACCACACCACAAGATACCATGAGGCTGTCCCTCTGAAGAGCATCAAAGCCCCCTGTGGTTGCAAATGCTCTTATTGGGATATTCCCTTGTGTTGGATTGGCCAAGGAAGTAGTTTCCGACACAGGATCAAACTTACTATCAACGTATATGAAGGCTTTGAGGGTAGAGTGTGGAGTCACCTACCAGTTCTGAAACCAATGGGCTTGTTGATCAGTTCAACTAGACCCTGAAAAGCTTGATAGGTGGCTTGGAAGAGCACAGAGGAGAAAATGGGATATTCTCCTGCCGTGCCTTCTGTTTGCTTACTTGCTTACAGGGACGTGCCACAGAAATGAGTTGGGGTTAGCCCCTTTGAGCTTCTGTTTGGACACCCTGTATGAGGTCCCTTTAGTATAGTGAAAGAGGCATGGGAAAGCAAACCCTTATCCCCTACATGAGATGTGGTGGACTATGTACTCGGCCTTCGGTCTAGAATGGCAAAGTACATGGAACGGTCAACAAAGAACCTAAAGGCCAGTCAGGAGCTGATGAAGCACTGACACAACTTGAAGGCCACCGTGACAGTCTATTCTCCAGGGTAGTGGGTGTGGATTATGGAGCCTGTCAAACACAGTACAATTCAGAACAAGTGGACTGGTCCTTACTGTGTGCTTGAAAAAGTTGGTGAGGTGAATTATCTGATTGACATGAAAGGGCCTGAACAGATGTGCTTTCACGTCAACCGCCTAAAACCCCATTATAGCCGGGATGACTTGGTCATGGCCTTAGTGACTGACAGAGAGACTGAGGAGGAGATCAATCCCCTCCCAGACCTCTTGAATGCTGAAGCCACAGATGGGTCAGTTGAATGTGTAAACTTTGAAATTGACCTGTCAGAACAGCAACTGACAGACTGTTTCTGTTTAGTGGGACAGTTTGCTGTTCTGGTTTCTCTGACTCCTGTTCGCGCAGATTGGTGTACCCATGATGTGGACACTAGAGATAGTAATCCGGTGAAGAGTAGGATTCACTGGATGTCCGATAAGGTCAGGGACACCATCAAGGAGGACATTTTCAAGATGCTGTCCCTTGGGGTGACAGATGAGTGAGAGCCATCCCACAACCCCTGGGCTAGCCCAGTGGTACTGGTCCCTAAAAAGGCCAGTGGTGGGAAGACTGAAGTTTGCCTTTGTGTGGACCAAGCTGTCATGAAGACGGATGCCCACCCTATTCCTTGGCAGATGAGCTCATTGACAAGCTCGACCCTGCCAACTATATGAGTAACTTTGACCTCACTGCAGGTTATTGGCAGGTCGGCTTGACAGATGGAGTGAGAGAGAGGTCAACATTCTCAACCCCAGAAGGACATTATCAGTTCACTCTGATGCCGCTTGGATTGAAGAATGCCCTTGCCACTTTTCAGCGGATAGTTAACAAGGTTTTGTTGGGTCTGGTAAACTTCAGTGTCACCTATTTAGATGACGTTGCTGTGTTCAGACACACTTGGGAGGATAACTTATCCCACCTGAAACAAGTGCTTTAGGCGCTGCAGAATGCAGGTCTATCAAGGCAACAGAGTGCCAAATAGCGCAAGGTACAGTGACTTACCCCACCTGGTCGGTGGAAGTAAGAAACAACCTCTTGAAGCAAAGGTACAGGCTGTGAAGGACTGTGACATCCCCACCAGAGAGACACAGCTGAGAGCCTTTTTAGGTCTCACTGGGTACTACCGGTCATTCATCCGAGAGTATGAGACCATTGTCATGTCCCTGAATCATGCAACTTCCAAGAAAATGCCAAAGTAGGTAACTTGGAGCCCCACTTGTCAAAACTCCTTTCAGGATTTAAAGGATGGATTGTGCAGGGCCTCAGTTCTGAAAGTGCCAGACTATGGTCAGGAGTCATTATCCAGACAGACACCTGTGATTTTGGGATTGGAGCAGTGTTAGTGCAGCTGAACTCTGAAGGGGTAGAGCAACCTGTTGTCTACATTAGCAGGCGGTTGACAAAAAGGGAAAGGAACTGGTCTGTCATAGAAAAAGCGGCATACGCAGTTGTGTGGGCCATAAAGAAGCTGAAACCCTACATCTTTGGGTCTCACTTAATGATTCAGATGGACGACCATCCTCTGCGATGGTTAATGGCCATGCAAGGGGAGAACCCTAAGCTTTTGTGTTGGGCCATATCCCTATAGGGATTAGCTATGGCCATCCAGCACAAGCCAGGCTCCAAGCATGGAAATGGTGATTGCCTCAGCCGGTATTTTCGCCTTGATGGCAAACCAGACACTCAGTAGGGTTGTGGCTCACATGTTGAGGCTGGGGGGCATGTGAGGAATTTGACCATTCGCACCGGGAGTGTGTGCTCGCCTGGGTTTTGTTGACATTTTGTAAAGAAATAGAATGATGGGAGTTCAACCTCAGAAAATGTGTGAGGCTAATCCGCATACAATTTCCTATGCTCGCTGCACAACAAACACATAGTCAAGTGTACTCGGGGAGGACATAGCCTACAGGCAGAGTCCTCGCTGTCACATTTAGCTGGAATGTGACAGCCATGGGTACATCAAAGCATTTCAGGAAGGGGGAAGGCGACACCTTCCTACTGCCATGGCCAGCCTAATTAAATATCAAAGGCTTCATGGATCCGCCCTGTACTATTGTCAAAGTTCTGTATGATGGCGGTGCATACCGATGAGAGTTAATTGAGGCTGGCCTGATAAGAGGCCTGGTCACAGAACTAACACAATGGACAGGAAACTAACACCTCTTTGATAAGCAATGTGTCAACTTGTAGCTAGCTCCCACCCCTCTCTATAAAGGGCAGTGAATGCCATGTCTGGGACAACTGTTTACACTAGGCAACCCCTGCAGGGAACCGCCTTTCAATGGGAGGAAGTATGTGATTTGATGGAGATAGAAAGTCTGTTCTCGCCACAAACTTCAAGGGAGACCTGTGCTTTGATCAGGAGTCACAGAGAGCTCAATTAACCAGAGAGACATTTTGATCCACAACAGACAGGAAGATGGGCGGGACTTAGTAGTACATGTTTTCACCCCTTACCTTTCCTGTTGCAAAGCACTCTGGTTATGACTTCACGCATAACAGAAGATTGTTGGTGGGGGTCCAGGATTGGTTCATTAAGGTAGGCTTAGCCTGCGCAATCACTGTGGCCCATTTGGCTTTAAAAGAGTGGTGAGACACTCTTTTGGAAGATCATCCAATGACTTTGAAAGGATTGAGAAGAAGGACTCATTTGGACCCTGGCTGAAGGTATAGTCTGCCTTACAGCTTCCATCAGTGAAAGAAGGTCATGATTTTAAAGAGGGAAGCAAGATTCCTCCCCTTAAAAGATGACACAAGACCAGCATAGAAGCTAGGGGGAGTGCCACAACAAGTATCAACCAGCGCCCATCTTTTAAGGTTATTTTCGAGGCAGTCGAGCCCTCGAACCGTGACCGGCTGCACCACTGACTGTTGTCACGGTAAAGTTACTAAAGTCATCTGAGACGCCTCAACTAGTGTTCCTGATCTGCCAACCAGCACAGAGACAGCGATTCTTGACCCCGAGCCGCTGTGCTTACTGAACTTCCTGCTGCCTGATACCCGCGTTGTCTCCCATCTTGAACTTTGTTGTAGAAGCTGCAAAGCGTCCTGGAACCGACTCAATGATATCGAGCATCAAAATCATTTCAAGCACCAGGTACATTGTGGTTCTGTCCCCCAGGTCCTTCTCCGAAGGCCCCTGGTGAAATTTACGACACCTTCCTCCATTGGTGATGAAATCAAATAACCTCAAACAGTTAAGACTGATTGCTTTACAGGGTACCCTCCTGTCAGTATCCAGAGTACATTCCTTTCCTTCATGAAACTGTCTGTCCTCTCTGTTCCTTTACACGGTGGGCTCTATTTTGTAGTGTGCTAGAAAAGTCTGTTGTAATAATAATCAAGTAGATATTTTGTATACAACCTTGACTGGACACTCCCTTTTATCATTGTGTAATCATTGTATTTTCCCTGTGTTGCAACTAACCAGTGATCCATGACCTTGCGGAGATAAGCCTGCCGTTCCATCCACGTTACCAAAATTGGACAAGGAGGTTTATAATTTGCTTGTTTCCAATCTGTTCGGAACCATTCTGGTGTACTAGAGGTGTGGGGCTGACTGATGGTTTACAAACTGATATTCATTCGTGGCCCTCTGGTGCCCCAGAAGTTTATTTGTCACTTTAAGGGCAGGCTTCAGGCATAAAGGCAGTCAGAAGTTCATGCACTGGAGTTTTCATGGGGGAGGCTGCAGATCCATGTCTGCGCTGAGGAAGAAAATTCGGTATCAAGTCATCTATATGTATGGGCCCAGTAAATTATTCTTATCCGGTTTCTTGGGCCATTTGCAACTAAATGGGCTTCTGGCAGGAACGTCCAGTGGTGCAAAGCAGTCGAACAGGGTTTTAAGAGATGTGTGCACTGATGCACATCAGCATGATGGACCTGGATAGATGGCACCAAGCCAAAGTAGTTGTTTTGCTAAGATAATCCACACAGATTCAGAAGGAATCGCTGTGCCTCCTCGTCCATGCAAGTCTCAAAGAAACCGAAAAAAATGAAGGCGACTTGGCCATGAAGGAAGAGCCAAAGCACCGCTCTGTGGCCTAGATGTCGGCGTCCTTTTGAAGGCTTTCATAGACGGGTTGTTCGGGGTCTGAAGAGCGCACAGCGCACGTGGTCTAGTGAGCCAGCCACACAGAGTAAGACAGAAAGATACGAGCAGAGTAGAGGAGAGAGAGAAAGGTGCAGGCGGTGTGAGTGCGAGAGAGTCAGGAAGATTCACATTAAAGGAAGTGAGCGGCTCTGCCAGCACACCTGTGCATTTCCGCGTCACAATCATATCCGTTGTGTTTGTACTTTTATTTCGGATTTCTCCATTAATGATTCTGAAAATAATAACAACCCATATACAGGTTACCATAAAATAACATTTCTATTAAGGATGACTATGTTGTAGATTTAGAGCAACAGAAACAGACAGGCAGACGAGGGATGAGGAAGGAAGAGACAGAGTAGATGTGACAGAGAGCCAAAAGGGCCGCTATCTGTGCAAAAAATAGGTGGGTGAATTATGGCACACCACAATGTACGGTACTGGCAGAGCTATGTGCCACAGGCGGCCAAAACTGAGTGGGTACAGTAAAGTATTGTGACCAACCCGATTAAAGAAAACTCAGACCTCTGCATACACCTCTCAAACTCTAAACTAAACACACCATACCTCTACAGCACAACAAGCCGCACGCACTTCACTACACCGCAACAACGAAGCAAACCACACGTAGCTTTGCACAACAGCCTATGATGGCTAGGGACTGAATATTCACACCTGCGCTCAGCGAACGGTGAAACCGAACTGTAGCTGCCAACACCACATCACAGCTCACTTTCTCTTTCTCCCACTCATTCCTACTAACTCACCCCCAGGCACCCCACCTTTTGCTTTACAGATCCGCCAGATGGTGATAGTGTGTGGTATAAAAATCCTTTAACATAACATAACATAGAAAATGAAATGGCGAGAGAGAGTGCGAGATAAAGAAAGAACTGTTAAAGTAGCCAAGGGAGTTAGAGGAGAGACAGAGACAGAGAGAGAGACAGAGAGAGACAGAGAACAAAAGAAAAACAAATAAGGAACTTATACAGAGGGAAAGAGAGATACATGGGGGGAAGACATGTAGCTATATAGATTGAGAGACCTTTATAAGAAGAAGTAATAGTGACAGTGGGTTGAAGGAGAGAAGAAAACAATGGACAGGGCAAAAATGAGAAGAGACAAGAGAATGAAAGTGAAAGAGGAAGGGGAAGATTTAGACTGACACTGAGAAAAAGAAAAAAAAAACAGGTGTGTTAAGAAAAGTCAGAGTAATTGAAGGCGAATTGGGATGAAGGAACAAGATAAGGATACACATGAAGGGGCTTGTCTAAATCTTTGGCTACCCTGGAGCACTCTCCACTCAACCCTCAGTGAACGCCCCCCCCCCCATTGTGCCACTTTGTCGTTGCGGGGTCAGGGGTTCAGTGTTTTTCTTCAGTCTATTTACAGGTGACTGTAGGTCTCCTTATCTGGATGCCTCCAGGAGTGCTCCCCCAGACGTTCGCTTTGTCTCCCTCATCCTTATGTCTGGCCACACTTTTCTCATCTGCAAGTCTGTGGATTCAGGTCTTATCCAACTGTACATACCGCACAACATGATCCGGGGCGCTTAAAGAAAAATGAGGGGGCGTTAATCCTGTCTATGGAAATTATGGACGAGATTGAAGCAGGAATGGCAACCAGCAAATTATGTCTCTGCCTTCTCAAAACCAATCCTGACTCATGGATAGGGTAGTCATTACGAGGTCTGCGCTGCTGGAAAAAACTGCAATAATGCAGCAGTAATTCCGTTACTACCACATTACCGCACCACCAAACTATGTGTTTGGCGGTAGGGGGTTAGGTTTACGAAAACGTCCTCCCTACCACCAAAAATTGGCAAAAGTACCTAATTGCAGAAATATTGCCAGTGGTAATTCTGCCGAAATCCCCATGGAGTGCTATGGATTATATGGGATTTACAACGCATACCACCACTTGTAATCCACCGGTACATCTGCCTGACCAAGTGGCAGTAAATGTAAATCAGCCTGGTAGTATTCTGGTGGAATTATCAGCGGAAGACCATTAAACTTGCAATGAGGCCCTAAACCCACTAGATGTAAAGTTTATTGGGACCAGCTCCACTGACTTTAAAAAGGGAAAAATATGTGGTTGTCCGTATCGAATCTATGTTTTGTATTTACCATACAAGGGTTTGTGTTGTGTTATTTTTTTGTTGTTGAATGTATTTCTTTGTGTTCTGTGTTGCTCAGGCTGTATTAGAGTGCGGACTGGACTAGTGGCATTCGTGGGTCTGAGGCAGTGAAGCTTACTCAAACGCTGCCCGGTGGTTCCTTGAGCATCCAGTTGAGATAGTAGTCTCCATTGTAAGGTTTCTTTGCCGAATCAAGTATTGAGCCTCACAAGGAGTGCCCCATCCAGCCTCCTATCCCTGCTGACATAAACCTTTGTAGCAGGTCGTCCCTAAGTAGCAGACCCATATGCTGCATGAATGCAGCGCGACTAGAGACAGACAGTAGAACATCACCTATGATCCTGGCAATGAAAGCGCCACATTGTCTCGGAGTGATGGAGAGAGTTACATTCAAGGTTTTGTTGGTAGTGCATTAAGCATTTGGAAGGAAATCTATCTTCGCATTAAATAGCATTGACTATTTACTGTGACCAAACTAGAATGTAGCCTTCCTTATCTGCAGACCCCCAGGATGATATCTTGTTCCAGGTCCATGCAGATGAAGTCATGCCCACTCTCAGAGAAAGGCCTTTTCCTCCTTTGGGGTGCTACTCCCCAGACCTCAAAGGCCCATCAGCGTTCCCGTAAGACCCCACTTTTTAACAGATCATTGTACTACTGCCCTTGAAGCCATGTGGATTGTGTATGAGCTGAATGTTCACCATGTGACAATCCATAATGGATAAGAGGAAAAGGACTCTCGAAGGACAAGAACACCTGTAGAGATAGAATGGAATCGAGTGATAGAAAGATAGATAGCTAGACAGCTACATAGATGGATAAATAGATAGGTAAATGGATAGATGGATTGATGGATGGATAGGCAGATGGGTGGATGGACAAATGCATCAATCTATGGATGAGTGGATTGATGGATGAATGATTAGATCGATAGAAACACATTTATATAGAGAGACAGATTGATTGAAAGCAATATGGCTGTGATTAGTAACTAAATCATATTTTGTTTTATTCACCCCCATCCTACAATGTCTGAAAGGTTTAGTGTACCTTTTGCACACATCATTGCCCTGTGAAATTCATTGTAATCTGTTCAATTTTACCCCATACTAATGTCTATTGATTTGATTAAACAAATGTCATAGGCAGTTTCTGGAGGATCCACCAATCTCTACTTCTTAATATAAAATTTAATACTATTATAGATGTACACTTTAAGTTTAAATTTAAAAAAAATCCAGATGAGCCTTACAAAAAACGGATGCCCCCACACGCCATGATGCCCGCCTAATGAAAAGTGGAAATGACTCATAACAACAGAATTGTTCTAAAATGGAACCTGTACTTAATCCAGGCAGCGTCATTTCCCACCTGGCCCTTTAAAAATGTCCCTGAACGCCATGTACCCAAGAGCTATGGGATTAATTTTAAATTGGTGTTCCCTCAGCATCTAAAATAAAGCTAAGCACGTCTGTCGATAATCATCACCAATGCAATACCCTTACACCCTATAATAATTGCACACTTAAAGTATATCCACTGTTTAATCTTTGATGCAAATACTTCATGTGATATTTGTTATGTTATGTTCTGCTACTGGGAGATATAGCACACAGTGGTGCCATTGTTATTGTCTCCAGGAACTCTGGTGGATCTGAAGTGATGACATCAGGTCCTATCGTTCCTGTACTAGGTAAAATGAAGTACAAGTTTGCGTGTGTATGTGTGCTGGCACATGTTCGTCTTCTGCAATCTGCCTGCAAACTCCTACAGTTATCTCACTCATTCAATCAATCAATATTTTAATTTACAAAGGACTCCTCTTCATTCTTGTTGTGGCCTGAACCCACTGGAGAGGAAAGTCACAAGCCACATAGAGCGCTTTGAGGGTGGCCCAGCCCCCAGTGAAGGGTGGGCATCACCACTCCTGGAAAGAATGTTGCCCAGATCAGGAGTCGCCCTGTGACCTGCTCAGGATATTTACTGGGTTCCTCAGGGCTTTTTCGGAAACTCCCTGTGAGTCACTTGCTGTAGGATATTCTTACATAAATGCATACATAGATTATTGGGCTAACAGGGCTGTGTTCCAGTTCAAAAAGCAAGGAAAGGATCTGGCAACAATATCTTCCACCCTCCACGGATAATGCACCTTGCATCACAGATATCATAACGCGGTCTGCCCCAATAGGACGTTTCGGGAGTGCATAGTCTGGAACATGTGTTGATTTTGGAGGGGGAGGACTGGCCACCCTCCTGGTCAGATGCGGCCCCAGGACCTTTCAAATATTTCAATTGAATGGGGCCACCACAGTTTGGGGGACCACAGGACTATGACTCTGACAAGCAAAGCTTAATCATAGCTTTGTTAGGTGGTCATTAGGGTTTCAGCTGCCTGCCAGATGCCTGTCTTTGTTTTGCTGTGCAGAGGCCAATACATGTGTCCTGGTGATAATTTGCAGGTGCTCATCCCCTCCCTCCTTGCTTTATCTAGAACTTTGTCACAGAACAAAGCCGCAAAAATGGGGCTGATGGCATCCACATAGACACCAAGGAAACATCAGTCTTCACTATCTAAAAGCTGCGTCGCTTTACATGTGTGCTTGATGGCCAAGGGCAGACCTCTTTAAAAGGTGCTAACCTATCACAGCTTTCTTTCAGCCTGCGTACTGTGCTTCGTGGGGGGCAGTGAATATGCTTGTAGATTATAAATGCTCAAGGTACGGCTCATGTTATGCATCTTCATTTAAATGATCACAGAAATGGCTCATTAGAGTTTGCATTACAAAACACCTGCACCATACTCTAAGCACCTCAGGGATGGGGTTTCCCTGCTGAGGTCAAGGGGGCCACCAAACCTCATTTTGAAATAGGCTCACAGGAGCCCTCGTGCATCTTCAGCCGGCCCTGCCTCGGGCTTCTTCCCCACCTCCTCAGGCTCAGTAACACATCAAGCACCCGCAAAATAAATAAAGAAACCAAATGAAGGAAGCTACAGCTTGGTTTGTTTTTTTTTTTTTTTTTTAAAGGGAAACATCTAGTTATTTACTGAAAGTTACCGAAAAAAATTAACGCGTACTTAATTTGGGCGAAGCCCCGTTAACTGAGCCCACCCAATTACCCTGAACATGCTCCGGGGTTTGGGTCCTGCTTCCCCTGCCATGCCTCACTGACGTCCCCATCCACGCCCTACTGGGCTTGTACTGCTTTTCTGCCTGGGCTGTTCTGACTGCCAGCTTCCACTTAACACATGCAGTGAGGGCACCAGGAAGTTAACCTTTTGAATATTGACCTTCCCTGGTGCGGCCAAGCTGGAAGGCCACCAGCACCGACTGGAAACTCCCTAAAATGACTGGTAACTGCGGCACTGCACACCCGTGCGTATATGGACACGAAAACACGCACACGTCAGTGTTTAGTGTGGTACTGGAGGGTTGTGCCTGTTCCTTTGATTGGCAGTCACTCTTACTTTCAGTGCCACTGCAAAGTTGTTCTTATCAGGGACAATTGCCCCAAAACATCTTGGGGAGAAAAAACTGGAACAGGAATTTGCCTGTGTCCTCCTAGTAGGGAACCAGTTTTTCCAGGTACACCACAGGGTTGCCTGAAGCTATGTGGTGGGTGACCAGGTGGTGACATGTTCACATGACGCATAACGCATAATAAACCAGTGAATCAGTTGCTCTTTTTCTTCATTACCTCGGTTAGCATCCTTATGTGACCTCATTCCTTCAGGCACTTCTTTAGGGAAGCTTACACGTGACACATTCTAAGTGGTTATTGATCACTGTGTGCCCATAACCCCTTCGGCCACTGAAGTCTAACATCCTTGCCTATGCCTTCAACGCCTGGACTGGCCAAGGCTTTTTTGTCAATACCGCCTGGCTGAACCCAAACACGTTTTATACTTTGGTCTTGAAACCCAACACTTGTTCCTAAACCAGCAATGCTCCTTCTGCACTGCCCATAAAGTGGTAATTTCTTCTTATGCATAAGCCGTTCACTCAGTCTACTGGTCCCAAGGAATGCCAAAGTGCATGTAAAATAAATTGCAGCCATCACACTTGGGCGAACTGACAGCAAGCTTTGCATGCCAATGTCAGCATCAAAATGCCCTCCTCCTGCCCCACTGTCTTTGCTGTCAACAATTCTGCATCTGCCATCTTAACTAAGGAACCATTGGGCAGCTCCTTCCTGTCTCTGGCCTTAGACAAAAATTAAATGGCTGCTATCCACCACTACCCACTGTTTGAACTTTCTTTTGGCTCAAGCCATTCTCAAAAACGCATCAGCTGCTTCCTCTGATTTCATCATGGTCCACGACAGCAGGAGAGGAGGAACTGGGCGTTTTTAGTGCATGAGTGGTCTTTTGACTAGAAGGGTGTGTTACAGAATGCCTGGAAGGATTAAATAGTCACTTGATTGATTGCTTAGGTGGACATCCATTTTCCAGTTTGGGGAGTCCCAGCAGCTCCGGTACTTCAGAAAAGCATCGACATGACTTACCGGCACAAGGAATTGCATGCATATCTCGACTGCCCATCCAGTGATAACATCGCCACGGAAAATGTGGCTGCGTCGATATTCACTCACTTTTGCACCCGGAAGAAAATCAAGCACTTCTACCCAATGTTTTTAGGACTGGAGTTTTGAATAGTAAATACTACCAGTCGTAGAATACATTAGGGGAGGCTTTTTAGGATAAAGGAAACAAATTGCCTCACTGGTGACAATTTTCTGGTGGCTTTCAACATCCCCTTTCACCGATAGCTGACAGGCTCCAGTATGCTCAATCAAGGCCATCGTAAGCACTTTTGGGGCCTGGGCATGGACATCTTTGGGGACCCCCTCCAGCAAACCAAAGGAATTAAGTTATCAAGAATATCTGGTTCTGCCCCCACCCCATCGCCACGATCACAACCTATAACGTATAGGTTGATATACTGCTTCGAAGCATTCAAAATAAGCCTGTTTACTCCCTTTAAGTCCCCTTATTGTCTTAATTCTTCCTCTAATCAGAATGATAAACAACTAGCATTTGAAGGACAACATTAGCAGTCTATGAAGAGGTTACTTATGTTCTAGTATAGACACAGGATACTTTTTATCAATAGCATCCATGAAGGTATGCAGCCTCTAGCATTAATGCAGGACCATATGTAAAATGTACCTTTAGCTCAGAATAGACAGGGCAATTACGGTGGGGAGTCATAATGTCGAAAAATAAATGTCGACAGACAAAAATGTCGACAAAATAATGTCGAAAAAAAAAATGTCGACTTTCGTTTTTTTTAATTATATATTTATTTTAGGGGTTCGGGAGTAAAAAAAAAGGGAAAAATAAAAAAAAAAAAAAAAAAGGGGGGCTGGAGGGGAACCCCCCCATTTCGAAAAAAAATGCATTGAAAAAAAAAGTCGACATTTTTTTTTTCGACATTTTTTTTTCGACTTTTTGACTGTCGACATTTTTGTTGTCGACATTATGACTATAAACCGGCAATTACATTAGCTGCCTCACAGAATGCAAAAGTGCTCAGGCATGGATAGAGGAGACCAATTGCAAGGAAGGGGACAGCTAGCCATACTAAAGCATGGATAGTGGCTGCAGATTAGAAGCTACCAGGAAGGTGTCTGTATCCAGAGATACTGATACTAGAAGTGGGACATGATTTTCAAATAGTGTTGCCATAGAGATCAAAAGAACATGTGCCTGTGAAGTGCAATATATCAATCAATATATTATAGTGGAGCAACACTCTAGCCACTGAACCAATGAGTGAGTTTTTTTTGAAGATCATACCCTGAGAATGAAATCACTCTGAGGTCTGACAATTTTGAAAGGTTTAGGGACTGGCAATGTTCCGAGGTTCGGCAATACAAGATTAAACGAGATGCCGAGGATCTCACATTGCTTATGGGGCGAAGCTGGGATTTGTGCCAACTCTGTAATTTCTGCATTTGAAAACTTTCTTTTCCATTTCTTACCACAAACTCAAATAATGTAATTTTATAAAACAGACTTAGAAAGTGCACAAATCACATTTCCAAATATGACAATTTTTTAAAACAAAATATTATAGAAGGGTGTTTTTCACAAAATGGGAATTATTCTAGCTTCATTCTCTCCATCATCAAGTGACGTATATAAGTACAAGCATACCAATTGATGTGATTTAACAGATTTAATCTGGGTTTGTCTTTTGTATTTTAAAGCTTTAAATACTTCCAAAACACTGGCTTGTGAAATTGCAGAGAAACTTTTTTTACGAAAAAGCACACCATTTTTTGTGTCAAATGGTCATACCTTAAAATATGCTTGTAACTGGTTGCCCTGGGTGTTGTGCCAAGATCACTGAAAATGAAGTATTGTACTAGAAATGTCATATGGTGTCTTTATTGAAAGTGTGTCCCTGTTTAATGATTGTATAAACCATTAGTGCACCCGCAGTAGGGACAGACCAAAGCCTTGCTATTGGCCTAGCCAGGTGCAGAGAGGAGCACAATTACCCCAAGCTCTTTCTGTACCTTTAAAATATGCCTGCTCGAGTCCTACAACATCTGGTCCGCTCTCTTCAGTATACCAGCCCTTCCACTCAAATGGCCTACATAAGAAAAAAGATCAAGTAATGGGCTAAACAATGCCACGAGCATGAGAGAAGGCAAACCTCACATAATACAGTGCAGTAATGTAAGAGATATTAGATGATTTGACCAGGATCACTGTATCATCTGCTGGCAAATGGACGCTTTGGTTCCGCAACCTTGCATTTGGATACTTATTCACGTCTTGGACTAACAGTTTATGCTCATCGATGGAGGTGATTGCCTAGGTTTTACAACACCCCATCTGAACAAACACATTTTGAGACCTTCACCAAACAGATGACATGTTCGTTTTTATGGCAACCTCTACCTGGTGCAGGTACATTGCTGATAATAGCACCTGTTGTGCTGCAACATCAAGTACATACGCAGGCAGGTTTATAAAATTCAGTCATAGGAAAGACTCAGCCAGCCTTGCTGGAATGTGCTATTCTAATCTTGTATATGAACACATATCTCTGCAATGAGTGCTTAACACACTGAGCTACTGTCTGAACCATTGTGGCACTCATTTTATCAATATACATTTCAGCTTTGGCTATTGCACAGGATCAACACAATTGCCCCAGAAAGAAAAGATTGCTACATGAGTCGTTTAGTAGTGAACACACAGACTATGTATACCACAGTGAACACAGAAAGCATTACAGAATGAATTGGTCAAAGCAGGATGTTCTTGTCAACAACCAGCAGGCAATAGGATTAGAGCCTCAGCAGCATGCCATACAATATCCTAACGTGTGCTAAACAATGGAATCTTACTACTCCAGATCAGGCAGCCTTGTGGAGCCCTACTCCAGGGTGGGGGCCCTGGGCAAGTGCTCCTTTTGGCCTCACATGGCTCAATGTGCTCAATGGAAGAAAAGCGATCCTTTAGTAGGTCCTTGTTGCCAAACTCCCTCCAAAGCAGATCAGGTGGGAGCGGAGGAGACCATTGATTACAGTGTCTCTGGCAGAAAGTGTTCATTGATGTTGTCAGCCACTCCAGAAAGAAACCCGTGTTTACAGTGGGAGCACGGTGTGCGCGTGCGTGAAGTTCTTATGCTCGCCACGGCCGTTGCTGTGTGCGTATCTTGAATCTAGCTTCTGGTGGGTTAGGAAAGACCCCCGAGACACGTTAGTGTAGCGCGGTGCACCAGCAGAGAGCTGGCATTCTGGAATCCTGAGACACTGGCTTGCCAGTTGCCTGACATGCTTGGTCCGACTTGATACACTAGAAACCAGAGACACTGACTATATTCTGGTGCACCTTGCAAACAAACCTGGTTGCAAAGGTCAGGTCAGATACAGCGTGAAACATTGGAGCAAACCCAAACCAAATCAGAAGACATTGCAAAGTGCATGAATAGAGTAGCTTCCCCGTGCTTGAGTTAAAGAAAGATGAGCCAGGAGAAAACTGTGATTCATCAGTCACTGAGGAGAGAGCTGTCTGTAAATAGTATAAAGTTTAGCTTGGTTAGTTTAAGTGAAAACAAGTTAGGCTTCTGTTCATCTAATTGCATTTATTTATTTATTGGCTATTTGTAAGGCATCTACAGAACAAGATGTTTCAAAGCACCACGAGACAAAAAAGGGGAGGGGAACAGGGTAGAAATAACAATAACGGTCCTACTAGGCCTTGTAACATGCAAGTGCAGAGCGAGATGTCCTCGGGAAAAAGGGGTAGGGGGAGCGAAGTGCCGGTTTTCAAGAAGTGCTAAAGTGGGAGGGAAAAGGGGGATGAACGAGGACGTGCACGGGCAGGCCATAAGGCAAGTGCCACGGAATACAGATAAGTGCGGGGACAGGGAGTGGAGGCCTGGAGCCCTGTAGTACTCAGAGGGAACCAGACAGCCTGTTGCAGAGGCAGAGTGAGGGTATTAGCACGGGAGAGGGAGAATGAAGGATGAGGAGAAAATGAACGTCTTGAGGAGTTTCCGGAACTTAAGGTGATCCGGCGGGGCAGGGAGACAATTCCTTGCAACTTTTATTAGGTAGAGAAGTTTCTAGAGTGAAAGTCTTTAATAAAAGAGCCATAAAACCAAAATTCATCAGAATTTGGTTACCAGAGATCTTTGAACCAGATTCCCAAAGTCCAGTGGTCTACCAGGGAAACACAACATTAGGTTATTAAGGTAAAATTAAGGAAGGAAAAAACCCCAGTAGCCTTCTTATCTGTTGTCTTTTCTATTACAGACAAATAGCAAGTCGCTGCCACTGGAGGTATTTTATCATAATCCACTGTCCCCAAAGTTGTGGGTTCAGTGGTGCAGTATTCTTTAGCTGCCTTTGAGGTCACAACTGAGAGTGATTAGTGGGGCAGTGCAGCTGCAACAGAAGCTTGGGTCTCTACCCTGATTGAGAGCAAGTGTCCTTATCTCCTATATTCCTGCACTTGCCATTGCCGGACCCCCTTAATGCCCGCCCCATGCCGATGCATGGTGGCCTTAGATAGAGCATACATTGGTGGCTGTCTGAGGTGGGAAGGCGAATGCCCAAAAGGCCTTGAGGGAATGGATGCATCCCAGTCACTGTGGAGAGCCACTTCTATGTCAAAATACAGTGCTGCATACACCCAGTCCAACAACAAATGTTTAGTATGAAACACCTAAGGCTCAACATCCATGCCAGGCTCCAGATATGTGAGCAGATAGCAGATTGATTGCTGAGAGCCTGCACTATAGACCAGGTGTCTGACAAGAAAACTGTACATTTATTGGGCAAGTGGACCCCTCAGATTTCTACGGCTACTTGCATGGGAAATACGCCCAGGACGTTGATGTTGCCCTCACCAACACTTTTCTTCCAGCAAGCAGGCCACCAATGATTTTCCAAAATAATTCCAAAGCCAAAACTACCTGACAATTCTGAATACAGTTCTCACAACTCACTACTTTCCTACTGCCCACTCCACTTGGAGACCCTCTTGAATGTCTTCAAACCCTCTTCTGACGTGTATAGATCTTCCTTCACACCTTTGAAAAGTCTAGTGAAATGCTGTTAGTGCTACAACCATAAATTTACCTGATTCTAAATGGCTTATTCCAATCTACCGGAGGAAGGCTTTCCAAGAGGAATTATAATTATAATTATCGTTGGTTATTCATAGCGTGCTTAATACCCAGAGGATTCAAAGCATGGACCCGGGGATCGAACCTGTGATGCCCTACACCGTCTTGCTTCCAAGGTGAGCGCGTTGCCCCTGAGCTATCCTCCCAAAAATCGCATGGGTTGCAAATTTAAGTTAACCAATGGGTGGCGTCTGCTGATCTTCATGCGTACCAGGGAACATCTCGCTGCTGCCCTGAATGAGGTAACAGTATATCACATACAGGGGTAGCCGCCTGACGATAATTCATGCATATTTTTAATGCTATATGCCATTATTCAAAATACAAGGGGATTAGTTGGTGTTTACAAAGATCACCACTGTTCTGGACTTGTGTCAAAGTCTAAAGGATCCCAACAGGGAAAGGAGTACAATGCATATTCATTCGTGCATGTAGACACAAAATGTGTACATGGTGTAAGTTTATTACAAAAAATATATATTCACCAGGGTTTAATCAAGGTAAAAGAATTGGATGCTTACAAGAGTAATCAAGTAACTAAAGAAAAGCGCCCCTTAGACATGTTCTTGCTTTACTGCAGTCTATCACCACACTTCACTGCACTTAACTTTTTGTAAATGAATTTCATGTTTTCTCTTGTATTTAATTGTTTGTTTTTTCTATTTTGCATTTATACTCATCAGTTTACAAATAATTTGATGTTTTGATGGAATATATATATCTGTGAACGACCTATACCTCTGTAAACTTTTCGCTGCAGAAGGTTCTGTAGGGCTTTTTGTTCCTAGAAAATGTTACTTGATTACTCTTGTAAGCATCCAATTCTTTTACCTTGATTAAACCCTGGTGAATATATATTTTTTGTAATAAACTTACACCATGTACACATTTTGTGTCTACATGCACGAATGAATATGCATTGTACTCCTTTCCCTGTTGGGATCCTTTAGACTTTGACACAAGTCCAGAACAGTGGTGATCTTTGTAAACACCAACTAATCCCCTTGTGTTTTGAATAATGGCATATAGCATTCAAAATATGCATGAATTATCGTCAGGCGGCTACCCCTGTATGTGATATACTGTTACCTCAGCCTTAGGTTCCGCCAGTTAGGCTGTCCCTCCAGTTAATATGCCCTGAATGAGGCAACACTAACAGCTGATAAACGGAATCCCGA
Source organism: Ambystoma mexicanum (assembly GCF_040938575.1). Taxonomy (NCBI): domain Eukaryota; kingdom Metazoa; phylum Chordata; class Amphibia; order Caudata; family Ambystomatidae; genus Ambystoma; species Ambystoma mexicanum. The sequence goes on from NC_090925.1 coordinate 602,596,133, forward strand.
ATGATCAGTATACAACTTCATGCCCCAAACAGAGACACCTATCAGGTGCTTTGTATTTTTCTTCTGAAGGTGGCATGGGAGAAATAGCCTACATCAGACTGCTACGTGCCCCCTAAACAGCAACCACCACAAAGAGCAAGTCATGCAGGCAGTGAATCACTCCTTCGAGCCACTTTACTTCTTGCATCTCCATCTTTGCAAGAAGCTGAATTATTCAAATATTGAAGACGACATGGCCCTCCTAATGGCTGAGGTGTGTGGTAGTAAAATCTTAGCAACGGGTAAGATGTCCAAAAGCAGTAGCAGCGACCTGAGGTCTGATCTCGTCTGGGATTTGGCCCAGCTGGACACTGTTGCATCACTACTACCTGATCACATTTGGCACCTTTCACAGAACATCTGATGACATTGATGATGTATTGAACTGTCTTCCGAGAAACACAGGCGGTGAATCAATCTAAATTCCTCTCTGCCATTTCCTGCACTTGCTTCAATTGCCTCATTGTTATATTTCCTAGAAGAGGTGATGGGAAAGTCCATGGCACCCCATCAAGGCTGCACACTATCAAGGGGCTTCTCGGAAATGTACGCGCAGGTGTACAATTATTATCCATTCTACTCCTACTGGGGCCCAGGTGTGGAATGACAAAATCCTTTATAGCCCTTTCCAGTTAATGCCCTTTGCTGGCATGGCCCGTCAAGTGGCCATGTAGTCTCAAATGTTCTCAGTTTGTTATGGCAGTGCGGGTGCTGGCAACATTGTTCTTACCACTCCCATTGGAGGGTGAGCCGTTGCTGAAGTGCTTGCATACCCAGTGCTTACCCTTCGGCTGTTGTCTACATCTTGCTTCATTTCCTCCCCATCAGCATTCACATGTCTGGTAGCATTTGCACATTTCACTTACTCTGGGGTGCCCCAAATACTCCCCTCCTTCTAAGCACTTCACGTTGCTTAGCGCTCCCTGTCCTATGCCCCCACCAAGGGGGATGAAAGTAAAGAGCTGTCACAGTCCTGTCCCTAGTTTGCTTCATAATAGCAGTGTTCACTTTGTCCCACCTGTCTGCTTGCCCCCCCTGGATCTGCAGCTGTACTCCCAATGAAGCCATGTTTCTGTGAGTGTCGCACAATTTGAGCTCCCCAACTAGCTTGTGCACCAGGGATTCCCTGATGTAATTTATTCTGCTGTGTCACTGAAATCCCATATATCCTCCAGACCATATCACGGGGGCCAGGCAACTGAACTGCCCAAGTGGCATATATGCTACCCTGCCATATTCCTATTTTCTTTCCCTTAGCAGAACTCCCCCTTTTGCTCTGCCGCCCTCATTGAGATGCTTCAGCATTGCTTTTAACGTTGTCTTACACTCTTATCCTTTGTCCTGCCACTCTGACTTTTATCTTCCCCTTTTTTCCATTGCTCTCTGATCAGCTGGTCTCATAGCCTCAATCCTTTCTATCCCTACTTCTCTTTCTTCTCTTGCCTATGTCAGATTCCTCTGAGTTGCTGAAAAAGTGCCCTTTCCTCTTGCAGGCACTTCTACTCCTGCCCTTCACTAACTGCCCACTATTATTCCCCATCAACTCTCTTAATTTGTGGTGAATCACAGATTCCTCATTTTCCACCCCACTTAAGATCCCCTTGCTCTTTGAATCTTCACGTATCACTTTCACTGACCTCTTACCTGGACATGTATCCTTCCTTTCCTTGCTCCTCCTCCACCTCCTCTTCACATGTAGGTCTCCACAATCAGTTAACCCTGTTCCCTTGGCTAGCATAAACAATAAGTGTATCCTACCCTTTGTTAGACTAAGTCTAAAATAATTGTTGAGGGAGCAAGTACTCGACTATTTCTTTGCGAGGATGCTCAAGATTTTATCAAACCACTAGTGCTCGTATTAGTCCGCTTTCTAGTGAGGATGATAAGGTTGGAGGGAGAAAGAAAACCAAAACAATAATGTGTTAGCCACTAATCATTAGCAGGTTGGAGACAATAAATCAAAAACTCCATTTGGAGAAATAATCTAGTCCAAGGCATTCGTGCATTTTCTACAAAGTTGTATTAATATTTACAATGTGCATAAGATAAATTCTGTGCATTGCATAGGTTCAGAAACAGACACAGTCATTCAACTTGATGGTTCTTTGGCTACAGGAAAGTAAGTGGGAAAATTGTAGACATTTTTTAAACATATTCAACAACATGACAAACTGAAATTCAAATATCAACAAAAGTTCTTCTACATATGATAAAGGAAAACTTTTTTCAGAGGAAAGAGGAAACTTAAAAAAGTCGTTGCCCCTAGGTGTGAGGGAAATACTTTTCTCTTTTTATCAAGTTCTTTCCCTTTGAGACAGTTCCTTTTGTCCTGATCTAAGTTCAGGGCTTTAATGTTGCCCTATCAACGGGTCTCTATGTAGTAAAATAATTCTTTGCCCGTTGGCTAGCAGTCTTTATTTTCCTGATCGCTTGCCACCTCCCTGACCTTATCACTTCCCTTATCACTGGCTACTATTTCCGACCTTTTTTGTTCACAAACTTTTTAGCCAGATGGGTGCGCGGTTCTGTCTAGACATTGGAGTTTGGGGAGCAGCAGTCTGGAGGGGAGGCTCATCGTGCTTGGACCATGCCTCGGTCGTCCCAATGTTTGCTTTCCTGGTCCCCACTCCTCCAACCTATGAAAGAATGGTAAATTGCCATTGTCAGCTGGCCCTTCACTTATGACCTCTGTTCTTATCTTTATCTCCTGTAGTATTCTCCATACTACTTTCATTCGCAGGTTTCATCTCCCTGTCTTGTCTGCTTTGCCCAGCTCTTTCCTGCAACTCCTAGACATTGGGGGTCATTATAAGTTTGGAGGTAGCCATGCCGCTGTTAGCGGCATGGCTACCCCCTTACCGGGTACCGGGTCCGGGTTCCCTGAATGGGTTCCAACCTTGGAAGGACCTGTATTTCCCCATTCAGGGAACCCAGACCCGGTACATCCCCATTCCGATTTGAGCCCCCATAGGCCTCAATCGGAATGGGGAGCATGCTAACAACGGGCCCGTTAGTATATGGGCCCGTTGTTAGTATGTTGGTCTGCTCGCGGGACCCGCTAAGGCCACCTGGTAAAACCAGGCATCCTTACCGGGTCCTGCAAGCAAACCTCATAATGCAGCAGCAGGGGTTTAACAGGGCCGGAAGCTCTACTGGCCCAGTTAAACCCCTACCGCCAACCTTGTAATGACCCCCATAGTCTTTCATTACTGTTTCATGAAAATGCCCTCCACCCCAACCGTATTGAAGACCCTGTGTTGCCTGTCCCTCCTTTCAGTGCTTTTCCCTCTGTGATTTCGATTATATAGCTCATAAATCTTTCTGACTTTGTTTCTGTTGACCTTTCAGTGCTTGCCCTTCTTCCATCAGCTTTTCCCATTCACTTCTTGCATAATTCTTTCTCCACTCTCTCTTACTGTGGCCCTTCTCTTTTCTGCCCTAAAACTTACTTCTCCTCCACCTCTTTTATTTTTGCCAGTGAATGGGCACTGAGTTGTTGGGAGGAACCCCCAGGTATGCCAGAGGGGCACTGGAAGTTTGTGGACTAGGAGGGCCCAACACCCACCCTCAGGATACACGGAGGACTCAGTCAACGGCAAGTTCAAACTGCGGTTTGTTACACACAAATCCAACAGGGATCAGCACTGAAACAGAGAATAGTCATGCTCTTTCTCGGCTCGCAGGCCGGTTGTGCTCCCAAATGGCATCAGCACTTCATCAAAACCTGGGCTCTTCTCCAGAACACCTATCAGGCCAAGTGATTGGTTACTAGCACTCTATATCCTATAAAGGACATTATAGACGTTATCCTACAGGCCCTCGGATGTCATGTGGCTGGCCTGTCCTATCCGCAGTTCACTACTATAACATTGTTGCAGTGTTGTGGATTTACCATCGGTTGTTGCCCACCGCAACCCAACCCTAGGGTGATAAACTGTGATTGGCTAGAGCTGACGTCCCCAGGCCTGAGATCCGAAATAATTCTCAGCTCACTGTGTACCTCTTCAAGGGAATGATTATGCGTTGTGTATTGTAACTTGTGTGTACCACATTTGCCTTATGAGAGTGCTCTCCTGTCCAGCGCAATACTAGTTCCATACTGTTGCATACTTGTTGCAGTCTGTGTCTGGCAGCCAAGGACCGGCTCTCCTTTCCCAACACTGATTGCTGTCCATTGTCTTCTTCAGCCACATCACATGTTCAGAGACCACGAATTTGAGCACCGCAGCTCTGAATTATGAGGATTTATTTGTATTTTCTGCAGCTGGTCCCTTTGTCATATGGGAAATGGAATGTCATCCATATCTCTTGGCCTTGGCTGCGGGTCCTGTCCCACATGTCTTGCTCTCTGTCCATCCTGAATTAGCTCAGCTGGTCTCTTGCTCAGAGGCCTGAGGCTTTCTGTCATTTTCCTAAACCATATAATGCAGTTTCTACAGTGTCCATGATATACTACTTTCTCCATAGGTTAGTCACACTTGGCTCTATCAGGTCCCATAGGTGCTCCTGAAGTTCCATAAGGTTACTCATGTTTAAGCATCTGCAATCTTTGTTCACAATCTCTTGAGCCTTGCGGTTTCTGCGTTACTGCATTTGGCTAATGGCAAAAATAATAAAAGCAATCACAGTTGTATAGGTATCTCTCTTCTAACTGTACTTTTGTGTTCTTCATGTATTTGAGTGTGTGTTTGTGTCCCGAAGTGCGGATGACACGTGTGCTTCATGTCTAAAGCTGCTATGTAGTGGTGTCTCTAACAATGTCAGCAACATGGCTTCTTGGTGCTCTAGACCAGGCTGTCCATATAGGTCTCTCTGACCATAGCCTGCGGCTCTTCATTCACGCATGTGTAGATATGTATATATCTTGGTCGGTATTGCTGGGTGAGGGGATACCTCTCAACGTATTTGTCAATCATAGGTCCTTTAGAATGGATGATTGCAGTGTTTCCTGAACTTCTTTCTTGTAATGAATTTAGTAGGAGGGGGTGGGGGTAGTGGCACAATCTCGAACCCCTCTTCGGTCCCCCTTTTGGTCGACCGGCTGACCACATCCTTATACAACAGTCCATTCGCTCTTGGCTGCCATTTCTTCGTTATTCCTCAGAGATGTCCAAAGTAGTTTGTATGATCATGAAACGACCAGTTCATATAACAGCACATTCCTTCAGGGTTACACCATACCCACTTCCCTTAATAGAATTTTGCATCAAATGGGTTGTCCAGCTTCCTTGCTTTAAGTGGGAACAGTTCACATTGTGCAATTCTTTCCTTTATCTTGTTTTTTTCTGCCACAATCTGGTCCTTTGCTCCTCCTATATTTACATCCATAAGGACCTGCATTCCGATGGCTTCCTCTGCCATTTTCCTGCACCTTGCCTTGGATATTTTGAACCACAAATCAAAGTCACTACTAGTATTGATGTACCCATTATCATCTTTAGTCTGTCTGACAGCTATGACAGCACCCGTGACCATTCAGATGTATGCTATCCAGCTCCGGCCCTTTCCCGCTCCCTTTGCTTCTTCTTCCATTTTGGTGTGCATTTCTGATAGCTGTAGTACCGCTTCTGACAGTGTACCATTGTCCTTGTTGTTGGCAGGTATGAACGCTCAACGGGAACTCCCAATTTTTGCACAAATTTTGCAGATCCAGAATGCATCTATTCTGGAGTACCACGAACCTTGCTGCTCAGAGCTCTTCTTTTATTGCGCTGAACCCATTCACTGTGGAGTTAATTGTCACCATTAGCTCCCAACGGGTCATTTTTAAACATTTTGCATTTGTATATGTCTGAACGGATTGTATCAGTGACGCAAAGAACATCTGCATCCTGCTGAACAATGTGCGTTCTGCTGGCACTTCATTCAGTGCTGTTTCTGATGCTTCTGAGAAGTAATTTCCTCCTCTCCTTACTCTACTTAATCCAGCTGCATTCCCTGCCTTCTCTGCCTTGGATGTTGGTACTACTTGATTGATTGATTGATATTTTATTTCTGTCGCGCTCATACACAAGTGTTTCAGAGCACGACAAGGCAAGGGAGGGGAGCAGGGGAGAACAAAACAGCAAACTTACTAGGCCCAGTGACATTGAGAATGCAAACGTGCATGGGAGAGGGGGAGGGGAAAAGTGCATGGAAGGAGGGAGAAGTGGAAAGTGCGAAGCAGAGGAGAAACAGATAGATAGCAATAATAAATAATAAAGATAACAAACAGTGGTAATGCAGCCAGCAATTTGCAAGTGCTAGTTTTAAGGCAGCAGTCAGGGTAGGTCTGAAAAATGCAGGAAGAAAAATAGGGGGGGCTGTATGGGTACAGATACAGACCCCAGTGCAAGGGGTGGCCCGGAGGCAGTGCGGGAGGGTGGCAGGGTTAGCAGGTACCTGGGCCCGAAGGACAGAGGGTGGGTGGCCAGGTGCACATTGCCAAGAGAGAACAGATCAGCAGGGGAGAGGGGGAGTGAAGGCAGAAGAAAAGAGGAAGGTCTTGAGGTGCTTCCGGAACCGGAGATGGTTCTCCTCAAGTTTTAGAGTGGCAGGGAGGCTGTTCCAGAGAGAGGCCCCAGCCAAAGACAGAGATCTACCCCAGCTTGTTTCTTGGAAAAACGACTGACCCTGAGTGAGTTGGAGGTAGAGGAGCAAAGAGCTCGAGAGGGGAGGTATTTGCGGAGGGATAGCTGAAGGTATTTTGGACCCAGGCCCCAGAAAGCCTTGTGGACAATGCAGAGGGTTTTGAATTTAATCCTTGCATCCACTGGGAGCCAGTAGAGAGATTACAGAGCTGGAGAGATACGATCTCAGGGCTTGAGGCCAAGGACAAGTCTCACACTCCTGTTCTGGATTAGTTGCAGAGGGCGTAGAGTAGAGGCAGGTAGATTTAGAAAGAGGCTGTTACAATAGTCCAAGCTAGAGAGAACCAGAGCTTGTGATACCATGAGCTTCAGCGGGAAGGAGAGGAAAGGCAGAGTACCTCTGAGTAGGTGCAGTCGGAAATGCGACTTTTTAGAGACCTCAGAGATGTGGGCGGAGAAGGAAAGGGTGGAGTCAAAGATGACACGAGGGTCTTAGCCTCGCAGGTGGGGGTAGGAGGAGGGCCAAGGGAGGCCGGCCAGAGAGTGAGGGGAAAGGATGGTGAAGGTGTGCCGATGAGGAGGATCACCGTCTTGCTGGAATTCAGACAAAGATAATTGGCGGAACACCAATCTTGAATGGCAGTTAGGCAATCAGAGATGAGAGAGGGAGAGGAGGTGGCAGAGGGCAGCCTGAAAATGAGTTGGGTGTCAGTGTAGCACTGGAAATTTGAGCAGAAAATGGCAATGCAGTGGGCGAGAGTTGCCAGGTATTGGTTGAAAAGCCAGGGCTAGAGGTTAGACCCCTGGGGAACACCACAGATAGAGAGGAAGATAGATGAAAGGAAGGACCCAAGTTGGACCTGTGAGGGTCGGTCTGAGAGGAAAGAGGTCAGCCAGGCCAGAGCCTGATCAGTGATACCCATGTTTTCACAGAGACTGTTGAGCAGGATGGTATGGTTGACCGTGTCGAAGGCAGAAGAGAGATCGAGGAGGATGAGGACAGAGGGAATGTTAGAGTCAAGGTTGGTGAGCAGATCTTCACAGATGTTTAGGAGAGCAGTTTCCGTGCTTTTGGCAGCTCTGAAGCCAGACTGGTGGTCATGGAGACAGCCAACAGAATTGGAATGAAGGTTAAGCTGAGAGATGGCCCACTTTTCCAGGAGTTTGCCAAGAAAGGGAGTAATGGAAATTGGGCGATAGTTGGACAAGAAGGATCAGCTGTGGGTTTCTTGAGAAGAGGATGCACAAAGGAGTGCTTCAGAGGGGAAGGATCCAGAGGCACAGGAGTGGTTGCAAAAATCAGCAAGGGCTGGAGCGAGGGTGTCAATGTGGTCCTTGATGGTTTTAGAGGAACAGGGATGAACTTGTTTTGAAGAGGCTTTCATAGATTGGACTTGTCTAGCAACCTCTTCAGGGGTGAAAAGAGGAAAGGACGAGAATGATGGTGGGAGGGTGGCTAAAGCATCGTCAGCAAGCACAGATGGAGAGGGAAGAGGAGGAGTGTGGGTGGAGAGGGTGGACAGGATGTCCTGGGTTTTTGAAATGAAGTGAGAGGCAAGGGCATTGCAAAGAGCCTGGGAGGCAACAGGAGGGGTAGAGACTGCAGCAGGGTTGGCCAGCTCCTTGCAGATTTTAAAGAGTTTGGCCGAGTTGTTAGATACCGCAGAGACACGAGCTTGAATGTGCATTTTGCAATTTCTTCAGGAAAAATAAACACTTTAAACTGGGCAGACCTAAAGTATATATCACAAGTCCTAAAAGACTGCTTCCTTTTATTAGGTCTATGAATTTTTGACTTTCAATCTAATGAAACTAGCTGAAAGTATATACAGCTCTTTAGACCAGGAAAGGGGAGACAATGATTAGTGTAAATCCTAAGTAATATGACTACATGATGATAAATTAACTAGATACATCATTGATAACTTGATCATAAGAACAACTTGTCTTGAACTAGAAACATATGTCTCCCCTTGTCCCGTATGATTTTGGCTTGTTTATTTTTGTTTATTTAATATTGTTTGATTTCTTTTTATTGATGCTATATATCTGTATTTTATTCTTTAATATACATAAGTGTAAAGTTTATATTCTAAACTGTATCACATTATTATTAAACTTAAACTTAAACTAGGTTTGACAGCTAATTTTCTTATGCAGCTGTCAGTCAGTGAGGCCTGGATTCCTCTGACTGCACTGGAGAATCTATGATTTCATCACACTTTTCCTTTCAATAATTCACTGGGAAAATGACTGAATTTAGCACCAAAACAGCACTTTGAAGGTTGCCATTGATTGGGAAGCTGTATTTAAAGGCATTTTCGGATTTTATCCCACTTTTGTGGCCAGTTTAATGTGACGGGTAAGAGCACCCCCTGGCATTCTACTGCAGGGAGTTCTGTTTTAACATCAACTTTGCCTGTGTGTGGCAGGGTGTGCATCTCTTTTGTGGTTTATGATCCATGCACAGGTTTTGCAGATTTGGTGCAAACAGGGGTTAGTGCATCAATTTTTGGCAGTTTTCTTTCCCCATTGGCAAAGGGGTGTAATAGGGCGCATTGGCAAGGGTTGAAATATCCCACAGTTCTCCTACTGGTCGTGTGAGTTCAGAACACGCTTGTAGCTCTCCTAGGTGCTGACGTTGGCCCTGTTGGTCAAGGTGATCTTGTTGCCAGGAGAGGCCACTGCTTTGTAAGGCTTGATGTCTGCCAAGTGGTTCCAGACCTGCTGCCCCTGTATTGTGCCAGCTCGGTCTGCCACTTTCTCAACAAGTGCAGACCCATCAGAAATTCTCAGGAGGACAATGTCCCCCACATTCACATGGTTTTTAAATCCAGAGTCTTGTGGTGCACTGTCACGGTTGCTCTCTTTACTGTCTTGTGTCGTTGTATCTGTTGAGAGATAAAATAAGCGGTAGCAACCAGAGAAGTGATGTATTCATGCATCTCCTGTCCTAACACATTTGCACTATTCTCACAGTCTTTTAGTCTTCTTGTGGAAGGAGCCACTTGGAGATGAATTCGTCCACCCCACTCACTTCAAGGGGAATTAAATGTTGGTCGGACCCAGGCATATTGCACAATGCAAACAAGGCAAGAGATAATCAGCGTAGCCAATTCCTTTTTGTGCTCTGCTGTGTTTTGTCTAGGCACTCCTTCAGGAGGCCGTTCAGGCATTCACACATTCCATTTGCCAGCGGGTTGTACACACAAGTGAACTTGTGTTGAACGCCCAACAATGCTGAGATTTGGTGGTACATTTAATTTGTGAAGTGATGGCCATTGTCAGAAATTCACCATCTTGAAATGCACTGGACCAAATTGTGCTGCTTTGAGCACTGCCACCCGGAATCTTGCAGCTCTTGAATTTAACCACCTTGGTTTCTTTTTTAATGAGCAGCCGAGCATACCTTTTCTAAGTGCTCCAGAATCTAGCCACTCCAAATCTTACCAACCTGAACCTTGCCACTCTGGAATTGAGCAATTCTCGGACTGTGCCACCTAACCCTAACCACTTTCAATCCAGCCACCTTAAATTCACCATCCTTGGATATAATCCCCCTAGAAACTTCAGAAAGTTAACAACTTTGTGGAGACACTGACTGAACCTAGCCACTTGGAATCTTTGCATGGAAAACGGCATTCAGCCGTAAACATTCCAAAACCATTCATCTTCAAGAACGAACGCAACACACACGTGTCTCTAGAATATTGCTTGTTCACTGCCGCCCCAACACCTTCACTGTCCATCACAAATGGCACTCTTTAATCTCACCACTCTCTGCCACCTTCAAAGCCACCAACACATGGAAAAGTGTTGGGAATGCTATGCTGCAAACATTCTTTCTTCATCAATCCAGCCATGAATCCGTGTACTACGTGCTCTTCCAGTAAATACCTGATTCACAGTACGTTTTCCTAGGGGATTGGGCCGTCATAAAACGCTTCTCTCAATCAGGCCCTGAGGATCCAAAGTGTAGCACAGGGCCCACCTTACTGTTGATATTTTAGAGAGGAAATTAGGGAAATAATATCAACAATTATATAAATTCAAGGTGCAGGGGAGAGAAATCAGTCCTGGCACATGGGCTGAGCGATAATAGTAAGAAGGAAAAGCATGCGTAAGTAGGGAACTCGTGTCCCATGCATACTTTCACAGGTCAATAAATAGGCAAGATTTCAATAGAATGACTCCTAAATCTTTAGGGGTTAGTAATCTGATTAGTATAGAATCATTCTTAAAGCATGCAACATTTCAATATAAATATATAACGCATTAGTATTAAAACAAAAATGTATTGTTGTGACCCAACGTGTTTCGAGAAATCATCTCTTCATCAGAGGTCTTGATAAGATGTTAATTCTACAAACAATCACAAAGAGATCATCTGTTTTAGATGTCAATGATAGTATTCTCATAGGCAGTCAACAGAAGTTACTTTAAGTCAGTGTTATTCACATTAGCTCCATCAAACGTTGTCGTACCAATCATTCAATCATATAGACATGTACAACACATCGACCTCAATATGTCCATGGTCTTAATAGCACCAATGTTCTAGAATGAATCATTCAAGGAGCCAAGTGATTCATGTGGGTGTCATTCCATCCCTGGCTGCCTATAAATACCAATATAATGAGGTAATTTATCCTCTATGATCTCTATACTTAAACACGATTACCAAATGGCCAATGCCTCACCTCTCCCTTTGTCAACGTGTGCACTCAAATTCTTCTAGTGTGGAAATATATGAATTGAGTTATCACAATTCAGTGTCTTGAATAAATGAGTTGTCCTCCTCCAAAAAATGGGATTCATTCCAAAAATGAATGTAAACAGCTAGTTAATGAGCAGTCAGGCCCTAAGCATGCCAAAACTGGCCTTGAAACCGTATTACTCACCTAGCCTCTTAGTAATGATACTAAAGGATGAGTGTGGATGGCTGAGCTGAACGTTGTGCCTTTCAAATCTCTGTGTGGACCCAAGGTCCGTCTGTAAGGTGAAAGGTTGCCATTATAGTGTGCCTCTTAAAAATGAATAGATGGAGCTTAGATGCTACTCACAGTTAGGTGCCCAGCAGCTCAGGTCCTGATGGGAAGATGTGCAAATTACGTCGGAGTAGAACTATGGTGAGGATGCTGATAAGAGGGAGAGAAGGAAGACATGCTGAGGTCAGCCAGGAGAGGCTGCAGAATGGCAGATAACCAGGAGAAATTGGTGACCGATGGATGCAGCTCATGTGTCGGTGCAGGGGATCAGGGAGATTCCAGAGTGCTATTGCAAAAGCAGGCAGAGCAAAAACAGGTGGGTGTAGCCACTAGCCAAAGTGAAGAGCAAAGGGAAGAACCATCAGAGGAAAGGGATGATTAGGACAGCAGGCACCGTAGGGATGAAGAAGAAGCAGGAGGTGATGCATGGGCATCGCCGTCAGCGTGTCACCAGATGGACTAAGTCCTTACAGCAATGCGCACATGGAATCAATGCACACTACTCCTTCAAGTTTGGAGAAGGAATGGGGGATTGAACGATATGTTTGGGTAAGCTAGTGAGTGTCACAAGGAGTTCAGATATACATATACAGGGGTGTCCGTTCAGGAACGAACAAGTATATCACGGAACACTGAAGGTAACAAATTATAGGAATAATTGGAAAAGCGAGAGATTGAGGTGACGGGGGATACCAACGAGAATCCTAACGAAACCAGTCTTGTGTGACAGGTTCACATACTGAAGACACAGAGGCAATGGTTGTGAGAGATGATTGGACACCAGTGCATGGGATGGGTGACAAAGGAGGGCCATGGAGAGCAGTGACCGCAGTGGCAGAGGGGTGCAGATTGATCACAGTAACAGACGAAGAGCTAGTCAGGGAAGAAAGGCTAGAAATAGAGATGGTGTTTGAAATGAATGTGACTCATTGGTTACAAATAAACTAGAGGGAAGTACCACAGAGAATCGCACCCCCATTCTGGAAGACGGACATGGCCAAGGTACCCAGCACCCTATGGACCAAGAGTCCCTATGACGTGGGACACAAAAAGAGCATAGGGGGAGTGAAGATCAAGTTGGAGCCAGGAGCAATTTTACCAAGAGTGAAACAGTACCCCCTAACTAAAGTGGCAGATGAGGATATTTATAAGACAATCACAGCCCTGATCGAGAGAGGCATCCTTGTACCACCAGAGTCTCCATACAACACTGCAGTGTACCCAGTGAGGAAGGCGAAGGGGGGTCAAGGCAATTCATACAGCATTTAAGGCCTCTTAACCACATTTTAGAACTAGAGTATCCTTTAGTTGCAAACCCAGTGGCAATTTGTGCAGTATTCGGCCAATTTTGCGGTCATTGATTTGAAGAATGCATTCTTCTCAATACCACTACACCCAGACTCACAGGACTTGAGCAGCTTGATGTATAGAAACCAGAAGCAGAAACATACAAGACTTTCTGAAGCATACTGTGAGTCACCATCTATCTTTAAAAGAGTGATACAGATGGACTTGAACAATACACAGATGGAGAGCACAGTTTTGCAGTACATAGATGACATTTTGATTTGCAGCACGGCAGAAGATCTGTGTAGGAAGAACTCAGTACACATGCTGACTGTGCTAGCTGACAAAGGATACAAGGACAAGTTACTGTACTGCCAGAGGGAGGTGTTATACATTGGACAGACAATATCCCAAAATGGCTGACAGTTCACCCCAGAGAGAGCCGAGACAACACGCAAAGCACCTAAGCCCACGATAGTGACGGCAATGCAATTGTTCTTAGGGTTGTGAAACTACTGCAAAGCATGGGTCTTTGACTACAGCACATGCACAAGGCTCCTTCTTGGTGCCCCGAAGGAAGCACAAAAGGGAAACAAAACATTCACATGGACCACAGAAATGACTGAGGCATTTGACATGCTGAAAGAGGCAATATGCACAGAACCAGTGCTAGGGATCCCAGACTACACAAAGGAGTACTCACACAATCATTGTGTAGTGATGAAGGCAGTACTGACACAAAAGACAAGCATGGACAACAAGCCAATAGCCTACTACAGCGGGAAACTCGACCCAGTAATGAGAGGACACTATCTGTGCACCACCACTCTCTATGTGGAGAACGCCTTCTTTGCAAAGAGCACACTGACAACTCAAAGTGCATCAGGATATCAGGTAATACTATCAATTCTAGGGCTAAAGATAGTGAGATGCAGAATTGTCAACCCAACAATATTTTTAGCAGACGTCCTTCAGGTCAGAGACTATGTACACGCCTGTAGAGCAAACATAGAGATGTTCAGTGACACTCGCAAGGTAGAGGAGGATACACTTGAGGGGGAGATGTGCTCTAACTTGATGGGTCTTCGACAATTGATCAGACAGATGGTGGTCAGGCATACAGGAACTGCAGTAGTAAGACTGAAGGAAGACGGGACAAGTGAAGTAGTAGCCAGTGTGAAACTACCATCCCATTACTCAGCACAAGCAGCAGAACTAGTTGCCCTAATACTAGCACTGGAACATAGTGCAGAGAAGGAGGTGACAGAGTATTCTGAATCTGCCTATGTGACTGTTAACGCTCACCTTGTGTTACGCTCACCTGGCTCCCACAGAGGCGTCGATCTGAACTGGACAGCTGCGGTCTCCACCAATGTGACGCGTAGGGCCAAGATGACGGACTGGACTGGCCCACCTAGCTTTGTTTGCTACCCGTGGAGTTGAGCGTAAATCCCCCGACCCCCGCTGTTCTCCCTACTGATCACCTTTGATGTCCCCTCTTATAGTCTGACCTGATGGTTTGAAAAGATGAGCTCTCCAACCTGCATTGAGCGCAGGGGCGCATAGATAACCAGTTGCTTCACTGGCTCGAAGGAATTGGTGAGTTCCAGAACAATATTGACTCCAAGATTCCCGGCAAGATGCCGTAAGAATGTAGTTTGTAAGAGTTCAAATGCCTGACTTTCAATCTTGTCTGATTCCTTGCAGGTTGCAACTTGACCCTAGTGAAGAGTTCCTCGTGGCAACCGGTAAATCTCTGGTAAGGATTTGTATTATCCAACACAGTTCGATAAAATAATGTCAATATGTAACCTGTTGCCTTCTCCCTTATTTAGGCGCTGAGAGTATGAAGTCTCGGGGAATAATGCCTCCGGCGGTAAAATCAGGTAAGTCTATTGTGGTGAGGAGGGTTCCCCTTGTTAGTCCCTTTGTTTCACCTTGCTGTCCTTTTGTTTCCCTTTAGGGGCCGGGGTCCGGCGAAGATGCAGTGGAAGCTGTGCCGACCCGAGAAGAGGAATAGTACCCCCGGTGGTAAAATCAGGTAAGCCTATGGGGGGGTAACAAATATTCCTCTGTGTATTCCCTTGGCTCACCTTGCTGTTCTTGTCTTCTCCTTAGGTGCTGGAGTGCGGCGGGAACATGCAGGAGGATGCGGTGGAATGTGAAGATGCTGCGAAGGCCGGTGAGTTCAGCGCGGCGCTGCAGCAGGCGAGGCGACACGCATAAATAGCTTCTTTCTTCCAGCTCAAAGGTGCGATGGATCGGGAATTCAGGTAAGGATCAATGGTATTGCTCTTGTTCTAGCCTTTTCTCCTTCTTTCTCCCTTTTTCTAGGAGCTCCAAACTCGAGGCGGGTGTGGCAGAAGTCTGGATGCAGACTTGCAGGCACGGTGAGCGTTACGCTGCTGGATGCAGAATAACGCGAAGCGTGTGGTGCTTTTCGGGCGTGGCTTAAATAGCCTCCAAAGTAGTCCCAGGTAAGTATTTCTCCCCAGCCCCGCCCGAATAAAAAAATAGTCCCTAAGTAAAGTAGTCCCTTCCAAGCCTCTTTTGGCTTGGAGCTCTTGCAGCATGGTCTGCATCAGGTAAATTTGCAGCATGGTCTGCATCAGGTAAGTTTTAATCTATGAGCCTGGCGCCTATGGCACCAGGACTGACTCTCCATATGAGCCTGGCGCCATAGGCGCCAGGACTGGACCCAAATAGCCCCTAGCAGGGGTTGTTGGGCTTGCTTGGGATAACTTGATGCCTGCTTCCGGGGTTGCTGGACTTGGTCTGGGTCCCCAGGGGTAGGCATCATGACACCTGGCTCCCACAGGGGCGTCGATCTGAACTGGACAGCTGCGGTCTCCACCAATGTGATGCGTAGTGCCGAGATGACAGACTGGACTTGCCCACCTAGCTTTGTTTGCTTGGCCCGTAGGAGTATTCTTCTGCAAATGGAGAAAGGGAATTAACCACCCGTGGAGTTGAGTGTTAACCCCCACCCCCGCTGTTCTCCCCACTGATCACCTTTAATGTCCCCTCTTATAGTCTCACCTGATGGTTTGGAAAGATAAGCTCTCCATCCTGCATTGAGCGCAGGGGCACGTAGATAACCAGTTGCTTCACTGGTTCGAAGAAATTGGTGAGTTCCAGAACAATATTGACTCGGAGATTCCCGGCAAGACGCCATAAGTATATAGCACGTAAGAGTTCAAATGTCTGACTTTCACTCTTGTCCGATTCCTTGCAGGTTGCAGCTTGACCCTAGCGAAGAGTTCCTTGTGGCAACCGGTAACATTCAGGTAAGGATTTGTATTATCCAACACAGTTCGATAAAATAATGTCAGTATGGAACCTGTTGCTTTCTCCCTTATTCAGGTGCTGAGAGAAATTATGAAGTCTTGGGGAATAATGCCTCTGGCGGTAAAATTAGGTAAGTCTATTGTGGAGAGAAGGATTCCCCTTCTTTGTCCCTTTGTTTCACCTTGCTGTCCTTTTGTTTCCCCTTACGGACCGGGGTGCGGCGAAGATGCGGTGGAGGCTGCGCCGACCCGTGAAGAGGAATAGTACCCCTGGCGGTAAAACCAGGTAAGTCTGTGGGGGGAAACTAATATTGCCTCTGTTTATTCCCTTGGCTCACCTTGCTGTTCTTGTGTTTCCCTTAGGTGCCGGAGTGCGGCGGGAACATGCAGAAAGATGTGGTGGATCGTGAAGATGCTGCGAAGGCCGGTGAGTTCAGCGCAGCGCTGCAGCAGGCGAGGCGACGCGCATAAAATAACTTCTTTCTTCCAGCTCGAAGGCGCGGTGGATCGGGAATTCAGGTAAGGATTAAGGGTATTGCTCTTGTTCTAACCTTTTCTCCTTCTTTCTCCCTCTTTCTAGAAGCTCCAGACCCGAGTCGGGCGTGGCAGAAGACTGGAGGCATCCCTAATTTGTATTTCTGTGTGTATGTTTTTTATATATCTGTGTGTATTTAATCTGGTATTGAGTTTTGTTTCTGGTAATTGGTCCTCTCGCATTTTGGATCATGATAACTGATTTTTGTTATTTTTGAGGATTTGTATTGTCTAGAATGTGCTATTAATATACTTTTGCTATTTGCACTTTCTAATCACCATTGGGCGACTGTTAGCTCCCCATTGGTGTGATCTCCTTCACTCTTCTGGGGTTACCTTCCAGCCTCCTTTTGTGTTGATATTCCGAATTATTGAGATTGATTCATTTCTTGATGATTCGTCGTAGAGGCTCATGATTGGTACCAGCACTTTACCACTGTATGCACTTTATTCCTTAAATGGTATGATTGAACTTGTTACATTGCACAAGTATTGTAAACTATTTAATCTTTTTTAATATATTGAAATAAATTAAATTTCCACTAATATGTCATTCTGTATTATTATGTGTTGACTTCTGTATGGTGATCTGGTTAGTGACCAGGAGCACGGTCTCCAGTTTTGTTATGGTGGGATGATGTGCTTGAAGTAAATATGTATTTTGTTTCCGCTGACTTGACCTCTGTCTACATAGAAGACTGGAGGCAGGCTTGCAGGCACGGTGAGCATTACGCTGCTGGATGCAGAATAACGCGACGCGTGTGCTGCTCTTTGGGCGTGGTTTAAATAGCCTCCAAAGTAGTCCCAGGTAAGTATTCCTCCTCAACCCCACCCAAGTAAAAAATAGTCCCTAGGTAAAGTAGTCCCTTCCAAGCCTCTTTTGGCATGGAGCTCTTGCAGCATGGTCTGCATCAGGTAAGTTTGTAGCATGGTCTGCATCAGGTCAGTTTTAATCTATGAGCCTGGCGCCTATGGCGCCAGGACTGACTCTCCATATGAGCCGGTGCCATAGATGCCAGGACTGCACCCAAATAGCCCCTAGCAGGGGTTGTTGGGCTTGCTTGGAATACCTTGATGCCTGCTTCTGGGGTTGCTGGACTTGATCTGGATCCCCGGGGGTAGGCATCATGACAGTGACGTCCACAATACACTCTAGACTGTCACGATGACTCAGGAGAGGATTCAGAAGGGCAGACAGGACTCCAGTACAGCATGCAGTCTCTTGGACAGATTGATCAAAGTAATTGCTTGGCCAAAAAGGATAGCAATAGTGAAGTGCCAAGCACACACAAAAGTGGAAGATCCCACCTCAAGGGGGATTGAAGCAGCAGACTTTGAGGCAAAGTGTGCAGCATATTTCAGTGAGCCATGGGAACTAGAAGGAGCTCCAAATGCACATGAGTGCACTATGAATAAGGTACTTAAGGAAGGTTACAATGTACAGCCAGATGCACAGATCATGGAATTGCAGGGAGCTACACACAGGGAAGAGAAGGAATTGTGGAACAGGAGGGGATGCACAATGTCTATGGCAGATGCCGTATGGCGGTAGGATAACACAGGGAAGGTGGTGATGCCACTAGCATTATTGAACACTGCATTGACACAATTGCATTATCCCACACACACAGGGAAGGAGAAGAAACATGGTTCTGTCCTAATGTGGCACAACATGTAGCTGAATTTGTGAGCAATTGTTTGATTTGCCAGTAGTTTACAGCAGGGAAAACCCTGAGAGTTGTAAGAGGAGCCATACCTAGACCTCTAGGCCCATTAAACATCTACATGTGCATTATGTAGACATGATCCAAGTTTGCCAAGGATACCGCTACATGATATTTGTTGTATGCCCATTCTCCAGGTGGAATTGAGGCAGACCCCTGTTTGCATGCTGACTCCCTTAGAGCGGCTAAGTTCCTGGTCAGGGAGGTATTCCCAAAATGAGGCATGTGTGAGAACTCAAACCTGTATAGTTAGAGTGGGTAAGTTCACCAGCAGCAGCGTTCAAGTGTCAGGGGTTCAAGATGTAAAATTTAGAGCAGCAAGAGTTCAGAGCAACAAAATTAAAAAGCAGAAATCAAACTAGTATAGTTTTAAAATGGCTAGATCTAATAGTAGCAGAGGTTAAATCAGTACAGTTTTACAGTGGCTAAGTTCAAAAGCAGTAAAACTTAAACCAAGAGTCTTTAAAGTGACTAGGTTCAAAACGGTGGCTATCGAAGCAGTACAGTTTTGATGTTCTAAATTCAAAGCAGCAGAGATTAGACCCGTACAGTTTAAAGTGGTTGGGTTTAAAATCAGTAGAACTAAAACCAATAGTGTTTAAAGTAACTAGGTTCACAGTAGCAGAAATCACACCAGTTCAGTTTTAAAGTGACTACATTCAAAACAGCAGAACTCGAAACAATACAGTTTAATGGGTGCTAAATTCAAAGCAGCAGGGCTAAATTCAAAACAGCAGTTATCAAACCGGAACAGTTTTATAGTGGGTGAGTTTAAAAGCAGTAGAACCCACACCAATTGCACGTAAAGTGGCTAAGTTCAGACCAGCAGAGAACAAACCAGTAGTTTTAAAGTGGCTGCGTTCAAAAAAGCAAAAATCAAATTTGTACCATTTAAATTGGCTACGCTCAAAACAGCAGAAGTGGAATCAGTACTGTTTAAAGTGGCTAGGTTCCGAACAGCAGAAATCACACCAATACAGTTTTAAGTGGCTAAGTTAAAAGTAGCAGAGGTAACATCAGTACAGTTTAAAGTGGTGAAGTTCAAAATAGCAGATATCAAACCAATACAGTTTAGAGTGGCTAAGTTCAAAGCAGTAGAAGTGTAATCAGTAATGCTTTGGAGTGGCTTAGTTCAAAGCAGCAGGTCTAAGTAGAAAACAGCATTTATCAGTAGATCTCATACTACTAGTAAAGTGGCTAAATTCAGAATATGAAAGATCTAACTAGTACAGATTTAAAGTGGCTAAATTCAAATCAGCAGGGCCAAGTTCAAAACAGCATATATCAAACCAGAGCAGTTTTTGAGTGGGCTATGTTGAAAAGCAGTTAAACAAAGTGGCTAAATTCAGAACAGCAGATATCAAACCAGAATATTTTTGATCTTAGTCTTTGTGAACTCTGACCTCCCTGATTCCCGACACGTTGAGTTCACCAGCCTGAACCCTAACAATTTAACTCCATTGCTTTCCCTAGCCGCTCTGAATTATGTCACTTTGAATTTTAACCTTTTGAGTTTCGCTGCTTTGAATCACTCTGCTTAAATAGTGTTGCCTCGAATGTTGCTGTTCTGAACCTAAGCAGTTTAAATATGGTCACCCTGACTTATGCCACTTGGAATTTCACCATCTTGAAATGCGCTGGACCAAATTATGCTGCTTTGAGCACTGCCACCCGGAATCTTGCAGCTCTTGAATTTAACCACCTTGGTTCCTTTTTTAATGAGCAGCCGAGCATTCCTTTTCTAAGTGCTCCAGAATCTAGCCGCTCCAAATCTTACCAACCTGAACCTTGCCACTCTGGAATTTAGCAATTCTTGAACTGTGCCATCTAACCCTAACCACTTTCAATCCAGCCACCTTAAATTCACCATCCTTGGATATAATCCACCTAGAAACTTCAGAAAGTTAACAACTTTGTGGAGACACTGACTGAACCTAGCCACTTTGAATCTGGCAACCACAAACTTCAGCCGCTTGGAATTTCTGCAACTCCTGAGTCTCACTGCTCTGAATCTACTTCTTCCAAACCCTGCTACATTTACATCCACCATGTTGGACCCTTACCAACCCGAACAGTGCCACCACTGAGTTTCATCAGTTCAAACCCTCCCACCTCTGATCCCAGGCACGTGGAATTGTACTGCATTACACTTAGCCACTTTGTTTTTTACCGCTTTGAATTAGCAATTTTTAAATCTTAAAAGGCTTTGAATGTAGTCACCTTGAACTTAACCACCCTAGATTCTGTCAAGACTGAACCCTGCAGCTCTAAATTTAGCCACGTTAAACTTGGCCACATTGAATTACGCTGCCCTGACTCCAGCCACTGAAAGGTTTCGCAGCATCGGACCCTGCCATTCCAAACGCCATCGAATTTGAAGACTTCAAATCCACAAAGGTAATCAACCACAAGAAAACTGCCACATGGAGCTTCCGCCCATGGGAGTTCTTTCTGCAATCACTGTAAATGTCAGCTATTCAACTTTGCCACTACGACTCTGTGAGAAATCCACCACCAAAAGGGTTAGTGGCTTCAAAACAATCCACCACACGAAGGACCTCTGCTCCTGAAAACGAATCTAACTCTCTGTTCAACTGCTCGGAAGCCTATCACAATGAAACTCTGGGTACTCCTGAGACCAAGAACCAATTGAATGTAGGAGCCCTTTTGCCCCTGGAACCAATGACAATATGAGGCCTTGACAAGTGCAGACCACCGCCCACGATCTTATAACAACAGGAAGGCATTTGCTGTGGTGTGTACTCAAACAAATGTGATTGATTCCATTCAGTAATTGCCAAACACTATGGCATAACTGCGGTGATTGTACTATCAACATCAGCGAGCCTCCACAAAGACAGAGCCCACACCAAAGTAGCTTGACGCACAGACACAACATCAATAGAACACCAACCAACAATAGGTACTAAACACCCACAACTACAAATATTCCCCAACAAGAATAAACAACAGAACAAGAAAGACAAAGGTAGCCACTCTCCAGACGAACAACAGGAACTACCTACCAGAATGTACACCACCTCTAATACACTACTGACTGTAATGGCCAACTTGGGATCATCAGGAAGCAATGCACACTTGGGATCAGGAAGGGGCCAATGGGTGGTTTTGATCCATCAATGGAGGTCACGCAAGTGACAGGCAACCAGGGATCCATCTCTGGGGAGATACACAAGATCTCAAAGCACATCTCAGAAGAGCACAGGACTCTTGCGTGATTACGCTTCAAAGCATATTTAAGGCTCCACGCCCATCCACATGTGCTAGACGTTCCAGGAAGCCTGCCTGGTACCATCTCGCAGCACATCCCATTTTTAATGACTGGTATTTGAAACCAAGGAAGAAAGGTCCACAAAAGAAGAGGCAGAGGACACAGAGAAAAAGAAGGAAGAGGATAGTGGTAAGCAAGAAACAGATAGAACGAGAAGAAGATGGGGAAGGCCTCAGAGTCAAGGTAGAAAGATGAAAGACTTACCAGCAATTATACGCTCATGCCCACCTGCCGCCAGGAGTTTTGAAATCTGCACGTAGAGCAAGAAAAGGGGACATGATCAGTGCAGACTTCCCGCTTAGACCTCGGGCTGACCCACAACTGCTCTCCTACGACCAAACACTTACCTGATCATGCATCTCCTCATCCTTTTTGCTTCTCAGTCAACCCATCAGCTCAAAACTACAGCTGCCACAGGAAGGAAAAGAGAGCAGAACATCAATGAACAAACAAAGGGAGAAACCCCTTCCCCAGAAACACTAGCAACTTGATCATGAAACCACCAAAGCGCAAGACACAGACTCAGTAACATTCGCCCCTGTGTTGAGCATCCCTTTCTCCCTCCCTTCAATGGAGTGCAGACTAACTCTGCGGTGACTTAAGGCCCACTTGGAGTGGGCCCAGGTCACTGCTGGATGAGACCTGTGAACTGACCAAAGAATTCCCTACAGAGGGGAGAGAACACTGTCACATAAGCAGGTACATGACACTCCAGCAGTTGGGTGTACTAGTTAGATGGTGGGGGGAAGAGTAAGAGCACACCGTTTAGAACTGTGTTCTCATTTCTACTAAGCAGGATCCCTGAAGACCTAAATTTGAAGACAGAAGGGTCCTAACACACACACACGAGGTACAATGCTAACTCGAGGCCATAGGGAGACATCACAGCCATCCTTCCTCCATTGGACACCCCCTGCTGGCTGTGCTGCAGCAATCGGCCTAGTGGAGGGTGTGTTGTATTCGGAGGAGGGTGTTGGCGGCAGACATGGGTGTCCAGACATCCCCCGAGGCTGGCCAACAGGTAGTACGTTACACCACCCTTGTAAACAAACAAAAGATCAGGGCAAAGATCAGAACAAAGATCAGAACAAAGACAACTTACCTCTCCCTCTACCTCTCCACCTTCAAGCCAGCCACACCAGAAAACAAGCAATCAACAACGTAGGACCTAGTGAATACTAGAGAAATCCCCAATATACTATCAAACCACATGCAAAACACAGAGCTTGGCAACAGAGAAAACAGCTTTGGAAAGACAACTTTAAGGACCAGATCTGAGCTGGAACCCCGTCACCCCCTCCACACACTCCTTACATAACCAGATATTGGAAAAAGGACCACCTGGACAACCAAACAACTAACTACAACAGCTCAAAACACAGAAATCCATTGTGCCTGCCTGAAGGACGGATGAATAGCACCCCCAACGGAATACCAGAAATAAGATTTAAAAAAGAACAAGCTAAATTGCGCACAATACACTGCAGCTTAATCAATGTATGATCTATGGCAAAGCACAAAACAGAAATGTATTTTTTCCTAAGGGAAGGTGGCATTGCTCTTTAAGTCATACCATGCAACTACAAACAAATACAATCTGACAAGGAACCGGAAGAGGAGTGGGAATTGCTCCAGCACACAAAAATCACATTAACTCCACATCCCTACCCTCAACATGCATAGAAGACTGCAAATCACTCCTACTCAACATCAAGCTCAACAACCAATTTAACACACTCCTCCTTCTGATCTACAGAATACTCTTCCTTCTAATAAACAGACTGCCCAGCTCCCACCCTAACTTCTCAGCAAAACTCACTGTTGCCACAGATACGCTTTTCAGAAATTACACAACATAATTGTTATGGAAGACTTCAACACCTGGTTCAAAAGAGAAAATGAAAGCACAGCAAACACCCTCAGTGCCCTACTGGAAACACTTCATCACAAACAATAGGGAATGGACCCAATCACAGAGCTTGACACGCACTGGATTCAGGTTTCTATAGGCTGGACTTTCGGCTGCTTCCCCTGTGGTACCAATCATATGATCCCTTTCACCGCCAATAACCTGAGCCGCATGATGCCCAAAAACATAAAATATCCGGCGACAAAGAAAAGAAACTGGAAAAGACTCGACCTTGAAATTCTAACTCAGCTACCTTTAAACCTCTTCAAACTCACACCAAATAAAGTCCCAGCAAGATGGTTCACAGAGGAACTAAGACAACTCAATAAAATAAATGTAAAATAGAAAAGCGATGGAGGAAGCACTACAACCAAGTGGACAAAGCAAACTAGCACTGATACATTTTGCTATACAAATCAGCACTTCTGAAAGGCAACAACGCATACTATATAACAAGAATCCAATTGTCAGAAAACCCACAAAAAGACTTTTTTAGAATCATCAAGGAAGTAAAAAACCCAACTCTGTACAAGAACAACATAGTACCTCACAAATCCTATGCGCCTCTATTATGACCCATCTAAGAGCAAAAATAGATGCAATACAACAGGCTATCGATGCATCCCGTAGGTCCACAAACAACACCCTCCCAGAAACAAGCACCAAGACACCCAGCACAACACAATCAATTAAAACCTATAAGCAAGGAAATCTTCGACAAACTAACACAAGATACTCAATCATGAGGAAAGCAACAGTATTCTTTGCAAATCCCGGGTTAGTTTCAGACCCTTGAGAGGAACAGAATCAGCAAACCTCTCCATATGGGACGGCCTCAAAATAAAGCAGATGAAAGCTCCTTCTCTGCCCTCATACTATTGGACATATCAGCTGCCCAAGATACAATCGAATACACACATCTAATGAAGAGACTGCTGGAATCTGCTATTCAAATCACTTGCTCTATAATGGCTGAACTCTTTCCACATCAACCAAATGAAAGATACCACCTACGGCCATTTACATCAAACACAATAACCATCACCTGCCGAGTACCACCAGGATCAAGCCTCTCCCCACTTCTCTCTAACATTTACATGACATCCCCAATAAAGCTCATTCAAACCCATGGACTGACAGCCTACAAATATGCAGACGGAGCCCAACAAATCTTCAAGATAACTACTAAGCACAACCTTGATAATGCCCTCAATAAAAGCCTTACCGATATAAACACCTGGATGACAACCACAACCTCAAACTAAACCCCACTGAAACAGAAATAATGATCACCTCATAAGATTACAATCTAAAACAAACATCCCTCTCTTGGCCCCTGAGCATGGAAACCCAACTGACAATATCAACAGTGATTAAACATTTGGAAAATCTCATGGACAATGGTCTGACTTTGGAACCATAAATCAATGCAATAGCAAAAACAATGTTCTACCTCCTAGGATTAATAAGAAGGATCCGCCCTTACCTAAATTACTCACACAGAAACCCTTGCAATCATTTCCTTGGTATTATCAAGAATGGAGTATACAAACAGTCTCAACATGGAATGCCTGAATGTCTCATCAAAAAACTGCAACAGATCCAAAACATTGCCACAAGACTACTCCTGCAACTAAATAGAAGAGCCCATGTCACACTGGCCCTGAGAAGTCTACACTAGCTACCAGTAAAGAGACACATCAATTTCAAAGCCCTCTTCATTGCCCATAAATCACTACACAGACACGGAGCAACATTCCTCCAAGCAAACATCACCCAATACCAATTTAAGATCTAGCACCACCCTCCAAATAGAAAGCAGAAACTTTGAGAAAATGACTGAAACTACCAAAAACCTGGTTATTAAACTTGCCTTAATAAACATAGACCAAAAATGCAACTACCAACCTCAGTAGCAGACAAGTCAGCCTCACACAATCCCCACCTCTGCAAACCATAAACCCAGAAAAAAGAAAACATGGGATGGATACAAAATGAAGGATCAGTAACATAGCTGTCCAACACCCAGAGATCACCAAAAACCCAATAACCATCCCCATCCTCTCTGCCCGACACTCATATTTCTCTCCCCTACAATCACACGGCCAGAGGGCCACTGAAACAACCCACTGAAACACACAAACTGTACATCCCTCTCTAGCCAAGCTACAAATCCAATACAAACTCCCGACAACAAACAACTCAAACACTGGATGCCACCATTCTGGAAAGAACAATTCCCAGTGCACAAAACAAAGCACACACAGTTGTTCCTGGTTCCTCACACATCAGCAGGTGAGCACAATGTCCATCCTATTCCTCTTTTCCTCACTTAACAACCAAACCCACTTTACCTTACAGAGCCACGCGAGTGCCCGAAGACCATGGAAATGGCAGTGGTGTGGGATTTAAATCAATTTAACATAACATATTAATTTGGCCAAAATGACAGCACCCAGTGAAACAAAATATGACTTGCTGGCTTCTTTTAAGCGAATTGAAAGGCCAATTGGGGCAGACAGAGATATTCATAAAAAGAGGAGCAGCAGAGGGCAGGAAGCAGTTGCTGTTTCTGCCAGAAGGCCTCTGACAGTGCAGCAGGAAGGAGACATGTTCCCGCCCTGAAAGGCCTGGCAATAAAAGCTGAAGGCAGTAACCCTCACTGATGGTCAAATCATATGGTTTTGTTGCAGTAAATTGTCAGCCACAGAAGCAACCACACTGAGGTACTATTATACACAACTGGGAAATTTAAAGGGGGTGGATGTCCCGTCCCACAAATGAATGAGCACAGTCTGTATGCTGCACAACAGGGTTTTGGACAGAGGAGAATATGGCAGCCTCCACCCTTCACTAGGAACAAAGAGTAATGACATACCATTCAGACCAGGCCAACAGGATTCACACACAGTTGTGATGGACGGCTGAGGTGAATGCTGAGGAGTTGTAGCCAGAAAAAGGCAAAGTGCTTCAAGGTGTGGGGGGAGGGGTGGCAGTGCCAAGGAAATGATGGGGGTGGAAACAGCCACCCCTGGACATGAAAATTGCCAGCTGGTCACTTGTGTCGTTGTTGGGGACAGACTCCCAAGTACGCCAGATCGATGCTGTAAGTCCACAGACTTTGAGGGGCCCACTCCCTTCCCAAGTATGCATGTAGGACTCAGTCAACGGAAAGTTCAAACTGCAATTCATTACAGACAAAACCAACAAGAATCAATCCAAGAACTCAGAAAAACTCCAGCATGTCACACAGTAAATGGAGCGCAGGCCAATTTTGTCCTAAAATCACGTCACTACTCCATTATTACTTGGGCCGCTGTCCAAAAACCTATTGCTTTGTGGGATTGGCTGCCAGGAGTATAATGACCTAGACGGGTACCTAAATGTGTTATTCTACTGCTCTTGCATGTCAGGTGGCTGGCCTGTCCAATCACCAATGTATTAATACATTTTTGCAGGGAAGTGAACTGACCATTGGGTCTTGCCAGTTGCTTCCCACCCCTAGGGTACTAAAATGTGATTGGCTAGAGCTGACATCCCCAGGCCTGGGACCTGTTTGGGGTTTTGTCATAGGGCAATTACATAACGTGGGTGATATTTTAGTTTTGCGGTAAATTGGTGGTAGAGTATCGTGGTATAAACGTGCTAAGCATATTTGTAGTACTGCCCTATATAATGAGATAAACCTTCCCCCTTTTTATGTTGGTATTCTGTTTTAGGGTTGACTGTAAGTATACATTACTGGACCTTACACATTTAGCAGGAACAAAATATTACCATATATTGTGCTGATGACTTATATATGACATCAGCCTACCGTATTTAATGGTTCTCTTCAGCTTTCAGCATGCACAGCTGAATGCACTCAAACATGTACCACCGACTTTCTAGCTTGCTTTTCTGGTTCTCTAACTTTTACCACTGTGGTATATACACTAAAGCACTTCCTGGTTACCTGCCCCCATTTAAAAATAATCACAAGAGACACAATAAAACAATCCTACCAGTTCAGCTTTTTACCATTTTATACATGTGTTAAAATAACGGTAGTTGCAATAAAATCTTATTTCAGTTCGCAATAACACATTTCTTTGTTCTTACCAATACATCCACACTGACGTGAGTCTCCAGATGGATTTAAGCATAATTGGTTTAGAAAGTGTTGTTTTGCAATAGGTGGATGACATTTTAGTTTGCAGCACTTCAAAGGAAGAATGCAGACGTGATTCTGTTCAGCTGATGGTTACACTTGCTAACACAGGACATAAGGTTGACAAAGAGACGCTACAGTATTGTCAACAAGACGTGATGTACATTGGCCAATTGATTTCAGATGAAGGAAGGAAGGTTACTCCTGAGAGAGTTGAGGCTATTTTGAAAACCATAAAGCCAAACACGATAAAGCACATGCAGAGATTTCTGGAATTATGTAATTATGTCAGAGCGTGGGTCTTTAATTACAGTTCATATATAAGTCCTTTATTGCAGGCTTTAAAGAAAGCACAGGTAATGCAGGAAAGAATTATGTGGACTGAGGAAATGGAAGAAGGATTTGATGAGTTGAAAAAAGCAATTTGTACAGCTCCAGTTTTAGGGATTCCTAATTATGCTGAGGAATTCTTTTTGTTTTCGCACACGGATGGCACTGTTATGACAGCAGTCCTTACACAGAGAACCACATAGGGATACAAGCCCCTTGCATATTACAGTGGGATTTTTGACCCAGTGATGAGAGGTCATTTTCTGTGCGAACAATCACTGGCAGCCACAGCGTTTGCCATAGAGAAAGCTGCAAGCATAGTGATGGGACGCTGTATGACCTTATTTGTTGAACATGCACTGTTTGCCATTTTAGAGAAACCAAAAGACACATTGGGCCTCATTATGACTTTGGAGGTAGCCATGCCCTTAATAATGCCCTTAATAAGGGCATGGCTGCCTTCAAAATCGGGTCAGGGTTCCCTGAATGGGGAAATTCCGGGCCATTCCGAGTATGGAGGGCCCGGTATTTCCTCCTTCAGGGAACCCGGGCCCGGTCCTTCTCCATTCCCATTCGATCCCTCATAGGGCTCAATGGGAATGGGGAGGGAGCTAACAACGGGCACATTATAGAGGGCCCGTTGTTAGCTCCCTGCTCCCCTCGAGGGACCCGCTGTGGACATCTGGAAAAACCAGACGTCCAGAGAGGGTCCCACAAGGGGACCTAGTAATAGTGCGGAGTGGGTTTAATGGTGCCGGCACCATTACCGGCGCCGTTAAACCCATTCCGCAATAGTTGTAATGAGGCCTATTGACTTCTTAAAAAGCGCTTCTGCCTATGAGGTAGTCATATCGAATCCGGCGATCAAAATAGTTTGATGCAGAATAGTGAATCCTGCCATGTTTGTAGCTGAACCACTGGCAGAGGACGAGGATGCGCATGACTGTGCAAACTATGAAGAGTTCTATGATGAAATCCCTAGGATAAAAGAAAATTCTTTAGCAGGAGGAAAAATTGTTTTTAGTGACAGCTCTTCGAGAATCGATCAGAATGATGGGCAGAGATACACAGCTGCTGCTGTATAAAGCACACAGCCAATGGGGAATTTCAGAAGATGGTAAGTGCTTGACTACCGTCTCATTATTCAGCACAGGTTGCAGAGTTAGTGGTGCTGATTGTCACGCTCGAGAATCATGCAGACCAGGAAGTAAAAGTGTACAGCGACTCTGCCTATCTGACGTCAAAGGTGCACGCAGGGTTAGCACGTTGGAAAAGGAGGGGCTACCTCAGAGTGGATGGCATGCCAGTGCAGCAAGCTGCCTTATTGGACAGGCTTATTAAGGCACTGCAACTCCCAGTAGGCATTGCAGTCGTTAAATGCGCAGCAAATACTAAAAGGGAAGACTTTATCTCTTGCAGAAAGCAAGCAGCAGACAATGAAGTAAAACTCGCTTCATGTTCAGAAAATGTAAGGACATTTGATACGCCTGATGTAAATGAGAAAATGGTTGTAATGATGAACAGATCTGAAAAACATAGTGATTTGTCAAAGCCACAATTAATGGAGGTACAGGGGGAAGCACCTCAAGATGAGAAGGATTTGTGGACGCGAACAGGGTGTTCTTTAAACCCCTTTGAAGCATTGTGGCGACAAGACAGCAATGGTAAACCAGTGATGCCTGTAGCCTTATTAAGGGTGGCGCTGGAACAGCTACACTACCCTATGCACGCAACTAGAGAGAACCTCACTGCAACTATTGCAGAGGATTGGTTCGTACCAAATTTGTTATAGAATGTTGCGTGCTCTGGAGTGAACTGCATTGTGTGTCAAAAATTCATGCCTGGGCACACACTGCACACAGTTAGAGGAGTTATTCCGAGACCCAATGGCCCCTTTCAACATTTGCATATCAACTATGCCGACATTGTGCACGTATGTAATGGATATAGATACATGATTGTAGTAGTTTGTCCCTTTTCACGATGGATTGAGGCTGGTCCGTGTACACACCCAGACTCTACCTGTGCAGCCAAATTCTTAGGGCCTCATTATAACCCTGGCACTCCCGGATTGAACGGGGCCAGTACGGGACCAGCCCCCTTCAATCCGGGACTGCCGATTACAAGCTTACCATCGTGGGACCCGGTTTGCACGCCTGGCAAAACTAGGCGTGCTTTCCGGGTATCGCGAGGGGAAGAGGGAGGCAATAACAGGCAAGTTGTACTCTGCCCGTTATTACCTCCATCCCCATTCACATTGAGCCCTATGGGGGCTCAAATGGGAATGGGATGGGTTCCTGCAGGGAAGACTTACCGAGTCCTCCTATCTCGGAGTAACCCGGTAAGTCCCCATTGCAGGAACCTGGTAATGGAACCTGGAATGGAGGCAGCCATGGAGCTAATAGCTAATAGCTCCATGGCTGCCTCCATTCTCGTAATGAGGCCCTTAGTGTGAGAAGTATTTCCTAGATGGGGAGTATGTGAAGTATTGAGATCAGACAATGGCCCACATTTTGTGAATCAAACAGTTGAGCAGATCAGCTTGTTGCTTCGTATAAAGCACAAGTTTTCTTCAGCCTATTTTCCACAAAGGAAATGGGATCCGTGAACGGCTCAACAGCTTGCTTAAAGAGAGGATAGCCAAGTTGAAGCTTACCTTGAAGAAAGGGTGGTTACATTGCCTACCACTGGCATTATATGCATTGAGGAACCAATCAGGTTCGGACCACCATCTCACACCCCATGAGGTATTGACAGGGAGACAGATGAGGACACCCCTCACACCTCCATCCAGAGTTAGAGGTGATCCTCAGCCAACAGCAGAACTGTTAGGAATGGCGCTACGTGGTTATCTTATGTGTATGACTCAAAGTATTTCTGTCATTTCAGGTCATCTACGGCAAAAAGGGTGTGGGGCAGTACAGAATACAGAAGGAGATGCCTCAACAAGTCGCATTCAAGAACTTTGTCTTCCCAAATGATTCCCCGGAGATGGAGTCCTAATCTGCAATTTCATAAGGAAGTGGCACAAGCCCAGATTCAACAGCCCTTTCATTGTGGAAGACGTCACGCCGTCTGCAGTCAGGGTGCAAGGCAAACGCGCTTGGACTTTTTTAGGTGATGTCAAATTTTACACTGGAGAAACCCCTCTGACTCCACCCGCTTCGGAAGCAAGCATCAGGGAACAATCTCAGCAAATGCAGACAAGGTCTATGACAAGGCAGAAGAACACAGAGGCCGTCCAGTAAAAGAAAAGATTTCATCAGACTGTGGTTTATTTTGGGACACTCTTTTAGCCATTTATGAAACAGTTAAGGGAAGCTGAATCAAACACTCTGTGTAGTCATTTCAGGGTTAAGGGAAGATCATTTGCTCTTAAAGCCACAGGAGTTTGTTGACTTTGGACTGAGGCATGCTTTAAGTCTTGATAAGAAGAGAAATATGCCAAATTCTGAGTTCATTCTTGACAATTGGAAGAGGGTACAGTACTGTGATTCATTTCTCACTGAGTTCTTGTTTGTATTTGCCCATGGTGATTCCCAATGACTACATTTGAAGGATCATATTTGAAGTTTTTCTCTTCATTCTGTGAGCGTATCCGGCTATCGTGGGGAGAACTACTAGTGTACATGTTTTTCTGCAAGATCCTAAGAATGGTCCCATTGTAGGAGGCTGCTCACAGCAATTATCGAGCAAATTCTGCAGCTACCAGAGTATAGTCAGGAAAGGACAAATGCCCCTATCCGCTGATGACACATACAGACTGGTCAATGTGGGTTTTTATCGTCTGATTGAAGAATACCTGCATCTTGTTGAAAGACACGCAGATGTGCATACATTCCTAAGGGATCCTAGAAACAATGCAGCGCTAAATGAAATCTTGCGAGGCGTCATATAAGTAAATGCTTATTCTGCGGGAACTTCGAGGTTAGAGTGAAACTTTCCTTCGAGGGACAGATTGAGAGGTTGCTGGTCAGACAGAACTTGTGTTTCATGCTGAAAGAAATTCATCATGTCATCTGGTTTAAGGCAGATTCGAGGAATCGACTGGGAACTGGTGTATGTCGTTGAATTTATCTAGACTTACTGAAGTCGTTTTTCTTCTTGCTGGAGGGGCATCCACGTTTCGTCTGGTTAAAGACTGATTGCAGGGAAATATTGAGGATTTTGATTCTTGGTATCCAGTGAACAGACAGCTGATCGAGGATAAGTTGCTGAGTCAAGATAGCAGCTTCCAGAAGCAGTATTTAATGCTGATGTATTAAAGTTACTTTTTCCTTCCTTAGGCAATAAAGATGGGAAGTATTAGTAGTAACATAATTATGCCAGCTATAGAGAGATGTCCACATTGTCCACAAAGTCATTGCTGTAAAATATCCTATCTGTGTATTATTTACGTTTGCATTTTGTTCATAATTATACTGATTTCACTCACAGTATGCACATTCTACTACATTGATGTACATGGAGCTAAGACTCCTGTGAATCTTCTTGAGCAGAAGGAAGGTACAATTGTGGCAACTACTAGGCAGCCAAGACCCTATGTAGTTATTCCTGTTCCAAAGAAAGATGACAAATTGCCTGAAATTGAGATAAGTGTCACTAACAATCATTCATATGTAAGAAGTGTTTTAGAGACTCTCCTGGGACAAAAGGGACAGGCTTGGGAAGACAGGTAGGAAAAGGGGCTGGTAGAAGGTGAGCATATACAAGTAATGCATGCAATTACAACTGGTCCTGTGATGAATAACCCAGGTATGATTCCGAAACGACAATCACACATGGCGATTCTGCACAACATTTTATTGCCTAAATGGTATGTTGAGAGGATGAAACTCTCTGAACTTTCTCCTTCTCAGGGAGCACTGATAGGTGTTCCTATAATTGATCCAGTTAGAAGGAGTTATGCTAACACACTTTATGAAATGATTATGGAAGGTCACATGAGAAGAATGAGGCCTAAAAGAAGTACTAAAGAGGATGATTTCGAACTAAATGATTACCTGGACAGTACATCTCACCTGGGAAATAACATATGGTACAAACATATGAAGGAAGTTGGAAGAAGTAATTCAAAGAAGGAATGCTTTGTGTGTGCACTCCTGCCTTACAGTATGGGAACATTCAAGATCTTCATAGTTATCGAAATAGATGTCCTGACAGCTCATTGTCTTTCGGACATAGCACTTTGCAAAACAAGAGGCCAGTTCAGGAGCTGAGATGCCTACCTCAAATGGGCAACTGAATGGACAAATCCAGATGAAGACGACTACATCCAAGACACAAAAACAAGAAACAGAGCTCACATGAAGAATCATGTGATCAGATGCGAGACGACTGGAGTGAAAGGAGCTGTAATTAGATGGGAGGTAAATAAAAAACTGTAGAGTCCAGGAGAATCTGCACAAGACATTCGTAGATGGAAGAACAGAGGTCAAATGCAGATCTGGGGATCAGTGATATCACCAGAGGAATGGGAAGCCAGATAGGTTATCTGCAGAACATGGATGGTGTAGGATCGTCATGAATCAACTATTTGGAATGCACAGGTGCTATGCAAGACCCAGTGGAAGAGCATCGGCAAGTTACTAAACTGGGTCGAAGACAGAGGAGGACCCTTGCAGATAGTACCATTGGAGAAAACAAAGCTGTGCTTCAGAAAAGATGGTACAAGAAAAATTGGAGAGAACTGTGATAGAATTTTTGATGCACCAAGAATGAGCATTGGTACTTCAGTGATCATGGATCATTATTGGGCATGTGGAGCCAGAGCTTATATATATATTTTTGTATTTAGCTTATATGAGATTTCCTGCAGACTGGGGAGGCATTCATTTGTTCCATAGTAAATGTCCATGTTCCAGCATTGGTGATTCCAAAAAGTGACTTACACCTTGACAGTATTCCAAAAGTTTACCAAAAGCAGATGCTCACCTGAGGAAGAATAAATCTGTGGAGCTGATTTGAAGGATGAAGAGGGAAAACTATTTTTCTACAAAATCCATTGACGCTTTTGATGGTATTCCACATGAGCACAGGCTGATCTGCCAGACCTCATCAGTGTTCACGACAATTTTAATGGCGAGGATCCAGGTTGGAGAAAATACCAAATGGCTGCAGATTAGCAGATGGGAATTGCTACAAACGATCAACACTGCCATAAAGGGGTTCAATGCAATCAGAGAAGAGATGAGAGCCATACCACTGATGACTCTTCAGAACAGATATGTCTTGGATATGATTACAGCTATGGATGGAGGTGTTTGTGTAAAAGTTGGAGAATCATATTGAACATGTATACCACCTCATGATGAAGAGAATGGAACCTTGACAAAGGCCATAGACATGCTGATGAAGCTCCATGGTCAGATGACAGATGAAGTTGAAGACATTGCTGATGACAGCTGGTTTGGATCGCTCTTTTCTTGTGTTCCACAATGGATGGCAGACATTTTCAAGTTCCTTGGACCCCTAATATGATGATATTACTTGTATTCTGTGTAATCAAGTTAATAATCTCACAGTGCAAGAAGGCAGCAAAGGAAGCCAAAGGGATGACATTCATGATCGATGTTGAACCAGGATGGAAAGCCAATGATCTGGCAGATGAAGAAATCAGAGACTTTGTGAATGCCAGTATTCATTCACCTGAGGGAATTAAATTCCTGTAGCCAAAGAATCATAAGGAGTATGTGGGAAGATGGATCTATTGCGGTCCAAATGGACAATGCAGTCTTATGACGTGGAGCAAAGATGAGCACGTGAAAACAGCAGGATGCCTGAAGGGTGTCATAAAGATATGGATCACAAAGAAGCTTTTCTTCAAGCCTGAATGTCTGGATGCAAAGGATGATGAGAGAGTGGTCGATGAATCGCCCAGAGGGGGGAGTGTAGAGGAGGAGCCAAGTACCCCCACCTCAACCGTTCCACCCCTATTGCCCGTATGTTGGATACCAGAGTATGTGACATACACGGAGCAGTTGAAAAGACAAAGGCAAAAAGGAATCCTAGAGGCACGATTCCCATTGAGGAAATCATATCTGCATATGAGGAAATATGATGGTTGTTTAAATGAGATTCCTGAAGAAGTAGAGCACATAAAGGGTCAAGACGAATGGTGATATCACCAACCATCGCCAATTAAATGTCACACAGAGCTGAGCTGACATACCGAGAAGAGATGCAGAGACCAAAGAATGTAGCTATTCTATAAGGCATCAAGAAAGTATCAAGGATAAGTGACATCTTGGGATCAAGGTGAAGAAGCTCATGCCACAGAACAGATGAAGACATTAAGCTATGTTACACATGTGTAGATGCAAAAGAAATGCAGGCAGACAAAGTAATCTTACTGGCTTTATAGTGAATAGATTGCAGCAAGCGCCAATATATATACATATATATGCATATGGACAAGTAAAGGATGGACTTTTTCACTACGCATTATAGCAGTGCTGGACTTTAGCAAAAAGTCTGAGAAAGCCTAATTTTCAGTGTGTCACGGTTAAAAAGCAAATTGAATCATAAAGTGAATCTCAGCAGACAAGACTGGACGAGCCAAAGAAGCCAAGGTCTTATCAAATTGGAGTAAACTGACATTGGATACAAATCATGTGAAAGAACAGAACTCATGTTCAGAAGGCATGAACCAGACAGGGAAGACGTCAGATGTCTATTAAAAAAATAGTATTAAAATGCACTAACAGCTCGATTCCATGGTCTATAGTCAGATGGAAGGATGAAGTTGGACGAACGAGATGGTCACACCTACACACGAGGGCAGAGCGTGCCTTCACTCCCTGAATTTCTCACAACTAAGAACACTCTCAAAGCCGAGCTACAAAGCCTAGTTGACAGTAGACAACTCAGGTGATGATAGATGGATATGCTAATTGGTGGGAAGCAATAGCTAAGGCAAGCTTACCAGCACCTGGATGGACAGCCTGCATGTTGCTAGACGTAGATGGAAAGTACTGACAGAGGTGAGAGTGCCAACCAATTGAAGGCGACCGTGTAATTAGTGGTCCTATAGTTGTGTAAACAATGGGACGTCATTTATTTAGTGACGTTCATAGTGGTCATTTTTACGGGAGGACTTAGTTGCCCCACCTGTTAAGTAACCAATCAAATATTCACACTTTTTTGGATTAGTATGGATCGTATACTTAGATGTTCACTTAGAGCCAATCACCCATAATCATAGGTTCTTGTAGTTTGCCATGTAGGATGACATTGGTAGTGACGCAGGTCAACGTCATAGATGACACATTTTGCATATAAGATTTCAGTTTTTTCTAGAATGCATTGAGTAAGAGGATCAAGCAAATTTGTTGATCTTCGTTATGCTCCCTGTTTTATATAATTGATATTAAAACAGTCTTCCTTTTGCCAACTACCTGAGTCGTTTTGATTATTGATGTATGAATAAAAATCTGCATCCCCATCCATCTCCAGGGTAATTGCTACTCATCTTTAAGGGCTGGGTTATCCAGTTCAGTAGACCATCGTGTACCTTCTTCCCTGGTGTAAAGGCAGTCTGTGGTTGAGCAAAACAGTACACCAGACACTTTTCGGACCACAGAAGTTCCTCTTTTGGAACAGTCTCTTTTTTATTGCTCCACATACCTACCGGCTATCACACACATCTTATGCTGACCAAAACACAAAAGAGAATGGAAGCAACTCCTGACAGCCATTAATCATTGCAACACACCACCAATAAAAAGACGTATGTATATAGCAGATGAGGGGAGGTAGGGGGAAGTGTACCTGACCCTATAATTTGGTAGTTATATGCTTAGGAAAGAGCCTGAAAGCCCTGACAGTTTGAATATGTTCGATTACAACGAAAACGTGTCTGCTCAAACGGTTAATATGTAGTGTGGTGGTGTCTCCAGTGAAAAATCGAATGTATCTTTGGAACTTTGTGTATAGAGTAATGCCCCCATTCTGAAAGTATTGAAAAACTGCTCCATCATTCTGATACAGTCTGAGGTCACAGGTCGAGCAGAAGTAAACAACGATGTGTTTCAACAGCGGGTAACAGCGGGTAGAAAAAGACATGATCGAGTGGGCAGAGAAGGAAGAAGTAATTGGGGGTGGCACGTGGGGGCCTACGAGTCATGCCGATGATTTTTGCTGAAGTCAACAAAAGCTATTTGACATCCTCCTCATGGGAACAGGGACTAGAGACATAAGGTTTCACCAACAGGCAGTCAGATGTGAAATGACAAAATCGTGTTCAAACTCTTACATGATGGGCGAGGACACACTACATCTTTTACAAGTGTCAAGTCTGCGAGGCCGAAGATCGAATAACATTGCTAAAAGATGTTTTACATTAACACCTGGCGTCCCTTAACGAGAATCGAAGAGAGTCGCGCGAGAGTAGAAGAAGGGACATAAAAGAGACAAAGGGGAGACCTGAGAAGGCAGGCAGATTTAAAGCACAGGGCCCCAAGTGCATGAATGACAAAAGCCCCCACTACCCCAGAGGTTGGCTAGGTCTGGAGGTGGGGAAAGGGATGAGGGTGACGACTGGAGCTGGTACAAAAACGGTGCATTTTAGAGACAAACGTTTTAATCTGTTGATTTTTAACCTTCTCTTTTATCGTGGTACTTTAATATTCAGTGGCCTGCTGCTTTAAACCACTATGGGCCTCATTACGAGTTTGGAGGCAGCCATGGAGAAACTAGCTCCATGGCTGCCTCCAAACCGGTTTCCTTTACCTGGTTCCTGCAATGAGGAATAACCGGGTCATTCCGACATAGGAGGACCTGGTAATTCCTCCTTGCCGGAACCATAGGGTTCAATGGGAATGGGGAGGGAGGTAACAACGGGCACATTACAAGTGTCCTGTTGTTACCTCCCTCTTCGCCCTCGCGGGCCTCGGAAAAGACATCTGGTGATCCGGGTCCCGCAAAAGGAAACTTGTAATTGGCGCTCCCGTAATGAAGGGGGGCGGTCCCGTACCGGCCCCCTTCATTCCGGGAGCGCCAGGGT
This sequence comes from Ambystoma mexicanum, assembly GCF_040938575.1. Lineage (NCBI taxonomy): Eukaryota > Metazoa > Chordata > Amphibia > Caudata > Ambystomatidae > Ambystoma > Ambystoma mexicanum. Next base: position 602,634,245 of record NC_090925.1, read on the forward strand.
CGTAATGAGGCCCCATGTCTCATAAAGTCTTGATGAAATTGTAAATACTCAAGTCTTGTTTGATCAGTCCATCAAGGATATGTACTGAAGATAAAAATAAAAATAAATAATAAAATCCACTGGTCTCGAACTAGTACAATTGTAAAAACATCAATCAATGAACTGCATATGCCTGTATAGGTGCTTAGAAATGTGCCTAGATGGCAGTGGGAACATGTATTTATCTCTTTTCCCTCCTACGTTATTCACATTTGAGGAGGAAGTTACAAAATGGCCAATGTTTGCTTAACAAAAATGCCCATTATGATCTCCTGTTCACATTTTCAGTTTGGGAGGGGCAGTAAATAGTGTGAGGTATTTGTAGATGTAATACGATTTTAAAATATGTGTCACTGAACAAAATAAGTACTGAAAGACGTCTCACATGTGGTAATGCCATGACTGAGCTAAAAGACAACATGAGTGAACTAAAGGATAATACAACTTGGAAAGTGCACTACACAAAGAATACAAATACCACTCGTAATAATAACAACAATAATAATGACAACTCGAATTATTATTATTATTATTACTCTCATGAACATCATTTTCAGAATGATACATTTGTAAAGAGCAATGTTGGTCCAAGTGACATCTTGGCACTATATATAAAGCAGCTCTTTCGTCTATTAATCGTGTTTGAATGAGACTTTACATATAGGAAACGGAATCACTGTTAGATGAATCCAATTTTGACAGTTAAGGAAGTAAGGCACACTGGCACAGAATGATTTGACAACAATCATACCAGTTGTTCAGACAGGGTTTTGCACTCTGGTTGCCTGGTGTTCCAGTTGCCGACATCCTTCTTCTGCCATCTTTAGATTTTAGAACAGATGTTCAATGTGTACTTCATAGTTTTGTTTGAGCATCTAGATTAGGAGACTGTGTTCTTTAGGGTGGACATGCAAAGCACTGAATCAGTTGATAAATCTGCTTGACAAAACATAAGAAATATTTATTGAAACATATTAGGCAAAGGAAGAAGGATCATAATCCTTCTCAAAAGGATAAATATCATAACCAACACTGGATATCTGCAAACTCATCAGAGGGCTTTGGATGAATTCAAATACTCTGCCTTTCTCCATAGTACAATGCCAAATTCAAGGGAAGGAATATCCTAAGTGTTATGTTAACAGGAATAAACTTCACTCATGCAGTATGACTATTTTGGAGGTTGAGATCCTTGGTCGACAGGGCATGCCTTCACATTTCTAACAACGTGATGTACAGTTCATTTAGCAAAAAATGAGACCTTTTTTCCACACAGTCCGCTCCCAGGTCACATAGTAAAGGCTTCTGAAGTTCAGCAGGACCGAGTTGCTGTTGACTCGTTTTCATGCTGAAGTGCTAATCTATCAGCACAGGGCAGGTGCAGCTTCCTACCTTTGATAAACAGGCTCTGGTTCCTGGTAGAAAAGTGCACAGGTGTCAATGGGGTCTGAGAGGTGGACTCAGCATTCTATTTCCCCCAACATTGTTACTCCCTAAGTCTGCATCTGTCTGAAGCTGTGACAGGTTTGAGAGTAAATGCCACGGATCAGACAGAAGTCACAGTACGGGATGTCTAATGCTAAAAGTAAGATCATGGTTTGAGACCTTGCATGTGCCGAAGTAGAAGCAAATGATGCCTACTGTTAAAAGTGAGATGAGAGTCATAATGAGGGTGAGGGCGAGAGTGGGAAAGAGACATGTGGCCTCATTCCGAGTAGGGCGGTAAGGGATACCGGGCACCGGTAAGGAGACCGGTGCCGGTAATCTCTTACCGCCCTACTACGAGGTCCCTTAGCGGGTCCCTTCCTTAATGCCTGGTCTGATTGCGGTACCGTTAATAGCTACTTCCCCATTCCCATTGAGGCTGAAATGGGAATAGGGAATGTTTTTTTCAATGGGACTAACCGGTCCTGCAAAGGTCGGGCTACACTGGTAAGTCCCCATTGAATGAGACCGGTGCCGGTACCGTTATTGGAGGCAGTCATGGCGCAAACAGCTTGGAATGAGGCACTTGGTGTCTCTAGAGTACAGACATTGAAAGGTGGCCCCTGGTAGGGGGTGGCTGTGAAGAATCAACTTCCGATGCACGAGTGGTCCAGGATTGAATATCAGTTTCTAAACCATCAATCAACCCCACACCTCTAGTACACCAGAAGGGATCCGAGCAGCATGGAATACAAGTAAATTATAAGACCGTGTCCAATTTTGATAACCTGGACGGAACGGCAGGTGCATCTCCGCAAGGTCGTGCATTGCTGGTTAGTTGCAACACAGCGAAAATACAATTATTACCCAATAATAAAAGGGACTGTCCTGTCAACGTTGTATACAAATATCTACTTTATTATTACCACAGCAGACAATTCTAGCACACCACAATTACAGCCCACTGTGAACGAACACAGAGGACGGACAGTTTCACAAAGGAAAGGGATGCACTCTGGATACTGACAGGAGGGTAGTTTGCAAAGCAATCAGTCTTATAGTTCAATATACTTTGGTTTCAACACCAAAGGGGCAAAGGGTCGTAACTGGCTCTAGGGCCCTAGGGGCCTTTGAAGAAGGACTAGTGGGGCAGAACCACAATGTATCTTTTGATGATGAAGTTCTTAGGTGCTTCGCAACCCTTGAGACAGAGTTTGTGGCAGGAGACAGCTGTGGGTAGCAGGTGGCAGACAGTTTGGCAAAAGAGGCTGGACGGATGTCTGCAGGCTGTCCGTTGCAGCGGCTCGGGACAAGAATCATTGACTCTGTGCTGGTTGGCGGATCTGGAAGGCTTTTCAAGGCATCTCAGATGGCTCTGGCGACTGTGGCATGACAACAGTCAGCGGTGCAGCTGGATGCAGTTAGAGGACTCAACTGTCTAAAAAAGTGTCCTAAAAAAGATGGACGCTGGATGTTGCTTGTGCGGCACTCCTCATAGCTTCTTCGCAGGGCTCGTGTCCTTTTAAGGCGGACGGCCCAAAGCTCAGGAGGGTGTTAACAGGCAACAGCTTTTCCTTTGTCCAGAGACTCTCTGCCACTTGGTTCGAGGACTCGACTGTCTAAGAATTGTCCTAGAAAAGATGGACGCTGAATGATGCGTGTGCCACTCCTCTTAGCTTCTTCGCTGGGCTTGTGTCCTTTTAAGGTGGATGGGCCAAAGCTGGAGGATGTTAGCAGGCAGCAGCCTTGTCCTTTGTCCAGACACTCTCTGCCACTTCCCACCTAGAAAGCCTGCTGTCAGAGACTAGCAGGGCATGCTGTGTGCTTGCTGGGTATCAGTTCTGGTGCTGGTGGACGGGTCCTCTGAGTCGAGTATCTCCCCCTGTTCCCTGTGTGATGTTTAGGAAAAGGATCTTGCTTCACTCTTGGAACTCCTGGTCTTCCTTCACTGGTGGAAAATGTAAGGTCGACTGTACCTTCTGCTGGGGTCCTAATGAATCCTTCTTCTTACTCCTTGCAAAGTCTTCAGATGATCTGATCAGTGAGGGGTTCAGCTCTCTTTAAAGCCAAATGGGACCCAGCAATTGGTGCAGGCTAAGCCCACCTTAATGGACCAATCCTGGGTCACCACCAACAATCTTCAGTGATGCTTCAGGTCAGAACCAGGGTGCTTTGCAACAGACAGGGGAAGGATGACACCCATATTCCTGTCTGCTGTACATCAAAGTGTCTCACTAATTAACTGCGCCCTATGCAGCACTTGATAAAAAGATGGGCCTCCTTTGAAGTGGGGGGTTGCAGGCAGACTTTTGCCTCCTACAATTCACATACTTCCCTGCTCTGAAAGGAGTGGTTCCAGACACGACATTCACTGCCCTTTCAAACCAGGGAGGGGTGTTAGTACCAATTTGACACATTGCATTACAAAGAGGTGTCTGGCGTTTGGTCTCCATTTTCACTCCGTGCCCCCAGGCCTTCCCTGAGGCCTGCTAATTAACATTCTTCAGTATTCACCACCCTCAGCAAGGTTTCACAGTGGAGATGTAAATCCGTGGAGGCTTGAAATTCTAATCAGGCTGGTGATTCGGTTGTCTAATTTGTTTTTCGTATCACCTCCTCCCTGAATCTCCCCTTCCTTTCCACAGACAAGGGTCTGGCCTCACTGGATAACAATATGTCATCTTTCAGACTAGGCCATGTGCCATAAGACTACTATGGTGGTGACGGCTGCAACATAAATATTTGATAACATAGCATAACATGTGTATAAAAGAGTTAGAATGGATACTGCTTGACGCTTAAAGGTAAGTTACTTCTTAAGTTCCTTTATTGCTGTTGGATAAATTGTTGAATAGGAACCACCTGGCTCCCACCACTGAGGCTTACATCTTTCCAACTGCCTGTGGCTGGAATCACCTCAGACAAACATTCCACACTCATAAATCATACTTCAACATTGTCATCTCACAGCATTTTCTCTGACCTCACACATTCCGTGCATCCATTTAAGTGCTTCACAAAACAAATGAGCTCACTGACCAACAGTGGACAAAGCTCTGTAGGGTCTGCGCTATCCCCGATGCACTGATGCTCCACCTCACTAGGAAAGTTGACAACTTTCAGAGATCTACATAAAAAAAGTCACAAAGGTGTAGATGATTGTATTTGGGGGGCTCCCTCTCCGTAACTAAAAGTGGGGTAGACCCTGGAGGTTAGGATTTAAAGTTCCTAGTCCAGGGGCAAAGCTGAGGGACACATACCAAAAACATCATCCCGCCACAGCCTCCTTTTAATATCACCACACAGAAAACATTCCAGTCAGAACCATCTGTCAAAATGCTGCTTTCCAATAGGCCACAACACCTTTCAGTCAGAGTACACTCTCCCAAGCCTGTTCATGCCAGAGGATGCATCTCAGTCCTACACATGGAAGATTGATATACCGCAATTACCACAGCTGGTCTATGGCACTGACCCTATGAATTGAGGTCAGTGTACTACAGGGAGATGGAATCAATTAACCCTCTCAGTGCCAGGCTGCAGCCGTAAAGCAAATAAACACACTAATGACGGACAACGTGAATGCCGGTACTAACCCCCATTTAAACAGCAGTGTAAAACTACTTGGATAATAAGCTTGTATCCGTGACTCCCAAAGTCTGCTGGGATGCAAGGTGGTAGGAGAGCAGTGTTCAAGGGGGAGATGGTGGTGCTAACGAGATGCAGTATATGCGCTGCCATGGGAGGCATCTTAGAGGCCAGCTGTGCCACCACTGGACAGGTGAAAGGATGTGTTTGGAGGGGAAGAGCCAAACCAGTGGATTAGGTCCTCACTCATGGCGCCTAGTCCAAGTGTTTTTGAGGGAGGGAGCTCAGTTTGAAAATCTCACAGTACAGCCTTTTAGAGGTTCCCAGCTTGAGCATTCTAGAGCTGTGCGTGATCTCCCAGTGATAAGTACTGAAGGGAGGCAGTGCCTGCTCAGGTTGTGACCTGCTGAAGGCTAATGCATTCTGCAGGACTAAGGTGAGTTCCAGTGAAAGGAATCCCCCCCCCTTACTGAAAGATGCTATGACATGGAAATGTTGTGGAATCCTGCAAGTTTAGCAGTACTGGCTCTGTGACCCTGTGCCTGTATTAGTGCTGAAAAATGTCTTCGTGCTTTAACGGTGAAGTGGAATCACCCTGTTGAAATAACCCACGATAGCCACAAAACAAATATGAAAATGAAGATGTGATACTGAATACTTGAAATGTCTGCTTTACCTGTTCCTGCCTTCTGAACGTGCCTTGCATTTATTGACCAAAGGTTGCATTGTGCAAAGTGCAAACAATACATCAACACTGCACTACCAGTAAGATAGCTCAGTGGGTTGAGTGCTCGCTCCTGAGATCCCTGTGTGAGCTGTTGGTCGCAGGTTTGAGACCCAGCACGGCCTTTCATCCTTTTGAGGTTGATAAATGAGTGCCAACATCGGATGGGTGATAATAATTTGATGTGAAATGTTCAATGCGTGGTGCTTCGGCAAAAGCATAATATAAATGACACATTATTATTATAGTGCATAACAAAGGCATGGGGGAATCAAAGAAACCTTATGCCAGATAAAAGTAGCCGGACAATACAAGGCCCCTCTCATAGCAACCCAATTGCACGTGTTCCCGCTAGAGTCCACTGAGGCACAGCAACACCATGAAGCATAACATGAACCTCTCCCGGTGGAGCCATTGAAAACATAAACAGCGAAAAACAGGAATGTTGGGGGGGGGCAGAGTTACAGTACAATAGAGTATATGGAAGATGGAGAGGACTAGAGAGTAGAACAACAGCGGAAGGAACAAAACAATGTATGTATTAGCCACCAAAAAGGTGTAAAAGGCATTCCAGGTCACCTCTGCACCTGGTCCCCCTCCTTAATGGACGTCTATTCCTGACAGTTCCATCAGATCCATAAGCAAAGCTTCAAAGTCGGCTTTCCATGTGTCTTTGCAGAAGTTCAGGATCACTCTCTCTGCTGGTTTGAAAGTCGTCTTTTCATTTGGCGTAGAGTTGCCGGCAAGGGAACTCCCTAATGTGGCAAGATCTGGCAGCATATTGATCCTTGAGGCGGCTAATCCTGTGTGAAACCTCTTTCCAGAACCTCATCACCTTAGGGCAGATGCACAGTACGTGCAGTGTATCCACTTGCAGGGCAGCGCAGAACCAGCCCCTATTTGAGTGTGCTACCCCCGCCTTCATCAATTTGCCAGGCGTCCAATAAGTCCTGCCAAGCGGCCTCTGTTGCGCTGGCCTGATCTTCAAGTCCTTCGAGCACTTTTAAATGTTTTGTGCATCATTATCCAAGACCTCTTCCACCAGTTCTGCTCCCAGTCTCGCTTGCTACTTCACCTTTAGTGGGTAAAGACTTTTATCCATTATTTACATGATGCACCAGTAGACGCACACTGGTTGATGTTCATCCTCTCCGGCCATATGCAATATATGTGTGGGGTAGCCCACACCAGGCCATCCATCCACGGCCTGTGCAGGGTACCAGTACCTCAATTCCAAAGAGCATTGATGAACCCCACCCCTCATGCCATACTTCTCCTTAGCCGCATCCCATGTCATATGGCTGTTACGTCCAAGAGGTTTTCCCCACTTTCCAGACCCTTTCCTATTGTTTATAGCTGAAAAACAGCATCCCGACTCAGCTGGACTTAGGCGTTTTCTGCCAGTGCGGCCCCCTCATGACAATAAGGATTCTTACCTAGTCACTTCTAGCACCTTCCACCTACTTCAAATGTACAGAATTGTATTTAGCATGCCGCTAGCTTTCTTGTGTAGAGGATCTGGGAGCCAGCTAAACTCCCAGCAAGGGCTTTTTACAGAGCACTGTTGAGGGGGGCATCTCCATTGTTGACTCTTGAACATTTGCTGCCTAATGAAAAGTTGCCGCCCTGAGATACATCAGCAGATTTGGCAGGTTGAATCCGCCATCTTCTACTGGCAAGTGCACCTTGCTTAGACTCAATGTTGCTTTCCACCCAGAGCCCCACAGTATTCTCTTCTGCAGCTGAAGTTGCGTTTGTTAATACATGTCAGGGATCCTTGTGGGAAGAGCCCAGAGCTTGTAGAGTATTAGGTGCAGTCCTATTATGTTTTAACAGTTCACCCTGCCCCGCAAATCCATCTTCTCACATCTATCAGCCATGTCCATATTTACGCTTACTTTTTAGACAGGTCTCGGAGAAAGCACACACCCCATGTAGTGAAATCACTCAGTTCCCCCTCCAATGCCAGGACCCCAAGGCTGATTTGAATCATCTTTTTGACAGTAGCAACAAATTCAACTTATCTTGGTCAATTCTGAATCCAGAGACTAGGGCAAAATCATTTGGGGTCCTGATAACCACCAGGACTGACCAACCAGGTCTCGACAATAGCATGAATATGTCAACTGCGCAGAGCTTGATTTCATGTTCCCAATCACCACACCCTTATACCCCTTAGATTGACATTCCTTCTTATCACCTATGCCACAGTTACAAGGGAAAGGTTGAACACCAGGGAGGACAGCAGACAGCCTTATTGAGTACCTCTCATTACCCTAAAAGAAGTTGGATCTGGATCCATTGACATGAACACAACCAGAGAGCCTTCATCATGAACCTCATCCTGGAGGCAGAGACATAAAGACATATGGGACAGATGGGGAGCAGGTGCAAGTGGATCTAGGTCACCTGGCTTAAGCCCCAACCACTTAGTGCCTTCCTGGTTGCCGCTCTTTTCCCCTACTTAAGGAGCCCTCCTGGTCTAAGCCCCGCCCACTTGGCACCTTCGTGGTTGCCGCTCTTTTTCCCTACTTAAGGAGCCCTCCTGGTCTAAGCCCCACCCACTTGTTGCCTTCCTGGTTGCCACTCTTTTTCCCTACTTAAGCAGCCCTCCAGCCTCTTTTCCTTTGTAGATGGGGAGCAGGTGCAAGTTGATCTAGGTCACATGGCCTAAGTCCCACCCGCCTTCTTAGCCCTACCTCTTTCTTTCTGCTCTTAACTCTTAGATCAAGGGCATCTCTCACCCAGGTGTCCAAAGCGAAGGGCAGACAAAGAAAAGGGCAATTTCTGTTTGGACCTGTTTGGATTGGGAGGACCCAGGGTCCAAACCCCTGCTCAGACAGCAGGTAAGCTATCTCTTTTGCTTCGTTGTGCAAGGTGAGTGCAACAAATACAATTCCTCCTGGGCCTTTTCCTTGATTTTGGGTGTAGTGTATCCTCTTTCAAGCCCGTTGTGTGTCCCTCTCCCTCGCTTCCCCCACCTGATTTCACTTCCTGATTCTGAGCCCTCCCACCTCCCATCCTATCCAACCTCCCCTGATTGGTGTGTTGAAGGTTATAACTGACCTTCCCAGAGCAGCCCTCTGACCGGCAGCCCCTGCGGCTAAGGGCCCGACGTAAAGAGCTGCTCCTACAGAGGCAGTTTCATCTCATGTCTACAGGTGTCAGAAGGGGAAGTAAGTGGCCAGCCATCAACCAACAGCGACTAAGTAAAGTAGGAGTTGCCCGGGTGAGGAATAGAGCCTTCATTCTACCCTGAAAACCCTGCCACTGAGCATACTCTCAGACTTAGGTGGATTTTGTGCAGTATTTAACTTGCATTGTGAAAGTATTTAGACTGCATTGTGAAACCTAGGCCTTTTCCCCACTAGACAGGACTCCCAGACATAGGTGTTTTTCTTCAGTATTTAAACTACATTGTGAAAGTAGTGCCGTTCTCGGGTTTTGCCTTCTTAGCTGTAACGCTCACCTGACTCCCACGGAGGCGCTGGTCTAGTCTGGGTTGCTGTGGCCTCTTCGAGCGTGATGCTCAGAACTCGGAACACCGACTGAACAGGACCCTCAAATCTTGCTTGTCTGGCCCGTAGGAATATCCTTCTGCAGATGAGAAAGGGGATTAACAGTCTGCATAATAGTGTGCTTGCTCCCCCCATGCCCCTTTGTTCTTCTCTAACTTCCTCCGAAATCCCCGGTTGAAGCTCACCTTATGGTTTAAAAGGATGAACTCTCCATCCTGCTTCTGGTGCAGGGGCGCGTGTTTGTCCAGTTACTTCACTGGTTTTCAGAATGGCGCTGGCAAAATCCACTTGACTTTTCCGAGCAGAATGCCGTAAGTATGAAGATTACAAAAGTTCAATTGTTGAGCCTCCTTTTCTGTTGCCTTCCTAACCTGTGATTTGTCCTTTATTTCAGGTGCAGAATGAAGGCAATGCGTTGAGGGATTGACTTGCCGATGGTAAAATCAGGTGAGTTAGCGATGGGGGCGATCCCTCTTAATGTCTTTAAATTCCTCCAGTAATGTCTTTTGTCCTTTCCCCATAGGGGCCGGGGTGCGGTACCTGCCAACGTAGCGGCGCCGACCCGAAATGAGTAATGATCCACCAACAGAAGATCGGTAAGTGTTATGGCGGAAAATTAGGCTTTCCTCATATGTTCCTTCTGCTCACCTTTTGTCTCTTCTTCTCTCCCCTGGGCGCAGAGATGTGGCGACCGGTGCAGACAGTCGCGGTGGAGCCAGAAGAACTCCTGAGGACAGGTGAGTGAAGCGCGGCGCTGCAGCGAGCAACGCAGTGCTTTTAAATGAAAGTCTTTTCTCAGGAACGCTGGCGTGAAGGTTCTGGATGCAGGTAAGAAGTTTGATAAAATTCTTGGTTTTCACCTTTCTCTTCTCTTCTTTCCTTACAAGTTTTCCAGGATCGAAGCGGGCGTGGCTGGAGACCAGATGCAGGAGCAGACACGGTGAGCGTTCAGCTGCTTGGATGCAGAACAACGCGAAGCGTGAGCTACTGTCTGGGCGTGGCTTAAATAGCCCCCAAAGTAGTTCCAGGTAAGTATCCTTCCCTGGCCACGCCCGAGTGGCAAAATAGTCCCAATGAAAAAATAGTCCCTTTCAGGTCTCAGGGAGGCCTGAATCTTGCAGCATGGTGTGCATCAGGTAAGTGCACAAAACACCTTCCTTTATGAGCCTGGCGCCTATGGCCAACATGAGCCTGGCGCCAAAGGCGCCAGGACAGAGACTCCAAAGAGCCCCTATAAGGGGCCGCTGGGCTTTTACCCCGGGGGATGATGCCTGCTCCCGGGGGTGCTGGGCCTGGCCTGGTGCTCCGGGGGTAGGCATCATGACAGCACTCCCCCCCAAGGCCCCTCCCAAGGTTGTTCCCTCTGGAGGTTTCAGTTTGTTTGGGAAATTCCGATGGAACCTTTTTACCAGCCGAGGTGCATGTACGTGGTCGCTGGGTTCCCAAGACCTTTCCTGAGGGCCGTACCCTTTCAAATCAATTAGATAGAAAAGTTTTGATTTTGAGATCTTAGAATCCAAAATGTTCTTCACCTCGAATTCAGGCTCCCCATCTATCTGGATTGGTTCTGGTGGCTTTATTAATCTGGTTCCTGGTTGCACTGGTTTCAAAAGTGACACATGAAAAACGGGGTGAATCCGCATGTTAGCTGGTAGATCGAGCTTGACTGCCACTGGGTTAATTATAGCTTTGATCGAGTAAGGGCCCAAATACCTTGGATTAAAAGTTTGAGGTCCCTTGAGCAATAAGTGTTTGGTAGCCAACCATACTTGATCCCCTATTTGGTATGGAGGCGCCTCACTCCAATGCAGATCCGCATTCTTTTTGTATTTCCCTTTCGCTTGTTGCAAATGTGCAGTTGCATCCTTGAAGGCTTGAGTTATCGTGGAATGCAAATGGTCCACTGCGGGCATTTCAAGGCTCATAGGTGAGTCCAGGTCTGAAGTACGAGGGTGATGTCCATATAGGGTATAAAAGGGACTTTGTCCAGTTCCAGAGTGTACCGAGTTATTGTATGCATATTCGGCCACCCATAAAATATCCTTCCAATTACCCTCCGATTGGTGCAACATACATCGTAAATATTGTTCAAGGGTCTGGTTCGTTCTCTCCGTCTGACCATCGGTCTGTGGGTGGTGGCTGGTTGAGAGTCTTACGTCGATTTGTGCCAGTTGACAACACTTCCTCCAAAAATGAGAAATAAACTGGCTTCCCCGGTCGGAGACTAGTATGGACGGGAATCCATGCAAACGGATGATATTTTCGAGGAATTCCTTGGCTAGGACAGAAGCTGAAGGTAATCCTTTCAACGGAATAAAATGGGCCATCTTGGAAAATAAATCCACCACAATCAGAATAGTATTGTATCCATTACAAGGGGGCAGGTCCGTGATAAAATCTAGTGACAAGGTGTGCCAAGGTGCTGGTGGAATGTCTAAAGGCTGAAGAAGACCGGCGGGTTTTGTCTTTTGGCCTTTGTTTTGGGCGCAAACTCCACAGGACATCACGAAAGATTTAATATCCTTTCGCCAGGAAGGCCACCAGAATTGTCGTTTAATTTTTTCCTCAGTTTTGGCAATGCCAGGATGTCCTTCCATCAGGGTATCATGATGACGGGAAATAACCAGTTCTTGCAATTCCTTTTCTGGCAGAAATAAGCATCCTTGGAAGTAAGGTAGGCCATCGTTGACCGAAAAGTCAGACCGCCTTTGGATCCAATCCTGCAAGGCTTACAAGGGGGCAGGTCCGTGATAAAATCTAGTGACAAGGTGTGCCAAGGTGCTGGTGGAATGTCTAAAGGCTGAAGAAGACCGGCGGGTTTTGTCTTTTGGCCTTTGTTTTGGGCGCAAACTCCACAGGACATCACGAAAGATTTAATATCCTTTCGCCAGGAAGGCCACCAGAACTGTCGTTTAATTTTTTCCTCAGTTTTGGCAATGCCAGGATGTCCTTCCATCAGGGTATCATGATGACGGGAAATAACCAGTTCTTGCAATTCCTTTTCTGGCAGAAATAAGCATCCTTGGAAGTAAGGTAGGCCATCGTTGACCGAAAAGTAAGACCCCCTTTGGATCCAATCCTGCAAGGCTGTAGAGTGCAGGAGTTGTTTTACTCGTGCTTGAATGTCTTCAAGGGTTTGTAAAGAGGTTATCCCCAAAATTCTTTGTTCGGGAATTATCGGCACAGGTTCCGAGTTTGCGTCTATTTCTCCCATTCCTATTCGAGATAGCGCATCCGCTTTGCCATTCTTACAGCCGGGGCGGTAAGTGATTACAAAATCGAACTCAGCAAAGAACAAAGCCCATCGGAGCTGACGTGACGATTGAGCCTTGGCAGTTTTTAAATATTGTAAGTTTCGGTGATCAGTGATCACGGTGATGGTATGCCTGGCGCCAAGAAGATAATGCCGCCAAGCCTTAAAGGCGGACTTAATGGCTAATAATTCCTTGTCGGTGATTGCATAATTTACCTCAGGCGGCGAGAACTTTCTGGACCAAAATGCTACGAGGTGCAGTTGGTTGGTTTCAGGATCTCTCTGAGACAGGACAGCTCCCATGGCTAAACTGGACGCATCGGTTTCGACTATATATGGGAGATCGGGACGCGGGTGCTTCAAAATAGGTGCGGACGTGAATTTAGCTTTCAATTCCTGAAAGACCTGTTCGGCTTCCTCGGTCCATTCGAAGCATTTATTTTTCCGCAAGAGTGCAGTGATGGGTTGTACCACACGTGAAAATTCCGGGATAAATCTGCGATAAAAATTGGCAAAACCAAGCACGCTTTGGACACCTTTCACCGAACTAGGTGATGGCCATTTGAGGATGGCATCCACTTTTCGTGAGTCCATTCGGACCCCTTTAGGTGTCAGGATGAATCCAAGAAACTCAACCTCGGTGGTATGGAAAACGCACTTTTCCAGCTTTGCAAACAGTTTGTGCTGGCGCAATTTCTCAAGGACGGCCCTGACATGCTTTCTGTGATCAGATTCCGAAGAGGAGTACACAAGAATGTCATTGATATATACGACAACACAAACATCGATGAGTTCCCGAAGGACATCGTTCATGAAGAATTGGAAGGCAGCAGGCGCGTTGCACAACCCGAAAGGCATCACCTGGTATTTGAATAATCCATATTTTGTACGGAAGGCCGTTTTCCATTCGTCGCCTTCTTTTACTCGCACCAGATGATAAGCCCCCTGGAGATCTAACTTGGTGTATACGCAAGCGTCCTTCACCTGGTCAAGGAGTTCAGGGATCAGAGGCTGAGGGTAACGGTTTTTAACAGTTATCTGGTTCAATGCGCGGTAGTCGATACAAGTTCTAAGGTCGCCTTCTTTTTTGGGCACAAAGAACAAAGCAGAGGATGCCGGAAACTTTGACGGGCGAATGAAACCATTGGCTAGGTATTGATCTAAATATTGTCTCAAATGCAGATTCTCAGGTTCAGTAAGGGCATAAATCCTGCTACAAGGGGGTTGTGCACCGGGTACCAGATCGATTTGGCAATGGTATGATCTGTGGGGAGCTAACGTGTTGGCCTGTTCCTTTTGGAAGACGTCCTGAAAGTCTTGGTATTCCAAAGGTAGTTGCATGGAGACAGAGGTTACAGACTCTAGACTAATCTTCAGATTTTCTGGGTAGCAGGTTTGTGCACAATCCGGGAAGGTTATTCTCTTCGCTCGTCAATCAATTCGAGGATTATGCGTCTCTAACCAGGGGATTCCGAGAATAACCTGAAACTGTGGAGCCTTGATTACATCAAACACAACTGCCTCCCGAAGGCCGTCCAGACCTATAAGTGTCACCTCAGCAGTGGAATGTGTTACCGGTCCAAAGGCAATTTCGGTTCCATCGACTGTGGTGATGACATCTTTGCTGGTTTTAGGACGCAGAGTGAGGTTAATCCTAGAGACCAATTCACGATCCACATAATTTCCTATAGCCCCACTATCGATGTATGCCTTTATTGCATGCAAACGCTTAGGCTGTTCCGGATCTACGAGGACCATTGGCACAATAAAATGCGAGGTCTGAGAGTTAGTTTTCAAGCTCGGCAAGCGGACCCCTACGCTTGTCGGGCATGGTCGTTTCCCGAAACAGAGTCTTCATGGTTTTTATCAGTGGCTCCTACCACCTTTTTGGGCGGTTTTGCCGGGCAATCTCGTAGAAAGTGTCCAGAGGACCCACAATAAAGACATAATTGCATCTGCCGTCTTCTTTCATGTTCTTTTTGAGTTAAAGGTCCTTTAACCCCTCCGATTTGCATAGGCTCAGAGACATCAGCACCCTTGGGGTTAGCGTGGGTCTTGACCAACACCCGGGTCCCAAACTTGGACCGATCTGCTTTTCTGTTTTGAAGTCTGTGATCCATTTGGACCACTAAGTCTATATATTCTGTGCATTCTTGGGGCGGATTTACAACTTGGGCCAGGACATCTTTAAGTTCTCCGCGTAGACCTTGATAAAATAACGTGGTTCTTTTATCCTCTGGCCACCCAGTTTCCACAATTAGTCTATTAAAGGTTGCAATGTAGGATAGGAGGTCCTGATTGCCCTGTCGCAGGGATAGGAGTTCGTCATCCAGAGCCTGCCCCTGAGAGTGTCGAGCAAATAACCTTTCCATGCTTGCTTGAAATCCTTGAAAATCACGGAGAATCAAGTCATCTTGAGTAACCAGTGGAACTGACCAATCGGCAGCACAGCCAGTGAGATATGACAATACAAAGGCTACCTTGGGCTGGTCATTAGGGAAGGCCCCAGGTCTGCATAGGAAGTGCAAACGACACTGATTCATGAATACGGCGAATCGTTTGGGGTCCCCAGCAAAGCGTTCAGGTGGGGCCAGCGGCATGTTTCCAGGTAGATTAATCTGCACAGGGTTACTGGGAACCACAGGAGCGGGGTTCCCCCCAGAACCGGGTAGAGGAGTGTGTCCAGCTTGACCTTGCAAAAACTGTCTAGCCAGGTCATCAGTTCTTTCCTTTGATACAATCACTTCCCTCCTGAGAGCATTACTCTCTTGACGAGCGGCGTGCACTTCGGCCCGTAATTCCCCTAGTAGTTGGGCCAACTGATCAGTCTCAGAAGTTTCCATAGCGCCTGGGTGGGAATTTGTAGGAAGGCTTTGCGTTCTGTAATGCTCACCTGACTCCCACGGAGGCGCTGGTCTAGTCTGGGTTGCTGTGGCCTCTTCGAGCGTGATGCGCAGAACTCGGAACACCGACTGAACAGGACCCTCAAATCTTGCTTGTCTGGCCCGTAGGAATATTCTTCTGCAGATGAGAAAGGGGATTAACAGTTTGCAGAATAGTGTGTTTGCTCCCTCCTTCCCCCCTTCGTTCTTCTCTAACTTCCTCCGAAATCCCCGGTTGAAGCTCACCTTATGGTTTGAAAGGATGAACTCTCCATCCTGCTTCTGGTGCAGGGGCGCGTGTTTGTCCAGTTACTTCACTGGTTTTCAGAATGGCGCTGGCAAAATCCACTTGACTTTTCCGAGCGGAATGCCGTAAGTATGAAGATTACAAAAGTTCAAGTGTTGAGCCTCCTTTTCTGTTGCCTTCCTAACCTGTGATCTGTCCTTTATTTCAGGTGCAGAATGAAGGCGATGCGTTGAGGGATTGACTTGCCGATGGTAAACTCAGGTGAGTTAGCGATGGGGGCGATCCCTCTTAATGTCTTTAAATTTCTCCAGTAATGTCTTTTGTCCTTTCCCCATAGGGGCGGGGTGTGGTACCTGCCAACGTAGCGGCGCCGACCCGTAATGAGGAATGATCCACCAACAGAAGACCGGTAAGCGTTATGGCGGAAAATTAGGCTTTCCTCATATGTTCCTTCTGCTCACCTTTTGTCTCTTCTTCTCTCCCCTCGGCGCAGAGATGTGGTGACCGGTGCAGACAGTCGCGGTGGAGCCAGAAGAACTCCCAAGGACAGGTGAGTGAAGCGCGGCGCTGCAGCGAGCAACGCGGTGCTTTTAAATGAAAGTCTTTTCTCAGGAACGCTGGCGTGAAGGTTCCGGATGCAGGTAAGAAGTTTGATAAAATTCTTGGTTTTCACCTTTCTCTTCTCTTCTTTCCTTACAGGTTTTCCAGGATCGAGGCGGGCGTGGCTGGAGACCAGATGCAGGAGCAGACACGGTGAGCGTTCAGCTGCTTGGATGCAGAACAACGCGAAGCGTGAGCTACTGTCTGGGCGTGGCTTAAATAGCCCCCAAAGTAGTTCCAGGTCCTTCCCTGGCCACGCCCGAGTGGCAAAATAGTCCCAATGAAAAAATAGTCCCTTTCAGGTCTCAGGGAGGCCTGAATCTTGCAGCATGGTCTGCATCAGGTAAGTGCACAAAACACCTTCCTTGATGAGCCAGGACTGATGTCCAACATGAGCCTGGCGCCAGGACAGAGTCCAAAGAGCCACTATAAGGGGCCGCTGGGCTTTTACCCGGGGGCATGATGCCTGCTCCCGGGGGTGCTGGGCCTGGTGCTCCGGGGGTAGGCATCATGACATTAGCAAAGCATTCATCCAGCAAACTTTTCTACCATTGTCTGAGCTCCTATCGTCTTGTCCAATTGTATACTATTGTCTCATCTCTCTTTGTCTCATCTGCTTGCACCCCTCCCTGTGTCCTTCCCTAGTGTTCTCCTCGCCCCCTCCACCCCCACTCCCTTCCTCTTCTCTCCTCTCCCTACCTACTCTATGGGGCTCTCTGTTTCTCCTATCTTTTCTAACTGCTTCTCTATTGACTATCCTGCTCTTCTCACTAATTCTGGTAGGAAGAAGTTGAAAAAGGACATCCTGGTCCCCAACCCAGGCCTCCATTTCGCTGACACCTTTATCCAGGCAAACTCTCACCGACATCCTCTTTGTCATTTCCTCGCAAAACCTATGGACTCTCCATATGGTCTCTTTGCTTTCTCCTTTCTCTTCTTCTCCCATTAATGGTGGCACCCGATGGGAGGCTCTCCTGGCCTCCTTCCACTCCTCTACGGTCATCATTAATCTTGACCTGAATGGTACCATCTTGGTTCCAAGGCCCTCAGGCCAACCATCTCCTCTTTGACAGACGCTTCCCATGCCTCATCAATTTCCTTTCTTCTCCTGCTGTCTCCTCTCCCCTCCACGGCTTCCTTGCGTCCCCTTGTTGTCTCCTCCTTGGCTACCTTGCCCACTCCTCCTTCCCCTTCTGCCCCCCCCTCGAGTTTCTTCTACACCTCCGCAGGGCGTACCTCTGATTTGTACCACTCCCTGGAAGTCTTTCAAGGACAGCAACCTTCTCCATATTGCCACTCTAAACTCTCGCTCAGCTGTCAAACACTCCTCTGACATCTGCCGCCTCCTTGAAGAACTTGACCTCAATGTACTCATTCTCGCTGAGACATGGTTCATGGCCAGCTCTGTCACAAGCTTTGACACTATTCTCCCAGACGGCTACACGATCCTCTCCGCGCCCAGGTACAATCGTTCTGGAGGGGTTGTAGCCCAGATCTTCCCTGAGTGGATTCCTGCCTCTGTCATTCCCACGAAAGCTTACTCCTCTTTCGAATGCCTTGTCTGCAGGCTCTCCCTCTCTCCTAGCCATTCCCTTACTTCCTCCTTCCTCTCTGAGTTGGTGGACCTGTCCTCTTCCTTCCTGGTCTCGACCACTCAACTCCTTCTTCATGATGACTTTAACATCCACCTGGAAGCTTCATGTCCTTCCTATGGACTCTTTCGCAACCTCTGCAACTCTCGCTCACTCTCTTTCCTCCCCTCTGGCCCGACTCACTCTGCAGGGCACACTCTGGATGCTCTGATCTCTACAGACATTTTCCTTTCTATCCCTCTCACCACTCCTCTCTCCTGGAGTGAGCACTTTCTCCTTTCCTCCCAGCTCACTCTCTCCACCCCTCAGGCCAAGCCAACTCCAGCACTGCCACCAACCTACGCGTTTATCCAACCCATGAAGCGTGTGTCAGTTGGGGCTTTTGCCACCACTTTCTCACCACCCCCTCCACCTTCGGATGACTCACACCCTGACACAGTCCTTTCTATGCTCCACTCTGGTATATCTGATACTCTCTATGTTCTTGCCCCTGTCATGAGGATCCACTCAGAGCCCAAAGCTAAGTGCAATGTACGACTCAGAGCTCATCCCCCTTAAACGCAAGTGCAGGGGTGCTGAGAGGAAATGGCATGCTTCCTATACATCCTCTGACAAACTGGCCTGCCGCCTGCTCCAATGTAAAAGCAAAAGGAGATATCGAGGCTGAGTACCACAAAAGGAAATACACCAAACGCGGGTTTACAAAGATACACAGATATTTATTCAAATTACTGAACAGTTTTCAAAGCAACAAAGTATCAGATAGCTATCTGGGCCTCAGTACATCACAACGAATACCAGCCCGTTCGATGTGAGAAGTGAGTGGGACTGTACATCAGAATATTCGCTCTTTTATACAGTCTTATAACATGATGTTCAGCCCCTCTGTATGTTAATAATTCCCAATCTAGGGTTCACCTCTGACTCGCCCAGCTATATGCATATGGATCACCTTCAGTTTATATGTTCAACAAATCACAATGGCAACAGTATATTCTCAGATTTAACATAAGCCTTAGTACATATTTGAATACAATGCAGTTCAACAAGTGTTCACGTTTAGTATTTACACAACATTGTGCTTAATATATGCTCCCGGATCAGTTATGTTGGCACAGGTAATCCTCGATCTACAGGTCAATGAAGGACAAGATCTTATTACATGACCCTAACATTTGGCCTACAGGCAGTTTAGGCATTAACTTCCACTTAGGGGTCAAGACGGCCATGTTACAAACAGAAGAACACTGTCCACCATTTTAGAACACAGGGTGACTTTGGAGTGACAATCAAAATGGCGGATGAACCTAAAATGGCGGTTAAAAGGACCTAAGGTCAGAACCTTGCAACGCGGATTTTTCGCAGAGCGAATGGGCTTAGGCCAATAAATACAGTAAAGGAGACACGATATAATATCCCGTTTAACAAACCCTCCTTTTTGCCTAAGCCAAGCGCTAAACTACTTCTAGTCACTTCACGAGTAACTCCACGTCTCAATGTCCATACATCCTGAATCACTATCGGAGATGTCAATTGCCATAAGATCAGATACTAAGATAGCTTCCAGCACATATTCGTTGGAGTTTTTCTCTGTGGCGTATACGTTGCGTCCTAATGAACCCATCACCTGTGCACAACATCCTCCTAGCATCGAAAACATACCAGGGAGACATTGTATACAGCAGCAAAGAAACAACAAAATACCTAAAATGATCAGCAAGACCGAAAGTAATTTCCATCCCCAAGATCGCAAGAAGTCCAAGAACCAAGCGCTAAGATCCCAATTTCCCTCGGAAACATGCACTTCGGAACTTAGGACGTGCAGATTCTGTATTGCCTTGAAGATAGTTGGGGAGGAATCTGGCACGAAAACACAGCAAGCGGACCCCACTAATTTACATACCACACCACGTTCACCCAGGATGATATCTAATGTCATCCGGTTCTGAAGTGCTACTAACCTTATTGCTTTCTGTTCTAGAGTCATATTATAGATTATGTCAGTGGTCCGGTTGATGGTCCTCTCCAGTACTCTCGCTAGTCTCCTGATATCTTCAGAGTTCATTATTTGTCCCCAAAATGGCACAAAGGATTTAGCTACATCACCCAGGACTTGTGCTGAAGTATCACCATTCTCGTCCCGCCGTGGACGAGCCTTTGAAATCTCTACAGTACTTGCAATGAACACCCCCGGTAACAGGATCCCTAAATAACAAGTTCCCTGCCAATCCCTGGGTAACCATGGAAATGCTACATTACCGCAAACAAAGTAGACAGGTTCGCCTACATGCAAAGGTCTGTCCTCACCAGTCAAATTCGCAACGTTGGCGCAACCTTTAAAATCACCCATTAACTGAGTACCATTCCTTTGTATGCAGAAAGAAACAGAATCGGGGCTATGGTTAACAGTCTAAGAAAGAGGCGTGCCATCCTTATTGCCTATAGGAGCCATCTTAAAAGAGATCAAAGATTGAAGAGGACGGGACAGCCTATCAGACGGCCTAATAGAAGCAACATTAAACTTACTCCTATTTGCAAAAAGCGAGCATCCCAGGGGCATCAGAACACATTTTTCGAACTCATTCAAGTTAGTCCCATCAAAGTTCCCTGAGATGCTATCGTTCCATCGGCCAAAGAATAGTGCTCTAGGAGAAGCATAGCATGCAGTAGTCAAAGGTAAAGGATGAATATACCAACCTAGCCCCTTTTCCCGTGTTGTGGTAAATTTGAACAGACCAAGCAATTGGATTTGTTAAAAATGGCATGTGTAGCATTCATAATGAGTAAAAGTGTGTTGTTGTGATAATTCTGTCAGTGCTGAAAGTCTCTAGGAGATAGAGTATGCAGAAGCACGAAAGGAGTAGAAACAGTAGGTACATTTTCAGTATGCAACACATACTCAAACGGAGGTACTTCTTCTAAATACCAGAAACCTAAAACAATGATTATTGTGAAACCAATTAACATTATCACAAGACAGCAATACATTTTTAGGGCCCACACAGTGGATTGTCCATTCTCGCAACTGGTCACACATTCTCTTATCAGTCCTGTACGAGCGGAAGCGGTTGCAGGCATTGTAGTCTTCAAACGAAAGCACCAGTGTTATTTGCTGGCGACCTCCAGGCAAAGCGTTTTATTAGTCCTTCCACAAACCCTAGCCAACAGAATCCCCTTTTGTGCAAATGATCGGGCCAAAAAAGACAAGCCCTTTGATGATTTCCCTCGATAGCTCAGCCAAATCGTGCAGTAAGTCTATTTCCTTGGACGCAGATCGTACCTTGTGCTTCCTGGTACTGAATGATCTGTGAACAACGTGTCATCACTTCCCGTTGGAAGCAACAAATCTAAAGCAGGATCAGATGCAAGATCCGGAACAAATTCAAAAGACGAAACTTTTGGAGAATGTGGAGACAAAATGGCTATTTCCCCAGGCCTCACAGGCTCAGGGAGAGTCTCTGATGCACTCTCGATGCTGATTGCTGCTTCGTGATCGTTGGTTACAGCATTGGTGAGGGGTTCTGTGTCTTATGTAGCGTGTGGCACTGGGTGTGGAATCCTCTTTGTGTGTGTCGCGTGGATCCAGTGTTTCCGGCCTGCTACCCACACCGCAGTCTGTGTGACCAGCAGAACTTGGAAGGGGCTCCGTCAACGTGGTGCGAGGCAAGAAGATCGCTCAAATGATTTGATAAGGACCCACTCCCCCGGTTGTCTGCTATGACCGGGACCCTCATTCCATACAGGTAAAGCCTCTCGCACCTAGTGATAAAACAAATACAGGTTTTTAGTTAACTGGCCACAATAATCAGAGAGAAGTACATTTTCGACATCACGTAAAGAACGAGACTTCGGAACATTCCAAATATTAGCAGGCCTCCCCATAACCACCTCAAAGGGAGAGAGCCCAGTCTTAGTTTGAGGGGTTGTTTGCATAGATAACAACACAATCGGTAAGGAGTTCGGCCATTTTAGTTTGGTGCCTGCACACGTCTTAGCAAGCTTGTTCTTGATGATTCTGTTGTGTCTTTCCACTAGTCCAGCACTCTGACTGTGTCTAGCCGAATCGAACTGTTTATCGATCTGTAATCCCGTGCATATCTGTAGAATTACAGCAGCGATAAAATGTGGACCATTGTCCGACCAGATGACTCTCGGCAACCCAAATCTTGGAAAATATTCCTTTAACATAGTCTTTGCCGTGGTCATAGCTGTGGCATCTTTGACAGGATAAGCCTCAACCCATTTGCTAAAAGCACAGATGACGACTAATACATACTTGAAATTGTTTTAACGCTCCTTCTCAATAAAATTAAAATGAATAACCTCAAAGGGAACAGAAGGTGGACCAAAACTACCCCTAGGAGTTGATGTGCCGTTTCCCACATTATTCTGCAAACAAATCATGCATCCCTGAATGAAGCGTTCAGCTGTTTTAGGGATTTTGTCATTTACGCATACTTTTTGCAACATTTCAGTAATTTTACGAGCACATATGTGTGTGGGACTATGAGCCATAACAAGCATCATCATAATATATGCGTCAGGCAGTAACCACTTCCCTTCAACCTTGTCCACCCAACACCCATCATCATCCAGTTTCCCCAAGCCCTCAGTCCATTTTTTAGACTCTTCTAATGTGGCATCGACTTGGATATCCCTTACGGGATCAATACCCTCATCCAAAGTACAGGCATTTGTGGCTTCCCTTGAAGTATACATTCCTGAAGAGAGATCAGTGGCAGTCTGTTTGGCTATCTGGTCAGCAAAAGCGTTCCCTTTTCCTACATGATCTACAATCTTCTGATGCACTGCGCATTTTATGATAGCTAGCTGTATAGGGAGTGCAAACGCTGAGAGTAACCGTACTATCAAGGAGCCATGTTGAATTTTTGTACAATGTGAGGTCAAGAAACCTCTTTCTGGCCAAAGTCTGCAGAAATTGTGAACCACCCCAAAAGCGTACTGACTGTCAGTATATATGTTTACTGTAAACCCTTCAGAAAGTTCACAAACTCGGGTCATTGCTATAATCTCTGCGGTCTGCGTGGAGTTATGCGTGATTCTCTTGGTTTCCACGACTGTGCTCAATGTAGTGATTGCATAAGCAGCTGTGGATGTACCATCCGGAATTTTGAAGCAGGAGCCATCGCAAAACAGCTCCCCTTGTGGATTGTTCAAAGGAATATCTTTCAGATCGATTCTACCCTTTGTTTCTTGTTTGGTAGTGTAAAGGCAGTCATGCAAGCAGTACCTTGCGGGAAAGGTAAAAGTTCACTCGGATTAAGAACACAACACCTCTTAATTTGTATGTGCGGTGCAAACAAGATCAATTCATATCTCGTTAATCGTGCGGAGGTGAGGTGTTGCGTTTGTGTTCTGTTTAATAGAACATCTACAGAGTGAGGTACCATCAGGGTTAAAGGATGGCCTAGCACCATTCCCTCGCTCTGTTTTACAGACGCAGCAGTAACATCGACAGCTCGCAAACATCTTGGCAAAGCGCATGCTACAGGATCAAGGGCAGAAGAAAAGTAGCCGCACGGCCTACTCTTCCCTCCATGTTCCTGCGTTAATACAGCCAAAGCACATCCATCACATTCATGCACATACAACACAAAGGCCTTTTCGTAGTTTGGTGTGCCCAAAACTGGTGCCAAGCACAATGCAGTCTTAAGCAGATCAAATGCATGCTGGTGGACCAGGTTCCATGGTAATGGCGAAGAAATGCCCTTCTTCGTCAAAGCCAACATTGGTGTAATCACTAGTGAGAAGTTGGGGATCCACTGCCTACAGTAAGAAGCCATTCCTATCAAGGCTCTAACTTCCTTCTGCGTATTTGGGACAGAAAAGCTAGAAATAAGTTTTATCCATTCATGTGTCAACCTTCTTCCCTCCTTTGACAGGAGATAGCCTAAATAGGCGACCTCCTGACAACAATATTGACATTTTTTAATTGAAGCTTTGTGTCCATGTTTAGCCAAATGACTAAGCAACAACACAGTACCCTCCTTACAAGCGCTCTCTGAGTCAGCAGCTAAATGCAAGTCATCAACATATTGAAGTAGTGCACAAGTAGAAGGCAACTCAAGGGTATCAAGCTGCTCTTTCAAAGCCCTACTATAAATGCTAGGACTTTCTGTGTAACCTTGTGGTGCGCGGGTGAAGGTAAAAGAACGTCCCCCTAAGGTGAACGCGAACAGGTATCTACTGTCTTTGTGTATAGGGATACTAAAGAAAGCGTTCTTTAGATCCACAACACTAAAATGAGTAGCTGAAGCGGGGATCATAGTTAATATTGTCGTCACATCAGGCACAATTGGAAATTGTGGAGCAACAATCTTATTGATGGCACGTAGATCAATTATGAAATGAAAAGGAATTGCATTATCGCCTTTCTTGTAGACGGGCAAAATCGGACTATTGCACAAACTACCTGCAATTTCCTCAATCACCCCTCGATGCATGAAATCAGAGACAATGCATTTCAAAGCTTGCTCACCATCGACCGAAATCTTATACTGTAGAATACGTGGCAGATTTACTCCATGTTTCAAGCCAATTTTAACAGGTTCAATTTGCAAAACACCGACATCATTATCATCAATAGCCCACAAACACTCCGGAACAGCACTGAATTCCGGCGGCAAAGGTCTAGTCAAGAATTGGGAGACAGAAAGTTGCTGTGGTAGAATCGTCAAACGCACTCCATCAGGAGAACAATGAATTTCTGCATTTAATTCCTTCAACAGACTCAACCACAACAAATTCTCCCCACAATTCGTAGTCAAAATGGAATGGACAGTGGTCGGTTCGTAAATGGACCCAAAGTAATAGGTACCGGCGAAGAAACCAGACAGACAAGTGGTGTGCCAGAAAACCCTACAGAAACATTGGTTTTCCCTGACAGTGGAATGTTTGGAACCCGTGAATGGTCAATGGAACACTTCTGTGCCCCTGTATCTATCAGGAATAGAAGTTTCCTATTTCCCACTAACATCTCAACGTAGGGACCTTTCTGATTAACAGAAATAGGCATTGGTTCCAAACCCTGCTTCGGGCAATCCAAATGAAACAGAATGTCGTCAAAAGGAAGTTCTTCATAGAGGTAAGCAGCAGAAGGATGATCAAAAATATTTCTATTATCCACACTCGATGCCTGATTGTCCTGCGAAAAAGGTTGCTGTGAATCCTGCGAAAACTGACCTCTATCAGGACCCCCTACACCTGGGCGACCTCTGGATCACCTACCCATATTTCCAAATGTGTTATTTGATCTCTGCTGGAGGATCGGGCATTGTGCACGCCAATGACCCTCTTGTCTACAATAAGCACACTGGTTAATGTTTACAGGACCCAAGGGCGCATTTCCTTGTGGAACTTACTAACCTCTGAATTGCAAATTACCCCCTCTAGGGCTCTAACAATTTGCTGTAATAATACTTTCGTCTTTAAGTCTCCTTTTCTCTTTTCGACTCTTTCTTTTTCATAATTGACACGATTCTCGTAGTACTGAGCCATGTGCAATACTTCTGACTGAGACTTCGCTTGCCAAGCACTCTCGGAGGACATAATTTGTGACTGGATGTCAGGCAGTAATCCATGCACAAATTTGTCCACGAATAATCTTTTCCCAGACTATGTGCCTAAATCTTGTCCACTGATATCTGAAAATACCTGTTTGAACCGATTAAAGAACTCGGTAGCACCCTCAGACAGCCCTTGGACACAGGCAGTAAGCTTGTCCCAAATAATTCTCTTCTCGGGAATTATAGTTTTCAATTTCGTAACTATCCTGTCAGGTAAAGTTAGTATTACCTGAGGCGGTCTTTCACCAGCTGGCCTTTCTCCATTGAGTCTAATCATGTTAGTACATGTATCTCCTAACCCTGGTACATCATCTACAGTTCTAATCTGTTTCCACAATTCGACGGGCAGGAGTACAGGAAATAACAAATCAATATCAGAATACTGATGATTGCAAGACAGACTCTATTTCTTTGTAGAACCCTGTCGGATTTTTCCTGATGTCGGAATAGATTGTTTAATGGTGTTCACTTCCTGTCTTGAGAACGGGACGTGAACAAACTGTGACAGATAATGTGCAGGAATTTCTGAAGCAACTGTACCTGCTGCAGCATCAGCAGGAATCTCAGCTTTTGGGACAAATGTCGGAGGAACCTCTCTCATAGGCAACTGAGAAGTAGGCAACTACGACCTCTTACTAAGCAACAGAGCCAAATTGAGCACTAAAGCAGCCAAAGAAGTGTGAAACGAAAAAGCTCTCTTATAAATACTGAATAACTCTGCGGGACAACAAAATTGTCTTTTTACACACTCATCCTGAGGGTACTCCACCATTACCTATATCACTTTCCTCTGCATTTCTGGCATATACTGACTACAAGTATCATATACTTCAATGGGAGTTATCGACCTATCTGAGATCCATCTAATCGCATCTTTCGTACAAATTTGTGTTTCCTCAGTTATCGATTTCCGACAAGGCAGGAACCGTTTCTGCATGAACATAACGTCCGAACTATCACCATTTTCATCATCATACAGTAACCTTCCCAGCTCCCTTCTATACTCAAGAATCCTCTCAACATGCTCTAGCACTTTTTTTCTGCAGTATCTCTAGAAAACGCTAAAGTATTCAGATCCCTTAACCCTTGTGGGAGATCTGTATTATTTAGCCTGTTCCACATTACACATAAATGAATTCCTAATCCCTCAATAAAAACGTTTTTCTCAGGAAAATTGTCTATATTAGAAAGTGTGGCAAAAACACTAGCTTGTTCACCCTTCTCCATGCAATGCTTAGCCCACGCAGTTAACTCACGTTTTTTTTCTGGAGACACAGTATTACGAGTAACAACCCTCAATCCCCCTCCCCGGTCTACTACAAGCAGTGTCAAACCACTTGGAAGAGGGAGAGTAGGCACATTTTGAACATCAAGGAACGGAGGTGCTATTACTGGCATAGCAGGCAAAGGTGGAGGAGGAACAGGTAGAGGAGCAACGACAAGAAGAGGAACAACAACTGGAGGAAGAGGAACAGCAGGGGGAACAATAGGAGGAACGATAGGTGGAGCAGGAGGAATTATGGGAGGAGGAATAACAGCAGGGAGAGGCAAAGCAGCAGGAAGAGGAACATACAGAGGTGGCGCAGTGGCACCAGCCTTCGTTCATTTAACAATTTATTGATAAGTTCATCAGAAAATTAAAAGTCTTTAGAAGGGTAGATCTTCTGGATACCCTAGTGAGAAAGCCCTATCCATATTCCTTACTCACTCAGATTGTTTATTCTGGTCATACAACAACGCTTTTTCGGCATTCGTCATATGACGGCGCGCATGCTTTTCCCTACTCTTGAGCTGCTGCAAAGCTTCTTTCTTCCAATTCTGTAATACGTCAAATGCTGCAGGTCTAGCCTTTTTCTTCAGTAATATAGATTCTAAGTATTCAATACGAGGGATTTCAAGACTACCATTGATTGGCCACTGAAGTTCGGAAGCATGTCTAGTTTGTAAGTGCCAAATATAATTAAATATTATACTACCAATGCCGTGCTTACGGTATATAGTACATGCCGGAGACCCCTCCATTGGTGCCAGTCGGCCAAATTCCAAAGATTGTCTGTCCTTGCGGAATAATGCCCTGAAGCAGGCAGACAATTTCACAGGCACATCAGATTCCTGGTGTTACCTGGCCAATAATTGTACTTGCAAGAACAATAGGCCAAAACAAATTATCAGGGTACTTAAGAATCGGGTCATGATTCACCTGATCAATCCTAAGGAGGTCCGATCGGATTTCAAAATGTTCTAACAAAGGTTACCTCATGTTTGGTGATTTCGGCAAATCTGCCTGCCTCGGTATATGGACCCTCGTCAAGATGCCGACTCGGACCACGTGCTCACCATCCAGGGATCGGGCCGTGCAGCGCTGCTGAGGTGTCCCTTCTCATCCAAGAAAGGGGCCCCCTTTTACACCATCCGATCACGGTCCGATAGCCGTGTCAACCTTCAATGAGCTGGCATCAATCTTGAGGGTCCCTATTCGGACGCCATCTGTAAAAGCAAAAGGAAATATCAAGGCTGAGTACCACAAAAGGAAATACACCAAACGCGGGTTTACAAAGATACACAGATCTTTATTCAAAGTAACTGAACAGTTTTCAAAGGTTGCGGCCTTGCAATTGAAAAAAAACGTTCTTTCTCCCAAAGCCATCTCTCGATACAAGTGGAGTGGACCAGGACTGACCCAACGAGTAAGAAAACTCAGAAATCCTCAATGGTCATAATAACCACCTACTGGAACCCCAAAGCTACCACAGATGAGAGATTCCTACAGACATTGAAATCCGAAATAGACGACATTCAAGCCAATTTGGAAATAACGTTGAACATCATAGGCAGAGACCTAAACGCATCCTGCCCGAAAACTAAAGACCCTCTCACAATAAACAATGGAAAGCGGCCGGGGGTCTCCAGAGGGCAAAAATGGGTGAAACTGATGATGGACTCCAGACTCATCTTCAACGTAGACCAAATCTCCTCTAAAGCATCATGTGTCAACCTTCTTCCCTCCTTTGACAGGAGATAGCCTAAATAGGCGACCTCCTGACAACAATATTGACATTTTTTAATTGAAGCTTTGTGTCCATGTTTAGCCAAATGACTAAGCAACAACACAGTACCCTCCTTACAAGCGCTCTCTGAGTCAGCAGCTAAATGCAAGTCATCAACATATTGAAGTAGTGCACAAGTAGAAGGCAACTCAAGGGTATCAAGCTGCTCTTTCAAAGCCCTACTATAAATGCTAGGACTTTCTGTGTAACCTTGTGGTGCGCGGGTGAAGGTAAAAGAACGTCCCCCTAAGGTGAACGCGAACAGGTATCTACTGTCTTTGTGTATAGGGATACTAAAGAAAGCGTTCTTTAGATCCACGACACTAAAATGAGTAGCTGAAGCGGGGATCATAGTTAATATTGTCGTCACATCAGGCACAATTGGAAATTGTGGAGCAACAATCTTATTGATGGCATGTAGATCAATTATGAAATGAAAAGGAATTGCATTATCGCCTTTCTTGTAGACGGGCAAAATCGGACTATTGCACAAACTACCTGCAATTTCCTCAATCACCCCTCGATGCATGAAATCAGAGACGATGCATTTCAAAGCTTGCTCACCATCGCCCGAAATCTTATACTGTAGAATAAGTGGCAGATTTACTCCATGTTTCAAGCCAATTTTAACAGGTTCAATTTGCAAAACACCGACATCATTATCATCAATAGCCCACAAACACTCCGGAACAGCACTGAATTCCGGCGGCAAAGGTCTAGTCAAGAATTGGGAGACAGAAAGTTGCTGTGGTAGAATCGTCAAACGCACTCCATCAGGAGAACAATGAATTACTGCATTTAATTCCTTCAACAGACTCAACCACAACAAATTCTCCCCACAATTCGTAGTCAAAATGGAATGGACAGTGGTCGGTTCGTAAATGGACCCAAAGTAATAGGTACCGGCGAAGAAACCAGACAGACAAGTGGTGTGCCAGAAAACCCTACAGAAACATTGGTTTTCCCTGACAGTGGAATGTTTGGAACCCGTGAATGGTCAATGGAACACTTCTGTGCCCCTGTATCTATCAGGAATAGAAGTTTCCTATTTCCCACTAACATCTCAACGTAGGGACCTTTCTGATTAACGGAAATAGGCATTGGTTCCAAACCCTGCTTCGGGCAATCCAAATGAAACAGAATGTCGTCAAAAGGAAGTTCTTCAGAGAGGTAAGCAGCAGAAGGATGATCAAAAATATTTCTATTATCCACACTCGATGCCTGATTGTCCTGCGAAAAAGGTTGCTGTGAATCCTGCGAAAACTGACCTCTATCAGGACCCCCTACACCTGGGCGACCTCTGGATCACCTACCCATATTTCCAAATGTGTTATTTGATCTCTGCTGGAGGATCGGGCATTGTGCACGCCAATGACCCTCTTGTCTACAATAAGCACACTGGTTAATGTTTACAGGACCCAAGGGCGCATTTCCTTGCGGAACTTACTAACCTCTGAATTGCAAATTACCCCCTCTAGGGCTCTAACAATTTGCTGTAATAAAACTTTCGTCTTTAAGTCTCCTTTTCTCTTTTCGACTCTTTCTTTTTCATAATTGACACGATTCTCGTAGTACTGAGCCATGTGCAATACTTCTGACTGAGACTTCGCTTGCCAAGCACTCTCGGAGGACATAATTTGTGACTGGATGTCAGGCAGTAATCCATGCACAAATTTGTCCACGAATAATCTTTTCCCAGACTATGTGCCTAAATCTTGTCCACTGATATCTGAAAATACCTGTTTGAACCGATTAAAGAACTCGGTAGCACCCTCAGACAGCCCTTGGACACAGGCAGTAAGCTTGTCCCAAATAATTCTCTTCTCGGGAATTATAGTTTTCAATTTCGTAACTATCCTGTCAGGTAAAGTTAGTATTACCTGAGGCGGTCTTTCACCAGCTGGCCTTTCTCCATTGAGTCTAATCATGTTAGTACATGTATCTCCTAACCCTGGTACATCATCTACAGTTCTAAACTGTTTCCACAATTCGACGGGCAGGAGTACAGGAAATAACAAATCAATATCAGAATACTGATGATTGCAAGACAGACTCTATTTCTTTGTAGAACCCTGTCGGATTTTTCCTGATGTCGGAATAGATTGTTTAATGGTGTTCACTTCCTGTCTTGAGAACGGGACGTGAACAAACTGTGAGAGATAATGTGCAGGAATTTCTGAAGCAACTGTACCTGCTGCAGCATCAGCAGGAATCTCAGCTTTTGGGACAAATGTCGGAGGAACCTCTCTCATAGGCAACTGAGAAGTAGGCAACTACGACCTCTTACTAAGCAACAGAGCCAAATTGAGCACTAAAGCAGCCAAAGAAGTGTGAAACGAAAAATCTCTCTTATAAATACTCAATAACTCTGCGGGACAACAAATGTGTCTTTTTACACACTCATCCTGAGGGTACTCCACCATTACCTATATCACTTTCCTCTGCATTTCTGGCATATACTGACTACAAGTATCATATACTTCAATGGGAGTTATCGACCTATCTGAGATCCATCTAATCGCATCTTTCGTACAAATTTGTGTTTCCTCAGTTATCGATTTCCGACAAGGCAGGAACCGTTTCTGCATGAACATAACGTCCGAACTATCACCATTTTCATCATCATACAGTAACCTTCCCAGCTCCCTTCCATACTCAAGAATCCTCTCAACATGCTCTAGCACTTTTTTTCTGCAGTATCTCTAGAAAACGCTAAAGTATTCAGATCCCTTAACCCTTGTGGGAGATCTGTATTATTTAGCCTGTTCCACATTACACATAAATGAATTCCTAATCCCTCAATAAAAACGTTTTTCTCAGGAAAATTGTCTATATTAGAAAGTGTGGCAAAAACACTAGCTTGTTCACCCTTCTCCATGCAATGCTTAGCCCACGCAGTTAACTCACGTTTTTTTTCTGGAGACACAGTATTACGAGTAACAACCCTCAATCCCCCTCCCCGGTCTACTACAAGCAGTGTCAAACCACTTGGAAGAGGGAGAGTAGGCACATTTTGAACATCAAGGAACGGAGGTGCTATTACTTGCACAGCAGGCAAAGGTGGAGGAGGAACAGGTAGAGGAGCAACGACAAGAAGAGGAACAACAACTGGAGGAAGAGGAACAGCAGGGGGAACAATAGGAGGAACGATAGGTGGAGCAGGAGGAATTATGGGAGGAGGAATAACAGCAGGGAGAGGCAAAGCAGCAGGAAGAGGAACATACAGAGGTGGCGCAGTGGCACCAGCCTTCGTTCATTTAACAATTTATTGATAAGTTCATCAGAAAATTAAAAGTCTTTAGAAGGGTAGATCTTCTGGATACCCTAGTGAGAAAGCCCTATCCATATTCCTTACTCACTCAGATTGTTTATTCTGGTCATACAACAACGCTTTTTCGGCATTCGTCATATGACGGCGCACATGCTTTTCCCTACTCTTGAGCTGCTGCAAAGCTTCTTTCTTCCAATTCTGTAATATGTCAAATGCTGCAGGTCTAGCCTTTTTCTTCAGTAATATAGATTCTAAGTATTCAATACGAGGGATTTCAAGACTACCATTGATTGGCCACTGAAGTTCGGAAGCATGTCTAGTTTGTAAGTGCCAAATATAATTAAATATTATACTACCAATGCCGTGCTTACGGTATATAGTACATGCCGGAGACCCCTCCATTGGTGCCAGTCGGCCAAATTCCAAAGATTGTCTGTCCTTGCGGAATAATGCCCTGAAGCAGGCAGACAATTTCACAGGCACATCAGATTCCTGGTGTTACCTGGCCAATAATTGTACTTGCAAGAACAATAGGCCAAAACAAATTATCAGGGTACTTAAGAATCGGGTCATGATTCACCTGATCAATCCTAAGGAGGTCCGATCGGATTTCAAAATGTTCTAACAAAGGTTACCTCATGTTTGGTGATTTCGGCAAATCTGCCCGCCTCGGTATATGGACCCTCGTCAAGATGCCGACTCGGACCACGTGCTCACCATCCAGGGATCGGGCCGTGCAGCGCTGCTGAGGTGTCCCTTCTCATCCAAGAAAGGGGCCCCCTTTTACACCATCCGATCCCGGTCCGATAGCCGTGTCAACCTTCAATGAGCTGGCATCAATCTTGAGGGTCCCTATTCGGACGCCATCTGTAAAAGCAAAAGGAAATATCAAGGCTGAGTACCACAAAAGGAAATACACCAAACGCGGGTTTACAAAGATACACAGATCTTTATTCAAAGTAACTGAACAGTTTTCAAAGGTTGCGGCCTTGCAATTGAAAAAAAACGTTCTTTCTCCCAAAGCCATCTCTCGATACAAGTGGAGTGGACCAGGACTGACCCAACGAGTAAGAAAACTCAGAAATCCTCAATGGTCATAATAACCACCTACTGGAACCCCAAAGCTACCACAGATGAGAGATTCCTACAGACATTGAAATCCGAAATAGACGACATTCAAGCCAATTTGGAAATAACGTTGAACATCATAGGCAGAGACCTAAACGCATCCTGCCCAAAAACTAAAGACCCTCTCACAATAAACAATGGAAAGCAGCCGGGGGTCTCCAGAGGGCAAAAATGGGTGAAACTGATGATGGACTCCAGACTCATCTTCAACGTAGACCAAATCTCCTCTAAAGCATCCCAAATCCCACCATGGGAAAGAAACACCAAAACGTCACCATCGACTATATATTCGCCTCAGAGGCAATGCTTAACTTAATATCATCCTTTGACATTACTCGCGCCTAGGCAAGTGATCATAACATCTTGGAAATCTCGTGGAGGTCGCAAAGAACTCAAAACCTGACAATGAATGAAAAAGTGGAAGCCACCAACCAAGGAAATCGTCTTCGACTAACAAAAGAAAGAATTCTGGAACTATCCGGGAACTACAAGGAAAAACTGAGCTACTCGGTCTCCACTAAAAGCTCTACAATTGACTACCAACCGCTATTGATCGCATACCAAGCGCGTGTATCAAAAAAACATGGTGCATCACAACAAGGCAAGCATCATTACGATAAAATCTTGGTGGAAAAACGTTGCACCCTCCGCAAACTCAAGCATCAAGCGAACAAGTCAAACTCGTCAATAATCAAGAAACATTACCAAGAGGAGGCAAAGAGATACACAGGTTGGCTCAAATTCCATCGAGCAACATTATACCAACACGACTCCGCGGTGGTGCTAAGGAAGGTCAATGGCAAAAACTCCAGAGAATTCTGGGACTTCGTAAAAGGGACAGGTTGGAAATACAAATCCCTCAACAACTAACGCCATGAGTGAGGAAAGTTGGACAAACCACTTTACCAGTCTGTTCCGGAAGCCATCCCATCAGCCTCTGCCTAACTACCTATGGGGCCCTACACCCTGGGAAGATTTCTCCAATAAAACGGACATAGTAAGAGCAATACAGAAGCTAAAA
Organism: Ambystoma mexicanum; assembly: GCF_040938575.1. NCBI lineage: Eukaryota > Metazoa > Chordata > Amphibia > Caudata > Ambystomatidae > Ambystoma > Ambystoma mexicanum. The sequence continues at coordinate 602,668,166 of NC_090925.1, forward strand.
CCATCGAGAGACCCAGGCCCGGACGGGATAACGAACATAGACCTGAAAAATCATCAAGGCGCCTTGGCATCTTTCATCAGTATCGTCTTTAAAGAGATAAGCCACTCAAAGACAATTCCCAGCTCTTGGTCTTCGGCAACAGTCGTCGCCATCTTCAGAAAGGGCGACAGATCGGACCCGTCCAACTACCGCCCCTTAGCCCTGCTAGACACGATAGGAAAAATCTATGGTTCATGTCTCCTGGAAAGTTTTCAACGCTGGGGTAAACACTCTCCGTGCAACGATTCCATTCAAGCAGGCTTCACCAAGAACTTAGGGACCACAGTAAACATTATGCTATGCTATTGAGCATAATAAAACGTATTTCAAGAGCACAAGGAAAAAAGGTATACCTGGCCTTAATCCACGCATTCGACAAGATCGACCGCGACCTTCTATGGTCCAAACTGGACACATGGAACTGCCCAGACCAGATTTTAGACCCCATCATCGTGCTACATACAAAAATAACTATAAGAGTAAAGCTCAACCAAAAAGGCACCCTCTCTGAAGAGATTTCGACCAACAGAGGAGTGAAGCAAGGGTGCCCTTTGGCGCCCGCACTCTTTACAGCATTCCTTCGAGACTACAAAGAGACCAGAGAACCCCACAGAACATTTCCACCTAAAATAGGGGGGGTCCCGAGTCCCCAGGCTCCTATACGCCGATGAAATCATCTTGATCGACCAGACGCCGATCGGACTCCAATGCCAACTTGACAACTTGGCTACCTACATATGGAAAACGACCTGGAGATCAATAAAGAAAAAACTACCATCTTGGTGCTTGAAAAATCTACAAAAACAAAAAGAAAATCCAACCAATGGATGATTGAGACCACCAAAATCGAGCAAGTAAAAGAATTCAAGTACCTCAGGGTCATGATTGACAGTTCTGCCAACGAGTCAAGCATGCAGGCCACCCTCTGGGAAAAACTCGGAAACCTACCTCCCAGGCGAAGGCAATGGATGGAGAAATGTGGCCACTTCTCTCTTATACCAGTGATATAATACTATAAAGGAAACGTAATCGTGTCCCTGATTTATGGAGGAGAAGCCATGCCGACAATCCCCTCATCACTCTGGGCCAAACTCGAAGCCCACTTCTGACGAGAAGTGCTACGCCTGCCAAAGTCAACATCACTACCACCAATTAGGAGAGAACTGGGCCTGCTCTCACTAAAAGCAACAGTCGACTGGAATGAAATGGCACTCTACAGAAATGTGATCATGCCAGATGCAGCCCCGCAGCACAAACTGATACCACACAAAATTGTTGCCGCAAAGTGCAATATGCTCCCAACCTGGGTACTCAAGAAGAAACTCCAACTGGAGCAATGTGGCTGCAAAGAGGAGGACCTCCTCCAAAACCCAAGTCAAGAAAAAGTTAAGAGAACTAGACTGGATAGAAACACAAGACAAGGCTGCTTCAAACAAACTCTTGGCCCACCTCCCAAGGCAACTAAAAAAAACTCAATGAAATTGACCCAGTGTTTATCTGTTTCCCGGACATACGCAGGAGACAAACTTTCCTAAGGGCCAGGCTCAACCTTCTACATACCAACAAAATCAGAGCTCTCAGAGGCCTATCCACATCCAACACCTGTCGTCTATGCAAGAACGCCTCTGAAATCAAATCAGTAAGCCCTCTCCTGATGACGTGCTCGGATACCGCAACCTTAAGGAAAGCCTACCTATTGCCTCTCCTAGAACCTTTCGCACTTTGAGAAGAAGACTACTGGTGGCCTCGTCTGGTAAGCGGAAGGAGAACCTGCTGGACTATAGCAGCTGTAAAGATCCTGGAAGCCGCCTTGGCAGACTGCTTGAAGGAAGAAAACTCCACACTGTAAATAAATAAGAAAGAAACTGCAATGAAGAGAACTCATTTTGTAAAATCAATAAACTTGATAAAACACAAAAAGGAAAATAAATAAATAATTAAATAATAGGGGTATACGAACTGGGCTAAAAGTGACCATGACAATTCACAGGTCACTGGTTCAAAAGTTTGATTACCTGTAAAAAGTCACTGTCACTTTTAGGAGAGCTAAGCAGTAACACTGAACCTCCACACTGCTCCCCGTGGTCCCCTTTGCCGCCCATCACCAGGATTCCTCGAAAGGAATACACGTTTTTTCGACTTTGTACTCATTTTATCTATTTCTAGTGCACGATCACGTGAATTAGAAGAGAAAAAAAAACATCCTGCCCAGCACATTCAGGTACCTTCCTGCCTCGGGTAGGGATGTTATAGTGCTCTGTGGTGATTGGCCAGTCCTCCCTCGCAGGACCTGCATGTTTTACGCCTGGATGAACTACATGTGCTTAATATTGCATGGCAGTATATATATTGTTGATTTCTAATGTGGAACAGTATCCAAATGCCACACAGCAAATATTTCCCTGATCAGGTACTTTTGAGAGAATTGACCTCATCCTTTTAACTCTTCAAGCAGGCCTCAGCCGACCTCCCCTAGGAGGTTCTCATGGGACGATTTAAACAGGCTGTGAGGTCAGAATGCCTGTGTGTGAATGCGCCCAATTCCAGCCGAAGGACGTGTTCATGAACTAAGCCCTTTCATAAAGCCTGTTGTAAATGGCAGATTTCCCAGGGGGGATGCTAAGCCCATACGATGGTGTATTTTACAGGAAATAGGACAGCTTCATAAAAAAAGCTCTCGGACCGAGAGAAACAACGGCATTTGGAGCACGGCGTGTGTAATGCAGGAGCCCGACTGATCCACATTTGCAGGACCCATATTCGAGGGTGTGATCGCATTGAATGGAGAGGTAGGCCGGGGAGTTCTAGCTAGGCACGGTGGGAAGGGCAGGGAAGAATGCCCTGGAATCTAGGCACAACTCTGGGCCGGCTTCTCAAAGCGTTTTTGGGCACCTGTTCCAAAGAAAAGTAGCAGACCAATTTACAGAAGGCACCGTATGCGCTCATTCACACGCCCTTTGTTCTCCCTTTGCTCATTTGCACAAAACAAGGGGGAAATATTTCTGCAAATTTTAAAGGGTATCCCGATTTTTTAAATGGGATGTGCTTTAAAATGCTCAGAAACTAAGGCCTGCCCTCTGCGCCGATTCAGAACAGGTGCAAGGCGAGGCGCAAATCATGACAGGGTCATTTATGACCATGCTTTGGTTTGTTTTTGAAGTGTGAAAGATGCGGGTGAAACCGAAGCCGTCACACTAGCATTGCCATCCCCCAAACGGCGATGCAAATGCTTTTATGAAAAAAAAAAAAACAATTTCACTAGACCAGCCATTTAACGCCACGTGTTGGAGAAATGCACCCCCTGCAGCCTGGCGGTGGGTTGGAGCCTGTCATCCATTATTTTCAGGAGTGCGCTCCCGACACTAATGTATGCAATGGTGCTGTACAGTGCATCTTTGCGCTTTTGTTCAGCCCCTCCAGAAATGCTCAGGTCACCTTTGTGCATGAGGTGACCGGATTCTTTCCAAAAATAGCGCAAATGAAACAAGTGCATTCTTTGCTCTTTTATCAGCTCTATTTTTTGAGAATCTGCCCCACAGTGTAAATGTACAGTGCTGCCACCAGGGGTCGCCTAACTGCCACAGCCAGCAAGTAGGGCGCCTTTGACAGGGGAGTGGAGTGGCAAAATAACACATTGCCTCGGCTGGCAAGAACACTTGCACAGGCCCCCGATAGTCCCACATATTATGCCTGCTTGCCATCAGCTCTCCCTGACAGATCTCAACTGAAGCTCCTCTCCGTGGAGAGGAGATGACACCCTTTACATTTTAATTGGATGTTACAAACTTATATCGTTTCTGCCTGGAAGAGGGCATGGCAATCTGCAATCCTTTTTCGCGTTTCGCTTATCACAAACAAATATAATGTGTGTGAAAAGAAACAGGCCTGTGCAAAATCTGCTAACCAGGCCAGCATAGCCGGAAGGAACGTCGATTCCCACGTGATTTCACGTACTGCTTTTCCATGTATGGTATCTTTTGTTACTTGGTCTTGTTATTGTGCAGCCTTTTTGATGCACATGTTTTGTCGTCAGGGCTGGTGCTATCACTAGACAAGGACAGGCGCTTGTCTATATGTGGAAATGTTAGAGTGGCAAAATGCTGCTTTAACACCTCCAACCTAATTGTATACTAACTTTCAGCAGCAGCAGACCAGGCAGCACTGCCACGCCGCGAAGGTTGGGGTCGGGTCAGGGTCACGACTCACGAATGGTAATGGGCGTGGCAGTCGTGTTCAAAGCTCCCGCTGACACTGGGAGTATTATGGAGTTTGATTTATTTTGGAAGCGACCTTAGCGAGATTGGATGTCTGTTTTAAAAAAGGCTATATACGCCTACTGGGTTTGGATTTTGCACTCAGCAGAATGACTAGGAATTTGAATTAACTGGTAGCACTGGCAGGAAAAGTAATTGCTTAGTTGTTATCAACACTGGACCACTGAAATACAAGAGAAGGAAAAAAAAAACAGTCATATTCTTTTTGATTTCCCGAAAAATGGTTTTGGACTAAGGTCTAAGGACGAGGTTACGTCGTGCAGGTACTGTTCCTTTGTATTGTGTCCATTGACCTATTATTCACTTAATAGTTAGGTTGGATTGGATTAGGTGGGTGGACAGACGGGCAGAATGATGTGCGAATTAGGAGGGGCTAGGAGGATGATTGTATATACAACGAACAAATGCATGAATGGACAAATTAATGAAGAGATTTGTTCAGTTCCACTGTGAACTGTATCGGTCCTAGGCACTTTTTACCTGATAATGTGATGGCAAATAGTGTCTTAAAATATTACTTTTTAATTTAGCAGCAGTATATGCACTGCAAAGGTAATGCACACAGTGTAAACCCCCTCAGTTGCATAACATAACGTGGCATGAATAATGTAGGGAGCACTCATTGTCTCTCGCAATGGGCTGCCTTATTACCTGCAGGAGTAGGAAGTTGTATTTTACTAAAAGCTGAATGAATGGCACGTTTACTGAAACTGCATGAGTTTATACGTCTGTCATTATACAATAACAGTTCTGTGAGTATTATGAAGGAAGGGCGTGGCTAAGTGTTACTTATGAAGCTTTTGCCCAGCTGTGCCCTTCTTGTTTTAATGAATGACCGCATGCCAAGTGAAACTGACCCAGGCCCCGGGCCGCATGAAATGTGGGACGATAGAGGGTCTGGGAGTTTAGGCGCGGGGTGGGTAAAAACGGCGCGAAAGCGTAGGCAGGGGTGTCCGAACGGCGCCACAAGAAACAAAAGCCCAGGAAGGGCAGGAAACAGCACCGGGGAAGGTGCGAAATGTAACAGCAAGGGATCAGGGGGTAACCCGGCCGCCCCCAGGAAGGAACAAAAGGCCGGGGGGGTATAAGTAAGCCTGGAAAAGGAGAGGCGGCACAAACCAGGTAAGAGCTCACCTCTCTCGGGTAGGCTCTTAGGGCCTGGTGAAGGGGAAGAAAAAACGTTTGCTCTTGCGGGCTCACTCATTTTTCTACCTCTCTAGATTTCATTCTGATCGCAGTGGCTACAACAGTGCCGGAGCAGAAGCAACCCAGAAGTACCAGCTGCGAACGAACAAAGTACTTTCGCCGTGGTCAAACGAGAAGCGTGACCGACAGAATTCAGATGAGAAGGATGGCGGAAGGAAGAGAGAAAAGTGCCCAAGAGTTCTCAGAATGGGCGAGAAAGGCGGAAAAGGAGTATGCGGCACAATGGGCGCTGGAAGTAATGCAGAAAGAAGAAAGAGCAAAGGCAACGTCACCTCTGCTGTTCATAGAGCCCAGCAGCAGCGAAGGAGAAGACGAGGTACTGCAAGGACAGAAAAGGGGTAGAGCGGAGTCGAAGAGGTCAGAGGGACAGACGGAGGCACCGACCAAGAGAAAGAAAAAAGATAAAAAGAAAGGTACTGTGAATAATAATGTGGGAAATAAAATAGTAAAAATGTAAAAAAATTGTGTCACGGTTTCGGGTAAGTCGCCCAGAACCAATGACAAGAAGAGCAGACGGGGGAAGAAATCCAGGGAGGAGCAGCGGGGGAGTTCATCAGATGAATCAAGCAGTGATGACGAAGAAAGGGATCATCTAAGGGCTTGGGTAAAATGGATAGGAGTGGTGAGCAGGGAAAGACAGAGAGGGGCAGGGGAGCAGGGGCAGAACCCAGAGAAGGCCCGGTCCCGGCACCACAGGGGGCACCAGCAGAGCCCAGGGAAACCCTGGTCCCGGTACCACAAGGGGCACCAGTAGTCCCAGTGCTGCAAGGAGCACCAATGAAATCGATACCACAAGGTGTACCGGCAGGGCCAAACATAGGGGAAGGGGCCGCACCACCGGGGGCAGCACCAACGGTGGCAGCGGCAGATAATGAGGGGCCACTCATGACGAAATACGGCAGGCCAACCATGGGTAAAGACGCACAAGGCAGGTCGATGAAAGCGATGGCTTGGTACATAAATGACAAAGTAAAGGAAAAAATATGGAGAAAGGAATTAATCGATATCTTTACATTGTTAGATTGCCAAAAGAGGGGGATGAATGTGGCCCTAGAGGACTTGAAGGAGGACGAGAAAAGCTTACTAAAAAAGGGGCCAGTAGTGAGGAGTTTTGAGAACTGGATGGCGGCCTTCACCATAATGTCTACAATTATACTACAAAAATTCCCGGAAGACGGGGTAGAATTAGTTGCGTATCAACAGAGGGTGCTGAAGGTCCATGCAGCGTTTGGAGGGGACGCATGGCTGGAGTATGACCACGAGTTCAGAAAGGAGATGGACTGCTTTCCGGATATGGGCTGGGATGAAGAAAACTTCAACCTCTACATATTTAACGTACTAAAGGAGAAATGGGATTCCAAGGAGCGGAGCACAGGGGGACAGCAGAGAAGGCAATATTGGCAGAATGATTACAAAGCGGATTATAGATCCAGTAGCAGAAAGTACAAATCCAGCTATGACAGAAATAGATTCCAGAGTTTTCGGAGCAGAAATTACGGTTCACAGAGAGGGTGGCAGAGCAGCCTGCCCCCGACAACACAGGGGGGGCAGTGGGAGCACGGGGACAGCACGAGCGGAGCCAGGTCGATGCAGGAGCTTTGAAAAGGGGGTACCCTGCAGCTGGGGATGGAAGTGCAAGTTCAGCCACAGGTGCGAGAGATGCAAGGGTGATCACAACAGCTCCAAGTGCACAAAGGCCGCAGCTCCAAGCAGCAGAAGAGATGAGACGCGGAAATAAGAACTGGGGCGGGAAAGGGGCCACGCCGGTAAAAATCAAGAGGATGGAAAGGTGGCTCCAGAAATACCCCGACCAAGAAGCGGGAGAACAAATCAGACAAGGCTTTAGAGAAGGTTTTAACATCCTGTTTACTGGGCGGGGAGCGCAAGACATTCCTAGGAATCTAAATTCGGCAATCGAAAACAGGGATATAGTGACCAGTAAGATCAGGAAAGAAGTATAACTGGGGAGGGTAGAGGGCCCTTACCATTCAAAGAATTTATATGTTCACCCAGAGCTAGGCGACGGTATCATATTCAGACTTCGAGGAGGCAGTGGAACTGGTCAGGAAAGTGGGGGAAGGGGCATGGATGGCGAAAGCAGACATTAAATCGGCATTTCGCCTGTATACAGCGGATAACAAAGATGGTTATGTATGCATTGGGAGGGGGAATACTTCATGGACAAATGCCTCCCGATGGGGTGCGCCATCTCATGCGCATATTTCGACAGGGTAAGTTCATTTTTACAATGGCCAGTAACACAGAAGATGAGGGAGTCCATGATGGTACATTACCTGGACGATTTCTTATTTGTCGGCCCCAAAGGTTCGGAGCTATGCAGGGCAACCCTGGACAAATTCGTGGAAATAACAAGCGAGTGGGGTTTTCCTCTGGCGGAGGAGAAAACGATGGGCCCAACGCATATTATCCAATTCCTAGGTATAGAAATTGACTCAAACAAGGGAACGTGTCGGATCCCGGAAGACAAGGTGACAGAGCTGACAGAGCTGCTGAAGACAATAAAGGAACTACAAGGAAGAAACAAAGCGACAGTGAGAGAATTGCAAGCGCTGGCAGGAAAACCGAACTTCGCAGGAAGAGTCATACCGCAGGGGAAGGTGTTCCAGAGCGGTATCCAGCTGAAACCGAGAGGTGCTACCAAAGGGCACCACAGAGTCAGGCTGGGGGGAGGAATCAAGAGAGATCTGGAAGTGTGGGCAGAATTTCTGAAATACTTCAAGGGGGCGGTAATATGGCGCTCACTGGTGAACGAGGAAGGTAGAAGGGTGTTGTTCACCGATGCAGCAGGTGGCTTTGGTTTTGGCGCAATACTGGGGAAAAAATGGTGTGCAGGCAAGTGGCCAAACTCGTGGCAAGTGGCGGAATGGACAAAGAACATAACGCTGCTGGAGCTCTTCTCAATATGGGTTGCGTTATGCGCATGGGGGAAGAGCTAGGGAACAAGGAGTTGGCAGCATGGTCAGATAACATGGCGGTGTTGCACGTGTTAAACAAAGGAAGTGCGTCATGCATGATAGTATTAGAATTAACGAGGGCAATCACACTGGAAAGCCTAAAAATGAATACATGGATAAAGGCGGGGCATATCGCTGGGGAAGAAAATGTGGTGGCTGATGCAATCTCTCGTTTTCAGTGGGAGAAATTTAGAGAGCTGAGACTGGATGCCGACAAGAAAGAACGCCCACATCGCGGAAGGCATGGGTCCCGTTGGAGGCACTAGAAAGGAAAGCACGGTTGGCCACAAGGTCGACTCAAAAGAAGTGGGAGAAGAGCGGAGAAAATAAAGGTTCATCGACAAGCTGACCAGAAATGCCCTGACATACAAAACAGGTAAGCAGTACGAAAAGCATGTAAAAGATGTGTTGGTGGAAACAGGCGTAAAAAAGGGGGAAAAAATTTCAACGGAACAAATTTGTGAATTTCTCAAAGGGGCATTTGCCAAAGGGAAAAAGAAAAGCTGGGCAGCAGCGCACCTGGCGGCGGTGGCATATACCACGAAAGTGGCGGGCATACCGGACCCGACCGAAAGCGCTAAGATAAAATACGCTCTGAGGGGATGGGCGAAGTTAGAGGGGAAGAAACCAGATAGCAGAAAGCAGGTACATTTTGGGAAATTGATAATTCTGTTAAAAGTGCTGCAAGACACATGCAGCAGCACGTCCGAAACCGCGCTGTTCAGGGCAGCATTTGCGCTAGCATACTATGGAGCTTTCAGAATAGGGGAACTGGTGGCCAGGAATACGGTGGCAGGAGACAGCCTGGCAAGGAAAGACTTTAGTATGGGTATCAATGGGAAGGCCATAATGCTAAGGAAATCTAGGATAGACCAAACGGGGAGGGGGAGAGCAATAGATCTCAATTGCATCAGAGAGAAGGACCACTGTCCCAGATGCATCACCCAAGAATTCCTAGATCTGCGACCAGATGTCGACGGACAGTTATTAATTCATAGGGATGGCAGCGCACTGAGCAGGTACCAGTTTCAGGCAGTATTGAAATAAGCGGTGGCAAGAGCAGGATGGGATCCAGCCGAATTCGGGACACACTCTTACAGGATAGGGGCAGCAACCTCTGCGTGGGAGGGGGGCCTGGGAGAAAAGGGGGTGAGAAGAATTGGGGGATGGAAGTCGCAATGTTTTAAAAAATACATAAGGGAGGAACTGATATGACACTTATCTCCCCTGTTTTCACAGAGGCCGGACCATACAAATCGGCATGGATAGTGGGGCACGCTTTCGTGACCCGGGCGGGTAGGTAACTGGAAGAGGTGAAGCAAGGACTACATTTCAGGAAACAATTACGTCCTGGTGCGGCCTCCCGGGGATGCACTGGGAGGACATCCACGACAGGCTGTCGGACCTGATAGGTTTCAGGGACCCCCCCGAGTACCTGGTATTACATCTCGGGGGGAACGACCTGGTGAGCACAAACAGGGGTAAATTACAAAGGAACGTTTGCGAGTCGCTGCATAGCATAGCCCGCAGCTGGTGGAAAAGCGAGATTTTTATGTCGGAGATAATACCAAGAAGGGTCTGATATGGGGCACAGAAGAGGCACACAATTGAAATAGCCAGAAAGAAACTAAATAAATCAGTAGAAAAGTACTGCAAGAGCACAGGGCTGCATTTCATAAGACATGGCTTACACCGGAACAACCCGGACATGTTCCACCAGGATGAGGTGCACCTATCAAGGAAAGGGATGGGGGTTTTTTCCAACAACATCTTTAGGGCACTCCAAGAACGAGGTTATAGGTAGGTGCTTTTGGGGGGACCTGAGCGGGCGTAAGGAACACCCGCTCAGGTGTGGCAGCATGTGCCCAGGAACGAAGGCCCAGGGATAACAAGGACTCAGGAGGAGCCTTGGGCAACTTCGCGACTGGACACAATGTGCCCAAAAGCATATGGCAGTGTAATTATTTTGTTGTGTCGTATTTTCTGTAAGAAAATAAAATGGCTACGGCCTACAACTTTTCCATACACATAAGTTGTCTGTGATTTATTACTTAGGTAGTGATCTGGTAGGAGAAGCAAAGTGAACCCACACTACTCAGCATATGACCCAGGCCCCGGGCCGCATGAAATGCGGGACGATAGAGGGTTGGGGAGTTTAGGCGCGGGTTGGGGGAAAACGGCGCGAAAGCATAGGGAGGGGCGTCCGAACGGCGCCACAAGAAACAAAAGCCCAGGAAGGGCAGGAAACAGCACCTGGGAAGGTGCGAAATGTAACAGCAAGGGGTCAGCGGGGTAACCCGGCCGCCCCCAGGAAGGAACAAAAGGCCGGAGGGGTATAAGTAAGCCTGGAAAAGGAGAGGTGGCACAAACCAGGTAAGAGCTCACCTCTCTTGGGTAGGCTCTTAGTGCCTGGTGAAGGGGAAGGAAAAACATTTGCCACCCAACCCACCCTACAATAATAACGGAAGAAGAGGGGTGCAGGCAGGAGCCGATACGCCGAGTACTCTCTCGGTACACAGTTCAACAAAGAAGGAGCAGGCAGAAGTAAGAACGCCGAGTACTCTTTCGGTACACGGTCCAATAAAAGAAGGAGGAGGCAGAAGAAGGAACGCCGAGTACTCTTTCAGGACATGGTCCAAGACACGTCGTAGGCGGCATGTGCCCAGGAACGAAGGCCCAGGGATAACAAGGACTCAGGAGGAGCCTTGGGCAACTTCGGGACTGGACACAATGTGCCCAAAAGCATATGGCAGTGTAATTATTTTGTTGTGTTGTATTTAAATTAAAATATTACTTTTTAATTTAGCAGCAGTATATGTACTGCACAGGTAATGCACACAGTGTAAACCCCCTCAGTTGCATAACATAACGTGGCATGAATAATGTAGGGAGCACTCATTGTCTCTCGCAATAGGCTGCCTTATTACCTGCAGGAGTAGGAAGTTGTATTTTACTAAAAGCTGAATGAATGGCACGTTTACTGAAACTGCATGAGTTTATACGTCTGTCATTATACAATAACAGTTCTGTGAGTATTATGAAGGAAGGGCGTGGCTAAGTGTTACTTATGAAGCTTTTGCCCAGCTGTGCCCTTCTTGTTTTAATGAATGACCGCATGGCAAGTGAAACTGACCCAGGCCCCGGGCCGCATGAAATGCGGGACAATAGAGGGTCTGAGAGTTTAGGCGTGGGGTGGGGGAAAACGGCGCGAAAGCGTAGGGAGGGGCGTCCGAACAGCGTCACAAGAAACAAAAGCTCAGGAAGGGCAGGAAACAGCACCTGGGAAGGTGCGAAATGTAACAGCAAGGGGTTAGGGGGTAACCCGGCCGCCCCCAGGAAGGAACAAAAGGCCGGGGGGGTATAAGTAAGCCTGGAAAAGGAGAGGCGGCACAAACCAGGTAAGAGCTCACCTCTCTCGGGTAGGCTCTTAGTGCCTGGTGAAGGGGAAGGAAAAACGTTTGCTCTTGCGGGCTCACACATTTTTCTACCTCTCTAGATTTCATTCTGATCGCAGTGGCTACAACAGTGCCGGAGCAGGAGCAACCCAGAAGTACCAGCTGCGAACGAACAAAGGACTTTCGCCGTGGTCAAACGAGAAGCGTGACCGACAGAAATCAGACGAGAAGGATGGCGGAAGGAAGAGAGAAAAGGGCCCAAGAGTTCTCAGAATGGGCGAGAAAGGCGGAGAAGGAGTATGCGGCACAATGGGTGCTGGAAGTAATGCAGAAAGAAGAAAGAGCAAAGGCAACGTCACCTCTGCTGTTCATAGAGCCCAGCAGCAGCGAAGGAGAAGACGAGGTACCGCAAGGACAGAAAAGGGGTACAGCGGAGTCGAAGAGGTCAGAGGGACAGACGGAGGCACCGACCAAGAGAAAGAAAAAAGATAAAAAGAAAGGTACTGTGAATAATAATGTGGGGAATAAAATAGTAAAAATGTTAAAAAATGGTGTCACGGTTTCGGGTAAGTCGCCCAGAACCAATGACAAGAAGAGCAGACGGGGGAAGAAATCCAGGGGGGAGCAGCGGGGGAGTTCATCAGATGAATCAAGCAGTGATGATGATGAAAGGGATCATCTAAGGGCTTGGGTAAAATGGAGAGGAGTGGTGAGCAGGGAAAGACAGAGAGGGGCAGGGGGGGTAGGGGCAGAACCCAGATAGGCCCCGGCCCCGGCACCACAGGGGGCACCAGCAGAGCCCAGGGAAACCCCGGTCCCGGCACCACAAGGGGCACCAGTAGTCCCGGTGCTGCAAGGAGCACCAATGAAATCGATACCACAAGGTGTACCGGCAGGGCCAAACATAGAAGCAGAGGCCGCACCACCGGGGGCAGCACTAACGGTGGCAGCGGCAGATAATGAGGGGCCACTCATGACGAAATACGGCAGGCCAACCATGGGTAAAGACGCACAAGGCAGGTCGATGAAAGCGATGGCTTGGTACATAAATGACAAAGTAAAGGAAAAAATATGGAGGAAGGAATTAATCGATATCTTTACATTGTTAGATTGCCAAAAGAGGGGGATGAATGTGGCCCTAGAGGACTTGAAGGAGGACGAGAAAAGCTTACTAAAAAAGTGGCCAGCAGTGAGGAGTTTTGACAACTGGATGGCAGCCTTCACCATAATGTCTACAATTATACTACAAAAATTCACGGAAGACGGGGTAGAATTAGTTGCGTATCAACAGAGGGTGCTGAAGGTCCACGCAGCGTTTGGAGGGGACGCATGGCTGGAGTATGACCACGAGTTCAGAAAGGAGATGGACTGCTTTCCGGATATGGGCTGGGATGAAGAAAACTTTAACCTCTACATATTTAACGTACTAAAGGAGAAATGGGATTACAAGGAGCGGAGCACAGAGGGACAGCAGAGAAGGCAGTATTGGCAGAATGATTACAAAGCGGATTATAGATCCAGTAGCAGAAAGTACAACTCCAGCTATGACAGAAATAGAGACCAGAGTTTTCGGAGCAAAAATTACGGTTCACAGAGAGGGTGGTAGAGCAGCCTGCCCCCGACAACACAGGGGGGGGGCAGTGGGAGCACGGGGACAGCACGAGCGGAGCCAGGTCGATGCAGGAGCTTTAAAAAGGGGGTACCCTGCAGCTGGGGATGGAAGTGCAAGTTCAGCCACAGGTGCGAGAGATGCAAGGGTGATCACAACAGCTCCAAGTGCACAAAGGCCGCAGCTCCAAGCAGCAGAAGAGATGAGACGCGCAAATAAGAACTGGGACGGGAAAGGGGCCACGCCGGTAAAAATCAAGAGGATGGAAAGGTGGCTCCAGAAATACCCCGACCAAGAAGCGGGAGAACAAATCAGACAAGGCATTAGAGAAGGTTTTAACATCCCGTTTACCGGGCGGGGAGCGCAAGACATTCCTAGGAATCTAAAATCGGCAATCAAAAACAGGGATATAGTGACCAGTAAGATCAGGAAAGAAGTACAACTGGGGAGGGTAGAGGGCCCTTTCACGGCCTTTCCAATCGAAGAATTTATATGTTCACCACTAGGACTGGTGCCGAAAAAAGACAAAGGGGAATACAGGCTGATACACCACCTGTCCTACCCCCCGGGGGCCGAGGTGAACAACGGCATCGCCCAGAGCGAGGCGACGGTATCATATTCAGACTTCGAGGAGGCAGTGGAACTGGTCAGGAAAGCGGGGGAAGGGGCATGGATGGCGAAAGCAGACATTAAATCGGCATTTCACCTGTTGCCAGTCAACAGCGGATAACAAAGATGGTTACGTATGCATTGGGAGGGGGAATACTTCATCGACAAATGCCTCCCGATGGGGTGCGCCATCTCATGCGCATATTTCGAGAGGGAAAGTTCATTTTTACAATGGCCAGTAACACAGGAGATGAGGGAGTCCATGATGGTACATTACCTGGACGATTTCTTATTCGTCGGCCCCAAAGGTTCGGAGCTATGCAGGGCAACCCTGGACAAATTCGTGGAAATAACAAGCGAGTGGGGTTTTCCTCTGGCGGAGGAGAAAATGATGGGCCCAACGCATATTATCCAATTCCTATGTATAGAAATTGACTCAAACAAGGGAAGGTGTCGGATCCCGGAAGACAAGGTGACAGAGCTGCTGAAGACAATAAAGGAACTACAAGGAAGAAACAAAGCGGCATTGAGAGAATTGCAAGCGCTGGCAGGAAAACTGAACTTCGCAGGAAGAGTCATACCACAGGGGAAGGTGTTCCGGAGAAGTATCGAGCTGAAACCGAGAGGTGCTACCAAAGGGCACCACAGAGTCAGGCTGGGGGGAGGAATCAAGAGAGATCTGGAAGTGTGGGCAGAATTTCTGAAATACTTCCAGGGGGAGGTAATATGGTGCTCACCGGTGAACAAGGAAGGTAGAAGGGTGTTGTTCACCGATGCAGCAGGTGGCTTTTGTTTTGGCGCAATACTAGGGAAAAAATGGTGTGCAGGCAAGTGGCCAAACTCGTCGCAAGTGGCGGAATGGACAAAGAACATAACGCTGCTGGAGCTCTTCCCAATATGGGTCGCGTTATGCGCATGTGGGAAGAGCTAGGGAACAAGGAGTTGGCAGTATGGTCAGATAACATGGCGGTGTTGCACGTGTTAAACAAAGGAAGTGTGTCATGCATGATAGTATTAGAATTAATGAGGGCAATCACACTGGAAAGTCTAAAAATGAATACATGGATAAAGGCGGGGCATATCGCTGGGGAAGAAAATGTGGTGGCTGATGCAATCTCTCGCTTTCAGTGGGAGAAATTCAGGGAGCTGAGACTGGATGCCGACAAGGAAAGAATGCCCACGCCGCGGAAGGCATGGGTCCCGTTGGAGGCACTAGAAAGGAAAGCACGGTTGGCCACAAGGTCGACTCAAAAGAAGTGGGAGAAGAGCGGGGAAAAGAAAGGGTCATCGACAAGCTGACCAGAAATGCCCTGACGTACAAAACGGGTAAGCAGTACGAAAAAGCATGTAAAAGATGTGTTGGTGGAAACAGGCGTAAAAAAGGTGGAAAAAATTTCAACGGAAAAAATTTGTGAATTTCTCAAAGGGGCATTTGCCAAAGGGAAAAAGAAAAGCTGGGCAGCAGCGCACCTGGCGGCGGTGGTTATGCCACGAAAGTGGCGGGCATACCGGACCCGACCGAAAGCACTAAGATAAAATACGCTCTGAGGGGATGGGCGAAGTTAGAGGGGAAGAAACCAGATAGCAGAAGGCCGGTAAATTTTGGGAAATTGATATTTCTGTTAAAAGTGCTGCAAGACACATGCAGCAGCACGTCCGAAACCGCGCTGTTCAGGGCAACCGCGCCGTTCAGGGCAGCATTTGCGCTAGCATATTATGGAGCTTTCAGAATAGGGGAACTGGTGGCCAGGAATACGGTGGCAGGAGACGGCCTGGCAAGGAAAGAAGTTAGTATGGGTATCAATGGGAAGGCCATCATGCTAAGGAAATCTAGGATAGACCAAACGGGGAAAGGGAGAGCAATAGATCTCAATTGCATCAGAGAGAAGGACCACTGTCCCAGATGCATCACCCAAGAATTCCTAGATCTGCGACCAGATGTCGACGGACAGTTATTAATTCATAGGGATGGCAGCGCACTGAGCAGGTACCAGTTTCAGGCAGTATTGAAATAAGCGGTGGCAAGAGCAGGATGGGATCCAGCCGAATTTGGGACACACTCTTTCAGGACAGGGGCAGCAACCTCTGTGTGGGCGGGGGGCCTGGGAGAAAAGGGGGTGAGAAGAATTGGGGGATGGAAGTTGCAATGTTTTAAAAAATACATAAGGGAGGAACTGATATGACACTTATCTCCCCCGTTTTCACAGAGGCCGGACCATACAAATCGGCATGGATAGTGGGGCACGCTTTCGTGACCCGGGCGGGCAGGTGGCTGGAAGAGGTGAAGCAATGACTACATTTCAGGAACACAATTACGTCCTGGTGGGGCCTCCCGGGGATGCACTGGGAGGACATCCACGACAGGCTGTCGGACCTGATAGGTTTCAGGGACCCCCCCGAGTACCTGGTATTACATCTCGGGGGGAACGACCTGGTGAGCACAAACAGGGGTAAATTACAAAGGAACATTTGCGAGTCGCTGCATAGCATAGCCCGCAGCTGGTGGAAAAGCAAGATTTTTATGTCGGAGATAATACCAAGAAGGGTCTGATATGGGGCACAGAAGAGGCACACAATTGAAATAGCCAGAAAGAAACTAAATAAATCAGTAGAAAAGTACTGCAAGAGCACAGGGCTGCATTTCATAAGACATGGTTTACACCGGAACAACCCGGACATGTTCCACCAGGATGAGGTGCACCTATCAAGGAAAGGGATGGGTTTTTTTTCCAACAACATCTTTAGGGCACTCCAAGAACGAGGTTGTAGGTAGGTGCTTTTGGGGGGACCTGAGCGGGCGTAAGGAACACCCGCTCAGGTGTGGCAGCATGTGCCCAGGAACGAAGGCCCAGGGATAACAAGGACTCAGGAGGAGCCTTGGGCAACTTCGCGACTGGACACAATGTGCCCAAAAGCATATGGCAGTGTAATTATTTTGTTGTGTTGTATTTTCTGTAAGAAAATAAAATGCCTACGGCCTATAACTTTTCCATACACATAAGATGTCTGTGATTTATTACTTAGGTAGTGATCTGGTAAGAGAATCAAAGTGAACCCACACTACTCAGCATATGACCCAGGCCCCGGGCCGCATGAAATGCGGGACGATAGAGGGTTGGGGAGTTTAGGCGCGGGGTGGGGGAAAACGGTGCGAAAGCATAGGGAGGGGCATCCGAACGGCGCCACAAGAAACAAAAGCCCAGGAAGGGCAGGAAACAGCACCTGGGAAGGTGCGAAATGTAACAGCAAGGGGTCAGGGGGGTAGCCCGGCCACCCCCAGGAAGGAACAAAAGGCCGGAGGGGTATAAGTAAGCCTGGAAAAGGAGAGGCGGCACAAACCAGGTAAGAGCTCACCTCTCTCGGGTAGGCTCTTAGTGCCTGGTGAAGGGGAAGGAAAAACATTTGCCACCCAACCCACCCTACAATAATAACGGAAGAAGAGGGGTGCAGGCAGGAGCCGATACGCCGAGTACTCTCTCGGTACACAGTGCAAAAAAGAAGGAGCAGGCAGAAGTAAGAACGCCGAGTACTCTTTCGGTACACGGTCCAAGAAAAGAAGGAGGAGGCAGAAGAAGGAACGCCGAGTACTCTTTCAGTACACGGTCCAAGACACGTCATAGGCGGCATGTGCTCAGGAACGAAGGCCCAGGGATAACAAGGACTCAGGTGGAGCCTTGGGCAACTTCGGGACTGGACACAATGTGCCCAAAAGCATATGGCAGTGTAATTATTTTGTTGTGTTGTATTTTCTGTAAGAAAATAAAATGCCTACGGCCTACAACTTTTCCATACACATAAGTTGTCTGTGATTTATTACTTAGGTAGGGATCTGGTAAGAGAAGCAAAGTGAACCCACACTACTCAGCCTAATGACTTTTCTCAAAGGACCGGTAGAAGCAGCAGGCAGGACTCAGAAGGAAAAGTGTAAAGGTGCCAGCCATATGGTTATGATTTCAAGAGGGCAAACATTGGCAGTAAGGCTCCGGGGCATGTGTTCTGGATGGAAAGATTCAGGGGCATGTGTTCTATGTGGAAAGAGGGGGGAAGACAGGGAGGGCATTTACCGAGAGAGGAAGAAGGGAGAGGTGGCACACTTGGGGGATTGTGAGGTAAATGTTGTGAGTGGAAGGGGGTAAAAACGCAGACACAGTAAGGGTTTGGCGGAGGCTGGCAAGGATTGGCATATGTCTCCGGGGGTTGAACGGGGGAATAACGGTAGATGGAGAGGTGAGGGGGCGTACCTCCCTAGGTTCTAGGTAGACGAGGGCATGTTTCTCAGGTGTCACAGAAGAGATGTGGCAGGCAGTGTGCGTTTCTAGGGTGCAAGTGGGGGTCGGCACACAGCCGGGCTTGTGCTCAGACCCCCTATCCCTCTCTGCCTCCTCTCCTACTCCCACTGTCCCACCAGGTGGCAGATTGAGACTCTGCAATGAGAGCATTTGGAGGGAACGGCTGCCGCCGCTCATGCTGCATCTGGTGAAACCATCTGAATTTAATGTGTGTTTTTTTCGCGATCATTCGCAGAGGCTCCAGGAAATCCCTGCCAGATTACACAGCCTCGCACTAAATCCAAGTGCTGTAGCACCTTAAGCGAACTACAAAATTTGCATTTCTCGTTTTAAGAGGGGCAGGGAGGGTCTTAAAAAGATGTGGAAACATAGTATTTATTTGGGTTTCATTGTTAGTTGGTTGCCGTTGTTTTAAAGAATGTCTTCATAAATGTATACCTATACAGGTTGACGTCACAGTAACATTTAACTTGGTACTATTATGTGCATTTTATAAACTACTGGGCTGGCAGTATACTTGGCGTGAATTACTGGCAGTGGCCGAGACTATTCACATATTTGTCATTTTATTGTGACAAGTGCAGTTTAAAATATTAAAGTCCCATTCCCCATTTCCTTAAAGGTGACTTTGTTTGAGGGGGGCAGACGTCACGCAGGTGAGGACTCCACACTAAGGCCATCAGCCAGACTGCACCAACGGCAAAAGATGTTTTGAGTAAGTGCAGTTCATTACTGCTCAATGACAGCTCTGTTCAAGTAGGTCACTTTGAAATATAGTTGTTGCTTAAAAAAGAAAAAGGGGAGTTGGGGGCTGAGAGGAGTGCCGGCTCAGCACACTTCATCTAGTACTGAAGTGCAAGGCAACCTATTTAAGGGAACACCATGACACTAATTTATTTATTTTTACTTATTTTATTGTTCATTTATACAGCGCTTATGCACAGGTGGAGTGCTTCAAAGAGCTTCAAGGTGGGAAGGGAAGAAAAAAATACAGTAATCACTCTTAGGCCTTGAAGTTTCCGAGTGATTGACAGAAAAACTAGCATACTCGGCCTGACAGCATTTCACCTAGTGCAAGTGCATGAAGTGTTACAGTAGCGACCAAGCTAGGGAGAAGGAACACAAAAGGGGGGTGGGGTGGCAGGGCGATATGCAGTGATTATCATGAATACCAAAATAACTAATACCATTATAACAAACCTAAAATGACAAACTGCAAAATATTGAATTCGGAAAAAACAAAAAAAGGGGTTGAGAGGGGCATAGTGGTTTTGGGGTTGGGGAAAAAAGTATTAAGAACAAAAAATGGAGAGGGGGTTTGGGGCGGAAACCCCCAAAAACAACGATAAAGGAATGTGTTCTTTGGGAATTGGTTATTATGGTATTTGTCATTAGGGTATTAGTTATTTTGGATTTGTTATAATTACATGTAACCGACAGGACAGACTAACTGGTCTTGGTACATTTAGGTCATGCCTGCATACAGACTGAGGTGCGAGGATGGTGGGTCTGGAGGGAACAAATGAGTCCAGTCCAGCAGGGCCCTGGGTTAAGTGCAGAGAGGTTTCCCCACTCATGGACCGTGATCTGAAAGTGCAGTAATGCTGAACATAGTGCAGTGGCCCGGAGGCAAGTGCAAAAGACTGGCAGGTGAGCCTGGGACCTGTAAGGCTCTGGAGTTGAACCAGACAACCAGTTGGCAAAACTGAACAGAGTTAGGGAGGAGAAGGAGGGTGGAGAGAAAAAGAACAGAGGTTAGCAGGGGAGGGGGAGAGAGAAGGAGTAAGAGAAGAGGAAGGTCTTGAGAAGTTTTCAGAATTTAAGGTGCTACGGCTCAAGATGGAGAGAAGCAGGGAGGGTGTTCCAGAGGGAGGGACCTGCAGAGGATAGAGATCTACCCCCAAATCTCTGTTTGTGAAAGTGGCTCAACTGCAGAGAGTTGGAGAAGGACGAGGGAAGGAATATAGAGGGAGAGTATTTAGGAAGAGAGAGTTGTAGATACCGGCCCCAGAAAGCTTTGTGGATTATGCAGAGGGTCTTCAACTTGATCCTTGCAGCCACGGGGAGCCAGTGGAGGGATTTTAGCACCGGAGAGATGCAGCCCCTGGGCTTGAGGCCAATGATATGTCTCTCGGTTCTATACTGGATGAGCTGTAGAGGACAGAGAGTAGAGATAGGAAAATTGAGAAAGACACTGTTGCAGTAGTCAAGCCTAGAGAGAACCAGGGCTTGCGAGGTGGTGAGTCTCTGGGGGAAAGTGATAAAAGGTAGAATTCCTCTCAGGATGTGCAGATGGTAGTGGTACTTTTTGGAGATGTTTGAGATATGAGAGTAGAAGGAGAGATGACTCCTAGATGTTTTGCTTCATTGGTAGGTGAGGGCGCAGGGCAGTGTGAGAGTAGGAAAGCGGGATCAGGGATCCCAATGAGTATGATTTCTGTCTTACTGGCATTCAAGCAAAGATCGTAACAACAAACCAAGACTAACCTGCAGATAGACAGTCAGGAATGAGCGAGGAGGAGGAAGAGGCCGAGGGTAGCCCTGAAAGAGAGCTGTGTGTCATTCGCATAACACTGAAAGTTAGAGATAAAGGTAGAGATCCTGTGGGCCAAGGGGGCCATGTAGATATTGAATAACCAGGGAATAGGTTAGATCCCTGGGGGCACCACAAGTAGAGAGATTAATAGAGGAGAGAAAGGACACACGTTCCTCCTGGGAGGGCCGATCAGAGAGAAAGGAAGTGAGCCACGCCAGTGCCTGATCTGTGATGCCCAGGGTATCATGGAGACGGGTGATCGGGATGTTGTGGTTTACCACATCCAAAGCAGAAGAGAGGTCAAGAAAAATGAGTACAGAGGGAGAGTCAAGATTTGAGAGCAGGTCTTCACGGGTGTTCAGAAGAGCAGTTTCTATGCCCCTGGATGCTCTAAAGCCAGACTGATGGTCACGTAGACAACCAATAGATTCAGTGTGGAGGGGAAGTTGCGTGGTAGCAAAACAAAAGAAAGCCAGACTGTGTTTCCTTTACTTTATCATCCAGCATCAGTCATCAATACAAGCAAAGCCTGCTGTGTGCATCCCTGTGTACAGTAAGTGTCACACTGACATGAACTCTCCATGCACTGTGAAAGAGTCCCTTTGAATAATAACCCTGCACAAGCGATTAGCTCTCGGTTGCTGTTCCTGGCCATCTCTCAACCTGCCATCACCGGCTGCGAGCATGTGTGCAGCTGACACACAACCACATTCAAGAGCCTTCACAAGGTGGCCAGCCTGCCTGGATACAGTGTACCAGTGACATGCTATTGTTCTTGCAGTTTAATGTGTAGAAAGTGCACTGGAATCCATACACAGCGGAAGACATGAACAATGTATAAGGTGAAGGTAATGTAATGGGTTGCAGCAACCACTAACAAAATGGTGACGGTTGGCTGAGAACGGTTAGGACCCAGAAAGATCATGGTGGGGGTAGGGGGGGCACCAATCTGACAGTTTGCCTAGGGTGCCAACATTTCTTGCACTGGCCCTGCTTGTCTTCGTTACATAGCTTGCAAGTAAAAATTGGAGCTATGGTGGGTTAGTGGGAGCAAAGAGAGAACAGCAGAGCTTTCTATTAGATTGACTGTGCAAGGTGGACTAGAGTTATCATTGCTTGTGTGTGGACGTGCATATTCTTTGCCCTGTCCATTAGAGTTTTTGCTGGGTGTTGGTATTCATCAGGCCAGAATTGTTCAACGGCATGTAGGCCAAGGGAGATTTTGCTAGATTCCACCGATTTCTATTATAAGGGCATAGAGGCAAGTGTTTTGCATCAAATTTGACCTTATTTGTATACAGCAGCAAGGAAAAATCGACACATTTGAGAAACGAAAAACATATATCAACATGGGAACTACTGCAAATAAGCAAACAACCTGATCCTGGGTGGGATAATACCTCTGAGCCCCTGATAAAATCTGTAACTACGGCCCCCGGGGGCATTACCTGGGGCGGTATTGGCCCGCAGTCTCGTGGTTTATTGCCACATTATTGTAACAGCGTAATGATAATGGGATACTGATGCAAGTTACTAATACAGGGACATGTTCAATTGGTAAAAATGCAGATTAACAACATCCGAAAAGTGTGTATAAATCATACCAGGATATTCAGACAACTAATGGAATGATAATCACAATGTTACTAACACACGATTGCCTCTGATTTGGAACTGGGTATTTTCTGTCTATTGTTGTATAATTATTGCTAAGCCTTAATAACGCCTGCACCGGGGAGAAAAATTAGCATGTGCCACTGTTTGGTTACTGTTGGTTTAGGAAAATTTAGACATAGCCTAGGATGCCCTAGTATTGTACCTCAGGACCATAGGGTTTTTAAATTAAGAATAAGCTATCTAATTGGTCATATACGCATGTTTTGATTCCTGTTCGTCATGGCACAGAACTAAACCTAACTAACTCACAGTCTGATTTTTGCTCTTTGACTGATTATGTGGATATCAGTTATAGTTAGGTTTTTGCAGCCGGCATGCATATGACAAACACCCACCAACGTAGAAAGGCGCCCAGACATCCTATTCACCCTACCCTTTATATAACAGAGCCCTGCCCTGTCGTCCATACACAGCAACTGTAAACAGTCAGTCCTGTTTCTTGCAGAACATCTGATTGCAACAGAGCTGGCTAGCATCTCTAAACAATTGATGAGCACTGTCAGGTCCCTTGAAAGCCATGGTCCACCAGTCAAGATCCTGCCACAGCTGGCAATCCACCGCCCAGTCTTTCATCTCACTCAAGTCATAGAATGTGGGAAGAGACAAAACTGGCAGCACAATACCAAGCTTCCATGTGACTTAGTCACTAGGAACTCTCCCCCTTTGCTTCACAGGTCAGGATAACCAGATTGATGTAGATCCTGCCCTGTTGCAGGCTTCATATCTTCAGTTTCCAAAGATCTCAGGATTATGGGGGACCTGGAAAGAACACGGAAGTGAGGATGAGAATAGGCCTATGATCCTGGCCAGTTATTGGATGGAAAGAAGAAGCTGAGTCAAAGCAAAATGTAACCCTTTTTTGATGGCCTTTGTATTTGCCTGGGGTAGATGGAGTGATGCCTTCAGAGTTTTGCTGTTGAACCCTACAAATGGCATCCATTGCAATGTTTATACAGAACTGTGGGGTGCCCACCAGTATTGGTAACACCCTGGCAGCAAATACTATGGTACGTTCATATATAAGTAAAGAATGTTTTGTCTTGAAAGCTTCATGTCCTAGAGAGCATATTTATTGGTATTGCTCCTTAAAAATTACTTGAGTGGCAGAAACGGTGGCCAATGCATTTCAGAACAACCATCCTTCATGAGGGCATTCTCTGTTATCGAACAATGTTATTACTGCAGCAGTGTTGACTTACCTTCAAGTAAAAATGTGTGACAACCTCTGGCAAAGACGAAGCTAAATCTTCAAAACGTGTTTCCCATATAAAGATCCCCAGTTCTGTATATGAATTGTTTCATGAAGAGTGCAATTCGGGTTTTGGTTTACACATAGTATAATTTTAAGTCAAATTAGGGAATGTTGTTTCAGATGCTGCCCGTCTCACATCTTTAATCCATCAAGATGGTGACATATCTAATTTTTGAAAAAATATTTTTTTGAGGTAGAGTAATAGGCAGATCCATTGCCTTCAAAGAGCCGCCGCGACTGGTTTCACAAATTGTTGAAACGCCAGTGGGCTCCCGAGGGGCCTGGTGAAAGGTGAGTGAAACGGATGGACCTCCAGCCCCAAAGAAACGGCAGAAAATGGCGATAAAGGGGGTGAATACAGGTATGCATTTTCTAGGTACAAATGGACCATGCAGTCTCCTGGTTGGGGTATCTTTTCCAACATCTGAATGGTGTCCATCTTGAAGTGCCGGTAAACCAAAAACCTGGTGGGTTCCCTTAAATGTTTTAACTGCCTGCCCTGTTGTTTTTTTTTTTTCTAGGTGATAAGCAGATTGATTGTTTCCTGAAGAGTGCAATTCAGGTTTTGGTTTATACCTACTATAATAGTTGTATTAAGGAAATTAGAGAAATCTTAGCAGGTGGTGCCCGTCTCACCTCTTGTAACTTAGATCCATCGAGATGGTAACATGTCTGATTTTTCCTGATTTACAATGTTCCTGTTTTTGGGGCGTTTCTGGGTGATGAGCAGAGTGCTGATGAAGCCTGAAGAAGAGAGCTGAGTCTTCTCTATGGTATCCTTTCGTAATAGTTCTTTGATTTCAAAAGATATGACTCTCAGACTTAACAGAGAAAAATTAATCCATCATGGAAAAGTATTTTGGAATGGTGGGGAGTTGGACTCTTAGTAAAACCCTTATACCATTTGAATAACCCAAGATATCTTGCTATTTTTACCAAATTCTGTAAATAATGTTGAATGTGACTTCCAAATTTTGGTAGGACAAAAGTGGAAGGAAAACCTACCTGCAAATCTCCCTTAATAATTGCAATTCCTGGAAGCGCCATCTCCTTACAAGTAACTACTCTCTGTAATTAGGGTGTGCTGGTCCGAGACGGAGCCAGGAAACCTCCTGACATTAGATGCTGTTGAGAAGCCTCATGCTATAAATGAGTAGTCCGAGGAGCGGGTCTTGCCTCCTACAGCTTCTGGTAAAACCCTACTGAGATGAAGAACATTTTGCTTAAGGAACACTTGGCACAGTGCAGAGAAGAGAAAGTAAACATGTATTTAACCATTTCTCTGACATCATTATCCCCAAAGAACAAACCTTCTGAATGTATTGATGTAGCGTCTGACATAGAACCTAATTTGTTTTTTTTTTAATAAGAGGAACTTCTGTCTTTTGGCAGCAAGGCAGGCATTAGGAGTTCCTAGTAGGCATGTGGCCTTCCAAGGCCGTCCGCTGAGCACTTCTGGATCAATAATCGAGCCCTCCACCTTGCTAGTTTCTACAATGTCTACACTCTTCACACCAGTCCCAAGAGTATACAATAATTTATCCTGGCAGGAAAACTAGGCCCTGTCAACTGGTTTTGCAGAATCTTTCTCAAATTTGGCCAGTAGCATGCCCATCCTGGGGTCCACTACAGGAGTATCCAGGACTTTTGCTGAGAATGGACAGACAGAGACATTCTTCTCTCGTCCTACCTCAGGAGACCTTGTCAGTCCTACTGCTGGCATTGGCGTGGACATACTGTGCTACATGTGGATGTGGGTTCCATTCTTTTGAGTCAGGAATTATCCCCATCCTACGCAAACTACATAGGCTTCTACTCCAAGCTAGGATACTGTTAAAGACTGCATGTATCATCTACAAAGCAGTCCTGAGTGGCACACCAGTGTACCTGGTGGCTAAGCTCCACATATCTGTTGTCTAACACTCCTCGCACAGCGGATCGACCAACCGGCTTGAATCCCAACTCGTCCTCAACGAAAGGACCTGCAAAACAATCCTTCTCTTGTCATGCACCCACCCTCTGGAACTCGATCCCGTTATCGGATAGGAATGCCCACAAAATTCTCCAATTTCGCAAATCTCTCAAAACATTACTCTTTCAACAACAGCTGACCAAGGACTAATGCCAATGGATGCACATACCGAACACACAGACATCACAGCACTACGCTACTGTGAAAAGATGCCAGCTTAAATGCTGTCTACCCACACAATGTACAGCGCTCCACTGCTCTAGAGCTAGGTTGTGTTTTAAACAATAAAATTAAATCAAATGGTGTATAATGGAATCTGCATCAAACATGAATACTAGAGAGGGACCATGCACCTCTGGGGAGGAATCCACTTGTATCACAACAACGCTGTACACTGCTGCTGTATTCATAATGGAGAGTGTGGATACTTTGATGTTTTAGGACCCCTTATGGATTACGGTATGGGTTTCTGAAGAGTTCTCATTCACCTCAAAGAAGTAGCTTGGTCCTATGCTGATATGTTCCCCAAATACTGAGAGGTTTAGTTCAAAAATACAAAGACAAGGATAAAATATGAGCTTCAGGATTATGACTGATAACCTAAGAGGTAACGAAACCAGAAAGACAGAACAGTTTATGTCGAAAATGCAAGTGATCAGAAAGCAACATGATCTTCAAAGGGATGACATTCTAGAGCATCGCCGCCTGGTGGTAAAACATTAGCCACCCCACTTTGCTAACCTAAAATGGGGACCAAGAAGAAGAGCCGGTGAGGAGGATTAAGATGTTCCTTTGACTTGCCATATGAGAACTTCTGCAGAAACAGAAGGCTGCAATGATGGAGGGCTCTGTGGGCCAGGCAGTGTGATGTTAATCTTACCCTGGCCTACAAAGAAAGCCAATATACTGCCTTAACCTTATGGTCTCCATAGCCACGTCTCATAAGGATGCTCATGGTAGAGTTCTCTACAATTTGAAGTTTGTGCAGAGTCCCTTTGGGAAGCCCCGATTTAACTACATTGCAATAATCGAACCCGCAAGATATGAATGCATTCACAAGTTAGACCTTATGAGTGGAAGAGAAATACTCCAGAGAGCTGCACAAGCTGGAGGACCAACCTTGAACTTTCTAGGGTGGCATTTGACAAAGGCCTGCATGGTAAGATAACTGTCTGCAACAGAATGGACTCTAAAAAGTGTAGGGCTGGATTTCCAATGCAGTTTTCTTGTGTCTTGAGATACACTGATCTTTTTTCAATGATTATTCCGAAACTGCTCTTATCCTTTTTCTTCCCACACTGTAGCTATGATTAACTGTGTCGACCTATAACATAGTAGGAGATCCATTCTGGGGGATTACCAGACTGTGATTATACATATGTGTTATATTGATGTTACCTATGAGTAATGTTTTGAACTGGATGCTTTCTTGTCTGTAATACGTGGTTTATTTGTGTATTAACCTTGGTGAACCACTGTTCCTTAACATATGTTGCTCTTGTTAACTGTACTTCACACCAAGCCTGCCTCCTCCTGAGTCTACGCCTTGCTGCACAGTCACACTACCTTTGAGAATTTGGCCAAAGACATAAGTGTAATATGGTTGCACCTTTAAGTGACTTCTCAGAACACCTCACCACATAGGGCTCGGAAAATTCTCTTGACAAAAGATCTTTATCCCAAGATCTGTCGGTCTTTTCTCTGCAATTATTGCGCATACGTAGGCCTTTATCCCTGGATTCATACATGCAAATTTAAAGAGGCAGTACAATTACAAAAGGAGCAGCATAAGGTTGAAGAAAGTGTGTGAACTCCAGATTCACATTAATCCAGATGGCATCCGATGCTTTTTATCTCCACAAGTTATAAGTGCTTCTGGAACTTCATTTGTAAGGCCTTCAAGAATAATAAATAGACATGTGTCTTCATTTCTCACAATTGAGAAGATTTTCCTTTTTTCTTTTAACTTTCTTTACTAAGCACTTAGTACAGAGCAATACATAGTTCATGACATATACCAGTGAATTCTGAGCATATTGGCGTAGAAAAACACAGGCGATGTTCGAGGAATTTACAGAAATTATAAAAAAACAAGCGCATATAGAACCGAGGCAGTAGTCTCTTTGAAAAATACAATAATAAACATTAAGGGGGATCTGCAAGTTACACCTAGACAGACAGAGGTCTTCTACTGCACACAGTAGATATCATTTGAAGGGTAGCCATGTGTCTTTCGGGTGGTTCCCAGCCATCCCCAAGTTGGCCATATTTCGCCGGTATAACTGGCCCATGCAATAGCTTTCAGCCATTGATCGGTTGACAGTACAGTGGGTTTTGTCCAATGTTAAAGCAGGCAATGCATGGCAAGCAAAAAACATATATTCACAAGTTTTCACCCCTTCACCTTACAGACCTCAGAGACATGAAATAAACATGGTATGGGGTAGCTTCTTACTTGATACTAGTTATATCAGTGAGAATAGTTCAGGCATTCCTCCAATAATCGTCAAGTGTGAGACAACTCCACACCATGTGGAAGCATCCAGCTTCCCACCTCTCCCCACCCACACCTAGGGCAACAACCCATAGTCACCTGATAAAAGAGCTTCAGCCTAGCTGGGGTGTAGTGATACCTGTGTAGGACCTTATATTGTATCAAGCGGAATCAGGAGCTGAATAAGACCTCTCAGGAAACATGTTCCTCCAGAAATCCTCTGTAATCTCAATATTCATATCTATAGCCCACTTTGATTGCAAAATAGCCAGTGGTGACAATTTATGATCCTGTATCACTCTGTATAGAGAAGAGACTGTACTCCCAGGAACCGTCGGCACCCATAATGTACCCAAGTAATGAATAATTCTCGGATTCCACCAGGAAACTCTTCCATCGGCCCGTATAACCATATGGATAACAATATATTGAAGCTAATGTGAGGATTTATGCTGCATGAGTGCAGGAATATCAACAGTAGAAATAAAGTTCCTGTTTTGTACATGTGCCCTAACACACTAAACCCATTCTGAATCCAATGCTGTTCATTGATCCCGTCTATTCTAGGGAATGTCGGATCTCAGTTCCACAATGGAAAGTTGCTGTGATAAGGATGCGTGACACCCAATCACTTCCATATTTTGCACCAGGCTAGCAAAGTGACACTCGCCAGATCAAAGGGACAAGGATCAGGAAGCCCGGGGGAATCACTTGAGAACAAATGTCTCGTGTCATCGCTTTTCGAGCCGAACATGTGGCATGCCAGCACTTCCGGCAAACCAGATGGCCGCGTATTGTGCTTGTGCCACCAGCCAGTACACCTGAAATTCAGGGGCGGCGAAACTCCCCTGAGCTTAAGGCGCACCACACCTGAGTGCCACAAAGGCACTAATAGCAGCTGCCAGTTCACCAAATAATGTCGTACACGGACATAGGGGAATATTTTGAAAAAAAATAAAGGATTTTGGGGAGAATCGTCATCTTAAGTAGGGCAATATTCTCGACAATAGACAATGGTAGACATGCCCAAGATCGGAGTTTAAGAGAGAGGCACATCAGGTATTTAGCATAGTTATTGTTGTATGATGTAGGGTGATGTTGAGCTAGCATAATCCCTATAGATCACATCTCTGTTTAAACCCATGTGAGTCCAAGCAGATCTAGGGGTTTAACCGTGGCCTCTGTGGGAGGGGAAAAGCTCCGACTTACTACAGTTCACTCGAAGTCCAGAGATTTCTTCAAAGGTAACAATAAAATGCATAATGGGGTGCAAATGGCTCTGTGGGTCTCTCACATCTATTATAGCATCATCGGCATATAAAGATATAATTTCAGCCTCTCCAGCGATTCACACTCCTCTAGGTCTGTGTCTGGGCCTGAAAAGATCAGCTATGGGTTCGATGGTTATCGCAAATAGTAAAGGTGACAGAGGGCATCCCTGACGAATACCTCTTGCTATGTTGATCCAGCAATGTACCATTAGTACTAACTTTTAGCGACTGAGGCTGAATAGAGCAATTGCACATACAAGATCAAGCCAGGGCCAAACCGCAGCTCTCCATCACAGCGTACATAAAACGCCATGAAACTGAGTCAAACGTCTTTTGTATATCAAGCAAGATCGCTGCCGCTTGCATGCTAAGGTCAATCTGAGCAATGATGTTAAAAAGGTGGCGCAGGTTAAGCGCGGTAGAGTGCCCCTGTATAAAACCTGATTGGTCCGGATGTATAATATGGGGCATGCAAGGTGATAGTCGGGTGGCTAAGATCTTTGAAAAAACTTTAACATCTTAGTTTATCAGAGAGAGGGGCCGATAGGAACCGCAGAGATCAGCCGGCATATCAGGTTTCAATAAAACCATAATTACTGCTTCTCTCATGGTATTAGGGAGCATGGGAGAGTCAAGGGCCTCCTCCCACACATTGTAGAGATAAGGCACTAGGATAGATTTAAAATGTTTATTAAATTCAGCTCTGAGGTCATCTGGGCCTGGGATCTTTCCTGCAGGCAGGGTATTGATGGCACACGCAATTTCCTCCTGGGAGATGGAAATATCTAATTGGGCACTAACCTCAGCTGACAACATGTAATTGGAAGTTCCTCTGGAAACACCTGAATGTTAGCATCAGAACATATGTCTTTATTTGCATATCAGAGCCAGTAAACCTTAAAAATACTTTGTTAACATCCGATAACGTGTGTACTAGGGTGCCAGCCTCATTCCTGACCAACGGGATACAGCAGCCTCCGTTCAACTGCCTAACCAAATGAGCAAGCAACCTGCCCATGCGTTCACCCTCCCCATATCGCCTCACCTCTACTGGGGCACTAAAAAGCTTGATCTCTCTAGATTCTTCATGTCTAAAGTCACCCAGTGCCTCCTTAACCTGCGACAGTGTAGCAGAGGGAGGGTGTTAGCCGATTGTCGTTCCTCTAGGAGACATCGTTTTTCTTCACTATTCTGAGTATCCCGCCAAATGGTTTTAAAAACCTAATACTCAATGGCCATTGCTATAGTCCTAATATAAGCCTTAAAAGCTTCCCATATGGTGCCGCCGAGGCAACCTATTCCACAATGATCTCAAAATAAAGCAACACATGCTCAGGAAGGGTAGCTAGATAAGCCACATCCGATTGTGCATGGAACTTAAATCCGCAGTTAGTTGGCATCACAGGGAGGTCATCTAGACACAGTGTGAATAAAACAGGAGAATAATCAGAATATGTTCTGGATAATATACTGCTTGTGACGACTCCGCCTAGCAGCACATCAGAGATGAGCCAGAGCTCTATATGAGAAGAGGAGTCATGCACAGCAGACTAGTATGAGTAAGCGCCAACTCTGGGATAAAGAACCCTCCAGACATCTACCAGACACAGATCATCCATCTTCACCCATATTCCCAGTGCAGACTTAGACAATAGTCGGCGGGACCGGCCAGCCCTGTCCCAGTCTGCATCCAAAAGAGTATTAAAATCGCCCCCCACAATATAGGCACCAAGAGGTAAAGAGATAGCATGTCAGAGAGCTCAGCATAGAGCGCTGGATTCTCCTTGTTGGGACTGTACACATTTAGTAATACCAGCTCCCACCCTGCCAGCACTCCATGGACCAAAACATATTGCTCCAACGGAAGTGAATCGTCTTATGCTCAAAGAACAGCGAGTTATGAAGTAGAATCATTAACCCTCTAGATTGTGTTGAGTATGTGGTATAGGACTGTTTTTTGCCACAGCTTTTAGCAAACCCTTCACAGCCCATAGGCAAGGCGTGGGTTTCTTGCAAGAATAACAACTTTACCTTATGACGCTCTATGTAAAGCATGAGCTTCAGCCGTTAAATTGGATTACCCAATCCCCTCACATTCCAACGCATGCAAGTAAGTTCACCCACCATCCCTCAGCGTTGTAAATGTTCTCACTAAGCCACGGCCTGCCCCCAGGAGGCCCCCCAGTGACTTGCTTGCTGTGCATCACCCAAAACACAGTAAAGCTGCTCTGCTGTCATCAAATACCATTTGTAACCCCAATACAATACCCACCAACCTCATCTTCCCCTGCCCCAATTGGGAAGATAGTGCCTAAAGTATGAACTCCCAACCAAACCTTGTAACATTGCATGGGGGGAGTCTGTGCACGGTTAATGACCTTGGCCCAGGAGCAGCAATTGAAGAACACAATAGCAAGCCAAAATGTTTCTCCTGCATTTTTCAACAATAACAAGAAGAGGGGGTATATCAACCCAACATTCACACAGTATGGACATGTGTGTCAAACAGGGGCTCTCTTGAGCCAGCAGTGTACAAGTCTTGGACTCAGGGGTGCGGTCAGTAAATCGAGGTTGTGGTCAAAACAATGTGTAGTGGAAACAGCTTCATATAGCGGTGGAGCACTCATCCCAAATGCTAAAAAGGGTTTCCCTTTCCTTTTGTACCACCACAGAGAAATCAGCGTATTTATGCAGTCATATATGCAGTCTACTGGAGCACAGGAGTAGTTCATCTTTCTCCCAGGTGCACAAAGCATCGCATCCTTATCGCAATAATTTAGTAGGCGAGCACTGGTCAGGCGATGTGGAGCACTGGGCTTGGGCGTTAGTGAACGGTGGGTGCGCTCAACCACAAAATGTGGAGACAGCTTCCGTTTGTCTAGGAGCGAGAGGATGGTATGCTCCACAAATTCCTCCATAATGCTACCAAGATTATTCTCTGGGACCTGATATTGTTAGGTCATCATGATCTGGATTCCTGTTCGTCATTTTTCTTGGTGACCACTTGGACTTGTTTAGTAACGTTAGCTCTGCTGGATTTTAGTTGAGGCACATCGTCTTCCAGTAAACCGACTCTGTTCTCCGCTTCTGCGAGTCTCAAATCCGTTTTTTCCAGCTTCGCCTTGATGGACCTCATCCTGCCAGTAATATCGTCTAGTTTATTATGAAAAGCAGTGAAGCGTGGGCAAAAGACTTCTACCCTGCATGTGCTAACGCAAGTTTAGGGGAAAAGTCACGTCACCGCTCTGCGACAGTCCAGGGCATTCAAACACTAATCTAATGCAGTTTTCAGCATGGGGTAAGTCACTCTGGGACACGCCATTTCAGTACCAAGGAAGCTGGGCAGTTTCAAACTAGATCACTTAAGCCAAATGATTCCAGCCACTCCACACTTTGATGCGAATTGCAACTTTGAATTTCAGCAAACCTGGCTATGCAACACTATGCCAGCCCCACATGTGGTTCTTGCTAAAATGTCCATCACATGCCTCTTGAAGACAGCACAGGCCCATTTTGATGCTGAAGACACCCACTGTCTTCCTTCCATAAGTCGTTGCACTATTGGGTTGCGGGGAGCCTTTGCAGTTCCTCGTTGGTGTGCCGCTGCAAAACGGGTTTTTCCATGCAGTGTGTTTCACCACCAGCCCGCACAGGTTTTCTAGTCCTCCCAACCACTCGCCACTGAGATCTGAGCCGAGCCGGTGTAACGTCGAACTTTGCTTTGCGTCGAAAAATGCTTTGCCTGCTTACTGCGCATGCGTAGTAGTGTGTGTGTGCGCATGCGCAGTAATGGATTGACAGGAAAGCATTTTTCGACAGGCAATCTCACATAATTTCGCCCAGGATAGCGCATTTTCCGACGTTACACCGGCCTGTGAAAACATCTCCCTCCCTCCCAGGGAGATACAGAGTGAGAGGGAGGCAAATCCGAGGGGAAGCGAACTGCCTGATAGCCTGAGGATGCTGGTTCACCGCCTATGTTTACACTCTGCAGAGGCGACGCCGTTATAGGAGCTGTTTGCTCCCATTCCTTTTCCCCTTCAGCTGACCGGTAGGACAAGGAGCAGCTGAGGGTGGGGGAGTAGATATGCAGAGCATTCGGGTGCTTCTAAACTCGAGTCCAGTTCGGGTTTGGCATCGACACCTGTTCTTGCAAAAGAAAAGTAAAGTGTCTCAGGCCCCAATAACTTATGAAATAAAGTGTAGCCCATGCTGCGAAGCAGGTTCAAGGCTGCCAATACTTACCTA
Source organism: Ambystoma mexicanum (assembly GCF_040938575.1). Taxonomy (NCBI): domain Eukaryota; kingdom Metazoa; phylum Chordata; class Amphibia; order Caudata; family Ambystomatidae; genus Ambystoma; species Ambystoma mexicanum. The sequence continues at coordinate 602,702,012 of NC_090925.1, forward strand.
TGGTGTTGAACTCTGTCAAGAGCACAAACGTTTATTTGGCTAAAATGAACTGGGGAGGGGGGCTGTTAAGCGCGTGTTGTGCATTACAGGGTACTCAGCACAAAACAAGATAATGCAACTCAACAAGGATTGGTTTGTTGTGGGGTTTTCTTTGCTGTGGAGTCTCACCAGGAAAATCGGAGAAAACATGCAGGCCACACATTCATATGGTACTTAGCTGTTGTTTTTACTGGCTTTACAATTTTGCTCATGGACAAAATGGTGCAGTGAAAGACCGCTTAGTCCATTTCATGTAGTGTTGGTTAGCTGTTCCTTGCTATGCTGTCACGTTGAGGGTTCTACTTCCCAGGTGAAGGTAAGCAAGGTGATGTTTAACTTTCCTCTCTCTGTGCACATAATAGGCTCTCTTCATGAGCCATGCTACATAACTGTTTCCTCAGAGTGGGGCTGGCAAACTCACATAAAATAATAAACCGCCATCGCTGATGGCTTTTAGAAGTGAAACTATGTCATTTACACTTATACTAACATCATAGCCATTTAAGACCCTCATTAACATCAAAAGGGAACTACTATGTGATATGAACTTTGTTAGGTTAAAGGTACTTATATAGCGCACCGTCAGCAACGAAATTGGTCCCCAGGTGCTCAGGCGAATCTGCAAATGAGAAGGTGGGATGGGTTGTTAAGGAGAAGAGGGAGTAGGATAGTCAGAGGAGTGGTGTACTGTTGGCTGCTTCAACTCGGTAGACACCGGGTGCTGAGCATTGGTGCGAGTATCAGTCAGTCTGTGTGTGCTGTAGGTGCGGCTTACGTGTTATTGCAGTGTGGTGAAGTGTGTGCAGCTTGTGCGAGAGATGGTTGTGTGAGTTTTTTTTAGAAAGATACACATGCAGAAAGTTTGAGCTTATATGGGTTGGTGGGTTATATGACATTTAACATGCTAACATTTACAGTTCTGTCTAAGTGTAGTACTTGCTAATCTACATATTCCGTCCAAGTGTGGCACTCGCTAATCTTCCACCCACTCCTCTTCTGGACTTATCATATACACCCTATCTAAATAACCTAGCACTTCTCCACTTACCGGCTGCACTACCACTGTTTATCATGTTTATTTATTTATTTGACTTATTATTTATTCTGCTCTCTATGCTCCGCACTTTCCTATGTCTCCCCCCTTCCATGCACTTTCCCCCTTTTTCCCTTCCCATGCACTTGGCCGTTCTCAATGTCACTGGGCCTAGTAAGATTGTTCTTTTTGTTTCTGCCTTGTCGTGCTCTGAAACACTTGTGTACGAGCCTGATATAAATGAAATATCATATCAACAGTTATCTCGATGTGGGGCAGGATGATGTTCTCAATTCTAAGTGTGGCACATGGTAACATTCAAGTTCCATCTAGGTGTGGGACGTGCTAACATTCACTTTTTCTATCTCTATGTGATGCAGGCTGAGGTTAAGAATTCCATCTAAGTGTGGTACATGCTAACATTGGGAATAATATTCGTAAGTAATGCAAAACAACATTTACAGTTCCGTCATGCGTAGATTTAGGTCGGGGGTCATACATCTCTCTAAATGTGCATGGTGTAAGTCTATGGCGGTGTACTTTATGGAGAGGTAAGGTAGAGTGGCAGGGGCTTTCTGGAGTAGAGTAATTGCTCTACGTCCTACCCAAACACACTTACAGTTTTAGTTGGTGTCTGTTGATTGCTGGCTTCATTGGCTTCCCCTGCTGACACCTGCAGACATGTGGGGCCCTTAGACGAAGGGGCTGCACAGGCAGGGGCTGCCCTGCGGTGTCCTTGATGAGGGTGTGGTGTGCCAATCAGGGTGGGAGGGGCGTTGTGGGAGGCGGGTAGAGGGAGGTTCAGGAAGCGGGTTGGGAAGGGGAGAGGGACCACGTGCCAAGTGCGCTCACCGTGCGTTTAAGCACAGGTGCAAAAACGATTTTGGAGGCCACAAGATGGTGGGGTCAGGGGGCACCTACCTGATCAGCAGCTCAAGTCCACATCCAGAATTAGTAAAAAGATGTTAATGAAAAGATCCTGTATATCAACGGGAAGGCTGCAAACGGCTACCTTTCACCCTGTGATTAAACCCACATTAGCCCTTTATCTCTCCAGTATGGCAAACAGTTTGGAGCAATACAGTGCAGCTAAGTGAAAAGGGGCATCAGCCCTCAGTAAACATTGGGCTGCTCTCTGTTCACATTTAGGGATTCTGGATAATATTTGTGCAGCAACCGCACTAAGTATGAAGGAAAGCACTGCTTCAACATGTGCACCGAATCGCCATCTGCAACACAATCTGTGGGAATTTCATACTTTCTGTGCATATGTTGACTCAGGCTTTCCTTATGGAGTCAAGTGGGGCCTGGGAGAGCCTATTGCATTTGTCTACTTCTCATGTTTGTTTTCTTTTCCTCCTGTTTCATGTCTGCATGTATTTTAGTTTCTTTCCCTGGTGTTGTTATCTTGTGACAATGGTTTGTTTGTGGTAGACTGCAGCTACCAGTGAGTCATTGATCATTTCTACAGGACTGCTGCTGCTGAAGTGTTTTCACATTGTTTCCCCCCCACCCCCTCTCATTATTAAGTATAGGCTTATATAAAATGGGGACATTGTATTATGTATACCAGCATAGGGGTGCCTCAGAGCCAATACTGTACTATTATTTGATGAAATGTGATGTCTTATGCCATGATCTGGTACTTTATATGTTTCAGAGGCGGTACCATGCCTTATAGTGATGTCCAACTATGCATTACATAAAAAGGTGATTTATTCTATTTATGCATCCATTGTTTCAGCCACATTGTCAATAGGTTCTGTTATATTTAATTATTTAATATTTATAGGCAGAGAACGTTTTACACTGATCCAGAGTTATATTGATTGGATTTCAACAGAGGGCGTGTTTACGCCTGGTCTTGATATGTGATATGTACTTTGATCCAACCATTTTTCAGAATGTTAATTATATATGTTTATGCTATTTATGTATTTAATATTTAAATATATCATTAAAAAGGCACCTTGTCCCAAGGGTGATAAATCCATTTGTGGCCATTGACATTATTTCAGCGCTAAAGTACATGACTGTTTAACTTGTCCATGTACAAAGGACATTGGGTTTTCTTTACAGGCAGTAGGGATTCTTGGCGCTGTCCCCATTATCTCGCTCCCAGTGGAGTCACTTATTTCAAAGCAAGAAGCCCCAGTATTGTTGAGTGTTTCTCCATTCTCTAACCCAGATTTCCCTAAAGGGGCTTTTTGCATGGTAAGGTGTATGACCAGTTCTCCTTTTCCTCACAGGTGCTTACTATAGATGGACGTGGGTACATGCAGTTACTTTCCATTGCAAATACAGTCTGATACACCTTACATATGTCTTTGCAGTGTCCTACAGCAGTGATGTTTCTTCTGTGCATTTTCCAGGGTCTCTGTGTTTGGTAAGCAGTGCTAAGTCTTTTGCACATTGCTTGGAGTCTAAACAGAACACTGCCTGTTGTGTCCACGTACATTACAGCAGCGACATTGCTCCAGCACACTGCCTGTCTATGTACAATGGTCAGAGGTCGAAGTGGGCGAGAGCGGTCGGGAGCGATGCTGCTATATATTTTATTTTTCAGTTTCACTGTTCCTATACTTTTATTTTAAAAAGAAACCGTTCGGGAACGGTTTAGTTTTAAAATAAAAGTGTAGGAAGAAGTTGAAGCTTGCACTTCAGTGCACTGCACTGAACATTCCCTTAAATAACAGGTGAGTTTGTTTGGGGGTTTGGACTGTGTGTGGAAGCGAGTGCAGCAATGGGGTTTGTGGAGTGTGGGGCAGACCGGCCCACTGACAGTGGATCTATATATCAGAGCGAGCGAGAAAGAAAAAGATTAGCGAGAGTAGAAAGCCGAGTGTAAAAATTGGAGCTATCTGGCCTTCAGAGCATGCGGGTTTGAAGGGCATGTCATTTTGTGTCTTGCTTGGCCTTACTGTACCTTGTTATGAATGATCATGCAATTTTAGGCGATGTCACCTTATGACAGGGTCCAAATTCAAGACCGCAACTTCCAATTTTTCATTGAGCCTCCCTCCTGAGCATCGACAGCTCACAGATATTTCAACCTCAGGACCAATTAGCTTTATGTGGGGTGATGAAACAATGTGGCCCGATGGAGATGCACCATATGCCAGCAACTGAATTAGCCAACCATACACAACATTGCTACCGTGCACATGGCAACTAAAGCATTACCGTGCTGACAGGTGCATCTGAATGCAATCTTATGTTAATGCCCATTTGCAAAGTATAAACTCTCCCACCTAACGAACGCCCTACCAACTCTACAATAGCACCCTCCCTCTTTTCTCGCACAAATTAAGCACTCATTATAACCCACAACTCTTGCCACCTAAGAATTCCCGCAGATAACCTATTACAGCTTGCTCAACATCAACACCCAGCAAAAACCTAACACATACTGAACGCAAACACCACACACACTACCACAAATGCAACGACAAAACCCGGCCTGCCTCGAGCAGCGGATCCAACAGCAACCTCTTATACGCTCGATAATTCACCCAAAACCCAACCTTTTTAATTGCAGTACCCATAGTGCAAAGAGGTCATGCAAATGTAAAATGCCATGCTTTAAGAGGACCCAGTAAAATAACTTGACAAGTGCCCTCCACCAAGGAAAGAAAAGACACACTAAGCTCCTCCTCTGGTACGTGCGATGTGCCTTGGTTGCATTCCTAATTTATGTTCTTGTTCGCTGAAGCATGGATCAGCAATGACAAGGACTATGGGTACCCCAGTGTCAGGGACTCACAGGTGGCAAGCATGAGTGGGAAGCGCCAAGCAGACAATATCAGGGTTATGCAGCAGTGTGGCCATAAAAAAAGGTCTAAAAGACTGAAACACCTTTATTTCAAGACACTGCTTTGTTTTATGTGCAGGAAAAGGGCTTGGTGTGGACTAAGAACGCTCTGGGGCATGAAAAGGACCAGAACATTTCCCAGAAGGCTTGCATGTCCACGAGCCTCCGGGATCCTCTCGGACAACGCCCAACCAATCGAAGATCCCCGCTTGTGCTGGAGAACACGAGAGAGAGAGGACATGTGTTTGGAGGGCTCCTGCAGGCTGCGAACCGTGGGACCATTTCCCGCCTGCGAATACTACAGGCCCTGCATTCTGCAACAGATAAGTGCTTTTCTCTACCAAGCCTGACTATTGGTTAATTCCGGAGTGTTTATTTGGATAGAATGCAAGCAGCGTTCAGGCAAGACAGCGCTCTCGGGAGGAGCATTGTGTTCGGGGAATAACTGAATAGAACACAAGCAGTGTTTGGGCAATATAACTCTCAAAGGCATTGGGAAGTGTATGGAGTACAGTGGTGCTCACAGCTGATAGCAACTTCCGATGCACAGTAGAATGAGTGTCGGAGAACCAGCACCACAAATCGACTACATTTGCATGCTGTAGACCGCCAGTGGGCAGTTTTGGTAGCTTGTCAAGTGTTCTGTTGTACTGTTCCACAACACAAGCTCACACATGCTTTTGATTTCTTTGTAGCGGCGCTCCGCCAGATCAATGCGGCTTGAACATTGGGACCGCAGCTCATGGCAGACGTACCCCGCTGCACGACACAAAGCTAAGTGCCATCTTGTTTCTTTAGTTAATGTGTGTTGGTTGTGAGTTCCAACAACCAATGCATTGCATATAACCAGTGGGTATATGATTGCAATGTACTAGTGAACCTGTTGGTGTGCCGGTTGTGAGTTCAAACAATCAGCACTTGCATGTAATGTGAGTGCGTGCCAGTAAAGCACCAGATAATCCTAAAACACAATGTGCCAGGTATCAAAGCAGAATTACTAGCTCCGGAGAAGGCCAGACTAGGCAGGGCTTTGGGGGGCATAGTATGCTAGTGTGCAGGAGGGGGGCAACAAGCCAAACCTTTTCCCTGAATCCACTTACCCATCCTTTACCTTTTCCTGATCCTCTATCCGGTTTCCCTAATCACCCCTACCTATCCATTCCAGCAGACCCTAACCCTCTTTCCCCGGCGGGTCACACAGGCCCAATGGGGAGGCAGGTGTATGTGCTACCTTCGCGCAAGACCAAGAAACCTGACACCCAGTCACTAAGGAGAGTAACTTGAATTACTCATATGTCCTGTCCCCTTTCCTCCATCCTTGTTGGTGATTCTACCGAACAAGACAACAGGGTGGTATTGTGACAACCTGCCTCAAGATTAATAAGCAAGAATGTTTTCCAGAGAACCGCCTGACCGAACGCTGCATCCCACCTGGAACTGGTATCCAGGGAATAGTGCTTACAGAAAGCAGACAAAGTGGCTCAAGTAGCCACCTTGCTAATGACTTGCGAGGAAGCGTGTCTCTGAAAGGTGCCCACCATAGCCTTGCCCCCCCTGACCGCATGAGCATTAACCCCCGCAGAAACAGTCTTACCCATGGCCACATATGCCTCAGAAATGCCCTGGACCATCCAACGGGCGATGGAATATTTGGACGCTTGGGTGTCGGTAGCTGAGCCCCCAAAGGTGACGAACAACGCTTCAGACTTCTGGAAAGACCTTGTCCGGGAGAGATACAACTTCAGCGCTCTCTTCAAGTCTAAGGAATGCAATGCCCTTTCAGCACCGACGGCGGGTTTGGAAAGAACACTGGCAGGCAGATTTCCTGGTTCAAATGGAACGGAGAGACCACCTTGGCCAAGATGTTTGGATGAGTGCCCAAGATTACCTTGTCATTGTAGAAGGTGGTGAAGAACTCGCACTACAGAGCCTGCAGCTTGCTTACTCTGCATGCAGAAGGGAGCGCTACCAACAGTATTGCCTTGAGCGTCACCAGCCTGATGTTGACCAAGGCCATTGGCTTGAAAGGTTTACGCTGTAAAGCTGCCAGAACCACGCTGAGGTCCCAGACCGGGTGTGGCCCATGAACCGGAGGAAACCGTCTGGACAGCCCCTTGAGGTGAGCCTTAAGCACAGGGGTGACTGCCAAAAAAAGGCACTCTGGGGAGTTCTTGTTTGCCCCAATGGCCACCAAATAGGTGCGACAGGTATCAACCTATTCTCCATAGCGAGCCAGATGTGCAGAAAAGGCCAGCACATCGTCCAGGGTGCAGGTGAGGGGGGTCCAGCCCATTGTCGTGATCCCAGTGGCAGAACCTGGTCCGCTTACTCTTGTACTGAGAACAAATGGAAGGCGCCCTGGATGATTTCCCAGTTGTCGTACGAAAACTGGGAGTGGCACAATCTCTGCTGATCAGAAGCCAGGCCAAGCAGGCCAGCTGGCTGGGTCCGGGTGCTCACAACGCCCTGCCCTGCTGCATCAGGAAGCCCCTGCTGGGGGTGGGAAATGGACAGGCCCCTGGGAGCGCAACTGCAGCAGGTCGGAGAACCAAGCCCTCGACAGCCAGTGGGGGGGCGATTAGGAGGAGGCTGCAGTCTACCGAGGCTCAAAATGTGCAGAGGGTCCACTGGAGCAATGGAGGAGGAGGAAATGGATAGCAACTGCCAGCAGAGTTGGAACGTGTCGCCCAGAGACCCCTGACCCCACTCCGCTCATGAAGCGAAGAGGGGGCACTTGGAATTCAGAGGAGATGCAAATAAGTCCAGATCTGGGAACCTCCATTTCTGGATTAGGGGCAACAAACAGTTGATGTGTAACTCCCATTCGTAGGTGTTTAGCCCCAGGTGGTGGAGATGTTCGGCTTCTGAATTGTTGTCCCCCGGGAGATGGACCACAGATATCCATGTCCCCTCCGACTCGGCCCACGCCCAGATTGACACTGCCTCCATGCACAGGAGGGGAGATGGGGTGACGCCCTGCTTGTTCAAGTAGAACATCGTCGTGGAATTGTCGGTCCTGACCAGATCCGCGTCGCCCCTGATGACCAGTAGAAAAGCCAGGCCTACCGCTTTGAGATCCAGCAGATTGATATGCAGGAGGGCCTCCGTTCTGGACCTTGCGCCATGAATCAAATGGCCACCTAGGGTAGCCCCCCAGCCCTAGAGGGATGAATCCGTCACTACCATGAGTGGGCTCTGGCTGGGTGAACGGGGCTCCCACTGCCACATTGCACTTCTTTCTTTTTTTTGAGCTATCCCACACCCTTTTTGTATTAGTTGTATGGTTTGGCAATAGGTTTCTTAATATAGGCCCTTTTTATTTTATTAAACGTTATTTATTTAGCTTGACAACACAGAAGAGGAATAGGCAGAAGCCCAACAGGGGCAGACATGACAATTGCAGTGCATACAGTCCGATTTCAACATTGTACATTGCTTTGCGGATATGAGCAGAGGGGCACAACAACACAGGAGCAATTTTAGTAATCAAAAGTCCAGGCCATGGTGGAGGAGGGAGAAGATGAAGAGATACACCATCAGAGTCTGTAGCTATGGAGACCATATAAGTGCAGAATCTAAGCCATATGTTCCTGGGCCTAGAATGTGTTGGCTGTTGATTAGCCCAGACCTCTTCCATGTCAGATGCCCATGTGACTGCCCTAAGCCCTTGCGAATGTGAGGATGGACCAAGGCGGAGCCAGCATAGTAAGGTGCAGTGGACAGCGAGTAACATACAGAGGAGTCAAGTCCAGGAAGTCGTGAAAGAGACACAATGCAGGGGATGGAGCGACTGTGCAGTCCAAAATGACAGTCATAGTAGTACATATCTCCTCCCAGTACTGCGCTAGTTTAGGACAGGACAAGATCATGTGTATGTATGTGGTGCTGTCGGTTCCGCAACTGGGGCATCTGGGGGAGTGGTCCTTGGAGATGCGGTGCAAACGAATCGGAGTGAGGTGATACCTGTGCAGGACTTTGAACTGGATTAACTTGAATCAGGAGTTAAAGGACACATTGTGGGTGCGCGCACACATGAGATTCCGGCATTGGTCAGACATCACCACCCCCAAGTCCTCTGCCCATTTATGTTTCAGTTTGTCGAAGGGGGGGGGGGTCTATCTGGCCTGTAATAGGGCGTATAGTCTGGATACCTTCCCCCTAAAGGAGTTGAAGCTGCATATCTCTGCAACTACTGGGTCGGCGGGGAGGTAGCGCAGAGAAGTCAGGGTATCTGATTTTAAAAACTCTGCGGAGGGAGGAGTATTGGAGCCACGCGGATGGTTTCCGTCTGGATGGAAGATCTGACCACTCAACAAAACCACCACTCTCAAAGATGTCCCGGATTGCCTCGTAGCCTGTTTCAGCCTACCAGTGTATGATGGATGATGGTAAGTACTGGACCCCTGGGAGGAAATTCCACAGTGGCAGATCGCCGTGGAATGGATAGGATGTGCCTCATAGTTCCCAGATTTTAGAGAGGGCTAGGGATGTGCTAACAACAGGGTCTAGTGACTCTAACATGATCGGCAAGGGGGAGAGAATCAAGGAGTGGACGTCTCGGCCACTGACTGCCATTCTCTCAAGTCTAACATGCGGTGGGGGATCCTGTGTGTTAAACCAGTGCAAGGCGAAGTGGGCCTGCGCCAACAGCCAGTATTTGAGAAAATCCGGGGCACTGAATCCGCCGCTTTCCATAGGGGAGGACAATGTTGCAAGTATTAGTCTGACTGCCCCAGAATTCCACAGAAAAGCATTAATAGTGCGGGTCAACGCTTGGAAAAAGCTGTCTCCCGGCCAAAGGGGCAGATTGATGAACTTATATAAAAGTTGGAAGTACGACCATCTTTAGAACCCGAATTCGACCAGCCAGGGAAATTGGAAGTCTTACCCAGCCAGAAGCCTTTTCAGAGAGTTTCGTGAGGTACTTCTGATAGTTCTCCTCAAGCAATGTCTCAGGACGGCGAGTCACCTCTATACCGAGGTAAGTAAATTGCGATTGGGACCAAGTGAACCCCATTAAATCGGGAGGGGGACGTGTGCATTCAGTGAGTGGGAACAGGATGGATTTGGAGCAGTTTACTTTGAGTCCAGAGACACGCCCAAAGTAGACAACGTCTTCCAGTATCGGGGCAAGGTTGATAGTGGGAGACCGGATATAGAGCTGGGCATCGTCGGCATATAAAGAGATGATATCCGCTTGGCCTGCTGTTTGTAACCCTCTGCGAGCGTGGCACTGGCGCATCTTATCAGCAAACAGTTCCAAAGCTATCGCAAAGATTAAGGGGGAAAAGGGGCAACCCTGCCTTGTACTTCTGGCAATTCGAAATAGGGATGAGCATCTGTCCTCAGGACGGACCCTAGCCACCGGATCTGAGTAAAGTAGCCCGGCCCAATTTGACCTTTTTCGAGGACCAGCCAAACGTACTTCCAGGACATGGAGTTCAATGCTTTTTGCATGTCCAGTGTAGCAACTACAGCTTGCACGTTCGGGTTAATTCTACTAATAATATTGAATAGGCATCTCAAGTTCAAAGAGTTTGAGCGCCCTGGAATAAATCCTGCTTGATCGGGGTGAATGATGTGTTACATGAAGGGGGCCAAGCATAAGGCTAGCAATTTGGCAAAAATGTTGACATCACAGTTTCTTAGTGAGAGGGGACGGTACGAGCCACATTGGGTGGGGGCCTTGCCAGGTTTAAGTAGAACTGTTATTATGGCTTCCCAGGGAAAAGGGGGGAGCCTACCCACTTTGCATGCTTCTGCCCAGAGGGCCATTAAGTGAGGGATTAGGAGGGATTTGAAGCTTTTGTAAATATCTACTGGAAGGCCGTCCGAGCCCGGGGATTTACCAGATGACAGTGAATGGATGGTCTCTGAGAGCTCCTCCACAGTAAAAGGCCTCTCTCGCTATTAGTTTCAGAGAAGAGGACCGAAAGGGGAAGGCCGTCTAGGTAAGCATCGATCTCCGCTGTTGGGACGCTCTCATCCTCTGAGTAAAGGGCTTCATAGAATACCAGGAACTCAGTGTTAATATCCTGTGGGAGTGTGGCTAGAGTGCCGTCGATGAGTCGGTCTAAGAGTCGGCTTGGCCGTTCGCCCTCCCCGTATTTTTTCGCGAGCTGGGGGTTGTCAAGGAATTTCACCTTGCGTTCCGCATGAGTACCAAACGCATCAAGTTCTGTACCCAAAGACGTGAGGATCTCAGGAGATGGAAGGAGAGCGTATTGGGACTCGAGGGACGAAAGGGTTCGACTCACTTTTCGGATACCTCCTTGGATCGCTTTCAGAATACCCCTTTCCTTGGAGATGGCGATACCCCTGTTGTAGGCTTTAAATGCCTCCCAAAGGGTGGATTATGTAGTGACCGAATTAGTGTTGTTTTCAAAAAAGTCTTCAATGACAGTCTCTAGCTCTGAGCTAAAGGCTGTATCGAGCAAGGAGTGTGGTTTCATTTTCCACTGCCGAGTTCCATCGTAGTCTGGACCCCAGCAGAGAGAGATATTCACCGGGAAGTGGACGGAAAGAGTTCTACAGAGAATTAATTGCTGTGAAACGTTTCTTATCAGCATGTCTGATATCAGCCATCTGTCAATCCTAGAATGTGAGTCGTGAACCGAGGAATAGAAGGAGTATGTTCGGGAGTCAGGGTATAACAGTCTCCATACGTATACTATAGCCAGTCGGGGAAGCGATGATAGAATGTTGTAGGCTGCTTTCGAGAGTTGGCGGGGTCTGGAGCCCAATCTGTCGAGGTCCATGTCTAGTATTGTATTGAAGTCTCCGCCCCACAGTATCAGGACCATAAGGAAGCCGCCTAAGCAGGAGGCTAAGTGGAGGTAAAATTCAGGGTCGTCTACATTGGGACCATAGATGTTCAATAACACCAGTTCTTTATTTTGTAGGAAGCTACCCAGTGGGTCGACCTGCAAAGACTTACCGGTACATTTGTGGCTTTTATGGATCAGTGTCATAACCCCCCGACTCTGGGAAGAATATTTGGTGTAATATCTTTGGGGACCCCACCCTTTGGCGAAGTTTCCAGTGTTCAGCATGTGCGTGCGTTTCTTGTAAAAGAACGATTTTCATTTCGTGGCGTTCAGCGTGCAGTTTAACTGTCGCATTTTCCTGTAATTCCCCAGCCACCGCACATTCCAACTCATGAGTACCACATTATTGTCGCCCATTGGAATAAGAGCACTGCATAGGTTTTGGAGTTCGGAGAGGTGATAACATAGGGCCTGAAGCCCGGGCTAGATGAGCGAGCCCCCTCTCAGTATGCGACTGACCTGGCATTGTCCCGCACTCCGCCTTCTTCCTGAACATCAAGTCTTTTTTACCATAACACCCATCCCAACCCACCGACCCAAAACCCTCCCCCAATCAGAGGAATGACATCCCCATAACCAAATCCAAACCAATGGCATCAACGCCTGGCGGGTCTGTGTGCTGGCCTGGCGGCGATGCTCCGGGCTGGGGGCTCATGAAGGATAGAGAGGTGCATCAAAAACCGTTAACATGTAGTTAGTTGAGTTACTTGACTGAAGGATGGATCTCCTGCGCCCATGGGACAGGGGCGCTCCTTCCGATAGGTGATCAAACGTGTAACAAACGTCAACAAAGTGATGTGGACATGAACTGTCAACCTGGAAAGTGATTGTCTATGAATTTGGAGGCTTCTTCCGGGATTGTGAAAAAGAAAACCTGGTTAGAGTGTTCAATTCGTAACTTGGTGGGATACAGCATGGGATATTTAACCTCCAGATCACACAGCCTCTTCTTGACTGCCAGGAAGGTTTTGCGTTCCTGTTGAACTGCCACTGAGAAGTCTGGGTATAAGTGGATCCTAGAGGAACCCAAGAAAAGATCCCCTTTGGCTCTTGCTGCCCTAAGAAGGGTGTCATGATCCCAAATGTTTAGCACCCTGGCTATGATGGGGCGCGGGGGCATGCAGGTCTGGGGTTTGCTGATAAAGCTTGATGGGCTCTTTCGATTGCAAACTGTGGCAAGAGCCTGGGAGAATCAAGAAGTGTGAGTAGAGTGCGCTCTAGGTAGTCTTCCATGGGTTCCTTGATGCCGTCCTCGGGGAACCCAATTATGCAGAGGTTATTGCGTCTAGAGTGCGATTCGAGGTCCTCATTTTTTTGGCTACCTCCAGGACGCATCTAGATAATGAGGAAACCTCTGCCCGGAGAGAGTCCAAGTCTTCCTGCGTAGCCCCCACCCTCGTTTCAATTTCAGTAACTCGGTTGTCAGTTTTTTCAATGTGCGCTGTGATCGAGCATATGGAGCCATTCATGTCATCCAGTTTGGGGTGCAAAGTGGTGAACCCTTCGCAGATATATTCCAGCATTTTATGTGAGGAGATTGGAGGAGTTGAAGTGGTGGGCTCCGGCTCTGGTGCCTACTCTGCCTGTTTAGATAGTGTTTTAGTAAACATGTTGATGGAGTTCTGTTTTTTTCCCAGCACCCTTAGTCATGATGTGGAGTGGGGGTGAGTCTGCAGACTTGGGAGACCAGTATGTGGAGAGAGCGTGCCAGAAAACAGGAGGACTGTAAGAAGTGATTGCAAGGGTGAGTGAGGGTCACTGGAGGGGGCCTAGCCAGTCCCAGTTGGTCTGAAGGAGCTTGGCCCCTTATTAGCTTGTGGGTGTCCAGAGTATACAGCAACGGGCCTGGTCGGCGGACCGAATCGCCAGGCCAGTTGGCAAGAATGTAGATGCACAGGAGGCCCGGTGACAGGAATGCCCAGGCGGAACCAACCAGTGATGTTCCAAGTTAGAACGCAGGTCCTGGGGGACCTCAATAGACAAGGGAGCGCTATGGTCCAACGACTTTGTGGTCTCGGGCGTACCAGGGGGGGGTGCCCAGTAAGCAACTCTGAGGCGTCAGGTGATTGAGGTGGGAAATGGGTCGCTGGGTGGCTAGGGTGAAGAGGACTTGCTGGAGCTCAGTTAGAGCATCACAGTTGCTGGTCGGTGGGTGCGTTCAGTATGCGTGGCTCGGCCACACCAGCAACTGTTCCCTGGGTTGTAGGGTGAGTGGGTGGTGTAGATAGTTTAAGCTTTGCACAACCTGGCCAGACTCCACACACACTGCATCTGAGTGCCCCCCCCCGTTGAGGTTCGCAAGGCAGGAATTCTCAGGTGGGCGAGGGTGGAGGAGGCCCAGGGATCCAGAGCCCTCTATCAACAAGCTCTATCAGAGCCACCTATTTCTGGGATAGTGCAGAGGGATGGGAGCCTTCACTGTCACAGCAGCATGAACTGGGATGGGGTTGTTGAGGCTCTATCAGTGCCTGAGCAGGGTGTGATCTTCACTGTTGAGTAGGTATAGGAGCGCCCACCATCAGCGCACCCAGAGGCCAATGACCATTCAGTTGTGCCCCTCATGGCCCAAGTTGATGGCTCGTGGAGCTTGAACTCCCATGCAGCCATGGGAGAAACACAGATTGTGGGGGAGTCAAGGAGCACTCCTGCTGCACAGCAGCACCCCCGGCAGGACAGATCACAGCGAGGCTCGCAGCATCCCCAGGGGGTGTGGGCCAGCCCAGGAAAAACAAAGCCTCAGCTGTGGGTGCCAGATCCAGGTCCCCCTGCCCCCAGGGGCTCACCGTCTGTGTTGTGGGCTCTGGGCTCCACCTGTCCAGGGCCTCAGGAGGGGGGCACCCCGTCAAGTGTGTAGATGTTAGGAAAGCTGCGGCGGGAGACCCCACCAGCACACCCCGGCCCGGAGCAGCAGCAGAGCAGACCCACTCAGCGCCAGAAGGGTCGAGTGCGCCAGCAGTCCACACTGCACACCTAAAGCCGCAAGATCCAATGGTCGGGGTTTGATGATGCTGGGACCGTAGCAGCCCACTTGGGAAGCTCTGTTCACCCCCCAGGCGCGGAGGCTTCGGCTTGATCAGTGCTGGGGAATCCAATTAGGCGGGCACAGAGCCCCTCCCCCACAACAGGCCACAGATCCCCGGCCCTAGCAGACACTCCCACAGAAGCATGAGTCGGATCAGGCCGATGCCGACTCCCGGTCCACCAACAGCCGCCCAAAGCTCCGGAACAGAGCCGGCTCTCGTCTCCAGACCTGGGAGATAATTAGACAGGGTGCATGGGAGTAATCCATTGGTGTCACCTCAGTAGACTACTGCGCACCAATGCTGATTTCCACAAGAATAACGCCTCCAGCACGGAGCCTTCACTTAGGTGGCCATCTTCTCCGAGCACAACAGCGCCACCCAGGCCCTTTTTGTTTGACACACCGCCATTAGGACTGCCTTATTTTCATTTGATGGTCGATGCTTACTCCCATTTTAGGTTTAGAGTAGATGTTTTTCCAACCTGCATACAGTTTAATAAACACCCTTGAACTGTGAGCACTTGTGTCTGTCCTTACTGTTGACACCATGAGTTCCTTACACTACCCTCAAACAAGCCTGGTTGTTCTTGGGTACTGCAAAAATCCTGTAGTAGAGGTTGGAGCCTATATCTGACTGAGGAACCGGCTCCAACACCTGCATGTCCAAAAGAAGAAGGATCTCCAGCAACAGTGCCGGGGACCCTCTCTGAAGCAGAGGAGGAGAAGAGAGTAGAGGAAAAAGAAGAGGAAGACCGAAGCCCATGCAGACGCGAAGAGAGCCAGCCGGCACCCACCAGCGAGCTGTGTTACCTGACGGTTACGTCATTGCTTCTTGGCGTCCGAGGTAGGAGCGGAGGAGGGGGAGTGGAAAAAGCTGTGCAAGGTCCTCTGCTGCTTCCTCCTGTGGTCGCTGGGGGATCAGTCAGGCCGCTGCATATCAAGGTCCCTGAACCCCTTCAAGCTGCTGAAGGAGCAGGGTTTGAAGTCAGACCTGCCCTGAGTTTGAGGGAAGGACTTCTGCCCTGGTTTCGTCAGGATGGTCAGGGACTTGGCAGTTTGCGTTGAGGTCTTCTTTTCTGTCAGCTTGTCATCGGTGGTCGAATGAAAGAGGTCCGTCCCTTCGAACAGAAGGTCTAGACTCCTCTCCTGCACATCCGAGGAGAACCTCGTGGCAAGCATCTATGCCGTCCACCTCCTCTAGACCCCCAGCCAGAGGCCTCTCCTGGCTGTGTCGATGTGCAAGACCAAAGACCCGATCAGGTCCTGCGCAACTGCGCAGGTCTCTGTCAGCCTGGCTTTAAAAGAGGCCTGTCTCTCCGGGTGTAGGTCGGGCAGGAACTCCCCCGATCTCTCGCCACAGCTTCTAGTTCGCCGTGGCTAGGAGGGTATCAGCATTGGCCTGTCGCCAGTGCAGCCCGGTGTTGAGATAACATCTCCTGCCAAAAAGACTCGAGGGCCCTGTCCTCCTTGGATAGACAGGTAGAGGCGGCCCCTGGTGTGGACGACAACTAGGATGGCTTGGAATACAAAGAGGCTGTCGCCACAACTGAAGAGTGTGGTTGAGGGTGGGAGGCCAGGAGGACTAGTTCCCTATCCAATAGCCTAAAGCAACTGTCTAATTTCTTGTTCATCTGGGCGTTGGCCTGGGGCTTCTCACAGAACATTTTAGCCACGAAAGGACATCTTTCTGAAGGGGAATGCCTGATCGGATTGTGGCGAGCGGGCCAGGACCTCCGCCAACACCCCTGATTCCAATCAGACCAGGAATGAGCAACAGGTATAAGATAGCAGCTTCATCCTTAATAGGAATCTGAGCTTCACACAGACTATAAAAGGGAAAAATACAATTTTAAAGCAAATGCTGGAGGTACCACGTATGCATTATTCACTACCTGCAAAGGAGAATGCTGGATAAATTGCAATAAGGCACGCAGAAAGGATGTAGCCTAAGACTGGTCAACATTCCAAGTCCTGCAGACAAGCACCAGTCAAAGATCTGTCACGCAGCTTACAAATTGCAAGCCCCGTACCCAGACCCTGCCCATAAGCATATAGCATGATGAAGGGCAACCCTCTGAAGAGTGGGGTAGGGAACACAAATATAAATTGGTACAATCGTCCTCTGTTCATAATCCAACAGCCAGTACACCATACAAAGTTTAAGATGAAGAGTAAATCCTAGGTAACAAAGGAGACATCTTTGCACACTCCCTGAAGAAACACCTGTTGCTCCATAAAAGCGCCTCAACAAAATTCAGGGCATAATCAGCGTACACCCAGTGAATAGAAATCCAGAACAAAAAACCAGCCAGTTTGAACAAAGAACTTTGCCAATTTTCCAACCTGCTCATACATTGTGGACAGATCCAACAATATGGGCCCACTAGGGCAAAGGGCATTTAACAGTCTGAAGAAGCTGGCAAATCAAGGGTTAGTAGGCTACCATGCGTTCCTGAACAGGATAGTGAATCACAGAGATTGAGGTTCTGTAAGCATTACCGATGCAGTATGCAAAACCACACCAAAAAAGCAAGCCTAATGATTTTACCACAGCAACCACACCGACGGCCATACAAGAAAGATCTCTACATGGACAGCAATACACCCAGAAGACCAGACTGAAGCATACCAATTTCTAGTCCCAGTCCTTGGATCAAATGTTCTTAGGCAAAGGGAGCTCTGTGGCTCCGGTCGGCAACGGCGGCCATTGACGGTGGACGGCTGTCCGGTGTTTCTCTTTGATCTCCTCGGCGGTCCCCTTCTCCGGTCGGCAGCCTTTCATAGGTCTGTCTACCAGGGAGCTTTGGCAAATATCAGCTGGTGCACGATGGCCTCTTGTAGGTCTCCTAGCCAGATCCTCTCTTGGATCAGTTCTTTGAAGGCACAAGAGCTTTCAGATTAGCGAAGGATAGCAGCAGCAGTAGTTCTTCTTCCAGTGGGCTTCAAAGGTAAGCATCGGTTTCAACTTCAGCTTGTGAACGGGTCAGTTTCGATGTCAGTTTCTACTTCAGCTTCTGAGCGATTTCTAGTAGTGAAAGGCCCCCAGATATACTGTTGATTTCCCATTCATTCTGCTGGGTCACACTCAGGCAACCAATCACTCAGAAGGGCATTCAGGCAGTCAGGCAGCCAATCGGGTGCACAGTGCATTCAGACCATTCTTCTCCATCCAGACACTCACAACACAGAATGGGGATTTGGACAAGTACCATGCCATTCAGCACTACAAACAGCATTCATACCAGTTTTGGGCAGGGCTGTCTCAGTCATTGTGTCAAACACCAGATACTAGACACCCATAACACAGAATGCGTATTCGTCACACACTCCATTCACCCAGGTCCCACCCCAAGGGCGTATCCACAACATACAGTCATTGGGAAGGCTCCAGCCAGTCTGGCCTGGAATTCCCCCACAACACCATATATGGAACTTCCACCCAACAGCCAGTCAGGGAGAAGGGGCAGAGTCAGGGCTTCCTGTGACTTTGGGAAAAGTAAGGTAAAAGGCGATAGAAAGCAAGAGGCCACATGGGCCATCTTGTTTCCTACCAGGAATCCACTGATTCCAATGACAGGGGCTGGGCATCCCAAAATGGTCAATTTAACCGTAAATGTGTACACCTCCTTGCCTCCGGGCTTCGTTATCCTTGGTGTCATGAGTCAGTGCTGCACTGCGTGCTTCTGTTCAGTCCTCGGGGCACCTCCCCCGTACTAGCTTGATCAGAGGCTATCCTGCTATGCCCAAGAGGCGCATGTTCCTTGGACATTAGGCACCCCTCGATCCTTCCTGTAGGAACTCCAATAACTTTGACCAGTCTGTGCGGGACCCTCTTGTATGCTTTCACAATATCTCTCTATTTTGGGGCAGTCCCACCATATGTGGCTCCACGTTCCCTCCCCTCCACATTCCCTCCAACAGAATTTTGATTCCCCCAGGTCAATTTTGTGGAGTCTTTAGGGCGTTGGGTGCCAATAGAAAAGCAGTTTAACCCAGATTTCTGAATTTGGAGGGATCTCGTGAGCTTGGGAATGCTTGCCCATAGTTTCGACTATTCGCTCTCTTCTATTGAGTGTCCCGTGGATAATTTCAATTTTTTCATATAGGGCCACGGAGGGGGATCTTCAACCGCTTTTAGGTGCACGTATGTGGACGCGACCACCCGCCTGTCGCTGGGATCCATATTTAGGTATTTTTCAAAGGGCATTAGCTAGCATGTCCCTGCTTGTTTCATGGAGGGTTGGAGTAACCAGTGCCTTAGTTGTGAATAGCAAAATCTCTCCCTCTCCCCCAGTTCGAAGTCTGCTGTATATTGGTCGAATTGTTTGACCTGGTTCCGCACAAACCTTTCTCTGATCTTTTGGCATCCCCCCTGCTGCCATTTGGTGAATGCAGTGGTTTTGTGTCCCGGGGTGAATTGTGGATTGTCCAATAACGGTGTGAACGGTGATGGGTGAGGAGTGATGTGTCCCCTCTTAGTTGCTTCATTCTACGTGTCGCCCAGTAGAGCCAGACTTGTGCTACAGTACATCCGGGGTGGTCTATCTGGTTTGGGTTTCCATAGTATCTCTTCCAAGTTTTCCCCTGCTACTGATCGGTCCATTGGCCTCCATATCTTTCCCCTATCTTCATTTTGCCAATCCCGGATAACTCTCATCTGGGCTGCCAGAGAGTAGGCTTTAAGGTCTGTTTCCCCCAACCTGCCTTTACAAGTAGGCATTTCCATGACTCTAGCAGCCACTGTCGGTACTCTATTGTTCCATAGGAATCTACTCGTCATTTTTTAGCAGAGACCTAAATAGGGAGGGCTGAGAAGTAGTATAACAGTTGGGATAGGATGACCATTTTTATAACACTTATTCGGCCTAGCAGTGTTATGGATAGGGGCCCCCAGTCTATCATTTTTGGTCTGATCCTTTCTAGGAGGGGCAGATAATTTGCTTGATACAGTTGTTCGACCGATTTGGCAGCAGGTCGTCGGTTTCTTTTCAGGTTTGGGGTTATGGGTGCGTGATCTGAGTGTATGATAGTCTTGAGCGAGATCCCTTTTGTGTGGCCCAGCAGACTTCTGGAGAGCCACACGTAATCTATCCTTGAGTGCTTGCAGTGAGCATGCCAGTAGAAGGTGTTACCCCTCCTGGTCTCCCTTCGAACGCCCTCCACGCGTCTTCCAAGGCTAGGGTTTCCCTTGTGCCCCCTGTGCTATTTTGGTTCTGTCCTTAGAGAGGTCCCACGCTATGTTAAAATCCCCTGTTAGGATAATTGGCATTGTGAGTGATATACAATTAGTACTTCTACCGATTGAATGTCACTGTTCATGCTGTTGCTTTGTTTGTCTTCTGTTTCTCCTGGCTGAGGTCAGGTTCTCACCTCCTGGCCCTCACACACTCCTGCGCTCTCACTCTATGCGCAAGGCAACGACCAACTCATTAGGCTCACTAAAGGGATTGCAGCATCTTTGGGCTAGCTTTTCATTACTCTGTCTACCTGGTGTGAAGACTAAACTGCGTGCTAGTGTTGGAAGGGCGTGGCTATCAGCTGAGCGATGAAGACGTGAGTCTCCGAGCTCTCTCAGCCGCCGACAAACATCCTGTAAAATAGCCTGCTATTCTTGTCAACCTGAGGGGAAAACCATTTCCGTGGAGCGAAAAACAAGTGGAGAACATTTGGGCGAAAAACGGAATCAGAAATCAGATCCCCCAGCAATATACAAGCTGCAGAAAGAATGTTATCGAGGTAGGAACGCCAAGATGGCTGCAGACTGAAGCACGACCCTCGAGAACCAAGCATATCAAGGAGGCGCCGCCTGGAAACTCAGTTGCACTATAACAGGTCATCGAGCACATATTTAGGGAGGCACCCGAGACCCATAGAACACAGAGAACTTATTTGCTGACCGAGGCGGCCCGGCAGGTGCGGAAGCGCTAGGTGAAGCAGGCAACGCTCTATGTGAAGGGGCAAAGATCCAAAAGATAAACCCTACCAGCAGACCTGCATGGAGCGCCCAGCCAGTCCAGTGCAGGCAAAGGAACACAGAAGATCGAACACCTGATGGGGGTGACGCTGCCCCTGCAACAGCACCCCGGAATCCAAACCACGGACCACCAGTGCTGCCGCCCAGAGCGCCCGTCCGGGGTCTGCGGATACAAAAGTGAGGGCCTGCCTGGTGGGCGTCAGAGACGGTGTGAGAAGCACGCAGGACTGGCCACCCCAACAAATCTGCGTCCACAAGAGTGCTCACACCTACCAGCGAAAGAAGCAACCCTAGCCAGCAGGAATCCAAGAGGGTCCTTAACAAGCATTGTGGCTTGCGGCGTGCTGAAGCACAGACGGCTCCACAAGAGGACCCAACCTGTAATCTTCTCCCGGAGTTAGCTGCATCCGCCCTACATCCGCCTCCTGCCATATCCCGAGGACGCTCGATGATGGATTTCCACAGCAGTGCATGGGTGAAGCGGCATCGATCGGAAGAGGGTTGCAGACCCGGTAAGTGAACCCTCAATACTGCAGTGAAACTAGCATAGACAGTTTGGTAAAAGAGGTGATCGTATCCCTCCACCCTGAACTCTGCTGCCACCGAGCAGAGATCCCAAAGAGACACCAACATGCACTCATATTCCTAGCAGGAAAGATGCACTTTTGAGCGCACGGCAACAATACCATAGTAGATCAAACATAAGCCGCAGCACAGAGAGGGGACACCTACTGGCGCAACAATAGTGGTCAATATCAGAACAAAACCACTGTCAGTGTCACTCAAGGCAAGAGACAAAACTGTGGGGTAGAGTGAACAGTGTCCAGCTAAAGGATCGAAATCAAAAGGATCAAATGCCTTTTGTTCGTCACCAAAAGGACCGGAAAATAAAGGGTTTATTTATTTATGTATTTTTTTAGTTTGGTATGCATAAAAAAAAATGTTAAAAAGAAAACTGGCGGTTGGGGGGGAACCTTTTTTTCAGTCCTTTTGATTTCGAAAAAAAGGCCATTCAATCCTTTTTTTTCGATCCTTTGACCTACACCCAGAGTGAACGTATCTACCACTGGCACTACCAAATGTGATTGCACCTCAGATAACCTCCCCCCATCAGCACCCACACACAACACTGGGTGGCAAAAGGTCGCTGACACAAAGAAGTGCAAGTCCACAGATCCCACAACATGAACAGAGAATGCCAGCTAAACAGCCTATCACACTGTAGCGGCCAGACAGGGAATCTCTTGACGGATAGAAACGCACTCCCACCCTGCACACAGAGATCCATGACCGGCTGACCATATTGGACGGGTTGTGCCTCCGATGCACACTACGTTAGAGCAAAAGGGAAAGAATAAACACCAAGAACATCTCGTAGAGACGCGTGGTGACTGATCTGACACTGGAACTTTACGACTCTGTGGCAGTGGCCTGACCAGCAGTCTCTCCAGGAAGATAAGCAGTAGAGAAAGGATAGACTCTGAAAGCTAAAAGAATCACCCCCCATAATACTGTGCAGCAGGCAAAGACCCTGACCCCTGGGGCCCACAACCACGCACAGACTGCCCAGCTGAGGCGCACCCAAAGAAGTGATATCATGGAACTAAACCAAGGAGAAAAAGGATCACAGACACTGACGTCTGACCCAGAACACTGTATCAATGAGACAAGGCAGCTCAGCAATACCCTACACAAAAAGCATATAGCTCGCATAACGGGTGCAACAACGGTTAATATGGGCAAGGATAAGACCAAGACGCTACTCGCCCAGAGTAGAATCGATCAATACACGTCACCAGTCACACATACCCGAGAAGGACAGGAACAGGAAGACTCTATGGCTGAAACAGAGAGCTCAATATTGTTCAAAGACGTTATGTCTGCCATCGCAGACCCCTGGGCCTCAATGGAACAAAAAATGTACGGCATCAGTATGGATGTGTCATTCCTCCGTCATGACCTGCAAAAACTAATGTCATGCACTGGCGAGGCGGAACAGCGCATATCTGGGGCCGAGGATGGGCTGCGTGAACTACGACAGCGACTAACCAGTGTGCAATCAAGGCTGAAACCGATGGACGAAAGAGTGGATGAGGGCAAAGGAAGGTCAAGGCGCAAAAACCTCTGAATTCTAGGTTTGCCATAAAATACAGAATATGGAATTGTTCTTTGAACAATGGATCACTGATATGTTTGAACCTAACTCGTTCTCCAAGTTCTTGTCAAAAGAGAGAGCCCACTGCATGCCATCTGGACGGCCAGTGCCTGGTGCCCCGCCACGTACTATGATCACAAAACTCTTGAACTACAGGGACTGGGACGCACTGCTCCAATGTGCACGCGGCAAAGGCACACTGACCCACAATGGTTCCAAAATTGCCTTTTTCCCAGACTACACCAAGGAGGTGCAAAAGGCCAGACAATCTTTTGATCAACTTAAAAGGCAACTGCAAACACTAAAGGTGAAATATGGCCTGTTATTCCCAGCCCAGCTGAAAATCTACCACAAAGGCACCACCGTCCTCTTTACGGACACGAAGGAAGCATGGAGATGGGCAGAACATCCTATTGAAGGGGACTGGAGAAAGGCAAGGAATAACAGGAATAGAAACCCCCGGGCCTGACCAGTACGAGAACTACTACTCCTACAACCACCGCCGCATGACCAAGAACCGCCGCCTCACAGGGAGGAAGAGTGAGAGCCAAAACGAGCAATGAAATACACACCGGTAACACCGTAGAATGGAAAAGAGGTAGAAAGCAAGACAATATCAAGATACATAGATAAGATGTCCAAGAATAGACAATATTGGTGCAATAGCCAGAGACAAATCTCCACCCCACCAGGAGCAAACACTACTCCGGAAACCAATGTTTAAGTGTAATCTGGAATTCGTTGGGGATATTGTTACAGAGTATGTTTGTGTGCTTGACAACTGACTGTGCTCTTGCTCAGTCGCCAGAAAAAAGTTAGTGCGACAGATGCTTCAAGTTGGGTGGAGCATGGGGAGGAGGGGTGGAGGGTTTTGTTTTCTTTAGTATTGTTCTAGTCGTTGTTATACACAAATTCACAAACCAATACACTGACGCTTCATTGAAATCACAACACAACACGTAATGGCCAACCACTAGTCGCCCAAGAACTCTAACACTACGCTCCTAAATACACATGGCACTCAAAATGACCTCACCTGAACACAAAACTAAAACACTAAAAATACTAACGTGGAATGTCAATGGACTAGGCACCAGAGTGAAAAGGAGGCTGGTAACACAGCTACTGAACAGTCCTTCACCGGACATAGTATTCCTCACCGAAACACACCCGGCAGGTACAAACTATAGTCTGTTCAAATGCACCAACTACCGCACAGCGATTCATGCCGGCTTTACGATGGGCTCAAGAGGGGTCCTTATAGTAATACAGAAAAGGCCCCCCTGACTCTCTCAGGTGTAACCCAAGACACAGGTGGCCAATTTGTATACATCACAGGTACTCTCTGGAACCAAACAATAGCCATGCTAGCAATCTATGCACCACCTATACTATTAGCAACATTAATAAAGGATGTTACGCCCATAGTCATCAATGATATGTCCAACACCTTAATCCTGGGGGGAGACTTCAATGAATTCATGTATGTAGAACTAGACCGCACGCACCTAAGAGGAAGAAACCCTAGCACCAATGCCAAACCTGCTACTTTCATGACTGCACTGGGCTTGAGGGATGTGTGGCGGGACCTGCACCCTAACACAAGAGAATACTCATACCATTCTGGTGCCCATGCCTCCCTCTCAAGATTAGACTACTTCTTCCTCCCATTGACAAATATACACAAAGCGATCACTGCAACCCTGCTCCAGAGGGGTATCTCGGATCACTCCCCATTGGTTATGGAGTTGATGACGGAGAGACCGCTCCCCCCACCATATTGTCACCTCAACAGCTATTACCTCGTTTTCCCAGACCTTATAGAACAAATACAAACTGCGCAAATAATTACTTTGAACTAAACGCTGGATCAGTGAGAGGTCCTTGTGTACTGTGGGAAGCGTACAAAGCGGTACTCCGGGGAGAGATCCTATCCTGGATCACTGCCCACAAGAGGAAGCACCAAAAATTACTGGAAGTAGCGGTGGCAAACGTAAAACGAGCAGAGGACACTCACCTCGCCATAGACCTGCCTGATACACACCAAGCATTAATGTTAGCCCAAAAACACCTACAAAATATAGCCTTAGACTGCGCCAAACAAGCACACAGACCTATGTGCGCCAGAATATATGAAACAGGCAATAAAGCGGGCAAAATGCTAGCGTGGTTTGAACGCAGGGATGAAGGGCACAGTCAGGTCAGAGTTATCAAACCTGATAAGGCAGATCCGCTGGTAACTGATGAAGACATAGCAGAAGGCTTTGCGGCATACTATACAGATCTGTACAAATCACCAAATGCCCCCGTCGATGTCTCGATATTAGATGAAATCCCTCTCCCCTACCTAAGTGACGAACAAAAAACGCTGCTTGAAAGGAATATCACAGAAGAAGAGCTATTAGTGGCCATGTCGCAGTTACAATCAGGGAAAACAATGGGTCCAAATGGGTTCCCAATAGAAACCTGGAAGAAAATAGGACCGAGTGAGTTGGCCCCGCACCTACTGCACATGTATACCCATTCGAGAGAATGAGGCCATCTCCCCGCAGATCTCAGGAAAGCAACCATAATCGTGATACCTAACCCCCAGATAACTGTGGATCATATAGACCAATCTCCCCCATAAATAGCGAAGCCAAACTCTTGCCGAAGGTATTAGCTAATAGAATGCAAAGGGTCATTGATACACGCGGACCAATGCAGCTTTTTGCCACTAAGATCCACGCGCATGAACATACACAGGCTCCATGCAGCAATAGAAAAGACCTCTACCCTAAAGGACCCCCGGGCGCTACTGGCAATAGACTTTGACTCTGTCCACTGGGAGGCACTCTGGGAGATAATGCATCGCATGGGCTTCAATGAATACTATATGAGCTGGATATGACTCCTCTACAGTTCCCCCGAAGCCGAAACCAGAGTGAATGGGTGGCCAACGAGACCCTTTACACTTGGGAAAAGGACAAGGCAAGGGTGT